>NC_064631.1:412375207-413625207 GCF_023864275.1 Schistocerca cancellata
TGTGTCGAAATCACGATATAATCTTAAATATCTTTAACATTTCGCGGCCCTGTCACCAACTGTGTAAATATTAATTTTAATTTTAATAATTAACAGCCACAGTTGCACTGTTTGCCTAGACACCGCCTATTGGCTTCTGTATCGGGTTCTTCGGCCGACGTTCATCTAATGATTTTTCTGACGTTTCGCCAGCACGAGTGGCTGGCATTGTCAAAGCTTCACCCTCCATTGCCGGTGGTGAACTGGAGGCGAGCTCGCGGCCGCAGACTATATGTACCTGGCGCGCCAACGTCCGAGGGCTTCTCCGCGGTCATTTCCGGTGCGGTTCTCCTCTTGCTACCTGCGACGGTCGTTTGCTGCAGTACGGGAAGCCAGGATCCGTTTACCTTAAGGCTTTCCTCTTTCTTGTTGAAACTGTTCGCGTGTTTTTGGATTTCTACAGCTTCTCTGAACAAGCGCGTGTGATAGTGCTTCTCTACAGCCAGAACTTCCGTGTCGGCGAATTTTATTACGTGGTCGGTCTCATTCAGTGCGTGCTCTGCCACGGCCGATTTCTCCACCTGCCCCAACTTGCAATGTCGCTTATGCTCTTTGATCCTGGTGTTAATGGATCGTCCAGTCATTCCGACATAAACTTTTCCGCATGTGCAAGGTATACGGTATATTCCCGACGTTGCAAGTGGGTCTCTTTTCTCCTTCGCCGATCTAAGACACTCTTTGATCTTCCTTGTCGGTTTGAAAATCGTCTTTACGCCGTGTTTGCGCAATATACGGCCGATTCTGTCCGTCACTCTGGGAATGTATGGCAGAAAGGCCGTACCCGACATTTCTTTTTCTGGTTTCTTACTTCGCCGACTGTTTGGCTCTGTTACACTTCTAATGTAATTTGTGGAGTACCCATTGCTCCTCAGAACAGTTTCCAGGTGCATTTCTCGTTTGAGGTGTTGAGGCTCACATATTTTTCCTGCTCTCGTTACGAGCGTACTAATCATGCCTCTTTTCTGGCTTGGGTGGTGGTTTGACAGTTTGTGCAGGTATCGGTCCGTGTGTGTCGGTTTTCGATACACGCTGTGTCCCAGATTTTCGCCGTCCCTTGTGACCAGCACATCTAGAAATGGCAGTTTCTTGTCCTTTTCTACTTCCATGGTAAATGTTATGTTGGCATGGAGGCTGTTCAAGTGTCTCAGGAATTCACCGAGCTGTTCTTCACCATGGCTCCACACCACGAAAGTATCATCGACGTACCTGTACCACACCTTAGGTTTGCAAGTCGCCGAGTCCAGTACCTGGGCTTCGAATTGTTCCATGAAGAAGTTGGCCACCACTGGACTGAGAGGACTACCCATGGCGACGCCTTCCAGCTGTTCGTAGAAATCGCCATTCCATGTGAAATAGCTCGTGGTGAGACATACATGGAAGAGCTTTTTGATGTCTTGCGGGAACATGGAACCGATGTGCTCCAGAGCGTCCCTGAGTGGCACTTTCGTAAATAACGAAACAACTTCAAAACTGACCAGGATGTCGTTTGGCGCAAGTTTCAATTTCTTCAGCTTCTCAATGAAATGTCCTGAGTCCTTAATGTATGTGTCGGTCTTTCCCACGTGTGGCTGGAGCAGAGAGGCCAAGTGTTTCGCCAGTTTATACGTTGGTGAGCCAGGAGCGCTAACGATCGGTCTCAGTGGAACGTTGTTCTTATGGATCTTGGGTAATCCATACAGCCGAGGTGGTAGGGCTTCTGTGTTGCGCAGGTTACTCTGTTTGTCCGCCGGCAGAGAAGACGCCTTGATTAATCGATTCGTATTCCGAGTGATACGCTGCGTCGGATCTGCGCTTAGATTTCGGTACGTCGTCGGATCTAATAGGTCTCGGATCGTTTGCTCATAATCTTCGGTCTTCATTACGACGGTCGCATTCCCCTTATCGGCAGGCAGTACCAATATACTCTTGTCGGCGTTGAGATTCTTAATGGCTTGTACCTCTTCTTTCTTCAGGTTGCAAGCTGGTGGTTTTGCTCGGCGCAGTATCCTGGCTGTTTCAGTGCCTATTTCCTCCGCCCTTTCACAAGGAAGGGTCCGAATGGCTGCTTCGGTGTTGGCAATGATGTCCTCCATAGGTATAGTTCTCGGGATGATAGCGAAATTCCCTCCTTTACACGGGTAGCGGGGGTTGTGTGGCGTGGGCTGATCGGTTTATTTAGGTTAGATGGCCTTGGGCAAGTACAGAAAGGGCAACAGCCTCTACGGGGGCGGGGCAAAGTCAGGACATGCGGGGACCAAGCAGCAATCGGTATTGTAATTGTAAACTGTCGAAGCTGCGTTGGTACAGTACCGGAACTTCAAGCGCTGATAGAAAGCACCGAAGCTGAAATTGTTATAGGTACAGAGAGCTGGCTGAAGCCAGAGATAAATTCTGCTGTAATTTTTACAAAAGCATAGACGGTGTTTAGAAAGGATAGATGGTGGAGTGGAGTGTTCGTTGCTGTTAGTAGTAGTTTATCCTGTAGTGAAGTAGAAGTGGATAGTTCCTGTGAATTATTATGGGTGGATGTTACACTCAACAACCGAGCTAGATTAATAATTGGCTCCTTTTACCGACCTCCCGACTCAGCAGCATTAGTGGCAGAACAACTGAGAGAAAATTTGGAATACATTTCACATAATTTTTCTGAGCATGTTATAGTCTTAGGTGGAGATTTCAATTTACCAGATATAGAATGGGACACTCAGATGTTTAGGACGGGTGGTAGGGACAGAGCATCGAGTACCTCGAGCAATTAAACAGAGAACCGACTCGTGGAGATAACATCTTGGACCTACTGATAACAAACAGACCCGAACTTTTCGACTCTGTATGTGCAGAACAGGGAATCAGTGATCATAAGGCTGTTGCAGCATCCCTGAATATGGAAGTTAATAGGAATATAAAAAAAAAGGGAGGAAGGTTTATCTGTTTAGCAAGAGTAATAGAAGGCAGATTTCAGACTACGTAACAGATCAAAACGAAAATTTCTGTTCCGACACTGACAATGTTGAGTGTTTATGGAAAAAGTTCAAGGCAATCGTAAAATGTGTTTTAGACAGGCACGTGCTGAGTAAAACTGTGAGGGACGGGAAAAACCCACCGTGGTACAACAACAAAGTTAGGAAACTACTGCGAAAGCAAAGAGAGCTTTACTGCAAGTTTAAACGCAGCCAAAACCTCTCAGACAAACAGAAGCTAAACGATGTCAAAGTTAGCGTAAGGAGGGCTATGCGTGAAGCGTTCAGTGAATTCGAAAGTAAAATTCTATGTACCGACTTGACAGAAAATCGTAGGAAGTTCTGGTCTTACGTTAAATCAGTAAGTGGCTCGAAACAGCATATCCAGACACTCCGGGATGATGAAGGCATTGAAACAGAGGATGACACGCGTAAAGCTGAAATACTAAACACCTTTTTCCAAAGCTGTTTCACAGTGGAGGACCGCACTGCAGTTCCTTCTCTATATCCTCGCACAAACGAAAAAGTGGCTGACATCGAAATAAGTGTCCAAGGAATAGAAAAGCAACTGGAATCACTCAACAGAGGAAAGTCCACTGGACCTGACGGGATACCAATTCGATTCTACACAGAGTACGCGAAAGAACTTGCCCCCCTTCTAACAGCCGTGTACCGCAAGTCTCTAGAGGAACGGAAGGTTCCAAATGATTGGAAAAGAGCACAGGTAGTCCCAGTCTTCAAGAAGGGTCGTCGAGCAGATGCGCAAAACTATAGACCTATATCTCTGACGTCGATCTGTTGTAGAATTTTAGAACATGTTTTTTGCTTGAGTATCATGTCGTTTTTGGAAACCCAGAATCTACTATGTAGGAATTTGTTCATGAGACCCAGAAAATATTAGATGCAGGCTCCCAGGTAGATGCTATTTTTCTTGACTTCCGGAAGGCGTTCGATACAGTTCCGCACTGTCGCCTGATAAACAAAGTAAGAGCCTACGGAATATCAGACCAGCTGTGTGGCTGGATTGAAGAGTTTTTAGCAAACAGAACACAGCATGTTGTTATCAATGGGGAGACGTCTACAGACGTTAAAGTAACCTCTGGCATGCCACAGGGGAGTGTTATGGGACCATTGCTTTTCACAATATATATAAATGACCTAGTAGATAGGCCGGCCGAAGTGGCCGTGCGGTTAAAGGCGCTGCAGTCTGGAACCGCAAGACCCCTACGGTCGCAGGTTCGAATCCTGCCTCGGGCATGGAGGTTTGTGATGTCCTTAGGTTAGTTAGTTTTAACTAGGTCTAAGTTCTAGGGGACTAATGACCTCAGCAGTTGAGTCCCATAGTGCTCAGAGCCAACCTAGTAGATAGTGTCGGAAGTTCCATGCGGCTTTTCGCGGATGATGCTGTAATATAGAGAGAAGTTGCAGCATTAGAAAATTGTAGCGAAATGCAGGAAGATCTGCAGCGGATAGGCACTTGGTGCAGGGAGTGGCAACTGACCCTTAACATAGACAAATGTAATGTATTGCGAATACATAGAAAGAAGGATCCTTTATTGTATGATTATATGATAGCGGAACAAACACTGGTAGCAGTTACTTCTGTAAAATATCTGGGAGTATGCGTGCGGAACGATCTGAAGTGGAATGATCATATAAAATTAATTGTTGGTAAGGCGGGTACCAGGTTGAGATTCATTGAGAGAGTCCTTAGAAAATATAGTCCACAACAAAGGAGGTGGCTTACAAATCACGCGTTCTACCTATACTTGACTATTGCTCATCACTGCGGGATCCGTACCAGATCAGGTTGACGGAGGAGATAGAGAAGATCCAAAGAAGAGCGGCGCGTTTCGTCACAGGGTTATCTGCTAAGCGTGATAGCGTTACGGAGATGTTTAACAAACTTAAGTGGCAGACTCTGCAAGAGAGGCGCTCTGCATCCCGGTGTAGCTTGCTCGCCAGGTTTCGAGAGGGTGCGTTTCTGGATGAGGTATCGAATATATTGCTTCCCCCTACTTATACCTCCCGAGGAGATCACGAATGTAAAATTAGAGAGATTAGAGCGCGCACGGAGGCTTTCAGACAATCGTTTTTCCCGCGAACCATACGCGACTGGAACAGGAAAGGAAGGTAATGACAGTGGCACGTAAAGTGCCCTCCGCACACACCGTTAGGTGGCTTGCGCAGTATAAATGTGGATGTAGATGTAGATGTAGATGTAATTTTGGACACGAGTGTATTTGACATTAAGCAAGTAGGCGAGAAAAAGATAAGAA
Organism: Schistocerca cancellata; assembly: GCF_023864275.1. NCBI lineage: Eukaryota > Metazoa > Arthropoda > Insecta > Orthoptera > Acrididae > Schistocerca > Schistocerca cancellata. The sequence goes on from NC_064631.1 coordinate 412,380,465, forward strand.
ACAGTTTGCAGTTACGTTTAAAGTACGTTGGAATTTGCTAAGTGCTCTCATTATCAAACACTGGACGCGTATAATCTGGGCGATGTGCCGTCCTTTTAAAGAAAATGGTATTTTTTCACACATCTCTATGTTTACGACTAAGTATCTCCTGACCTTTGTGTTGTAGAACGCCAGCAGGACTGGCCGAGCTTCAGTCTGGAACCGCCGCGACCGCTACGGTCGCGGGTTCGAATCCTGCCTCGGGCTGGATGTGTGTGATGTCCTTAGGTTAGTTAGGTTTAAGTAGTTCTAAGTTGTAGGGGCCTGATGACCTCAAATGTTAAGTCCCATAGTGCTCAGAGCTATTTGAACTATTTTTTGTTGTAGTACGGTATAATTTTGCAGTTACATTCCGTGGTATGTTTGGAAATTTTCTGTGAAATGCGTTGCAAATACAATTAGTAGTAAAGCAGTAACATATTAAATGAGATGCCTGATGCTGCAAATTTACTGCATGGGCAGCAAGAATATAGTAAGCGATGAACTCTCTTTCGTTTCCACATTTTGCATGAGGTGTCAGCTTGAGATATATTCGTCAAGATTTGAAATTATTTGTAAATTAAGTTGAAAGTCGCTTAGTGCTCATCTTATCAAATACTGGTTGAATATAGTGTGGCTAATTTGCAGACTGTGACTAATTTTCAGGTCGTGCAACACACTGCCTAATCACATATATGCACTATCCCACTCCAATACTTATCTGATTGTGTTAAACCTTTAACATGTGATTATACCTCTTAACGAGTAGATTATGACAGCCTTTGGCAGATAGTTACATGAAACACTGAAATTTAAACTTTTTTTACTTCTGGTATCCATTCGTCATGCACCCTGCAAATGGAACCATGTTCCATACACTGGGTTTGTTGTAACCGCGACCGGAACGTTGCAGCGAACAAACAAAACCAGCGGGGAAGGAGGGACACGAACAATGACGGACGAGCGTGCAAGACCTTAAGACGAAAACACGCCAGAAGCAACGGGGTCACAAGCGAAAACCTCACGAATCAACAACGTCCACTCGTACACGGAAACGAAGTCAAGTAAATACGCCAGCCGTAGGCGAGGTGTCGGTAGACTCACGCGAATATCAGATTGCCTCGCTGAGCGAGAGGCAGGTGCTTAAATACATGATAGGGTACGTCGCTATTTATATGTGCGCAGCCACGGCTTACGGCGCATAGAGAGCCTGTTTACAGAGAGAGTGGCCATAGGTGAAGTTGCCCGTGATTGGTTGATAAGCTTTGGCGCCATTTTTCTGCCAAACGTCTCTAGTGCTTCCTATGTTCGCCGTGCCTTTGAGTTGAATTTAAGTTCAGAGGACTTTTGGAAACGATTAAAGGGTATTTAAATTATTGAGAGACTTTTATTCGTTGTGCACGCATGTTCGATTTAGTTGTATATCGTTTTTAGTACGTAATTAGCGTTTGCGATCTTAAATACGAGTTGAAATAATGAAGCGTTTTGTGATGAATTAAACACGTTATCAATTGTACAGTATTGTTTTTAACATTGTAATTCGTTCTGCAGACATTCGTAAACAATGCCAGGTTGTGCCGCATTTGGTTGTTCCAAAAGAGGCGAAGGTGGGTTTCGCATATTCGCATTTCCACGCAAAGAAGAAAGACGAAAGCAATATATATACCCTCCTGGAAATTGAAATAAGAACACCGTGAATTCATTGTCCCAGGAAGGGGAAACTTTATTGACACATTCCTGGGGTCAGATACATCACATGATCACACTGACAGAACCACAGGCACATAGACACAGGCAACAGAGCATGCACAATGTCGGCACTAGTACAGTGTATATCCACCTTTCGCAGCAATGCAGGCTGCTATTCTCCCATGGAGACGATCGTAGAGATGCTGGATGTAGTCCTGTGGAACGGCTTGCCATGCCATTTCCACCTGGCGCCTCAGTTGGACCAGCGTTCGTGCTGGACGTGCAGACCGCGTGAGACGACGCTTCATCCAGTCCCAAACATGCTCAATGGGGGACAGATCCGGAGATCTTGCTGGCCAGGGTAGTTGACTTACACCTTCTAGAGCACGTTGGGTGGCACGGGATACATGCGGACGTGCATTGTCCTGTTGGAACAGCAAGTTCCCTTGCCGGTCTAGGAATGGTAGAACGATGGGTTCGATAACGGTTTGGATGTACCGTGCACTATTCAGTGTCCCCTCGACGATCACCAGTGGTGTACGGCCAGTGTAGGAGATCGCTCCCCACACCATGATGCCGGGTGTTGGCCCTGTGTGCCTCGGTCGTATGCAGTCCTGATTGTGGCGCTCACCTGCACGGCGCCAAACACGCATACGACCATCATTGGCACCAAGGCAGAAGCGACTCTCATCGCTGAAGACGACACGTCTCCATTCGTCCCTCCATTCGCGCCTGTCGCGACACCACTGGAGGCGGGCTGCACGATGTTGGGGCGTGAGCGGAAGACGGCCTAACGGTGTGCGGGACCGTAGCCCAGCTTCATGGAGACGGTTGCGAATGGTCCTCGCCGATACCCCAGGAGCAACAGTGTCCCTAATTTGCTGGGAAGTGGCGGTGCGGTCCCCTACGGCACTGCGTAGGATCCTACGGTCTTGGCGTGCATCCGTGCGTCGCTGCGGTCCGGTCCCAGGTCGACGGGCACGTGCACCTTCCGCCGACCACTGGCGACAACATCGATGTACTGAGGAGACCTCACGCCCCACGTGTTGAGCAATTCGGCGGTACGCCCACCCGGCCTCCCGCATGCCCACTATACGCCCTCGCTCAGAGTCCGTCAACTGCACATACGGTTCACGTCCACGCTGTCGCGGCATGCTACCAGTGTTAAAGACTGCGATGGAGCTCCGTATGCCACGGCAAACTGGCTGACACTGACGGCGGCGGTGCACAAATGCTGCGCAGCTAGCGCCATTCGACGGCCAATACCGCGGTTCCTGGTGTGTCCGTTGTGCCGTGCGTGTGATCATTGCTTGTACAGCCCTCTCGCAGTGTCCGGAGCAAGTATGGTGGGTCTGACACACCGGTGTCAATGTGTTCTTTCTCAGGAGATATATATATATATATATACCCGTTACTTTCATTGCAATACGTCTAGTAAACGAACTTTAAAGGAGATAAATGCAAGTAACGAAAAATTTTTACAGCCACTGTATCAAATTTTCCTCTGCTGTACGTAGTAGGCTGCTATGAGTATATTATAGCTGTAGAGAAAGGCATTTCACGAATGATTTCGCCATCTACATCTACATCTACATCTACATGACTACTCTGCAATTCACATTTAAGTGCTGGGCAGAGGGTTCATCGAACCACAATCATACTGTCTCTCTACCATTCCACTCCCGAACAGCGCGCGGGAAAAACGAACACCAAAACCTTTCTGTTCGAGCTCTGATTTCTCTTATTTTATTTTGATGATCATTCCTACCTATGTAGGTTGGGCTCAACAAAATATTTTAGCATTCGGAAGAGAAAGTTGGTGACTGAAATTTCGTAATAGATCTCGCCGCGACGAAAAACGTCTTTGCTTTAATGACTTCCATCCCAACTCGCGTATCATATCTGCCACATTCTCTCCCCTATTACGTGATAATACAAAACGATCTGCCCTTTTTTGCACCCTTTCGATGTCCTCCGTCAATCGCACCTGGTAAGGATCGCACACCGCGCAGCAAAACTCTAACACAGGACGAACGAGTGTAGTGTAAGCTGTCTCTTTTGTGGACTTGTTGCATCTTCTAAGTGTCCTGCCAATGAAACGCAACCTTTGGCTCGCCTTCCCCACAATATTATCTATGTGGTCTTTCCAACTGAAGTTGTTCGTGATTTTAACACCCAGATACTTAGTTGAACTGACAGCCTTGATAAGTGTACTATTTATCGAGTAATCGAATTCCAACGGATTTCTTTTGAAACTTATGTGGATCACCTCACACTTTTCGTTATTTAGCGTCAAGTGCCACCTGCCACACTACATAGCAATCTTTTCTAAATCGCTTTGCAACTGATACTGGTCTTCGGATGACCTTACTAGACGGTAAATTACAGCATCATCTGCGGACAACCTAAGAGAACTGCTCAGATTGTCACCCAGGTCATTTATGTAGATCAGGAACAGCAGAGGTCCCAGGACGCTTCCCTGGGGAACACCTGATATCACTTCAGTTTTACTCGATGATTTGCCGTCTATTACTACGAACTGCTACCTTCCTGACAGGAAATCACGAATCCAGTCGCACAACTGAGACGATACCCCATAGGCCCGCAGCTTGATTAGAAGTCGCTTGTGAGGAACGGTGTCAAAAGCTTTCCGAAAATCCAGAAATACGGAATCAACCTAAGATCCCCTGTCGATGGCGGCCACTACTTACCTTGTGCTTTTGTAACCTCCCCGCAAAATTTCGAATGACAATTATTTAAATGTTAACGAGAATAGAACCTAGTTCAAATGGTTCAAATGGCTCTGAGCACTATGGTACTCAACTGCTGTGGTCATAAGTCCCCTAGAACTTAGAACTACTTAAACCTAACTAACCTAAGGACATCACACACATCCATGCCCGAGGCAGGATTCGAACCTGCGACCGTAGCGGTCGTGCGGTTCCAGACTGTAGCGCCTTTAACCGCTCGGCCACTTCGGCCGGCTAATAGAACCTAGTGTAACCTATCAGCAAATAAAATAATTTATTGACAATGACAATTAAATGAGAACTAGCAATCTGACCCATGTGTAAGCTCCCACAAAAATGAAAGTCAATTCAATAAAAAAAATGAAATCTCAGTGACAATGAAAACGCAAATAGACCAAAATGTCGATCTTAGGCCCTGTTCTTACCTCAGTAAAATTGCATCTGCTCTTATTTTTTCGCAATAGCTTGGAGGAAATACATCGCAAAAATTCTTTGAACTTAAGTAAATTTTTTTAAGGAAATGCATGGGAAATTTTCTTTCAATAAAATGTTTGTTTTGTTAAAATGCTTGGTTTGAAAACAAAATTATTATTGGGGCGATTCTTGAACAAATTAATTACACTTAAGATCCATTACATTATCAGATGAGCGCAATGCTGCTTCATTACCTTATGTAAAAAATATACCTCGTCCTGAATCTTGACCAGAGGCCCATGTCGACGCCCGCCGACTCCTCACACACAACAGCCAACTCGCAACTGCGTCCCACTCGCGACTCGCTACGTACAACAACTGTTCCTGCCGGCTCGCTACACGCAACTGAACTCTGGCGCGGTCAAGCGCAGACTAGCACGATAAATAACTCTCTGATCAGAGATTCTCTCATGGCTCGCCATCGCTGTACTGAATACCCTGCATACATACGTGTTTCACTTTTGATTCGGTGAGTGTGTACTCCACCACTACTGGCCATTCAAAAGTCCCGCCAGCAGTTTGGCAGAAAAATGGCCACCGTATCGTCCGGTTGGCCACTCTCTCCCTATACAGGCTCTGTAAGGGCGCGACGGCTGCAGAGGTCTCTAGTGGTAATCCAGATCCATGCCGTTTGGCACGGATTCGAAACACGCGGCGCTCGGCACCAGAGAGTTACCCGTTTACTAATATATATTGTTCAAATGATGAAAGTGGTGGTAGTAAGTTCCCATGGGACCAAACTGCTGAGGTCATCAGTCCCTAGGCTTACACACTAGTAATCTAACCTAAACTAACTTACGCTAAGGACAACACAAATCCATGGCCGAGGGAGGCTCCAACCTCCGGTGAGAGGATCAAATGGTTGGAGCCGCAGTCCTTATCAAGTAGGCATGAAGAGAGGCATCGAGAGAAATCACGCTACTACGATCATAAAAGGTCGCTATAGGGCGTAGGAAAAGTGTAACAGAAATACTCAAGTAACTTAAATGCCAATGTTGCGAAGAAACACGACGAAGACCTCAGCAAAATCTATTACCTAGATTTATATAATCTCTCTGGATTAGCTTCAAAATGGTTCAGTTGGCTCTGAGTACTATGGGACTTAACATCTGTGGTCATCAGTCCCCTAGAACTTAAAACTACTTAAACCTAACTAACCTAAGGACATCACACACATCCATGCCCGAGGCAGGATTCGAACCCTCGACCGTAGCAGTCGCGCGGTTCCGGACTGAGCGCCTAGAACTGCTAGACCACCGCGGCCGGCAACTCACTGGATTAGGTATCCCAGTCAACAAAGACCACGGACTCTCGACTGGGGAGAAGAAAATTCGTAATTCGTACAATTGCAAATTTTTTACAGTGGTAGGAGGACGTGTCATGAACAACACTTTAAAAATCCTGACCGGTGGGGACACTTTTTCGTCTCGAACATCTAGAAAATCGTGGATTCTACTGATAATGTTTATCGGTACAAATTTACACTGCGTTAAGTTCCCTGCAAAGAAAGGATCTATTATGTTTTTCTCTAGAACTAATAGTTTCCATGTTGTAGGGGACGGAATAATAGCAGATAATAAAAAAAAAGCTTTTTCGGTGGTAACAACAGATGTTTTTTTTAAGTGATAAAGAGCGAATAATAAATGTGTCTATCACATGTAAGAGCAGTAGAACGATATTAATGGATAAATTGTGTTCTGAGAGTGTAACAGGGAGGAAAACGGTGGTTAGAGTTTAGAAGTCGGAGGGAAGGTCGGCCGCAAGATTGTAGTCATGCACTTCCTTCCATCATAGACGTGCAAATTGAAGAACGGGCAGAGAGTTACCCATTCTCTTTAACGCAGAACGTCACAAAAGGCAACTATGTGGTGTATTTCACAATGTTATATCGACCGTTCCACAGCTCGTATAATCACAAACAGAAGGAAACCAAGTGGACGGATTCGACGTAAATCTGTCCACACTGTTCTGCGCTGCTACAGGGGAAGTTGCAATGTGCTTTCAGGAAAGGTCACTTCCTCCTCCGTGAGCGTAGCTCGCTTTCCAGTTTACAGACAGGCGCTATCTCCCCAGTATTTCTTGTCCAGTTCCCTTATGCAAGTTAACAAAATGACTCAAATGACCTCCTGGTTACACAGAAGAGTTATTTTCAGTTGCTGAAGTGAGTACTTACTTCTACTACAGCTGTTAAGTGATCTTTTATGTGGAATATGTTCCTATAACCGATGGCTGAAAAGTGCCTACTTTATCTTATATATTCAGTAACCTAAGTAGTTTTGGTGGGAAAGGGGAATTGGAAAATGTAGCATCTAGATGCTGTTTCGTAGACACTTGACTGTGAATTAATGGTTCAAATGGCTCTGAGCACTATGGAACTTAACATCTGAGGTCATCAGTCCCTTAGAACAGAACTACTTAAGCCTAACCCACCTAAGGCCATCACACACACCCATGCCCGAGGCAGGTTTCGAACCTGCGACCGTAGCAGTCGCGCTGATCCGGACTGAAGCGCCTAGAATCGCTCGGCCACAGCGGCCGGCCCTTGAATTAATGAATGGTCAGAAAGTTACTGCCTTTATCCCACCATTAATGGTGTTACACATAAACTGCATAAATCTCTTCCATTCAAGAATTGCTAGCCCTCTTAGAGTGGGCTGCAGTGAGTGGAGGCACTTAGCACACATCCACAGTACACATCCGCAAGGTGCGCGTCAGTACGTCTGATGAGGTACGACAGGTCATGATTATAATTAGAACAGTAATCTAATGTAATGCTTTGCTTTATTTCAGATGAAATATTCGAATTTGCGTAACAACTAGATGTCCTACACCGTTTACAGAGGGAGCTTCTCGGCTTCTTCAGATGTAGAGTGAGCTGAGTTCAGGGTGATGCGTTTGATGTCTTCAAGCTGTGCAAATTATTGCAGCCATTTATAGTCTCTAAGTGAATATAACAATATTAGTGAATAAGCATCGTCAGCAGAACATGTCACAGCTGACACCATGTGGTAGGCAGTTGACACCTCCATCTTTTGAGCTTCGTTATAGCTCATTTAACAACTGCAAATAAACAGTCATTCAATAACCGGAAAATAAGTCCACTGTATAGACATCAACTTAGTGAAGTTACTTTTTCTACCCATAAAAGGGAACTTGACAGGAAATGCAAGAGGGATATGGTTCAAATGGCGAACCTGCGACAGTAGCAGTCGCGCGGTTCCAGACTGTAACGCCTTGAACCGCTCGGCCACCCCGGCCGGCGCAAGAGGTATAGACCGACTGCAAAATGAGAGTGAGCAGAACTCATAATGGGCGAATGATTGAAATGGCATTTCCCAGAAGAACTGTACAGCTGCTGTACACGAAGACCAAGTATCATAGCTGTCAATGTTTATGAAAATATGAGTCAAGTTTGCATTGTATGAGGTGTCGTAGATGTCAAATTTTATTCATGTTAGAAGTGAATTTGACGCTATGAAGAGGAAGGAAGCATGATTAAGTTGTCATGTTAAAAACCATACAAAAGGGACAGTACTGGGAAGATAGGACGAGCATGGCCGCTGCTACAACATACAGAGGCGAAAGGATTGTGGGCCGACCCTGGCCACTGCCGTAGGATCTAATATTACGGGAGATCCTAGGGCGAAGGTAAGTGCCTGGGACAGAGCTAACGCCGGCCGGGGTGGTCGAGCGGTTCTAGGCGCTACAGTCTGGAGCCGCGCGACCGCTACGGTCGCAGGTTCGAATCCTGCCTCGGGCATGGATGTGTGTGATGTCCTTAGGTTAGTTAGGTTTAAGTAGTTCTAAGTTCTAGGGGACTGATGAACTCAGATCTTAAGTCCCATAGTGCTCAGAGCCATTTGAACCATATGACAGAGCTAACAATTTTGATTTTGACTTGGAAGCTTGAATATTATACACCCAAGGAAGCAAAGACTCTTTTATGTGACATAAATTTAAACTTTATTTTCCTGAGAATGGGGTCTTGAGAGCCGGACAGAGGGACAGACGGACAATAAATTGATCCAATAACTACAAGGTTACCTACTGAGTTACGGTACCAGAAGTAATGTCTTATATAACTATGTAAACAAAGTTTATAACTCCGTAGATGCGGTAATGCTTCTTACGCTTACGTATTCCTTGCACTTTTCGTTTTGTAAGTTATAGGGAGAGACACCTTATCTGAAACAGACTGAATACTAATTCAGCAATCTTTTCTGATAGATTATCATCTACAATGACATAACTAATCTACTACCCACTGTACTGCACGGCTGACGGTACATAGCATTAATATATCCGTTTCATTCCCCACTCCGTTCAAGTATTGATGGAGGCACAAACGAGAGTCTGTATGCGCCTGTAACTGCTTTACACTGTTACCTTGTTCTCAGGATATCTGTACGCCATAGATGCTCGTGGCAGCAGAATTCTCGTACAGCCCTCGTGGATTATAGATCCACCCAACACACTTTTGCGGGAAACTACGTATTTCTTCCGAGGACTCCGATTTCATTTCGTCGACCATTTCTGCTACACTTTGATACAGACTACATCTAGCAATAATTATGCCAGCTACGCGTCTCTGCATTCGTTCTGTGTCTGTTATCATGCCTACTGGATAAGGAATCCAAACTCTGGAAAAAAGTATTCTGGAATTGGTCTCAATAGCGTCTTGCATAAGTTAACCTTTACAGATGCAGCGCACGTTCCCTGAGCACTTCCTTCAACTGCAAGACTTCCATTCGCCTGCTCCAGTTCTGATTTTCCTTCGATTCCCAGTATTACCATTAAATACGAAGGTACGTTGAAAGTAATGCCTCCGAATTTTTTATGTGGGAACTACTAAAACTTTTCTAATAAAACAAACGTTACTAACATTCTACATATCTATTTCCCGTGTCTACATATTTGCAGCTTTCTAGCGCTAGAGAGCTTATAATTGTAGCGTGTAACATGACGGAGTGTGAAGTAACTGCGTCGGTGCGTGAATTTCGAATTCGGAGAATTCCTCCGCACACGTAGCAGCCTCTCTTGTAGTTCGACAATGCCAGACCACACACATGAACTCTGCGTCATCTGCACCAATGCGACGCCTTGCTTCAGCCATGGATCATACTCCATACAGATCCAACCTGGTCCCATACGATTTTCATTTTTATTTTATTTCATCTATATTGGATCTTGTGAACTCTGCGGCCGTTAATGATAGTTGGTGAATGACGCAACTAACCACAAATACGTTTTGGATGTTTTATTTTACTGCCATAACCGATTGTCGGACTACCATGCCCATCTTCAGATGTCTAATATTTTTAGGCACATGGATGTTTCGATCAACACCATGTCGTCTGCTCCATACTGCACATGAATATTGGAGTATTTAGGGCCACTTTATTATTTGTTCCATACATAAAAACACACTAAAGTGCTTAAAGTATATATATATATATATATATATATATATATATATATATATATATATATATATACACTCCTGGAAATGGAAAAAAGAACACATTGACATCGGTGTGTCAGACCCACCATACTTGCTCCGGACACTGCGAGAGGGCTGTACAAGCAATGATCACACGCACGGCACAGCGGACACACCAGGAACCGCGGTGTTGGCCGTCGAATGGCGCTAGCTGCGCAGCATTTGTGCACCGCCGCCGTCAGTGTCAGCCAGTTTGCCGTGGCATACGGAGCTCCATCGCAGTCTTTAACACTGGTAGCATGCCACGACAGCGTGGACGTGAACCGTATGTGCAGTTGACGGACTTTGAGCGAGGGCGTATAGTGGGCATGCGGGAGGCCGGGTGGACGTACCGCCGAATAGCTCAACACGTAGGGCGTGAGGTCTCCACAGTACATCGATGTTGTCGCCAGTGGTCGGCGGAAGGTGCACGTGCCCGTCGACCTGGGACCGGACCGCAGCGACGCACGGATGCACGCCAAGACCGTAGGATCCTACGCAGTGCCGTAGGGGACCGCACCGCCACTTCCCAGCAAATTAGGGACACTGTTGCTCCTGGGGTATCGGCGAGGACCATTCGCAACCGTCTCCATGAAGCTGGGCTACGGTCCCGCACACCGTTAGGCCGTCTTCCGCTCACGCCCCAACATCGTGCAGCCCGCCTCCAGTGGTATCGCGACAGGCGTGAATGGAGGGACGAATGGAGACGTGTCGTCTTCAGCGATGAGAGTCGCTTCTGCCTTGGTGCCAATGATGGTCGTATGCGTGTTTGGCGCCGTGCAGGTGAGCGCCACAATCAGGACTGCATACGACCGAGGCACACAGGGCCAACACCCGGCATCATGGTGTGGGGAGCGATCTCCTACACTGGCCGTACACCACAGGTGATCGTCGAGGGGACACTGAATAGTGCACGGCACATCCAAACCGTCATCGAACCCATCGTTCTACCATTCCTAGACCGGCAAGGGAACTTGCTGTTCCAACAGGACAATGCACGTCCGCATGTATCCCGTGCCACCCAACGTGCTCTAGAAGGTGTAAGTCAACTACCCTGGCCAGCAAGATCTCCGGATATGTCCCCCATTGAGCATGTTTGGGACTGGATGAAGCGTCGTCTCACGCGGTCTGCACGTCCAGCACGAACGCTGGTCCAACTGAGGCGCCAGGTGGAAATGGCATGGCAAGCCGTTCCACAGGACTACATCCAGCTTCTCTACGATCGTCTCCATGGGAGAATAGCAGCCTGCATTGCTGCGAAAGGTGGATATACACTGTACTAGTGCCGACACTGTGCATGCTCTGTTGCCTGTGTCTATGTGCCTGTGGTTCTGTCAGTGTGATCATGTGATGTATCTGACCCCAGGAATGCGTCAATAAAGTTTCCCCTTCCTGGGACAATGAATTCACGGTGTTCTTATTTCAATTTCCAGGAGAGTATATATATATATATATATATATATATATATATATAATACTTGTGTTCACTTATTTACAAATTATAAAATTTAAGCACCTTAGCGTATTTTTATTAATGATACAACTAATAAAGTGGCATTAAATACACAAATATTCTTGTGCAGTGTGTAGCAGTCGACATGCTGGTGACCAAAATCATGTAACGAAAAAACAGTCTGAAGATGGGCATGGTGGCCCGAAAACACCGGTTGTAGCAGTAAAATAAATCTTTCAAAAAAGTGTTTGTGGCTGGTTGTGTCATACGCCGACGATTTTCATTTGTTTTCAACACTTAAAAAGCACCCTCGAGGACTTCAATTTGATAGTGGTGAAGCGGAGGAGGCTGAGGTGAGGCTGGTATTCCGCCAACAAAGTCAAACATTGCACAGTGACGGCATAAAAACAACTTCTCTACAATTGGGAGAAACATGTTCGACGCCAGGGTGAAAATGTTGAGAAATAAATATGTGGAATTGAAGAATACAGACATAGCATGTTCATAAAATTTGTCATGTTGATTATTCAGGTTTCTGTCGTTTATTCGCGTCTTTCCAGCACGATATTTCAACTGAGCGACTCGCAGTCTTCTTCAGGTGCTCTCTGATGCGAATAACCGGCAGACATCCGATTAATCAAAGTGGCAACGCCTCGCTGGGAAAGCCTGAAGAATTAATAAAATTTGTTTATCGAAAATTCTGTAAGAGTATTCATATAAAATATTTCGAAGACATTCCTCATACTTGTGCGAAATGAAGTTGCAAATCGCTTAGCTACGAAAGTATTGTGAAAGCGATGTATTCCGCCTTTTATCATCTATCCATACGATCAGATTTAAGTTACCTCATGGTAGCCTGCGGCTATCTGGGTTGTTGTAGCAGCTGGCTTCTATTAGTCTAACAAGTATTCTGATTGCCTCTTAAAATTAATTGATTAATGACCAGGTGGAGGTACAGATCAGTAACAGTCAGACGGCTCATCTAAAACTGGACATATCCTGGAACACACAGTATTGCGAAGCAGCCTCATTACACAAAGAGGAAGCGCCAACTCGACAGTCCACAAATTAGGACTATCCAAGAAATTCGCCAGCTTGCTGTAGGCCAAGCTAAAACAATATGAGAACACCTAATACAGGAGGGAAATAATAACTAGTACAATCCATAGAGATAACACTGGCGCAGTAAATTAGGGATGATTTCCCAGGACTCGAATAAAAAACGAAGGTTATGAGCGATGAGTAGACACATGTTCAGGTTCGTTGACTCAGGCAGCGTGACTAAGATTACGGCAGTAGCCTTCCAGATGCCGTGCGTGCTACAAGCATTATAACGCGGACGTCCTAGCTAGAGGTGAGTATACCAGTAAAAGGAGGCTTCTAAGCAAGTGGCAATGAACACACGTGTCGTGAATATGGCGGCAACAAGCGCACTACAGCTGGTCACAAACTAAAACCTACCAAAGCCTGAATGAACTGAGGCAGAAAGGACGCCTGTGAGCAAACCTCGGATCCACTCACACTATGCCCTTCTTGATAGAGAAAATTGTCCCCTAGAGCAAAGCTAAATGGGGGCTGACGTACCAATGGTCACGTATTATTTCCGCCAAGGATCATTTCGGACCATCCAAGCAAGGGCTGGCGTTTCTGGGACCGACGGTAAAATTCTGTCTGTGGGAAGGTTTGGTGCCCCTCCGCATATCCGTGGCCTCGGCTTCACTGTGAACTAATTCCCGCTGGAATTTCTGTAGATTTAAGCCATCTTTCGTATTTTCCGTCCCCATCGTTCGATAGTCTTCTGCTTACCAAGCCATTGGAGGCTATAGTTATCCTGGAAAAACTACGTTTAATGGATAGCTAAGCAGATTAACCACTCCGCAGACAAGATTATTTCACACCTTCCGGCTACCATGAGAGTCAATATAAATATCTAAAAGAAATTATTCAGATTGTGAAGGGAGACGAAAATTTAATAGTCATGGGTGACTGGAATGCGAGTGTAGGAAAAGGGAGAGCTAAGCAGATTAACCACTCCGCAGACAAGATTATTTCACACCTTCCGGCTACCATGAGAGTCAATATAAATATCTAAAAGAAATTATTCAGATTGTGAAGGGAGACGAAAATTTAATAGTCATGGGTGACTGGAATGCGAGTGTAGGAAAAGGGAGAGAAGGAAACGTAGTAGGTGAATATGGATTGGGGCTAAGAAATGAAAGAGGAAGCCGCCTGGTAGAATTCTGCACAGAGCACAACTTAATCATAGCTAACACTTGGTTTAAGAATCATGATAGAAGGTTGCATACATGGAAGAACCCTGGAGATACTAAAAGGTATCAGATAGATTATATAAGGGTAAGACAGAGATTTAGGAACCAGGTTTTAAAATGTAAGACATTTCCAGGGACAGATGTGGACTCTGACCACAATCTATTGGTTATGACCTGTAGATTAAAACTGAAGAAACTGCAAAAAGGTGGGAATTTAAGGAGATGGGACCTGGATAAACTGAAAGAACCAGAGGTTGTACAGAGTTTCATGGAGAGCATAAGGGAACAATTGACAGGAATGGGGGAAAGAAATACAGTAGAAGAGGAATGGGTAGCTTTGAGGGATGAAGTAGTGAAGGCAGCAGAGGATCAAGTAGGTAAAAAGACGAGGGCTAGTAGAAATCCTTGGGTAACAGAAGAAATATTGAATTTAATTGATGAAAGGAGAAAATATAAAAATGCAGTAAATGAAGCAGGCAAAAAGGAATACAAACGTCTCAAAAATGAGATCGACAGGAAGTGCAAAATGGCTAAGCAGGGATGGCTAGAGGACAAATGTAAGGATGTAGAGGCTTATCTCACTAGGGGTAAGATAGATACTGCCTACAGGAAAATTAAAGAGACCTTAGGAGAGAAGAGAACCACTTGTATGAACATCAAGAGCTCAGATGGAAACCCAGTTCTAAGCAAAGAAGGGAAAGCAGAAAGGTGGAAGGAGTATATAGAGGGTCTGTACAAGGGCGATGTACTTGAGGACAATATTATGGAAATGGAAGAGGATGTAGATGAAGATGAAATGGGAGATACGATACTGCGTGAAGAGTTTGACAGAGCACTGAAAGACCTGAGTCGAAACAAGGCCCCCGGAGTAGACAACATTCCATTGGAACTACTGATGGCCTTGGGAGAGCCAGTCCTGACAAAACTCTGCCATCTGGTCAGCAAGATGTATGAGAGCCGGATGAAATACCCTCAGACTTCAAGAAGAATATAATAATTCCAATCCCAAAGAAAGCAGGTGTTGACAGATGTGAAAATTACCGAACAATTTGTTTAATAAGCCACAGCTGCAAAATACTAACACGAATTCTTTACAGACGAATGGAAAAACTAATAGAAGCCAACCTCGGGGAAGATCAGTTTGGATTCCGTAGAAATACTGGAACACGTGAGGCAATACTGACCTTACGACTTATCTTAGAAGAAAGATTAAGGAAAGGAAAACCTACGTTTCTAGCATTTGTAGACTTAGAGAAAGCTTTTGACAATGTTGACTGGAATACTCTCTTTCAAATTCTAAAGGTGGCAGGGGTAAAATACAGGGAGCGAAAGGCTATTTACAATTTGTACAGAAACCAGATGGCTGTTATAAGAGTCGAGGGACATGAAAGGGAAGCAGCGGTAGGGAAGGGAGTAAGACAGGGTTGTAGCCTCTCCCCGATGTTATTCAATCTGTATATTGAGCAAACAGTAAAGGAAACAAAAGAAAATTTCGGAGTAGGTATTAAAATCCATGGAGAAGAAATAAAAACTTTGAGGTTCGCCGATGACATTGTAATTCTGTCAGAGACAGCAAAGGACTTGGAAGAGCAGTTGAATGGAATGGATGGTATCTTGAAGGGAGGATATAAGATGAACATCAACAAGAGCAAAACGAGGATAATGGAATGTAGTGGAATTAAGTCGGGTGATGCTGAGGGAATTAGATTAGGAAATGAGACACTTAAAGTAGTAAAGGAGTTTTGCTATTTGGGGAGCAAAATAACTGATGATGGTCGAAGTAGAGAGGATATAAAATGTAGACTGGCAATGGCAAGGAAAGCATTTCTGAAGAAGAGAAATTTGTTAACATCGAGTATAGATTTAAGTGTCAGGAAGTCATTTCTGAAAGTATTTGTATGGAGTGTAGCCATGTATGGAAGTGAAACATGGACGGTAAATAGTTTGGACAAGAAGAGAATAGAAGCTTTCGAAATGTGGTGCTACAGAAGAATGCTGAAGATTAGATGGGTAGATCACATAACTAATGAGGAAGTATTGAATAGGATTGGGGAGAAGAGAAGTTTGTGGCACAACTTGACCAGAAGAAGGGATCGGTTGGTAGGACATGTTCTGAGGCATCAAGGGATCACCAATTTAGTATTGGAGGGCAGTGTGGAGGGTAAAAATCGTAGGGGGAGACCAAGAGATGAATACACTAAGCAGATTCAGAAGGATGTAGGTTGCAGTAGGTACTGGGAGATGAAGAAGCTTGCACAGGATAGAGTAGCATGGAGAGCTGCATCAAACCAGTGTCAGGACTGAAGACCACAACAACAACAACAGATCAGTGCAGTTGAACTGCTTGTTGTTGTAGGTTATAAATTAACAAAATTATTCGTTACGTGAATTATTAATATAAGCTTATGTGGTATTAAAGATTTGAAGCAATCATTGTGGGGCGTACTAGGATCCTAGGACTATAACGACTTTGCTAAGACACAAGTACATTAAAAGTTTAATTAACAGACAAATTTAGTACTTTTACATGACTTTTGTACCATTAGAACATTTTTCTGCAATTTTGTCTCTTCTATGGTTTTTTGCAACTGGTGTTTTGCTCTTTATGCACATGAATCTAGTTTTCTGGTCTTCATTTCTCATGCACGATGCACATCTTTTTCCTGAGAAGTCTCTTCCTTAGTACATGCTGTAGATAATGACTTCTTCAATTCCAATAGCCTTAATGGGTCCAACAACATCTACATGTAGTGGAGTTTTATTTCGTGCTTTTTCTCCCACGTGCGGTTACGCAAACCTCAGGACATGTTCCTGAAGGAAATTCCTCGTACCTCTTATGGAATCTTTATGCCAGGTTGGATATTTTTGTGATTACAGAATATGCGCATGCATTCAGAAATATATCAAAAACCTCCTTTATTGTTTGAAGCTAGTCATTTGCATCTGCGGTCATGATGTTGTGTGTCATCTAACCTAAAACCAGCTGATAAGTTTTGAAATCTGGTACATTATATAACAGCGGTGAATGGATTACGAGAAGCTGGGTAGTCAGTCCTCAACACAAGTGCGATATCCATGAGTCTTTCCTGCAGCCAGTAGTATGCAAAGTCCTGATGTGACATTACTTAGGTAGTTCTGGCTGAGATTCATTGTATACACGAAGTACTTTTTGATCTTCTTGATTAGTGAGCCCACATATAATATAAAGCATGTTTTCAGAAAGAAAGAGAGCAAAGAAATTTACAATTGAATCTATAGTTTTAACGCCGTTTATGAGATCAGGATTTTGTAGAAGAATATTTTGAACTGGCCTTATTCGTTGCGGGAAGGATGTAAAATGCGATGCCAGATCACTTATAGATTTGAACATACCTGAAACAGTAGGACCTTCGTTATAGGTATCATCTTCTCATAAATTTTCTGTCCCTGATGGCTCCGCCGTTTCATGTATTTCACTCATTTCAAATGGCAACATCAATTTCTTAAATAAACCCTACATTGGCGTTTTCAACTTTCTCATACCACAAATTGTACGTTACAATTCGTCACAATCTTCGTCACACAGTCAACTCGATTATAAACAGGTACTTCTAATCCTTTAAAACTCCTGCACATGCTTACGGTCAAATGTAAAATCAATCCAATGTATGAAAATAACAACAAAGACCTGATAGAAGTTCATCTTTGTGATTGTTTTCTTATCTCATTAACGAAAATCGAAGTACAGCATGACAACGCTACTGCCAACAATATAAATTTTATTACTGCTGTATGGAATCACCAATTTAGTACTAGAGGGAATCGTGGACGCAAAAAAATTGCTGATGGAGACCTACAGATGAATACGGTAAGCAGATTCAGAAGGATGTGAGCTGCAGTAGTTACTCGGAGGTGAAGAGGCTTGCACAGTATTGAGCAACATGGAGAGCTGCATCAAACCGTCTTTGAATTGAAGGCCACAACAACAACAAGGAATAATAAGGCTATAAATCAAGATCTACTAGCTGCAAGTTTTGTAGCAAACACTGCTAACGGGGGTGAGGGTGAGAGAGGGGGGGGGGGGAGGTGGACAGGGGCGTAACCAAATCACCTCTCATGAGTCATGGGAAATAATTCTAAAGTGGGGTAAGTAATAACATTTTTTCGTTTTCTGTCTTTTCTTAGTTGCTTCAAAATTCATGGAGGCCTGTGCTCAAAATTTTCACCACTAACCATGTATCCAGGTACAATACAGTGCTTTGTTTTTGCTATAGGCATTATGTTACACTTATCCACATTTATATAGAGCAGCTATTCATTATCATCAGGTGGAAATTTTTTCCCTCTGTCACTCTTCCTCACACCGTCTACCGAGATATATTCCTACTGACAGCCACATCAACGAACAATCTTTTAGCGCTGCTGATACTGTTTCGTAAGTCTTTAGAGTGTACAGAGGTCTTAGTACGTTTCCATGGAGCAATACCGATGGTACTTTCGTTTCTGCGGAACTTTCAGCAGCCGTAGTAGTGAAATGCACTTTGAGCGAATGACGTATTTGAGATTATACAAAGAGTGGTTCAAATGGCTCTAAGCACTATGGGACATAACAAAATAATGGCTCTGAGCACTATGGGACTTATCTGCTGTGGTCATCAGTCCCCAAGAACTTAGAACTACTTAAACCTAACTAACCTAAGGACATCACACACATCCATGCCCGAGGCAGGATTCGAACCTGCGACCGTAGTGGTCGCGCGGTTCCAGGCTGTAGCGCCTAGAAGCGCTCGGCCACTCTGGCCGGCGGGACTTAACATCTGAGGTCATCAGTCCCCTAGTGCTTAGAACTACTGAAACCTAACTAAACTAAGGACATCACACACATCCATGTCCGATGCCGGATTCGAACCTGCGACCGTAGCAGCAGCGTGGTTCCGGACTGAAGCGCCTAGAACCGCTTGGCCACAGCGGCGAGCTGAGATTATACACTTGAAGCAAACGCTACACCAGCACTACATTGTCCCAGAGTAACGATGCTTTATAAGATCGAGGACACTATCGAAGCAGCCGAAAGACATAACCGGAAAGGGCGATAAACTGGCACGCGGAGTTTGGTGTCAGTTAAATGGCGTAACAGCTTTCACTGGGCAGGAAGTGCGTTACAGTGGACATACCAGCTGGTGTACTTGCAAGTTGGGTACTCCACCTCGTTTGTTGATCTATATGGCCGAACTGGTAGCCCAGTTTGTAATCAACGGTGTACAATCCAACTTGCCAGTTGCCAGTTATCTGTTCGACTGGCAATAAAGTTTTGATTTTCAGTATTTTATTTTGCTGAATTTAGGATCTAAAGTATCGTCTCAATCTGTTCATTAATAGGTATCATATTAAGATAAAGGCTTAACGCAGTCAAGGTAAGTATTTGAAATAAAATCTTTGTATATGTCTTGAGTCAGCATATTAACAATAATTTAATACAAATTCTTAACTTTTTCTCTCTTCAATACTTAAAATTAAATATTTACCCCGCTAATTCACCTTGTTTTTACCAACAAAGATTAGGCCATAATTATCAATTCTGGCTTTATAGGAGTTGTTGTCCGCTTTTCTTTCGTTTTTCCATACTACTTTTTTCGTCTTGTTCTTGCTGCTTTTGGTAGTATTCTTTCACTCATACGTTCTAAATGACCTCACTTTTTTACATTAAGTTGTTGTATTTTATCATTCATTTCTAAATCTGTCTTATTTATAACATTCTTTTACAGACTTTAGAAATTTCATTTCCACAGTCTGTATACGGCTTTCATGTCTCTCTCATTGTCGATGATTCACTTCCATGAAGCAGCGTCGGCACAGACGTTAGATTACAGTAGTTGAGCAGGGTATAAATTCCAGCTTTTCTTTTTAATGTTTTTCTCATGGTGCCGCATGTGGTTAGGAATTTGTTTAATTTAGTATCTATATTTCTGTTGTTAAAAGATAAGACAGCTAAGTTAGAGTGTTGCTCAGTTATCTGGTTGTTCATTATTTTGTCTCTTAAGTGCTTTCTTCCTAAGAATCACAATTGTTTTGCAAAAGATTCTTATAGCTACATCATCAGGCGAACATTTAAACAACTAAATATAAACAATGATAGTGACTAAACCCCTACAAATCAATGTGATACGAGAGCCATAAGCAGCTAGTTATGAGAAAAGATAAAAACAAAAATGTGCTTCCAAATATTAAGATATGGTAAAAGACGCGGCTGAGAATATAGACGCCCCAAGTTACATAGTTAAAAACCATAATGTACATAGAGCGGATAGTCAATGAATAGAAGAGAGCGACGGAAGACATCTTACGGTTGTTTGGTTGGTTGGTGGGTTTGAGGCTGGGAACCAAACAGCGAGGCCATCGGCGTCATTAGATTAGGGAAGGATGGGAAGGATATTTAAGGAAATCGGCTGTGTCCATTCAAAAGAACTATTCCGGAATTTTGCTGAAGCAATTTAGCGGAATCACGGAAAACCTAAACCAGAATGGCCGATGCATGTTTGAACCATCATCCAATGAAATGCAAGCCCAGTGTGATCCTACGCCCTGTGACAAGGTCGCACTGTAACCAAAGAACGAACGTGAGACGCTGGAACATAAGCAACACATCGCCGAGGCAAGTAGCAGAAGGCTTACCAGCAAATCAGCACATCGCGGCGGCACCCAGGTGAGCAAACACACGCAGAGCGTGGCAGTGAAGCAAAGTGTGCGGCGCATGAGTTCCGCTGTAACGTGGGGCGGGAAAGAAACAAAACCACGTCCTCTACACTCCAAGCCAAATACACTGAAGCGTCAAAGAAATTGGTACAGGCATGCGTATCCAAATACAAAGATATGTAAACAGGCAGAATATAGCGCTGCGGCCGGCAACGCCTATATAAAGACAACAAGTGTCTGGCGCAGTTGTTAGATAGGTTGCTGCTGCTAAAATGTTTCAGTGTGCTGTTATAGTCGGCGAGCGACTGATGGGACACAGCATCTCCGAGGTAGCGATGAAGTGGGGACTTTCTCGTACGACAATTTCGCGACCATACTGTGAATATCAGGAATCCGGTAAAACATTAAATCTCCGACTTCGCGGCGGCTAGAAAGAGGTACTGCAAGAACGGAACCAACGACGACTGAAGAGAATCGTTAAACGACAGAGATGCAACCATTCAGAAAATTACTGCAGATTTCAATTCTGGGCCATCAACAAGTGTCAGCGTGTGTACCATTCAACGAAATTTCATCGATATTGGCTTTTGGAGCCGAAAGCTCACTCGTATATCCTTGATGACGGCACGACACATAGCTTTACGCCTCGCCTGGGCCCATCAACACTGACATTATACTACTGATTACTGGAAACTCGTTGTCTGGTCGGACGAGTCTAGTTTCAAATTGTATCGAGCGGACGTACGTGTACTGGTATGGAGACAATCTCATGAATCCAAGGACCCTGCATGTCAGCAGGTGACTGTTGAAGCTGGTGGAGGCTCTCTAATGGTGTGGGGCGTGTGCGAGTTATATGGAACCACTGATACGTCTAGATACGACTCTGACATGTGGCTCTGAGCACTATGGGACTCAACTGCTGTGGTCATAAGTCCCCTAGAACTTAGAACTACTTAAACCTAACTAACCTAAGGACAGCACACAACACCCAGCCATCACGAGGCAGAGAAAATCCCTGACCCCGCCGGGAATCAAACCCGGGAACCCGGGCGTGGGAAGCGAGAACGCTACCGCACGACCACGAGATGCGGGCTCTGACATGTGACACGTACGTAAACATTCTGTCTGATCACTTGCGTCCATTCATGTCCATTGCGTATTCGGACGGACTTGGGCAATTCCAGCAGGACAATGCGACACCCCACAGATCCAGAACTGCTACAGAATGGACCCAGGAACACTCTTCTTCCGCCGGCCGCCAAACTTCCTAGACATGAACATTTTTTATCTTACCTGGGATGCAACATGCAGTTCAAAAGAGATCACCACCCCGTCGTACTCTTACGGATTTATGGGCAAGTAACAAGATTCATGGTGTATATTCCCTCCGGCACTACTTCAGACATTAGTCGAGTCCATGCCACGTCATGTTGCGGCACTTCCGCGTGCTCGCGGGGGCCCTACACGATATTAGTCAGATGTACCAGTGTCTTTGACTCTTTAGTAAATGAAAGTTAGGAGATTGTTACATTAATTTCTACAGAATAATGGCAACAAGGCATGTATATACCACGTATGGAAGTCTAAATGGTAGAGGTACAGATGTAAAGGCAAATTGCCTTGCACATACACTGGCGGCACAACCGAATACACAGTAACTAAAATTCAAGAACCAAAATACCTAAGGGCAAATGATGGAGACACACAAATTGTTAGAACCCAGGTTAAAGGAACCACTGAGCTCCTGCAAATACTGTCAAAATTTGATAAAATGCCCCCATGTCACAGCTCAGTCTGGTTGTTCAGTGTGAGTTGCGGATAGGATTTCAAGCTATGGACAATCTGCATTTCTGCTAGAAGATGGAGATTTTCCACACTACTTAAAATTCATAAATGTTCAGTCTCTCGGAGGTGAGTATCTAAGGAAGACTTTGAACATCTTAAATTTCCGAGCTCCCTGAATCCATGGCCCGTCTTCCCCACGTAACTCATGAAGCAATAGTCACACAGGATACAATAAGCACTTGTGGCCCCATATTTCTGACACGGTGTCTGCTGTCTGTGCCTAAGTCTGAAATCCAGTTTTTCAGGTATAAATAATGCAGACATTATACTTTTTGCCCCGAGATGCTTACAGAATTTTGGCAAAATCTTATCCTAATACGGAACCTTTACTGAACCCTCCGTAACGTAGAACCAAACCCCTATCACAGTTCCAATCCGGATTCAGACCTAGCCTTTTTTTGCGAGGTATGCTCTTATTAATAGGGGTCACGAAATTGCTGTTGTATGCAACGACCTGGGCAATATGAAGAATGACGCGAAACACCTTACCAAAAGTCTAACGTGACAGATGAACATTATGGAATCTGTATTGCATGGTCCGAAAGGCCGCCATGTGTCACGGGGTGTGTTGTTAGAACTCCAATGGATAAGTAAGTCGCTGGTAGTTTCTTTAGATGTCAAAATCCTTCAGGTGTAAATACGGCAAACATTTAACTATGCTGTGTAGTGAAGTGGCCGGCCACGGTGGTCTAGCGGTTCTAGGCGCTCAGTCCGGAAACACGCGTGTCAGTCCGGAAACACGCGTGTCAGTCCGGAAACACGCGACTGCTACGGTCGCGGGTTCGAATATTGCCTCGGGCATGGATGTGTGTGTTGCCCTTAGGTTAGTTAGGTTTAAGTAGTTCTAAATTCTTGGGGACTGATGACCACAGATGTTCAGTCCCATAGTGCTCAGAGCCATTTGAACCATTTTGTAGTGAAGTGGATGTTTTCGTGGATTCCATTCAGATGTTCGACAAATTCACAGCAACCGTCGTTGGTGACTCTCTACAATATGTCATCCTGACATTATTTTTTATGGAAATATTTTGAATGTATTGCGTTTAGCACAGTTGCAACTTATGTAATGCTCTGAGCAGTTCAACCTTTGTTTTATCTACAAGGAGGGGGCAGTCATCAGATCGCAAAATAGTAATAAATTCGCTTTCTCATCGCTCATAATCAGACGTGATGAATCAGTTTTATTCGTGGTAATTCGATTGTTTAAGGAGTCGGCAATTCCTGACGGCTAGAGGACAAAATTTCTGTTGTGATGTGTATAAGTTCACTGGACAAAAATTTTGTCCGCCCCCCCCCCCCCCAAGAGAAATAATTACAAGTAAAATTTAATGCCAAGTAATTCCGCGCCACGCGTTGTTGAGGAATCGATCGTGAAATTCCACCAAACAGTGGGGATACTGCTGCCGGCGCTATACCCACTGTTCCATCATGTCCCATAGATTTTCTATGGGGGTCAATTAGACGGTTCTGTAGAACACTCAAAATGAGTAAGGGAGAGTTCAGGAAACCAGTTGCAAATACTTCCAGCCCGATGAACTTTGGTTTTCCGATCTTAATGTATCTGCATGACCAATGGCCTCTTGGGAGGTGACCGACTCCAAGTGTTCGTTTCATGCAGTTTCCGTCGCATTGTTCTCTTTCTGATAGGTTCAGATGGACTTTCATTCGCTGCCTGCAGGAATTCTTATCGGGTTCAGGAACGATTTTTTATTCACAAGCTAAGAAATGCGTGCCTGTGCCCTGTTCAAAAAATGGTTCAAATGGCTCTGAGCACTATGGGACTTAACATCTGTGGTCATCAGTCCCCTAGAACTAAGAACTACTTAAACCTAACTAACCTAAGGACATCACACACATCGATGCCCGAGGCAGGGTTCGAACCTGCGACCGTAGCGGTCACGCGGTTCCAGACTGAAGCGCCTAGAACCGCACGGCCACACCGGCCGGCTGTGCCCTGTTCTTAGGATCTTCTCCGAACACAGTTCTGGCGTCGTGCTTCGTGATCACGTACGTAACATTACTGTTCGTAGACACGTTTCATGGTCCGCAATGAAACAAAAACAAATTCTGCAACTACACACACCGTTAGCCCATGTACGCAGCCAAATAAATTTGCCCCTTTTCCCACTCTGTCACGTCCTTACATTTACCAACGTTTATGTAAAATGTCCCTTTCAGACATACACTGAGGTGATAAAAGTCATGGGATACCTCCTAATATCGTGTCTGACTTCATTTCCTCCCGACGCAGTGCCGCAGCTCGACGTGGCATGGATTCAACAAGTCGGTGGAAGTCCGCTGTGGAAATACAGAACTAAGTTGCTGCTACAGCCGTCCATAATTGCGAACGTATTGCCCGTGCATGATTTCGTGCACGAAGTTACTTTTCGATTATGTCCCATAAACGTTCAATGGAGTTCACGTCGGGTGATCGGGGTTGCCAAATCATTCGCTCTAATTGTCCAGAATGCTCTTCAAACGAAGTGTGAACTACTGTGACCCGAAGACAAGGTGCCTTGCCATTTTGTTTCGGAACGTGAAGTCCACGAATGGCTGCAACTGATCCCCAAGCAGCCAAACATAACCATTTCCGGGCTATTATCTGTTCAGCTGAACGCGAGAATCCCGTTCATTCCATGTAAACACAGCTTACGCCATTATGGAGCCACAACCAGCTTGTCAAGTTCCTTGTTGACAGTGAGGCTGCATGGCTTCTTGCGATCTTCGCCATACTCATCAACTCTTACCAACTGAAATCCGAGTCATCTGACCAGGTCACCGTTTTACTGTCATCTAGCTTCCAACGGATATGGTTACGAGCCAAGGAGAAGCGCTGCAGGCGCCGTCACGCTGTTACCACAAGCACTCGCTTCGGTCGTCTATTGCAATAACGCATTAACGCCAAATTTCGCCGTACTTCCCAATGGACACCTTCATTGTAGGTCCCACATTGATTCCTGAGTTTATTTCTGTGGTTTCCGGTAGGGCACTGAAGCCGCTTGCCGAATCCGCAAGAATAGCGCTCGTCTACATCACTCGCTATGCCCGTGCATGTGGAAACAAGCGACTGGCGATTCACTCACTCGCTATCAAATGGTTCAAATGGCTCTGAGCACTATGGGACTTAACATCTGTGGTCATCAGTCCCCTAGAACTTAGAACTACTTAAACCTAACTAACCTAAGAACATCACACACATCCATGCCCGAGGCAGGATTCGAACCTGCGACCGTAGCAGTCGCGCGGTTCCGGACTAGGCGCCTAGAACCGCTAGACCACCGCGGCCGGCCACTCGCTATCATGCGGCACTCAGTCCCTGAGCGATGGTCAACATCCACGTGGCTGCCATGCGGACAAGGAAATAGACTGTACCTACACGCCGGCCGCTGTGGCTGAGCGGTTCTAGGCCCTTCAATCCAGAACCGCGCTGCTGCTACGGTCGCAGGTTCGAATCCTGCCTCGGGCATGGATGTGCATGATGTAGTTAGGTTAGTTAGATTTGAGCAGTTCAGATGTTAATTCCTATAGGGCATAGAGCTATTCTTTGTCCCTACACATCTTCGACACGATGTTGCGGCACTAATGGCCCTGGCAGGCGTTCAGATGCATTTAATATTCGAATTTCTTTTTAGTTGTCGATCTTCCATGTTTTCAATAGACAAGGTGCGTACTGTACATTTAGGATTCCCCAAGTGTTACCACAGTATATCGAAAATTAAGGTGATAACCGACTATTGAATGTTATTGAAGGTCATTGTTTCAGCGGTGGAGCTGTATATTTCTGTGAAATAATAGTTCATGAATTAATGCTCGCTTTCAATCAGCTGCTAAAATCGCACTGACGTTTAGACGTATTTTGATGTAGATCCCCCTCTAACTGGCTGTATCTGTTCCGGGTGCGAGAAGGTCCAGGGCACACCATCATGCATAGTAAACCACTGCAGTATTGAAACCATCCTTCAGGCTGAGCAAAGCTTGATTTATAGCGCAAAAATGAAACATAAACGTGCTTATAGGCGGACAGCCTCATCAGTTTGGGCTGTAACGCACTACGCATTCGCAATGTTAAGCAGCCAGTTTAATCATCCAGCTGACGGTCAGTCCTCACCGAACAGCCGAGTGAGATGGATGTGGAACATGCTATGCCTTTTTCCTCATAACAAATATACTTTAGTATAACTATAAAAAATAATTTTTCCGTCGTTTTACTTGCTTTATGCACTGCGAATTATAAGTTCACTTATGTAGATGTTGGAGTATACGGAAAATATCGTGATTCATCTATTTTTGTCCAATCAATTTTGCATGAAAATCTAGTTAGTAAAAATTTACAAATATTGAATAAAAGCAGCATATCGAATAAGAGAGTACCGATGCCGTGAGCCGTTGTCGGAGACGAGGCATTCCGTATATCTGAAAATTTAATGCAGCCTTATGGAGATAGAAGTTCAACAAACTATAAAAGAACCTTTGAAAACAGACTGTTTCGGGGTACACGATTTATAGAATACACTCTGGAAATAAACGGAAAGCGAAAAGTTTTTCATCGCTCAAAAGATGTTCGAGATGAATTTGCAATTGCTGTTTTAAGTACATCCTGTGCTTTACAAAACAATGTGCCAGAAAGATATGACAATAAATACAAAGACTTATTGACTTATTGTACGCCTAGAACCCCGCCTTGACCCCAGCCCCCGCCCCCCCCCTCCCACCACCCCGGCACTCCCCCCAAAAGAAATATAAATTCTCGCAAGTTCTACAAGCAATCGAAAGTCACCATGATATTTGCTTCAGGATACAAGGAATGTCTAGCTGCCTCGACTAGTGCACGGACATTGAAGGCAGCCACGTAAGTTCTGCACGAGACAACCTTTCCACGGTTGGCAGGGTTGTGCCAGCTGGCTGTCGCTACCAATACGTCTCCCCCTCCCACTGCTAACACGGCGCAAGAACTCTGAGTAAGCAGCCCCGGTGAGAATCCACCCGACAAAAACTCGCAATCTTCAAAATCTTTCTTAGATCAAAGACACTATCGGAGATTCAAATGAATTCCAGCATATGAGAAAGTTCGTAATATTGCAGCGCAAGAGGGGATTGTAACACAATTTCCATATTTCTATATCATCCGAAGTTACTGCAGAAAAGTCTTACGCACGATTTAAAAACAAGTAGTCCACCTTTATTGCTGTCGGAGTCTTACAACAAACTTCAGACATATAATAGCCAAACAAATGTCAAGGAAATTGGGTTATGCGTTTAGAATGTCATGATGACGTAAAAATATTTTATTCCAAATGCCATTTGAGAAGTGAAGTTAAATGGAAATCACAGTGAATTATTTGCCAAAAACTACAGCTGAATTGATGAGTTCTCTGTTTTTGCTGAAGAAGATTATGAGTTGAAAGTTATACATCAAAGTCATCATTAAAGACGAATTCTGGAGTTCAAATGGTTCAAATGGCTCTAAGCACTATGGGACATAAAATCTGAAGTCATCAGTCCCCTAGACTTAGAAGCTACTGAAACTTAACTAACCTAAGGACGTCACACACATTCATGCCCGAGGCAGGATTCGAACCCGCGACTGTGTCAGGCGCGCGGTTCCAGACTGAAGCGCCTGGAACCTCACGGCCACAACGGCCTGCGTAATTTAGGGGTCCATTGCATGTGTAGAACGTACTTTCTTTATTACACCAACGGTTAATCTCCGTGAATCAAATGAAGTTTCTGATGAGACATTTCCATAAAAGAGCTATTCCGAATACTAATTTAGAATAAACGAAAAGTATATTCTTTTACATATTAACAAAGAACTGGAGCTATAATTTCAATTGAATTTCAAATTTATCTATTAACCTTAACAATCTTTATTCACAGATGACCAACAAGTGTTTTTATTCGTGGAAGGGAATAATGTTTGAAATAATATTTGTTATTCACGATTATCGAATAGGAATTTATATTTGAATTCGTTACTCACTATTCGCATACATTTCGCCCAAGGCTGGTGCTAAGGGAAGCGCATCGTACATCCATACACTGTAAATTCACAGATGTGTGGAAGAGTGTGTAAGTGTTTGAACTACGCGGCTCACGCTGCTGTGCCAGCCGCGTGTACACTCACCCGGCTCTAATTAGCATCGGTAGTCATCAGCAACATCCGCCAACGTTCGCGAAGTGTATTAGCGCTCTTACTCGCACACCACAGTTGCGTTCGGGCCACGCGGATAGGCCAAGCGGCTGCAGTGACCTAGTATCCCGCCACTCGCCTGGCCACATACCACCATGAAAAACATTGGCGGCTTGCGGGTTGCCAAACTCAATAGGCGTCCCGCGAAGAAGGCAGAGACCCATGGTATCCTAAGCTGTGGTTGTATACAACGCACTGAATACACGCCAGACCACCACAGCAACATCTCCCGCTGTGTACTAGAACAACAAAAACAACAACAACTTCAAGAACACAGATTCACCTGTATGTGTTGGTGGAACTCCAGTGCGTTCTGCGACAGACGCCATCCTCGCCGTCAGCAGCTTGCGCAGCTGACCACGGAGAAGACGCAGCATTGATTTTCGTCTTCCCATCACGTGACCTGCACGGAAATTCATCTGCTGGATTACATAAGCACGACGCGGTTACAGATAGCGGAAGCGACCTTCGCCTGGTCGCCGACCCAAAGATACCAGCACTACCACGGACAAGGACTCCGACCCACAAAACGATCGACCGACACCAGAGCATCCAGGACACCGGCGAAGTCATTGATCGGGAAGGACACTGGGCATATCACCTACCTTCTCACCGATCGTACATCGACCCAACAGCGGTCAACAACTAGTCGGACAATTTGAAAATCTTTTTTTCAACCAGAAACGGTTTTACTTTCCAACCTGCACATCATAGTCGTGAAGGTATTATTTTTAATGTTACCAATACCAGAGTTAATTTCTTTTAATCGGTACACCGATTTATTTATGTCCTTGACACCTCACAAGACCAAGACATACAAATTTCAAGTAGAGTTGCTTGTCTGTTTGCAATGACAACTCTACGCAAACGCCACTACAGTCTGTCGTAAAGTGGAGGCCATCGGCCACCGCATTGTCCACCGTGCTGAGAGGTAATGCCTGACATGTTATGTTCTCGGCAAACTCATATATCGGATTATTGAGTTCCCCATCACTTTGCGCAATCGAATGTCTCATGCGTCTAGCTCCAATTACCACTCCTCATTCAGTCTGTTAAATCTCGTCTTCCGATGAGAATCACATCGGAGAGCTTTTGATATGAATCACTTGCCTAGAAATGACACATCCGCCAATGCACTACCCGTCGCCGAGGGGAAAGACTTGTCTGATGGCGTGATACAACAAGAAAGATAGGCGATATGTAAGAGATAGGAAATACAGTACTAGCATTCAAAATAGCTTTGCAAGACTTAAGATCGAATGAGGCAGAAGGGATGCACCACATTCCATCATAAATTCTGAAGTCACTGGTGGAAGTGGTAACAAAATGACTATACTGAATGTGTCTTGCGAGATACAATCTGACATTCGGAAAGAGAATGATCAACACATTTTAGAAGATTGCAATAGCCGACGAGTGCGAAAATAAGTTCGCAGTCTGCTTAACAGCTCATGCATCCAAGTTGCTGACAATAATAGTGCACCCGAAGGTTGGAAAAGAAAATTGGGGATGTGTTAGACGACAATCAGTTTGGCTTTAGGGAAGGTAAAGGTAGAGAAAAGTCAAATCTGACGCTGCGATTGATCATTGAAGCAACACTACAGAAAAATCAAGACACTATCATAGAGTTTATCGACCTGGTAAGTGCGTTCGGCAACGTAAAATGATGGAAGTTGTTCGAAATTCTGAAAAAAGTTGAGGTAAGCTACGGGAAGAGATGGGTGATGTACAATATGTATAACTAAGAGGGAACTATGAAAGTGGAAGATCGCAAAGCTCGGATTAAAAATGGCGTAAGACGGTAGTGTAATGTTTTCCCCCTACTGCTCAGTCCATAAAACGAAGAAGCAATGACGGAAATAAAAGAAATATCCAAGAGTGGGACTGAAATTCAAGGTGAAAGGATATCAGTGATACGATTCGCTGAATACATTGGTATCCTCAGTGAAAGTGAAGAAGATTTACAAAATCTGCTGAACGGAATGAACAGCGTAATGAGTACAGAATCTGGACTGAGAGTAAATCTAAGAAAGAAGACAGTAATGAGAAGTAGCAGAAACGAGAACAGCGAGAAACTTAACGTGGGAATTGACACAGCAAAATTCCTCGTAATGCACGGAGCAAGGTGGACATTGGAAGCACTCTAGCACTGGCACCAGGGCCATTCATCGCCAATAGAAAACTAATAGTATCAAACATAAGCCTTAATTTGAGGAATAAATTTCTCAGAACGCACGTTTGCAGAACAGTAGTGAATGGTAGGAAAACACGGACTGTGGGAATACCGGAGAGATGAGAATTGAAGAATTTGAGATGTGGTGCTATAAAAGAATGTTGAAAACGATGTAGAATGATAAAGTAAGGCCTGAAGAGGTTCTCTGGAAATTCGGCGAGGTAGGAATATGTGGATAACACTGACAAGTAGAAGGGACGGGATGATAGGACATGTGAAGACATCAGGGAATGACTTCGTAGCAGAGGGAGCTACAGAAGTCAAAAACTGTAGAGGAATACAGAGATTGGGCTACATTCTGCCAATAGTTGAGGACGTGGGTTGCTACTGTAAGACGAAGAGTTTGGCGCAGGAAAGGAATTCGTGACGGCCCTCGTCAAACCAGTCAGAAAGTGATGACGCAAAAAACTGATGCTTTCGCCATCTGTATCGTGAACATCGCTATCGCATGGCTTTTGTCACCTCGGTATCAATGTCACATTGAATATTACTGCCTTATGCCCACACAAAAGCAGTGTGAGCTCAGTTGAGCACATAAGTCGATTGCTGCGCCATCTGTAAGGGTTTATCGATTCATCTGCGCGTGCGCACTGGGGTAACTAATTTTTTGTCCGGTGAGCTTAACACTAACGGTGAACACTGTCCAATTAGGTAACGTAGAAACAGAAAGTGACTACCGGAGACAGAAATAGTTGACTGTGGGTCGATACGCATTAGCGTGCCCTGCGGCGTAGGCGTCCCTGCGGCGCGCTCGCGGCCGCGCGTCCGCTGGCCAACTTGGGCCGGCTGACATTTACTCTGGATGATTGTTTGGCGTGGCGGCCGCCCCTCCATTAGCGGCTCATATCCGGCCGGCGCTGCGCGGCCCTGGCCTGGCCAGCCCGGTGCCGCTATCTTCGCCGGCCCCGCTGTGGCCCCGGGCAGCGGCGGCAGAACGCCGTTCCGGCAGGCCCTGTTTGCTGCTCTGATACTCTGCCGTGACGGAAGTGACACAAGTGACGCCTCACCCTCGGTGCCCTGTCCGCTAGCAGTGAGTACGGCTCTTTGTTAGTCAGCATGCATGCGCGCTGATAAACAATTCCGTGCTAGCATAGTGGGGTCGGAAATTGGCGGCACATTTGAAATTGGAAGTAGCGGCAGAAATGCGTTTGAGGTTAACGTTCTGTTTAAGAGCCAATACACAACGAACGATATGACGGACGCTGGTTCATAAGCTGAAGACTGCTGATGTTGTTTGTTTCATTAATTTACAGCCTAATTAAGCTGGCCAGACGAGATATTCCTTTCTTACAATCCATCACGAACAAGACATTCAAAGAAAACTGCATAACAATCACAATATTAATAATTTGCGTTATCAATTAAACTAATAATTGGCAATAATAATAATAATAATAACAATAATAACAATGGAGGGCAAACTAAAATCAAAGAAATAGAGAAACAAGAAAGGAAAATGCGAAGGAAAATTTTTGGCCCGACACAAGAACAAGGAATCTGGAAGAAGAGACCAACATCAGAATTATATAAATACACAGACAAGATTACGGATACCATAAGGAAAAGAAGAATGCATTTCTACGGACATATCCACAGGATGAATGAAAACAGAATTTCAAAGTGAATTCAAAATGTTCAAATGTGTGTGAAATCTTATGGGACTTAACTGCTAAGTTAATCAGTCCCTAAGATTACACACTACTTAACCTTAATTATCCTAAGGACAAGCACACACACCCATGCCCGAGGGAGGACTCGAACCTCCGCCGGGACCTCAAAGCGAATTCTTAAAGTCATCAACTCAGGCAGTGGAAAAACAAAATGGATAAAAGAAGTTGGAGAGGACCTAAGACAAGCACACATAACAGTAAACGACGCAGAAAATAGAACTTAATTCATGAACATCATCAAAAAACATAAATTAGACACCACAACACAGAAGAGACCAGGATGCAAATGGACAGCGGATCGAAAGAAACAACACAGTGAACACATGAAGAATATTTGGGCTCAGAAAGGACATAAACAATCTTCATAAAGGAATTCAAGTTCAAATGCTCTCTTTAAATGGGAATAATCGAAATTAATAATAATAATAATAATAATAATGGAAATACATGATGAAAATATAATGCAGGAATTAACAATGATTTTAGTTAGTTGTTTCATAACAAACTCAACAATAATACTGATGTTCTTCTAGAGACGTATTTATCTTAACTTTTATCTTTGATAAGGATGGATATCGAAGTAATGAATTTAATGTAGAACAGAAACAAACTGGTGCTTTTCATTTATTATAACGAATTAAAATTTGTTCTCGGACCGGAACTTCAATCCACGTCTTCTGATTATTAGCCAGATGTGGGAACAACTACACCACCTAGGGCTGGTGGCTACCACAACTGCATAAACCTCGCTAGTCCAAAGCCATCCCTAAGTACAACCATAGTAGCCACAACGCCATGGTGGTGTAATGCTTAGCTCAGCTGCCTACAAAGCAGGAAACCTAGGTTTAAAACCGCGCCTTGGCAGAAATCTTAATTCATTTCTTCAGCGACTATCCTTATCGAAGATAAAGTTGAGTTACATATCTCTCCGGGATATTGTAATTCGTTGTGATATATATATCACCTATACTTGAGGTACATGCAGGATTTTCCCATTACGTACAAAGCTGGGGTGCTTCGTCAGTATCAGAGAGCCTCGTCAGTACTAATTTAAGAACGGGAGAACGAGTTGAAGTCGTGAATATTGAACTTTCTGTTACGGAGGGCATGGATCTAGGAGCGTCTGTGCAGCTGTACGATCCAAAATGACACAATTGTGTAGTAGTTAGAATATCTGCCTTCAGAACGGAGGACCTGGGTTCAACTCCCGGCCTTCACACAAATTTTAATTCATTACTTCAGCTTCTATCCGCATCAACAACAATGAATTACATTATTAACAAACAGCAATACTTTGCAATGATAATGTAACAGGAACACTAATAGTAATAATAAAATAATGTAGGCAATGAGAGTGATATTAGTTTAACATTTTTGAATCAATATTTTATATTACATGCAGTGGAAGGGATAATGAAAGAGAAGAGGATTATAATGAAAGTGACATATCCTACTAGGAAAGAAGAGAATTTCAGTAGAGAGCTCTATATATAAGGGGTAGGGGGAGAAGGGAAAGTGTTGGGGGAGGGAGGCTTGATGAGAGTGAGCAGCAAAAACACAAAGACTTGTCGTTTTAAGTTTGGAAGGATTTCAAGTACACTAGCATTTTGAGGAATTTTTTTTCCAGAGTCAGATTCCTGATACACAAAATGATTAAGAGGACACGGCTGTGTCGTTTATTGGTACAGAGAGGATATTACATAGTTGAGAAAGGGTGTTTCTGCTGTGCTGTTCAGATGTCGTGTAAGGGCTGAAGGAAGGTGGGACGGAGTGCTGTGATTGAGTAGCCTATAGAACAAAGACATAATCTCTAAGCATATCGGCACGCAGCCATAACAAGTGTTCATAGGCAGGAATGATATGATCGAAATAGAGTAATCACAACTGTACTTACACAAGCATTCATCGCCAATTCCAACTGACGTGATATCTCATACGAAAGTACTTTAGGGCTGGGCAATATTAATCACTCAGGGAATTTCTTTTTAAGGCAGAGAGGAAATTTTTCATATATTCCTGTAATGAATGAAGTGATGCTACACCTTCTTACAGACTGCAGTTGTGTGTTCAGTTCAGAGTAGTTGATCGTCCAGAATTATGCACAGATTTTTTGCAGAAGAAGATGCGCTGATTTCTCTCCTGTTTAGGATTACAGGTGGAAGAGATTATCTGAAATTAGGAGGAAAAAAGTCTTTTGTGAGAGAATTCGTTTTAGATCGGCTAAGTTTCAAACATACGTTCTTGCGCCCATTCTGATTAAGCAATTAAGTCAGCATTTACGTTCTCAATGGCTGTGCGCAGATTTGTTGGGCCTGTGCCTAGCTGTACCTGAAGGTCATCAGCATATAAATGATATTTACAGCGGCCTAATGCAGTCAGAGCTGACGATAATCGCAAACCTCATTTGTGAAACGAGTCTGTCCCATCACTGTACAACGAAACGGAACCTGACCTTAACAATGCTGCATTTCTATACATTTTACTATGGGCAGCATAGCAATGGAATACAAACCCAATCCACCCAAAGTATTTAGATTTTTGCTGTTTCGACAAAAAAAGAATAATGTACGTGCAAGGCGATGGGCGGTTTTCAATTATCACTCGATGATATTTTCTATGCGATTAAGATGAGGCCAGCCGCTGTGGCCGAGCGGTTCTAGGCAATGCGCAATATGTTACATTTAGCCGGCCAGTGTGGCCGAGCGGTTCTAGGCGCTTCAGTCTGGAACTGCTCGACCGCTATGGTCGCAGGTTCGAATCCTTCCTCGGGCATGGATGTGTGTGATGTATTCAGGTTAGTTAGATTTAAGTAGTTCTAAGTTTTAGGGGACTGATGACCTCAGATGTTAAGTCCCATAGTGCTCAGAACCATTTGAACCATTAAGATGAGGAGATTTTGTGGGCCAGTCGAGGTGCATTCCCGCGATCCTACCATATTTTGATTCCACAAAAGTAGTGAGAGTCATAGAGTGTGTGTGTGTATGTGTGTATGTGTGTGTGTGTGTGTGTGTGTGTGTGTGTGTGTGTGTGGACGGACGGACAGTACCTTAAAAACTCAGGAAAATGACTGCAGGCTAAGACAGCAGAACACTCCACGTATACATCGTACAAAATATCTATATAAATACTTGCAGCTGATAATGGGAATAAATTCTGGAAACGCGTCGAACTAAGCATGGCGAGAGAAAGTAAATGGTGCACTGATTCATTATTTAATTCAGTTGCAGTTGTTTCTAGCCGATGAGACACGTTTTTCTATCATTAAGCTGATCTGAAACTTACCAGCCAGAAAGAACCCTTGTAAATTATGGGTGCCTCCTGGAAAACAAAAAGAAAAAGATCCCCTTAAGCTTTTCGATCACTTTTATAATCTATCGTCTCCATTGTGCGACAAAAAAGTTATTCGACAGTGGGTAATACGAATGACTTACCAGTGACACAACTTCTCATATATACGTACTTTGCCAAGATAAAAGCATCAGTGTGCGGTAAAAATGTAGATTCGCGACTAGCACCTTTAAAGTGATCGTGCAAATATAGAATTAGCGGCAATTCGAAACAGTGACCATCACATCGGAGATAAACGGTACAAATGGCGAGAAACATCAACATGCGGACTTTATGGTGTCTGCACTCACTTATTGCGTCTTTCTCCTGCTCTGAGCGTCATTTGTCGCGTGTCGCCGCGGCCGTCCGGCGGACGCTCTGTCGCCATGGTAACCGGTGTGTTGGCCCGCCAGGGCTCACGCGTCCGGCTGATTTATCTGCTCGTTTCCTATTCGCCGCGATTTGGGCCTCACATGGCAGCCTCATCGCTCACTCCTCTACTAAAGTGAAGGTCTCTGTTACGAGTCCTACTTCGGACACAGGTGTTGGTTTTAAATGTGCCGTTAATCAGCGAGTCCTCTGAATGTCGAGAAAGGAAATAAAAAAAAACTGGAGAATAAATTATAGTAAATTCTAGTGTGCGATGAAAGTATATATTTTGATAAGTGAGGATCCAGCATTCATAACGTGACAGCAAAGCCTTGTAGAAAAATGCCAAACAAAAGGACTGTAAAAAGTAAACAAAGTAATTAGAAAGCAAAAATTAAAGTGTCCTTTGAAACAAAGTGCAGTCGGCAGTTTTGCTGTATGATGAATTACGAGTGAGCATAGCGACACCGGTTGCTGCCTTCGAAAGTGCCGCGTTTCTTAGCGTTTCGGTCTAGCCTAAACATCAGGTGACTGTTGCATTCAGTAGTTTCAAATCCACTTGCCTTGTCATCATATATTTAATTAGTGTCAGATGAAGTTTAGAAAATTCTTTAAGCTATATTTTCTTTTTAAATACCATAACGTAAACTGATATGGCACAAAATCAGGGCCTCGTCTAGCCTTACAAAGGCGTTTTGCATCGCCCCTATCGTCGTTACGTTCAGTTGGTCTCAGATTTGCCACAACATGAATTGTAAAGACTCTACTGGAAATTTGAGCAAGCTATAGAAGCCTGCATTATCGTTAGATGGTTTTTCTATTTGCCGATAAGTTTGATAAGGCAAACACTAACAGCCTCAACATAGTAAAGGTGCAATATTGTGTCAATCCGAAACTTCCTCTAAAATAACTCCATAGGCCATTACTGCCAAGGACGTCATTGTGCGACTGGTTCCACCGATTTCTTTTTGTGAGTGCACTGTAGCCTATGGTGACCAGATTCCCAAAATCAAAACATTGGACACAAATTATAAGTTGAATTACATCGTCATTTTGTGGAAGCATTCATAAATACTATTACTAGGTACTGAATTTGTGTTAAAATACTCGATTTATGACAAAATTACGTAGGGTGGATCATTGTACATTTTCGTTAAAACTCGCACTAGAAATAGTTCAAAATACCTTGCGTTATTAATAAAGTAAACATTTATTCTTTTACTGTTGCCTCATGCAAAAGTAATATACCACTTTAATTCATCGAGGTCTTTAACTACGGTATACACACACTATTCGCTACAAACGTTACTTATTGCACACTCCCATTTGGCATACTCCCACTTGGCCTGGAATATTTGCCATGGGTAGTTTCTTAGAGACATTGTGGTAATATTTTGCAAAGAACTGTATGTCAGTTAGGAGTCTGATATTTTAATGTAGAAATTTATAAAACTGAACACATGAAGTATAATGAAAATGACCTTCAGCTTCCTTATCAGTTTCCAGACTAACCCTATTTTTTCATCAGGCCATTTAGCATTTGTGCTGCAGAAATTATGCAGTTGCATCAGTGCCAGATGAAGCGCGCATAAACGCCGAAATGGAGCTGACGCTTTTTGCAGCATATATCTTCTGATGCAAGGAAGTTGAATAAGACAGAGCATGTTTCACCAACATGCTAACAGTTCCTACATCAGGGTTTTTGACTTCACATACTTTTTTTGCATGTTTCGCTTCTTCAACAAGTTCATATCACATATTTCTCTCAGAATATCTTCAACAAATTCCGCTAAAGTCTTAAAACCCCGCTGAACCGAATTTCAAGTAAGAGGATGTTTCAGCTGAACCCATTTAAATGGTTGCAGCACATGAAACGGGGGAATAAATTTTCAGTACACCAATTAACTTCCCATAAAATAAATCTGAATCGTCCAAGAAATCAGAATAGATCAGCAAGCTGCCTTCTTTCAATGTACTTATCAAAGGCGGAATTTTTGTTGCGTGAATTGCTTTTATGAGTCGTAAGTGTTCTAACTGGTTTGATGCAGAGCGCCAAGAATTTCTCCCCTGAGACAATATCTTCATCTCGGTGTAGCACAAGCAACCTGCGTCCTCTACTATTTGTTGTAAATATTCCAATCTACATCTTCCTCTACAGTTTTCCCTCTCTACAGCTCCCTCTAGTACGGTGGAAGTAGTTTCCTCATGTCCTAACAGATGTCCTAACATCCTGATTTCAACATATTCCCTTCCTCTCCGATTCTGCGCATAACATCCTCATTTCTTACCTTATCAGTCCACGTAATTCTCAAAATGGTCAGCAGCACCGCATCTCAGGTGGTCCGAATCTCGTCTGTTATGGTTTCTCCATAGCCCATGTTTCACTACCATACAATGCTGTGCTCCAAACGTACATTCTCGGAAATTTATTCCTCAAATTAAGGCCTATGTTTGATACTAGTAGACTTCTGTTGGTCAGGAATGCCCTTTTTGCCAGTACTAGTCTGCTTTTGATATTCTCCTTGCTGCATCCGTCATTGGTCATTTTGGTGCCTAGTTAGTAGAGTTCCTTGCTTCATCTACTTCCTGACCATCAATCCTGATGTTAAGTTTCCCGCTGTTCTCATTTCTGCTGCTTCGCATAAATTTCGTATATATACTCGTCTCTCTTCATAGCTTACCGCGCTGATATACTCGGCATTGAGCGCCCGTAAATACCAACCATCTATAGCTTACCACTATTTTTCTCAGAATTACGAACATCTTGCACCATTTTACATGGTCGAACACATTTCCAGGTCGACAAGTTTTACGAATATGTCTTGATTTTACTTTAGTCTTGCTTCCATTATGAACCGCAACATCGGAATTGCCTCTCTGATACCCTTACCTTTCCTAAAGCAGAACTGGTTGTCATCCAACACATTCTCAATTTTCTTATCTACTCTCCCTTATATTATTCTTGTCAGCAGCTTGGGTGCATGAGCTGTTAAGCTGACCGTGCGATAATTCTCGCACTTTTCAGCTCTTTAATCTTCCGAATTGTGTGGAAGATATTTTTAGAAGGTCAGATGGTTTGTCGCAAGACTCATACATTCTACACATCAACGTAAATAGTAGTTTTGTTGCCACTCCCTCCAATAACTTTTGATATTCTGAGAGAATGTTACCTATTCCTTCTGCCTTATTTTATCTTAAGTCCTCCAAAGCTCTCTTATATTCTGATTCCAACGATTGATCCTCTGTCTCTTCTAAGTCGACTTCTGTTTCTTCTTATGTCACGTCAGGAAAATCTTCTCCCTCAGTAAGGAGTTCAGTGTATTACTTCCACCTATCCACTCTCTCTCCTGCATTAATTAAAACTGGAATTCCCGTTGCACTCTTAATGTTACCACCGTTGCAATAAATTTCAGAAAGTTACTTTCACTGAGTCACTCATTCTGATGATAATTTCTTTTCCGATTTCTTTACTTTTTCATGCAGCAATTTCGTCTTAGCTTCCCGCACTTCCTGTTTATTTCTTTCTTCCCAGACGTGTATTTCTGTATTCCTGAATTTCCATTAACTTTTTGAATTTACTTTTACATCAATCAACTGAACTATTTCTTCTGTTACCCGTGGTTTCTCCGCACTTACCTCCTTTGTACCTATCTTTTCCTTGCCAACTACTGTGATGGCCCTTTTTAGCGATGTGCATTTCTCTTCAGTTATACTGCCTGCTAGGGTATTTCTTATTGCTGTATGTACAACCATACAGAATTTCAAGCATATCTCATCATTCCTTAGTACTTCCGTATCCCACTTCTTTGCATATTGATCCTCCCTGACTAATTTCTTAAACTTCAGGATACGCTTCATCACTACTACATTGTAATCTGAGTCTATATCTGCTCTCGGTATGCCTTACGATTCAGTATCTGATTTCGGAATTTCTGTCTGAGCGTGATGTAATCTAGCTGAAAGCTTCCCGTGTCACACGGGCTTTTCCAAGTACACCTCCTACTATTGTCATTCTTGAAAGGAGTATTACCTATTACTAGCTGAAATTTATTACAGGACTTTATTAGCCAACTGAATTACAGTTCTCCGTGTCTATGAGATTTTCACCTCCCTTTATGTGCTGTATTACCCTTTCAATATACTCGTATACTTTCTCTATCTCTTCATCCTCTGCCTGCCAGGTCGGCATGTGCACTTGAACTATTGTTGTCGGTGTTGGTTGCTGTAGACTCTGATAAGAACAACCCTATCACTGAACTGTTCACAGTTCACACTCTCTACCCTACTTTCCTATTCATAACGAATCCAACTCCGATTATACCGTCTTATGCTGATGTTGATATTAACCTGTCTGACCTTATATTCTTGTCCTCTTTCCATTTCACTTCACTGACCCCTACCATAACTATATTGAGCCTTTGCATTTCCCTTTTCAGATTTTCTAGCTCGCCAACCACGTTAGAGCTTTTGACAATCCGCGCCCCGACTCGCAATACGTTGTACTTTCGTTGGGTATTCAATCTTTTTCTCATGGTCAACTCCCCTTAGGCAGTCTTATCCCGGAGATCCGAATGGGTGGCTATTAGGGAATCTTTTGCCAATGGAGATATCATCATCACACTCTTTCAACTACGGGCCACATGTCTTTTGAATATACGTTATCTGTCTTTAATACAATGGCTTCCATTACCTTCTGCATCCTC
Organism: Schistocerca cancellata; assembly: GCF_023864275.1. Lineage (NCBI taxonomy): Eukaryota > Metazoa > Arthropoda > Insecta > Orthoptera > Acrididae > Schistocerca > Schistocerca cancellata. Next base: position 412,421,607 of record NC_064631.1, read on the forward strand.
ATGCTGTTGATCATTGCTTATTCTTCCACCTTCTGCGGCAGTTTCCCACCACCAAGAACAAGAGAGTGCGCTCAACCTCTGTCCGCTCCCCCGCCCTGTTTGCTAGTCGGTCGGAAGAATGAGTACGAATTCTTATTTTATATTGGAAAAAAGTATATAGTTTAGTTTTTGGAATATTGCCATAAATATTCTGCACAATCTACACATATTCGACAGTACAGAGTAATTATAATTAAAGTTAAACATTCAAAACGCTGTAGAAATAACACCACTGATCAGAAAGACGTGAAATTGCAACAGAATATTATCGGAGAAGGGGAAAACGTATGGCATAAAAAACATATATGAAAATCGATCAAAAGATGGTGTTGTAATGTGTCAGAATACGTAAATGAAAATACCCATTAAAGTTGGTATATACACGCCCGGTACATGGATGTTCCTCCTTTCGCCTCTCCGATGTTCGCCATGACTGTGTCAATGGAAGGTCGCGCTCTGCTTGTAAAGCTGTATTACAAGAACGATGACTGAGCACATGTTGCTCTGCAGAAGTACCGGACACTGAAGGGTTTAAAGAAATTGAAAATTTGTGCTAAGGTCTTATGGGACCAAAGTGCTGAGGTAATCGGTCCCTAAGCCTACACAATAGTTAATCTAACTTACTAACTTACGCTATGGGCAACACATACACCCATGACCGAGGGAGGACTCGAACCTGCGACGGGGGGGGTGGGGGGGGGGGGGGGAACCGCACGGACCGAAGGGTTTGAAAAAAGGCGTTGGTCCCATGACAGCCGTTAGTATGAAGAAGATGAATCCGAAATTCGAAAAGACGGAATCTTCTGATGTCCAACCTGGTAGAGGGAGGAAACGAATTGATTCGACGTCAGTGGGAGCAGTGGCCACAGCAGTACAGGAGGAAACGAGTGGTGGTGTGCTATCGTGTAGCGCACAGAGAATTCTTCGAACATTGGACATAGCCGTAAGCACAGTGCGTAAAATCTTACGAAACATCCTTCTTTGTTATCCATTCAAAATTACCCATGGGCACGAATTGCTTCCTGTTTACCTGCCAGCAAGAGAGACCTTTGCTTAAGAATTTCTTGCTCGCATTGAAGTGGACAATGATTGGCTTTGGAAGATTTTGTGGACAGACGAAGGCAATTTTCATCTGACAGGATACGTCAGTACACAGAATTGTCGAATATGCGCAACGGAATATCCGCACGCTACTCAACCAGTAACACTCCATCCTGAAAAGGTCATTGTGTCGTGCGGGTTTGCAGCATCGTTTATCATACGGCCATATTTTTTCGAAGAGACAGTTTCTTTCCGTCATGTTACCTGTACCGTCACTGGTAAGCGCTATGAGCGTCTTTTGTGCAACCACGTCATTCTAGCTCTCCAACAGCGTGGATGTGTGGATAAGGATCATTTTTATGGAAGATGGCGCACCTCCGCACATTGCAAATTCAGTTAAGCAGCTGCTGAAGCGCCATTTCGAAACTGCTTGAATTATCAGCAGCAATTTCCCTGCAGCCTGGCCGTCCCGATCACTTGATCTTAATCCATATGACTTCTGGCTATGGGCCTATCTGAAACTTGGAAATTTGTGGGAAGGTCTTACGGGACCAAACTACAGAGGTCATCGATCCCTAAGCTTACAAACTACTTAATCCAACTTAAACTAACTTACACTAAGGACAAAACAGGCACACCCATGCCCGAGGGAGGACTCGAACCTCCGACGGGGGGAGCCATGCGGACCGTGACAAGGAGCCTGAATCCGCTCAGTTACCCCGCGTGGCTCGATAACTGAAAGAAGTTGTGTTCAGTGTTCTGACTGCAAACTTAAATGTATTGAAGGAACGCACTGCGCAACACATTCTAAACGTGACTCCAGGAACACTTCGATCAGTTGTGGAACATGCTTGTTCTGGATTTCAACTTGTTGCAGAAAACGGTGGACACCAGGTTGAACATGTTTTGCACCAGTCACATGGACAATCCGATTTGATTTTGATTGATGCTTTTTATTCTGTTTTTTGCCTCAGGGCCATTAAAAAGCGATTTTTCCATCCAGTGTGGTAAGGCCTAGCCGTGGTGGATGGGCATACGTAATTAACACTATCACACCTCTACACCCATGCACACTGAGTAGTACATTTTATGTAACTTCAAACTTACCATTTAGGCATTGTTGGGTGAATCATTTGTCATTTGCAGTAGACCACTATTAAATTATGATGCTTACAGCGCCATCTATTGCTACATTTTCTAACTATTTATTTTTCTTCTGTCATACGTTTTGCCCCTTCTCCGATAATATTTCCTTGCAATTTGACGTCTTTCTGACCAAAGGTGTTGTTCCTACAGCGGTTTGAAACTTTAATCACAATCAGCCTTACCGATAACCGACGACAATAGGTCCAGTAATACACTATACACAAAAATACTCAAAACTCTCACAATGTGAGATGAAGTAAAAGAAATACTAATTCATCGTAAAAAAAACGTGGGTTCAAAAAAGGGAGAACACTGGGAAAAGTTAATGTGCAACGGTATTTTTTCGACCTGAGCCTCCGCTGCAGTGGACTTCAGAGCATGTAAAAGGAGGCAAAACGCCGTAAGTAAATTATACGGCTGTATTATAATTATACACTGTTTTTATCCTACATACTGAAGTGTGCTGACATATAATGTATGTGATATTTACAAAATTGCTACGTATGCTGCTTTATAAATAAATTCGAAACACGTTTGGTGAAAAATTCTCTTAAACTGCTGTTTGCTTGAGAAAGAAAAAGCTATAACAATTCAGGCTTGCTACCCTAGTGTGATAATAATGGGAAAGATAGTACTTATAGGAGGAATAATGGTGGAATTTATCTGTCCTAATTCAGTGGAGCCAGCCGCTGTGACCGAGCAGTTCTAATAGCTTCAGTCCGGAACCACGCGGCTGCTACGGGCGCAGTTTCGAATCCTGCCTCGGGCATGGATGCGTGTGATGTCCTTAGGTTTGTTGCGTGTACGTAGTTCTCAGTCTAGGCGACTGATGACATAAGATGTTAAGTCTCATAGTGCGTAGAGCCATTTGAACCATTTTAATTCAGTGGCAACCCAGAAAACCTAAATCATAGAAATGGGTAGGGAAGAAAGCGTCCGTTCTCCAGAATACAAGTCAATCCTTGTTAAACCAGCGCAACCTCATTCTCTGTATCCCTAGTGTAGAGTATGCTCTTTTTGTATGTACTTCAAAGGGAATTATTGTAAATTGCGAGAACCTAATTTATAAATTTCGTTCATTTCTCGACACGAAGCACCGAACACTGCATACACTTTGTTTCGCAGTGTAAAGAGCTGGTGCTAGGCTGTCCATTCACGTCACTGCACCCTATACAAACGCTTTACACACTCTCTCATCTGGTAACAGGACCACGGTTATGATGTTTGGTTTAAATTTCGGGCACCTCAAAAACTGAGTCAGCATCACCTTAACAAAATTTTAGAAACACTTTAGATAAAAAAACTGTGGACGGCGAATCACTCTCAGAAACTTGACTTCCTACCATTAATAGACATCGTTATCAGCAAAGTCCAAAATTTTGGTTGGATATGAAAAGAAATTTAGAGGGAGGAATATTCGTAGCAATTGGGTCCTGTTCTATAATTATTCTTACAGACGATTTTTAAGGATTGTTACTATCGCAAGACTCGTTTGGCTGATGATACTTGACGTAGTCAGCTTGAAATTAGCAGCTTTTAAATAAAATAATTAATTATAAAATGACATAATTCTGTACAATACGTAATATGTTCGTAGATGTTTTGACCGTTACAGTGCACACACAGAGCCACATAAAGGATTGCGAGTGAATATCTGACGAAACAAAATATAAACACATGTATCATGTCTGAAAGCTTTTGATAAGCGCAGATGGTAAACCATTGCTTATTGTTGTACTATGAACTGATACACATAAAAAGCGAAAGAAATCTTTCAACAACATGAGAACAAGGGAAGAGCTACATAATGTCTGTAAGTTAAATGTATCAACCCATCTTCAAGACACAAAAAAGGTGTTAATGGCTGAAAAATAGAACAGTAGAACAATGTATCCGTGGTTGTTGGCCTAGGTGGCAAATTTCATGTTATTTAGCCACCACTGCTGATGTCCTTTGCCTGCCCTGTATAACATAATACGAATAGCAGGCGTCTGTTCATGTTTTGATTGATTTCTAACTGGTACTGCCATTCTTGTGTCGTAGGCCTCATTCCAACGGAACTGACATGTTTATTATATTTGTGCAATGCAACGTGAATGCCTTATCTCCATTGTCACCAGAAGGAAGGTACCAACAATATATTCACCATATCATTGGAAATTGAAATGCAACTTCCGATACTGATTGGAGACTGGGACTGATCCGTATCGAACAAGGCCGGAGAATACTGAAGCCTGAAATTGTGAGTTTGAAATACGTTCTGGGATCTAACAGCACGTAGAGAACATCTGTTGGTCTTAAATGTCATTATCATAATGACTGGAAGTAATGGCGTTGCGGAGACACACAGAGGCAATTCGCTGTTGAAGCTAATCGTACACGGGGGAGCCATCTAAATCACTGGCGCCGTATATCTCGTTTGATGGCGCACTTGCGGGATATCTCAGTCGGGCAACGATCTGGAATAGACGTTACTCACTGTGACACGAATGATAGATATTCTAGTCCTACCATAGAATGACTGGTTTCATTAACGACTGAATTTAGCTAAATTGCACCACATAATATTGATAAAGTGTAATACCGCTCCAATTAAACAAAGACATACACTGAATGGATTATAAGAGGGTGTTGGACATACCAATGAAAATTTAAATAAATAGTAAAGTACCCCTCGGTACCAGTCAAATGATAGTGTCTATGACAAGCAGTATGAAGGTACACGCAGAATGTGAACAAGAGCAGAAAAACGTCTAAATGTCGGTAGTTAATTCATCGATGGGCAAATCCTTTACGATGCAACAGAGACTTAGCTACGAGCTTCCTTTTGAAGAAATACAGTTTTTAACATTCTTTACCCGCGCGACAAGTCATCTGAAGTCCCGGAAACCACTTTTTTAAAAGAAGGGAAAAACCAAGAAGGAATTATGCAGATTGGTCACAAGTGGACTTTCATGCAGGTACCGACGGAAAATGTAAAATTATTAACTTTGGAGACCAATGGATGACTGTGTGCGCTGCAGCGAAATTTCGTCAAGCAGGTGGGAATAATAGTAAACAGGGGACATGCCGATAACAGGACATAATGCCTTTGTGAATTTCATTCTGTGTACTCAGCTCTGCAGTGACTATGGGTCGCAGACAGGCGCTTGAACAATATACAAAGATGTCAGCATTTAAGACAGGACATGTAGTAGGGCTGAAACAGGTACGTTGGAACAATGGGAGATTTGCTAGAGGTTTGAAAACGAGCAATGTCATTAATCCGCCATGTTGGCGGGAACGGATGAACCACGGCCAAACACAGTGAGGAGAAGGAAGCGGCCGACCTAGAGAGACGACAGAACGATATGACTGAGCAATCGTCGTGGAGGCACTGACAGTCCCGGATTCATCATTATAAACGATCCGACAGGCAACTGGTACTTCTGTGCTCACAAGCGCCATTGAAAGGTGACTCACAGAACGGAGGCTTAGGTCACGGTGCCCCTTGCGCCGTTTACCATTGAGATCTGTGCACCAACATCGCTATTTTCGGTAGTGTAGGGCACGTTAGCCTGGCATCTCACTAAAAATCAGGAGTGATGGTCCGCGGTGGCATTTCATTCCGTTACAGGACCCCTTTGTTTGCATCCGTAGCTCCCTTGCAGCACACCGGTACTCCAATGATATTCTACGTCTTGTTCTGCTGCTCGTCATGGCAAGCCATCCTGAGCTTACGTTTCAGCAACATAATGCCCGTCATCTGACGGCTAATGTTCCTGCTGCTTGTCTCCTTGCTTACCAATACCTACCTTGGCGAGCGACGTCGCCGACTCTCTCTCTCTCTGGTGGACGACTTTTGGAGCATGATGGGCACGGCTCTCTAACCAACTCGAAAATTTTACGACCTTTCGCGTCAATTGGACAGAATGTGGCACGATATCCCTCAGGAGGAGACCCAAAACCATGTCAATCAATGCATAAGGACCAGAGCCCGAACAATGCGTTATTTACTTGCTCAGTTGTGAAGTTCCTTCCCTTGAATAAATCATCCAATTTTTCTGAACTTGCAACCATTTGTTTGATCGTTCACGCACCATCATATCTACTGATTTCCGTCCCATTCGAGAATTCCTTCGCGATAGATCTCTTTTACCTTACAGTTTATTAATTGATTTTAGCCCTAGGTCCTATCTAAAAACAATCGTAACGAAAATCTAACTATCGGTCTTCAGGTCGATCGTTCAACGATTGAATTTTACCATGTACTTCCTAGTAACTTTTTCTTACGGAGTAAATAAGAATTCATAGCTTAATGGTATGCAAATTGGGGAAAAGTTTAACGAAATAAATTGAAACCGATTGGGCGTTTATTTACAGAGTGGAGCGTACTTCTGAACTGCATCAAAAATTTAACACGTATATAATCGTAAGACTATGGTCCCACTAACGGAGGAAGATTAGGGTTTAAGGTTCTGTTGCGTCCTAAACAAGTTTGTTGCTTGGGATTGAACAACAGAGTTTGTAGAGAAAGGGAAATACTTCAGTTTGGATTAGGCTGAATGAGAAGGCCGAACATGGATGTACATCCGCCCAATCACAAAGTCTCAGACACCACAGAATCACTGAAGGTAATAGTCACCATTCTATAACCGAAACTGGTTCGTCAGAACTGACTTGTGTGCCGCAGCCGAGAAAAATGAAGAAAAAGAAACAGGATTACGATATGTGAAGTGAAATGTGACGGTGAACTTTGCCGGTAAAGAGCTAGGAATGCCCCTTCTGAATTCCATAAATGACGCTGCCTGCAGAAATTCTTATCGGGTTCAGGAACGATTTTTGATTCACAAGCTAAGAAACGCGTGCCTGTGCCCTGTTCAAAAAATGGTTCAAATGGCTCTGAGCACTATGGGACTTAACATCTGTGGTCATCAGTCCCCTAGAACTTAGAACTAATTAAACCTAACCAACCTAAGGACATCACACACATCCATGCCCGAGGCAGGATTCGAACCTGCGACCGCAGCGGTCGCTCGGCTCCGGACTGCAGCATCCAGAACCGCAAGGCCACTGCGGCCGGCTGTATGCTTTCTCCCTGATGCTTTGGTTGAAGTTTGAAAACGAAGGAAGTAACATCATTTGTAAGTATTCACTAGTACATTATCATTGCGAACACACCGTGACTGTTAGCTTCGTCAGATGTTAGCCTATAACCGATGTGCAGTTTCCCACAAACAATGTCTTACCATGAAAATATGTCAGTTTCTGGTTTTTATTCGGCAGCAGTAGTCACTCTAATGCTCTTGTCTTCCAATGAAAGCTTACACAATGGAATCTAATGCAGAAAATAATGGACACAAATTTCCGAAGACTGGATAGCACAACTATAGTACTGTTTCTACGAACGAATAACACCTACACATACTTTAACGCTTGTCCCGCAAGTAAAATTTTGCGGTACTAACTATACTTGATTGATGGCTGTGCAAATCAGTTTGAATAATAATTATTGACTCCAGGAAAAAAGTTTTTTAGTGCAGTTTACAGTAGATGATCTGCGATGAAAATTTTAGTGAACCAAATTCTAACATAGAATTTAATTTATTCCACGCTAAATTTATACTATCAATTGAAAATTGCTTTCCATGTAAGCTAAGCAGAAAGAACACTCAACAGCCATGTAAGAAACCATAGATTACTACAGGGATTAACGTATTTTGTCAGAGGAAAAGGGAAATGTATCTTTTCGCAAGAACAAGTAGACATCCTACAGCAGTTACACACTAGAGACACTACGAAAAGTTACTGATAAAGGTTATTAAAACTCGGGGGACATGGACATAATGTCGGATATGAAGAGTTCGGACAACAGACCTAAGGCTGTATGGAATCTATTGAATCAAGAGATAGGATAACCAGGCACAAAACAAGGTAACGTCACTGTTGAACTGAATGAAAAGGCTACAAATGATGTGTCACAGGTAGAAAATTTATTTAATAATCATTTCTTAAATGTAGTATACAGCTTAGGACAAATAGTTCAAGAGAAAAGTAACAGCAATTTGTTGAAAAAGTAACTGTCACAAAAATCAATCCTATGAATGTATCATCAGCGTCTCCTTCTGGAATCAAGAAAATTACACATTCTCTCAAAAATAAAAGTTTATCTTGTTTTGATGAAGTTTCGTTTAGAGTAATAAAGACTTGTTCCCACATAATAATCCCAGTTTTATCCGAAGTGCATACAAGATGGACCATTGATCGTGACCGGGCCAAATATCTCACGAAATAAGCGTCAAACGAAAAAACTAAAGTAACGAAACTTATCTAGCTTGAAGGGGGAAAGCAGATGGCGCTATGGTTGGCCCGCTAGATGGCGCTGCCATAGATCAAACGGATATCAACTGCGTTTTTTAAAATAGGAACCCGATTTTTATTACATATTCGTGTAGTACGTAAAGAAATATGGATGTTTTATTTGGACCACTGTTTTCGCTTTGTGATAGATGGCGCTGTAATAGTTACAGACGTATAAGTACGTGGTATCACCTAACATTCCGCCGGTGCGGACGGTATTTACTTCGTGATACATTACCCGTGTTAAAATGAACCGGTTACCAGTTGCGGAAAAGGTCGATATCGTGTTGATGTATGGCTATTGTGATCAAAATGCCTAACGGGCGTGTGCTATGTATGCTGCTCGGTATCCTGGACGACATCATCCAAGTTCCCGGACGGTTCGCCGGATAGTTACGTTATTTAAGGAAACAGGAAGTGTTCAGCCACACGTGAAACGTCAACCACGACCTGCAACAGATGATGATGCCCAAGTAGGTGATTTAGCTGCTGTAGCGTCTAATCTGGACATCAGTAGCAGACAAATTGCGCGAGAATTGGGAATCTCAAAAGCGTCGGTGTTGAGAATCAACATCGATTTCACCCGTACCGTATTTCTATGCACCACGAATTGCATTGCGACGACATTGAACGTTGTGTACAGTTCTGCCACTGGGCACTAGAGAAATTACGGGACGATGACAGATTTTTTGCACGCGTTCAATTTTGCGACGAAGCGTCATTCACCAACAGCGGTAACGTAAACCGGCATAACACGCGCCATTTGGCAACGGAAAATCCACGATCGCTGCGACAAGTGGAATATTAGCGACCTTGGCGGGTTAATGTATGGTGCGCCATTATGGAAGGAACGATAAAATTGGCCTCCATTTTATCGATGGTGCAGTGTATGCTGATTTCCTACGTAATGTTGTACGGATGTTACTACAGATGTTTCACTGCATGACAGAATGGCGATGTACTTCCAACATTATGGATGTCCGTCACGCAGTTCGCGTGCGGTTGAAGCGTTATTGAATAGGATATTTCATGATAGGTGGATTGGTCGTCGAAGCGCCATACCTTGGCCCACACGTTCACCGGATCTGACGTCCCCGGATTTCTTTCTGTGGGGAAAGTTGAATGATATTTGTTATCGGGATAAACCGACAACGCCTGACAACATGCGTCAGGGCATTGTCAATGCATGTGCGAACATTACGGAAGGCGAACTACTCGATGTTGAAAGGAATGTCGTTACACGTATTGCCAAATGCATTGAGGTAGACGGACATCATTTTGAAAATATATTGCATTAATATGGCATTTACAAGTAATCACGCTGTAACAGCATGCGGTCTCAGAAATGATAAGTTCACAAATGTACAGGTATTACATTGGAACAACTGAAATAAAATGTTCAAACGTACCTACGTTCTGTATTTTAATTTTAAAAAAACTACCTGTTACCAACAGTTCGTCAAAAATTGTGAGCCATATGTTTGTGATTATTGCAGCGCCATCTATCTCAAAGCGAAAAAAGTGGTCCAACTAAAACATTCATATATCTTAACGTACTACTCGAATATGCAATAAAAAAAAATTCGTTTGACTGGAGCCTCTCGTCGCAGCCGGGAAACGAACCCGGGCCCTTAGGATTGAAATTCTGTCGCACTGACCATTCAGCTACCGGGGGTGGACATGTAATAAAGATTTGGGTTTCTGTTTTAAAAAAACGCAGTTGAAATTCGTTTGACCTATGGCAGCGCCCTCTAGCGGGCCAACCATAGCCATCTGGTTTCTCCCTTCAAACTAGACATTCGTTCTTTTTAGTTTTTTCGTTTGACGCTTATTTCCTGAGATATTTGGCCCGGTCACGATCAGTGGACCACCCTGTATAACGTGTCACCAACTCAAGATGTTTCTGTAGAGGAACTGAAAACCACCGTTGTTAAACCTCTCTTTGAGTAAGGTGATAACAGAGCTGTCAATAACTACCGAACTCTTTCACTGCTGACATTATTTTCGAAAAATTTTGAGATGGTGATGTATTGTAGAATAGTATCTCAGCTTAGCAACAATAATATCCTCTGCAAATCGTAGTTTGGGTTTCGGAAGGGCCGCTCTACTGACAATGCTATTTGTCTGACCACTCACCAGATTTTACAATAATTATGTAATAAAACGTGGCCGGTTTGTATTTTTTGCTACCTACTAAGGCACATAACTTTACGAATCACAGTATTCGGCTAGATAAGCTAAAGTTTTATGGGATGGTGATGTAGCCAACTAATGGATAATAGCATATTTAACCAGAAGAATGCCGAAAGTTGTATTGTACTTAGTAATTCAACACATATAGTCCGAGGACATACTTTAGACTGCCAAAAACTCACATATGGGTTTCCCCAAGGATAGATCTTAGGTCCAGCATTGTTCCTCAAATATGTAAACCATCTTCCATCTAATGAACAATAAGGTGAGACAGTTCTCTTTGCAGATGGCACTAGTATTGTAATCAATCCATGCACACAAAAATAAAGAGAAATAGTAAACAAAGTTCCCAAAAGTATCATTGACTAGTTTTATGCAAATGGTCTTACCCTCAGTTTTAAAAAGACATAACGTATTCATTTCAGCACATCAAGGGGTACAACACCAATTATAAGTGTAACACATAATGAACACATAATAGATAGGATGGAAACTTCAAAATTCTTAGATGCGGATACTGACGAGAATTTAAACTGTAAAAAGCACATTTTGGAGCTCATAAAACAGATTAATTCAGCCAAATTTTCAAGTATAGTTATTACAAATATTGAAGAGAGGCAGAGCAGTAAGTTGACATTTTTGATCTATTTCCATTCAATATTCTCATATGGATAATATTCTCGTGTAACTGATCTTTAAGAAAGAAAGTCGTTGTTGCGTAAAAACGTGTTGTAAGAATCATATGTGGTGCTCATTCACGATCACCTTGTAGACGTCTGATCAGTGAGCTGGGTGCTCTGATTACTACTTCACAGTATATTCGTTCTCTCATAAAGTTTGTTTTAAATAATCCACTACAGTTCAAAACGAACAGTGATGTGCATACTTACAGTACCAGAAGAAAAAGTTACACTCATTACTCCACATGAATGACGTCCCCAGAACGAGAAGCGGTGCCCAATGCTAAAACAAAAATATTTTATCGGTTATCCACTGATATAAAGTATCTGAAAGATAGAGTAAAATTTTAAAACAATCTCATAAAGTTTTTCCTTGACAACTCCTTCTATTCTGTAAAAGAATTTCTATTATTGTAGTGTGTAAACTGCGATGGCTGGGAATTACTAACTTACATCTGTGTATCTTTTTATTCTTGCAAGAAACTTATAAGTTTTCGGAATGTAACTGTGCAAATTAATTTTCGATGTGAATGTAAAAAGGCTGATTCCTTATCTTTATCATCTACGGTGAAAAATGATCCATGGAACATATAACTAGCAAATTCACTAAGTAACCATATTCTCGTACTGATTAGACCAGTGCCGCCCACTGCATGAGTAACTTCAGGCGTGCAGAGTTTGCGGGCGTTGTGCGGGTGTAGCCCAGGGCTGTCTCATCTTTGCTCGGTCCTTCTCGGAACAGATCGAAATATCATTGAGTGTTACGGTGTAGCATTTTCCAGCGTTCAAAACTATGTTCATTTAGGCAGAATAGTGGTGACAGCTCTGTTTACTTTGTATTATGAAGGATGCTTACAGGTCCAGTGCCGTTTGCACAAAAGGAGACGGTCTAGCGATCTATGGTCACAAGCAATTAAAAACGAATGGGAATGATGGAATAGAGTGGCGAGAAGGTCAAGACATATTATGCAGTCACATAATTGCAAATTTTCTAAGAAACGAAATTATAATACTACGCAACAAGAATTTAAGGATTTAGTTGACAATGAAACAACAAAAACTTACAAAGATCAACAGATGGGATTCATTGTTCTGTGCATCAAAAAGCACTCTATGCTAAATTTCAAAAAATGGCTCTGAGCACTATGGGACTTAACATCTGAGGTCATCAGTCTCCTAGTACTTAGAACTACTTAAATCTAACTAACCTAAGGACAGCACACACATCCATACCCGAGGCAGGGTTCGAAACTGCGACCGTAGCGGTCGCTCGGTTCCAGACTGAAGCGCCTCGAACCGCATATGCTAAATTTGCTGGTATGCAACACATGAAGAAACCGGTAGTACGAACAGTAAAATTTCCAAGGGCGCTCGCATTATTCCACAGTCAGTATCAACAATTTTCCATGAAACTGAACGAACAACCTTGTTGTTGTTGTTGTTGTTGTGGTCTTCAGTCCTGAGACTGGTTTGATGCAGCTCTCCATGCTACTCTATCCTGTGCAAGCTTCTTCATCTCCCAGTACCTACTGCAACCTACATCCTTCTGAATCTGCTTAGTGTATTGATCTCTTGGTCTCCCTCTACGATTTTTACCCTCCACGCTGCCCTCCAATGCTAAATTTGTGATCCCTCGATGCCTCAGAACATGTTCTACCAACCGATCCCTTCTTCTAGTCAAGTTGTGCCACAAACTTCTCTTCTCCCCAATCCTATTCAATACCTCCTCATTAGTTACGTGATCTACCCACCTTATCTTCAGCATTCTTCTGTAGCACCACAATTCGAAAGCTTCTATTCTCTTCTTGTCCAAACTAGTTATCGTCCATTTATCACTTCCATATATGGCTACACTCCATACAAATACTTTAAGAAACGACTTCCTGACACCTAAATCTATATTCGATGTTAACAAATTTCTCTTCTTGAGAAACGCTTTCCTTGCCATTGCCAGTCTACATTTTATACCCTCTCTACTTCGACCATCATCGGTTATTTTACTCCCTAAATAGCAAAACTCCTTTACTACTTTAAGTGTCTCATTTCCTAATCTAATTCCCTCAGCATCACCCGACTTAATTTGACTACATGGAGACCTTGTATCTTATCGAAAAGTATGTTGGCTAAATCAAGCTATATGCCTGGAACGGTTTTGCGGTTTAAAACTCGCTTTTGTTGAATTTATGAAGGAAAAATGAGTGCAAGGACGAAAATTAGAATCTCTGGAATGGATTGCAGACCTCACATCTTAAGTGAACCTGACTGCACACAGCCCACAACAAGACACTGCCAGGTGAGAAACGACTTCTGTATGATTTGATGGGTATGCTTTTAAAGAGAAAATCGAGTTGTAGGAGAGACATACTCAGAAAAGCACAGTGCAGTTCCCAAACTCGTAGGTTTTATAGAGCATGAGAGGTTTGAAGATCTTATTGTGGCCTCGAAAGAATTACAAGGATATTTTCCTATCCGTTTTGAGCACACTGCCACTCTGACATTTCTCTTCGAGCCGTTTCTGAGACACTTGGCCATTTTAGTTGAAAGCGCCTTGTGCGTTTGCAGATGTAACTGATTGATCTGGAACGTAATTCCCGTTTTAAGGACAAATTCCTTTAACATTAAAGGCGTCCATGACGTCTACCTTGCTTTCTTCAGGTGTGGTTTTCACGTTTCCATAATGGGGTTGCAAAGGTGTTAGAGTATTTCGACCAATATACCTATGTATCAGACTTCTTTTCAGTTATGAAACTATTACGTGGCAACGTAAATTCAAAAGCCTGTGCAATTGACTGTGTCTGTTTGTCTATTCTGATAGTTTGTAAAAATTGTATGCCTGCTTCACTCCAAAACACGTTAAATAATAGCGAAAATTTCTTTCATCTGTACTGTTGATAAATGCAAAATATAAAATGCGTCGTTTGCAGTGTGACTGCACTGCCATTTATATGCGGCTCGTTCACGGTTTCCTCCTAGCCCTTCCCTCCCCCCCTCCCTCCGGAGACCAGACAGCGTAGCACGCTGGTGGGGAAATTGTGTCAACGAGGCAAATCTCTATGACACTCGTTGCAGGCCTCTGACCACGAGCCGAATTCTTGACCGCTCGTGCAATAGTCTGTACATTTCATTCCACAAATCCTGTAGGTATTGTTCATTCTCACTGAAGATAGGATTGTCATGAGCGAATCTCGTCGTCAGCCTTGGATTTTAATTCCATTGTTGCTTGATCTTCCTTTTATTTCCGTTATTGCTTTTTTGATGTACGGAATGAACAATGCGAGCGAAAGACTACATCCCTGTCTTGCACCCTTTTCAATCCAACCACATCGTTCTTGGTCTTCCAATCTTCTTATTCTCTCCAGCTTCTTACACACTGAAGCGGCAAGTAAACTGGTACAGGCATGCGTATCCAAATACAGAGATGCGTAAACAGGCAGAATATGTCGCTGCGGTCGGCAACGCCTATAGAAGACACCAAGTGTCTGGAGCAATTGTGAGATCAATTAATGCTGCTGCAGTGGCAGGTTATATCGATTTAAGAGAGCCTGAACGTGGTGACATAGTCAGCGCACGAGCGATGGGACACAGCATCTCCGAGACATCGCTGCGGCCGGTAAAGGATCCTGCAAGAACGGGACCAACGACAACTGAAGACAATCGTTTAGAGTGACAGAAGTGCAACCCTTCCGCAGATTGCTGCAGTTTCCAATGGTGGGCCATCAACAAGTGTCAACGTGCACACAGTTCAACGAAACAACATCGATATTAGATTTGGAGCCGAAGGCACATACTTGTACCCTTGATGAGTGCACAAAACAATGCCTTAAGCCTCGCCTAGGCCCGTTAACGCCAATATTGGACTGTTGATGACTGGAAACATGTTGTCCGGTCGCACGAGTGACCCTTCAAATTGTATCGAGTGGATGGACGTGTACGTGTATGGAGACTACCTTATGGATCCAAGGACCCTGCATGTAAGCAGGGGACTATTCAAGCTGGTGGAGACTCTGTGTTGGCGTGGGGCGAATGCAGTTGGAATGATATGGGACCTCTGATACGTCTAGACACGACTCTGACGGGTAACACATACTTACACATCCGTTCTGATCACCTGCATCCATTCATGTCCGTTGTGCATTCTGAAGGACGTAGACAATTCCAGCAGAACAATGCACACGTCCAAAATTGCTTGATGCACACACTTATGAGTTCTAACACCTCCGCTAGCCAACAAATTCCCAGGCATGAACATTATTGATCATATCTGGGGGGCCTCGCACGTGCTGTTCAGATAAAATCTCCACCCTCTCGTACTCTGACGGATTTATGGACAGCCCTGCAGGATTCATGGTGTCAATTCCCTGCAGCCCTGCTTCAGACATTAGTCGAGGCCTTGCCACGTCGTGTTGCGGCACTTCATCGCGCTCGCGGGCGCCCTACACGGTATTAGGCAGGCATACCAGTTTCTTTGCTTCTTCAATGTATCTCTAGAATATAAACCACTTTCCCAAGAGCTTGCTCATTTTTTTTAATCATAATTACGATCATCATGCATCATTTCACGTTGTCGAACGCCTTTCCCAGGTTTTCAGATCCTATTACCGTATCTTGATTTTTCTTCAGTCCTGCTCTCATTATCACAGACAATGTCAGTTCTGCCTCTCTGGTGCCTTTACTTTCCTAAAGCCATACTGATCGTCATTTAACAAATTGTCAATTTTACTTTCCATTCTCCTCTGTATTATACTTTCTACAACTTGGATGTATGAGCTGCTAAGCTGGTTGTGCTACAATTCTCCCATTTGTCTGCTCTGGCTGTTTTCAGAGCAGTGTAAATGATGGTTTTCCGTAGGTCTCACTCGTTCTACACCCCAACGCGAATAGTCGTTTTTTTTGCCACTTCCTCCAATGTCTTTACAAATTCCGATTGAATGTCATCTATTCCTCCTACCTCATTTGATCTGAAGTTTTCAAAAGTTCCATTAACTTCTGATTGTAATATCATATTCCCTATATCGTCCCGGTTGTCTCCTGTTTCTTCTTCCATCACGTTACCAGACAAGACATCCCTCATAGAGGCCTTCATTGTAATTATTCCACGCTTCTGCTCTCTCCTCTGCATTTAAAAATGCAATTCCCGTTGCACTCTAGGTAGATGTTATCGCCCTTGCTTTTAATTTCATTAAAAGTTGCGTGGAAAAGCCCCTATTTTCCCGTAACTTTTTCTTCTGCTTTTTTTCGGTAATCGAAGACATCTTCTGCAGATTACGTGCACCATATTGTGGACCACATGTAGCCCTTATGCTCAGGCTCTTCTCTGGTGGTTATGACATGTTCCAGAATGAATTTTTCTTGCGCACAACTTCGTACACAATGGTAAGGAGAGGTGGGCTGCTGAGTGGTGTGACCACTGTCGTCGTAGAAAAGCTGGAAAGGAGTAGAAATCTTTAGCGTACGTGATACCAAAACAACAACAACAAAATATTTGATTATATTTCTCCAAGTGTATAAAGACTCATTACAAATAATGCAGCAAGAAATAGCGTCCAGCTCATACAATAGTAAGTAGGATGATGCTGGCTGTACTCAACACAAATGATGATGTCGTAGCGATAAGGTTCCAAGTACGAGTGGGCTTTAGTGGGTGCCGCCAGTCGTCCTACGTTGCCACTGCAGAGGCCACTTGTAGTATGGATCCACTTGGAGATTTGGCTCAGCAGGTGTGCACCATTGGTTCCTCCAGATCTCGCGCGAGCGCTGTCGGCGTTTGAGGGAAACTTGCAATTCCATTGCCAAGATGCCTGTGGGGTGGTATCAACGCATAATGCAATAATTTGTACTCTGTAGCAGAGTGTGCACTGATTTGGAACATACACTCCTGGAAATTGAAATAAGAACACCGTGAAATCATTGTCCCAGGAAGGGGAAACTTTATTGACACATTCCTGGGGTCAGATACATCACATTTTTACACTGACAGAACCACAGGCACATAGACACAGGCAATAGAGCATGCACAATGTCGGCACTAATACAGTGTATATCCACCTTTCGCAGCAATGCAGGCTGCTATTCTCCCATGGAGACGATCGTAGAGATGCTGGATGTAGTCCTGTGGAACGGCTTGCCATGCCATTTCCACCTGGCGCCTCAGTTGGACCAGCGTTCGTGCTGGACGTGCAGACCGCGTGAGACGACGCTTCATCCAGTCCCAAACATGCTCAATGGGGGACATATCCGGAGATCTTGCTGGCCAGGGTAGTTGACTTACACCATCTACAGCACGTTGGGTGGCACGGGATACATGCGGACGTGCATTGTCCTGTTGGAACAGCAAGTTCCCTTGCCGGTCTAGGAATGGTAGAACGATGAGTTCGATGACATGTACCGTGCACTATTCAGTGTCCCCTCGACGATCACCAGTGGTGTACGGCCAGTGTAGGAGATCGCTCCCCACACCATGATGCCGGGTGTTGGCCCTGTGTGCCTCGGTCGTATGCAGTCCTGATTGTGGCGCTCACCTGCACGGCGCCAAACACGCATACGACCATCATTGGCACCAAGTCAGAAGCGACTCTCATCGCTGAAGACGACACGTCTCCATTCGTCCCTCCATTCACGCCTGTCGCTACACCACTGGAGGCGGGCTGCACGATGTTGGGGCGTGAGCGGAAGACGGCCTAACGATGTGCGGGACCGTAGCCCAGCTTCATGGAGACGGTTGCGACTGGTTCTCGCCGATACCCCAGGAGCAACAGTGTCCCTAATTTGCTGGGAAGTGGCGGTGCCGTTCCCTACGGCACTGCGTAGGATCCTACGGTCTTGGCGTGCATCCGTGCGTCGCTGCGGTCCGGTCCCAGGTTGACGTGCAAGTGCACCTTCCGCCGACCACTGGCGACAACATCGATGTACTGTGGAGACCTCACGCCCCACGTGTTGAGCAATTCGGCGGTACGTCCATCCGGCCTCCCGCATGCCCACTATACGCCCTCGCTCAAAGTCCGTCAACTGCACATACGGTTCACGTCCACGCTGCCGCGGCATGCTACCAGTGTTAAAGACTGCGATGGAGCTCCGCATGCCACGGCAAACTGGCTGACACTGACGGCGGCGGTGCACAAATGCTGCGCAGCTAGCGCCATTCGACGGCCAACACCGCGGTTCCTGGTGTGTCCGCTGTGCCGTGCGTGTGATCATTGCTTGTACAGCCCTCTCGCAGTGTCCGGAGCAAGTATGGTGGGTCTGACACACCGGTGTCAATGTGTTCTTTTTTCCATCTCCAGGAGTGTATATCTGTTTATCTCTCTGTTTCTTCTTCATTAGGTCGTCTGTGCAGATGTCACATCAGAACTCTTCAGGTTTATCTTTGTAAATTTCACTCAGATTTTTGTTCCACCCTCCCAGCTTCACTTCCCGCTTCCTTCCAAGCTTCACAGAAAATCTGCTGCATACTTTGGGGTATTAGCACTCGTGGATGAAGAGATATGGTGGAGACATGGATTAGTCATAGCCTGGGGAATTGATTCCAGAATGAAGTTTGAAAGTAACTGTTAGCGTCACAAGGCCAAAATCGTACTGCTGTCGTTTGAGAAGTATAGTAGTTGATTTCTGTGACACAAATACGATTGGTCTGAACCCTAAGCAACACATACGGGATACATACGAAGCAACTGTTATTGCATTAAAAAAATTACAAGTGGAAACGTCTTATAGGCTCTTCACGACAGTATCCCATTTTTTTCAAACTCTGTTACCCTTGTTAAAAAAAATACCTGACTTACTGATGAGTCACATATCAGCGGTATTAAATTGCTACACAACTCAATAACCTATTATATGCATTGGTGGCAGTGATCATAGATAGGCGGCTGTCGCCACCTTTTTCAGTTGTGTGTTGCTAGAAACAAATATTGCTTAGTTGTGGCTCATCTAAATGCCTGGCAGGAGAACATCTGCACAGCGATGCACAGCTACTTACTACCCCTGCGTAGATGGTGCAGTACCGTTGCAGAGCCACCGAGTGGCCAGCTGTCGGCAAGACGCATATGCAGACCTCCCCACGAAAAGCTTGGAGGGTGAAGTGCTACTAATATTTATATCGTTTAAGTTATCGGTTTGACTTTTACTTAGATCGCTCTTAATTCTTTATCTGTCTATACTGACGGCAAAAGTCGTACAATATTTCGCTCTGGAAATCTGTTGGGATATCTGAGTTTAGAAGAGCTTAAACTTATGAATATATATTAAAGGTCTGTACTTACGTTATCACTCAGTACCTGTAATTTAAGGTTGAGCTGAAACGTTGTGAGTTTATCAATTAGGAATATTTTCTGTTTACAATGGAGCACTTTGGAATCGTAGTGCTGAAAATATAGCCAGGTGTTGCCATTTAGACTGCAGAATGACGTGTACTCAAAGTAACAACGACGACACTCCACGAGTACGGAAATTTTCTTAGCTTTTACAGTTCCGTACATAATTTCTATGTTAGTCTAAAATTTGAAGGTCATTATTGCTTTTATTCCTTTTTTGTATGGTAATGATTCGTGAAAGTGGGAAAATTTCTTTGAACTTACATGAGCCATATGACGCCTATTATTCTATTTAGCCACATGTTATGACAGCTAAGGGAAGTGTGTTGCACTGCTATTACTGAATAGCCAGCTGACCAGAATGAACTGAGTTCGTAATTTGATTGCGAAACAGCTTTAATCACGCAGCTACGTGATTAACATTTCGTGCATGTAAACATACATCGTGCGAATTGACGATTGTGTTTGCGAGATAACAGGATTCCGACGAGCTAAAACTGATCTGATTAACAATTGTTTGTGAACAGACGCTTTCAACAGCTGTATAAATATTATTGTTAGTGTTTTGTAGAAGGCAATTAAGCCATTTATTTGATACCCATTTGAGATATATATGACTTCTAATGTTTTTGTATCCTTATCAACACTAAAATTTCACACTAATTTCCTCTCGACATCCGTTATTTATTACCCAGAACCTTAACACTGGCCGAATTTCTAACGCTTAAACTTATGCTGTTGATACACTAACAGTATGTAAAGTAGCCCCAAAAAATTTTGTAGCAATTATTCATGCAAATACGGGCTCTAGTTTATCTCGTCAGTAACACCTTGGCAACTTTTCTCATCTTTTTCGTGCATTCAAATTTAATGCTAGAGCAAGGTAAATAGTCCTCTGACTTTATGTAACACAATGTGTGTTTTACGTCATAGCTTACTCATTTTCGGCATGAATCCAGATACGTTAGCGCAGTTACAGAAAAGTTGTCTACGTTGCGATCATATCCTCAACTTCTGTTCAAAACAATGTGCAGCACTTTGTTACTCATTTTTCAGTAAGCTTGAGTTGAAAAATGTTTGTACAAAACGAACAAATTTTCGACCAAACTCTAACCGTGGTACGCACGGCTAACTTTTCTTTTTATGTCATTCACAGGTGTTTATTTCTTTTAAAATCGTCGAGGTTAAGACCGATTTCGTGAAAGTTATCAACTGCTATCTGCCAACCACAAACTATTTTTTGTTGTTGGCGTTGTTGTTTTTGGAATCAAATGCTTCAAACACGTTTTGGTATGAAGTTAACTGGTAAGTGGTTTCTGCAAATGCAACCTGTACTCTCATTTCAAACAACAGTGTTCGAAAAATAAAGGTAAAGTAATGCAGTTTCACTCAACTTCTTAATACCGTTCAATATCGAACATTGCAACTTGAGACATTGTTGAGGAGAGAAGTTAGGCATTAAGTGATTCACCGCATCAAAAAGCCGATCAGGAGAAAATGTAATAAAATTCGAATCAGTTGAGCTTTCAGATAGCTAATTTATTACTTTTTAATTCAAAGCAGACGGGATACGATCCTGAAGTTGCAATTAATTATGATATCCGCCTTAAATATGACAGGCATCAGTTCATCCATTAATCTATATCGTCATACCGGAGACTCTAGAGCTCGCTTGATTATTTTGTATGTTCTCTT
The DNA here is from genome assembly GCF_023864275.1 of Schistocerca cancellata. NCBI lineage: Eukaryota > Metazoa > Arthropoda > Insecta > Orthoptera > Acrididae > Schistocerca > Schistocerca cancellata. The sequence continues at coordinate 412,443,049 of NC_064631.1, forward strand.
TGTCACGTTCGCTTGTAAACGTTACTTTTTGAGCGTCTTATGTGGTACCATGTAGTGTACAGTGCGTTAAACACCTACAAAATCATTCAGAGTTAAGTATTAATTTCGTCATAATTTGTGTCTGTCCACAGTCAGATTGAGTCTCCTTGATTCCCTGATGGCTTACGATCAACACTCTTCCAAGATGGATAAAGTAGCTGAAGGAGCTGCAGCAGGCTTTTGATGGGGTTTTCAAAGTCGGACACACACTATGGCGTATCGGAACTCCGCTGTGTTATTCTTCGTCTAGTTTTAAAGGGAAATGTGCTACGCAGTCAGTTTTATGGTCCCTATTTTACGGTCAAAAGTGTTTTGCAGATACAACTGGTGAACAGTACAAATACGCCTCTTAGCTACAAACTGTGTTTTCTGCTACTCTCTTGTTTCAAGTTGTACGATACCTCTACTTTATAATAAAGTAATTATGATTGTTGCACTTGGAGGGCAGGGAAAGGGTAAGAGAGTGTGCTTAATGCCCCCCGTCTATTTTATTTGAAAACTGTTAAAGCTTTTTAAATAAAACATACGTTATCAACTTTCTATTTCTTTACTATTCATGCCCAAACATTTGCAGCCTTCTGTCGCTGTAGGGCTTCAAATTGTAGTGTGTAACATGCTGGTGTGTAACAACTATGCCGGCGAATGAGAAACAGCTTAATGTAATTAAGTTTAGATTTCAAAGAGGTTCACTGACATCGATCATGCCAAAATTAAATTTTCACTCTGCACCGAAGTGTGCGTTGATATGAAACTTCCTGGTAGATTAAACGAGTGTACCGAACCGAGATAATTCAGGACATTTGCCAGTTGGGGCAAGTGTTCTAAGCTCGACGCACTGGCGGATTAAAACTGTGTGCCGCACCGAGACTCGAACTCGGGAAATATGCCTTTCGCAGGCAGGTTCTCTACCAGCTGAGCTACCTAATTACGACTCAAGATCCGTCCTCGCATCTTTAATTCCGCCAGTACCTCGCCTCCTATCTTCCGAACTTCACACAAACTTCCCTGCAGACCCTGTAGAACTAGCACTCATGGAAAAAAGGATTATGCGGAGACGTGGCTTATCCACAGGCAATCCTAGTTCTGCAGTGTCTGCAGGAGAGCTTCTATGATGCTTGGAGGGTAGGAGACGAGGTACTGGTGGAATTAGAGCTATGAGGACGGGTCGTGAGTCGTGCTTAGGTACCTCAGATGGTGGAGCACTTGCCCGCGAAAGGCAAATGTCCTGAGTTCGAGTCTCGGTCCGGCACACAGTATTAATCTGCCAGGAAGTTACATATCAGCGCACACTCCGCAGACTGTGGCTAATCCATGTCTCCGCAATACTGTTTCTGAGTGCTAGTTCTGCAAGATCTTCAGGAGAGCTTATGTGAAGTTTGGAAGTTAGGAGACGAGGTACTTCCGGAATTAAAGCTGTGAGGACGGGTCGTGAGTCGTAATTAGGTAGCTCAGCTTGCAGAGCACTTTCCCACGACAGGCAAATGTCCCGAGTTAGAGTCTCGGTCCGTCACACAGTTGTCATAGATCATCATCGTTCCTGCTTGTCACTACCCGATTGTCATCTGTTTCCAAATCTTAATGAAAACCTGCTAGGGCCTCACCGTAATAGTGATACAGCGGTGCAAGCAGAGATGAGCTTGTGGCTCTGTCAACAAAGTCAAACATTGTACTGTAATGGTCTCGACGAAGTTGCCTTTCGTTGGGACAAATGCGCTCCTCGCCCGGCTGACTATGCTGAGAAGTGAATGACATGAAGAATAAAGATGTAGACTGGATGCTTTATTTAAAACGCTCCAAGAGTTTTCGTATAAAAAGTCGGAGACATTACTTTTCAGTACGCCATCGCCCTTTTGTAAGTAGAGCCTTCAGGGTGAATCGTGAGTTTTGTACCAGTAACTCGGTAAAAGCATTGCTCACGAGAGGCAATCTTCTGAATTAGTGCTCCAGTCGAGCACACAGTTGTAATCCAAGCGAAAGTTTCACAACATGAGTGCAATTACCTTTGGAGGTATGAATTTACTGAAGAGAATTTTTATACTATGTTCCACTTTTTGTGCGAAAGGAGGGTAGACTACTGATCGCCAAAGATAGAAGAAGCGGAGACATGCACTGTTTAATGTATGATTTCTAAGTAAGAGGAAACAGCCTAATTACGTTACTGAGGAAATTCTTGTCTTGTTAATAGATTTGATGAAAAGCGTCGCAACCTTAGGATATAGTAAAGATGATATAAAGTCGTAATCTATTTCGCTGCAAAATCTACTTTGTTTAGAAATACAAGCAGCTGATTTCGGAATCTGTTAAAACGAGTTAGTTACGCTTTCCTAGGAAGAACCACATACTAAGAGAAAGTGTGCCGCAACATGTCTGCTTAGCAGCTGTGAGGCGCTTGTAATTGTACGCAGTTAGTATAGCTCCACAGGTTTGTGTATTCCTCCTACCACTTCCGTGCGCAGTTACTCAACCACCTCGATAAGCTTCGGCTTCCGGTGTTATTTGCATACATAACAGAGTCAGTAGCGGTCGATGCAGCAACGTGGAAGCCCCCTTAGCCGCAAGACGCACACCGTGTTTGTGTGTGTGTACCGTGAGTCAACAGAGCACCACTTTGCAGCGTCCATTGCACCTGTCCTATGACGCATATCATCTCTCATAGACATAACATTTACAGGTTTATGCATGTACCATAAATTAGCTGTCGCTTCTCGCGAAGAATGCTCGCTTTTCTTACAAGGAATCTAGAACATTTGTTCCTCCATATACACCCGTCGACCATATTCTGTAGTCTCATTTTCCTATACGCCAAATTAACATATGAATCTCGAAGATATGCAGACGCCTCTCTCCAACTGTTGTCTTGTCAACCGTAAGAATCATTGATATGACTTCGTATTATTAACTGAAATGGCTTTATTATTACCATGGACAGATGGTTGAAAAGAAGCACAAAATACAGCAACTACTTTTCTCGAGCACGTAAACTATACTGCACAGTTTAATAATAATGACATCTTCCTAGGTTATATTTGCCGGAAGTAAAACAGTTCCAGTAAAATAGTACCCCAATAATAGCTGTGGGCGTGGATTTCTCGGATGCTATTACCGGGAAAAGGAAATTTGAATTTTACAATGGTCGGGCCGTGAAATTTAAGATGCCATACGTTAAGGAATTTACAAAGTTAACTATAATTTGAAGTTGGTTAGAATGGAACTTAGTGATATGCTTACATGAGATATCAGGTTTATGGTCATGTTATAAAATTAACAGTAATTATTCAAATATGTGTAACCCAAGGGTAGTTCTGAAACAGGTAAGTAGAAATATAGGTCAGGTTCTGTAAATAGAATAGCTAACGAATTTTGGAATCCATGACCCTAAACAGTAAAACCAATATAAGTCCTACTAATTCCAAAATTATGAAAAGGTCGAAAAAATTGGACGAAGAGATAAATGATGAAATTATTCAATACGTTTAGAAGAAAGTTCTGTTTTTTTAAGGGATTACAATATGACAGATGACATTGTAATTGCTTTAGAGACATCAAAGGAACTGTGAAGTCGATTGAACGGAATGGAACATTTCTTGAATGGATGTTATAAGATGAACATGAATAAAAGTACAATACCTGTACTGAAATGTACTGAACTCAAATTAAGCGATGCTAAGGGAATTACAACAGATGACTTTTTGTATTTGAGTAACAAAATAAGTGATACTGGAGAAAGTGAAGAGGATACGCTATGCAGAGAGCAACAGCAAGAAAGACTTAGGCTAGCAATACCAAGAAGGAATTTCTTGAAAAAGTGAAATTATTTAACATCGAATATATATTTAAGCTTTGGGAAACCTCTTTCGAATGTATTTGTATGGTGTGTAGCCCCATACGGAAGTGAAACATAGACAGTAAGCGTTTCAGACAAGCAGAAATTAAAGGTTTTTAAAATCTGATGAAACAGGGAATCCTGAGTGTTCGATGCGTAGATCGGTTAACTAATCATGAGGTGCATAATCGAATCAAGGAGACTAAGAGAACGGATGTTGACGGAATACACACTGAGAGGCCAAACAATACATAATTTGTAAACAGAGAGTTGTGTGGAACGTAGAAAAAGTACAAACGGTAGAGAAAGACTGAAGATTAATAACTACAAGCTGGAGGAAGTGCAATTAGTGTGCAATAGTTACGCAGAGATGAAGGGACATGCAGTGAAAGAAAATAGCATTCGTTCTCTAGGCTACAACAACAATGCACGACGGTCGAGTTCGATGAAACAAAGAGTGCTCCACGACTGCACATAGATCTGTCTCACGTTACGTTTCTGTCTTCAAGCTTTCAGTAACACGCTTTGTTCATGCTGTACGTGACGATTTCAGGTTATGAAATTACAATTAAATCAATACCATTAGCTGCTGACAGGCGTTGGTATACATCAGCGGGGACAGTTGAAAATGTGTGCCCCGACCGGGACTCGAACCCGGGATCTCCTGCTTACACGGCAGATGCTCTATCCAACTGAGCCACAGACGGCACAGAGAATAGTGCGACTGCAGAGACTTATCAGCGGTATGCTCGCGTCAATCAACGGAGTCCCGTAAGAGTTCAGGCAATTCGTGTGCAATCGACACTGAAGGAGGTTATCAGCCGGTTAGCCTTAACGATACGAAAATGGCATCTGTTCTTTCGGACATGTGTGCAGGACGTGAGGACGAAAATAACCTTCACATCATGTATTTCTTCCAAGTAAAATAGCAAGCAAAAACTTGACCCATGGATGGAAAAACTGCTACAATATAGTACAGAAAATAAGCGAAACGCCACGAGACGAACAGAAAGGACTTATTCGAGTGCAATAATTACACTGAAGTCATAAAATAATAGCGATGTATCTTATTGGACATTACAGAAGGCGGAACACGGTTCTTAATATGATGCGTGATGACCACCGACAGCATTGTGTGCTCTGCAACGTCCTCCTATGCTGGCCATATTGTTTGTAAAGAGTTCCTTTTCTACAGATTGCCATAGCATCACGTGCGCGGTTTCATACTGCTGGATGTTGGACGTGCTACAGTACGTCTCCACAACGTCTCCCACACGTGCTCGGTGCTGCTCAAGTCAGGGAGAACGGGCAGGCCATTCCATTCGCCGAATATCCTCTCGTTCCAAGAACCGCTCCACTTGTGCTGTTGGATATGGTCACGCATCGTCATAAATAAAGAAAGTTGTGGCCGGATGTGCGCGTCAACACATCGGTGACTGTACCGTATTCAATATTCAAAGATTATGCAACATTAGGCCTCTCCACATCATAACGGACCACCGAACGGTTATATTCGAACCCATTCTTGGGTGCATTGTGTGTTCCACCCTCTCTCCAGAATCACCACTCGGGCTGAATCTGCTCTCATCCGACAAGAGCACGTGAACCCACTAATCACTGGTCCAGTTCCTTTGCTCTTGACATCATGGGAAATGGCGCCGCCTATGTGCACATGTCAACACAACTTACCACTATGCAGCGTGAGAAAGCGTGCCTCGCAGGCCTCTTAAATGAGGTCGCAGCTCGTAGCACTCTTTGATGTGAGTCCCTTCTTTTCTGTTGTACAAAGTCGTAGTCATCTGCTGCTGAATTGGCAGTGGTCGACCATCCCCACTCCTTCAGAAGGCAGTGCCTGAAGTGCTGAACGCTCCTCAGGCATGTGAAAGAATGCTGTCAGCGATACCAAACTCCTCGTCACATGTCGTCCTTCTTCGTTTCCGGTGATTCTTCCGCGTTTGAAGTCATCCAAATGCTGTCTCTAAGTCATGTTGTATTGAAGAAAACCATCAAAATGCATCTTAGTTGTTCGCTTATGGACCCACGTACAGTCTTTTCGTCCTTTCATTTTCCTTCAACTCCCTCGTGTTGCAGGCCAGCCTGATTTGGTGCTGTAGTCCCACCTTACGCCACAAGACGACCATCATTCTCTGCATACTGAGACCACTGGCAACATTCTCCCGAAGTTTTATTCATTTCCACCAAGTTTTTAATATGTTGTACTACTTTATCTTCCTCGTCCTTAAGTTTTTCAGGGCAGTGTCTCTCAATTAGACACAAACCAGTGTTCTAAGCGTACTGGATTTACCTCATGTGCGATGTGATTCTACTGAAATATCTGCTTTCTTTGTCAGTCCAAGACAGTTCGCCAATCCTCGACGTACATCTACTGGATTGTTTCAAGTGAAAGCTCTTTTTAACAGTGTAGCGCAAATTTTACGTAGTGAAAGTTAGTCCAGTTTTCTTCTTGTGATTAAAGTTTTCCCACTATTTTCTCTTCCAGAAATTAACCACAGATTTGATAACTTGTATTGGCCGTTACTCGCAAGTTCTTTTTTTTTCTGGAAGGGGGGACCGGTAACCTCCATGAACCACGAAGCCTGATACGAGCTCATCTTAATTTTGTCACTTTTTTTTAGGAATGCATTTTCACGTAACTGAGGTGTTTCAGTCGAAGAATAAGGTCAAAATACCTCTAATCTGATAAATAGTTTTACTTAAAAGTTCATGTTTTAATTACTATTAATTAATTAAAGCTTCAGTAACGGTACATTAGTAACTATCGTAAGATTTTGTGAAGACGCAGTCCAAGTTCAAACTTGTAATGATCTGATAAAATGGAATCGTTTGATACAACTCCTACAATATTCTCTTTGATTTTTAGCATTCTTCCAACGATTGTTTTTTTAGGCCATCCTGTTCCGTTTCATCCCTGTTCAATCAAAACACTACAAAGACGATTTGCAGCCGAACAAACTCTCCATCATTGAGGGACTCTGAGTGTCAACTTCATTATCGACATAATTGGCGATTAACATACCTAAAAATAATATGAAGCTTAATTTGATTCGTGATGATCGTCGTAAATCTGTTGTAGGACTTTATCGACGCCGTGGGAATGACATCACAACGCAATTTTACACAGAGTACGCGAAGGAACTCGCACCCTTCTTGCAGCGGTGTACCGTAGGTCTCTAGAAGAGCGTAGCGTTCCAAAGGATTGAAAAAGGGCACAGGTCATCCCCGTTTTCAAGAAGGGACGTCGAACAGATGTGCAGAGCCATAGACCTATATCTCTAACGTCGATCAGTTGTAGAATTTTGGAACACGTATTGAGTTCGAGTATAATGACTTTTCTGGAGACTAGAAATCTACCCTGTAGGAATCAGCATGGGTTTCTAAATGACGGTCATGTGAAACCCAGCTCGCGCTATTCGTCCACGAGACTCAGAGGGCTTCACACGGGTTCACAGGTAGATGCCGTGTTTCTTGACTTCCGCAAGGCGTTCGATACAGTTCCCCACAGTCGTTTAATGAACAAAGTAAGAGCATATGGACTATCAGACCAATTGTGTGATTGGATTGAGGAGTTCCTAGATAACAGGACGCAGCATGTCATTCTCAATGGAGAGAAGTCTTCCGAAGTAAGAGTGATTTCAGGTGTGCAGCAGGGGAGTGTTATAGGACCGTTGCTATTCACAATATACATAAATGACCTAGTGGATGACATCGGAGGTTCACTGAGGCTTTTTGCAGATGATGCTGTGGTGTATCGAGAGGTTGTAACAATGGAAAATTGTACTGAAATGCGGGAGGATCTGCAGCGAATTAACGCATGGTGCAGGGAATGGCAATTCAATCTCAATGTAGACAAGTGTAATGTGCTGCGAATACACATAAAGATAGATCCTTTATCATTTAGCTACAAAATAGCAGGTCAGCAACTGGAAGCAGTGAATACCATAAATTATCTGGGAGTACGCATTAGGAGTGATTTAAAATGGAATGATCATATAATGTTGATCGTCGGTAAAGCAGATGCCAGACTGAGATTCATTGGAAGAATCCTAAGGAAATGCAACCCGAAAACAAAGGAAGTAGGTTAAAGTACGCTTGTTCAACCACTGCTTGAATACTGCTCAGCAGTGTGGGATCCGTACCAGATAGGGTTGATAGAAGATATAGAGAGGATCCAACGGAGAGCAGCGCGCTTCGTTACAGGATCATTAAGTAATCGCGAAAGCGTTACGGAGATGACAGATAAACTCCCGTGGAAGACTTTGCAGGAGAGACGCTCAGTAGCTCGGTATGGGCTTTTGTTGAAGTTTCGAGAACATACCTTCACCGAGGAGTCAAGCAGTGTATTGCTCCTACGTATAACTCGCGAACAGACCCACAGAGGCATACCGACAATCCTTCTTTCCACGAACAATATGAGACTGGAATAGAAGGGAGAACCGATAGAGGTACTCAAGGTACCCTCCGCCACACACCGCCAGGTGGCTTGCGGAGTATTGATGTGGATGTATCAGAATGAAAGATCTTCTGAAGGTAGGAAATTGTGGTGAGATTCTCGGAACGATATCGGCGGGAGTTACAAGCATGTTTTGGCATCTACAGACAAGCATGCTTTCAAGATGGCATTCTAGTGTTTTTTCCTAGTGTGAACGGGACGACAGTGATGGAACGAGTTTTTTCAGAACATTTCACTTGTTTCGTTATGTATGTTTGAAAGCCCGACGAACAAAGAACAACGCAATTTTTTATCTGTTACGTCCAACAACAACTACTATCATTTAAAATATAAAATGGTTACACGACCTTGCAGCCAACGGCCACGAGATAAGTTTATGCACATGATCAGTGGATTTGGAATCTTACGTTATCACTGAGGGCAGCTATTAGTGCCACTTCAAATAAAAATAGATATCCCTCACAAGATCTGGCACTCTGGATCAATTCATCTCCTGCCTCGGGCATGGATGTGTGTGATGTCCTTAGGTTAGTTAAGTTTAAGTAGTTCTAAGTTCTAGGGGACTTATGACCACAGCAGTTGAGTCCCATAGTGCTCAGAGCCATTTGAACCATTTTTTGATCAATTCATCATCTGGACGCCTGATTTAACGTGCACTGAAATATCAACACAACAACATCCACTTCAGTTAACACTTAGTCAGCAGATGTATTATACTGCTAGTTCTACGCGATATGTTTTTAATGCTCTGGTCCACTGAAAGTCCCTTGATAGTTAACACGGGGAGCAATAATTCTGAGTCTCGCAAGTTTGTTTTTCGAATGACCTGTGTAGACTTTTCAGTACCTTATACTTTGTTTGGTCTTACAACTTCACTCGTCGCTAAATTTTTGCTGATTTCGTCTTACTTCACATAACTTACTACATTTTTATTTGTATCATGTTTCCTAAAGATACCAAATTGATACATGCATTATACCATTGCAGATGGATGAATAAGAAGTAAATTATGAAAAGTGCAGCTGGGAATGTCAAAGTATTAGTGCTTTTGGGAGAAATGGAAACGTAATGAGAGATCGTTACAGTAATTAATTATATTAGAAAGGTGAAAATGATTTTAAGCCTGTGCTTCGTTATTTTGGACAGCTGATCATGTGCGAAATACTGGTTCCGCCAGCATAAGGTACTACTTATGCAGAATTTTACTTACCGGAAGCAGGTCCCAGAGGATTTGGGTCGCAATTTTTATAGAAACGTACATTCTGGTACAGTGTGTAGGAAAATAAATAAAGTAATATAGGGTTCTTTTCAGTTTTGAATAAGCAAATATTTTTTAAAAAAAGCTAAGTGCTTGACCAGTAATCGAATCCGGACTATTGTCTTAAGCGGACACATCCTCCCGATATGCTCCACCTAGAGAACGCCACAGTCTCTGTATCAAAGAATCAAGTCTTAGCATATGTCTTCTACAGTTTAAAGTCCTCTAACGTCTTACTTCATTTACCGTTTATCTCCGAATCCAAGACGAGGCTTTTTCCCGAAGTATTGCGCCAAGACGTAGGGGCATACGATGTGGTCTAGTTTTCATTATTGAATAGACTCTCGAGCTTCTATTAAGCTGCAACTGTACTCTCTGCCGCGTCTACCGCTTTAACCTTGAAGTACACATCCGCTTAGAGCGTTGTTGTATGGTAGCAGGAAGTGTTTGTTTGGAGATCAAACTTCCAAACAGCGTAGTTAAGTGTATAAGGGATCGCTATGCGAAGCAAAGTCATTCAACATCGAAATTTGCCAAGAGGATGCAGGCATTACTATAACGCAAGTTTCAGAATCAAGGTTGTTCTGCATGCAGATGCAATCAATAATTGTGTGACTTTGAGGAAGTATGGAGTCACACAAGCCGATGTTCAGAAGTAGCAAAAAGGACAAAGAACGTCTGAAATATACAAAGTCGACTAGGAAGTCTTTCAGTAGTCGAAATCGTGAATGTTTCGAAAGTACTAAAATGGAAGTAGTGACATTTGCGCACGAAAAACGTAAACAAAGAATCGCAGATTCGAGCGATATCATACGATATAAAGCTCTTGAAATGGCCCAGGAACACGGCGCCCTATTTAAAGCCATCTCTGGGAGGTGCACAAGCATCAAACTACGCAATGGACTTGTGTTGCAACGTAAAAAAATCATTTTATCATTGTCTCCCAGCATTGTACGAGGAGAAGTTGGTCGAATATCAGGGACACGTTATAAGACCGAGAAGGAACATGCCGATAGGGCAAGTGGAAAACGCTGACGAAACTTCTGTTTACTTCGACATGCCATCCAGTACAACAACTGAACTCAAAGGTGATAAAAGTGTATTGGTTAGCACTACACACGGTGAGAAATCGCCAATCACCGTGATGTGAGTGTTTTCCGATGGAACGGAGATGCGCGTAATGCCAGTCTTGCAGTTCCACCAGCGAGGGCGCTGCTGCTGGGCGGTGTGGTCCTTTTGTCACCGCGACTTCAACGCATGCGTAAGTGGTGTTGAACAAGCTGTACGTCGCCTTCCTATGGACGCTGCTGAAGAAATAAGAAGGGAAACTGGTGGGATTCTCCTGAAAGCTCCTCCACAACGCAGTAATATAACCGCTGAAGAAAGGGCTGCACTACGGAAACTTCGAGAAGATCCTGAAATAGTGGTTCTGAAGGCTGATAAAGGTAATTCTACCGTTTTGTTACCTCGTAGGTTGTATTTGGAGAAGATGCATAGTCTGCTTAGTGATACTATGTACAGGAAGATTGATCAAGACCCAACAGCACGTGTGCAACGGAAAACGTGTGCACTATTGAACTCTTCCTCGTTAGCTGCAGAGACCATCAAGCGGTTAGGACCACATGGCAGCATACCACCGAGACTGTATGGTCTTCCTAAGGACGTAAATAAGGTCTTCCTTTACGGCCTATAGTAAGTAATATTGACGCACCCACATATGATTTAGCCGAACATCTAGCTTCCTTGCTGAGACCATTGGTTGGCAAATGTTCACACCATATACAGAACGCTGCTGATTTTCTCAACAGACTTGGGGCTCTCCACTTAAGTAGTTCGAATCTTCTAGTGAGTTCTGATGTAATTTCCCTTTTCACGAGAGTACCTCTTGCGGATTCCTTGACGCTAATTGGTCAACAGTTTGAATCGGACATCACTGCTTTGTTGCGACAAGCTCTTTCCTCAACCTATTTTATGTTTAACCGGGAATATTTTGAACAGTCTGTCGGTGTCGCTATGGGCAACCGTTTGTCTCCTCTGGTGGCTAACTCTCTTATGGAGCATTTTGAGGAAAGAGCACTTGAATCAGCGGTTTGTAAATCAACTGTTTTTTGGAGATACGTCGATGATACTTTCATAGTGTGGCCCCATGCAGAAGAAAAGATAATTGGTTTTTTCATCATCTTAACTCAATCCATGAAAATGTTCGACTTACTATGGAACTAGAGAAAGATGGTTGCCTTCCTTTTCCTGGATGTTTTGGTTAGACGGAAGAGTGACGGCTCTGTGGGATATTCTTTTTTTCGTAAGCCCACTCACACTGATTTCCACTTGCATTCTTCAAGTTGCGGTCACCCATCCCAAACCATGAGTGTCATTAAAACCACTGTACACAGGCACATACGTTGTCGGATGCAGAGAATTTACCAAAGGAACTTGCACATTTAAGGACAGTGTTCTGAGACAATGGATACTCGACCTGGCAAATTAACAGGGCCTTCTCAACTAAAGCCAGGAACCGGGAAGTTGATAAAGAGGAGAAGGCGCCAACCAAGTCCCTAGGTTTTCTTAATCATTTTCATGTGAAAGTGGGTTTCTGTCCACCTTCTAAGATTTCGGATCTGCTGGCATCGGGGAAGGATGATTTGTGACATCGGAAGGTTGGAATTTATAAAATACCCTGTCATTGTGGTATGGCCTATATAGGACAGACAACGCGTACAGCGGAAGAGCATTGTACGGAACATCAACGCTGCACTCGACTACCTCAACCCAGTAAGTCTGCAGTTGCGGAACACTGTATTTCCAACGGACATTCAAAACTTCGATTTAGGCCACAGTAACAACCTTTAGGGAGTCCATTATCAAAGAATCCGTTGAAATTCGCATTGCGGAGAATCTAATGAACCGTGAGCCTGGTTACGAACTAAATAACGCATAGAATTCCGTCATCTCTGAAATGTGCTCGAAACGAAGACGCCAGAAGACTTCGATAGCTGAGGCCAGCGACAATACCGACGGCAGCTGAGTACTGCAGTTCCACCAGCGAGGGCGCGGCCGCTGGGCTGTGTGGTCCTTCTATCTCCGCGACTTCAACGCATGCGCGGCAGTACCATCAGCGCACTATATAAGATGGAGTGGAGAACGTCTTCGTTACGCCCTCACTCCCTGGTTGCTCCTCTCCTCTCCCATCCCCGCCCGCCTGCCACGTCTTCACTGTTGTGTACCCCCTACCCTCCATCTCTACACCCTACATCTCCGTTCCCAAGGTGGCTTCCATCAACTCCCCCTCCCGGATGATGCCCTCTCTCCCTCCATTTATCCATCCTATCAACTCTGATCCTCACTCCCCCTCCTTTCCTCTGTCCTTTTCCTGGGCTCCTTCTCCCCCCTTCCATCCTCTTTCCTCCCCACCTCCCCTCTCTTTGCCCCCTTCTCTCCCCCGAGACCTTTTACATTTCCCTCCTCTGCCTCCTCTCATTCTCCCTCGCGTCTGCCCTTCTCCCCCTTTATTAGTCCTCTCCCTCCTTCGTCCCCCCTTTTTCTTTTTTTTCCTTCCTCCCTCCTTGTTCTTCCCCCTCCTCCAGGTCTCCCCCCCCATCTGCCCTTGGCTCGGGAGTGTCATCTTTGTGCCGCTACTTTCGTGCAGTGTTCTACATTGAGTGTTCTACAGTGAGTGTTTTACAGTAAGTGTTCCGTGTTGTGTTTTTTTGGGAAGTGTTGCGAACAGCCATCATACTGTCACTGGGTGTGCCTTTTATCTCTTGCAAAAAGAAACCAGACTGTCGTCGTGTTTTTTAATTGTGTGTGTACTATGTTATTGTCTGATTCCTGTGTCTTTTATTAACGTTGCCAACCCCTTTTGCTTTCTGTTTTAACTTTCCGCATTTTTCCTCCATTTTACACTTGACGTCACCGTTTTATCGCCTGTGTTTCTTGTTTCTTTTCTTCTTCCATTTTTTAAAATAAAAGTCTGTAGGCTGTAGAGCAGCGTACTGAGCTGCTGCCAGCCCTTCTGGGGGAATTGAAAATCAATAAAGGTAAACAAAAAAAAGTCTTCATCAGTCCTCGTCCGGCTCACCTGAAGATAGCTGGCAGTTGTCCAACCGAAATATTATAAAATGTAGTTTACAACGACTGGCAACAACACAGAAATCTCTTTGAACAGTTGATACGACGGGGAAATTTTAAATTTTACAACAGATCTTGTCACTCTAGGAGGAATGACTTCGCAACTACGAGTGTTAAATGTGACCGTGAATAAGCCATTTAAACACCATCTTACGGAGCTGTGCAAGGAACTGGTAACTTTACGGTGCGCAGGATCTGACCTCTGAAGGAAAGGTGATGGACCCTTCAGTATAATTGCGGAATGGATCCGGACTGCTTGGACACGCATATGCAGTGCATCAGTTGTGAAAGGCTTAATGAAATGCTTTGTAACAAATGCATTAGAGGGAAATGAGGACGATCTACTATTCGAAGAAATTCAAGATGACCATGACACTGGCAATGACTATATAAACTCCGTAGAACATTCCGTTGTGGATGACTAAATGCCATCAGCATCTGACTAAGGGAGATCTTTTCCTGATTTTATTTTCTGTGTACCGTTACTTGTATTATATTCTTTAGTTGCATCTAGTAAGGTAATTTATTTGTAAGTTTTTAAAATTAAACCTAATATGTCTATACAAGTGGGTGATCGTCTTGCATTTGCAGCTGGTTTAAGTTCTGAGATATACGGTATTATAACGTAATCATTATTTCTCGTAGCAAAAGTCCATAAACGTCCTGAAAGGATGGTCAAAGATTACACCCCACTACAGAGTTATGGATTCATGGATTGCTTAATCGTCTCACGTAAAAGTCAAGAGGTAGATGTAATCCTTCACTTCTTTGGAAATCCTGTAACACAAATTTTACTGTGTGAGACGAGGACATTCCTTATTCCAGAGACAGTTTTTAACTACGACGACTTCCGCAACTTCCGCAACGTGTTCTCTTTATATATTTCCCTAGACGCCTCTGCTTCGTGCTTGCTATCTGCAGCCTGCTCGGATCCCGCTTCCAGCGAAAGTAAAAGACCCTTGGAATTCCTTTTCGAGTCACGGAGCCCGAGGCATCACAGATTTCTCGCGTCATAAAGCCTGGCCCCTTTTTGCGTAGAGACGGGACGCCTACACCAGTACCGCCCGCGTGATAACAGCCTGCTGCACCGTCGATTTAATTCAATGGTTTCGCGGGGGAGGGGGAAGAGACGGGGGGGTACAGGTTTATGACGACCGTCTTTGGCCAGGGGCCAGAGCCGGCGCTCCGACCCGCGCACGCATTACGTTAATGGAGGGCGTGAGCTGCTAGCGATCCGGTAGCTTACCTCTGTGCGAGGAATACAGCGAACCAACTTCTGAGCTACTTACACCACCAGCCCGACTAACTCTTTATCATTACACATTAGACATACAGGGTGTAAACTAAGCACCACAGTGGGATAGGGGAAGTCGAGACGAAAAATTTTATATAGATTTCTTGCAGTCCATCAATTTTGAAAATAATCTCAAAATGGTCTACAAATTTTACCTAAGGCCGGTATTACACTACAACATTTATTGGACAAAGTTGATTTGTCCAGTTGGTTGGACTTAATGTTATAGGGAACTTTTGTGAAATGTCGAGCCTCGTCCAATCTATTTGATCCAATCTCGCGCCTCGCCTTAGATATGATAAAAAAAAAATCGTTCGTCTTCCGTTTACTACAGTCAGAAATGTAACGGCCAGGAGTGCTAGCATCGCTGAAACTTTCTGACGTCTAATGTTTATCAATATGGCTTCCAAACCTACGAAGATTATTCGAAAAGTAAGGAACGATCGGTCGCGAAATGGAAACCACAGCGAAAATCCGATTAAGTTTTGCACAGGTGTGTTGGGCAGTGTGTCTAGTATGCCCGTCGATCGCGTTATGTCGTTATTATTAGTTCTGAGCACACAGGGAGCACGTAAATATACCTAGAACATTAGTGCCTCCCGCCGAGTACGAGGGCCTGGTGAGAAATTTCGCCTGAAGCTATGCAGCCAACATTACATAACTGTCGTGCGTTTTCTTCTTCAAGACAGTTCTCAGTCGCATTCTGCAGGGACAATAAAGATGGTCCTGCATCTTTTTCAATTGGAAATGTTTGATTACCCACAATACAGCCAGTAATTGTCGCCTTCTGAGTTTCATCTCTCTGCTCATATGAACATCTGGCTATGAAGACAATATTTTGGCACAGAGAACGAGCTATAGGCCAGCGTAAGAATTTGGCTGAAAGCACTGGCGGCTGTCTTCTATAATGAGGGCATAAAGTCAGATCGGCGACTATGGAGATAAGTAGCTTGAATTCTTAGCTAACTGTAGAAAATAACATAGTTTTGATTTTACTCTGGTTTTCATTTCGTGACCTGTCGTTCCTTAGTTTCCGAATAGCCCTCGTACATGGTGTGTTGCATCTCCAACGAAGTTGGGAGAAATCTACGAGGCAGATGAAGCACTGCGTAGCTTCCGATATGCCGAATACAAAAGTAGAATAAGAAGAAGCGAGAGCTATAAAAAAACTTGCGGAGGCCATTAGGCATGACGTACGGCCAGGACGTAGGACCGAGGATATAAAGGACAAAATCTTCGACTTTTGTAGAAATAAAAGTATTTTTAATGGCTATAGTATATGTCTTTAAGTGTTCCATCTTCAGTGCTTTATAAATAGCTTCACACGTTTCTGGTATTACTTTCGCCAGCGTGCACTGCAGTATTCGAGTGCTATACTGTAAACTAGATGAGCTTTCCACTGTCGCAATAAGTCGCGTTGTTACATTAAGTATGCCTCTTGTGGATATAGTATTTATGAGGCGAGTGTTTTACATAGTAATATGAGAAGCCACTTTCCCGAGAACATATTAAGATATACTGTTGTCCATTCGGAATAACTTTCATACGACGTAAGGCTTCGGCTTGCAGTTTCAGTAATGAATTTTATTGTACGCTTTTAGTACCTCGTCGGGAAACCTACGGTTTTTTCCAAGAACGCTTCTTTCACTCCCGCTCGTCTTCCAAACGCTAACACAGAGCAATAGTGGCGTACGCAACTGCTGATCATAGTAACAAGTTGTTTCCGCCATTCTGAAACTTTGACGAAATACTGGATGACAATGTAATATTATCTTTTTGCGTCACGTCAAAGATGTTTGGCAAAAATTTGAAACATTTGATCAGATTCCATTGTCCAATAAATACGCTAATCTATTAGCCACTTAAGATATAGTGCATGTTCTTTGTGCGAAATTTAGGTTAAAATCGTCTTCGAATATTAAGAACCCTTTATTCTGAGGCTTTCAAAATGTGCAGTTTGTCAGGTTACTGCTAATGCATCGATATAACCCTCTTCAATTCCTCTCCTCTTCCAAACGCTAACACAGTGCAGTTGTGGTATACGCAACTGCAGATCATAGAAACAAGCTGTTTCCGTCATTCTGAAACTTTGACGAAATACTGGCTGACAATGTAATAGTATCTTTTTTGAGTCACGTGAAAGATGTTTGCCAAAAATTTGAAAAATTTGATGGCGTACTTCGCTTTGGCTCTGAGCACTATGGGACTCAACTGCTGAGGTCATTAGTCCCCTAGAACTAAGAACTAGTTAAACCTAACTAACCTAAGGACATCACAAACATCCATGCCCTAGGCAGGATTCGAACCTGCGACCATAGCGGCCTTGCGGTTCCAGACTGCAGCGCCTTTAACTGCACGGCCACTTCGACCGGTACTTTGCTTTGTTGTAAGCTGTCGCGTGCCTATGTGCGGCCCGATGGTATTGTTGGCCGCGTCGCTGCTGGTTTCAAGGACAGCATGGCAACTACCTGTTGCAGATAGCAAACTTTGTCCGTAGTTCCTATGGTCCCAATAGACTCTACTATCCATTGCCCTTGACCCTGACAAATTTGTAGCATTTGAGAAATCTTAGCGTTATCAGAACGGTTTTTAGTTTGTGTAGAATAACTGTGCGGAGTCCGTACATCGGAATCGGTGTGGTTGCTTGTTTTAAATAAACGGTGAATTGAACATAAAGTAAATTCTTCGTCTTGGGTAGTCTGTTGCGAAAATAATTAGGAAGTGTTTTCGACATTATCCTGACGAGATGTCTTGTTGGATAGAACTCATTGATCGTAGATAATAAACTGCTGTTCACATACAATGACATTGTAATATACTGATCTGAATATGTTTCCTATGACGTTGCTTTCGTGGCTTAGGCTTTTCTGTACTGGTGCTAAAAGTATTACTCTGAGCGATTTCACGAATTTTATCTGCTATATCACAAAAGTTGCTTGACAGTGTAAGGTCAACTGTGTCAGAAGCTTTTTTTTTTATGAAAGCTGCTGTCAATTGTAGTTCTCTAACGTAATCAGAGTGAATACGCTGTTCGTTAGAATTAGAAGTGGGCTGTTGAAATACGTTCGAACTGTTGTGACCATCGTTCTTACGTGTTGTGACATAAGATTGGTCTGGCTTATCGTCGATAAAAAAAACTCTGTTTGCTCAAAATTGCATCTGAATCCGTGCTGGAGTTCTGAATGTGACTTCCCCAAATTTGCTGTGTTTTATTTCCTGTAATAATGGGCATCGTCTTCTTGTAGCTGTTAATTTTGCGTTTTGACTGTAGGTAGTCATGATTATACATAACTGCTTTGGAAGGGATAAACAGAATGGAGATACATAGCGTGGTTTCACAGTAATTTGTCGCAACAGTAGATCGAACAGAAGTGTTGTTAGAAGAATTCTGCTTCTCAGAATGCGCTGTTAAGTATGTCAGTGAACTGTGTGGGATATACTTAGTTCACTTTCTCGCAACATTAACTGCACAATTCAAAGATTCAATGTATGGGAAGTCATCTTGTTCTTCAAAAAATTTAGCGTTGTGACGTAGTGACAATCTAATATTTCTGGTATGCGTCATGGAAGGAAACCAACTGTGTTTTTGGTTGGGGCTGAATGTGGCGTCTGATGTTTCATTGTTCGCATCATTAATCTGAGGAGAGGAAGCGTTATTTGTTGATGAATGATGTTGTTCTATGAATCTGGTCTGCAAATCTATTGGTGAGGAACAGCATTTATCAGCACAAAGGTTGAGTGAAGCAAAAATGTTTGCACACTATGAAGCGGAAAGCTGTAGTGTGAATGGAAGGTTTTGATGACAAAAGGCGCCGTTGTGTGTACCATTTTTGGGTTGACAGAAAACTTATCTACTCATGCTTAGTATAGGACCTGATAACTTCACTATCAACCGTTTCAGACTGCATGGGTGGCTCAACAGAGCGGTCATGTGTTTCACTGCAGACGGAAATGTCGTTACAATGGAATGGAATGAAATTTCTGACGAGGGAAACTTATCTTTTTTATCAGATTTGGTTGACACAATTGGTACATTAATGTTTTCAGAGATTGTCAAACTGATGTTGCTGACGATAGCGTTGGAGGAAAAACTTCAATTTGATGCCGCTTTATAAAGACCATGGTTAATTCTTCAGTAAAATATTGCTCTGTATTGTCGATGGAATTTTCAATAGAGTATGATGTTTGCGACGTGGCAACGTCTGTAACGGAATCTATACAATCGTCAACATGGGTTGTAAGACTAGTGAGCAACTGTTGTTCCACTTCCTGCCTTTGTGTTGCTAATGATTGTAAAAGCTGACTGTTCTCCTCTCTGTGTTTACGGAGAAGTCTTCGTATCTCTTTTCTGAGGCCTCTGTGTGAAATTTAAGACATGCATCTAATTCACTGTCTTGTTGATCTATTCCTTCACTGATTGTATTTCACCTCTAAGCTTTTTATATGTTCCACTACATTGAGGTCTTAAAGCATTAATGTCATGTCTCAAAGGTTTGGTGCTGTCTGTGCATTGCCTGGTTATGGCTTCAATTTTATCGCAAAGAAATTTTTCACTGGCCTTAATGTCTGTATCTACCTGTTTGAAACGGTAATCAGTCATTTCTGTGTACGATTTAAGCTCGTCTCGTATGATGGAAAATTTTTCATCGTTTTTATTAAATCGTTCATTGAACTTAGTGGTGGTGTCAACTTGTATTTCTCGTATGATGGGAAATAGCTCATCATTTTTATTAAACCGTTCATTCAACATATGGATGAAAGTTTGGAACATATCCTCCATCTTGCTTTGAGCTGATGCGGCGGGTGTCACCTGTAGCGTGCTTTGTGGTGTGGAGACGTTATACAATCATGGACGTCTCTTTTGTTGCACTGTCTGCATAATCTGACGGATTTTTGAAAACAGGTTGAGTACTTTGCACGACTGTGTGCTCTGACATACTGTTGGCATTTTGATTGACTGTACAATAATTGGGAAGTTCACTGACCTGATTCGGTAAAGAATCGTGCTTTGACATATGCGTGTTAGCGATATCTACCTGAGTGTATTCCGCTATATCGGAATCGACAGTCTGAGCAGATGGCAAATAAGGCGAAATCATACTGTCAGGAAACTGAACATTACTCTGGGAAGCGGACCTCACGTCTTCTGTGGTGCTTTGCAACTGTTGCACCGCAGAGTGGTTACTGTCATCCTCAATATTGTTGCCAATAACAGCAAAATTGTCATACGTATCTCTAATTGCCTCATCTCGAGCCGGAACTTTGACACTTTTGCACGGCATCGTATCAAATACAGAGTACAAATCCAAAGACAAGAATTCACACTCAACTCAATAAAAAAAGAAGAAAACCTAGGCGGAACATAAGAATGCCGATGAACTGTAGAAAAATTTTGTACAAGTTAGTAAACTGCGGTGGACCAAAAAATCTAGCTACTATAATCGCTACAGAGTGATTGAGACAACATAATATATATATCTGACTATTTTAATATCAAAGATTTCACAAAGCGAACGACTGTCAGAGCTGTCGCCAAGTGTAACTCCTTTAAAAAATGAAATTATAAACTCTACGATTACTTTGAATGAATGTCTGAACTGCGGTATGAATACTGAACTCGAATTATCACGTAGCGGTTTGTAACTGCTAGTGCTGTGCTTACTCTGTGTTACTGTTAGCAAAACTTTACACGAATTGATTGGGCAATGCAACTCCCTGTTCCAATAAAGAAATACAGTCACTACAAAATACATTCAGCCCCTTAGGCACTGAATCATCTGGCCCTGTTCAAATTTGATAACTTTGGTCCCTGTCTATGTAACAAATAAATTAAATTGTCTTACCTCAAGGGCAGCAACGGTGGACCACGATATACTCTCGTCTCTCACACTCAGCCGTGTGCAATGCTGGCCAAAATACTTTGAAAAGCACATGAAATTCTTTTGGCTTATAAATGAGAACATCTTAGAAACTCCTAATTCTTTAAAAAATATATGACCTGGACAAAATTACTAACACTGAGTTCCTTTAGCAAAATTATATTTCAAGGTAAGTTTGGCTTTTCAAAAACATCTGACTATTGAAGTTACATTACTCACAGTTGCGTCACAAACAATGAGATTTAAACAGCAAGTATTATCTAAACTCACTAATCCAACATAAATGCAAATCATCAAATTACATATAGCATCGTTAACAAATCTTAGAAGCATTACAAAAGTGAAATATCTATCTAGCCTTTTTATCATAACAGTTTACGTACATTCTGGGGTCACTCAACAATTACAAATTATCAGCCAACTCATCTGTATTAACGCGCTGGCAGAAACAAAAATCATAATCATTTAACATATTTATGTTGCTGGCATGTAGACTTCTGGTCCCAAGTTGAACAATATTGCCATACCTAATAATCTAACACTTGCTGGCTTCACACCGCACAGCCAAAAACTACCTACTCCATCGTCTTTCCCTCCCAGAGAGCTACCTACAACTGAGCGCCAAGCGCTGTCTTATTCCGACACTATACTAATCTCAGACCAGTAACAGTATCCCCGGGTCTGCGGTCTTATACACATATGCCCCAGTATACCCCTTCCAGTGTGTGCATATGTGTGCGTGCCGAAGGAACCATTTTCAAAGAGATTAAGTAAATGTGTACCTGTATTGTAGAAATAAGTAGATACATCGAAATTCCGAGAACTTTTTGACTCTCCTTCTTATTTTGATGAAATTTTAGAATATTTCATAGATATGGAAAACAATTGGTTTAAAACTCAGTTGTCTTTATTCGAGGTGTTGTATGAAGATCGAACACTTAACATTTTTACCTGTGGAGACATCTGTAGGTGTCAGCGAGCAACTCATCGTATAAAAAACGAAAATTGACATTATAAGAGTACAACCATCTGTTGGTGACAGTACGCAACTGGGACATACAACAACAGCTGATTTTATTTCTCCTTTTTCAGTTTTCGTAGAATCATATTCAAAGTAAAACTCGTATTTAGCAACTGTGTATTACTAAATCGTTAACTATATGTTGTAAGCAAATGATGGTTTTTAATGAATATTCCAATGCTGCACAGCTTGAAATGAAATTTACTGATGTGATTGATGAACTGGTGCATAAAAGGCAATAATGCAAACGTCGGTGACAACATATTCGGTTTTTCAGGTAATTCTGATACTTGCTGTAGTTTTTTATGAATATTTCCGATACTGTTGAGCACGTCACAGATTGAACTTCGCTGTTATAGTAATTCTATGCTCTGATCGGAGGAGAGGATAAACAAGTGTACGATGCATTTCTTTGTAAACAGTCATCTATGATACTTCCTACAACATCCCATACTACGCGCCATTGTAGTTAACTCTTTCATTTTAATAATAGACAATGATTTGGGGAGAGAAGAGAGATGTGTGATTTTTTCTTTGAAGATTAGAATACATAATTTTCTACTGCATTTCTCGGGTCATTTTCTAATGCTATGTGGCAATGACACGCCTTGCTAATCCCGCAGGACAGGACATATAGTATACATTGCAGAAAGGGGCCAAAATAGGGGGCTGTCAGTTACACTCGAACATACAACTTTATTACTTGATCAAACATCACAAGAGCCCAAAAAGAAATTTCTAAAACACAGCTTTAATCTTTGGGACTTAATTACTGGCTGAAAGCCACTTTAATTTAAAAACGGCTGAAGGCCAATAACTTACAGACGCAAGCATAATCATAAATTTAAAAGGTAATCCTTATCTTAAAACAGTTCTTTAGTTTGGCTGAAGTGAACAAGTAATATTCAAATCGACTGATGTCCTAAAACTTAAAACTCCATAACATTATTTTTTTTTAATTACCAAAGGCCTTACGTGAAACAGTTCTTTAATTTACGCTGAAGGCCTTAAGAGCAAACAACTCAAAGTCGGCTGGAGGCCCAAGACTTAAAATTCAACAACATTAAAATTAACACCGTTCTTTGAACTAGGCTGAAATCCTTAAGAGCTCAACAACTCAAATTTAAAATCGGCTGAAGAACCGAGACTTAAAAATTCAATGACATTAAAATATTTAAACTGCGTGAAACAGTACTTTAAACTAGGCAGAAAGCCTTAAGAGCAAAACAACTCTAATTTTAAAAAATTGGCTAGAAGCCATACAAGTACAAACAACAGGAACAAATTTTAAAAAATAGGGCAGTATACCCAACGGCACTCAGATGTTCGTAGGTCGGCCTGTAATTTAATAGTACAAAGACAGTACCAAGAGCTCCAGCGTTATGGTTAAGTACTTTATTTACTGATTTATTTGAGCTGGAATGACAGGGACATTAAGCCTTCTCTTACATCTAAGCAGGCGTTTCGCCCTACTCTGTAAAATTTTAGAATGAGATAGATAAAGTACTCGTAACATAACAAACATGACATATTAACTACTCTGTGGAAATGAATGAAGTTGCGGGAGCATGTTACCAGAGGTATCGCAGTAGTGGACAGAAAGATGGATGCCACATGGTGTGACATCAGCATGACCATGAAGGCAAATGGGGCTGGCTACGAAACACGTGACAGTTGAAGGGACGAGAAAAGTCAGTGTGTTTCAATCAACAAGAAATTATGATATGCTGTGGTGGTGTACTTCGTTTTAACATGGCCTGGAGACAACATTTGGATGACTTTACGTGGGGAACAATTAGCGGGAAACGAAGGAGGACGAAGTGTCACTAGTGAAGCCCAGGAGTTTGGTATTGGCGACATCATTGTTTCACGTCTATGGGAAGAGTTCCGAGTCACAGGTAATGCTGGGTGAAAGCGAATAAGTGGTCAACCACAGCCAACTGCAACAGCAGACGACCACTACGTTGTGCAGCAGTCAAGTATGAACCGACGTTAAACACCATGCGTAGTTGCAACCACATTTAACAGGTTCGCGGTGGCACGGCGAGTATAAACGAATGGTCTCTTTGCCCGACAACCAGTATATTGTGCTATGTTGACACCCACACACCTGCGGCCCCTTTGCAATGATACCAAGAGCATAGTGACCGGACCAACGAGGATTGGGGTCCCTTGGTATTCTCGGATGGGAGATGATACTGTCTGAGTACTGATCTCGACGTACCCTCATATGGTGAGAGGTGTGAACACGTAATGCACCCAGGAACATTGTCCAAGTTGACAGCTGATATGGAGTGGAAAGGCGTAAGACCTCCAGATCTTTTAACACGGCAGACTAACCACTCAGCGCTATTCTGACACTATACTCCTCCCCACGTGGGTCTTTTCAGGGGTGTGTTCGGTCCTGACATAATTTTCGTGGATGACAATGCGCGACTGCATCGAACAGGGCAGTTGGAGGAGCTGTTGGAACGACCTGATATTCGACAAATGGATTGGCCTGCCAGTTTCCACTACTTAAAACCTATCGAAGACGTGTGGACAGACGTACTACAGCATGTTCACACACACACACACACACACACACACACACACACACACACACACACACATTCGGACAGCTGTCAGTCACTCTGTATTACTATAGAAGTGTGGCAGTATGAACACTGGACCTATATAAGATAAATGGCAAGTGTGGTAAAAATTTTGGTAACCTATGGCAACACATATATTTCAATTTAATAAGCTCAACAGATTATGACATTGTGTAATACCTGAAGGCTTACATACGCTTTACAAAATAATAATTTCAGATTATTCTGAATATGGCACATACGTGAGATAAAACTAGTTATCAACGAAGATATTTTTGAGATCTTGACCTAGGACTTTAATGCATAAATTGTCTGGTTCTAGTCACGTTTCGGACCGGAGGATTACATAAATTTGCTTATAGGAGACTTTTCAGTCATTTGCTGCTCCTCCAAAATTGCAAAAAAACTCGTTAACTGTAGCTAACCGACCGGAATAATGGGTAGAGAATATAGGACTCATTTTTCCATCTCAAAACTTTAACTGATTGTTCTGATTAACCGAGTTCTGTTTACGGATTTTAAAGAAGCGGTGAGGTTCCTGGTCCTCGTATTTCACTTAAGTCTTATAGTATAGCTAGAGATTAGGGAGGTGAAAACGTCGCCTCTAATAAACTTTGGTATTGTAGAATTAATTGGTCGTAGCTCACAGCGCCTTTGTGCAGCACCAGCTGGATTATGGTTGGATGCTGTATGGGCTTATAAGACCCTCACGTTTATATGTGTTGGACGTGGTGCACCATGAGAGGCCACAGACGTCTTTAGGACGTGTCCCATGCCAAGCGTCTGCGCTGAGCATGGTGAGCCATCGCGTAACATTTCACGGTGACTCTTTACGGTGCCCAAATCCTATAAAACGATATTTACATAATTCACGCCAGAGCTGTTTACACGCCGTTCCGCCACTTACGCACCAGTGGTACGATTTTTCAACAGACTATGAGCAGTGAAGCGTTTTCGGATCCGCGTCTCGTAAGAACTGGAATAAAGTAAAATTTACGAAAGACTCGTGTTTCCATTAAAGCGAGATATTTCTTAAAACAGCTATCATTTCCCACCATCATTTTTGAAGACATTATGTAGCAAAATCCGCAAGAATCCTAGGGACTTTCTTCATAAAACGATGTTTTTAGCAACGAAATCTTTCAGTTACCACATACGTTCAGTGGCCGGGTAAAGAGACGTGATAGAAATGTGAATTCAAGGCATTAATTGCTCAAATACAATGTATAACTAGAATTAAAGTCGCCCATTTTAAAATAATTTTCGCATATGTTGGTCAGGTAAATGTGGAGACGTTGAGTTCTCTCCCATATTGTGAGGCATTGTGCCAAAGAATGTTTAACCACGTACTACTTATTACATTCTTCAGAAACACTCACGAAGTAGTTAGGCTGTAATATTTTATTTTTTTATTGCAACGAAAAGCTCATATTAACATTGATTCAATAACAACAGAACTATTATATATAATCAAAGAATAAACAATCTCTCCCTTGTTCGCGCCACCACAGAATAATGCTATTCTTCACTGTGCGTCTACGGATGTTCTGCTGGCGACTCCCACACAGCCCCGCTCCGATAGAGCGGAGCTCCGGAAATGTAGGGGTATATGTATTTCACTCGACGCCCAGCTCTTGTGTGTACTGAAGGCCTTGGTTGAACTTCTTCTGTTGCTGGTAGAGAAGGTACCGCTTCCACTTGTGGTGGTGAGGTGGTGTCATCCTGGTCCAGTGGTGTGGAAGGTGGCGCTTGGTGCCTGACCTCTGTGTCCTCTTCAGTCGGTAACATATGTGCAGGTTTGAGCCGTTTCAATGGTACCACTTGACTCTTTCCATTTATATTTATCTGCATGGTATGTTCATCCTGTGAGAGCACTCTGTAAGGTCCAGAATATGGAGGCTGCAGCGGTGACTTGACAGCGTCCATCCGTAGCATCACATGTGAACATGAGCGTAGATCTTTGTGCACGAACGTAATTACCGCTCCAGGTGTCGAGACAGGAGATGGGCGAAGCCTGGCCATATGCTCGCGTACCATTTGCAATGTAAACGGCAATTCGATCTGTCGGGCCCCTTCTTTATCGGTGAAGAATTCTGCAGGCAGTCGTAAGGGTTCACCATAAACCAATTCTGTGGTGGATTCCCCTAAATCCGTTTTCAATGCTGTGCGCAGTCCCAACAAAACTAGTTGTAACGCTGACGACCAAGATTGTGCATGGCACATTAATGCATCTTTTAATGCTCTATGCCAGCGTTCCACCATCCCATTGCTTGCTGGGTGGTACGCTGTGGTGCGATGATGTCGGAACCCGCAGAGGTTGGCCAGTTCTGAGAATAATGTCGATTCAAAGTGACGCCCCTGGTCTGTGGTGACATGTAAAGGGCAGCCGAAACATGCGATCCAAGATGAATGAAATACGCGTGCCACCGTTTCTGCTTAAATATCCGATAACGGAGTCGCCTCTGCCCATCTGGTGAAGCGGTCCTCCGCAGTGAGGAGATAACGGTATCCTTCCGACGGAAAAAGCGTCCTACGGTGTCCAGGTGCACATGTGTGAAACGTTGTGTGGTAAGTGGGAAGTTTCCTACCGCTTTGTGCACGTGTCGTCCCACTTTGGCCCTCTGACAGTCCAGGCACGTCTAGGCACGTTTTGGCACAATTACGGCAGTCTCTATTTATACCGGGCCACACGAATCTGTCCGTCATTAGTTTGACGCTGGCGTTTATTCCCGGATGAGCCAGTCCATGGATGCTATCAAATAATTGTCGTCGCAATCTCTCAGGTACGAAGGGTCTCGGTTTCCCTTGCGATACGTCACACTAAACATGGAAGTATTCGCCCGTAGGCTGTATTTGCTGCAAGTGTAACCCGGACGTACTATCACGAGAGAAATTAGCAAGTTGCTGGTCTGTTTCCTGTGCTGCAGCTAATTCCTTGTAGTCAGTAGTCTGAGAGATTGTTTCCAACGTAGACATGAAATCTGCTACGACATTCTCAACTCCTTTTATGTGCTGCAGGTCTGTTGTAAACTGGGCGATAAACTCGAGTTGTCTAAATTGTCGAGGTGAGCAACCATCCTTGTTCTTAATGAAGGCGAAGGTAATTGGCTTGTGGTCTGTGATATCAGTGAATGGTTTGCCTTCTACTTGTGGTCGGAAATGTGTGATAATTTCATAAATTGCCAGTAGCTCCCTATCATAGGCACTCTATTTTACTAGTGATGATGTAAGCTTGCGGAAGAAGAAACCTAGGGGCTGCCAATTGTTTCCCATCTTCTGGTGTAGAGCTGCACCTATTGACTGCTGGCTCGCATCCACAACAATTGCCAGTCGAGCTTGAGGAACCGGTTGTGCCAACATTATTGCCTGATGTAGACAGGTTTTGATCTTGTCGAATGCCATCTGCATCTCTGATGTCCGTTGTAAAGGTCGTTTGCCTACCGCATCCTTGCCGACTATTGCTGACGTCAAAGGTGCTTGAATGGCCGCCGCATTAGGCAGATGTTGTCTGTAGAAGTTACCTGCTCCAAGGAACCGGCGTAGTTGGCGGTAGTCGATGGGGCGAGTCATCTCTTCGATAAGGTCGATTTTGTCTTGCAGTGGGCTGATACCGGCTGCTGTCAGTGAACAGCCCAAGAATGGCACCTGACGTCGTCGAAGTAAACACCTTGATTCATTGACCTAAATGCCATATGCCTCAATTCGTTGGTAAACCGTCCTTAGGTGTAGTTCGTGAAATTCCTCAGACAACGAAAAACCCAAGACGTCGTTGAGGTACGCGAAGCAATATGGCAAACCTTTGAGGGCTTCGTCAATGAAACGCTGCCAAGTTTGTGCCGCATTTTTGTTACCCGAACGACATACGGAGGTATTCGAATAAACCGAATGGTATCGTGACAGCCGTCTTCGGTATATCAGCAGGTGCGACCGGTATCTGGTGATACGCTTTTTTGCAATCAATGACACTAAAAATGATCGCGCCTGCAAGTGCATGCGTAAAATCCCTGATATGTGGTATCGGATAACGATCGGGAATGGTACGAGTATTTAGTGCCCTGCAATGTCCGCATAGTCTCCAAGTCTCATCTTCTTTACGAGGTGAAGTGGCGATGACCATGGACTGTCGGATCTACGGACGATTCCCGAGCGTAATAATTCTTCGAACTCCGCCTTCGCTGCAGCAAAACGATCCGGAGCTAACCGGCGTGGGCGTTGTGACACTGGCTGACCGGGTGTAGTCCTAATGTTATGTACCGTATTGTGCTTTATTGTCTGCCCACCAGACATGGATTCGCAGTTAGCTACTTGTCTGCAATCAGACGTGAACAAAGGGCTTCGTCCTGGGGTGCCTGTAATGCACTTTGTCCCCCATCGAATGCTCACTGAGCTAATAGATACCTCAAGTGCATAAGAAAACAACAAATCTGCACCCAAAATTGCGTCTGGCACATCGGCAATTACGAAAGTCCCTGGTAAACTTTCGTGGAACCCGAGGTCTACCTCTATCTGACGTTTTCCATAAGTCGCTATCGACGTCTGGTTTGCTGCTGTGAGTTTCGACTGAGATGGAGGGAGCTTCACATCACAGTTCCTAACAGGCAATGCACTAACGTACGAACCTGAGTCGACTAGATAAGCACGGCCCGACTTAACGTCTGTAACGAACAGCCGATGGGACAGTGAAGGTAAAGAAGAAAGGTTACTCACCCGCAGCTGCCCCTCGTCGATCTCACCTCGTAACAGTAGGCGCTGGTGCTCGAACTCGCGACCGGCGGCGCCTAACGCCGGCCGCTGTCGCCATTTGCGTAATTGCAGGGTGATTTGCAGCGCTTCGCCCCGCTTCTGAATCGTCGATGGTACCAGCAGGTACGCTCCTTAGACACAATGTCATTTTCCTTGCTCTTCTTGTTTGTGCCTGTCTTGCCTCCGAGCAACGTCGATATCTGCTTCTTCAATCCGTCAACTTGTTTTCGTAGATCATCCAGTTGTTGAGAAACGTCCGGCTGTTGGCGTCGTTGTATCGTCGCCGTTTCCTGTGAGTCTGTACTGTTGTGTCCAAACATCACCGTCGACGTATGTGCTGCGTCTAACGAGGTGTAGACCTTGTCGGCTAATGAGATCAACGACGAGATATGTTGTGCGTCTGAGAGCGCCACACCCGTTCTAACTGCCTCTGGCAACTGCACATTCCATACATGTTGCAGTGTCGTATCTGGCCACTCGGTGTCAAAAAAAAAATGGCTCTGAGTCCCCTAGAACTTAGAACTACTTAAACTTAACTAACCTAAGGACAGCACACAACACCCAGTCATCACGAGGCAACTCTGTGTCGTTGACTAAACTTCGCAGGTGCCGCCAAAATTCCGAAGGGGACTTATCGCCTCTCTTTCGACCGTGCAATACTTGCTGGATACGTTGTTCCACTGGCCGACGTAATCGCTCAATGAGTAACTGCTTAAAACGCGTATACTTTTGCGTGGCGGGCGGATGAAGTATTATATCTGCGCTGATCTTTGCTGTTTTATTGTCAAGCGCACTAACGGCGATCATAAATTTTGTCTCTTAGTTTACAAAGTCAGATCAAGCATTGCAAGCCACCGTTCAGGTTTATCAGGTATGAAATGCGGTGATACGCGAGCTCAGTCGCGGGTAACAGCTAGTATAATTTATAAAGGGGTCTACGCGGATGGTGAACCGTGTTCCTTGCCTACATGATGAATTCCCCATGTGTGGAGCTCATTTAATTTCGTCCTGTGACAAACGGCCAGGAATTACTCATGGCAAGTAATTTTGCGTTTAAAGGACACGTTACGTAATTCATGGCAGGCACAGCTCTTCGTCTGGAAATAAATCAAGCCAGCTGCGCTTACAGTGTATCATCTTTATACGACATAAACTGTTTGTGGATGAATGTTAGCACCAGTATCACGTCGCTGTTAACTTCTGGGCGGAGGGGAGCATAGAAATGAAAACAATATCTAGGGTAGAAAGCACAGCATTTAGTAATCTCAGGCGACAAATTACTTCGGAAGTTCGAATTATCATCTGCACATACAGATGGAATATTTTAGGGTCAATGTCTAAGGAAAAAAGAGGAAACACATTTTCTCAGTTGGCAAGGATTTTACGAGGGGACTTCAAAAAATAAATTAAACATTTTGTGTTGCGCTAAGACCAGTGCGCAGGAAGGGTGCCGCAAAGTCAATAGAGATTACATGGTTTGGGATTGCCGCAGACATAGTTCTGGTGCGGTGCGGAGAAAAGATGCATTACAGTACGGAGTGAAACGACGTGGCAATTGGAAAAATAAAAGCTGAAGTACGGTGAACAGCATGAAGTACGCGGAATAGTACGATTCTTGTTGTCAAAGCGTATAAATTGCTCAGAGATTCACCATCAAATTGTCGCGGTGTATGGATCACATCCAAAGTCGCATCCAGTCTTACAGAAAGAGTGTTTACAGACACTAGGTAACTATATCGAAAGATAGTGTCACGTATCTGGGTCAGTTTGAAATGCAGTGAGTATTCAATAAAAGTTACTTGATGTGCCATAGTAATGTGTAAATTACTATTTGAAGGTCCCTCGTACAGGATGGTTAGATGCAGTCCGAAAATCTTGTAACGGTGTTGCAAAAAATGGTTCAAATGGCTCTAAGCACTATGGGACTCAACATCTTAGGTCATAAGTCCCCTAGAACTTAGAACTACTTAAACCTAACTAACCTAAGGACATTACACACACCCATGCCCGAGGCAGGATTCGAACCTGCGACCGTAGCAGTCCCGCGGTTCCGGACTGCAGCGCCAGAACCGCTAGACCACCGCGGCCGGCACGGTGTTGCAGGGTGAGTTTTACTGAATAACTGTTAAAAAAATAATTTGATACGTAGTGGCGTTTCTGAGTTAATTAGCACTGAATCGCGCCATTTCGAGTTGCAAATTCAAGCGGCCCACAAGAGACGGTGTCGCCAAACCTGTTCCTCGTTTCCAGAATAAGATTTGTCACTATGTAGCAGAGCGTGCGCTGCTATTAAACTTCCTGATAGTTTAAAATTATGTACCGGACCTAGACTCAGTCAGATACAGAGCTAGCCATCGAAAGGCAAAGGTCCCGAGTTCTAGTCTTGGTCCGGCATACAGTTTTAATCTGCCAGAAAGTTTCATAACAGCGCACACTCCGCTACAGAGTGAAAATCTCATTCTAAAAACATCCCCCAGGCTGTGGCTAAGCCATGTGTCCGCAATGTCCTTTTATCCAGAATTGCTAGTTCTGCAAGGTTCGCAGAAGAGCTTCTGTGAAGTTTAGAAGGTAAGAGACGAGGTACTGGTGGAAGTAGAGCTGTGAGGACGGGGCGTGAGTCGTGATTGGGTAGCTCAGTCGGCAGGACACTTTCCCGCGAAAGGCAAAGGTTCCGAGATCGAGTCTCGATCCCGTGCAACGTTAATAGGCCAGAAAGTTCCGTCTTCCTGGTTTGGTTGCCTAAACGCACACAGGAGTGAGATACAAATATTGGACATGGAACGGCAGTAAGGATCGAACCCGTGTCGAAGGCTGAGCAGTCTCGTACGCTGTAATCTACAATATGAGAAGAAATGACACTAATCTCAGACGGGTAGCTTGAATTTGCGCGCGCAGAGGCCTGATTAGATAACTTCAATGGTAATTAACACAGAAACGGCGCTGCAAATCGCATTCTTTGATTTTGACAGTTATTTCTCATCACAACCTACCCAGCAACACCCAGCTTGTCAGACTATTTCATACCGCACTGTATAAGTACATGATGAAAACCTGTATTCACAATGATTGCTTTCACTATGTTGCTAACCCACTGCCTAAAGAATGCCGTTCACTTTAACTGCAGTAGGTGGTACGATCGTCGATCTAAACGTTGGATTTGGATATCACTGTGGTTTACTTAGTTTGCTGCAGAACTGTTGAGCATATTCCATTGGGTAATTATAATTAAAGCACAGCTACTCACAGAGGTCCAGTGTGGGTTGTGATTCTAATATGGCAGCGAAACTTGGTAGATATTCTAATGCGTTAATGAGTAAACGATTTAGACTGTAAAAGAAAACTAAGTTTCATTTCTACCCACCAGGCGCAAATCTTCGATTTGAATGCAAGAAAGGCGTATAGAAATGTTTCCGTATATCATGTATTGTGAACGGGTAGTCGGCAGGGAAGGTCAAGAAATTGAGAACGGCATAATGTCAAATTTATTATTAGCTGCCGTTTCAACAATTCGTTCAATATGTGAAACAGAGACGTCAATGAAATGCTGTATAACGCCAGATTTTGCACCTAGTTGTCAGAACTGGAACTATTTTTTTTTCCAGAGTATATCTGTTCCGCATGAATGCTTTAGTAAATGTACCAAATTTCGGTGCCATACGATAATTACAGCACACTACGGAACTCTTGAGTAGCTGCACTTTGATTACTGTATAACCATCTGGTGTTTTCCAATATAGTACATTTCCTGACGAGAGAAAAGCTTCTGGTCACCAACTAATATGTCTTCAGAAAGCTTCGCGTGTAACTCAATTCGCTCTTCACTCGCACGATATCCTACGAACAATGATTAAAGTGCAACAGGGAAACTCGATACTCCTATATTCTAAAAAGCATTTGCTGCAGTACCACACTGGTATTGGTGTACGCAGTAGGTTCTCAGACATGTCAGTGACTCGAAGATTTTTGTAAATACACTCCTGGAAATGGAAAAAAGAACACATTGACACCGGTGTGTCAGACCCACCATACTTGCTCCGGACACTGCGAGAGGGCTGTACAAGCAATGATCACACGCACGGCACAGCGGACACACCAGGAACCACGGTGTTGGCCGTCGAATGGCGCTAGCTGCGCAGCATTTGTGCACCGCCGCCGTCAGTGTCAGCCAGTTTGCCGTGGCATACGGAGCTCCATCGCAGTCTTTAACACTGGTAGCATGCCGCGACAGCGTGGACGTGAACCGTATGTGCAGTTGACGGACTTTGAGCGAGGGCGTATAGTGGGCATGCGGGAAGCTGGGTGGATGTACCGCCGAATTGCTCAACACGTGGGGCGTGAGGTCTCCACAGTACATCGATGTTGTCGCCAGTGGTCGGCGGAAGGTGCACGTGCCCGTCGACCTGGGACCGGACCGCAGCGACGCACGGATGCACGCCAAGACCGTAGGATCCTACGCAGTGCCGTAGGGGACCGCACCGCCACTTCCCAGCAAATTAGGGACACTGTTGCTCCTGGGGTATCGGCGAGGACCATTCGCAACCATCTCCATGAAGCTGGGCTACGGTCCCGCACACCGTTAGGCCGTGTTCCGCTCACGCCCCAACATCGTGCAGCCCGCCTCCAGTGGTGTCGCGACAGGCGTGAATGGAGGGACGAATGGAGACGTGTCGTCTTCAGCGCTGAGAGTCGCTTCTGCCTTGGTGCCAATGATGGTCGTATGCGTGTTTGGCGCCGTGCAGGTGAGCGCCACAATCAGGACTGCATACGACCGAGGCACACAGGGCCAACACCCGGCATCATGGTGTGGGGAGCGATCTCCTACACTGGCCGTACACCACTGGTGATCGTCGAGGGGACACTGAATAGTGCACGGTACATCCAAACCGTCATCGAACCCATAGTTCTACCATTCCTAGACCGGCAAGGGAACTTGCTGTTCCAACAGGACAGTGCACGTCCGCATGTATCCCGTGCCACCCAACGTGCTCTAGAAGGTGTAAGTCAACTACCCTGGCCAGCAAGATCTCCGGATCTGTCCCCCATTGAGCATGTTTGGGACTGGATGAAGCGTCGTCTCACGCGGTCTGCACGTCCAGCACGAACGCTGGTCCAACTGAGGCACCAGGTGGAAATGGCATGGCAAGCCGTTCCACAGGACTACATCCAGCATCTCTACGATCGTCTCCATGGGAGAATAGCAGCCTGCATTGCTGCGAAAGGTGGATATACACTGTACTAGTGCCGACATTGTGCACGCTCTGTTGCCTGTGTCTATGTGCCTGTGGTTCTGTCAGTGTGATCATGTGATGTATCTGACCCCAGGAATGTGTCAATAAAGTTTTCCCTTCCTGGGACAATGAATTCACGGTGTTCTTATTTCAATTTGCAGGAGTGTATTAGATTCCAATACGTTGTCCTGAACGGCGAGGATTTCTCACAGACAAATATACTCCCAGATAGGTATGAAAGGACTGCTCTCACACTCTGTGAACATAAACAGTCCGATGGATACCGCGGACAGCAGTCTGCGACTTGCTATAAACGCCGAAAAATGTAATAGAGTCGATTTGGGAAGGCAGCCCTGTTATGTTCGAATAAGCGTCCGTGTTGTGCTGACTGACATTGCCACTTCAATTAAACATCTAGACGTAACGTTGCAAAGCGACGTGAAATGGAACGACAAAGTGAGGTCGGTTGTAGAGAAGGCGACGTTTTGGCTTCATTTTATTGGTATAATTCTAGGAAACTGTAGCTCAACTACAAAGGAAACCATCTATGGATATCCTCGCAGTACATTCTTTGAGTATTGCTGAAGTGTTTGAGATACCAACCACGTCAATTAAAGGATGATATCGAAGCAGTTCAGAGGTATACAGTTAGACTTACTGCCTGTATGTTCATTCAACACGAGTGTATTAGGGAAATATTTCGCGGACTCGTTGATAATTCTAGAAGCGAAGAAGAACTTCTCGTTGAACACTGTTGAGAAACGCCAAGGTCCTGGGTTGGAGTCTCAGTCCGGTAAACAGTTCAATATCAGCGCACAGGCGATGCAGAGCGAAAATTTCATTCTGGAAACTATGTTCCAACCTCTGGCAAAGCCAAATCTCAGCAGTAACCTTTCTTTCAAGAGCTCAAGTCCTGCAAGTTAGGCAGGAGAACCTCCGTAAAATTTAGAAGGTAGGAGAAAAGTTACTGGTGAAAGTCACGCTGTGAGGAAGTGTCGTGAGTCGTGTTCGGAAAGCTCAGCTAGTAGAGCTCTTACCTGTGAAATGCAAAGGTCTCAGGCTCGAGTCACGTTCCGTCACACACATTTCACTCGCCAAGAAGTTTCACAATTGAGAAACTTAAGATAACCGGGATTTGCGAAGGACTGCAGAGCATTTCAAGTACCATCAAGGTACATTTCACTTAAGGACTGTGAAGGCAAGAGAAGCAGCGCTTGTAAGGAAGCATGTTGATGGTCGTTTACCCTTCTCTACGTTACCGAGCGGAACAGAAAAGGGAATTACCAGCAGTGGTAGACGATATACTCTGCCATGCACTGCATGGTGGTTTGCACCGAATGTATATGCAGCGCCGGATCAAAAGTATCCTGACACCTGTTACTTAGCAGTAATGTCAGGTGTGTCCATTCGTCGCCTTTACGAGGGCTTTGCTGGGAATACTTTAACTGAGACGTCTGATTGCGTGTGGAAGAACGGCAACACGTTCTTCTTCAAGAACCGACACCAGATAAGGTAGTGAAGTTGGCCGCTGATGTGTGGAGCCGTATTGAAGTTCTAACTTGTCCGAAATGTGTTCCACTGGGTTCATATCGGGATTCTGAACTGGACAGTCCATTTCCGGAATCTAAGTGACCACAAATCACTGCCTCAAAAATGCTGCTTTATGACATAGCGTGCATTGTCATGCTGATACAGTCATCATCCTCGAACGTTTCCTCTACTGTACGCAGTACACAACGTAGTAAAATTTGTACATATTCTATCATTCAGCCTTTCCTTAAGCGCAGTAAGGAGATCACTCTCTACTCAAGAAAGAAATCTCCCACGCCGTGACACGGCCTAGTCTGTACTTCCTTGTTGGCACTACACATGATGGCAGGTAACGTTCTCCAGGCCTTCTGTAAATGGAAACCCTTCTTTCGGTTTGCCGCAGGGTATAGCGTGATTCATCACTCAACTTCATTCGTTTCCAGTCATCCAACGTCCAATGGCGATGGTCTTTACACCACCTGGAGAGTCTCTTAGCCTTGACTACTGAAATGTGTGACTTATGTCCGACCATTGTACTCCATTCTTTCAAACGTACTACGTCACTGTGCTAGGTGGACTGCTGGTGCCTCTTCCAAACGCACGAATGATTTCTTCCGCAGACTTCCTGCGCCTTTCTTACAAGGTCCCTCCACAATGCAGACTGTCTGTAAGTGCGTGAAGTATACCTGGTTGTGGTTTAGCTTTGATGGCTCCTTCGTGTTTCATTTCATAGTCACTTTAGCAACAGCCGACTTGGACAAGGGTTGAAACGTTGTTGACATCCAGCGACTAGTCCACGTTCAAGGCCACTGAACTCCTCCGACTGATACTTTTCAGTGTTGCTGATTCTCTATTGAGAACTCAACACTCCTCACCGGCTTTTATACTGGCGAGTCCACCTCTCATAACACCTAGTGGTCAGTTCCGTAGTACATGATGTTATTTGCATGGTCCTGTTGGAAGCAGTATTCCCTTTCCATCCTCCGACCTTTGAACTCAATTATTGACCCACTTATTCGACGACCAATAATTTACCGTGGACGTCAAATCATCGTGAAACATAGCGTTCTGCAGAGACGCAAATCATTCCTATAGGTGAAGGAAGCGAAAGATTTTTAGAAACTAAATCCAACTGAATTCTAGACGTTGTAGCTTCGTGTTTGTACCCTGAGGCACATCCACACTGTCAACAAGCCACTTAGCCGTGTTATAACTCTCCATGGTTTACGGGAACAGTGATCTGTGACTCTGTCGCGGTGGCTAAGTTTCATAAACAACCATACTAGGTTTTTTTTTAAGTATACTCGTTGAAATTCCTCATTAAATGTTCGATATATGGCGTTCCGTCTGAAACGACCTCCATTCAACCTTTATGTAGCCGGTGTGTTACTGATGCTTTCACGTATCCGTTATAGTTAGTGGAGGAAAATTTGAATTCGCTATTTTACCAAGCATGTAGTTAAACAGAGCAGGTCCTTTTACAGTATCAAAAGTTTTTTCATTTCTTTAGCAACTTAAACATTTTATATCCTCTAATGGTACTCGGTAACGGAATATCAGTAACACTAATATTACAGTACAAAGAAACCTCTAATTATAATTTTAAGGTGTAATGTGTTAGTAACTAATATGGATATATATTTCTGGAAGAGTTACATTGAAATTCACGTTAGAGCATTCATTTTCACATATTTTGACAGTAATAAATGTGTCGCTGTGTTGTAAATGTGTCATCAAAAGCTAGTAGGCAGATCGCTGTGGCCGAACGATCCTAGGACTTCAGTCCGGAATCACACTGCTGCTACGGTCGCAGGTTCAAATCCTGCCTCGGGCATGGATGTGTGTGATGTCCTTAGGTTAGTAGGTTTAAGTAGTTGTAAGTCTAGGGGACTGATGATCTCAGATGTTAAGTCTCATAGTGCTTAGAGCCATTTGCACCATTTGAACAGCTTGTACAACTTCGCTTTCTGTTTGCGCTGTTGAACCAGTGAAACTGTAGACTTTTGAATGTGCGTCTGATACAAGATTTGTTGCTCGTATGTGACTTAATTACTACATTTTTTTCTCAAAAATTAGGATCTCACATAAATTGCCTTTTTTCAGAGGAAACGATGAGATTAGCAGAATCAACTGCTCCAAATGCGTCTGCTACTGAAACTAAACTTTTAATGCTATAATATGGCTATACAATAAATTTGTGATCTACAAACACCACTGAAGAAAATGAACACAATTGAAGCGAACTAAGGAAAATGACATTTAGAAAGATAATGACAAGGGATTTAATAGTATGTGGACGACCACTTGGGTTAGAGGAGCCCCAAATCTGACATTTGCCTGACAATATCAGAAACTGTCTCAAATCGGCTATGGACGAAAGAGACTCACTTGCAATCGGGCGTGAACCTCGTACAGTGAGGCCAAAAGCTACAGGCTAGAAGCCTATATATATATATATATATATATATATATATATATATATATATATATATGTACCGAATGGCGCACGTGGCATTAGTGTTGCTCATATTCTTTATGTTGTGGCGGCTTTCCACTTAAACCGAGCTTTTTCTTATCACTGAACACTAGACATTAAAGGGTGTTGTTATCTTCTACATCTACACCTAGAATGATTCCACATGATACTAGCTATTGTTTTCACTTTCATGAACGGCTTTCAGCAAGTAAATCCTCTTGTGCGATTATCTTCAACTGCCCTCTCCCGCATTGCCGCATATCCTACAGTTTGAGGGTTTATGAGCCGCGAGGACGAAGAGAAGGAGGAGATTAGTGTTTAATATCCCATCGCAATCAAGGTCATTAGAGGCGGAGCACAAGCTCGGATTAGGGAAGTATGGAGGAGGAAAGCGGCCGAATCCTTTCGAAGGAACCATCCCAACATTAGCCTTAAGCGATTTAGGGAAATCACGGAAATCCTAAATCTGGGTGGGCGGACGCGGTTTCGAACCGTCGTCCTCCCGGATGTGATTTCAGTGTGCTAACCACTGCGCCATCTCGCTCGGTGCTTCTGTGAAATCGAATCTTTAGTAAAACTGGTGACCCTCTTGAGGCACATCCGTCGTCTCTTTTGGTTACTACGAAAGTGAACTACCAACCCCCATTGTTGATTAGGCTGGCGTTCCTCTAGACTCTCACTGTTATATTCGAAATTAGTCAATGACAGACCATCTTGTACCCCACCACTTGTTAGGCCTATTTCCCTTATGGTGTTCTTAATGTTACTTCAACTTTCTTACACCCGAGATGTAAGTCTCTCTTTCTTAACCCGTGCGAAGCTATTATTTCACATATGATTAGAGTATTTACTAAACCGCGATCTTCCTGTAAGAGAAGCAGACAGCTTCCCACACTTAAAACGTCCGATAAACTTTCAGCGAGAACAGTGTGAAGATGCCCGCCCGCCTCCCAGTGGTAATTCCATTAGAGAGAGAAAGAGAGAGGAAAAGAAGACACGGAGATGGGTGAGGCGTCAACCTGTCGCTCCAATTGTACTCCAAGCCCCGCGCATCATGTACGCTGTCTGAAACCTCTGCTGCATGTTCCCTTAAGGCGCCCATTCACAGTTCCATTGGTCTACTGACTCATACGACCGTGTGTGGACGCCGACTTGGTGGAGTTTACCTGCCTGTATCGACAGAATGTGGACTGGCAGGTGGAGGGTCAGGGCTAGCTGGTGCAAGTCGAACCGATGGACCCGGAGCTTGGACACGCCCATACAAAGGCGAACGGATCGTGGCAGACCCATTCAGCGGACAGGTTGGTGGACGCGTCCATCTCTGTTAAGGGGCTTCAACAGTCTGTCGTTGGAAAGAAATATCACCACTAAACACGGCAGATAGTCACATGACAAGTGGCTAACCCTGGCATGGCATGACGAGGAGACTTCTACAGGGAACGTACAGGACTCTTATACGATTTATCTCTCGAACTAACTCACTGGGGCAACCTATGGATTTCCACTAACATAATCAACTGTTGTCGTTAAATTTCTGCTGCCATCTTCGAATGTGAGTTGTAACAGGTATAGTGTTGTATTCTAGACAACAATAACGCTGTGGAGTTGTAAATTAACTGATTTTATGGAAATAGAGAAACAAAGACACCTTTCCCTGCTGTGTTTTCACCATCGTGACTCTACACGAGCGAGCGACCTGTACCATCGATACCAGTGCAGACAACCACTTGATTCAAACGTTTCAAATGGCTCTAAGCTCTATGGGACTTAACATCTGAGGTCATCAGTCCCCTAGAACTTAGAACTACTTAAACCTAACTAACGTAATGACGTCACTCACATCCACGCCCGAGGCAGGATTCGAACCTGCAACCGTAGCGGTCACGCGGTTCCAGACTGAAGCGCCTAGAACCGCTCGGACACCCCGGCCGACAGACAACCACTCAAACTGGCAACTTACCACTGGAGTCAACATACACTTTTAGTTACGATGGTCAAATTAAGAGTTATGTAGCGTTTCTGTCTTCACTCCGGTAGAAAATGAAGTGTTGCGAATTTGAATGAATCTTGAAAGAAGATTGTGGTAATTCATTCTTAACAGCTTTGTTTTGTTGATAATATTTATACTGTATACCGTCCGAGCACCTACGGAAAAAGCCTGAAATACTGGTGGTAAAGTGCTCCTGTGCACATTATACACTAGTGTGGCAGTTTAACTGTGAACGATAATGATAAGGAATTTAATAGCATGTGGAAGGCCACTTGGGTTAAAGGAGTCCCAAATCTGATATTCGCCTGACAATATCATAAAATGTCTCAAATCGGCCAAGGACGAAAGGGACTACTTGGAAAATCATTGTGGGAGAAATACCACATGAGCAAAGGATATATTATGCTTTCGTGACGACCCCTGTAACACAAATTTTGTTAGACAGCCGAAGAGCACCGTTGTCTATGAGTGTAAACAATTGCCAGTGCCGGACCCCACATTTTGTCAAGGTTAAAACGATCATCGAGTTAAATTAAATCTTATGTCAAAGGTGTTTTAGCGGCTTCTTGAAACTTATCAGTCAAGGCAGATTTATGTACCTTTTTACTACCCCACATACTAACCATCCAACGGAAAGGCCACTATAAACTGAAGTGACGTACCAGTTGAGGATAAGAGTTCAAATCCCTCGACCATTCTCCACGCCAACAATGCTTTGATAAGACTAAACCTCTACCACGTAAATGTCATCAGATTAGAATGAAGAAGAAAAGAAGACTTAACTTGCAGTAACAGGCGGGTACAGTGTCGATATGTAAAGCACGTCCGATAGAGGAAAAACCACACTGACGAGTTACCTAACACATGCCTGTGGATGAATATTTTTCAGACCCACTTATTTGGGAGCCTCCTTATGCTTTTAGGCCGTTTATTAAGTTGTGTCTGGTACTTAGCAGTGGTGGGCAAGCAGCCACTCTTGCATCTGCCGCTCACGCCGAGAGGCGCGCGCAACAGCCAGAGCCGCCCCGGCAGCCGCTCTAGCTGGGACATTATCCTCAGCCTCAGCCTCCGCCTCCGCCTCGCCGCAGATGGCGCAGTGCTGCACGCGGCGAATAAATGTTCATTACCGGCGGGTTTTTCAGCGCACAAACAAAGGCGACAGCATAATTAGCACCCACCGAGGTGCACAATGGGGGTGTTGGCGACGGCGCAAGGCTGTTGTGTCGGCGGTTGGTGGGTTGCGCCGGGTGGTGGCGAAGGGGTGGGGGCGGTGCTCGAGTTTCCTGTACGCCTACCAGCCGCGGACGCTAGCAAGCGTACCAACGTGGCCGGTGTGCTGAAGCACTCGGCTCCCTCCTACCTTCTAAATTTCTGCAGCAGAATGTTGTCACAGTCACCCACAGGTCTGTATCAAAAGTACCTGGATACTAACAAGGTGTTCAACTTCGCTTCCGCCGTTTTTTCCCCAACATTTGATGCTTTAATGAAACAAATTGGCTACACATGTAAGATTCAAAGTATTTTCCATCACTGGCCACTACTTTCTCCCATCTTTCGGGCAGTGTATAAATCCCTCGTCGAAAAAGTTGTTCATCTTTTAAAGCGATCCACGAATCGATCCAATTTGTGACTTCTTCATCAGGTAGACAATGTTGGTCAACCAGGCCATTGATCTAAACAGGTGATAGTCAGACGGAGCAATGTCTGGGGAATACGGCGGATGGAGTAGGACTTCTCATTTTATCGTTTCCAAAAACGTTTTGACCTCTTTTCAATTTGGAGTCGAGCGTTGTCGTGCTGCAAAATTACTTAATCGTGCAACTCACTGTATTGCGGCCGTTTGTCTTTTAATGCTCTCTCTGTAGGAATCAGCACGGGCTTCGAAAAAGACGATCGTGTGAAACCCAGCTCGCGCTATTCGTCCACGAGACTCGGAGGGCTATAGACACGGATTCCCAGGTAGATGCCATGTTTCTTGACTTCCGCAAGGCGTTCGATACAGTTCCCCACAGTCGTTTAATGAACAAAGTAAGAGCATATGGACTATTAGACCAATTGTGTGATTGGATTGAGGAGTTCCTAGATAACAGAACGCAGCATGTCATTCTCAATGGAGACAAGTCTTCCGAAGTAAGAGTGATTTCAGGTGTGCCGCAGGGGAGTGTCATAGGACCGTTGCTATTCACAATATACATAAATGACCTTTTGGATGACATCGGAAGTTCACTGAGGCTTTTTGCAGATGATGCTGCAGTGTATAGAGAGGTTGTAACATTGGAAAATTATACTGAAATGCAGGAGGATCTGCACCGAATTGACGCATGGTGCAGTGAATAGCAACTGAAACTCAATGTAGACACGTGTA
The DNA here is from genome assembly GCF_023864275.1 of Schistocerca cancellata. NCBI lineage: Eukaryota > Metazoa > Arthropoda > Insecta > Orthoptera > Acrididae > Schistocerca > Schistocerca cancellata. Next base: position 412,485,888 of record NC_064631.1, read on the forward strand.
ATGTGCTGCGATTACATAGAAAGAAAGATCCCTTATCATTTAGCTACAATATAACAGGTCAGCAACTGGAAGCAGTTAATTCCATAAATTATCTGGGAGTACGCATTAGGAGTGATTTAAAATGGAATGATCATATAAAGTTGATCGTCGGTAAAGCGGATGCCAGACTGAGATTCATTGGAAGAATCCTAAGGAAATGCAATCCGAAAGCAAAGGAAGTAGGTTACAGTACGCTTGTTCGACCACTGCTTGAATACTGCTCACCAGTGTGGGATCCGTACCAGATAGGGTTGATAGAAGACATAGAGAAGATCCAACGGAGAGCAGCGCGTGGAAGACTCTGCAGGAGAGACTCTCAGTAGCTCGGTACGGGCTTTTGTCAAAGTTTCGACAACATACCTTCACCGAGGAGTCAAGCAATATACTGCTCCCTCCAACGTATATCTTGCGAAGGGACCATTATGATAAAATCAGAGAGATTAGTTCACACACAGAGGCATACCGACAACCCTTCTTTCCACGAACAATACGAGACTGGAATAGAAGGGAGGACCGATAGAGGTACTCAAGGTACCCTCCGACACACACCGTCAGGTGGCTTGCCGAGTATGGATATAGATGTAGATGTGATCTAGATGCTCTGATCAAACGCATTATTTTCGTTCGATAACGATAACGAGCCCCCCCATGAACCATGGACCTTGCCGCTGGTGGGGAGGCTTGCGTGCCTCAGCGATACAGATGGCCGTACCGTAGGTGCAACCACAACGGAGGGGTATCTGTTGAGAGGCCAGACAAACATGTGGTTCCTGAAGAGGGGCAGCAGCCTTTTCAGTAGTTGCAGGGGCAACAGTCTGGATGATTGACTGATCTGGCCTTGTAACATTAACCAAAACGGCCTTACTGTGCTGGTACTGCGAACGGCTGAAAGCAAGGGGAAACTACAGCCGTAATTTTTCCCGAGGACATGCAGCTCTACTGTATGATTAAATGATGATGGCGTCCTCTTGGGTAAAATATTCCGGAGGTAAAATAGTCCCCCATTCGGATCTCCGGGCGGGGACTACTCAGGAGGACGTCGTTATCAGGAGAAAGAAAACTGGCGTTCTACGGATCGGAGCGTGGAATGTCAGATCCCTTAATCGGGCAGGAAGGTTAGAAAATTTAAAAAGGGAAATGGATAGGTTAAAGTTAGATATCGTGGGAATTAGTGAAGTTCGGTGGCAGGAGGAACAAGACTTTTGGTCAGGTGATTACAGGGTTATAAATACAAAATCAAATAGGGGTAATGCAGGAGTAGGTTTAATAATGAATAAAAAAATAGGAGTGCGGGTTAGCTACTACAAACAGCATAGTGAACGCATTATTGTGGCCAAGATAGACACAAAGCCCATGCCTACTACAGTAGTACAAGTTTATATGCCAACTACCTCTGCAGATGATGAAGAAATAGATGAAATGTATGACGAGATAAAAGAAATTATTCAGGTAGTGAAAGGAGACGAAAATTTAATAGTCATGGGTGACTGGAACTCGTCAGTAGGAAAAGGGAGAGAAGGAAACATAGTAGGTGAATATGGTTTGGGGGGAAGGAATGAAAGAGGAAGCCGCCTTGTAGAATTTTGCGCAGAGCATAACTTAATCATAGCCAACACTTGGTTCAAGAATCATAAAAGAAGGTTGTATACCTGGAAGAATCCGGGAAATACTAGTAGGTATCAGATAGATTATATAATGGTAAGACAGAGATTTAGGAACCAGGTTTTAAATTGTAAGACATTTCCTGGGGCAGATGTGGATTCTGACCACAATCTATTGGTTATGAACTGCAGATTGAAACTGAAGAAACTGCAAAAAGGTGGGAATTTAAGGAGATGGGACCTGGATAAACTGAAAAAACCAGAGGTTGTAGAGAGTTTCGGGAGAGCATAAGGGAACAATTGACAGGAATGGGGGAAAGAAATACAGTAGAAGAAGAATGGGTAGCTCTGAGGGATGAAGTAGTGAAGGCAGCAGAGGATCAAGTAGGTAAAAAGACGAGGGCTAATAGAAATCCTTGGGTAACAGAAGAAATATTGAATTTAATTGATGAAAGGAGAAAATACAAAAATGCAGAAAATGAAGCAGGCAAAAAGGAATACAGACGTCTCAAAAATGATATCGACAGGAAGTGCGAAATGGCTAAGCAGGGATGGCTAGAGGACAAATGTAAGGATGTAGAGGCTTGTCTCACTAGGGGTAAGATAGATACTGCCTACAGGAAAATTAAAGAGACCTTTGGAGAGAAGAGAACCACTTGTATGAATATCAAGAGCTCAGATGGCAACCTAGTTCTAAGCAAAGAAGGGAAGGCAGAAAGGTGGAAGGAGTATATAGAGGGTTTATACAAGGGCGATGTACTTGAGGACAATATTATGGAAATGGAAGAGGATGTAGATGAAGACGAAATGGGAGATAAGATACTGCGTGAAGAGTTTGATAGAGCACTGAAAGACCTGGGTCGAAACAAGGCCCCGGGAGTAGACAACATTCCATTTGAACTACTAATGGCCTCGGGAGAGCCAGTCATGACAAAACTCTACCATCTGGTGAGCACAATGTATGAGACAGGCGAAATACCCTCAGACTTCAAGAAGAATATAATAATTCCAATCCCAAAGAAAGCAGGTGTTGACAGATGTGAAAATTACCGAACTATCAGTTTAATAAGTCACAGCTGCAAAATACTAACGCGAATTCTTTACAGACGAATGGAAAAACTGGTAGTAGCCGACCTCGGGGAACATCAGTTTGGATTCCGTAGAAATGTTGGAACACGTGAGGCAATACTGACCTTACGACTTATCTTAGAAGAAAGATTAAGAAAAGGCAAACCTACGTTTCTAGCATTTGTAGACTTAGAGAAAGCTTTTGACAATGTTAACTGGAATACTCTCTTTCAAATTCTGAAGGTGGCAGGGGTAAAATACAGGGAGCGAAAGGCTATTTACAGTTTGTACAGAAACCAGATGGCAGTTATAAGAGTCGAGGGGCATGAAAGGGAAGCAGTGGTTGGGAAGGGAGTAAGACAGGGTTGTAGCCTCTCCCCGATGTTATTCAATCTGTATATTGAGCAAGCAGTAAAGGAAACAAAAGAAAAATTCGGAGTAGGTATTAAAATTCATGGAGAAGAAGTAAAAACTTTGAGGTTCGCCGATGACATTGTAATTCTGTCAGAGACAGCAAAGGACTTGGAAGAGCAGTTGAACGGAATGGACAGTGTCTTGAAAGGAGGATATAAGATGAACATCAACAAAAGCAAAACGAGGATAATGGAATGTAGTCAAATTAAGTCGGGTGATGCTGAGGGAATTAGATTAGGAAATGAGACACTTAAAGTAGTAAAGGAGTTTTGCTATTTAGGGAGTAAAATAACCGATGATGGTCGAAGTAGAGAGGATATAAAATGTAGACTGGCAATGGCAAGGAAAGCGTTTCTCCAGAAGAGGAATTTGTTAACATCGAGTATAGATTTAAGTGTCAGGAAGTCGTTTCTGAAAGTATTTGTATGGAGTGTAGCCATGTATGGAAGTGAAACATGGACGATAACTAGTTTGGACAAGAAGAGAATAGAAGCTTTCGAAATGTGGTGCTACAGAAGAATGCTGAAGATAAGGTGGGTAGATCACGTAACTAATGAGGAGGTATTGAATAGGATTGGGGAGAAGAGAAGTTTGTGGCACAACTTGACTAGAAGGAGGAATCGGTTGATAGGACATGTTTTGAGGCATCAAGGGATCACAAATTTAGCATTGGAGGGCAGTGTGGAGGGTAAAAATCGTAAAGGGAGACCAAGAGATGAATACACTAAGCAGATTCATAAGGATGTAGGTTGCAGTAGATACTGGGAGATGAAGAAGCTTGCACAGGATAGAGTAGCATGGAGAGCTGCATCAAACCAGTCTCAGGACTGAAGACCACAACAACAACAACGAGCACCTGCGATTTTGTCATTTGGCTTTAACACCTAGTACACGACACCGAGCTGGTCCCACCAAATGCAGAGCATCATCTTGGAGCCGTGAATATTCGGTTTGGTCGTCGGCCTGGATGCATGGCCGGGATATCCCCATTACTTTTTGCTTTTAGGTTTATCGTATTCAACCCATTTTTTGTCACCAGTCACAGTGCGATGCAGAAATCCCTTCCGTTTCTGCCTCTGAAGCATCTGTTCACAAACACACGAACGCCGTTCAACGTCTCTTGGTTTCAGCTCACACAGGACCCAAGTTCCTTCTTTCTGAATCGTGCCCACATCCTTGAGACGTTTTTAAATGGGTTGCTGTGCCAGTCCCACTAAGTGTGCCAATTCTTCTTGAGTTTGACGCGAGTCTTCACTCAGCAATGTCTCCAGATCTGCATCTTCAAAAACATTCTCTCTTCCGCCACTAGGCCGGTCTACGACGTTAAAATCTTCTATCTTGAAGCTTTGAGCCCACTCACGATACATTCTTCCACTAATAGCGTCCATACCATACGTACGTGAGAGCATTCGATGAGACTCAGCCGCGGTTTCCTTCATACTGAAACAAAACAGTAACAACTCCCGCAAATGACGTGAGTTAGGCTCGTAAATTGTTATTTTTAATCAAGAACAACTTGATGATGAAGACACAAATAGACTATTGTTTGAATGAGGTTATGTTGACCTAGGTCCATGCTAACTGCCTGACGTCTGCGATCTGTTTCTTTCGACCGCTACTTACCATTGCCGCCACCTATCGGCAAACGTCGGAAGCAAAGTTGTGCACATTGTACCACTGGTTATGAACACGGGGTGTCTCGATGCTTCGCCTGTATGATGTCCTCAACTCTGCTAGTTACGCTTCAATGAAGTGTGTGAATGGCAGCTCAAGAGCCGAAACCACATAGTGATGTTCGACGCTGGCATCGAGAGCGAAGTCGACTCTATGACCCCACCATTAGGTCTAGCTCGCGGCGCTGTGGTTTTAGGCTAGCCCATATCAGGAATGACATTTCCAGAATTGATTGCCCCACGGCACTGTCATGCTGGTACAGAGAATTGTCGACTCTGAACTGTTCCTCTACGCAGTGCACAAAGCCACAAAATGAGCTCATATTCTTACGCTTTAAGCATTTTCTGAAGCGTAATGAAGGAACAACACGTAAAACCCCCTTCCACCGTAACACTACAAATTCGTTATTACTCTGATGGCTCTACACATGATAGCAAGTAAAGTCCATCATTCATTGCACTCCGGCTGCAGGCCACAAGTAGCCTATCGGGACCATCCGACAGCCGTGTCATCCTCAGCCAAGGATGTGGATAGGAGGGGCGTGTTGTCAGCACACCGCTCTCCCGGCCGTTACGATGGTTTTCTTTGCCGGAGCCGCTACTATTCAGTCGAGTACCTCCTCAATTAGTATCACGAGGCTGAGTGCACCCCGAAAAATGGTAACAGCGCACGTTGGCTCGGACGGTCACCCATCCAAGTGCCGTCCACGCCCGACAGCGCTTAACTTCGGTGATCTGTCGGGAACCGTTGTATCCACTGCGGCAAGGCCGTTGCCTCCACCATTCATTACCCAAACTCAAACCCTTTCCTCGATGTGGCACAGGGCTATAGCCATTGATCCAAATACATGTACTGTCGCTAGTCTACCGGCAAAACTAATGCGTTTAACCTGTATTTTGCTAACACCAAACGAGCCTAAGGGATACATTAAGAGTTAGTGCTAGACATCAATGAAAGGGACACTTCTGAGAAACAGTGGTCCTCGATCTAAACCGCCTTCACAAACTTAGAATGGCTACCCCTAATAAAAACGGCAAAATGTCAGGAAACGAAAAAAATACTGTTACTTCAGTGACGAGTCACTCTGTGGTGCGAATTGATATCTTCCTGTGCAACTTATCAGGAACTGCCTATCCTGACAGATTATCATACTGGTAGAAGGGAAAAGGGAAGATGTAATCTTTCTGGTAAAAATGGATCTTGTGCTACAGTAGGACATGGAAATGGAAATGCCATGTGGCTAGGGTCTCAGGTAGGGTAGACCGTTCGCCTGGTGCGAGTCTTTCGAGTTGACGCCACTGCGGTGACTTGCGTGTCGATGGGGATGAAATGATGATGTTAAGGACAGCACAAGACCCAGTCCCCGGGCGGAGAAAATCTCCGACCCAGCCGGGAATCGAACCCGGGCCGCTAGGTATGATACTGCGTCGCCCTGACCATTCAGCTACCAGGGGCGGACAGTAAGACATGAGTGATTTCAAAACATATGCAGCGGACTCTTGTCGATAATTTCATTTATTTATCGTAACAATATCGTATTATCTAGCTCATAGAAGAATCAAGTAGTTCCGAAACATATTGTAGTAAATGCAACACATTTTGACAACTGGTTCGCAATATTCTCAGCAGTGATTGGTCATAGAGTTGTTGAAACGGCTTTGCAGGAAATACGTGGAGGCATTGTCAACCTTATCACAGGTGAGATTCTGGTCTTTGCATGTACAAGACACACAGTTAAAAACCCATTAATGCCCTTTGCAGATGAGATACAACATCCATCTATCGGATGATGGACGATGTCAGCGAAAAGCCATCACGGACATCATTCCTCCGCACTCGTATTGGGAAAGGATGAACAGAGGCTAACGACTGGTAGAAGATGAGATCGGATGACTTAGTTGGTGGCACAGTACTCGTGAAAATCGCGAACTCCGTTTACAATAGCGGTCCGAATAACAGACGTCCATCGCATTGAATACTGTGTTATTGGTGATACCACGTCATCACAGATATCACTGTTTTTAAGACAGTGGAGCTGGAACTGATCAGACGTCTAAGAATGAAACTTTCGACGTTCTCGCAAAAGAGTTACATTTGGATTATTGAGTGTCCATGTATAGCTTGTGTTGCAAGTTTATCGAAAAAAAAAAAAATAGAACAGTATACGAGTAGATGGAGATACCATGATGATGTTACTAACTTTTGGGGATGATGAAGAAGCAGACAAGGGCAGTAGACAAACTTTTTTTGTGCTCCTTAATGCTAATCCCAAATTATAGATTGCCACTTCAAAAATCAATTGCTGCGCACACTGTAGATTCCACTGATAAGATTCTGAACTCGTCAGCGGCCTCACTTATTGTTGATGATTGGAGGACCTGAGCAAGTCATCAGTCTTCTGACTGAATTAATGCGGACTGATACGAATTACTTTCCTGTGCCAAATTTGTCGTCTCAGATTAGCAATTTCAATCTACTTTCTCAACTATTTGCTGACTGGGTTCCAATCGTTATCTTCCCTTACAGTTTTTATCCTCTCGTTAAACGTAAAGGAAGAATTAACTAAAGCCTAGTGGGCGGAATCAGCAGACAAACAAATCACAACATAATTATTATACAGACGGATAATTCGGCAAACTAAAGTGATGCGGATTTACTAGAATCAGCTCGGCAGCTGTCTTGCAAAAATATATTTCTCACGGATGTACAAGGAATATGAATTGCCAAAATTATAAGATGAAAGGTTTTACACTGCGCCGCCTAAGGATCGTCGTTTTGGAGAGGCACACTGAGTTTCTCCCGGCCTCATGGTGTGTGGAGCAGTCTTTTATGGCTACAGGTCACGGCTGTTAGTTGTTGAGTGAACTCAGGCGGCACAACGGTACGCCACGGACAATCCTCATGTTCTACCTATCATGCGACAATATTGAGTTGCCATTTCTTCTGCGAGACTGGGTTCGTCCACACACGGCCCGTGTCTCTGTCACTTGCCTGCGTGATGTTGAAGTATTCTACATCTACATCTACATTTATATTCCGCAAGCCACCCAAAAGTTTGTGGCGGAGGGCACTTTAGTGCCATGGCATTACCTCCCTTTCCTGTTCCAGTCACGTATGGTTCGCGGGAAGAACGACTGCCGGAAAGCCTCCGTGCGCGCTCCAATCTCTCTAATTTTACATTCGTGAACTCCTCCGGGGGTATATGTAGGGGGAAGCAATGTATTCGATACCTCATCCAGAAAGGCACCCTCTCGAAACCTGGACAGCAAGCTACACCAGGATGCAGAGCGCCTCCCTTGCAGAGTCTGCCTCTTGAGTTTGCTAAACATCTCTGTAACACTATCACGCTTACCAGATAACCCTGTGACTAAACGCGCCGCTCTTCTTTGGATCTTCTCTATCTCTTCTGTCAGCCCGTGGCTAGCAAACTCTCCAGATCTGTCCCCGATAGAATATGTATGAGATCAACATGGACTTCAATTCCATCCCAGTACTAGTATTCATGAAATTAAGGAACAGACACAAGAGTTGTGAGACAGCTGGCCTCGGACGCGGATTCGACGCCGTTATGTCAGGCTTCACAGCAGAAACACTGCACCCATCCAGGCGGAAGCAGCGTCATAGTGGTAAGTGGGCTCATACTGCCAAGGTCATTGTAAATATGACTCGTTTTTCTAATCACTGAAATATCATAGCAAAGGCACTCAACCCGTAAAGTTTCATTTCGTTTCCTGTTCCTCGTTTGGTTGCTTCATTTTTATATCAGCCAGTGTACTCAGAAATCATCCGTGCACAAGTATCGAAATTTTGTCCGATTAGTTAGCATTCACCGTGTATATTGGTCTCTCTTCCTTTATGCATCCATAGAAATGTCACCTGGAAAAGCACTGGACACGAAGGTGGAGCATCTCGACGCAGCGGCGTCCATAGAACGGAGAAAATGTACCGCAGATATCATGTACGGAGATAAACTACCGTTAGATAAGGTCTACATCTACATCTACATTTATACTCCGCAAGCCATCCAACTGTGTGTGGCGGAGGGCACTTTACGTGCCACTGTCATTATCTCCCTTTCCTGTTCCAGTCGCGTATGGTTCGCGGGAAGAACGACTGTCTGAAAGCCTCTGTGCGCGCTCTAATCTCTCTAATTTTACATTCGTGATCTCCTCGGGAGGTATAAGTAGGGGGAAGCAATATATTCGATACCTCATCCAGAAACGCACCCTCTCGAAACCTGGCGAGCAAGCTACACCGCGATGCAGAGCGCCTCTCTTGCAGAGTCTGCCACTTGAGTTTGTTAAACATCTCCGTAACGCTATCACGGTTACCAAATAACCCTGTGATGAAACGCGCCGCTCTTCTTTGGATCTTCTCTATCTCCTCCGTCAACCCGATCTGGTACGGATCCCACACTGATGAGCAATACTCAAGTATAGGTCGAACGAGTGTTTTGTAAGCCACCTCCTTTGTTGATGGACTACATTTTCTAAGGACTCTCCCAATGAATCTCAACCTGGTACCCGCCTTACCAACAATTAATTTTATATGATCATTCCACTTCAAATCGTTCCGCACGCATACTCCCAGATATTTTATAGAAGTAACTGCTACCAGTGTTTGTTCCGCTATCATATAATCATACAATAAAGGATCCTTCTTTCTATGTATTCGCAATACATTACATTTGCCTATGTTAAGGGTCAGTTGCCACTCCCTGCACCAAGTGCCTATCCGCTGCAGATCTTCCTGCATTTCGCTACAATTTTCTAATGCTGCAACTTCTCTGTATACTACAGCATCATCCGCGAAAAGCCGCATGGAACTTCCGACACTATCTACTAGGTCATTTATATATATTGTGAAAAGCAATGGTCCCATAACACTCCCCTGTGGCACGCCAGAGGTTACTTTAATGTCTGTAGACGCGAGCAGTGAGCAAGGTGTGTCAGAAAAGGACAGGTAGGAAGCGCACCGTTGTTTGAACTACGGTCATAAAAGAAAATTCAACCTGCCCCGAGCGTGAGGAAACATGTTATTTTAACTAACTTTTCGCAGGTAATACATGTTATAGTTAAGAGCACAGTTAGTAATCAAATTAGCTGAAGATAGCTGTATTAACTACAAATGGCCAAAGCTATTATAGGAATCGTCAGACCAATTAGTCTTTAAAGACTGGCTATTAAATGAACAGCTCAAAAAATGCTCTGATATCATTAATTTCATAAATAGAAGATGAAGCAGGGAGCATTATATCTTGGAACCTTTCTCTTTCTTTCGTTTTCAGTACCAGAAAGGTACGAGGGTTGCCCAGAAAGTAAGGCATCGCATTTTTTCTTCAACAATTCCTTATTGAATATAATCTGTTTTACACACACGAAAGAATGATGTTTTCTCTGCCACTCTATTTTTCCACGTAATATCCATTACGTTCTATGGCCTTCCTCCAGCGCCAAACAAGGGCTTGGAAGCCCTGTCGGTACAATCCTTGTCCTGGTGGCGGAGCCGTTTTGGTACAATTCTTGTCCTGGTGGCGGAGCCGGTGGTTCACCGTGTTAAGTATCATCTCAAAATGTCTTCCACGAATGTCATCCGTTAATGGCAAAAAGAAGTGAAAGTCCGAGGGTGAGGACTTAGAGTGGCTAGGGTAACACTGTCTAACCCTGTATGTGTGAGTCCGCGAGTTATCGTGTTGCAGCAAAACATCTCATGGGGTGGCTGTGGCGCTGAAGTCACCGGAAGCGCGTTATTGAGTTCTGTTAATGCGTTGACATATGCTTCTGAATTAATTTGACTTTCTCTTGGCATCACATCAATGAGACTCATAAAGCCGGGACAAGAAGATCTCTCCCTCAGCATCAAAACGCTGCAACAAATCAACAGAAATGTTTTTTCTGTGCGATTTGTGATCCACCGTTAGAGACCTCTGGACCCATCTTCGACACACTTTGAATATCCAAAGGTACAGTTAACTGCATCCACACTTCCTTGTTAATTGACAGATGCTTCGCCAGCTGGCGAGTCGTAATGCGTCTGTCTTCGCGAATGACATCAGCTCGCTGCAACACGTCAGGTGTGACAGCCGTGGATGGTCTCCCCGACCTCTGCAAATCGTGGAGCTCCGCCAAACCGCCTTCTGAAGACCTCACCCTCCGTGCCCAGCAGCTAACTGTACTTCTGTTTATAGCATTTGCTCCATAGACTTTGCACAAGTGTTTGTTAATAGTCCCCACACTTTCTTCCTCTGCAGTGAGAAATTCAATGACGGCACGTTGCTTGTAACGTACATCGCCTACAGATGCCATTTTGAAACTGTGCTGCAGCTACGCTGTCTGTCGTAAGTGATGGAAACTTGGCACGTTCCCTCAGTAGCCTTCAGATAATGCATACGAAACGTTTCGCATTCGTAGCATTGTTTTCGGATGAGAAAAAAAAAAAACGCGGTGCATTACTTTCTGGGCAACCCTCGTATTTTGTTATTCCGGTATCGGTGATCGCCACTTTGTAAAGTTGCAATGTAAGTAAATTAGAAAATACAGCACACATGTTCAAGAGTGATGTTACTATTTGTCATACAAATAACAAAGATTTCATTACTTATTGAAGAGCAGTATCTACGAAATACGTAGGAAGAGCTCTAGAATAAACCTGATGTCAATTAAAATATCTCGCAAAAGAATGAAAATTTGTGCCCAACCATGATACTGATTTTAAAGATACTAGACGATAGTGTACGGGTCACTCCTTCTATCCATCTTCTAGTCTGTAGCTCGTGGTCTAGTGGTTAGCGTTGCTGACTCTGGGTCATGGGGTCCCGGGTTCAGTTCCCGGCCTGGTTGGGGATTTTCTCTGCCTGGGGACTGGGTGTTTGCGTTGTCCTCATCATTTCATCATCATCATCATCATTTGTGACTGTGGCTAGATAGGACTTTGTACGGGCGCTGATGACCTCGCAGTTGAGCGCCCCACCAAACAATCATCATAATCATTCCTCTTCTAGTGGGGTATGACATGGTTTACTACTCCTTCTTTGTAGTTTTTTTTCCTAGGAATCTGTGGTGTATTGGAATTGAAAGATGTTTTTGATGTTTCCTTTCTATCATTTCCAAACACTACAAAAGTTTATTCTCCCACGAACTATGTGGAGTTGACGGATTACAATTTTTAGACAGTTTCCAATGCTACCATTTTATGTCATGGAATATCCTTGCAGTTCATTCCCGTTAGTTCCAACCATTCTTCGTTAAATTCATTCAGCTGGTGTGATACGGCAACAAACTTTAATCAGTATTTAAATATGACCGACCGCCCCCCTCCCCCTTGAACAAGGAGCAATCGCAGGACAATTAAAGTTTGTGGAACCATTTGCAAAGGTTGCGAAAGAGAAATAACGAATAAATCACTGAGAGGAACAAATTTTAACTTCCACAAGAAATAGTAACATTACTAATAGCTTATTGTATTTAGGTTCCGGATTACAAACGTTGCTCAGTGAGACGCCCGTTTGCATCCCTGATAGCATGGAATGGCAATAGAGGTTCCATTTCACAGTTTTTTGCAGCACTTTTCGAACAGTTGACCATCGAATGTTCGGCTGTCGTGACATAGCTCGTGCACAGCTTGAATATGGCACATTACATCTAACATTTTCAGCCATGCAACAGTAACTTCTTCGACAATGTGTGCCGCAGTTCACAGTCGCTCCTCGAAGGAGAAGCTCCCAAATTGAGAATCGAACTTCCGAATAATGTTCTTCAACACTGGTGCGGAAAGAGGAACTCTGCGTTTTTCTGTAATGTGTCAGTAGTCACGAAGAGCAGCAGCACTGTTGCTGTTGTTCAGGTAAAACAGCTCACATTGTCCAGACCCGTGTTGACTGTCTCCATCTGTATTACATACTGATGCCTGTCTTTTAAGTCTACTCTTTATTTAATGTAAGAGTGTTACGGTTACTAATCCAAGATTCAGCATTATTCAGTATTTGAAATTAAATTAAATAGAAGTATTATCAACTAACAGTTTAATATACAGTGTCAAACAGAAAAGTTACATAAATAGTGCCAGAAAAAGTTAGTACATTTGCCATTCAGACATGTGGCACCGGGATGATAGTAGATGTACTGATAATTGTTCCAGCGTCGTCCGCCAACAAATAGCATAGTGGAATAGCTACCACAGCGTCGTCTGTGTTTTCTTTAGTAGGGTTTCTCTCAGTCAGAAGTCTCAGTGTGGTGCAGACAAGTGAATCAAGCACGCAACCATGCTAAGGATGACGTCTCCTTTGGAGGCACTCAGCTGCGCGGTCATCACTGTCCTACAAAGTCCCAATTCTTACATAGTCCAATTTCTTACACAATCCAGTCTAGCCACTGTCACGAATGATGATGATGATGAGATGATGAGGACAACACGAACACCCAGTCTCCAGATGGAGAAAATCGCCAACCTGGCCGGGAATCGAACCCGGGACCCTGTGATCCAGAGCCATCAATGCTAACCACTAGACCACGAACTGCGGACCATGCTACAGAGATGCACATGTCCTTTCTACAGCCAACTGAGTCAGTTTGGAAGGGTTCAAATTGTAGCCTTCCGGATGGCAGAATGGTCCTTTTCGAGAACTGCCACACAACTTGGTCATGCTGCGTCAGTTGTCCAACAGTTTAGGTATCAGTGGTCGCCTGAATATTGTAGCACCCTTAGGCGAGGTTCTGGAGATCGACACAGCTCAGACGACTACCAGGATCGTCCTACTGCAAGGTCAGCAGTGGCAGATCGTACAGCTACCACAGCACAGATAAGATGGCATTTTAGCCCAGATGTGTCAATACGAGCCGTTGTAAACTGGGTCTCAGCAGTGGAACTACGGAATGGCTAACCTCTAGCCTGTTTTCCACTCAAGACACAGAATTGACGTGCACGGCTTGACTGGTGCCGTCAAATCGCTTGGACGATGGAATAGTGAGCGATGAAACCATGTTCTGCCTCCACACAAATGATAGTCGTTGTTGCGCATGACGTAGACCTGGTGAACACTGTCTTTCAGACTGGATTAGTCGAAGACACACTGGCCCCATCCTAGGCCTTACGTTCTGGGATGAGATAAGCTACAACTCTCGTTCCCTTTTGGTGTTTTTGGAGGGGACGCTAATATGTGCTCAGTGCGACCAGATGTCACGCCCGATCTTTTGCCGTTCTTGCAATGGTGATTTGTTGTTCCCACAGACGGCCCATGAAACTCAACGTGCTCTGCAAGGCATACAGCAAAATGGTTCAAATAGCTCTGAGCACTATGGGACTTAAAATCTGAGGTCATCAGTCCCCTTGACTTAGAACTACTTAAACCTAACTAACCTAAGGACTTCACACACATTCATGCCCGAAGCAGGATTCCAACCTGCGACCGTAGCAGCAGCGCGGTTCCGGACTGAAGCGCCTAGAACGGCTCGGCCACAATGGTCGGCGGTATACAGCAACTTCCCTGGCCGGTCGAGAAGGTGTGTGATGGCAGGAGAAGTGACTCGCGCGACTCGTCAACCAACAACTCGTACAGAACAACTCGAACAGTTTGAGCTGGCGTGAAATAACCTATCCCAGAAGAATATTCGCCATCAGTAGTATCAACTCGTTGCTAGAATCATCGCCTGCATTGCCATCCGAGGAAGTTACGCAGCATACTAATATGGGAGTTTCAGCATGGGTTGATACATGACACCACAGAACGGCTTGTGCTATTGATCGGTAATTGTAGTCAATTCATGTACTGTATAGGCGCTAGTGTAACAACAAATTTTGAGGAAATTGGAGACCGCTCAGATGGTGTACTGTTTTCTTTCTGCTGTGTATTTTGATATAGAAGCTATTACAATGTAATCAAAACTTCCATTTTCAATACAGTTAAAATTATTGCTACGTTAAAAAAAACACGGTTCATCTGCAAATATCATAGTTCCCTACTATAAGACTTTCTTCCATTTCAGCGTAGAAGAGTGTGCACGACCGACGGAGTATGGCTTCATCATCCACAAGTTATACAAAGAGTTCTAAAAATAACGTAGAATTTTACTCAACGTCCACTCATGTAACTGAGTAGCTAAGAATATCTCCGAAACAGCTTTAATACGTTATGTATAACTCGAAACATTTATAAGTGCTGCACAGAATGCAAACTGACGTCTAACAACAAGAAAAGTATTATTAAATACCAAAAGTTATTATGAGCGCCTGTAGCGTTTCTGTCAGTGTATTCTAAAATCGGTCATTACATATAAACATCGGTCAGGAAGAATTACGTGATCCTATGTGCGCTATCCACAAGTCACCACGCTTTCTCCTAGTCCAGGAACAAAAAATGGGTACGATAAATTGCCTGTTGGCTTCTGTCTCGGGCTCTACAGCCTACGTTCGTCTGATGATTTTTGTGGCGTTTCGTCAGCACGAGTGGCTGGTATTGTCAGAGTTTCACCCTCCATTGCTGGTGGTGGACTGAAGCCGAGCTCGCGGCCTCTGACTATATGTACCTGGCGCGCCAACGTCCGAGGGCTTCTCCGCGGTCATTCCCGGTGCGGTTTTCTTGATACATGCGACGGTCGTTCGCTGCAGTACGGGAAACCAGGATCCGTTTCCCTTGAGGCTTTCCTCTTTCTTGTTGAAACTGTTTTCCTCTTTGTGTATTTCTTCAGTTTCGCTGAATAAGCGGGTGTGATAGTTTTTCTCTATAGCCAGAACATCCGTGTCGGTTTCAGAAAAATCATCAGACGAACGTCGGCCGAAGAAGCTGAGACAGAAGCCAACAGACAGTTTGTCAAAAAGTGGTCACTAAACACTAAAACCTTAATGATTTTGTATCTGTACGATAGTCTGTATATGATACTGTCAGGTGGTAGCAACGAAATCTGATGACAAGATGTTTTAGAAGGTTCTAAATTACAGAAAACATAAAAAAAATTTTAATGTAAAAATATAGTTTGTAACGTTCCCTGACAAACTCACACATTAACAAACTGAAATTTATTTGTACCATATACGCCACTCTGAGCAATTTGTATATAATGTAATTATTTAACAAAAAATATTATTGAATTTTGCGTAAAAGACATTTGTTATTATTGTAATATTTTTTGTAGTAATATTCTCTCTGTATTTAGGATGGTAATATTTCTATATTAAATATGTAATTGCGAAATGTGTCAATATCTGAGATAACAGAGATGTGAAATTCAGTCAGAGGGAAATAATGTCGTGAAATTACAAAGAAATGTTAATAGTCAGCAATACTATAAAAGCACAATGCACTATGTATTCTTTGGTCTTCCTCGTTTAGAGCTGAAAGCGGTAGGAAGCTGTATCGATGTATTTGGTGATTGGGTAGACGTCATTTGTCTGTATCTAGATTTAGCCGCCATTGAAGGAGAAATTACGAACTAATGTGAGTTGAATTATTGCTTGATCTAAATATATCAGAATTTATAAAAAGTGTGTATTATTAATGTAAATTAGCTTGCCCATGTCATCTATAATATTTCTTTAAAGAGTTTTCAGCATTTTTTAGCGGTGTTGCTGGGCTGTGCCGCGACCGATCGATTTGCAGCGGCGGCACATTTAAAAAAATTGTTCCGCTAAAGGAAAAATCAACCAAACCCGTAAATCGGGAACAGATAGATAAACATTAACAGTGAACTAAGAGAATGTTCTTCTTTTACAGCGATCCAGAGACTGACTGAGATTTAAAAAAAAAATAGTTATACATTTGTGCATTCTTAGACGGATAGTTAACATTGAAATTTAACAATTTTGGTTCTTTCAGATAACTTTAATGTATAGCGAAATAGGTTTTATCAGTGATAATTAAATGTTGGCTTGGTAATAATTAACCATTTTCTGCTAATAGTGATAATCTTGTGTTCAAAAGCTAACGCCGGGAAAGAATTCAGTAAAAATATTTAACAAAAACAAAATCCACTGCATTTAGAAAATGTGTGCCAAGGCCGAATGATGTAAGGAATTTAATTTTCAACCAAATATTCTTAATCAGTTAATATGAGCCGCGTAATTTGTAAATGTACGTAATTCGTTTGAAAGTGAAAATTTTTATTACCACACGTAAATAAGAGAGAGGTTCTACAACAAAGTTCGCACGCAACGAAAGTAAGGTAAAGAAAATTAACTTAAAAGCAAAATAAAATTCTTTAACGAAATTTGTTCAGCAAATTTCGTTAAAAGTTAACAGAATGTATGAACTAAGACAACAGCGAAAAATAAAACATAACTTCAATTTGAGGTAATGTTTTATTTCCCGGCCGGCCGCTTTGGCCGAACGGTTCTAGGCGCTTTAGTCTGGAACCGTGCGACCGCTACTGTCGCAGGTTCGAATTCTGCCTCGGGCATGGATGTGTGAGATGTCCTTAGGTTAGTTAGGTTTAGGTAGTGCTAAGTTTTAGGGTACTGATGACCTCAGATGTTAAGTCCCATAGTGCTCAGAGCCATTTGAACCATTTTTATTTTCCAATTCACCATTTTTGCAGCAAACGTTCGAAACCCTGGCCTCCTAATTACTAAAAAGATGACACGTCGAAGAAATGATTTTCGCAACTACTCAAAAATTCCAGGCACGTTACGTAAGGTTGTCGCGGCAGTTCCTCGTGGGTGTTTACTTTCGCCACCTCGCCGGCTGATCTACTGCCGTTTGTCGTGACCTCTTAGTATGTGGCAATTTTTTCTCTATTCGGCGTCACCTTTCCTGCTGCGAAATGGTATGGGAGTGATTTTCTCCATTCCTTACAAACACTGCCAGACGAGAGAAGTGGAGCAGCCAGAAGGGGATAAGGAAACAAAATAAAACTTTGTGGTCTTATTTCAGTGGTTAGAAAATCGAGTAAAATTTATGAGAAGTAGACAGCGTGAGCCTACTTATCAGTATAATTTAGCATCCCCTCTGCCCTGGATGCATGCATCCATTCGGTTGGGAATTGTGTCATACAGCCGTTGTAGCCTCTCCTAAGACAAGCGGGCACAGGGCTATTGCCATTGGCCCTTTATTTCTGGGTACAGATACTGTGACACAGCTGACAACTGTACTTGTTACACCGGGAATAAATCTGTGTAACTTCGTGGACACAGGTGTACTTCACCATCACACACACGTTTAATACAGGCACGTTCCACGTGGGGACGAGGATTGTCCTTTTGGAAAACCACACAATGTTGCATGAGACATAAGACATGAGGACGTAGGATGTGCGTTGCGTGACATACTGTCGTTCGCTCAAACATTACCAGTCATAAACTGAACTCATACGAGATGGCTCCACGAAACATGATGCCAAGGGTAATGTCGCTGAGGCGCTGCGAAACATATGAGAGATGGGACCTCTCACGAGGTCGCTGCCATAATCCTCCTGATGATTGTCCGGAGTATTGCAGTACCGCAGTTCATTTCTGACCGCAACGTCACGCCATTCATCAGCAGTCCATGCTTCTCGGTCATGCTTCCCAATCACGATATCAACCCAAACGCTACCATTTGTGTTGTGGTGTTACGGGTAGCATATGCATGGGGCGGTAATTCCTTAGTTCAGCTGTTGCTACTCTCCGACCAATGCTGCGGGATAACACAAAATGTTCCAGTGAGTCCATTACCTCTTCTCAGATTGCAATCACAGAATTGAAGGAGTTACAATGTGTTTGGTGTACAGTACGGTAATCCTGCCTTGTCGTGGTCAATCGTGGTCGACTGAGACCTTGACGATGAGTATCCCTGCCCTCACTTTCCCATCCATCGGGCCACTGCCACATCCGAACGCCCAACCAATCTTTATTTTGGACTAATTGGCCATTCGGCGGAATCGAGACGCACAATGAGGACACTTGCGAACAGCGTCAGATGCTGATAATGCTGTCTCAAACCGGTGCTTGGCATGTATGTATTCTTCACAGTGATGACTCAACACCAGACTCTGTTCGCGTCCATTACATAGCCCAAGAGGTCTGGTAGCAATGCTAAAGCTTTCTGATGTGCGTTCTGTCAGAGAATTACAGCTCGAATGATTTGCATACCCACCAACACTACATTAAGTTACTACACTCAATTTGTGAAAAGCACAGCTCACAGCAGTTGTCGGCTGCGCTACCTTACGGCGCACAGTGGGCCAGAATCTTGAAAACGTGGCCAAAAAGGAAAAAAAAAAGTTTAAAGATGGGGATTTTGGACTATCAGGTTAGCAGCAGCAATGCTGGGACAACTGAATGCCGGCTGTGCGGACGACCAGAAGTTCATTTGTTCGGTAATATCTCAGGTCAAATGTGGCAGTTCATTTTTAGCGTGCGCGCAGCTGGCCAGGCTACAAAAACAGTCGTGTTGTTGAAGGAAGTTATTTATGTTTTGTGCAAGTGAAACCAATGCTTTCAATATGGAATGTATTCCAGGAGGTATGTACTAGTGAAAAAACACTTATATCACTATTAAATCATCAATTATGCACGTTTACATGTCAATTAACGTACTACAGGGAAATGAATGACAAAATCGTAAAATGCGCTTAAAAAATAGAGATACGTTACGAATTCCACGACATTCCGCTTTCTTTTGCGCTGTGTACGCAAGTATATATTATTACCTTTGTAAATTAAGCTTCAAATCCTGCGACTAGTTGCGACTCTGGCTTTGAGCCACGTTTTAAGCGACACTTGCAAAATGTCATTGTTCAGACATCTTCAAAAATGACAGTAGAATCAATTAATTATGAGTTTTATTTGTACAATTTAAATTACAATCGACACGTAGAAGCATTGTAAAGAATAAAATAATTAGAAAAATGACGAAAAGTGTAACACAGATTTTTTGTTTAATTTCAGTTTCATCTGATCCAACGTATTCCAGAATCGGATTTTCAAGGAAAAATATTTTTCTAATAACAAAAGAGTATTTGTCAAATGATTTGGAAGGGGTCATAGAACATTTGGAAAGGTCGTTGACAGAAAAAAGTGGACATACAAGTAAAATTCCCTATGATATGAGGCCTACCATTTCGATTTTGTTAACAAAGTTAAGAAGCAAGTATAAGGAAGCAACTCGGCGACAAGGATATTTTTTCAAGGAGAACGAAACCTGGTTAAATACAATAGTATATATTCCGATTGATTCGAAACCTGCAAGTGTGACTAAATCAACAGGCCGACCTGCCACAAAATTTGGAACATTATCTGATAGGTCTAAAAGAAGGAGAACTGAGGAGATTCGTACGAAGTTCAGTCCTGTCGAATTATCATTCGCCGCGCAAATGAGTCTTCGATCTTCGAGGCACCCAGATGCTGCGAAGATTGTGAAAGACGTCACACTCTCAAGTCCATCCAAGGTGAAAAAATACTAGGCAGGCTTGCGATTTTCAACATCATCGCCATCCTCATATGATGCAAATGAAGTCTAGCACTCCTTTTCGACTTGAAATTGCCAAAAGAATCTTACCAGCATTTGAGAAATGGGGCTAAAGGAAAAGGCTTAAACACACTATATCCACCGTATTCAGCTGTTTTGGTAGCAAAAAAAGCTTGCTCTCCTCCAGACGTAACCCTCACTTTTACCGAATCAAAAGCTGAGGTACGGTTGCAAGCTTTGTTAGACCACACTGTTCAACGTGTTCTACTGCTGAAACGAGACGATATTTTACATGTAAGTGATTCGGAAATGTCTAATATGGCCCTTATTTGTAAGTGGGGCTTTGACGGAACCTCCGGGCAAAGCATTTACAAAATGAAGTTTTCAGATTCGAGTATTTCAGATGCTATTTTATTTTTCACTTCGCTTGTTCCACTGAAACTTGCAGGCGTAAATGAAGAAACTAAGGAAGAAAAGATCTTATGGATTAATCCGAAGCCGTCTTCAACCTTATTTTGCAGACCACTGAAGTTAGAATTTACAAAGGAAACAGAGCAAACGTCTTTAAATGATAAAGCGTATTACGACAAACAGATCGAACAACTCCAGTCATTCGAAACAGTTATTCATGGGAAAGACATTTCCATTAAATACAATTTAAGAATGACCATGGTAGATGGTAAAGTGTGCAATGCTATCACCAACACGAAATCTGCGCAACGGTGCTATCTCTGCAAGGCTGCGTCTGCCCAATTTAATAACATTGACGATGTTTTGAAAAAACAAGTTACCGCCGATTATCTGCAGTACGGACTATCAACTCTTCACGCCTGGATTCGATGTTTTGAATGTTGTATTCATTTGGCATACCAAATGAAAACAAAAAAGTGGCAGGCACGTAAAGCAGAAGATAAAGAGGAAAAAGCAATACTGAAAGCCAACATTCAAAAAGCTTTCAAAGAGCAGCTTGGAATTGTAATTGACATGCCGAACAAGGGTTTGGCAGTACGAATGACGGAAACACCGCTCGACGTTTTTTTGAAAACACTCCAACATCAGCGCTGATAACTGGAGTTTCCGAAGAACTAATCCACCGTTTCCATATAATTTTGCAGACGATTTAGAGCGGACGTCAGATCGACGTTGAAAAGTTTCGAGCATACGCCTTAGCAACTACCAGGCACTACGTGAAAGAATACCCATGGTACAACATGCCAACAGCAGTCCATAGATTGTTGATTCGCGGTCCAGTCATTATTTCTTCGGCCATTTTACCCATCGGTCAACTATCGGAGGATGCTCAGGAATCAACCAATAAGTTGATAAAGCAATATCGGCTGAGTTTTTCTCGAAAGTTTTCAAGAGTTAAGACTATGGAAGACGTGTTCAGGAGATTGTTGGCCACGACAGACCCCTACGTTTCTTCCTTACGCAAATCTTCGCCGAAGAAACTGAAGAGTTTGTCGCCAGAAGCCGTTGCCCTCTTAGTTCCTGTGGCGGAAGACTATGAAGATTCAAATTCAGATGCAGATGATGAAGAAACAGTGTTTGAGGATGATGACGATTCAGTTGAAGCAGAAGATGAAAAAGAATAAGAAAATGAAAACTTGTAAATTAAGTTATAAAAAATTTACAAAATAAATAATTGTAATTAAAATGAAATAATTTTTTGTAATATTTTACACCATCTTGTAACCTGTATTTGGTCCTTTCTTCGAGTTTTCCACTTTTCTGGTTTATTTTTTAAGCATTTACTACAATAACCTCTAAATACTGACTTTTATATGAATAAAAATATATAAATATAAATAAATAAAACGACATAGATTTTGACCGCCATCTTGGATACACCATTTTTAAATTTTTTGATCTCTGTCATCATCAGTAACCTCGATAATTCCCTAAAAATTACTTTTATACGTAAGAAATGATAGTAGTGTACATAGAGCCTGCCATCTTGGGTCCGCCATTTTGTTTTTTTCACTATTTGATATCATATTCTTAATCAGAAACTCCGTAAACCCTTACATACTAAGTTTGGTACAAATTGAACAACTACTTATATTTTGACCAGCTTTTTGGGATTCTGACCCATTGTGCAGCGCCCGCTCAGGTCTATCCGTGGACGGGGCTGTTCGGCGGCGTCGGGAGGGCGTTGACGTCGCGTCGCGGGCAGGTGGCGCTGCGCCAGTTCGCCGCCATTCATCTTCGTCGCCCTGGCGACGGCGGCGGGGGAAGCGGGGGCAGCGGCGGCGTCAGGCACGGCCGTAACCTACCTGCCAGCCGGCCGGCGCGGCGCCACCAGCCTGTGATTTATCGCCGTCAAACAGCGCCTGACACCGCACTAAAACCAACTTCCTTACCGCTCTCGCTAACTCCGGGCAAAGTGATACCGTGTCTCGCTAGCACACCTGGTTCAACAACAACCACTTTTACAGCAGCTTGCTTATTACCTCACCAAGTCATGTTGTGTTTTCCTATCTTTCTGTTATCAGTTTTCTTGTTGTATGTATGGGTACAACAAAAATCTGCAACGTTATTGTTGTCGTCTTAAATCCAAGATTTGTTTGGTTTCCATATCGGTTTATTCAGTAGACGTCTCTTCACGTCTACATAACTATAACAACCCACTTGTTGTTGAACCCATTTCAGCCATCAAGCCGTGGTATTCCTCGAGAATCCCTCCACCCAACAAACCCACACACCCGCTCACCAGAAAATAAAGTTAGAAACATACAGTATAACTGTATTTTGTATATTTTTGTACAGTTTTTATTATTCTGTATCACAGGCTGCTGCGAGGTGGGAGGGCGAAGTGGCAATGGACGTATACCTCTCAGTCAGACAACTGAACTGCAGGTATAACAATGCTGAGGCCAATGGTAAATAGTGTGACTTTAGCTATTACTTTATACACTGCGCAACAGAATTAATGGATCAAATTTTCGAAATCTGTAGCTGTTACCCGTTGGGATGCAGATATTTGAAATTTGTCTCGAGTTGCCTATTACTTCCTCCTGTAATGAAGCCGATCCGTAGCGGCCTGCGACGTCACATTCTGCTTCGACGATGCTTCAGCCAGCAAAATGTCGACACTGGGGAAAAAAAAGTCAGTGCTGAGAAGTTCATGTTATACTTAAGGAGGGTTAATGGCGTCACACTGGCACCATAAATTCCCCAGACATCTCCCCAACGCCGTCAGTCACGTGTTACACGGTCGGAAGGTCGTCACAGCCACTCCTAGTCTTATTTGATCCCGACTTCTGACGCCTCTGTAATGGAGGTCAGAATCGCGGCGTCGTCTAACGTTGAAACACGCGTTTTTCCTATGAGTAATTGACGAAAACGTTTGAGATAAACTGAATCTCAGAATCGACACACAAAACTTCAGAGCGTTGCATGAAGGGTGTCAGTGAAACCACGCCACTCCTTGGGGCGCCGATTCCCACGCATTTCGTGGTCGACGACATTGCGCAGTGCGATGAGCAGCAGGACAATGCTATTGGCGACCTTAGCTACTGATTACACTGCCTTGGCCATTCAGCCCTCCTCGACGGACATCAAGGGGCTGAACCTCCAGTGAATGTCATCTCACCACTTTGATGGCAGCGCGATCGCAATTTTCCCTCTCATGTAGATGATGGAACCACTACAGACCATTTAAAATCATTTGCAGAAATTTGAATGTGATATGGAGCAGGTATGTGCGCTCATGCTTTTTCAGCCCTCCTGTTTCTCGTCTCCCTGTGGCGTGAGCATAGTGGGTGGTGTGGTGGGGGGGTGGGGGGTCGACGGTGGGAATGCGACGTTGACACATGAGTGATGAAACGGCAAGGTACTCCTGGAAGACCCCCTAGTTCGGAAAAATCCGCTGTGGCTGCCGCCCGCCTTCATTGGGAACTTTAAAAATGAAACTGTAAATCATTAACCCTAGGCACACCCTGTCACCTCTTCGAATACATTTGACTGCAGTTGGTTGCAAGACTGTTAACGGGAATTTATGATGCCTCCGAGATGCAGCAGCAGTTTCGGTGCCTTTATGCAGACACAGTGGATGCGAAACTTTGTAAGATGGCAAGAACCATGCCCCTTACATGAAGTCATTAAACATCACCTAACTCACGTTGAGCGAACAGTAAGGCTGAACAAAAAATTGACTGACAAGGCACAATGCATCTTGTAGAAGGTATAGTATGGACGTATTGAAATAATTAATGTCGGGTGATGGTTTTAAAGTAATTCAGACGACATGAAAATTTTGTGGAAATCCGTCGGTTTACTGGAGGCTAGTTTATCCCAGGGAAGTACTCAGAATTGACCGTGGTCGCTGGGGGAGAGACTAAGGGAAGTGACAATGGGCAGCTTAGGGCGGCTCAAGCTCTGAGAAAGCAGCAACAGGGCGCAGCCTCCAGTTGCCTTAAGATGAATGACAGCATGGGTGGTTGACCCCGACCCCATGCTGGTGTACTGGGAAGCAGATGGAGAACTTGTACCCCTGTTGATAAATGTCCGTCGTCCCATTTTCAGTGAAACATGCGAGAAAGCCGCGCAAAGCTACGGAGGAGCGGTCAACAGAGGTCAAAATATGCGTGTTCTTGACTATAGCAACTTCACGCTGAATTCACGGTCCGCAGAGTCTGAAGTAAATCAGGTGAAGAGCGACAGAATGAAATACGCCGGCCTCCGATGGGAATGTAGGACCGAGGAATTTGAAGTACTCTTCTGGGAGTCAGAATTCCGGAAAAGTTGGTGTTTGTGCAGACACTGACCTTGATGGGTGGCCTGGAAGGAGCTAAATAACAGAAGTTGAGAGGAAGGGAAATTTTGTGGAAATTTGTTCACTTCCCAGAGCAGGCATTGGTCGGCGATGGGAAGCAACACATAATTAACGCGACTTGCGCTGCAGTTGGCGTAAGTGATTTTGCTGGAGGGGAAACCGAGGCAAAGAGCGGACTGTGAGATGTTTCCGTAGATGTCTTCCGTTCCCAGCTTGCCTAGAGTGCGGACGTGGCGTTCTTTACTCAGCTTGCCTGAGAAAGAATGAGCATCTCTGCAGTTTAGGACTTAGCAAATGGAATGATTGAGCTTGGAGATAGAAAATTTCGGTTCAGCTATGTACTGAGCAAGATAACTAGGAGTGAATAGACGAGTGCAGCCTTGCAGCACCACGAGGTCGGCCGACCTCGACACGACGACGCCGCTCCGCCACGCTGTATTCGGTGATATTGCCCCCACTCCGGCCACTGATTAATTTGTTGGATCACGTTGGCAAAGTTTCCATGAGGGTTTCGTGGGCCGTGTATTGTAGAATTCTTCTCGCACTTCGCATTATGCCTGGATCAGTCGATAGGAATTACTTTTGAGTTATCGCGCTTTACTCCACACAAAGGCAATTATTACCACTGCCTGATAGGAGAGTCTTGTAATATGTTGATTGAAGGTCGGGAGTTAAAATAAATTTGTGCTAACCGTCTGCATCTGTTTTCAATCAAGTAGTTGAAATCCCAAGTCACGTTCTTAATTAATTTTATGTTCAACATATGCATCTGGTGTTCAATAGCACCCCTTTTTAATTAAAAGTGATGAATTCTGAATAAATTAATGTCAAAACTGCCACCGTAGTTCAATCAGGAGTCACAGGGCCATATTACTATTTTTCTTTATCCGATATTGCTGCAGTTCTGCACTCTCTATTGATCTGTTAGTCAATTAGTTGGGGTGAACACACGCCAAAACCAGCGAAGTGACGGGTGGGGTGTTACAACCTTACAGAACCAGCAAAAACAGTGTTCTCAACGTTTTCTATGTCACTTCCTCCGGCAGCCTTTGTTGAACAGCAGATTCCCTGCCACACGGGTTCCGACGCTGATTCAAAGAACAACGTAAATATGCCAAAAGTGTATATCTCCTGTCCCTTTAAGGCTCCACACCGTTTACTGCACAATGGAATCACAACAGTAGTTTATCGAATAAGTTTCTCTGTTACAGTTTTCTGTGGAAGAATAACACATGTTATTGCTTGCTGAATGCACATCCAGCTTTACACGGTAGAGCTAATATAGTGCCCTCTGAAGAATATGGTCATGCTATGCTGTAGATGTTAATTGGAGGAGATAAACATCATTCCCTGCAATAGGAGAGAGGATAAATTATGAAATTTGAAAACTTAAAAAGAAGTCCTCTTCGAGAATTGATATTTGCTCAAAATCTATGGGTGCTGCACAGCGCGAAATATGATGATGTATGAATTCGGCAGTCTAGTTGGCAGTGACAAGCCGAAAGACGAGGACAACCTTGCTTCAGAACCAGACTCTTGTATGGTCCCCTTGAGGGTGCCTTTGGGAGATATACCACCAGCCAATTAATAAAAGTAGCTTTTAAAGCACGTTTTCAAAAATGGCTCTGAGCACTATGGGACTCAACTGCTTAGGTCATTAGTCCCCTAGAACTTAGAACTAGTTAAACCGAACTAACCTAAGGACATCACAAACATCCATACCCGAGGCAGGATTCGAACCTGCAACCGTAGCGGCCTTGCGGTTCCAGACTGCAGCGCCTTTAACCGCACGGCCACTTCGGCCGGCTTAAAGCAGGTTTTATTCATCCTTAGTTATGCCAGTTGACATGAGAAACAGAAAGCATGGAGGTTATGTAATAAATCCATCATCGTGGTTAGATTTGAAGTTTCGTAGACAAGCAGTGTTACATATCTCACCAAAGTTAAAGTAAGTCTTTTTTAAAAGTTTGTCGTCTGTTTTGTCACTTCGTGGAACATTAAGGTGGAAGTATTTGTTTACTTTTTTTTTCTCAACAGGATTTACTCCAAACCTGATTTCTTATATTTCAGACTTTCAATTTCATTCTAATAATGTTACTGGAATAAAATAAACTGTTTGTGAATATTTCTCATTGTATACCTCAGGTGCAATGGTTTAATGAGACTCTTTTAGACTGTGGAAAAGAAGATAACGTCCGTATTCATATTAATAATATAAAAACCAACTCATCCGCCACTGAAATGTGCGTATTATTAAGTTATCAAAGTAATCTACCTTAAAAGTACTAAGTGCATAATTGTCAGTAGTTTGAGGTATAACAACCTTTGTGTATTTCCTTTCAGAAGCAGCGATACCAAAATTGGCTATACTAGAATCTTGTGCCATCTTGCACAAATTTCTGCAGACCTATGCTCTATCCAGGGTCAATCACGTAAAACGTGCACCACAAATATTGGAGAAACGGCAAGTGCTACTAATGGGCGGTTTTCACAGAACAGATTGGTAATCAAGGCTCATTATTTTTTAGCCAATAAACAGATTGAAATAATACTTAGAATGAATACTTTTGTGCAAACACATACCTTTTTTAAATGGAACAATGTCTGTTAACATGAACAAATTAAATTAGATTTTCAGTGGTGTTTGCTGCCGTAGTCTATCGTGTACCAAATATTGTGTTGTGCAACTTTTCCACACTGGCACTTGTTTATGTCATTCAGCTTGTGCAGTTACTCTCAAAGACATGTTGTAATGTTTCTTACAATGTACTTTTGTGTCCTGTGTTATAATAATAAAAAGGAAATACATATATCAATTCATAACAATTTAAAGGTTAATAGAAATGCTCTGCTTGATCGAATTAAGGCTTGTCAGACTTCTTCTGTTACATTTCAATTGTAGATGCAGGCAACCGCCTTCAAGGACACCAGTGCATACCAAAAATTGAAGAAAATCCTCCTTACTTGGTCCCCTTCACATCAATAGAAATACTTAACATTGTTGTTAAGTCTTCTTTCGTTCATATATATATGAGGTGTGGCTAGAAAAAAACCGGACTAGTACTGGTGAAACAATAAAACGAGTGCAATAAGGCTGAAAGTCGCGTGGCCTGTCACGTGACTCTCGCTCCGCCTACTGCTCGAGTTTCATCTGCCTCCTGCACTCAGTCTGCCCGTGGCGTCTGTTTTAAGTAGTTGACGTTTTGTCTGTGCGTCGGAAAATGTTGAGTGTACAGAAAGAACAGCGTGTTAACATCAAATTTTGTTTCAAACTAGGAAAATCTGCAAGTGAAACGTTTGTAATGTTACAACAAGTGTACGGCGATGATTGTTTATCGCGAACACAAGTGTTTGAGTGGTTTAAACGATTTAAAGATGCCCGCGAAGACACCAGTGATGACACTCGCACTGGCAGACCATTGTCAGCAAAAACTGATGCAAACATTGAAAAAATCGGTAAACTTGTTCTACAAGATCGCCGTTTAACAATCAGAGCAGTGTCTGAGTTAACAGGAGTTGACAAGGAAAGTGTTAGGCAGATTCTTCATGAAAGTTTCAACATGAACAAAGTGTGTTCAAAAATGGTTCCAAAGTGTCTCACAATTGAACAGAAGGAACGCCGAAGAATGATTTGTTCTGACATCCTGGAAAACATTGAAAGTGATCCCACCTTCTTACAAAATGTTATTACTTGCGATGAATCGTGGTTTTTTACTTACGATCCCGAAACTAAACGCCAATCGATGCATTGGAAAACTCCTGGTTCTCCACGACAAAAAAAAGCACGAATGTCAAAATCGAAATTCAAGGCAATGATGATTGTTTTTTTTGACATCAAAGGGATTGTGCACATTGATTGGGTACCAGAGGGACAAACAGTAAATCAGCATTACTACATTAGCGTCCTGGCTACCCTACGTGAGCGAGTACGGAGAAAACGGAACGATTTGTGGAGAAAAAAGTCATGGATCCTTCACCAAGACAATGCCCCAGCTCACAGTGCGTTGTCAGTGAAGACGTTTTTGGCAAAACACAACATTCCCATCTTAGATCATCCACCCTACTCACCTGATTTGGCCCCCTGTGACTTTTTTCTTTTCCCTAAAGTCAAGTCAGCTTTGAAAGGAACTAGATTTGAGACTGTTGAAGCAGTAAAAGAAAAAGCGACGGAAGTAATGTATGGACTTACCGAAAATGATCTGCAGCATTGCTATGAACACTGGAAAATTCGTATGGAGCGGTGTAGAGACCGAGGAGGAGAGTACATTGAAGGAGATAACATGTAATTGTAAATAATTGTAAATAAATGTTTTTTCCAGCATCAGTCCGGTTTTTTTCTAGCCGCACCTCGTATGTATAATATATAACACTCACAATACTTCATGCTTTAAGCAATATTTCTTACTCATCCTTGTACATACGAGAGAATGAAACAAAATGTACAAAGATAAATAAATGATTTTTTTTTCGTTTGTCTGAGTCTTACTGTGCATTCATAATTAATGTTTTTGCTGAAGCTTATGGCCAATTGCTGTTTATTTATTGTTTCTTTTTCAAATGAATTTTAACCTATATCTGGGGGTCTTTCACCAAATGGTTCAAATGGCTCTGAGCACTATGGGACTTAACATCTGAGGTCATCAGTCCCCTAGAACTACTTAAACCTAACTAACCTAAGGACATCACACACATCCATGCCAGAGGCAGGATTCGAAACTGCGACCGTAGCAGTTACGCGGTTCCAGACTGACGCGCTTAGAACCGCACGGCCACACCGGCTGGCTAGGTCTTTCACCATGTACCTACAAAGATTCTTCAGTACATAGTGACACTCTAGTGAGTTAGTTTGTGACAGTCAAAGCAGTAGGTCATGAATGGACGATGGGATTCACTAATGCAGAAAAACCTGAATTGCTCATGGTGTCATATGTTGGACCTTTGTAACTACACAGTGAATGTACTAATGTGTGCAAAGTTAGCTTACCACATACCGCACAAATGCACTAAACATCTGAACTGGCTTCTCAAACCCAGGATGTGAAACAGATATTCTAAATAAATACAACCCTGGCCCTGTAAGGCAATTAATATCAGGTGCAGATCATAACAAAAATCATTAGAAATTCTGCTGTACATACATGGAATACATGAATAAATAAAAGTGAAAGTTTGGGGTCTATTCTAGAAAGGCAACATAGCTATTCCCTCTTTTTGTACATATAATTTATCAACTGTTGCTTTCAGGGGTCAAGTGACAAACCAAAATCATGTTCAATTACTTTTGAGACTCAATAAAAAATATTTAAGTCTTTGACATATTGAAATGACGATATTAAAATCGTTATCTCTAAACATGAAAATTTTTTATCACAGGAAAAAATGATTATTAAAAATCCTCATTAGCTCATTTAAATCTACATTGTCGTAGCTGCTCAGTGCAATGAGCTGGCGGAGAATAAATTTACTTTTTGAACCATTGAAAAAAAACTCATGTACTCAGAGTGTAGGTTAGTATCCTAGCTTTTGATATTCAATGGTCAAAGTGTACACAGGTTGGAGTGAGCAAAATCTAGACTCAATATTTACTGTGGCCTAATGCGCAATGGTACTTTACCAAGTGGCATCTGTAATGGCATTGTCTCCATGCTGGATCTGAAACGATAATTCCCTACTCTGGCCTTGACTGAATTCACTCAGTCGCAACTTTCCTGCATTCCATAGAATGTTAAACTTTCCCTAGTGAAAATAATGGCTATTGCACACTCACTGTAATTTGGAGCAACGTGCACAATATCTTCGCAGGAATAATTAACTACCACTTTGCTATGTGTCACCAAAATACATGAAGCATATCATCCTCACTTTGCATAAAACAAGGCTTTCAATGCCCTCACTTATTTCCATACACTTTTGCGATCCGCTGCAAGATGAGAGAGAGAGAGAGAGAGAGAGAGAGAGAGAGCCTTAAGGTTTCAAAATGCTTTTATATACTGGTGATCTCCACACAGTGTCGCGTCTACATCGTCAACTATGGCTTCAGCCAATCATTGTCTCGCTAGAGGTGAATAAACTTTTCTATTTTACTTGCTGGGTCACGGCTCAGTCCTGTATTTAAGAAGAATATAATAAATCCAATCCCAAAGAAAGCAGGTGTTGACAGATGTGAAAATTACCGAACTATCAGTTTAATAAGTCACAGCTGCAAAATACTAACGCGAATTCCTCACAGACGAATGGAAAAACTAGTAGAAGCCAACCTCGGGGAAGATCAGTTTGGATTCCGTAGAAATGTTGGAACACGTGAGGCAATACTGACCCTACAACTTATCTGAGAAGCTAGATTAAGGCAGGGCAAACCTACATTTCTAGCATTTGTAGACTTAGAGAAAGCTTTTGACAATGTTGACTGGAATACACTCTTTCAAATTCTGAAGGGGGCAGGGGTAAAATACAGGGAGCGAAAGGCTATTTACAATTTGTACAGAAACCAGATAGCAGTTATAAGAGTCGAGGGACATGAGAGGGAAGTATTGGTTGGGAAGGGAGTGAGACAGGGTTGTAGTCTCTCCCCGATGTTATTCAATCTGTATATTGAGCAAGCAGTGAAGGAAACAAAAGAAAAATTCGGAGTAGGTATTACAATCCATTGAGAAGAAATAAAAATTTTGAGGTTCGCTGATGACATCGTAATTCTGTCAGAGAAAGCTATTTACAAATTGCTTTCTCTGACAGAATTACGATGTCATCAGCGAACCTCAAAATTTTTATTTCTTCTCAATGGATTGTAATACCTACTCCGAATTTTTCTTTTGTTTCCTTCACTGCTTGCTCAATATACAGATTGAATAACATCGGGGAGAGACTACAACCCTGTCTCACTCCCTTCCCAACCAATGCTTCCCTTCCATGTCCCTCGACTCTTATAACTGCTATCTGGTTTCTGTACAAATTGTAAATAGACTTGGAAGAGCAGTTGAACGGAATGGATGGTGTCTTGAAAAGAGGATATAAGATGAACGTCAACAAAAGCAAAACGAGGATAATGGAATGTAGTCGAATTAAGTTGAGTGATGCTGAGGGAATTAGATTAGGAAATGATACTCTTAAAGTATTAAAGGATTTTTGCTATTTGGGGAGCAAAATAACTGATGATGGTCGAAGTAGAGAGGATATAAAATGTAGACTGGCAATGGCAAGGAAAGCGTTTCTGAAGAAGAGAAATTTGTTAACATCGAGTATAGATTTAAGTGTCAGGAAGTCATTTCTGAAGGTATTTGTATGGAGTGTAGCCATGTATGGAAATGAAACATGGACGGTAAATAGTTTGGACAAGAAGAGAATAGAAGCTTTCGAAATGTGGTACTACAGAAGAATGCTGAAGATTAGATGGGTAGATCACATAACTAATGAGGAAGTATTGAATAGGATTGGAGAGAAGAGAAGTTTGTGGCACAACTTGACCAGAAGAAGGGATCGGTTGGTAGGACATGTTCTGAGGCATCAAGGGATCACCAATTTAGTATTGGAGGGCAGCGTAGAGGGTAAAAATCGTAGAGGGAGACCAAGAGATATATACACTGAGCAGATTCAGAAGGATGTAGGTTGCAGTAGGTACTGGGAAATGGAGAAACTTGCACAGGATAGAGTAGCATGGAGAGCTGCATCAAAGCAGTCTCAGGACTGAAGACCACAATAACAACAACAATTTTATTATCTGCTGGTGTGATGCTCTTCTGGATGGGGGGAACTGTACAACTTCTCTTAACCCTACCCAATTGGTCTTTTATTTTTGAGCACTGTGACTGGCGGTAATCATGTGGTACTGTGCGGAACTTCGTTAATAATAGTCTGTAAATGATGTAAATTGGCATCCCATATGGTATGTCGTGAACTACAGTACAGATGTTACAATTTTCCAGTATCCTTCATCGTTCATTCTGCATAGTTGGCGCTTAGTTTGTACCTGGATATGAAATGAGTTAAATTTTTTGTCTTTGTAAAGCCACCAACCAAGGTTGAGATCTATATAGGGGCCCATTATAAGAAATTAACCGTTCTACATGCACTACTTGCAAGACGAAATCAGATTGTAGTGCCAGTCGCACGTTTTAGAGGGGTCAAAATGACATCCTTTGATGTTAACTCTGAAACTACAAATATAAATGTGTTTCCATTCCTTGTCCTTGGTAACGGTCCCATCAAATCTGTTGCTGCTATATGCTTTTACTTTTCTGTGTTATTGGTGATACTGGTGGTCTAGTCTGAAACGTAACGTGTTTGGCACAATGGCAATCCTTATATTTTTTAGTACTTGCCGAATACGTCTTTCCATGTTGGGGTTTCATAAAATATATCTTTGCCTCAATGTGCGCATTACTTAAGCGAGTGTACGATATATACTTGTTCACGAGTTCATCAGGAACGCGTACTGTCAATAAACTTGTACTTGGGTCTTGTCTGTAGAACAGCACGTCATTCTGCAGCAAATAATAGTGACGAATGTCAACCGAGCTCTTGTCTTTCCACTTACGTTTGACCCTTAACACCTCTGGGTCTTTGTTCTGTTCGTTTGAAATGTTTGAGAATGCTGCTGCTATGTAGTTTTCAATAGGAATTCCTCTTATGTAATATATACTAATCTGGTCTTCATCGAGAGTTTGGGGAGAAGCACTTCCCTTTTTTAAATTGTCCAACTTTAGTCTCGCTGCTTCTAGATCAGCTTCTGAAGTAACGAATCTAGATTAAAAATCCTCATTTTCACACCTTCCTACTTCCTTTAAGTTTCTCTCCTCGTCACACATCTGTGTAATCGTGTTTAATTTGGATTTTGGAGCCTGACAAATATTCTTGAAGTATGAAGTACTTCACACTTAGATTCTGGGGAGTCATCAGATTCTAAGTTAATTGTGTCTGTACTCGCACCTTGATTGAACTCGTTATCATATTTGTTATCTGCCACTGAGAGTTGCCGATTCAAATTTTCATCTGTGTCGTCATTTATCACGACGCTGTTTTCTGTGTCTGGTGTGATGATTACATAGTCTCGGTAATACAATCTGGTTCGTTTCCCGATCCCGACGGGATTTTTCCTATCATTTTCCTCTCCATTATCGATTTGTTCTTCTCGATTTTGTTCGATTTCCGCAATCCACAATGCCTCAGACTCTTTCTGCTTTTGCTGGCCGGGGTGGCTGAGCGGTTCTGGGCGCTTCAGTCTAGAACCACGCGACCGCTACGGTGCTCAGAGCCATTTTTCTTTCTGTTTTCCTTCCAAAGTTCTGTGGAAGGATTTTAGTAGATCTTGTAGCGAATCGAACTTTTGATCAGGTGTACTTACCCGTACTTCCTTCTTTTTTCTATGACCTGTGTTAGCCATATTTTGTCGGTAATACTATGGTATTGAACAATCGTAGCATCACAGGTTACAGTAGGATATGTATTATACTGCTGAATATAATTTTTAGCCTGTGCAGAATCAAACATCTGCCCCATATACATTAATGCTTGGTCGTAATCAAATAGTTCAATACTAGATAATGCTGAGAGTTCATCCTCATCGTCAGTGTCAATCCAACCTATCTCGTCCCAGCACTTCAGTTGTGTCTTTCTCCCTATTTATAGTACATGTGCGGGTACCTTTGATGATCTTTCTGTCGTTCCTTTTCCCAATTCCAACTCCTGTACGTCACACCTTAGCCTACTTACTGCTGCGGACCCTTGTCATCCGTCTCTGCAGGAAGTGTGTTATCTGCTTGAACTCCTGCAATACCTAACGTCAGTCAATCCTCACGCTTCTCAGGGTTTGGTGGTCGTAATTCAACCTCCATCTGTGGTTCGTTTCTCCAGTAATTACCCGAAGTATTTGCCTGTGGCTGCGTTCTCACACCACGACCCCATGTGCTTCCTGTCCACGCACCTGGAGATCGCTGATTGAAGTCAGTCTGTCGGTTATCCCGAGTTTCTAGTTTCCATTCCTGTTCTCGTTTATATCCCGCCTGTTCCAACCACCATTAAAACCATATCCATTACGCTGTGGTCTAGTGTTTCCCCTGCTCCCATTTCCGTAATTATTCCCATTTCGTCCAAAATTCAATCCCAGTACTGGCCTACCATCGTTATCATTATTGTTATTCTCCTTACTGTTACGGGTTCTTTCAGAATTACTCTGTTCTGAATCACGACGTCTTTGAGCGTCGTTTCCGTACATGAACTCTACTTCTCTGAAAATACCTATGGAAGTTTCTACATTATCGCCCTCACGTCCTATCAAGACTTGTTGATACTTCATTAGCAGTTTCGTTTTGCATATTTGAATCAATTCTCCGTATATATATGGGTTATCCAAGTATTGGTTCCTTTTAGCCATATTGCCAAAGAATCTAATTGCTGTTGTCTCACGCGAATTTTCGAATGATAAATTTTCTAATAATCCATATTTCATTCTCATCTGATCCTCAGGAGACCGATATCTTGTTATAAAGGCAGCTTTAAACGCATCATACGAATCGCAAGTTTGTGCTGTCTTCTGCATAGTTTCAGCAACACTTCCCTCCACATGTGCGGAAATAAATTCTAAAGTTTCAATGGCCACTGTGTCGGTATCCCTACTTTAAATTGGTAAATTTGCGGGGATGGAGAATATTTTAATCTTCCTTATGGTGCGGATATTTCTGCACGGCAAGAAATTTATTGTCTTTAAAACCTCTCGCTTCTCTCTGTGATGTACCTGCTGGTTTTTGAAGACTCGAATTCTGTCCTTGGTTTGCGTCAAATCTACGCAAACGTGGGTAACTTGGTTTGTGCCGTAGAATCACTTGCAGGTCTCACTGCACAATATGCGTGCATAACGCCCGCTACGGCTCTGTATATTGACGTGTAAGCAATTCTGGCTCGTTAGACGCCGTACTTTAACCCGTCGCTATCCGCCCTACAGGTTGGCGTTGCGTAACGCGTGTTTGTTTGTTTGATCAGCGTATGTCACGCTTTATGCTTGACGTACTGAACCTTGCTGCAAACCACGCTCTTGTATTCCCTATTGACCTGTTAGTCTTTCTTGAACAAGTGGTCGCAATCCACACTGTTCCCTATGGTTACCATAATGTTATGGCATATGATGGTTTGGACTAATTTTCCGTTCGCGCTTTTCGGTTTCGGACTGGCATCTACATGTGCCTTCCCGTTTTACGTCACACGTTATTTCACGTACCCTTTCTGTCGTATTATCAGCAACTGTTGATTTTTGCAGTATTCACAGTAGTATCTACCGACACCAAAGTGGATTCCGTCGGCGTCTGTGACTCCTCACTAACGCCTTCTACGTCACCACGACTTTCGGTCGAACGTAAGGCTTCCGATCTCAGCCGTTCAAATTGGTGCTCGTCTTTTTCTCGTTTTTTTGAAATACGAGCATCGAATTTCTTTATTGCTGCTTTTGTCGATTTTTTGTAAGACGACGTCTCAGCGATAGCATGTTTTGCCTCCGTCGTCGCTTTGATGGCAAATTCTGTGACCTGTTGTTTAACCTTTCTGACACTTTGTTGCGTATCTTCACTCTACGTAGTCATGTCTGTTTGGACAGTGTCAATATCTGTTCTGAATTGTTTGTGTCCTGTAATGAGCGTTTGAAGCGTGATTTGCGCTTACTTACCCTCAGTTCACATTTGATCTAATTGGCCTTGAATATTGTCACACGTTTTCTGCATTTCCTTGTTAGTTTCTATCAGTCTCCGTGTCATGCGCCGTTCTAATTCTTTTTGCCCTGTGTTATGCGCTTTTCTGATTCTTGAATTTGCGTTGTTTTATGTGTTATGCGCCGATCCATACGCTTTTATTATTGCTAAGATTGTTGTAATAAACGCTACAACATTCCTAATATGTTGACGTTCTCACCCACACCATTTTCGACAATTGCTATCAGATGATACCATTCCCCATCTCGTTTTACGTAAACTGTTTCCTTCACTTCCGAACATAGTGTAGGAGCACTAACACTCGTTCTTTCACGTAACTGCAAGCCTGACTGATTCAATATGATTACGTTTGGTTCAATATACTGTAAATCACTATGTACAGACTCGGTGTCTGATACATTAGCAACGCCGTTCTCATGTCCATTCTTTGGACCATATGGAACATCATGTGCTGCATTTTCGGTGTCATTCAACATTTCTACGTGTTCTGTCTAGTGCTGTTCACGCTGATCTACCTGTCACTTGTCCAACTCGATCCTATCAAGATCTTCCATGACTTCTCTTTGTCTTAATCGATTACTTTCTGTCATTTTTGAGCGTTCTACTGAGCGTTGCTGTTCGCGAATTTTCCTAACCTGACTATGCTTTAAAATATGATCATAAGACTTGATTATACCCCAAAATATCATCCACGGTCCTATATTTAATATCTGAACCCGTTTACTTGTCTTTTATATAGCCTTTTTGTTACTGGAGTTGTGTCCGAACTCAACACAACCCAATTCAATGATGTGGTGCGCCAGCAAATAAGATACATATGAATACAATACTATCTACACTTACAACACAGTTGAGTCACATTTACATTTGCATTTTTTCTCCAATTTGCGTCAGCTTATTGTTTGGGAGGTTTAAGTGTTTTGTACCTATCAAAAGCAAACCCTCAAGCTATCAAATTGCAGTAATTTCGCATCCTGGCAGGGTCGCCATTTTGTCGTATGTCTCACCTATGTATCTGTGCCGTGACTGTACTAATGTGTGCAAACTTGTCTTACCACTTAGAGCGCAAATGGACAAAATATCTGAACTGGCTTCTCAAGCCCAGTGTGTCAAACAGACATTCTAAATAAATATGACCTTGGCCCTGTAAGACAACTAATATCAGGTGCAGATCATAACAAAAATCATTAGAAATGCTGCTGTCACATACATAGAATACATGAATTAATAAAAGTGTAAGTTTGGGGTCTATTCTAGAAAGACAGCACAACTGTTCCATTTTTTTCTACATATAATTTATCAGCTGTGGTGGTCAGGGGTCAAGTGAGAGAGAAAAATCATTTTAAATTACTTTTGACGCTCAGGACAAAATATTTAAGTCATTGGCATATTGAAATGACGATTACTAACATCTTTATCTCTAAACATCATTTAAATCTGCATTGTCGTAGCTGGTCAGTACAATGAGTTGGTGTAAAATAAATTTACTTTTTGAACCAATGAAAAAAAAATTCTCATGTACTCAATGGGAGGGTAGGTTAGTATCCTAGCTTTTGATATTCAGTGGTCAGAGCGTGCACAAGTTGGAGTGAGCAAAATCTAGGCTCAACATTTACTGTAGCCTAATGTGCAATGGTACATTACCAAGAGGCGGACTGAAAATCTCTTTCTGGAAACATCGCCTAGGCAGTCGCTAAGCCATGTATCCGCAAAATCCTTTCCTTCAGGAGTGATAGTCCTGCATGGTTCGCAGGAGAGCTTCTGTAAAGTGTGGAAGATAGGAGACGAAGTACTGGTGGAAGTAAAGCTGTGAGGACGGGGCGTGAGTTGTGCTTGGGCAGCTCAGTTGGTAGAACACTTGCCCGCGAAAGGCAAAGGTCCCGAGTTCGAGTCTCGGTCCGGCACACAGTTTTAATCTGCCAGGAAGTTTCATATCAGCGCACACTCCGCTGCAGAGTAAAAATCTCATTCTGGATGCACTATCAGTTTGTTGACAATCCTCGTTGGCCTCGACAGGTGGAACGCTAGCATCCATGGAGTATAAGCGTATGGTGTGGTAAAGTGAACCATGACAGTGAACCATCAGTTCAAAGGCCAGAATATTCATAGATGCAACACTGAACGCGCGCAAATATCGCAGCCTCCTGAAAGACCATCTTCTATGGATGCTAGATCACGTCTACATCTACAACTACATCTACATACATACTCCGCAATCCACCATACTGTGCGTGGCGGAGGGTACCTCGTACCACAACTAGCATCTTCTCACCCTGTGGCACTCCCAAACAGAACGAGGGAAAAATGACTGCCTATATGCCTCTGTACGAGCCCTAATCTCTCTTATCTTATCTTTGTGGTCTTCCCGCGAAATGTTAGTTGGCGGCAGCAAAACTGTACTGCAGTCAGCCTCAAATGATGGTTCTCTAAATTTCTTGAGTAGCGATTCACGAAAATAACGCCTCCTTTCCTCTAGAGACTCCTACCCGAGTTCCTGAAACATTTCCGTAACACTAGCGTGATGATGAAACCTACCAGTAACAAATCTAGCAGCCCGCCTCTGAATTGCTTCTATGTCCTCCCTCAACCCGACCTGTTAGGGATCCCAAACCCTCGAGCAGTACTCAAGAATAGGTCGTATTAGTGTTTTATAAGCGGTCTGCTTTACAGATGAACCACATCTTCCCAAAATTCTACCAATGAACCGAAGACGACTCTCCGCCTTCCCCACAACTGCCATTACATGCTTGTCCCACCTCATATCGCTCTGCAATGTTACGCCCAAATATTTAATCGACGTGTCTGTGTCAAGCCCTACACTACTAATGGAGTATTCAAACATTACAGGATTCTTTTTTCTGTTCATCTGCATTAATTGACATTTATTTATATTTAGAGTTAGCTGCCATTCTTTACACCAATCACAAATCCTGTCCAAGTCATCTTGTATCCTCCTACACTCACTTGACGACGACACCTTCCCGTACACCACAGCTTCGTCAGCGAACAGCCGCACATTGCTATCCACCCTATACAAAAGATCATTTATGTAGATAGAAAACAACAGCGGACCTACCACACTTCCCTGAGGCACTCCAGATGATACCCTTACCTCCGATGAACACTAACTATCAAGGACAACGTACTGGGTTCTATTACTTAAGAAGTCTTCGAGCCCCTCATATACTTGGGAGCCAATCCCGTATGCTTGTACCTTAGTTAGGAGTCTGGAGTGGGGCACCGAGTCAAACGTTTTCCGGAAGTAAAGGAATATGGCATCCGTCTGATACCCTTCATCCATGGTTCGCAAGATATCATGTGAAAAATGGGCGAGTTGCGTTTCGCAGGAGCGATGCTTTCTAAAGCCGTGCTGATGCATTGACAGCAACTTCTCTGTCTCAAGGAAATTCATTATATTCGAACTGAGAATATGTTAGAGAATCCTGCAACAAACCGATGTTAAGGATATTGGTCTGTAATTTTGAGGATCCGTTCTTCTACCCTTCTTATATACAGGCGTCACCTGCGCTTTTCCAGGGCAAGAGATTCGCGATAAATGCAAGCTAAGTAAGGAGCCAATGCAATAGAGTACTCTCTGTAAAACCGAATTGGAATCCCATCAGGACCTGGCGATTTATTTATTTTCAACCCATTCAGCTGCTTCACAACCCCATGGATGTCTATTACTATGTCCTCCATACGGCAATCTGTACGAGGCTCAAACGGCGATATGTTTGTACGATCCTCCTGCGTGAAAGATTTCTCAAATGCTAAATTGAAAATTTCAGCTTTCGTTTTGCTGTCTTCCGTTGCCAGGCCAGACTGATCAGTGAGTGAGTGGATGGAAGCCTTCGACCCGCTTACCGATTTTACGTAAGACCAGAATTTCCTTGGGTTTTCAGCAAGATCTTTTGCTAAGGTATGATGGTGGTAGCGGTTTGAATGCTTCGCGCATCGCTCTTTTTACAACAGCAAGAATCTCTACTAACTTTTGCCTGTCCTTATTCTCCCGATCTTTCTTGTACCGCGAGTGCAATTGCCTTTGCTTCCTGAGCATTCTTCGAATAGCGCTGTTAAACCACGGTGGGTCTTTTCCGTCCGTAACCCACTTTTTCGGCACATACAGGTTCCTCTGCAAGCTACGAGGAACCTGTGGTACCAACATGATAGCTGTCAAGCCCATAGTTTGCGAAGTAGTACAGAATGTCTTCACGAATTGTTGCGAAATCGTTGGACGTAGAGGACCTGTATCTTGGGAAGTCCCGTTCGCCGAATGTGACACCTGTAGACATTTTTCTGTGGTGAAACGTGAATGATGATGTCTACAGGTACATACCGCCTACATCCGATGATATTCACTGACGTATTACTGCGAAGTACTCCAACATCTCTACTGGAAGTCTAGCACATGGGGAACAGTCGTTCCATGCCAGACTTGAAGCGTATACTACTGCTGAAAGTTGCAGTGCACTCAACAACACATAAGCACACTGTAAGAAAACATAGCATTTCTTTATCTAGCGAAAATGCATGTTAAATGGCACTAACAGGTGTCGGTGTGGAAACTTTGCGCAATACGATATCTCGTTAACGTCTCGCACTACAATCTGGCAGCAAACACCATAGACATTCTAATTTATCCCACTTTTAGTATGTTAATGTCAGTAGGCATTGTTCCATTTAAAAAAAATGTATGTTTGGACGCCAAATACACTTTCTAAGCATTATTGCAATCTGTTGCTTCACTAACAGTACGAGTCTCTGCCTACCAAACCCGGCCGTGAAAACCACATATCAATAGCACTTTCCTTCTCCTCAATATTTGCGATGCAAATTCACCCTGAATATTGATGATGAAGTAGAAACAATATAAAGAATACAGAACGTAAACACCCGCAACACGCATAACGGTAGACAAAATGTTTCTTCCAACTTAATGGACTTGCACACACATTCCAACAACTGTTCATGTGCTCAGTATGAGGTGTGACCACCTCTGGCAGCCAGAAAGGCCTGACAATGACAGGGCATGCTGTGAATGATGTCATCAATCTCATGCTGAGGCAATACCACCCATTCTTCTTGCAGAGTTGTTTGCAGTCTAGGAGAGTGGTTGGTGAATGGTGACGTGATGCAAGCCGTCTCCCTAGTTCATCCCAGACATGATCTACGGGATTCAAAGTGAGAGAGTGAGTAGGCCATACCTAGTACGCAACATCCTCCGTTTCCTAAAAATTATCAACCACCTGTGGTCTCCGAAGTCGAGCATTATCGCCCGCCAGTAGGAAGTCTGGACCCACAGCACCTCGTAACAATCGTAAATGAGGTCCCAAGATCTCGTCACGATACCTGACAGCAGTTAAATCTTGCTGGTCCACCCATACAATTTCTTGAAGAGGGGTCTGAGTAGTAAACATAATCCCTGCCAAACCATTAGGGATCCTCAACAACATCGGTCTCTTTCCTCAATGTTTCGGTCCAAAATCGTGTTCTACGTTTCCACCATATTCGAACCAATCGAGAAAGACTCTCCAGACTGAATCTGGACTCATCTGTGAAAAAAACATTTCCCCACTCTTCGACGGTCCAGATGGCATGTTGATAACTCCAGTCTAGACGTTTCCTTCAGTGAAGACGCGTCAAAGGTAGAAATGCAGCAGGTCTCCGACAGTAAATGTCACATTACGAAGCCTTCTGCACACCGTTAGCCTCGATACAACACATCTAATGGATGCTGAGAGTTCACATGCCGGTTGCTGTGCAGTAGCAAGAGGATACTATGCTCTTACAGCCAAAAAACTGTCCTCTCCTCTCAAATCACACGTGGTCGACTCTGCTCTGTTTCCGGGATACAGTTTCGGACTGTATACACTGTTGCTACATCCAAGAAACAGCAGAACAATTCACACCAAGCCATCGGCCCACATCAGTTTGCGAATATCTTGCTCCCTTTTCTTCTCTGGCCCTCCACCGCAGAGTATCTCTTAGGAGTCCTCTTTGTGCCATACTGAGCTATCTGTTATTGTTTACACAGCGATTGTGGATGTAGAGCTACCGGGAAAACACTACGTCGTTTCATAGATGCCCTGACGTCATCGTTGGCATGGTTATCAGTTGACCGGAATGCCATCTTCCGTCCAGATCACGATTTTGCGGACATCTGGTTAACAGATTGTGTGATTATATCATGAGCTAGACACAGGATATGGGAACAGCGGTTTGTTGCTTTAATTTTGACACCAGTGTAGTTGAGACAAAGTTCATGTGGTAATCAGAGAGCATGTAAACTTTTGTGAGCATCATTAAACATCTTCTTAATGGAAGAAAGATTTTCAATTACAGTGAACCGAATAAAAGTAAGCAAAGCCCTAGTTCCGCATGATTCACCTACATAAAAATCATACTGCGGATGTAACCTAATTGTGCGTCTCGGCAGGTACTTTGGGTACCACTATTTGATCATTCCAAACCTGTTCCACTCGCGATTAGGGCGTCAAAAGAATGACTGTCGGTAAGCCTCTGTATTGGCTCTAATTTCTCGAATTTTCTCCTGGTGGTTAATAAGCGAGAGGTACTTGGGGGGGAAGTCTGACTCCTCCTGAAAAGTGCTGTCCCTACTTTCAATAGTAGTTCTCTCCGTAACGCTCTCTCTCCAGCTAAACGATCCCGTGACGAAACCCGCCATTCTTCGTTGGACCTTCTCTGTCTCCTCTATCAGTCCTACCTGATAGGAATCCCAGACAGA
This sequence comes from Schistocerca cancellata, assembly GCF_023864275.1. NCBI lineage: Eukaryota > Metazoa > Arthropoda > Insecta > Orthoptera > Acrididae > Schistocerca > Schistocerca cancellata. The sequence goes on from NC_064631.1 coordinate 412,529,269, forward strand.
TGAACAATACTCGAGAATCGGGCGAACAAGGACCTTATAAGACACTTCTTTCATGGATGAGTTACATTTCCCTAAGATTCTTCCGATTAATCTGAGTCTGGTGTCTGCTTTTCCCACTATCTGTTTTATATGGCCATTCCACTTACGGTCGTTCTGGATAGTTACGCCTAGATAATTTATGGCAGACGCTGTCTCCAGTTGTTTCTCATCAACAGTGTAGCTGTACAGTAGTGGATTTCTTTTCCTATGTATGGGAAATATGATACATTTATGTACGTTCAGGGTCAACTACCAGAGTCTGCACCATTCATCAATTCTCTGCAGGTGACTCTGCAAATTCATACTATATTCTGGCTTTGCTACTTTGGTATAAACAGCTTCATCATCTGTAAATAGCTTTAAAGATCATCCGACGCTTTCTGCTAGATCATTTATGTATGTTGTAAACAGCACCGGTCCTATCACACTTCCCTGTGGTACTCCGGATATTACCTTTACATCTGTCGATCTAGTTCCGTTAAGAGCGACGTGTTGAGTTCTATCCGCAAAGAAGTCTTAAATCCAATTGCAGGTCTGCTGCAATACTCTGTAAGCTCATATTTTTTTTCATTAAACGGCAATGTGGGACGGTGTCAAACGCCTTACTGAAATAAAGGAACACGGCATCAAACTGAGGGCCGTTGTCCACTGCGCTGTGGATCTCATGGAGGAACAGAGCGAGCTGAGTTTCGCAGGATCTCTGTTTGCGGAATCCATGTTGATTCTTATAGAGGAGACGTTCATTTTCCAAGAACGTCATAATTCTTGAGCATAAAACATGTTCCATAATTTTACACAGATTGATCAACGATATAGGTCTATAATTATGTAGATCTGTCATACGGCCTTTTTTAAAAACGTTAATGAACTGCGCTTTCTTCCAGTCGTTAGGTACCTTTCGTTGCTCAAGCGATCTACGATGAATTACTGGTAGAAGGGGATGAAGTTCTTTCACATAATCTTTATAGAATCTTAAAGGTGTCACATCTGGTCCTGAAGCCTTTCCACTACTAAGCGAATGTAGCTGCTTTTCAATTCCGCGATCGGTTATCTCAATATGTGCCATTGGGACGTTCGCACGACGATTGAAAGGACGGACAGTGCTACGATCTTCCGCAGTGAAACAACTTCGGAAGACCTAATTCAGTATTTAGGCCTTCTCTCTGTTATCTTCGGTGCTGGTGTGGTCACTGAGAGAGTCAATAGATGATTTTGACCCACTTACTGATTTTACATACGAACAAAATCTCTTAGGGGTTTTACTCAGGTCCGATGACAACGTCTTACTTTCAAAATCACTGAAAGATTCTCTCATTGCTCTCCTTACGCTCATTTTCACTTCGTTCAGCATTTGTTTGTCAGCTATGTTTTTACTTCTCTTGAATCTGAGATGAAGTGCTATTTGTTTACGTAGCGATTTTCTAACACGGCGGTTAAATCACAGTGGATCTTTCCCATACCTTAAAACCTTATTCGGAACATACTTGTCTATAGTATACTGAACGATGCCTTTCAATTTTTTCCATTTGTTCCCCACGTCTTCGTCCTCATCGGCGAATATTTGATGCTTACTGCTGAGACGTTCTGAAATTTGTATCCTGTCACCTTTACTGAACGAAGATATCTGCCTACATTTCTTGACATCCCTTGTAGACCTGTCGTCATAGATGCTGCCACAGCTTTATGCTTCCTCTACGTTAACTGATTCGATAAGTTCACTTATATTTGTTGCCACGAGGTCTAAAATGTTATCCTCACGACTTGGTTCTCTAACTATCTGCTCAAGGTAATTTTCGGACAAGACATCCAGAACAATGCCACACGATTTCCTGTCTCTGGCACAAGTTATGTTGGCATAACACTACCAGTCTACACCTGGAAAGTTGAAGTCACCCCCTATTAAAATAGCGTGATCAGGAAAATTACTAATTCTGCAAGTTCTGTCTGAAGCACTGTACAACTACAGATCCTGACCCATGTGGTCTATAAAAGCATCATTTTTGACCGTTCTTTGATCCTCAATTTCACCCAGATTAATTCATATTCGGAATCCGTGACAACCTCGCTAGATTTTATCGAATTTTTTGCTGCAATAAACACGCCACCACCATTGGCGACTAACCTATCCTGACGATAAAAATTCAATTTTGAACATAGCATTTCGTTGTCATTGACGCCTGGCTTCAACCAGCTTCCTGCTCACAATACTATCTGTGCCTTTTAAGCTTCTGTAAGCGATTCTCATTCCGGGACCCTTTCTTGGATGCTCTTTTCTATCTCTGATCAGTGAGGACCAAGATTCTCCGAGGTCACTGTGACTGATTTAACAGGCAAATCGTGTTTGCTCCCAAGAGGTCGTCTAACCTAAAAAAGTCACATGTGCACGGCACACGTATTCCGCTACCCTAGTAGCCGTTTCTTGCGTGTAGTGCTCGCCTGACCTATTAAAGGGGAACTCTACAGTTCTGCACCCGATGGAGGAGGTCGTGAAATTCGCATCCGATAGCACCACAGAGCCGTCTGACCCTCTGGTTTAGAGCTTCCACTCTGCTCCAAACGAGAGGACCATGTTCAACCCTGGGCACGATGTTATAAATAGACAGCTTAACCTGCACCCCGCGTGCGTTGCTAGATGCCTTCACCAAATCAGCCAGCAGTCGAAAGGGGCAGAGGATGGCCTCAGAACCCAAGCGGCAGGCATCATTCGTGCCGACATGTGCCACTACATGCAGCCGGTTTCACCCAGTGTGTTCGATAGCCGCTGGCAGAGCCTCCTCCACAGCACGTATGAGACCTCTCAGCAAACATACCGATTGCACACTGGAATTCTTCCCCCAATTTCCTGCTATGTCCCTGAGTGTCTCCTTCAACCTCCTAACATTGGAGCTCACAATGACTAGCATACCCACCCTCTGTACTTGTCCGAACTGGACAGGAAACTCGACCACTGGCCCAATAGGAGAGACATCACGTGCTGGCTCAGAGTTATCATCAACACTGGGAAGCACCTCGTACCTGTTGCTAAGACTCAAGGCCCGCTCCCTCTTTCGCCTTCCGCTCAGTGACAACGCGAAACCACCACAGTCTGCCACCAACTCTGGAGTGAGGACAGACCGGTGCGGTGTTCCGTATCGGAAGCTGCAGTGACGCTCGGGCCACCAGGAGATTCTAGTGACACCATACGTGTCGCAGTTCTCGTTACTAGCACCCCAACGTCACCGCAACTTCGAGCATTAGCTAGAAGCTTGTCGACGGTAGCCAACGCAGTTTCGAACTGTTTACAGACAGCAGCCAACTCTCCTTGTGTCTACTCACTCCACAGAACGGTGCGGTGTTCCGTATCGGAAGCTGCAGTGACGCTCGGGCCACCAGGAGATTCCAGTGACACCATACGTGTCGCAGTTCTCGTTACTAGCACCCCAACGTCACCGCAACTTCGAGAATTAGCTACAAGCTTGTCGACGGTAGCCAACGTAGCTTCGAACTGTTTACAGACAGCACCCAACTCTCCTTGAGTCCACTCACAACAAGCACAGTTTCTAGCCATATCGTACTGTGTGTAAAATAGATATGAGGTCTCAAATGACATTATTGAGCTTGAAACTATTCCAAAGGAGAATAAAGTAACACTAAAAGTTGGTGTGCAGATTTCTCACTGTGCTCTGAGACCGCAAGCTATTCAACAGAAATAAATTTCTCTACACGGAAAATTTAGACTAGGAAGCCACCCTACACAAGGATATTCACAACATTAATTCATTTTCTAACGACTAGTATGCACAGTAAAATACAAACGTACAGATAGCTTCTTTGCAGAAGCACGTGAACAAAAAAGATAGGCTAAATTAATTTACAGTTTATAACACAAGTGCTGCTGCTACTCTGCTGCACGTCCTCTCGGTTCGGTGGCTGCCGCTACACAAGATCGTTCAGTCGACAAAGCTATGAACTTATTCCATGTAATTACAATGCATAACATTGATCTATTTGTATTTAGATATGCCTCTGAAATAGTGTTGTCAGTGGAGAAGTGCAATACCTCCATATGCAGTATGACCAAAGTGTCCTATATTCATCCACAAACAGACATTTAAAATCATTACCCTGTAACAGAAGAACGTAACAATGTTAATGCATTCAAAAGAGGAAAGACTATAGGTAATATATACAGTGACCTACTTCACATGAAAGGCTAGCCACGTTCATCGGTTGCAGAACAGAAAGACCTGTAGAAAATTTTCCATTTTTTCCTCAACACAGGGTGTTGTACAGTAAACTTCGTAACATTTGCTCGTAAGAATGGTGTTGTGTAAGAAACACAAGTCGATAGTGAGAGGTTCTTTTTTCTTGAATTTAATTTTTTTTATTCTCTTGTAAAAAATTTAAAAGATATGAGAAGTGGTCCTTGTTGCTGCATTTTTGTCTTATAGTATGACAAAGAAAACTTGGTGCCGCAATATTAATGGCACAAGATCTTTCTTCTTGGCAATTAGGACCAGTCAGCTTCCTTTTTTTTTAATTTGTCAGATTATTTTTTACAATGCATACTTTTGTGATATCAGAGGTTACATAGGAAACGATACATTATTTTCTGATTGTTCTAAAAGATTTGTAGTTGACACTTAGAACCTCTGATATATCCATTGATGAATTTGCGGTTTCGTTTTTGATGTGTTCCAAGTGGTAGGCTTCATGCATTAAGTGATGCGTCTTCAAGTCAAGCATAACTAACATTTTATTAGCACAGAAAGAACAAGGTTCAACATAATGTGAATTCTGCTAGCTACAACAGGAAGGGATCCTCCTAATGTGGGATAAATGTTGCTGCTAAGGTGTGTAGCGCGTAGATCGTGACGGTGCCGTGACGTAGGTGGCCTCCTATCGTGACCTAGATTGTGATGGGAACTGTTAGGTACAGGTTACGATAGAAGAATATCAGTTACTGCGATACGAAATCTGGTGTAGGCCAGATTGAGAGCAGGCAAAGACTTTGATGGTGATGGGTGGCGGATCGGCGCAGATGCTGCTGCGTTTCTTTCATGAATGGCCGCTGAGAAACCGGGTCCAGGCAAGGCCAGCGTCGGGGGACGTGAAAGCTCTCAGGGTGACAGCTGGCGGATCTGAGTGCGAGCTCCGACAGATGGACCGCTAGGAGGGGCTAGCGTAAAGTTCTGAGTGTGATCTTGTGCTGCCTGTGTGTGGTCTAGCAGTGTCTTACTTAGGTAGCAGCTGGAAGAATATCAGCGCAGCGCTTGTCCCGGTTGGAGAACCTGTATTATCCGTGCACGCGCTGCTTGTGGGCGAGGTTGATCCTTTGGTTATGCCTGCTAGAGGTTGCCATACCAACAGGCTTCCTCATGTACACTACATTAAAATTGCTACACCAAGAAGAAATGCAGATGATAATCGGGAATTAATTGGACAACTATATTACACTAGAACTGATATGTGATTACATTTTCACGTAATTTGGGTGCAGAGATCCTGAGAAATCAGTACCCAGAACAACCACCTCTGGCCGTAATAACAGCCATGATACGCCTGGGCATTGAGGCAAACACAGCTTGGATGGCGTGTGCAGGTACAGCTGCCCATGCAGCTTCAACACGATACCACAGTTCATCAAGTGTAGCGACTGGCGTATTGTGTCGGGCCAGTTGCTCGGCCACCATTAACCAGACGTGTAACCAATGGCATCCCATACCATCACTCCGAGTGATACGCTAGTGTGGCGATGACGAATACACGCTTCCAATGTGCGTTCACCGCGTTGTCGCCAAACACGGGTGCGACCATCATGATGAAGTAAACAGAACCTGGATACATCCGAAAAAATGACGTTTTGCCATTCGTGCACCCAGATTCGTGGTTGAGTAGACCATCGCAGGCGCTCCTGACTGTGATGCAGCGTCAAGGATAACCGCAACCATGGTCTCCGAGCTGATAGTCCATGCTGATGCAAACGTCGTCGTCGAACTGTTCGCGCAGATGGTTGTTGTCTTGCAAACATCCCCATCTGTTGACTCAGGGGTCGAGAAGTGGCTGCGAGATCCGTTACAGCCATGCGAATAAGATGCGTGTCATCTCGACTGCTAGTGATACGAGGCCGTTGGGATCCAGCACGGCGTTCCATATTCTCCTCCTGAACCCACCGATTCCATATTCCGCTAACAGTCATTGGATCTCGACAAACGCGAGCAGCAGTGTCCCGATAAGATAAACTGCAATCGCGATAGGGTGCAATCCGACCTTTAGCAAAGTCGGGGAACCCCATGCTATCTCGTCTCAAATTCACGAAAACTCTGGCCATGAAGCTGATAGAGCTACATCTAAGAAGATGCCTGGAAATTTAGAATTTACCTAGAAATATCAAGGAAATGACCCACAAAGTTCAGGGAGACACACAGCAATCAAGCGAAGTGATAGAATAGACAAAAGGAAGACGTGTATGAAGTGCCCTGCGTCCAAGAAGCGTAAAAGTGCATCAAATGTGGTAACCCAGTCTGCCTGAAATGAGGCAGAAAGATGTGTGTCTGTAATATTTTAGTTATATTTAGGAATATATCGTGTGGTTTAACAGTGGTAAAAACCATATGAAATTTGACACTGAATGACTGCACGTACTTGTGATATTTCGTGTTTATTTTATATAATTTAAACAACAGAGTGTTTATGTGGGCTGAAAAGTATTAAATTTATTTATAACATGAATTAACTGACTATTTATTTTATTTCGGTCAACTTATGTGGAATTCTGTGATATAAAACATTAGGTGGCCTGAGAGACCGCATGTTTCTAGCTACGCACATGTCAGAGATGATTCGGGTTAAGGGGTTAAGGACCTACTTGCTTCCCGCTGTTGAAGAGCAATTCGGGGATGGCGATTGAATCTTTCAACACGATCGAGCACCTGTCCATAATGCTCCGACCTTTTTAGCAAAGTCGGAAACATGATGGTACACATTTCTCCTCCTTACACGAGGCATCACAACAACGTTTCACCAGGCAACGTCGGTCAACTGCTATTTGTGTATGATAAATCGGTTTTAAACTTTCCTCATGTCAGCACGTTGTAGATGTCGCCACCGACGCCAACCTTGTGTGAATGCTCTGTAAAGCTAATCATTTGCATATCACAGCATTTTCTCCTTGTTTGTTAAATTTATCCTCTGTATCAAGTCATATTCGTGGTGTAACAACTTTAATGGCCAGTAGTTTATGTCGGCTGTATGATGCCAAACGTGACTCGGCCCCTGTACCGCCTCCGATGGAGAAGCGCCTGCAGAAAGACATCCAGCTGGTCGCAGGTGTCGTGATGGGGACAGAAATGGCCAGCGTACGGTAACGTACATGGCAGTGTTGGCTCGTCTAGCATCCTAATCCGATGTAATGCGGTGAAGAATTTTGAGTTGTTTCAGTTCTGATGACATTCAGCTCCATTCATACCACTGGAAAGACTGATGACATTGCCAAAGAAAAAAGAAAAACAGTAAGGTCTAGGAACTCGAAACTGAGCAGGCGCTCGGAACCGTAGCGAGTAATTTGATGCACCCTCCGATGAGCCCGTTCCGAGCTTCCAATTTCTTGGGAGGCCGGCGAGCGCCTCGCGTAAAGGCCAGGAGGAAAGGTCGACGCACCGCGCAGAGCGGTGGCCCCAGCTGCGCGCACGCGGCAAGTGCCGGGACTGGCCTTTGTTTCGCGGGCCAAGTCTGCGGGCAACTGCGAGTTTCTTTTACGGCGACCCAGGAGGGCGCACCGCACCGCCGCGCAGCGTTAATCAAGTTGAGAGCCGGCGGGTGGGGCACTCGCAGGCGGCCGCTGATCCTGGCGCTCAAGTCCGGGGCCGTGGAGGCTGGCTGCTGGTGCAGTCTCCCAGTGCTGCCTGCTGCACACTGATCGACACACTATAGGCCAACGTCAGTTGCGCCTGTTGACATTCTTATTGTCTCTAGTGACGTAAAAACGGACATGTACTAAAGTGCTTCAGAAGATCCACTAGCCATTAATCTCGGTCTACAATTTCACAATTTAAAGACTCGTAAAACTAAAAATAAATATTAAAATGTGAATCTATAAAAACACATACTCCAGACTTCAACGACAATTCTAAAATCTTCACCCATAGGCCACTACACTACTGGCCATTAAAATTGCTACACCACGAAGATGACGTGCTACAGACGCCAAATTTAACCGACAGGGAGAAGATGCTGTGATATGCAAATGATTAGCTTTTCAGAGGATTCACACAAGGTTGGCGCCGGTGGCGACACCTACAAGGTGTGACATGAGGAAAGTTTCCAACTGATTTCTCATACACAAAGAGCAGTTGACCGGCGTTGCCTAGTGAAACGTTATTGTGATGCCTCGTGTAAGGAGAAGAAATTCGTACCATCACGATTCCGACTTTTGATAGAGGTCGGATTGTAGCCTATCGTGATTGCGGTTTATCGTATCGCGACATTGCTGCTCGCGTTGGTCGAGATCCAATGACTGTTAGCAGCATACGGAATCGGTGGGTTCAGGAGGGATATGGAACGCGGTGCTGGATCCCAACGGCCTCGTATCACTAGCAGTTGAGATGACAGGCATCTTATCAGCATGGCTGAAACAGATCGTGCAACCACGTCTCGATCCATGAATCAACAGATAGGGACGTTTGCAAGACGACAACCATCTGCAGGAATAGTTCGACGACGTTTGCAGCAGCATGGACTATCACCTCGGAGACCATGGCAGCGGTTACCCTTGACGCTGCATCAGAGACAGGAGCGCCTGCGATGGTGTACTCAACGACGAACCTAGGTGCACGAATGGCAAAACGTCACTTTCTCCGATGAATCCAGGTTCTGATTACAGCATCATGATGGTCGCATCCGCGTTTCGCGACATCGCGGCGAACTCACTTTGTAAGCGTGTATTCGTCGTCATCACCAAACTGGCGTATCACCCGGCTTGGTGGTATGGGGTGGCATTGGTTACACGTCTCGGTCACCTCTTGTTCGCATTGACGGCACTTTGAACAGTGGACGTTACATTTCAAATGTGTTAAACCCGTGGCTCTACCTTTTATGCGATCCCTGCGAAACCCAACATTTCAGCAGGATAATGCACGACTGCATGTTGCAGGACCTGTACGGGCTTTTCTGTATACAGAAAATGTTCGACTGTTGCCCTGGCCAGCACATTCTCCAGATTTCTCACCAATTGAAAACGTCTGGTCAATGGTGGCCGAGCAACTGGTTCGTCACAATACGCCAGTCACTAACTCTTGATGAGCTGTGGTATCGTGTGTTTGCCTCAATGCCTAGGCGTAAGATACACTGAAACACTCCACGCTGTTAAGGAAACCCCACCACGTCAGATTAAAGGAACACATCGAACTAAGAGGTTTTCTGCCCACACGACTGTTACGAAAATGCTCCGTGACATCAAGTGGGAATCGCTGGAGGGCAGAAGGTATCCTTTTGCCGAAATGGTATTACGAAAGCTTAGAGATTCAACAGACCGAGGAACGATTCAACGACTGTGAAAGTGTTTCTCTAGTAACTACAGTGAAAACAAGAGAAATCAGTGCTCATCCAGAAGAATATAGGCAGTCGTCCTTGCTTAGCCTCATTTGAGTGTGTAACAGGAAAGGGATTGACTAATAATAGTACAAAGCCATGCACCATATTGTTGCTTGCTTTGCGTGTATTTAGATGTAGGTAAACTTTGCTTCGCCATGGAGCTGATAACTCTTGTTTAAGGCTCTATTTCTGCTCACCAAAGCTCAATGAAGTCTGATACTCTTTTGTGTTTGTGTGGTGGTACTTTTCCTTGTTTCTCAGTCTCTATCAATGGAATTTTAAACGTGCCAGCTGCTTTCTCACTCCTCATTTCTTTACTGAACGCAAGAGAAGCAACAAGTTGCGAAATAATGTCGTCATTTTATTCGCATATGTTGCGTCCTAAGTCGTAAAGCGTCTTGGTATTATAACAACAAGTAAAAAAGAACTAGAAACGTACGATATGGGTTTCCATAGGTAAGGGATGGGGAGAGAAAACTACGAAAGTCAAGGTTGGCGAAGTTGTGCCTTTTCCACCAAGCTGCCTATCGCTACACTGATAAGCAATGTTATCAGATACAAATAAATACTAATTCTTAGAACCAAAATTATTCCTTAAGTCTGTTACACGATTTGTTAAACAAAAAAAATTAGTTCTTACTCAGATATGAGTAAATGACAAGGGCTGAACACTAGTATTCCTACTCAAAACATATTTTCGAATACGACAACAGTCCGCAGCTCGTGGTCTTGTGGTAGCGTTCTCGCTTTCCGAGCACGGGGTGCCGAGTTCGATTCCCGGCGGGGTCAGGGATTTTCACCTGCCTCCAGATGACTGGGTGTTGTCCTCATCATTTCATCATCATTCATGAAAGTGGCGAGATTGGACTGAGCAAAGGTTGGGAATTCGTACAGGCGCTGTTAACCGCGCTGTTGAGCGCCCCACAAACCAAACACTTCATCATTAATACGAAAACAAGTACACCGATAAATACTTGAAAGCTCTTGACAAACAGGAACTTGGGTAATACATCCAGTGTTAAATTTGTTCTGTGTGCGATTTAACAGTGGCGTATCTTAGTGACTTCAAGATGTTATTGGGTAGTGCGTTATTGGGAATATGTTAAGAAATTATTAAAATCCGGGTGTCTCACAATATTACAAACACAGTTATGGGTTAAGCTTTAAGTAAGAGTTGGACCCCTGTTTTGTTCTTGATTTTTTTACATTAGAAAATAACTTTTTTTGTCTCTGTGATCAAAAGTTGTCAACATTATTTGACATCAATTTGTCGTTTCCGCGAGTTTTCATCACCGGAGCGCTGTTGTACCATGCGCTGGAGGGCAGTTATGTTTGCGCACGCGCGTTGGACCTACAGGCGATGTATAAAGGAACCGTCGCAGTGTGTTTGATTTCAGTTCCGGGGAGGAGTGCGACGGTTTACTCACCATCTTCAGGTGCAAGGTGGACGGCCGAAATATTGTGTCACAATGATGTCATGTTCTGCCTGCTTATCACCTGTATCTTGACTACCAATCGTATTGCAGAATGGTTTTATCGCTCTTCTATAAAAAAAATTTGTAAAACCATTTGGCAGCCAGGGCAATTTTATTCATAATGGCTCTTACCTTCAATTTAGGTCATAACGAGATATTAGCAAGAAAACTGTTGGTATTCTGTATTGCGTCAGGACACGTGCGCAATTTAACTGGACAGTGATTTTAATGTGTTTTTCGGTGGCTGTTCATCCTATTAATGTGATCAAACAGCTAATTATGTACAGTAAAAGTACTGTATTATTAACACAGTACTACTACTGCGTGACAGTAGTATAAGCAAATGTACTGGAGAATGCAGATGAAACTTCTTTATGACTATGGCTGTAGAAATACGGCCTCTACTTGTTTACTTCAAGCAACAAGAATTGCTACTCGTACCACCGGACCACAGTCTAGACTAAGTACGCTGATAACCATACTGATTACGCCCAGAAATTTTAAATAATTCCTTTCTCATTTCTCTTAAAATCCAAGTAGTTATCGTCTTTGTCGACCCGAATTTGTCTAAGAAGCACTTTGTGCCAACTTTCGTTCCATTTATTGGCTCTCCAGATTCTTCCCTGATCCATTTTGTTTCCCTGTACCCCCTACTAAGTGCCAATTTGCATCCCTCCCGCTGAGTATCACATAATTTTGGAACGATTTTCACGATTAAAATGCATCTGTAACTGCAACAACTCAGAACTAGTGACACATACTCATTGTGGATATTCTGCCTAAGACACACAGGAAGCATGGTTCGAAAATTCTACGTGTTTTGCCGTAAGCACGCCACACCATACGTACTGTTAAATTTAACTCTATTGCTGTGCGTATAGTACCTGGCTTCAACCACCTTAAACATAAAAACTCATCAGTTAGGTCTAGAGCTCCATTGTTAATTTGTCCTATTTAATTTGGGAAATGCTGAATTGAAAACACATGGATATAATTTTGTAGTCCCATGTTCAGAACTCGTTACAAAATGCTTCTGTCTAGTTTTTCCAGTAATTGCTGCTATTCTGCACTAGGGAAGTCTGTAGAATACCATCACTAAAACAATGCGGATTAGAGAATTAACTTACCTAAACACCATAACAGTGTTGACAAATATTCTGGTGTTTACTCCTCAAAGAAAACGTGAAGCACAGCAGCATCGCTAAAAACAATTAGCAAATATGCCACGCGATCAATAAAAGATGTGAATGTATTACCTTCTACGAAACAGGAATAGTGAAGCATCACGTTCATATATGACAGCAAGATTGATTTGCTTCATGGTACACAGTGTGCTGATAGTGATGGGCTTATTCTAGCACTTTTATCGTTAAATTTTTACTTCAGTATTCAACATATAGTAAACAGCGTTCAGTCATCATTGTTTAAAACTCTATGTTTAGCGCAGAATCAAAGAAATTCGTAGCAACTTTTATCTCTTTTGAACTTAATATAAACATTATGATTTCCCAACAATCTATGTAAGTTTTACTCCCTGTGAAGACAAAAGTCCGTTTCTGTGAGATCACTTCACTCCAATTACTAACCACTGAATATTTATCGGAGCATTATTCCTCATACTCTTGTTCTTAATGTACTTGGGAGACTAATAATTGTTGCGCGTACCATACATAGTACTTTTGCAACTGTATTTGTGAAGAATTTTAAATTTGTGGCTAAATACTATGTGCAATAATGGTATTACAAACGATTTTAATCTATGAAGTTACGCTTCAGTAAGCTAGCTACGCGTTAAAAGTCAAATATCCTGCAGTCATGAAACTCCGTAGCAGATAACGATTGTGTGCCAGACAGGGACTCAAAACTATAATCTTTGCCTTTCACGGGTAAGCGTTTTACTGGACGAGGAACCGAAGCATGACTCGCGAATCTACCTCACAACTTGACCAACCAAACCTTATTAATATAATGCAAAAGTTTTATTCTGTGAGAAATTAGTAAACTATAAGGTATAGATTGATACAGTTGAGAAAAAATACAGGTATTCCCTTATTCTGCACTAGACATTCACATACACAGATCCAGGCTGTATCTTAAATCTTAATCTCCATACTGTACAGCTTTAAGCGGTAATGGCTTCTGGAGCATGTCACATTTGTGGATCCCTAGCGATTTTGTAGCGTTTAGACTAATACACAAATTCATTTACAAGAATTTGCACAACTCAAAAAACCGTTACTCATGCCAATGCCATTACGACAACCAACACTTAAACTCGTGGTAGTATATTGACTACATATGAAAAATTAAAAGGCATCCACTTCTCTTTCTGAGTACTGCAGTCAAATTTCTCTCGCAAATTGTTCTTTTTGTGTTGTCACATAACTAGTAGTTTGTACATCTATTAACACTTGGTTTCTTGCGTCTTTGCAGTACATCTTACATATCACAACTACATATTTGTATACAGGGTGATAACAAAAGGGATTCCATATTTTGTGAGTTGGTAATATGGACCAAACGAGAGAGAAATGCCTAGAAAATATAGGATCTAAAATGTGTAACTTGATAGCTGTGTGCTTTTGTTCGTCTTCGCTACTGTGGAACATATCTCTTCCACTGCATGCCCTTTGATATTATGAACAACCTACACATTGGTGTAAAGAAATGTGGACATAGTCCTCTGAAACTGTCCATGTATACTGCACGCACTAAACAGCTGTTGGTGTTGTTACTGTAAACGGTTTTATCTTTGAGCTTACAGCGTGATGAAAGCCAATTATTCCACGAGGGAACTGTTCCATGCCATAACACAAAATCATATCTGCCACTTCCCGTGTGGAATAATAGGCTTCCATAATGTTGGTTGAGTGCAAAGATAAAACTACAGTCTAAAATTACTTCAGAAAACCGATATAAACTAAAACTGGTTACATTAGAATTTACCGAGAACTGTGACTGCGGTTTATAGCAACATCACTGGTTGGTGTGTAATGCATGTCGTATGCATGGACGATAATAGCGAATTTGTTCTTGTTTGTTTGCTGCAGTCAGCAGGTCGTTCGTAATAGCAAATAGCTAACAATAGAAAAGATATTTTTCACGGTAGTGAAGATGAACAAGTGCTCTTAGTTTTACGGCATGCCGGCCAGAGTGGCCGAGCGGTTCTAGGCGCTACAGTCTGGAATCGCGAGACCGCTACGGTCGCACGTTCGAATCCTGTCTCGGGCATGGATGTGTGTGATGTCCTTAGGTTAGTTAGGTTTAAGTAGTTCTAAGTTCTAGGGGACTGATGACCTCAGTTGCTAAGTCCCATAGTGCTCAGAGCCATTTGAACCATTTTACGGAATGCATTTTAGAAACCATGTCTAATGGACATTTTTTTCCTTGTTTTAATCCGTACTACTACATCTCAAAATACGGAATACTTTTTTAAACACTGTATAGAGCGGCCAGAAAAACAAACAGATACTCCAGAAAAGAATTTAAAGAGAGTAAAGAAGAACTGTCCACAATCCACGTATGTGTCGCCTGTCGAGCCCAGTTTAATGTACAATGTAGTCTGAATTCTGGCTCATAGTGGTTTACAAATACGAATCACAATACACACATGGTTATAATTAAGGAGTGGAGTGTGATCGAGTGAATCCAGACTACAGGCTGCAATTACTACAAATCAAATAAACTTAAAACCTTGTGTGAAGGTACTAGGAACTTTATTTGTGTGTGCGACAAATGTTACACAAAACAATTGCCAGTAAATCAGCTGAATGCAATTATTTCGGCTTCGGGTGGGTAGAAGGAGAGAACGAGTACCGATGTACGACTGTAATTAGTGAGAAGTTTATGAAATATGGGCAGTTTCTGTACACACAGTCCTGTTTGTTGTGTAAGCAGCTGTTTCGTAAATAACGCAATGTCTTTACAAAAGCGTTAAATGTCAGCGCTTATATTAACCTTACCGGCAGATTAAAACTGTGTGACGCAACGAGACTCTAATTCCCGCCTCTTGTCTTTCATGAACAAGTGCCCAACCGACTGAGCCACCCTGGCTCGACTCACGACCCATTGGCGAATGATTTGGTCTCCAAGAACATGACACAACATGTTTTTTTGAAAGTTTATTTACACCTCCCGTGTAAGTCTGTTTACAAACATATGGGCTACAACTAATCGGAAGCCAATGATACCAGTCCAAATGTTGTGGGAGAAGCGTACATTGTGATGAGATGGAGAAATAGGGTGTGTGCATTATATGGCCATACGTGTTGATTGTGGAGGTTCGTAAGGCCACCTTGTACGAACCGTACTTCATCTATGAATGATACTGAGGCAGAAAAGTTCGGATTTGCAACACAATGGTGGAAGGTGCACTGGTAGAACATAACTCGTGCTGGGTGCACGGTGAAATGATCACTAGACAGTCATATGACGAACATTCACTTAGAATGCTAACCTTCAAGTACTGATAGGAAAGTGCATAGAAGTCCCTACAACTGATGTCGTACATCTTATTCGCCTGTTATGCAAACCATTAAATGTAAACTTCCCATGAGACGACAGAAGGCGTGGAGACGTTCAGATGTCTTGCAACCTGGCACCTCTCCTGGTACAAATGACGAGCTAGCTCAGCATTGCTCTCCACCTTAAATATTAAAATCGAGGAGTAAGTTAAACATTTTAAATAATTAGAATGTGATATCAGTTACGGGTATGACGATGATGAGCAGCAAAAGTTAAATAAATTATCTCCATGTGTGGAGCGTTGCTTAAAACTTTGCAGGAATAAAGTCCAGAAAGAAACTCAGATGAAGGTTGCGGGCTTTCACAATAAATGTGAACTGGTGGCTCTCAACTACGTACCCTTAGGCTTAAAGTTGAAATAATTGAGTTTTGGCTAGTTTCATTGTCTAGGGGCTGGGATACATAGTTGTCGAATTACAAGCCAAATACTGCTGAGTCTACAGTATACAATATGAATATACACATGAATCGAAAGGTCAAAGGTTCATATCACTCGGCAGTTGCGAATGTAATGTAGAAATTTATAAATGAATGATTGCAATTAAATAAAATCTGCAGGTACTATTTTAATGCCTTTGAATGATACGTACGACAGCAGAAGTACTTTTGAGAATGCTGTACATTTCTGCAAAACACTTATTGGTGTCGATAGTCCAGCAGTTAAATAAAATACAAGTTGAATAATGGGGAAACAATCGGTTCCTACTACATGTAATTAGTTATGAACAACAACATAGCTCGCGAGGTATTCACTTGTAAACACATACTACATCTTCACTGTAGAAGCCACGGAAATCGCACAAGAGTACAATTTGGCGCTACGAAATATTTCTATCTCACATGACCACGCGCAAACTGCTCCTAGTCTTTCCCGCGACTCTGCGTCCATCGCGCCATCGCGTCCAGCATTTCCCATGTCCTGTGCAAATGTCCCTCGTGCCGCACTGCCCAGAACTCTCTCCCATCCATCCAGTCTCCCCATTCACGAGCGCTGTGATTGGCTAGAGCTGTCCCACCATGTCTTCAAGCCAACCCACATCCACAAACATAATGAAACACATTCGAAATACTGGATTTACATTTAAATAACTTGAAATTAAATAAATATCCTTACGGCTGGACCATAAACACGCTCTAACACACATTATTAGATACATAAACAAATTAAATAAACATATATCAAAGGAATAGAACAAAAGGTAGGTCAGTACCCTAATGTCTCTATGCTTTCTAAAATGCTGTAAATATTTAACCAATTTCTTCATGAATATTATATATCGGATATAAACAAATAGGTGAATAAATAAATTTATGAACATGCTCTACCGTTTTTTCGTGTAACAGTGGAGTACTTATGGCCCGATGTGATCGATAGTAATCGGCCACTTTGACCTCCAATAATTCATGTACTATTGAAGTTACATGCTGTAATTTGTACCAATTTAGTTTTACACTAATAGCTTTCTAAATACATGCCTATCGACAGAATCGGATATACCGTTGATACTTTGGAAATTCGTTGCTGGGTGTTACTTGTATAATTTACTGTCAGATACTAAACTTTAAACTAATAAAGATATTGAAAATCTGATTACAACATCAGAATGGTAGTGCAAATACTGCTAATGTACATGTTTCTTTTTGAGGTATCATCTGGCTACTATTAATTTCTATATGAACTGTGAAATGTCTGCCATTAAGGTTTCACAAATTCTGCCATCTTTGGCACTCTCAGCATACAAATCCCCTTAATCGACACAAAGCACTGTCCTCATCACAGCGTCAACATGGGATTCCCAGGCACGTGGCGTGTGCGACGTGCTGGGGCTGCCCGTGTTTCTCAACTAACGTTCGTTACTCCCGTGCCCCGGCCTGCCGGGCGGCCCGTGCGGCCGCCCCAACTCCGAACACAGAATATTTCCAGAGCGCCACAACTCGCCTGTTAATTCACAAGTTTCATAAAACAGTAGCAGAACCAACCTATATTCATGGAAGTGAAGCATGGGCTATAAGAAGACATCAAACACGTAGGATAAAGAGTCTCGAGAAATGAGATATATAAGAGGAGTGGAATAATAAACAAGGGAACACCGTAAAAGTAATGAATGTTTAATGATATATTCAGGAATACAGAACAACCGAAACATAAAGGGAAATGGAGAAAATGAAGAAAAGGAAAAACAGGTAGATCGTATCAGTGCAGAAAGTCTCCCCAGTAAATGTTGACTGTTACAAAATGAACAGGAAGAAAAATTTAGGAATACTGTATGAGAGATGGATTATTGTAATAGACAATTTGCCTAATATAGGAAGTGAAGAAATAAAAGGAAACGAAGACTATCCAGACACATAATGTAATGAAATTATTTTTGTTATCTGTATACGGGGAAAACGTAGCTAAAAATGCACTCTGCTATTGAAACATGCTTTATGATGTAAGACACTATGAAGATTCCACATATTTTTCGGAAATTGAAAAGCATTAAAAATAGATATTTATTCTTTTTTTCAGTAAGATGGGAAGAAATAGCAAACGAGTAGTCTAAATAAGTTAAGACGTATAGACTAGTAATCGTACTATTCTCTAAATGTACAGCATACAATTTAGGGGCACAGTAGTGAGAAAAGTCTGATATGCCCTAAAAAAGATATTTCAGATTAGACGGTGTCGATAACACGCCCTTGGGTATTCCAGAAAGTTTCCATCTCAGTGCTGCGATACTGATATTACACATTTTGTGATGCAGCTATTTCTGACTGTAGTGCTGCACTTGGGGTGGTTTTACAGTATTGCGGCGTGTTTGGAGTCAGGAATGCGTCAGCAGTTTATACTTAGTTTATTGACCAATTCACTCTGTACTGTGTGGAAACAGCTGAGTTCAGGCCTGTGTCACAAAGGAACTCTGATGCTTCCACGTAGCGGGACGCTGACGCAGCACAACTGCAACTGACTTAGCAGCACGTCAGCTGCACGTCGCAAGGCCTGGAATCTTTCTGCCATGGATCGCCCACGCTTCTGATCGCTAGTGCAAAGTCTACAGGCGCTCTGAAATTTTGGACTCTCGGAAACTGGCTGATGCGTCAGGTGATAGCAGCTTAACGTGACCCCACCCCAGTGGATCCAATTTGTAGCCTAAGACGTTCACGGCTTGCCTGTAGACCATTGGCTCCAAATAGAAGGCACTGTTGCTAGATTAATGGTTTCATTCTTTAGATGACTGGCCACAACACGTGACTTGTCGAATGCGCGATGTAGAAAGATTTTGTCAGATGAACCAGAAGCGTTAGTCTTCTTTCCAGTCGGATGTGTGATCTCTGTAGGCTGGTTCCCCCAACGTACTCGACTGTGGAATCGTTGCGTTGTGCCACATCAGGTAAAAGCAGGATGCGCAACTGTCACATGATCGTTTTAAACAATCTGTTCCATAACTTACGTAACATAAGTACGAGAGAAAAAAAAATCAGAATAAATTAATCTCCAACAGTTAATGAAACATCAATCAGTACTAGTTATTGCAAACACACAAATACTTAGATTTTTATTATCTATGTTAAAATGCATGCGTAGAACACTCAGCTGCACTATGGAAACAGGATGAACGCCGCGGAGGACAAGAAACCCTCTGTAGTCCATAAAACCTCAGGTAATCCACCCTCAGCGCTTTTCGCAGAATTGACACTCTCCTCCCTCTGTGATGAGAAAATCAAGGCAGGTAAAAGTCGGCCAAGGCTGTGTTTAATCGAGTAGGAGTACGAAAGGAAACGGGCACTAGCGCTGTCTCTCTGGAGTCACGACAGTTCGTTGTACATCTCTGGGATGTGTTTGTTTTTACCAAGCAATATCCACAGGGTTCGTGCCACCTAACATCCAGACTCCTTGAAAAACTGCTATTTCTCTATGAGATCCACAGCGCAGTGGACAACGGCCCTCAGGTTGATGGCGTGTTATTGATTTCAGTAAGGCGTTTGACACCGTTCCGCATTGTAGCTTAATGAAAAGAAAAATACGAGCTTACTGAGTATCGGAACAGACCTACGATTGGATTTAAGACTTTCTTGCGGGTAGAACTCAAAACATCGCTCTTAACGGATGTAGATCGACAGATGTAAAGGTAATATCCGGAGTACCACAGGGAAGTGTCATATGACCGTTCTGTTTACAATATATATAAATGATCCAGCAGAAAGCGTTGGATGCTCTTTAAGCCTATTCGCAGATGATGCAGTTTCTTATACCAAAGTAGCAACGCCAGAAGGCAGTATGAACTTGCAGAACGACATGCGGAGAATTGATGAACGGTGCAAACTCTGGCAGTTGACCCTGAATGTACATAAATGTATCAAATGTTTCAAATGGCCCTGAGCACTATGGGACTTAACATCTAAGGTCATCAGTCCCCTAGAACTTAGAACTACTTAAACCTAACTAACCTAAGGACATCACACACATCCATGACCGAGGCAGGATTCGAACCTGCGGCCGTAGCGGTCGCGCGGTTCCAGACTGAAGCGCCTAGAACCGCTCGGCCACACTGGCCGGCTAAATGTAACATATTGCGCATACACAGGAAAAGATATCCACTACTGTACAGCTACACTATTGATGACAAGTGTCTGGAGATAGCGTCTGCCGTAAAATATAAAGACGCAACTATCCAGTGCGACCTTAAGTGGACTGATCATATAAAACACGTGGCGGGAAAAGCAGACACCACACTCAGATTCATCGAAAGAATCTTAAGAAAATGTAAATCATCCACGAAACAAGTGGCTTATAAGGGGCTTGTTCGCTCGACTCTATTGTTAATCTATCTGGGATTCTTATCAGGTAGGACTGATAAAGTAGGTTGAGAAGATCCAAGGAAGAGCAGCACGTTTCGTCACGGGATAGTTTAGCTGGTGAGAGGGCGTTACGGAGATGCTAAACAAACTCTACTGACGGACGTTAGAGGAGAGGCGTAGTGCGTCACGGAGAGATTTACTATTGAAATAAGCAGCACTTTTCAGGAGGAGTCAGACAACATATTACTTCCCCCCACACACATCTCGCATATTGACCACGAGGAGAAAACTGAAAAAATTAGAACCAATACAGAGGCTTACCGATAATCACCCTTTCCACGCACTATTTGCGAGTGGAACAGAGTTGAAGGGATTAGATGGTGGTACTGAAAGTCCCCCCAACTCCCACCCCCCGCCACACACCATTAGGTGGCTTGCGGAGTATGATGTAGATGTAGACGAACAGAATAGAAGAAGTGACCAATGAGGAAACTCTTCAGTTTAGGTTTGAAAGCGCGTGGATTACTGCTAAGATTTTTTAATCGCATCTCAGGCCGACCTGCCTGTAGATCAGCTTGTTGCAAGATTTTATTTGCAGCACGGGCCACAGCAGACACTATAGCAATGAGCGATAAAGAAAGCTGATGAAAAATAAACTCTTGGCAACTTTGCTATCATTCGTACTGTTTCCATCTTTTTGTCCCCCTTAAATGTGGTAACATTTGCTTATCTCATTATTGTCATGGTGCCTCTGTAAATGTACATGGTATAACCATGAAGTGTCGTACTTGCCTGCTACACTTTAGTTGTCTGCTATACAAGAGGAGTCGGTCGCGGGGGTGTATTTCGCAGTATGAATGTTTTTACTGAGTGAAAGTGTCCACAAAAGACGACGAGGCTGTAGAAACTTACGTCAAACAAGAAGGAAGCATCAACTGATGTTTGGAAAATCTCATCGCTTTCAACAGTTTTGCTGTCCATGGCGACTGCTTTGTATTTTGCTGTACGGAAGGGTTTATCGAGTGAAAGTACTCCCAAAGGGCGACGAGACTAGGGAAACACCCACAAAGTAGAATGGTTCAAATGGCTCTGAGCACTAAGGGACTTAACATCTGAGGTCATCAGTCCCCTAGAACTTAGAACAAACCTAACTAACCTAAGGACACCACACACAACCATGCCCGAGGCAGGATTCGAACCTGCGACCGTAGCTGAAGACTGAAGCGCCTAGAACCGCTCGGCCACTCCGAACGGCCGCAAAGTAGAAGGTAGCCTTATTTGATGTATGGAGAATCTCACTCGCCTGCTACAGTTTCGTTGTTCGTCATAAAAGAGGACTTGGCGACAGAGTGCTAAACAATTAACCACGTAAAAGTACCCTCAAAATACAACCAGGCTCTGGAAACACCTGTAAAACTAGAGGTAAGCCTTACTTCAGCCGTGGAAATATCACACGATTGCAACGATGTCGTTGTCCCTCATCTAAGAGGAGGTGGCATCGGCGTTGTATTTTGCAGTGCGGAAACGCTTACCATGTGAAAGTATCCACTAAAGACGACTAGGTTCTGGAAACATCCGCCAAAGAAGAAGGAAGTCTCATGTGATCCGTGAAGAGTCGAACTCGCCTTCAACAGTTTCGTCGTCCGCCATACAAGAGGCGGTGTCAAAGGTATTGTATTCCACAGTGTCATAACGCCACATCAACCACCACGTCAAGGCGGCTTTCATTTGTACTCAGATAATTCAAGTGAAAAGGTTTCCATTATGATTATGGCCGCACTAAGGTCATTAAGAGACTTTCGACGCAGACATGCATGGGACATTTCATTTCGGAAGTCGTTAGGGAATTCATTTTTCCAAGATCCACAGCGTCAAAAGTGTGCCGAAATACGAAATGTCAGGAGTTATTTCTCACAATGGACGACGCAGTGGCTGGCGGCCTTCACTTCATGACCGAGAGCAGCAGCGTTTGCGTAGAGTTTTCGGTGTTAACAGTCAAGCAACACTGAAGTAACAGCAGAAATCCGAGTGGGACGTATGAATAATGTATCTGTTTAGACAGCGCGGCGAAATTTGGCGTTATTGCGCTATGGCAGAAGACGACTGACGCCATTGCCTCTGCTAGCAGCACAACATCGCCTGCAGCGCCTCTCCTGGGCTTCCTGATGTCAGTTGGTAAGGGATATTGGTAAGATTCGAGTGTGGCGCAGGCCGTAGGAAGCTTTGGACCAAAGTTGTCAACAAGGCACTGTGCAAGCTGGTGGTTGCTCCATAATGGTGTGGGCTCTGTTTACAAGAAATTTTCTGGATTCTATGATCCAAGAGAAACGACCATTTACTGTAAATGCTTGCGTTCGGCTACTTGAAGGCCATTTGAAACCATTCATAGGTCCTAATTTTCTCAAACAACGAAGGAATTTTTATGAATGACAATACGCCATGTCATAGGGCCACGATTGTTTGCGATTGCTTTGGAGATCATTCTGGGTAATTTGAGCTAACCATTTGGCTACTCATATCTGCCGACGTATAACCGATCATTCATTTATGGGACATAATCGAGATGTCAGGTCGTGCACAGAATCCTGCACCGGCTACACTTTCACAATTATGGGTGGTTGTAGAGACAGCATTAGTCATTGTTTCTGGAGGAGACTTTAACGACTTGTTGAGTCAATTCCACGTCGAGTTGCTGCGCTGCGCTGCGCCGCGCAAACGGAGGTCCGACACGATATCAATAGGTACTCCATAACTTTATCATTTCAGTGTATGTCGCACCTTAACTCGTCTTCGATATCACCTGGAATCTATAGGCCTTCGCGACCACTCACATTAAATTATACTTACACTAAATAAAGGAGGGAAGAATGGGGATTCAATCATACACCGCCAATGAGGTGTTCATAGTGTTCATAGTTGGATTATGCAAATTCCTCTCAGATATAAAAAGTATGAGATTGGCGACTAGCTCTTCTGACAACGATGACAACACATCTGTTTATGTGTTAGTGCATCTAGTTATGACGAGAGGAATACAATTCACTTAAGAATTTGGATTGTGCTATGTATCTGCAGGGTGCGCCGTTCTGCATCTGCTTTCTCCGGCTGATTTCAGAAGTCCTTCAATTACTAAACAGGACACAAGATATTTCCCATTTGTTTATTTCAAAAGCAATGTCATCTCATTACTGTCGTATATCATTCACTGTTTATAAAAGTACTGTTTGTTGCGCAACATAGCCAAATGTCAAAGTGTAACGAACTACTAGCTCCTACGGTGACGTCTCCCGCTGACCGGCTTTGATGATATTTTTCTTGACTGTTTAGTCGAATTGCACTCAGGAACAATGCTCAAAATAAATAAATAAATATATATATATATATATATATATATATATATATATATAGTAATTCTTCATGACTATCAAAGGTGTTGCAAATGCTTGGCCCTTAAGACCTAGTTCATTACAGTTCCACATTTTTGTGACTGAAGAAGTTTCTCTTTTCCTCACTAGTGCATTGACAAATGGCATGTGTGGGATTCACATTGACGAAGCCATAAAAGTTTTCATCTCAGGTGTTTAGGTATTCTAACAAGGAGTTTAATTAAGTTGATTCAGTTGTTAAGAGGTAATATTTGCTGGTTAAGAGAATTATTTCTCATTTTCCGTAGGAGCATGATAGTTTTAAATACTAGTACGTTTTTCAAGGCATAGTGTTAGTAATGACATTCACAATATTAAAAACGTTGAAAAATGTGGCCGGCCGGAATGGCCGTGTGGTTCTAGGCGCTTCAGTCTGGAACCGCGTGACCGCTACGGTCGCAGGTTCGAATGTTGCCTCGGGCATGGATGTGTGTGATGTCCTTAGGATGGTTAGGTTTAAGTAGTTCTAAGTTCTTGGGGACTGATGACGTCAGAAGTTAAGTCCCATAGTGTTCAGAGCCATTTTTTTGAAAAACGTGCACAACTGAAAGTGTCTGATTCTTCTAGATGTTAGACGAATTCTGTAACAAAGAGTTGTGTATAAAATGATATTAAACATTTGGGTGAATGACTATTTAAGGCATATAATAAACACAGAAAAGAAGATTAGTTCGTTGTCGTAGTCGATAGATGTATGTTCTTATATTATTTCATGGTTAATTTGTCGCCTTTCCATTAGATACATTTGTGCACCTATACTTCACTGACAATGCGTAATCTAAATAACCTTCTGGACTTTTGATACACTAATCGATATGTGTTGGGATATGCATTTTCTGTTACCTCAGAGAGACCTATATATATATATTGAGATACTTCTTTATTTCAGCAGTCACTATTTTTGACGTCTCCTGAGATTTCACTATTACCAAGTCCCCCAGTTTAATTTTTGGGAATTTTCTTTGGTATCATGCATTATATTTCTTATTCCTCCTTGTTTTTTCATAGTATACCTGACACTGATTTCCCTTTGCTGTGGAAACATGATTCTACAAGCTGGATTTTGTATATTTTCTTACTGGCTATCTGTCATATATGACTTCGAGGGGTGAGAATCCAGTTGAATTATGTTGCAGACTGTTCATGATATCTTAAAAACCCTTGACATATTTCATACAATATACATGGTTTTTGTTATGGTACGCAGAACACAGCCTTTCAATTTCCCTCATTTATCTTTCAGATGCACTGCTGGATGGATGATAGACTGAGATTAACATGTCTCTAATTTCTGTATGTTTAAAGAAGTCCTCCCAAGTTTGAGATGTGAACAGTGACTCATTATCTGAGAGGATTGCTTTAGGTTTCCGAAATGTATTGAAATAGCCACTGGTAAATAATGTAATCAGTTGTATACTGGTTGCTTCTTGAATGGGTATAGTTTGATTAGTTTTGAGAAAATATCTACAATTGCAAATGTGTCTCAATAACCCTCTTTTGTTTTTGGCAGACTGTAGTAAGGTCTAGGTTTTCATCCAGCAATATGTTCTGCATTATTCCCCTACTGTTTTGGTTACTAACTTTGACTCTTTGACTTCTGTCACAGCATTCAAGTTACATTTCTACTCTCCTAGCAATATTGCATTTTCTGTGTACATTTAGTGGTTGCACCATGTCCAAAACTTTCATGAATGTAAGTTACGAGAATGTTAATATATTCTTCTGGCCTGCAAGATTTCGAACCATCTAAGTCAGGTTCGTACCTTCTACACAATATTTCCTTATGGATAACGTAAGACTAACAAATGTTTCTCTCTGACTTCTTCCTAGAAAACTTTTAACTAGTCCCCAGTAAGATTATCATGGTTCTAATTTCTCTCAAAATCTTCAGAAATTTCAAAATTTCTTGTTCCTCTTTTTACTCCCTTTATGTATATAATTTCAAACTGATTTCCTACATCCCCTCTACTGTTTTCCGTGTCATTTCCTATTGGTAACACAGAGAGAAACTGCTATTATATTTTTCTCCTAGAATGTATGTTTTATAACAGCCAAACTTCTTCGTAATTCTACTGTGATAAAGCTTACATTATTACACAAGAGTTTTTAAAGTTATTGAAGGTCAAATGAATGGCTTGTAATTCTTTCTCTGTTGTGGTATTGGATTTCTCAGATTTCTATAAGACTCAGCTGCCAAAAGCTACTGAGTTGTACTGTATCTTTCCCCCTTCAACTTCTTGACTAAGATGTGCCGCCCATCTAGTGTTATTGCTATAAGCCATAATGCAAAAGCACAGAGACGTATGAGGTCTTGACAAAATTGAGCTTTGATATAAATGTTTTCTTATTCATTTGATGCAATGTGGCATTCTTAATTATAGTCTCATATCGTGTTCTTCTTGAGTAAATTATATAAACAAAAGGCAATGAGGACTTAATTCTTTACAATTTTTACATCTATGTAATCGGAAAAGATTTTAATTGCTTTTCTTTCTTAGGTTCAGTCTATCTTGTCTCTCAACACAAAATCTAAAGTTTTGATAGACACAGCCACAGACATATTTAGACCAAAAGGCACAACACAATATTGATAATACTTCCCACTGTACAAAAAAACAGTGTATCTCCTGGAATCACTATCCAGGCACACTTGATGATAACCTGAGGTTAGACTTAAGCTATTCATATATTTGACGCATTGAAATTAGTAAAGGATTTCATTAATGTTCTTGGGGTGGTCATTCTCTCTTTTTTCAAATTTATTAAGCTGTCTAGAATCCAGCATAAGTCTGACCTCTCCATCTCGCTTTGAGACAACTACCATGGCTTGTTATACTCACTCCTATTCCTTTATAAAATCCTGCATGTCTCCGTCTTTTGAATTTCCTTTTCTACAGCTTTTCATTTTGCTAAACGTATTTCGTATGGTTTTAAGAAAAATGGTTCATGTGATCTGAGGCTTAATTTCTGTTGGTAATTCTTCACTCTTCCTGGTGTGTTGTACAATACATCCTGGAATTCCTATAAGACTATCTTCAACTGTTCTTTCTGATTTTAATCTAAGGATATATCTGCATCTACTTTTCTGTTTACGAGTTCGTCAGAGCTCTGATCATCCATGGGATCACTAGGAAACTCTTCTAGAATGTGTCTGTTGCCTCCCACACTACAACATTCTGTGATATAGATACATTGATACCCAAAATTCACAAGGTACATTTCTGTTTTGATGGTTACTCCATCTTTGAGCTTTGTTACAATTATACTTTTTCAATCGCGATCAAAACTTACACCCATTTTAAGTATCTAGTCCATATCAAGCAGGAAATTTTTAATCGATCCTTGGATACCCAAACAACTACACACAAACTGTTTATTCACAATCTCAAAATGGAAAATTTCATGACTCCGTACCATTTTGCTACCCCTCCCTGTCGTTCCTTTGACTTTAACCCCAGCTACCGATAATTCAACAGCACTTTTACCTTGCATTATGTCATCTCTAAACTTTCCTGTTATTCTTGAGACAAGGCTTCCTGTGTGTAGCAGACATTTACTTTTCCAACCATTTATCTTAACTCTTACATAAGGCCAGATCAATTCATCCTCTATACCTCTTTCTTCAGTATTTTCAAATAATAGGCCCTTTTCAGTTTCTTTAAAATCCATACGTTTTTTCTTTTTCTGATCACAAGATACACACCTTTCAGTTTTAATCACGTTTTCAGTTATTTAACTACTTAAACCTAACTTACCTAAGGATATCACACACATTCATGTCCAAGGCAGGATTCGAACCTGCGAAAGTAGCGGCCGCTCGGTTCCAGACTGAAGAGCATAGAACCGCTCAGTCACAACGGCAGGCACACCAGTAGTTAAATAAAACTTTCAGCTTTCGCGACTCAACATTGGTGGGCCCACGATGCATAGATCTCCAGGCAAGGTTTCTTCTCATGGGTTATTTACATCTCCTCACTCGACTGACTCACTACCGTGCCATCTGGTACATTCGTTGCCCATGCCTGCGTGGGAAACAACTTCTCACTCATTAACGTTATATTCTGCAATGCTACTTAAGGGAGCGCATTACTTCTGGTAGCTGCATTCTCCCAACAAAATGTAAAATTTAGAAAATTAAAAGCTATTCTAAACAAACGGAACTTCATACGTGCCCTAAAAGACTGCTGCAGATTTAATCCACTTTTACAAACGTAGTAAACTTTTCATTCGCTGTTGTGATAACTTAATCACGTACCACTTTTGTTTAGGTTTTTATCTCCTCTTGGAAATGACACATGCTATTTACTAAAATAAAAGAAATGAAATGATATTTCATAAAGTAATTAATGTTCCTTCTTTTTCAGAAACCACTCAACACATCGCTAAAACGAGTGCACTATCAATTCGCGCGTGGTGAGTACTTCGACATTATATTCTGGCAGATATAATTTTGTACATAATACTATTAAATTTCTTTTTCTGTTTCTAGTAGTAACATTGCTTTGTAAAGTGGCACACGGCGTTCTAGTAAAGTTAATAGGTTCCGCCGGTAATGCACTTGAAGTCTACTTTATGCGATTAACTGGTAGTTGGAACTGTACGCAACTAATGTCTCAGGCTGATGATACAGGCTCGCTTGTGTAGTAACCTATCGAACTGCCTGCCCGGTTAGCCGTTCGGTCCAATGCATCGCTTTCCGGGCGGGAAGGCGTGCCGTTCCCCGGCACCAACCCGGCCGGCGAATTAGTGTCGAGCTCCGGTGTGACGGCCAGTCTGGATGGTTTTTAAGGCGGTTTTCCATCTGCCTCGGCGAATGAGGGCTGTCCCCTTTATTCTGTCTCAGTGACACATGTCGGCGATTGCTGCGCAAACACTTTCTCCACATACGCGTACACCATAAGTACTCCACCATGCATACATTAGGGTTACACTCATCTGGTGTGAGACGTTCCCGGGGGGCCTAACCGCACAATAACCCTGGGTTCGGTGTGGGGCGGCGGTGGGGTGAGTGGACCGCTGTAGCCTGTTGTTAGGTTGTGTACCACTGCGTGCTACGGCAGGAACGAAGCCTCTCCGTCGTTTCTAGGTCCCCAGTTCCATACAATACAATACAAAACATGTAACCTCCACTCCGCTCTTCACTTGTCTCTGGCAGTTCGTCTAGCAGCCTTTGCTCATCCCACAACTGTTCACACGGAACCATTTCCTAAAGATATTGTTATTTCGGCCTTAGAGAGCCAGTTATTTTGTTTCTAAGGTCTTTTTTTATTGACTGCTGGTGGTTTCTTGCTGTACAACAAGCCTACTGATTAAATGTTGCTCATTTAGCATATTTATAATACGAAGAGCTGGAACGATGAGTACACAGAGCTAAGTTAACCATGTACCACAAATTAGGGATAAGTTTTTTATAACAAAAGTAACCTGATGTAAACCGATGAGGATCTAATACCTACATTAAAACCTATCTTTCAAAGTAAATGTTTACTTAAATCTTAGGGTAAAGATGCCGATAAATTTGTCTACTTATTAATCTCCATTAACATTATCACACTTCCCCACAAGAGTAAATAAACCGTTGTGTAAAATAACTTACAGCGGTTACAGAGTTGTGTCAAAGAACAATTGGTTACAGGGTAAGGAATGCTTGTACTCTCTGTATTCTCATTTAGTCGTCACATTCGATGTTCAACCGAATGTCATTAAAGTCTCCGTCCGGGCGTCCAAATTTAAGTTTTCGAAGGTTTACCCTAAGTGCTTCAGGCAAATATTAGCTTAGTACTACAAAAATTGCAGACCTGTTTCCATCCCAGTTCTGTCCATCACGTGAGATTTTGCTGCAGTGACTTTGTCTTTGACGGTACAGTAATACCTAAGGTTTCCTCGTTTGTTAAACCTTAAAGGATAACGATAAAAGAAGAATGAGTAGCTGTATGTAACATGTGGTTGTACGGATACGCTGATGAAAACAGATGATTGTACTTTAAACACGACGTGGGTTCAATAAGTGATGCCATACTTTTTTTCTGCTGATTTTGGTTAGGAAAATTCGGAATTTACTGTACGATATTCTCACTTCAGCCCCTGTAGTTTCATGACGTTCCGAGTGGTGGTGGCGCTGTAGGGAGCCTTCAAAATGGCGTTTGTAATGAACGTGCGTTCCAAGCAGAGAGCTATAATTGAATTTCTTTTGACGGTAAACCAGAGCTCGGAGGTATTCATATGTGTTTGTAAAATGTCTACGGAGACTTTGCATCGAACAAAAGCACTGTGAGTCATTGGCCAAGGCGTCGTCGTCATTACAAGTTCGCAGGAGCCTTATTTTCACGTGGCGGACAGCCACACACAGCGGTGACTTCTGTAATTTTGTCGTAGCCTCAAAAATGCAAACGAACTGCTGCCTCCCAATGACAACACAAGACCTCACACAAGCCTGCGCACCCGAGAGTAGCCCACAAAACATGACTGGACTAGTCTTCTTCACCTACCATGCAGCCCAGATCTAGCATCTTCCGACTTCCATCCGTCTGGCCCAATGACAGGTTCACTCCACGGGAAGCAGAACTTGGGTGATGGGGAAGTTATTGAGTCAGCAATACTTTCGCTCCGACGTCGACCTGTGGAATGTTGAATTTCACCTGTGGGCATACTGTCCCTCCCAATAAGGTGGCATAAAACCGTCGCTTTGGTGGGAGATTGTGAGGGAAAATAGGGTATTTAAGTCAAAGAAGGGGGGGGGGGAAACAATATGGTGTATTGCAATCCTGAATAAAACGAACCTCCATTCAGAAAAAAAAGTGTTGCCTTACTTATTCAGCACCGCTCGTACATTCAGAGTAACAATTATCTGAATTCATAACTCTACTTCTTTTCAACTTGAACAGGAAGTAGTAAAATAAATCCAATCCCGGTTCAACATGGCCCTATCAATCTGTTCAAAACCAATGCTGTTGCAAGCTCGCGGCTCTGGCAGGGTTGTTAGTGGAAGAGGCGGAAGCACTGAATCTTTCACATAACCCCACATAGAAATATTAAGGCAGTTAGGTCGGAAGGACGTGGCGGCCATTACATGACTCGCTAGTCATTGGCCACACCACAACCAATCCGTCGGTTTCTCAAAAAAATGGGTAAAATGCCTCTGAGCACTATGGGATTCAACTGCTGAGTCCCCTAGAACTTAGAACTAGTTAAACCCAACTAACCTAAGGACATCACAAACATCCATGCCCGATGCAGGATTCGAACCTGCGACCGTAGCGGTCTTGCGGTTCCAGACGGCAGCGCCTTTAACCGCACGGCCACTGCGGCCGCCGTCGGTTTCTCAGTTTCTTGTTTACCTGTTCATGAAAATCATGAAGCAAGTTGGATGGTGCACCATACTGTTAGTAGATGAAGTCCACAATATCGGTTTCCAGTTGGCTTTAAGCACTATGGGACTTGATATCTGAGGTCATTAGTGCCCCAGAACTTAAAACTACTTAAACCTAACTAACCTAAGGACATCACACACATCCATGTCCGAGGAAGGATTCGAACCTGCGACCGTAGCCGTCGTGCGGTTCCAGACTGAAGCGTCTAGAACCGCTCGACCACACCGGCCGGCTCCAGTTGGACTGAATGTGAGTCGCTTACAAAACCCCTCTTCAGTCAGTGCAGGTTAACCCATTGATTTTGCGTTGCAGAGGCATCCTGTTGCTTTAAACTGCCCATACCATCGCCGAAAGGAGTTGGCAGTTGTTGAATCTCTGTCTGACCATGATGTAATCTAATTGAAATCTTCCCGTATCTCCCGGCCTTTTCCAAGTATACCTCCTCCTCTTGTGATTCTTGAACAGGGTATTCGCTATAACTAGTTGAAACTTGTTACAGAACTCAATTAGTCTTTCTCCTCTTTCATTCCTTGTCCCAAGCCCAAATTCTCCTGTAACCTTTTCTTCTACTCCTTCCCCTACAATTGCATTCCAGTCGCCCATGACTATTAGATTTCGTCCCCCTTTACATACTGCATTACCCTTTCAATATCCTCATACACTTTCTCTATCTGTTCACCTTCAGCTTGCGACGTCGGCATGTATACCTGAACTATCGTTGTCGGTGTTGGTCTGCTGTCGATTAGAACAACCCGGTCACTGAACTGTTCACAGTAACACACCCTCTGCCCTACCTTCCTATTCATAACGGATCATACACCTGTTATACCATTTTCTGCTGCTGTTGATATTACCCGATACTCATCTGACCAGAAATCCCTGTCTTCCTTCCATTTCACTTCACTGACCCCTACTATATCTAGACTGAGCCTTTGCATTTCCCTTTTCAGATTTTCTAGTTTCCCTACCACGTTCACGCTTCTGACATTCCACGCCCCGACTCGTAGAACGTTATCCTTTCGTTGATTATTCAATCTTCATCTCATGGTAACCTCCGCCTTGGCAGTCCCCTCCAGGAGATCCGAATGGGGGACTATTCCGGAATCTATTGCCAATGGAGAGATCATCATGACACTTCTTCAATTACAGGCCACATGTCCTGTGGATACACGTTACGTGTCTTTAATGCAGTGGTTTCCATTGCCTTCTGCATCCTCATGTCGTTGATCATTGGTGATTCTTCCGCCTTTAGGGGCAATTTCCCACCCCTAGGGCAAGAGAGTGCCCTGAACCTCTATCCGCTCCTCCGCTTTCTTTGACAAGGCCGTTGGCAGAATGAGGCTGACTTCTTATGCCGGAAGTCTTCGGCCGCCAAAACTCATTATTTATCAAAATTTAGGAAGTGGCGGGGATCGAACCCGGGACCGAAGACGTTTTGATTATGAATCAAGGACGCTACCCCTAGACCACGAGTACGCGTATGTAGGTGAAAGTGGTCAACACACCACTCTCCTGGCCGTATGTCAGTTTGCGAGACCGGAGCCACTACTTCTCGATCAAGTAGTTCCTCAGTGCGCTTCATAAGGGCTGGGTGCAGCCCACTTGTCAACAGCGCTCGACCGACCGAACGCTCACCCATCCAAGTGCTAGGCCAGTCTAATAGCGCTTAAGTTCGGTGATCTGACAGGAACCGGTGTTACCACTGCGGCAAAACCGTTGGCAGCATATTGAGATTAGGTATCTCTAATTCTTGGTAGCATGATAATGTTCTAGTCAGGATGATTACGGTTTGTTGGACCTTCTCCGTAGCTGAGGTCGCTAAGGCACGCGTATGCGGTGGTTCCTAACTCGGAGGCAAGCCGGTACGAATCCTGGTGGTGCGAAATTTTGACTGTGAAAATAGGCCCGTCAATGGGAGGAGAATTGAAGGCGTGAAGGCATAAAGTTCCTGACCACCAGTGTCTGCACCAATTTCCTTCGTTAAATTGAAGACCACTCCGCAGTGTCTCATGAAGTGATGGTACGTTTCATTGTTGATGGTGATCTGTGCGTCAGATGGGGACGTTAAGCTCGGTTCCCTCTCGTTACTATACGAAAGAAGTAGTCTCTACGTCTATAACAACACAAAACCAATACTAGACTGCACACAAAGTCATCACAGTCACCCAGATAACAAAGATAGACACTTGACCATAACAGGTCCGAGGAAGGCAACGACAAACCACCTCCACTACAGCCTTGTCAAGAGCGGAGATGTAGGTAGGATTCATACTTCTGTTCGCTTGTGGTCGTTTCTTGGATTTGGGACTATTTTGACTTTTGACTGTTTGTTGAACTTCATATGGTTATGTTTCCTTAACGTTTTTCATGTGCCTCTGTCATAGATCACCGAGAGAGATGGTGTAACTGTTAACAGTTCAATTTTCGGCGGACGTGGTTCAGTTCCCCATCCGACGATCAAGAGTTAAATTCTCCGAAGTTTCGCTGAAATCAGTGGACACAAAAGCCGGGTGTTTCTCCTGAAAAAGACACTGCCGGTTTCCTTTCATATTCTTTCACTGTCGAGCCCACGCTCCGTCTCAAATGACAACGTTGTCGACTGAAACTTAAGCCCTAATCTTTCACCTTCATGTCAGCGATATCTTATCCGCTGTGTTGCACAAGTTAACTGTATCACTGTGTGTGAAAGGATCCACGTGTTTCTTTCGACACATACGGCCTCCAAACATAGTGGTGTATCGGCAATCGTACGTAGCTCGGTCCATATTAGTTCTTGAAAGACAAGCTGTACTTTTTGTAAGGTCAATCTTGTGGTAGTAATTCTTTAGATATTGTTGCTAGGTAAGTGAATCCAGTGCTCATATTCGGAACAGATCTTCTGAAAGTTAAGAATTATGACATATCCAGTTTATATTTCATTAATTTATAATACACAGGCTCATATACTGTATTCAGAAAACCGCACTAACGAGGTTGGGAGAAGAACCTCCCAGAAATAGGTTTTGTGGACTCCATTGATGACGAACATAACAGTTCATAATTACTTAAATCTGAATATGAGCACGAATAATCGAAACTACTGAGCAGTTGTAATACAGCTTGTGTGAAACGATTGGATAGTATTAGTTCAGGAGAGACTGTCCAGTCATACTAGGGTTGTCCAGAAAGTAAGTTCCGATCGATCGCTAAATAGAAACCACAGCGAAAATCAGAAAGACTTTATTTGCAAGAGTTCGCTACAAATTCCAGATACTTCTCTACATAGGCACCGCTCCGACTTAGACCTTTTCTAAGCGTTATACCAAACTTCCAACACCATCGTTAAAGAAGGCAGCCACCTGTGCATTCCGATAATTTTCTACGCTGGTCTATAGCGCGTAGCCGGCGCCCAAGTGTTGTCTTCGTATCCAGCGTTTCATGTGAACAGAGATGATACTCAGGACGAGCCAATTAGGGCTGTGTTGTTGGTAATTGAACATTCCCATCGAAAAGGCTGCAGGTGCGTCTTCACTGCCCCCTGCAGAGTGCGGCTGAGTATTCCCATGAAGAAGTAAGTGCGTAGCAGTTGTGTTATGTGGGCTGCATTCATTAAGGGGAAGCCTCTCAGCAGGCCCTTCTACTTGGCGGGAGGCATCGTTATTCTAGGAACCTTTACTCGCTGACAATGCTCTCACAACAGAAAAGATCGTCTTCATGCGATCGACGATCATACTAGAGACAGAACCCAACCTATCTGTGCAAAGCTTCATTGGGTTTTCACTGTGGTGTCAGTTTCTCGACCAATCGGAACTTACTTTCTGGACAACTCTCGTATTAATGTGACCATCTGTCAAAGGCCTGAATAACCAACTTTGGCAGTGCTGACAATTGCGAGACGTGCATGCAAAGAGTCACTGAGGTTCTGGAAGGTACCAACAGGGATGTGGAACCATCCTGACTCCAGTACCGTGGCCAGATGCTTTATGTTTCTCGGTTGAGGATCCGTACTGCGAACAGCCTGGTTGAGGTAGTACCACTGACTCTCGTGACTTTTGGTGGCTAGTGAAATACGTTAAATTGGCGTGCTCATCGAACCATGAACCTACACGCCGAGTGTGTGACACTTTGCTTTGTCCTATTGCTAGATGCCAATGTGCTTAGGAAAAACAATCTACATGTAGCTGTGGACAGATATATACTTTATGCTGATGTGTTGTGCCTTCCGGAATGACGATATCATCCAGAGAAAGCCACGAAAACGTTCCCTGGGCCATAACGACCCCTCGCCCGACCTGGAGCCTTCCGATTATGGTCGCAGGGTGGTTTACTTTCAAACGTTTCCGATCGATGGACTATAAAACGTGATTCATTGGAAAAGGCCATCCGTCACCATTCAGTGGGCGTCCATTTGCAGAATTGGCGCGCTAATTCCAGCCTTCGCCGCGGAAGAAGAGCAGTCAGCATGGGTGGACAAACCAAGAGCCTGCTGCAGAAACCTGTACGCAGCAACGTTCGCTGAACGGTCGTTGAGCAGGCACCTTTGGTAGCCTCTTGGTTCATCTGATCTGGGCGGTCAGTGGCTCAACAGTTGCTCGTCTGTTTATCAGTCCGTATCTCTCCAGCCGTCGTTTAGCCCTGTCATCTATGGCCTGCGGTGCACCACAATTGCCTAGGTCGCGGATTTGGGTAGCGCGATTTTGCCATGCACGTTATAGTATAACTACAGTAGCACACGAACATCTTACAGACTTAGCCATTTCTGAAATCCATCGACCCTTGGCGCAAAAGCCAATCGTCACGCACATTTAGGACGTCAGATAAATCGCCGCGTTTCCTCTTCGCGACAATGACTGCACTTTTTCTGTGTCCCTCGGGCTTACATTATATATCTTCCACTGCTATTGCTAGTGCACCAGTCAACTGTGACTATAGCACGCTGAAGTCTAACATCGGTGGTGGTTCCATTAATGTTACTCGACCTTACAGTAATGGTCAGTAATAGAAAAAAGAAATGCTGTAAACATGTGTGGAAAGACGTTCGATGCGATATGGGCCATTATGTTCATTATAGCTGTTGGTCTATTGGCAGTACAAGAGGTGCTGAACGTAGTTACCAGTGATTATTAAACATCCTTCACCCCTCCTTCTCAAGGCATCACGGGCTCAGCTGACACACAAGGCTAACCTCGGATCTGGCCACGTGCCTCGGACACACTCTCTAATGCGTACGCTCATTGTCGGTGGTTATGCGTAACGACAATACCTTTAATGTCTCATAGACAGAGATCGAAGGTGTTGGGGCCAGGTAAACGGAGACACCGTTTACTGGACCTCCCCAATCAATTTACCGCTCATTAAAGGTGCAGGCAGTAAAGGAACGGGTTTCAGGACATATGTAAGTGGATGGACATAGCTTAGCAAAGAGTTCAGCGGCAGGAGATGGGCAATGAGAGAAGATGTGGACAGTGGGGGGAAGAGATGGACAGAGAGAGGGGGACGGAAACCAAGAGGAAAAATAGATAGGGTGAAGATGGAGATGAACATGAGAGGAAATGGCGGTAGGAAGAAGTGGGCGGAGAAATTGGTCTCTTTGCACGACGTCCAGTATGTTTCTGTGCACGAATGGGACATCTCTAACAAGATACTGACGCACTTTCACTGATATCCACCAAGCACTTAACATGGTATAGAACTTCAACTACCTCGTCGTTGAGTTTTGCACAGCAGTGTAGAATTCACGAGATAGGTAAGCTGTATGATGGTAATTTCGATAAGGATGTAACTAATCCATTGATTTCGGCGCAAGGCTGGCTACTATGTGCCAAATGAAATGTGCATCTTACAGATGCATCCAATCCTCAAGTGGAAATTCCATGAACTTTACATAAAAATGTAGGCTATAAGGCAATGAAACGTTCCCTACGCCAAGGAAATGTATTGAACCACTGGAAACGAGGGTAAACAACGTCGAAATTGTTATCATGGGAGGCTAACTTTGAAAACAAATACTGTCTGGCTGCTCAGATAGGAAGATTCTTCCTCGGCATTTTGTCTCGGTAGCAGTAGAGACATACGCTATGTGATATAATTTCTTGTCTGTGATGAAGCACCCGAAAAAGGCTGAGGACATCTACATCTACATCTACATCTACATCTACATTTATACTCCGCAAGCCACCCAACGGTGTGTGGCGGAGGGCACTTTACGTGCCACTGTCATTATCTCCCTTTCCTGTTCCAGTCGCGTATGGTTCGCGGGAAGAACGACTGTCTGAAAGCCTCTGTGCGCGCTCTAATCTCTCTAATTTTACATTCGTGATCTCCTCGGGAGGTATAAGTAGGGGGAAGCAATATATTCGATACCTCATCCAGAAACGCACCCTCTCGAAACCTGGCGAGCAAGCTACACCGCGATGCAGAGCGCCTCTCTTGCAGAGTCTGCCACTTGAGTTTGTTAAACATCTCCGTAACGCTATCACGGTTACCAAATAACCCTGTGACGAAACGCGCCGCTCTTCTTTGGATCTTCTCTATCTCCTCCGTCAACCCGATCTGGTACGGATCCCACACTGATGAGCAATACTCAAGTATACGTCGAACGAGTGTTTTGTAAGCCACCTCCTTTGTTGATGGACTACATTTTCTAAGAACTCTCCCAATGAATCTCAACCTGGTACCCGCCTTTCCAACAATTAATTTTATAAGATCATTCCACTTCAAATCGTTCCGCACGCATACTCCCAGATATTTTACAGAAGTAACTGCTACCAGTGTTTGTTCCGCTATCATATAATCATACAATAAAGGATCCTTCTTTCTATGCATTCGCAATACATTGCATTTGTCTATGTTAAGGGTCAGTTGCCACTCCCAGCACCAAGTGCCTATCCGCTGCAGATCTTCCTGCATTTCGCTACAATTTTCTAATGCTGCAACTTCTCTGTATACTACAGCATCATCCGCGAAAAGCCGCATGGAACTTTCGACACTATCTACTAGGTCATTTATATATATTGTGAAAAGCAATGGTCCCATGACACTCCCCTGTGGCACGCCAGAGGTTACTTTAATGTCTGTAGACGTCTCTCCGTTGATAACAACATGCTGTGTTCTGTTTGCTAAAAACCCTTCAATCCAGCCACACAGCTGGTCTGATATTCCGTAGGCTCTTACTTTGTTTATCAGGCGACAGTGCGGAACTGTATCGAACGCCTTCCGGAAGTCAAGAAAAATAGCATCTACCTGGGAGCCTG
This sequence comes from Schistocerca cancellata, assembly GCF_023864275.1. Lineage (NCBI taxonomy): Eukaryota > Metazoa > Arthropoda > Insecta > Orthoptera > Acrididae > Schistocerca > Schistocerca cancellata. The sequence goes on from NC_064631.1 coordinate 412,567,686, forward strand.
TATCTAATATTTTCTGGGTCTCATGAACAAATAAAGCGAGTTGGGTTTCACACGATCGCTGTTTCCGGAATCCATGTTGATTCCTACATAATAGATTATGAGTTTCCAAAAACGACATGATACTCGAGCAAAACACATGTTCTAAAATTCTACAACAGATCGACGTCAGAGATATAGGTCTATAGTTTTGCGCATCTGCTCGACGACCCTTCTTGAAGACTGGGACTACCTGTGCTCTTTTCCAATCATTTGGAACCTTCTGTTCCTCTAGAGACTTGCGGTACACGGCTGTTAGAAGGGGGGCACGTTCTTTCGCGTACTCTGTGTAGAATCGAATTGGTATCTCGTCAGGTCCAGTGGACTTTCCTCTGTTGAGTGATTCCAGTTGCTTTTCTATTCCTTGGACACTTATTTCGATGTCAGCCATTTTTCCGTTGGTGCGAGGATTTAGAGAAGGAACTGCAGTGCGGTCTTCCTTTGTGAAACAGCTTTGGAAAAAGGTGTTTAGTATTTCAGCTTTACGCTTGTCATCCTCTGTTTCAATGCCATCATCATCCCGGAGTGTCTGGACATGATGTTTCGAGCCACTTACTGATTTAACGTAAGACCAGAACTTCCTAGGATTTTCTGTCAAGTCGGTACCTAGTATTTTACTTTCGAATTCACTGAACGCTTCACGCATAGCCCTCCTTACGCTAACTTTGAAATCGTTTAGCTTCTGTTTGTCTGAGAGGTTTTGGCTGCGTTTAAACTTGCAGTGAAGCTCTCTTTGCTTTCGCAGTAGTTTCCTAACTTTGTTGTTGTACCACGGTGGGTTTTTCCCGTCCCTCACAGTTTTACTCGGCACGTACCTGTCTAAAACGCATTTTACGATTGCCTTGAACTTTTTCCATAAACACTCAACATTGTCAGTGTAGGAACAGAAATTTTCGTTTTGATCTGTTAGGTAGTCTGAAATCTGCCTTCTATTACTCTTGCTAAACAGATAAACCTTCCTCCCTTTTTTTATATTCCTATTAACTTCCATATTCAGGGATGCTGCAACGGCCTTATGGTCACTGATTCCCTGTTCTGCACTTACAGAGTCGAAAAGTTCGGGTCTGTTTGTTATCAGTAGGTCCAAGGTGTTATCTCCACGAGTCGGTTCTCTGTTTAATTGCTCGAGGTAATTTTCGGATAGTGCACTCAGTATAATGTCACTCGATGCTCTGTCTCTACCACCCGTCCTAAACATCTGAGTGTCCCAGTCTATATCTGGTAAATTGAAATCTCCACCTAAGACCATAACATGCTGAGAAAATTTATGTGAAATGTATTCCAAATTTTCTCTCAGTTGTTCTGCCACTAATGCTGCTGAGTCGGGGGGTCGGTAAAAGGATCCAATTATTAACCTAGCTCGGTTGTTGAGTGTAACCTCCACCAATAATAATTCACAGGAACTATCCACTTCTACTTTACTACAGGATGAACTACTACTAACAGCGACGAACACTCCACCACCGGTTGCATGCAATCTATCCTTTCTAAACACCGTCTGTGCCTTTGTAAAAATTTCGGCAGAATTTATCTCTGGCTTCCGCCAGCTATCTGTACCTGTAACGATTTCAGCTTCGGTGCTTTCTATCAGCGCTTGAAGTTCCGGTACTTTACCAACGCAGCTTCGACAGTTTACAATTACAATACCGATTGCTGCTTGGTCCCCGCATGTCCTGACTTTGCCCCGCACCCGTTGAGGCTGTTGCCCTTTCTGCACTTGCCCGAGGCCATCTAACCTAAAAAGGACTTCTGCCTTCAACGAATAGCGAACGAAGTGCAACACAAATGCGACTGATTGTAGCAGCCGCTGACACAGCAACTGTACGTCTGCGCCATTGTCACGCTGCGATGGAAGAAATGGTCACGTTGATGTCAGCAGTAACGTACATTGGAAAACTTGTCACTTCAAAGCAGCAGTGGTCCTTCATGAATCTCGACTTCTCCACCACTAAGAACAGCATTCCGCTGTCAAGTGTTTTTGTCCAGGAACCCAACTCAAGAAAACTGTCTCGCAAAGTGTGCTCCTGATTTTGCTCTTCCTTTCCCAAGTTTACTCACATGAGTTCTTCCGTTCTGCGTACTCCGGCAAGTGGGGTGTGGCGTAACAAACTTGTTGCTTCCACTCAGTCGTCTTTGTGCCACCTCGTTCATCTGCAAAGTGAATTTCTTCATAAACTCAGTGTGGTAGGTCATTCTGGCTATGCTAAAGTTTCTTGTATCCCTTTGACTGTTCTACACGTGCCTGCAAGTGCTAATGTTCCTTGGTGCTCTAGACGCGTTTACACGTGCATTTGACACTTGTGTCAGGTTCTCAGACATGTGCTCGTCCTTGCCGCCGCCCTTGTGCTCCGGACGTCTTAACACGGCCAGCCGCTTGAGTCTTTGTATGCCTCTGACTCGTTAATGCGCGAAGCACTTAGACGAGGCAGAGCCGCTAAGCACTTCTTCCTGAGTGTTCAGCAGCTTTCCATCGTTCGGTCTGTTTGCGTTTGCTGCTGTTATATTACTTGGGTTGCTATTTTCATCTTCATTTCTTCCTGAGAAAATGACCGCCGTTGTGGCTGTACACAGGAAGAAATCATGAATGTGGTGACAGGCAGTTAGACCTGGTTCTTAGCATAACAGGATAAAACAAACGGAAGCTTAGTACCACACGTCAGACGCCTCCATAAAAAAAAGATTGCAGTGTGTTGCAGGAAAGACTAGTTTTAGAGCTGATATCATTATATGTTGCTAATCATGCATTCTGATGATTAGAAATAAAAAAGCATTTCGATGGAAACTGAAATAATTGAAATATTCTTGTACTTACCGATTACATCTTGTGACACAACAACAAACAGGTCTCGATTAAAGTGGAGAATCCCACGTAGAATACTGTAAATATTAATGTGTCGTTAAAACAAGAACGTCTCTCAATCGACAAAAAATATCTGTACCTCGATAGATAAAAAAGTATCGAGTATTAATCGTATGGCCAGATGGTTCAAATGGCTCTGAGCACTATGGGACTTAACATCTATGCTCATCAGTCCCCTAGAACTTAGAACTACTTAAACCTAACTAACCTAAGGACATAACACAACACCCACTCATCACGAGGCAGAGAAAATCCCTGACCCCTCCGGGAATCGAACCCGGGAACCCGGGTGTGGGAACGTTGGCAAGACACGCAACTTCTTGCGTGATGTCAGTTTCAAAAAATCTTTTTTCGATAGCCTAAGTAGCTTAGGAAATACGAGAGGTGTTACGACCACGTAATTCATGTTTCACATGGATAGAAAACAGGTTGGAATTCGCACAACACTCACGTAGATATTAAAACCAATATCTTGAGAACGCTGATATACACCGCTCTGTTCTCAACTTTAAACAAAACTTAGAAATGTTACCTGTATGTCATTCCCAGTAGCCGATGTCCTAAGACGAACCACACGCAATGCCTACGCAACGTTGTTTTACCTCTGCGAAAGTCTTTAAACTTCACTCAGTGTTTTATTTAACTGGAAACAGCACCGCAAATAAAACGAATAAGGAAGATAAATTCAGTCCTTTATCGAGCGAAGGTATCGCACTGTAAGATCTGAAAGAATCAATAGTTTTTAGCCAAATTGTTTTCTTAAAACCGGATGATAATTATTTCATTAGTGGCAAGAACGTCCGCTCAACCATGTCGCTGACAATTCGTGGATGGAATCAACAAACGTGAACCGGAAAAGTTATTACTGAGGGTCCCAACGACTGCCGATGAATTCGAGCAGTATCACTGATATTCTCATCCTTTCCTTGCGTTGTTATGAATATTGGACGGCAGGCTTATGAATGAGTAACTGCGCAAGAGCTCTAAGTTTCTGAGATGAATCCAAAGTGAGACGTTGCATTCGTCATATGCTTCTAACATCCTATTAAAATATCCGGGAAAAGTGTAATTCTCAGGCGTGAAACAGTATTGAGATACCTGTGTGTTTGTTTGTGGAACGAGTCATTTCGAGAAAAATTTTAATTAGGTGTTATAGGAACTGTATCTGTCTAGTATCAGGAGCAGCGAAATGCCGAGCGGCAGACGAAATCTTCGCGCCCAGAGCTCCGGTAATGTTCAGCACAGGGTAGCCAGACCATGCGGGAGAACCAAGTAATCGTATACAGGTAGTAGGCGGAATGCGGTCTCCCAGCGCTGGCGGTTGTACGCGGCGACAGCGAAGCCTCGCTCACCGCAAAATGCACCGAGCACTCACGTAGCAGTCAAAGGGCTTGGACTTAAATAAGTGGTTGGAACTTCGTCGAAAGTCGCATGAAGAAGTATCATTTATTGCCGCAGTGGTAACATCGGTTCCCCGTCAGATCACCGAAGTTAAGCGCTGTCGGGCTGGGCTAGCACTTGGATGGGTGACCATCCGGTCTGCCGAGCGCTGTTGGCAAGTGGGGTGCACTCAGCCCTTGTGAGGCAAACTGAGGAGCTACTTCATTGAGAAGTCGTGGCTCCGTTCTCGGGGAGCGGTGTGCTGACCACATGCCCCTCCATATCCACATCCAGTGACATCAGTGTGCTGAGGATGACACGGCGGCCGGTCGGTACCTTTGGTCCTTCATTACCTGTTCGGGAGGAGTTTTTAGTTTAGTTTTAGTTTCGGACATCGTGTACATTTTCAAATCATCCGTCTTCCTAACTTGGTGCATAAGTTCTTTGCGTTTTTCCAAGGTTTTCAATAAACACAACATATACTCATAATAGAGACTTTAGTCATCAATAATATATTTTCCTTCACTGTTTAGAACAGGCTACAAACGCTGGCTTAACTTTCACATTTTGCGACCGAAGAAATCACATGGAGGCGAAGAACTCGTCGAGCCGTGTTCGGAGTGCAGTTCCACCCGCTTAGGAAGATCCTTGAAGGTTGTTCGATAGAGAGTGGAAAGGGTGAAAATCTGACGGCGTAAGATGACGTGAATAGGGTGGGGGTGGAATGACTTCCCAACCAAACTACTATACAATGTTTTCTGCTAGTCTTCTAAGAATACGGGCGGCCTTATCGTGAAGTAGCATCATTTCGCGCAACCTTCCTGGTCGTTGTTCATCGATTGCGTCAGCAGTGATGGTTACACCGAGGGTAAGCAATTAGTACTACACCACACTGTTGCTGTTCCACTAGATGTATTACATTATCTTTTGTAGCTGCGCGCAGGTCTTTCTATGGGTGAGTAGCTGATTTGTTTGGGCCCAACAATTACTATCTTTTCCTTATGTTAGCGTCAAGACACTACGACTCGTCACCAGTAGCAGTACCAAATAGGAGTGATCGGTACTGTTCAGTTGACGAGCAAAGCAAAGTGCACATATGACCAGCTACTGTGTTTCAAAATGGTTCAAATGGCCCTGAGCACTATGGGACTTAACTGCTGTGGTCATCAGTCCCCTAGATCTTAGAACTACTTAAACCTAACTAACCTAAGGACATCACACACATTCATTCCCGAGACAGGATTCGAACCTGCGACCGTAGCGGTCGCGGGGTTCAGACTGTAGCGCCTAGAACCGCTCGGCCACCACGGCCGGCTACTGTGTTCCGTGATTTGGCTTAGACCATGTGGTACCCATATACCCGAATTTTTAACCTTCCCCACTTCATTCAAATGTCACATAATGGTGGAATGATCACAGTTAATCACATCTGCCAGTTCTTGACTGCACTTGCACGGATCATTATGGATTAACGCGTTTAGACGATCTTCATCAAACCCGAAGCTCTTCCTGATCGATCTTCCTTAAACCTAAAAAGCCTTCTTCTAGCCATCCTCCGTCCAATGGAATTATCCCCATACATGAAGCAAATTTTTCTCGCCGCCTCGGCTGCTCTCATCCTTGCACTGAACTAAAACAGAAGATTAACTTCTCATGGCTGGGAAGCAAGTCATACAATATTTCTTAAAAGACATTATAGTCGCCGTTGACTTGAAATATTTATTATTACGATTGCAATTTTGGCCTTAGAGCCATTTTCAAGTAACACTACAAAAGTTACATTGTGTGAAATATGACTATGGTACATGTCGTCGTCAAAATGCATCCTTTTGACTGCGAGAATCCCACAAGATCGGATGAGTACGACACTTACTACATCATGTTAAAAATGTGCTGTATTGTCAATGTTACCATCGTTATAATAATCTATTATAAATATAAGCCCAGGTGCACTAACAATTTGTGGAGCTAAGTCTGTTGGCACGAAAATGCATTTACTAAACATACAGTCAACGGCGAGTATGATGTCTTTTAAGAAAAACATAAATAAAATAAAACAGAAGAATATGTCGGAAATGTTCCGACTTCTCCACTTTGCACTCCATTTTCCAACTTCCGTAGCTCCACTCGCTATCTCCAAATGACAAAATGTAAACGCAAATAGCAACAGTGTCCTACAAATAAAAAATGGCAATCGATAATGAACCCATAGCAACCGGAATACCGACATCCAAAACGAAAACTCTAAGAACTTTTGCACCAACTTAAGAGTTAAATGTACGTTAGGAAATAGCCAGAGCAATCAAACCACAATGACGACAAAAATAGTTTTGCGCACAATAAACGAACTACTCTGAACGGTACGGAGAGAACCAGGAAGATGGGTTCTCATCGTCTCGATATTTTTTCTTTGTGTGTGTGTGTGTGTGTGTGTGTGTGTGTGTGTGTGTGTGTGTGTGTGTGTGTCGATGCCTTTAGCGTTCGCAGGGCAGTCTTACAATTTCAGCTGTCACCTCGTAATTTTTTTTTTATTGCAGACATATGGCTGTAATTCTGATGCTTACTGAAATCTCAGCGTCGAGGTACTGCTGTAAGCTTCTAGAAAAGTCGGAACAAATCGGGTGGGACATTGTTAAAGTGGAGTAACTCGTGGGGATCCCTTTTCAACAGAAGTAGAAATGCTGCAGACGTGCTAGGCAAATCTAGATATCTTTTTTTAACTGTCTGCCTTAACCTATGCTGCTAAAAAGGAATTAGCACACCATATTCAGATTTATCAGCGCGATGGATCGTTTTGTTCTGCGGTGGCAACTTGGCGCTCTGATTTCAGTAAATACCACGAGCATAGAAATCCACCCTAGACTGAAGAAAAAAAGGAATTGTGTGACTTTATTATCCTGATATGATAACTGAAATTGTATGACTACCTCTCCCATTTGTTTCTCCTTCCTACAGTCGTTTTCTTTGGAACGATGCCTCTTGTGCTCATGTTGGCGGCCTATGGGTTAGGGAGATAAGTTTCGCAATCTGCCAACGAACAGCTAATGTAATGTAATGTAAAGGTTTTGATAATGTCATATGGGTATCTTTCATACGAACTGCTCGATGTAAGTTGAATCATAAATAGTGCTTACACCAGGGACAACAAGCATAAAGGATAATTTCCAGCATATACAAACATTTATATCAGGGGATTATACCTGAACACACAGAGCAGCTGCAAGTCTGTAATAGTAAGCCTCGATCTTCTTCAACAATACGCAGTGTCTCAGGAGGAACAGTAAATAAAATATCAGATGGGACCAGGTGATTACACTCGATACTAAACAGACGGTGTTCCGAGTATACACACAGGATGCTGAAACGTCGTAGGTATGATCACTGATCGGTACTGAAAATATATTTCCATTTCCTGTCAACACGTGAAAAAATGGCGCTGTTAGCAGCTAGAATGTGACGTGGGTGTTGTAAAGAGGGAGGAACGATCAGACATATGTTAACTGTGGTTCTGGGACGTTTATTCGAATGTGTCCTCCCGAATCAACAGAATGCGGCATGGTTGTAGTCAGTGCGGTATGTTATCACATGCTACACTTCAGGAACACTCCAGCTACATCCCTGATGGAATGAATTTTCAGACATCCCCACAACCAGACGTCACATAGGATTAGTTTGGAAGATTAGGAAGGTCACACATCCTGAAACTGTCTGGGGATGACTCAGTCGTTACCGAAGGTTTCCCGAAGTAAATATCTCCTGGCAACTGACATATGGCATCGCCCCATCTTGCATGAAAATAGTGGTCATAACGCAGTTGCTCTCTTGCTGGAATCACGTGTTGCCCATGGAGCTCTTTATAACGTTCAGATGACACTGTACACCTAATAACCTCAAGAGGGGTCATTTCCTCGAAGAAAAATGGTCCGAGAATGAAGGAGCTCTTGATATCACATAGCGTAGTCAATAATTTTTTATGCAATCAACAAATATTTATTCTTCGTCATCTAGTCCATACCAGCAGTTATCTCAGTGCTCGACTAAGGACCCATTAGAAGTCTCGTTCTAATATTGAACGACTCTAATTTCTCGAATTTTCTCCTCGTGGTCAATACTCGAGATGTATGTGGGGGGAACACTCCAATAATTGGCATCTAGACTATTCTTTTGTCACCCTTAATATGCTCCTAAAGTGATTGGGACAAAGCACTAATCTGACGACCACTATTAACCAAAACTGAGTTCCTGTACATGTACCAGAATCATAATTCGTTCACATCATTTCGATTCATGACCTTTATCTTCCAGTAGTAAGTACTGGTCAACCTCTAAATCACTCCACAGAACACCTCTAGGCTCAGTCATTTTGCCTGGTGGTTTTCTCTGCTTCTTTCTACGTTCACTCGGTACAAAATATGCTATAAATTCTTAGTATTTGTTGCAATGGTAATTTCGCTTTCGTTACCTGAACGTAGCTTCTTATGCATTTGAACCTTCCGCTTCGCTCACTAACCTTACCCAGTTAAACAGAATTAACACACTCTGGCTCCATAAGGCAGTTTACGGCTGTCCTGTCGAATCCGCTGACTTGGATGAGTTCGGGAATGGCATCAACAGAAACATCACCTCCTCATTATATCCAGCATATTACATCAAAATGTGTCCCTTTCGTTTCACATAGAATACATTCATTATCATTATTCATAACATCGCTCCCTGTAAAACACACTTTACTTTCTTTCTTCCATTCTAGTAAACCATCATACCTACTGCTTAATTACATTAGCCATTCCGTAACCTCGAGTACAGTTTAAACTTTATTTACCGCAACAGAAAGCGAAGCTAAACTCGGTGCTGCCACACGGTTAGTGCACATGCAAGTATTTATTCCAACAACGGTCGTGATATCTCTTGCAAGTACTTCCGAGCCGTCATGCACCCACAGCGCGACATTCCAGCATTGTTGATCCTGCTCTCTGTTTCTTGCGTACGCTTGACCTTACAAAGATACATTATTTGGTTTTTTGTCGCGGAATTGCTGCCTTTGATGTCAGCGGGTCTGCTCAAAGCGATCCACAGCAGTGGCCCCTATACTGTTGCGAACCTCCGTTTTCATTCCATCATTTTAGTGAAGCCGGCATTATGACCTCTCAATCAGCGACCAATGCCTCGTCCACCTCTTCTTCCTCTGTGTGTTTGCGCGGATCTCGTGTTGTAATCATTTATAATTTTATTACTCAGATGGTGATGATCATTGTAATGGTTTCTACTTTGGTAATGGTCGCACTGCGATGGTTCACTTACTTGTTTTGGGTACAGTTGTTGTTATTGTAGTCACGATTTTCATCGTCAAGATACAATACAGCCAAATCTCTTACTTTCTTAGAAAAACATTGCTTCATTATAATCGCCAATAACTTATCCTTGGACATTCCGCGACCATTTATCGTGCAAGATGTCAAACATTCTCCTTTCGGTTATCGTCCTGTAATGAGCTCCAGGTTTTTGCACATGTCTTTGCAAAAGCTACCGGCTCAGTATGGGGGAGCATAAACAAATTCCGTAATGGCTTCCTCCCGTTTGTCTACCGGCCAATATTCGTTCTCAAACCCTTTGAAAAGTTCGTCGAGAGTTTTACATCCTACTAGGGCGCAAACTGCACAGCTGTCTGCGTCCCCGCTTAATCATGTTCTAGCGATTCTTATGCGGCTCCTTTCTGGTAATTCTGTCCGCAGTTCGTGGTCTTGCGGTAGCGTTCTTGTTTCCCGCACACGGGGTCCCGGGTTCGATTCCCATCGGGGTCAAGGATCTTTCCCTGCGTCGTGATGACTGGGTGCTGTGTGTCTTTCATCATCATTGACTCACAAGTCACCGACGTGCCGTCAGCTGGAAAGGACTTGCACTTTCGGCAGCTGAACACCCCGCATAGAGTCTCCCGGCCAACAATTCCGTACGATCATTTCATTTCTGGTAATTCTTTCGTAATCAGTAACTTACAATTATCCACCTTATAGTCAAATATATCGATTTCATTATTTTTTGATTTCGACATGTTCCTCCGACAAAGTAAGATTCAGTAAGGTTTCTCGTGCTCTCCAGATCCTTTACACTCTTGTCAATTTTAACTGTTTATTCGTTAAACTTCCCATATTTTTGTCCTTCATTTCAATTTGTTTCTCATCGACAGTAGTCCCTAACGTCTGAACCACCTTATATACCTGCTCTTTATTTACAGTTACTGTTTCTTTTCTAACGTCTTTGATTTGTTTGTGGAAAGCATCCACAAACTGCTTGATATGAGAACGGAACATTTCTACTTAACGATCTATATTCGTCTTAGTATCGTCACTGAACATTGTCTTTTATTCGTCGTGGTTTCAATCGTTAGCATTTTTCCTGTGCAAATAAATGGTTCTGAGCGCTGTGGGCCTTAACATCTGAGGTCAGCAGTCCCCTAGAATTTAGAACTACTTAAACCGAACTCCCTCTGCAAAACAACCCAGCTGTTGTTCCATGCTTCCCTTCATATTTTTCATTTCGTTAGTAAATGTTTTACAATTTATTCACGTCATTAATATTTTTACTATCTGGTTCTGCATGTTTATTATTCATTTGATCGATGAAAGCCTTTATTTGTCCATAAATTTAGATATCTCAATCTTAGCGTATTGATTCGTTCAAAGAGTTCATTTCATTTCTTAACTTATTGTTAATCGACTTACCCAAATCAGCTATTTTCTTGTGCAATGTTTGATTAGAAGAACCTATTTTACTAATTTTCCTATCCAACACCTGACAAAAAGTATCTCTTTTGCTACTCATAGTACCTATTGTATCGCACAGAATTTATGTTGTTTCGTTACCCATCTTACGAATGATCTGCATTACTGCGCTCTCCCGACTACGCTCAAAATACCCTCCTGTTCCGTTATTGGTTTTACTTTCATTTCACTTTCGTCCACGCGACCTTCGTACCCAGTGTCACTTCCTACATAATCCTTCTGATTATAGTCCATGATTTTCTGCTTTCCTGTTACGTTATTCGTTTTACCATTGACATCTGACATATTGTGAAACATATCAGCACTCAGATCGTAGCTTTGTATTGACTGTTCTGCCTGCAGTGTCGTAACCGCATTGAAAATTCCTAACCACTGTCAGTCTGATTTTAGAATTTTGCAAAGCTCGGGACAGTAGTAATAAGTGTAACTGCCCTGTCATCAGGAGACACATATAACCACCTACTACACTTCCGGCTGATTAGGACTTACAGTACATGGACCGCGTACGTAATGTTCCCTGTTGAGCAAGAAAGCCTTCTACTCCAAATAGTAAACGAAATCCTTGAAATGTAGGTGGAGTTACAACCGAATCGCCAGTGCTCTTTACTTGCGCAACATTGACGTAAAACACGGTTAAGGTGGAATGAATATAAAATTTGCCTGGATGGAATTACAGTAGTTAGTTAAATTTGGAAAATGTTATAAGTTTAGTTAATTAATTCAGGAAGAGCGTAATAAATGTCATAATAATCATTGTCTGTTAATGGTGAAAATCATACGAAAGAACACTTGGTTTTGCTGCAAGGCGAAAACAGCATAAAACTGGTAAATATTGTTCCAGTGTAACTTCGAATGATTATGTCTCAGTGAACAAATATCTTACAATTAGGTAGCAGCTTATCATAATCAGTTAGTAATAGTCAAAGAACAACAAACTCTTGTCACTAGTAAACATTTACGTACATGCAGATACGGGGTGTTTCAAAATGAACATTCCGCTTTCAAGGCGTAGTAGCATTTATTACATTTAACTTACAATTGTAAATAATACAACAAATGAAAGAGCAACTCAGTTTTGTTTGTGTACCTATGCGCAATGGGAAGAGTATGGAATGACTAAAAGTGACTCAAAAGCTTATTGAACGAGTGCGTCTTTCACGCTTAGCTCCAAGAAATATCCCCGCGGAAAGTTTATGTGCTTTTCTTTTTCGGTGAATGAACTGTAACTGATGTTTCTTATCTTGATGTGCTACCGCTATGGCACGTGCCTCAGACACTGAACAACACATCATTATTTGGGAACAAGACCGTGCGCCGCCTCACTGGCATAACTCAGCACTCGACTGGTTAAATGGTTGAAATGGCTCTGAGCACTATGGGACTTAACAGCTGACGTCATCAGTCCCCTAGAACGTAAAACTACTTAAACCTAGCTAACCTAAGGACACCACACACATCCATGCCCGAGGCAGGATTCGAACCTGCGACCGTAGCGGTCGCGCGGTTCCAGACTGAAGCGCCTAGAACCTCTCGGCCACTTCGGCCGGCGCGACTAGTTAAACGACGTTGTATACGACCGGTGGATTTGGAGCAAGGGGCCGGTTGACACAGCATTTTATGCATGACCACGTTCACACACGATCTGACGCGATCATGTGTATGTGCTTCCGATACCAGCTGATCTATCCGACTTTAGAAACAGTGTTATTACAATAGTTACTCCTGACACATTGATTAAGGTTTCGGAACAACTCGCCTAGATGTGTGATCGTTAATCACAATGAATAAATGTATGAAAAACTATTTGTGTATTGTTTATAATTGTGAGGTGAATGTAATATGTGTTTCGAAGCCTTAAAACCCGTATATTCATTTTGAAACACTCTGTATTTGTGACATCACTCACCGTGACGCTTACTCTCTTTAAATATGTAATGTTCATGCATTATCTAATGCTGACGTTTAGCTTACAATTTCAAATGCTCTGATGTGTTTGAATTCTTAAGGGACCAAACTGCTGAGGTCATCGGTCCCAAAGCCTACACACGACTTAACATAACTTAAACTAACTTAGGCTAAGGATAACGCACACACCCATGCCCGAGGGAGGACTCGAACCTCCGACGGAGGAAGCCACCCAGACGGTGGAAAGACTCCCTAGACCGAGCGGCTACCCCACGCGGCGCTTACAATTTATTGTAATGATATAGCGTCATTCAATAATCACTTACCTGTTAGTTACAGATAAGTAATTTGTAAAGTCAAAATTCAAATTGTAACTGAATGGCAAATTTTGTGATATTTCTTTCCTAACTCATTGGTTTCTTGTAAATTCAACCTTTATTGCTATCCATTAAAAATAACTGCTAACCACTTTGTGTAATTACTACTATTACTGCCTCAAGGCTTTAACGTACATTTCTGACTTATAGCAGTTGTGTAAAATTGAAAACTAATTTACCAATGATCTTTTAGAAAATGCTCAAACTACATTTTAGTAAACTGGAGTGCTTACGATACTTATTGTTTTCCAAATTCTTGCCAAGCGGGATTAGCCGAGCGGACAAGGGCGCTGCGGTCATGGACTGTGCGGCTGGTCCCGGTGGAGGTTCGAGTCCTCCCTCGAGCATGGGTGTGTGTGCTTGTCTTTAGGATAATTTAGGTTAAGCAGTGTGTAAGCATAGGAACTAATGACCTTAGCAGTTAAGTCGCATAAGATTTCACTCACATTTGAACTTTTTTTTTGGCAAATTCTTGAAATGTTATTTACTGTAAGCAAAATAGCAAGGAAAACAGTTTGGTAGCCCACAGAGTTCTTGTGTTCCCAAGATGTGCCCCAGGTAAGTGTTTGTATAATACTGTCTTTCCCAAAAATACTAACGGTAACCCCAGACTTTTTGCAGATGACTCTGTTATCTGTAATGAAGTCCTGTATGGAAAAAAGCTTCATAAATATTCAGTTCGATCTTGATAAGATTTATAATTGCAGGAAATATGCTGAACTTGCTTTAAATACTCAGAAATGTAAAATTTCGCACTTCAAAAAAGGAAAAGAACGTAGGGTCCCATAGTGTCAATGAGACACAGCTGCAATCAGTCAGCTCGTACAAATAAGAGTGTAAATTTGTAGGGACGTGAATTGGAACGATCGCATACGTCCAGCCATAGGTGGTAGACTGCGGTTCATTGGCGGAATTGTAGGTAAATGGAGTCTGTCTACAAAGAAGAATGCATACAAATCACTTCTGCAATCCATACTAGAATATTGCTCATGTATGTGAGACTTGCTCCGAATAAGTTTAACATGTTTAAAAAGAAGGACACCACTAACGGTGACATGTTTTCTTGATCCTTGGGAGAGTGCGACGGAGCTCCTGAAAGAACTGTACTGGCAGCCTCAAGATGACAAGAACAACCTGTCCGGTGGAAGTGTATGTGAGAAGTTTCTAGATAAACTTTAAATAATGAATCGAGCGATATACTAGCTGCAAACTTCGAAATATCGCCACCATAAGGATCTCGAGGACACGATTAGATTGACTACAGCACAAAGCGGTTAGGTAATCATTACTCCCATCTTCCGTATGTGAGTGGAAAAAAGCCCTAATGACTGGTACAATGAGAAATGCACTCTGCAATGCACGTGAATGTTGTTTTCAGGATACGTGTTTAGGTGTGCGTGTAGAGGATGGCAGACATTACTCATGCACGGCCGCTAGTCTGACCATTTACAACAGATTCAACACCTTCTGGAAGGAGATGAAAGTAGAAGACTGGAATTTTGTCGTTTGGCTAACTGCAAATGACATAGTATTTTCACTAGCATTGTTTACTTAGGAAGCAAAAAATGTTCAAATGTGTGTGAAATCTTGTGGGACTTAACTGCTAAGGTCATCAGTCCCTAAGCTTAAACACTACTTAACCGAAATTATCCTAAGGACAAACACACACACACACACACACACACACACACACACACACACACACACACACACATTCCCCCGGGGAGGACTCGAACCTCGGCCGGGACCACTTAGGAAGCCATTTTTAGTCATGATGTTATCAATGAAACAATGTAAACCACTGTAGTGCTCCGACGAAAAGCCACACATTTTCAAGATCACTTATCTGTAAAGGTGTGATATGGTACGAGTA
This sequence comes from Schistocerca cancellata, assembly GCF_023864275.1. NCBI lineage: Eukaryota > Metazoa > Arthropoda > Insecta > Orthoptera > Acrididae > Schistocerca > Schistocerca cancellata. The sequence goes on from NC_064631.1 coordinate 412,582,896, forward strand.
TCAGTTTATCGGGTCTGTTTTGTCGCATCGGCTTACAGGGCCTTCTATGAAGGCTTTCTTGAAAAAATGCTTCCAGTATTAATATAAGAGCTATTTTCGCTCCAACGATGGACGTATTCTTCCATAATGACGGGGCCTCTGCAGAGTTTAGTTGTCAGGTGACCATATAAGACTAACATTCTCGGAAAACGGGTAACCAGAAATGGTAACGATCCTTGGTCACCAAAGGCCTCGGACGTTATCCCTTTAGAAATCTGCCTGTTGGGGATATCTGAAATGTGCTGTCAGCCAGTAAAATGCTTCCTTCATAAAAAAAACTCAGACTCAGTTAAGAACCTACAAAATAAAGTATTCAATCGACTTGGTGTCGTCAAAATAATTCGAAAGTATGTTGACATCGGAGGAATTTACATGGGTAAACTTTCAACTTAATGATTTCCATTTACTTAACACCTTGTAGAAGTATTTGTTTCGATTACATTCTAATGGCTGTATCTATGTAACCAAACGACTGGACGCATAATTTATGGATTTTTAATTTGAAATCGTCTATACTACCATCTACTAAATATTTATTATACTCGTATTTTCTGGAACATCTAGTGTAATCTAGGAAGTCCCGACTGGTATCAGAATTTTCCCAAGAGCCAGTTTCCGGTCCATACGATGATCGCAGTCGGTCAAAAAACATTAAATAATGTAACTTCTTTAATTCTGACACATAACTTTAAAGTAACAACACTACTGCTTCCAGAACGTACCTCCCAGTAAAACCTAAATTATCTAATTTTCCACTGCTCTACGTTATTGTGCAATAAAACGAAGTATGACTTCATTACGGAAATAATGACGAAACGTTGCGTTAGGTTCCTAGTTCCTATGTAGATATTTGTAGCCACCGTACAGTACGTCGCAGCGGCATTCGACTCGTAGAGTTCAGGTGTCACGAAAGCGTTGCTATATTTTTCAGTTAATGAACGTCTGACGCTTTCCGGGTGCAAACTCATTCCGCCCGAGACTGGAAATGAACTAATAAAGCCATGCAGTTGTAGAGGCACCTCTTGCAGTCCAGTGCATTTTCGTCGTTCGGCGCCGAAAGAGCTGACATGTTTACGCAGCAGTGCGCTGTAAGTCTGTTTCCATTTAGGTTCCGCCATCCATTTCCAGGAATCCAGTTTTCTTTACTCATGCATTTAAATTTCTGGGTCATCGATGTCTGTTTCAATATTGAATGGAAAAGATAGGGTTACCCATTGTTATGAAATGAATACCACGTGAGGTCTCCATTTCTTCCACAGCTTAAGCAAGTAATTCATTTTTAAAGATGCGTCTTGCAAGTCTCTGTCCTGGAATGCCACTGTTTTACGAAGAAAGTATTCACGCAGTTTCTTCCGTCTTTGATAAACGTATAACATAAAATCGTCTATCTGTAACGCATCCCAGATGGTACGTCGATCCTCTAAGGTTCTGCACAGTTTTCTGCTTCATGTCCCACATATATTCGTTTGAGACTTGCAGTAAAAAAGGGTGTCCCATTACAAAGAAGGGTAAACAGATACTATGACTGTCGGTCATACAGAAATTCTGAAGAAACAGATTTTCGTATCATATCAGTTGAATAAATATCACAAAGTAAGGGGTGGAATCAGTGGGTTCAAATGGATAAATTGGCTCTGAGCACTATGGGACTTAACATCTATGGTCATCAGTGGGAATGAATCGCAAGGAAATACTATGACACAAAATGATAGCATTGAAATTCGCTTAAAAATTTTGATTTACCAACTCCACATGCTAATCGTTTGCAGCGTTTGCAAATAATAGGAGAAAAACACCAGAAACATCTTTTAACACAGATCTTTAGAAGAAGCAACTCCAAAAAAGAAGACAGCACAGGTCACATTCGACTGCAAGAAGGGCAGCGAAAGGGTCCCCTAAAACTACCTTCTAATATATTTGTCATCCATATAATGATGGGGCACAAAATTCATTTTCCGGGAGATATTCTAATATCAGATTTATCCAGGTGTTTTTCTTCGCATTTTGTTTCATACTCCTCTCTACTGAGTTATGAAATCGTTGTCAGTTTTAAAGCAAATAACGATATCAATATTTTACTTGATTGCTATATTGTGCTGTATAGTCTGATTTATTTGCACTATATCTTTACCAAAGAGAGATCACTGACTATTTTATATTATTTCACACACGAATGCAAACAAAAATCCAAAGGTTTATGTCCACTAATGACTGTCGTTCTGTCCAGAATTAGTGGGATTTCAGAAGAACCGGTAACATAAACAAAACTAGACATTGAAAACAACGATTTAAAAATGCAAGCCAGTATGCATGAAATATGACAATGTTACACTATATAATGAGGACTAAATTGGCTGTGTGTGTTGTAAAGTAAACCACAGAAGATATGCAAAGAAAAAGCTACTTCCTCGGAAACTGACTACATTTAACGTATTGAACATGTCGATGAAAAGAATTGCTCTGAAGCTAAATCAATCTTTGGTCAATAGAAGTGTCTGATTTAACATAGAGGAGCTACGAAAGTGTTTGAGTCATTCTGAGTTACTTACGATTAACGTGCATCTGATGTTGTAAATGGCTCGGCTAGTTTCTCTAGTCAAAGATTACACAAAAGAGTCACTTCCTGAGAATTTGTGTACTTTACGACTGTTGTAAGGTCTTATACTAAGTGAATATTCACATTTTACATGTTCTACTCAAAAGAGGCATTTTAAAACCTGTTTTCAAAAGATTTTTTTTTTTGTTTATTAACGAAGATAATATTGCAAGATACCTTCATACTATTTGTGGCCGTAGAAAAAATTAGAATATCGAGAAGAAAGTGTTATTGGAGTAAATTATTCAGGGATATCTCCAGTTATTTCGCAGAAATAAAAGAAGTAAAATTTCGAGAAACGTAAACTGATTTGAAGACTAGGTTCAAATGGCTCAAAGCACTATGGGACTTAACATCTGAGGTCATCAGTCGCCTAGACTTAGAACTACTTAAACGTAACTAACCTAAGGATATCACGTACATCCATGACCGTGGCAGGTTTCGGACCCGCGACCGTAGCAGCAGCGCGATTCCGGATTGAAGCGCCTACAACCGTAAGACTAGGGGCTGGGGGAGTAACTGCTTATTACCGGTAATAGTCTGTGCAGGAAACCATCGATTTAATGAAAGATAACTTCAGAACAGAAATAAATATTTGAGAAAAACATGTGGCATTCATCAGCCTTGGAGATATTCTTCTGGGTGAAAATATGAAAACTTAAGTACATGCGAATGGAACTCCAGTATCTACTTGCGAGACAAAGTTTGGAAAATTTCCTGTGACATAAGAGAAGGATTATTCTTATCTCCAAAGCTTCATTAATATTTTCACAAGTAGTCGGGTAAAAGCGTATTTGTGGTTAATATACAGCTTATTTGTTCCTATAGTCGTCAACAGTTTAGTAAAGTAACACACGCCGTTGAAATGCGGAATCGCCGACACCGAAACATCGTAGAGTTTAACTGGACCATAGTGGAGTAAGAAATAATTCTCGACCTTTAAGCAGGAATAACATCAGCGTTCGACAGACATTATCGAGGAAACTATGGACACTCTGAATTAGCATTTCCAGAAACGCATGTGAACACTTCTTCGGAATAATAGTACAGTCCACTGAAAACTGGGTGATTTAAATCGATACATGTGGTCACTGCGACAGCTACTGCTATGTGCATGGACGATGATGTGCAGAAAAGTAATGCCCGCGAATTTTTTTTGTTAAACTTCTCAAAGCTTCTAAAATAAGACATATGTTGTTAACATTCAACATGTGATGTTTAAAGCTTTCCCGGCGTACTGATTGTCCCATAAAACATTGGAATAATGCCCTTGTCTCTGCATCTTAATAAGAATATCAATGAGCTCAGCAGCCTCGCTCTTATTTCGCGTAACTTGTCGAATCTTCGAATACATTCCATCACTTCCTCCCCGGAGAGTTGCTTGATGTGATGTTTAAAGCTTTCCCGGCGTACTGGTTGTTATGGAGACCTATGTCTCCCTTGGTAGACAATCTTTTTATGGAAGATTTTGAGGAGAGAGCACTTGACTCTGCCACTTTCAAACCGACAGTATTCTGGTGATAAGTTGACGACACTTTTATAGTGTGGCCTCATGGTTTGGACCGTCTCCAAGAGTTTTTACGTCACATGAACTCCATACATGAAAACATAAAGTTTACCATGAAGATGGAGAAAGACGGTTGCTTGCCATTTTAGACGTCTTGGTGCGACGTAAGAGAGATGGCGCACTTGGTCACTCGGTGTACAGAAAGCCCACTCATACAGACCTGTATCTGCAAGCTACTAGATGCCACCATCCAGTACAAACTATGGGCGTTCTCAAAATTTAGTCCACCGTGCCCATACCATCTCTGACGCCGACAGTCTTCAAGCGGAACTGGAACAGCTGCAAAAAGTATTTCTGAGGAATGGCTTTTCACCTAGGCAAGTGAACAGAGTGATGCAGACCTACAAACGACGGAACAAGGAAGAGGAAGAGGCCTTCAGGTCGACTGATTATCTACCATTTATTGGAATATTTCTTCACAGATAGGCAGAATATTGAGAAAGTGTCAAGTGAGAGTCATCTTTCTCTCTCCTTCCATAATTTCACCACTGGTGGGATCCGTTAAAGATGACCCGGGCCTGCGTAAATCAGGTGTTTACAAGATTCCGTGTGAATGCGGCAAATCGTATATAGGGCAAACAACACGAACTGTGCATGAACGCATTGTGGAACACCAACGGCAGACTCGCCTTCTCCAACCCACCAAGTCCTAAATAGCCGAACATTGTATTTCCACAGACCACTCCATGAATTACAACGACACAAAAATGTTGGTCCATACATCAAACTTTTGGAGCTCGATTATCAATGAATCTGTAGAAATAAGATTGTCTGACAACGAGACTCTCATCAATCGTGATAGCGGTTATCAGCTAAACTATGCTTGGAATCCTGTTATAGAGAAACTTCGTAGACGACGTAGTTATCTGCATAAAGATGAAAATCAACCTGATATCGATATACCAAGCTTTCACCGTGGAGGGCGCGAGGCGCAGCGCACAGAGTTGTTATGAGCGTGCACGCTGAGCAGCGCATGTGCACTGTCACCTCAGTATGGCTTTAAATAGCAGAGCTCAGCGCGTACTCGCCAGTACTACTACAGTGGTACTCACCTGAAGATGGCCAGAAGACTTTGCGCCGAAATATCGTGGCAGGACGTTATTGACATCCAGCAGTTCTCCCGTGTTTTTATGGAACAACATTCAACATATTCATTCTTCATATCAATATATTTATTTCTCAACATAGTAACCTCAGTGAAGAACACATTTCTCCCAAAGAGAGACACGTGTATTCATACTATCATAGTGGAGTATTTGACTTTGTTGGATGAGCAACAACCTCACCTCTGGTCGCACCGTTCCATCGCTATGAAAGTGAAGTTCTCAAATGTGTTCTTTTTTTTTAATTTTTGGAAACAGATAATTATCGGATGGGTCTAAATCGGAACTGCTTGGGAGATAATCGATGACACTGAAGCGTCGAATTGTTGCACGTGTCGCAGCGCTCGCTTGTGATCTGGCATTGTCACGCTGAAGCAGAAGGTGCTCCATGTGTGGACGATATCTTAGAATTATAAATTCGAGTAAAGCAAGCTGTTTCTCGCGCAGCGACATAATTTCGTCACATGCTACAAATCTGAGCTCTCGAGCATCACAGGACTGTACACACGAAGAACAAAGATATAAAATGTTAGTAACGGTTATTTAGCTTAATACCTTTTCAAGAACTTTAAGCACTCACTCGTAGTCTGTGGTAAGCGGCACGCATCAAAAGTCAGGTTGCTTGAAATGTACTGTCCTGTATGCTTGGATACGGATTTTTCACTCATATTACATTGTTAACAGTTTGTGAGAAGTTTCTGTAACTGATCATGTAAGAAAGAGAATCAGCTACCAGCAAATGAGTCAGTTCGGAGAGTGTAGTTTGTTGCTCTGCGGTGTTGCTGCTCGCGTCGGTCGGATCCTTCGACTGTCAAGCGAACTGGAGGTCAACAGCTTCATGGATACTCACCTTACAGGACCTCAGAAGCCCTGCGCAACTAGCGCCTGAGAGTACAGACTTTCGCATCTACGGGATCGTAGAGCTACGTCACGAAGTCAGAGTGAGGTAATGCGATTATTCGTCGGAAGATGAATGTCCATGGTGACAGTGCGATGACGTCTGAACAGACAGTATGGCGTTACTGTTGAAACGTTCCTTGAAGCGACTGCAGAGGAACGCACAGCCAGTGGAGCAGCCAACCATCAGGTTGGGTGTAGGAGTAGTATCATTTCGCCTTTGGGCTGCCAAGTACCGTCATTGCCAGACAGAATTCATGATCTCCATGAGAGTCCAGCACCTGTGTCAATGGTATCAGGTGCCACTCGGTACATAAGACGATCACCTCTGGTTGACATAACCGATAACTTGGACGTCATCTGTTACATTTCTGACTAGCCAAGTCCGGTAGCTGTGTGCTGTCTTCAAGCTCCCCACGATGTAATCTTTGAATCAGACGGATCAAGACCGTACACTGGTAGTGCTCTTCTATCCTACTTCCTTACAGGAAAGGCAGACAGTTACCCTGAAATTTTCGTTCTCCAGATCCATCTTCACCTGAAGACATCTGGTTAGGGGTTGCTGAGAGAATAGCAAACCACCACCTACCAAAACGACGTATCCCTATTCACCCAAGCTCAGTTCGATTCGATGACTAGCTGGGTTAGAGCCATTGATTTTGCCAGAGACGAAGGGTCTATGTACCAAACTTTGCACTCTCTAGGACCTCAAATTATTCAAAAGTTTATTTGTTTTTCCTATGATACCGGTATCAGTGTAACTTCGTTCATGATAGCACTCAAATGATTTTGCTACTAAACCCTCTCCCGGCTGATTAAAACTGTGTACTGGACTGAGACACGAACTCAGGAATTTTGCCTTTCATGGCAAGTGCTCTAGCTTAGAGTCACACAAGCACATGCCCGAGAGGCGTGAAGTAAGATAATTTCTGATGTCATGCACACTGTGTTCGCTAGCTGCTCCGATGAGATGCAGCCTGCTGGCATTGTCGCAGCTGCTTCCTGTCTGCATCTGCTATCTGTGGGATGTGGGTGTGTTAGGAATGCGTCTGTATCGTATATCCGGCAGGGGTATGAAGGGAAGAATTCGGCCACTTACCATGGAAAAAAAGAGCGGTCACTCCCCAGCTCCCTCATGTCCGTAGGATGCTTAAGCGTCTCATTCACTATCATCGATGGCTTGTGATCACTGCTTGTTTCTTGTCAGCTTATCGAGACACGGCACGAGAATGCGAATGGTTCAATGTTTCACAATGGTAGGCTCTGCATAGGAGCCCCAAAATCAAGGGAACAAATGGAAATTATTCAACGTTGGACATATTTTGACACAAAACAGTTCAAACAGGATCATGGATGTGTTGAGAGAGCTGCTGTTCATTATGGGGGTATGGTACGAAAAGTGGCGATTGACTCTAAACAGCAAAGTAAACTAGAAACAGTGTACAGAACACATAATGTAAACAACTGCAACGTAAATAACGGTAGACAAAAATGTTCTTTGTTTTTCCCAACTTAATGGATTTGCACACACACTCCGACAACTGGTTAATATGCTCAGTATGAGGTGTGACCACCTAAGTCTGACAACACGAGGCATGCTGTGAATGATGTCATCACTGTCATGTTGAGGCAGTAACACTCATGCAGAGCTCCTTGCAAGTCTTGAAGAGCGATTGATGGTTGAATTATATGTCATTAGTGCATCCCAGATGTGCTCCGTGGGATTCAAATCGGAAGAGCGTGAAAACCACGCCACCCATGCAATATATTCCGTCTCCAACAGAACATCGACAACCTGTGGTCTATGAAATCGAGTACTATCGTCCATCAATACGAGGTCTGGGTCCACAGCCCCTAGCAACAACCGCGCATGAGGTCCGCAAAACCTCGTCACGATACCTGACAGCCGTTAGGCCTTGTCAGTACACCTGCACAATTTTAAGAAGAAGTGTTCGATTGGTCAGCATAATCCCTGCTCATAAAGGTAAGGATCTACCTCGATACTGGTTTCCTTTCATAACTTTTGGATCCCGAAATCGTGTTCCATGTTCCCTCCAGATGCGAATCCGTCGAGAATCACTGTCCGGACGAAATCGTGACTAGTCTGCGAAAAGAACGTTGGCTCATCGTTCGACCAGGTAACACGTTGACGACTCCACTCTAGACGTTTCCTTCTGTGAAGACGCGTCAGAGATACACACACAGCTGGTCTCCGACAACAAGGGCCACTCTGCGGAAGTCTTCTGTACAGATTTTGCCTCGATACAACGCTCCCAGTGGATGCTGACAAAGCTCCCAGTGGATGCTGCGAAGTCAGACGCCAGTTGTCGTGTAGTACTAAGGGGTACCGTCCTGCCTTTAACAGAACGATTCATATTAAGCCAACGGGCCTCATCAGCTTGTAACTTCCCTACTTCCGTTCTTCGTAGGCCCTATACCACGGAGAGTCTGGTAGGCGTCTTCTCTGTGCCATGCTACACCCTCTGTGAGTGTGTACATAGCAATTGAGGACAATGGACTATCCCTCAAGCAATATCCTGTTTGACAGATGACCTGCCGTCATCATTATCGTGGTAGCCGATTGCTCGAATGCCGTCTTCCATGCAGAACATGACCTACAGACGTCTGTTGACAGTCTGTATGATCATATTGTAAATGAGATACAGAGCAGGGTAATGGTAGTTTGTTGCTTTAATTTTGCTTACCAGTGTACATTATTTGGCGCTCTGTAGTCACAGTTCAGTCTAATTTGGAGGGTGGTGACTTGTGCACACTTCGGAATTGCACTTGCTATTTGCAAGTCTGCTATGTTCACTCTTATAGTGACATAATTGTTTTAACATTTATGATACAATTTTTCAAATACCTATACCGATAACTGCTTAGATTGAAAATTTTACTGTATCTCATCAGTGTACATACTCGGATATTTTCGTTCTTATAGCGGGGTCACACACTAACAACGTATGCTTGGTACTTACCAACATCATCTTTTATACTGATGCTGGCCGGAGTGGCCGAGCGGTTCTAGGCGCCTCAGTCTGGAACCGCGAAGCCGCTACGGCCGCAGGTTCGAATCCTGCCTTGGGCATGGATGTGTGTGATGTCCTTAGGTTATTTAGGTTTAAGTAGTTCTAAGTTCTATGGGACTGATGACCTCAGACGTTAAGTCCCATAGTGGTCGGAGCCATTTGAACCATTTTTTTATACTGGTGGTAAGGGTTATTGTTTTTACAGTGTGAATTTAGAAAATTTATATGTATCGATTTTTCGCTGTTATTTATAATTCCTTTATGAACACTTACGGTAATGTCACACCCAAAGGTGACGCAGGAAGAATGTAGACTTTCAACTTAGCAAGCACGTATTTGTCGTTAAATAATGCACTGCAGAATTTATTAAACTTTTAAATGTCTCGTATTTACATATGTGTTTTAGAATACTTCTCTGTAGAGCTTATGAAAACGCCATAACGTATTTAAAAATTCTGCAGATAGAGACATGCGCACGTTTTTAACATACTCTGCGACACCGAAACACATTAGTAATAAAGGGGAAACATTTATTTGATATGTAGCAAGAGTTTATTTGTTTAAATATGGTATTGTCACAGGTTAATTGAAATTACATTCCATCTTATTCTGGTCCGTGCTATTGCTGTTGCTGCTAAGGTGACCAAAACGAGAATCACAGAGCCCATTATTTTCTCTGTGAGCAGAGGAGGAGGGAGGAGAAGGAGCTTGACTTTTAATGGTCTACAGATAAGGGTGGGGAGGGCAAGGCTCTCTTCGGAGGTACGGAGCTGGCAGGCCGTTTAACATCGCAAGTCTCTGCTCCTCAAACTACAGAAATAACAGTAAATACACTCCTGGAAATTGAAATAAGAACACCGTGAATTCATTGTCCCAGGAAGGGGAAACTTTATTGACACATTCCTGGGGTCAGATACATCACATGATCACACTGACAGAACCACAGGCACATAGACACAGGCAACAGAGCATGCACAATATCGGCACTAGTACACTGTATATCCACCTTTCGCAGCAATGCAGGCTGCTATTCTCCCATGGAGACGATCGTAGAGATGCTGGATGTAGTCCTCTGGAACGGCTTGCCATGCCATTTCCACCTGGCGCCTCAGTTGGACCAGCGTTCGTGCTGGACGTGCAGACCGCGTGAGACGACGCTTCATCCAGTCCCAAACATGCTCAATGGGGGACAGATCCGGAGATCTTGCTGGCCAGGGTAGTTGACTTACACCTTCTAGAGCACGTTGGGTGGCACGGGATACATGCGGACGTGCATTGTCCTGTTGGAACAGCAAGTTCCCTTGCCGGTCTAGGAATGGTAGAACGATGGCTTCGATGACGGTTTGGATGTACCGTGCACTATTCAGTGTCCCCTCGACGATCACCAGTGGTGTACGGCCAGTGTAGGAGATCGCTCCCCACACCATGATGCCGGGTGTTGGCCCTGTGTGCCTCGGTCGTATGCAGTCCTGATTGTGGCGCTCACCTGCACGGCGCCAAACACGCATACGACCATCATTGGCACCAAGGCAGAAGCGACTCTCATCGCTGAAGACGACACGTCTCCATTCGTCCCTCCATTCACGCCTGTCGCGACACCACTGGAGGCGGGCTGCACGATGTTGGGGCGTGAGCGGAAGACGGCCTAACGGTGTGCGGGACCGTAGCCCAGCTTCATGGAGACGGTTGCGAATGGTCCTCGCCGATACCCCAGGAGCAACAGTGTCCCTAATTTGCTGGGAAGTGGCGGTGCGGTCCCCTACGGCACTGCGTAGGATCCTACGGTCTTGGCGTGCATCCGTGCGTCGCTGCGGTCTGGTCCCAGGTCGACGGGCACGTGCACCTTTCGCCGACCACTGGCGACAACATCGATGTACTGTGGAGACCTCACGCCCCACGTGTTGAGCAATTCGGCGGTACGTCCACCCGGCCTCCCGCATGCCCACTATACGCCCTCGCTCAAAGTCCGTCAACTGCACATACGGTTCACGTCCACGCTGTCGCGGCATGCTACCAGTGTTAAAGACTGCGATGGAGCTCCGTATGCCACGGACATTGCCTGACACTGACGGCGGCGGTGCACAAATGCTGCGCAGCTAGCGCCATTCGACGGCCAACACCGCGGTTCCTGGTGTGTCCGCTGTGCCGTGCGTGTGATCATTGCTTGTACAGCCCTCTCGCAGTGTCCGGAGCAAGTATGGTGGGTCAGACACACCGGTGTCAATGTGTTCTTTTTTCCATTTCCAGGGGTGTAGTAATGGAGAGATGTGACCATCCATCAGCGTGGTTGCGGAAGCTACAAGCACACTGCTACTACAGCTCTTGATGGCAGCACACAAAACTTGCATATCTGAGTTGGACAGTGCGAACTGTAGTTGTTACTAGCTCTGTCCGTTGAAACGTCGAGTCACTTGCATTGCTCCCTTTGAACCAGTCCTACCCTTCATTTGAAAAGTGATGGACATAGAAGCCTTTGCGGAGGTAATATGAAACAACGTCAAAAACTTCAGGGCATGTGTTTCCTTGTCGCAATACTTTATTTGTTGCACTCTGTTTATTTCTTGGTCTGACACTTGGAGCAGGTGTCTGAGAAAAAAGAAATGGTGCAGTACTTAACCGAAAATGTCGATTACTTCGCTGCTAATTGAGTCAATTAAGATGTGAACTTCAAGACGAACAATTTTTTCGATTTTATTCTAGAAGAGTGGGTGGACTGACATTTACCATTATTTTCTAGAATATTTTATTATGTCATTAATTTATTATATTGAACCACACACTGTTATGTCAAAGGCGTCTACCTCGTAAATTATGGTAGTATTTACTGTCATTCTGCAGAATATGCTGTGATGCCATTAATACATTATAATTCAAAGATGAATTATGATGTCAAAGGATCTTACCAAATAATTTATGATTATATTAGCCATCCATTTTCAGTAAGGATGACTATACTGGTAATCTCTTCTCACTATAGCTTAGAGATTTCAAATGATAAAACTAATGTAAATGGAATAATAATAAAATTATTTACTTTTACTTTTATTATTTATAACTAATACTCACTCCGTGGTACTCTCACTACAGCATATAGACCTCAACATAGGACAAGCCCATGCAGTTGCTCAAGTATTATTGGAATAGGGATGGGGTGTGGGAGTTTGTTTCCTATAGGTCCACATAGTAAGGGCGGACATAACAGGGATGGCCTTGATTGTACCACATACAAGTGTGTGGGTAGGACGGGGGGGGGGGGGGGGGGGAGCGACTCTGGGCAGAAAGTTGAGGGATGCAGTAGCGCAATTGGCTCAGGTCACCATGATATCCCAGAAGTGTCGCCAGTGACCACGAGATAAAAACAAATAAATTAATTAATTAAAAAATACGCTTACAGCTGGATTGGGTATCATGTACCTACTGTTATAGTGTAGCTGAAATTTAATGGATTCCTTTTAGTACTCATGTGAACGACCAGACACCTTTTGCTGTTTAGAATCAATCGCCACATTTCGCACCATAACCCCATAATGAACAGCGGCTCGCTCGACACATCTATGATGATAGGCCGATTACAACAAAAACCTGCCCACTGATTGAGGTGGCGTATTGGGACATTTCGACTTTCGCACTACAACAAACGTCGAGGTTACAACCAGGGCAGCCGATTCTCAGGAGCTCTCGCCGCGGCAGCCCCAGGCGGAGATCTTTGTGGGCGGCCATCGACCGGTGGTCTGAGAGGCCGGCGCGATTGTTTGCTCACCACTCCAGTGAGGCCCAAGTGAAAACACTTGGCCTGCGCCCGGCGCCTCCTCTGGGTAGTGGATCGTTATCCCTCTGATGATCGGGCTAATTTCAAATGAGATCACAGATTTACTTCGCTTATTTGTTCTTACAAGTCACCAGTTTCTCTGCTGCCCTCATTCTCTGTCTGTTTGTTGGTCTCTTATTCAAATCTCTCTCTCTCTGTGAGAGTGTGTGTGTTTGTGTGTGTGTGTGTGTGTGTGTGTCTAGCATGACGAAAATTTTCGACTATCACTAAACATTTTCTTATCTGTGTGTGCTACATACGCACACATAAAAGAAAGCTTTGCATCACCTCGGTTCCAGTAGTTCCGGGACCTGTACAGAAAATTGGAATAGAGATCAGCATAAAAATCATTACCACCCTTTTTATTTCTCACGAAAACCACAAGTAGCATGTTGTACCACCATTCTGCGAGACCTTCAGAGGTGGTGGTCCAGATTGCATGAGCACATTCTCTTGCACTGATGCTTGCTGTAATCGTCGTGGCATATTATCCACAAGTTCATCAAGGCACTGTTGGTCCTGATTGTCCCAATCCTCAATGGCGATTCGGCTTAGATCCCTCACAGTGGTTGTGCGTCACGTCGTCCATAAAAAGCCCGTTTCAATATATCCCAGGCATGTTCGATAGGGTTCATGCCTGGAGAACATGCTGGCCACTCTATTCCAGATATGTCGTTATCCTGAAGGAAGTCATTCATGAGATGTGCACGATAGGGAAGCGAATTGTCGTCCATGAAGACGAATGCCTCGCCAATATGTTGGGGATGTGGTTGCACTGTTGATCGGAGGATGGCGTTCACGGATCATATAGCTGTTACGACGCTTTCCATGACCACCAACGGCTTACGGCGGACCCACATAATGTCACCACAAAACAGTAAGGGAAACTCCACCCCGATGCACTCGTTGGACAGTGTGTCTAAAGCGTTCAGCTTGAGCGGGTTGCCTCCAGACACGCCTACGAAGATTGTCTGGTTGAAGGCATATGCGACACTCACCGGTGAAGAGAACGTGACGACAATCCTGAGCAGTCGATTCGACATGTCGCAGGGCCCTTCTGTACCGCGCTGCATGGTGTCATAGTTGCAAAGGTGGACTTCGCCATGGATGTCGGGAGTGAAGTTACACATCATGCAGCCTATTGCGTACAGTTTGAGTCGTAACACGACTTCTTGTGGCTGCAGGAAAGGCATTGTTCAACATTGTGGCGTTCCTTCGATTCAAAATCCGTAGGTACCGATCATCAACTGCAGTAGCTTCCTTTTGGCGGCCTCAGCGATGCATGTGATCGACAGATCCTGTCTCTCTCTGTACCTCCTCCATGACCGAACAACCTTGCTTTGGTTCACTCCGACCGCCTGGACACTTCCCTTATTTAATGCCCTTCATGGCACAAAGTAACAATGCGGACGCGATCGAACCGCGGTATTGACCGTGTAGGCATGGTTGAACTACAGACAACACGAGCCGTGTACCGGCTTCCTGGTGGAATGACTGGAACAGATCGGCTGTTTAACCCCCTCTGTCTAACAGGCGCTGATTATGCATGGTTGTTTACATCTTTAGACCGGTTTAGTGACACCTCTGAACAGTCAAAGGGACTGTGTCTGTAACACAATATCCACAGTGAACGACTATCTTCAAGAGTTCTGGGAACCAAGGTCATGCAAACTTTTTTTGATGTTTGAATTTTCCATTTCCATTGGTGATTCCATTCTCAGGTTGACAATTCCTTAGTGCCTTGGGTATTTTCGTTCATTTGTCTGTTCTTGTAAGAAATTTTCAAGGATATTTGAAACGATAATATTCTTCATTTTCGAGTTAAAGAAACACGGTTCATCTGCCAGTATCAACATGTTTCAGTTCAAAAGACCCTCTTCTGTTTCACTGTACAGAATGGTGCGCAGAAGACGAAGTGTGGCTTAATTGCCCACATATTATATAAATAGTTCTAAAAATACATACAAATTTACTCACCAAAAGGTTAACAATGTGTTACAAATAGCACTCAATTATATTACAACAGATTCAGTTCTTTTCGCGGATTCATCTATCTATCATAAGACAATTTTTAAGTAAGTTCTAATTGGATAATTAGCTAATTGCAACCCTTGGGCATTATTAACAATTTGTTGTTCCGTACAGTAACTGACGTTATGTGTAGCATCATAATATAAACAGCTGTAAAGTTATTGTTCTTTGATTGATTGCTTCTAGGTAGGAAATTCACTTCGTATTCCTTTTAGGCCACTGTCACATTCACAGGGATAAGGAGTATACAGCGATCAGCCAGAACATTATGATAAGCTACCTAAAAACCGGTATGCCATTTCTGGCACCGGTAACAGTGGCGGCGTGTCGCGGCATGGAAGCAGTGAGGCACTCGTAGGTCGCTGGAGGGTGTTGACACCACATCTGCACACAAGTCAACTAATTCACCCAAATTCCGGTGAGAGGTGCGATGAGCTCTGATGCCTCGTTTAAACACATCCCAGACTGTGTTGAGACCTGGCGGCCCGGAAGGCTAACACACCAAATGGAACTCGCCGCTGTGTTCCTCGAACAACTCCAACACACTCCTGGCTTTGTTACGTGACGCATTATCTTATTGAAAAATGGCACTGAAATCAAGGAACATAATAGTCATGGAGGAGTGTACGTGGACTGCAACCAGTGTACTATACTCCTTGCCATCATGTTGTCTTCCATGAGTTCGTCTGAACCTTTGAAGCCTACGTGAATGTCCCCGACTGCATAATGGAGCCACCGCCAGCTTATCTCCATCCCACAGTGGAAGTGTCAAGGAACTGTTCTCTGGAAGACGACGGATTCTCGCCTCCATCCTTCCCCCCCCTCCTCCCCCACCGTCAAAAAAAGGATTCAAATGGCTTTGAGTACTATGGGACCTAACATCTGAAGTCATAAGTCCCCTAGACATAGAACTACTTAAACCTAACCAACCTAAGGACATCACACGCCTCCATGTCCGAGGCAGGATTCGAACCTGCGACCGTGGCAGCAGCGCGGTTCCGGACTGAAGCACCCCCACCGTCATGATGAAGTAGTAATGGGTATTCATCAGACCATGCATCATTATGCGACTGCGCCAACGTCCAGTGCCGATGATTATGTGCCCATTTCGGTCTTAGCTGCCTATGTCATGGTGTTAAGGTTCGCACATGCATGGGTTGCCGGCCATGAGAGCCCATCGTTAGGAGTGTTCGGTGCACTGTGTGTTCAGACACACCTGTACTCTGGCCAGCATTGAAGTCTGATGTTAGTTCCGCCACAGTCTGCCGCTTGTCCTGTTTTACCAGTCTATGGTGTCCGATATCTGTAGCTATGGATGGCCAACCCCGCGACGTCTGTTCCGCTACGTGTTAAAGACACTTTCCAAAATGCCGGTGCCAAGCCTCCATGCTATCACAGTCTGTCCTGGATCAAACTCAGACAGACTGCGCGCCTTCTCATTCTACATACAGACAGTACTTACACTGATACTACATGCAACTTGTGTGTATGCCTGACTAGCAATAATTCCTCGCCAGGTGACGCGTGGACGGGTTTTTATCAATAGTAGGCCGGTGGTCATAAAGTTCTGGATGTTCAGTGTATGTTAAAGGTGCACACTTCGCTGTTGGATGATACACAAAGTATGTAATGCTTTTGTGGTCTTTAGTTTCAAGACTGGTATGATGAACCGCTCTGCGCTGGTCTCTCAAGTGCAACCTCCTCCATCTTCACCTAAGTACTGTAGTCAACATCCTTTTCACTCATGTTGATGTAGTTACATGTTGGTTTCCCTTCACAATTTCTACCTCACACAGCTCTCTCCATTGCCAAATTCACGATTCCTTGGTAGTTCATGATGTTTCCTGTCAATTGATCCCTTCTTTTAGCCAAGCAGTGCAATATATTTCTTTTCTCCAGAGTTTCTGTTATTTCTGTCAAGTCATCTAACCATCAGCATTCTTTAATAGTACTACATCTCAAGATTCTCCATTCTCGTCTTGTCAGAACTATTTACCACCCACGTTTCACTACTGTACACAGCTCTACTAAGAACAAATACTTTCAGAAAATATTTCATAAGACTTAAATTTCAAATTAAGAGTAAAATATTTTGTCTTTTCCACCAACGGTTTTGTTCCTGCT
The DNA here is from genome assembly GCF_023864275.1 of Schistocerca cancellata. Taxonomy (NCBI): domain Eukaryota; kingdom Metazoa; phylum Arthropoda; class Insecta; order Orthoptera; family Acrididae; genus Schistocerca; species Schistocerca cancellata. The sequence goes on from NC_064631.1 coordinate 412,600,093, forward strand.
GGTGGAATACTACGAGACTGTATGAATTTCAGTTTTCACAGAAAGGACAGCAGTATAATGTCCATTGCTATAGTGATATATATGTAAGTATAAGATGTCTTGGGATAGGTTGCTGTGGTTCTTTCCAAATAAATTATAAGATGATCTAAATCCTGGTACGTTTTAAATGTCATTATAAGGATCAAGCTATCTTTCAACCAATCCAACTGCTAATAATGACTCAAACGTTATTTCAAGTAGTGTTAATTTCTGCTTCAAAAGAGTTAACTTGGAACTAACAACAATTTCTGGTGACTCGTGCAAATAGTTAAAATCCTTTTAAAATGCTTGATTTCAGAGCCATTATCAGTTTCGAGCATTCATCTACGTCATCAGAAGACTAACGTTGGTTGGTAAAAGAATGTTTTCGGTATCAGCATCGCCTGAATTCCAGTACTGGCCAAGAATATCTGACACTAAATGTACTAATACATGCTCTACTTATAGCTTACATACACTTATATTACAAGTGACTTGTTACTGATGTCAGTTTAGAGTTAATTAAATACAAACTCTAACACTAAACAACGTTGTAGTCTTCCTCCCACACACAGTCTACAAAATTTTGTGTTGCCCTTAACTAAATTAAAGACTACAATTATCATCGAAAGTTCTCTCTCTCTCTCTCTCTCTCTCTCTCTCTCTGTGTGTGTGTGTGTGTGTGTGTGTTGGGTAGGTAAGTGTAATTATAGCATTTAGTCTGATGGCTTTATAATGATTCGTACAACTCTCCACTGTTAGCTGTTATTTAAAAAATAGTAATCAGATAATCAGAATCCTGGAAACAACTTTTGTCGTAGTCCTTAAATAGTAAGTTTATTCTTATAGCAAATAATTTTCTGTTGTTAATATATTGCACGTTACAAATATTTTCCATACTTAGAGTACTTCGTTGCTTAATGGGAAATGAGCGATTGCTTTAGTGGATGCGCTTTATTTTGAAAGAAAGGCATCATATCTAAAGGGGAAAGAATAAAATGTATAATAAAAAGAATATTATGAAGATGGGTTTACGTGCCACAGTGATTTATGTGGAAGATATAACACTGCAACATCCTGTACATTGTCTGGAAAAGTATACAAACATAGCAAGACAAAGTGTCGGAACGCATTAACAGTATACACCAGTTCCACCTCATATCCATAGAACAGCAGGCGCATTAGCATGTTTTTAGTATCGAAACATCGCAGCGGCGCTAAAGATGCTAACAGCTTATGAATTGCTGTTGACAACACAAACGTACATGTTAGGCGTCTCAAAAGGGATATGAATGCCCGAAATGGGTTATGGAATTGAAATAAAGTATTATGAAAGTATTTGTGTTTGGTTGCGGTTTTAACCAAATATTATTAACGGTCGCGGTGGTCACGAGATTCACCATAGATATCATAACATAAACATTATAAACATAACTTCTTCAGAACCATAGGTTACGAGGAGTGTTTTACCTAGAGGATAATGTAGCTCGTAGCACACAATGTTTTTGGCTCAGAACTTCAGTCTAGTGACTGAATTTAGAATCCCATTAAGGAATGTGGAATAGATACAGTCACTGGCAATTTCCGATGTTTTTTTACAGTTTTTGTTGTTGTTACAGGTAAGTTTGTGTATAACGCAATATTTCACATTCTACACATTTAACTGTAATATAATTGAGTGCTATTTGTAACATATTGTTAACCTTTTGATGAGTAAATTTGTATAGTGAAACAGAAGAGGGTCTTTTGAGCTGAAACATGTTGATACTGGCAGATGAACCGTGTTTCTTTAACGTGTTAACAGTTTTCCTTTCTTGTAATGGGAACTTGTGTTCGTTTCCTGTACCTTCTATCTCAAAATTTTGAAATTGTAACTGGTTATTGACAAAATTTCTGCTTAGTTAAATTTCACTTACTTATTGTTAGTGTATTGCGGAGTAGAAAGGTAATAGGTGGCGTAATAAATACAGCGCTGTAATACTTTTAAGTATCAGTAGAATCTTGTCCATAGGTACATCACTATCTGTACATTGGAAGATATTTCACATTTAGAGAAACCTAAATTTTCTGAAACAATTTTTGTAATTACAAGAATAGACTGCAGCACATAAATGCCACCAATTAAAAGGAACATAAAAAAATATAATAAAATGCTCGCACAGAGGCGAAAGTCTGAAAACGAGCAACGCTCTCCACTGCTGACTCCGATGTTTTGTTAAGTTGGGGAAAGTGTTACAAAGTGAGGCTGGTTTCCTTATTTATTTTGTTGTTGTTACAGCAAACCCTGGTAAAGAGTCAATGAAGTATGCAGCTATACAAGAGGCAGTGAATATCGTACAGCAATATCTTCCTTTGAAATGACCGTCAAAAACATCCTGGTGGTTGCTCATACTATGGGTGACTAACGGGATTACTTCAAGTTTACTACTTAACAGTAATTCGTTTACATACGCTCTTAAACTGAAATTCGGTCTTCCCTGAATGATCATTTTGTACATTTATAAGCTCTACATGCTAAAACAGTGGTTCTATCACATACAGTCACATTTGATGTCCTGTAGGGAGAGGAACATTTAGTATCGGTTAGTCCACAGTTTATATGTTGTAGCAGCACAGCCATGCTCACATAAGATACAGTCAGACCGCTAGAATACACAGGTACATCTGCCGCATCTCGTGACAAAGTCTGTCGAATATTTACTGGCAGGTAGTAGCATGTTATATTGCGTATGCTTTACTGAGATTCTGCTTAATTCACTCCGCTTGAGACTATGGAACCTGTAGTGTTGCTCGTTATTTGTTTCCAGCGATTCTTCTGAAAACCTCCCTTACAATCGTTTCGTCTTATTAGAAGTTCCAGTTACGATGTCTCCGTTAATGGCTTACACCTTTTCTGTGTTCGCCTGCTGATACTGCTTGCGCTGCATATTGTGGGTACACTGTGAAGCTTCAAAACTTTGTTGTGAAAATGATGGGATCGGGTTTACAGTGCCACTCAAATAAGTACAGTCACAGCGTTCGGGCTTATCGACCTCAGCAGTTCCTCTAAAATTTGGCACCAGTGCTCCGTCACCTCCGAGGTCTCCCGCGATAACAGCAATTTCTTTGTTCGATTAAGGGTTGTAATACATTTATTTCGAAAGATTACAGACTAAAGTGACTTTCAAATGTCATTTCAATGCCAAGTAAAATAACTCGATGAAACTTGATCCAAACATAGAAAAAGCTACAATGAGAAGAACCAAAATCACACCTTTATTCAAAGACAGCTATTACACAGAAGTCACAATGATTCATGATGGTCCCGTATTCTTTTTTTTAATCCTTGTACATAGACTACAAATACGACATTTTGTAATGATGTGGAACGTGTCACTTTAACTTAAGTTTTCTTTACATAAAGCAATTAATTAATGAATTCTTTTACAGTTACTACTTCATATGAATCTGCTTTTAAATGTTGGTTGGCTATCTGTCAGACTTTTAATACTATTTGGCAAATGACCAAAGATTTTTGTGGCAGCATAATTCACCCCTTTCAGTGCCAAAGTGAGATTTAATCCAGAATAGTGAATGTCATCCTTTCTTCTAGTGCTGTAGCTCCTTACTTCGTTGTTATTTTTGAATTGGGATGGGTTATTAATGACGAAAATGGTTCAAATGGCTCTGAGCACTATGGGACTTAACTTCTAAGGTCATCAGTCCTTTATAACTTAGAACTACATAAACATAACTAACCTAAGGACAACAGATACATCCATGCCCGAGGCAGGATTCGAACCTGCGACCGTAGCGGTCTCGCGGCTCCAGACTGTAGCACCCAGAACCGCTCGGCCACCCCGGCCGGCTATTAATGACAAATTTCATAAGTGAATATATGTATTGCGAAAGTACTGTGAATATCCCGAGTTCCTTAAATAAGTGTCTGTGATGTGATCTTAGGTGGGTTCCAGCTATTATTCTGATCACATGCTTTTGTGCAATGAATACTTCCTCTCTTAGTGACGAATTACCCTAAAATATGATGCCGTATGAAAGCAGTGAATGAAAATAGGCATGTTAGGCTAATTTACTGATATGTTTATCACCAAAATTTGCAATAACCTTAATAGCACAAGTAGCTGAACTTAACCATATCAGCAGATCATCAATGTGTTTCTTCCAATTCAATTTCTCGTGAGTGCAGAATCCAGAAAAATTTGAGTATTCTGCTTTAGCAACAAACTTCCGTTCACAGTCTATATTAATCTATGGTGTTACGTCGTTTACTGTACAGAATTGTATAAACTATATATTCTCAAAATTTAGTGAGTCCATTTGCAGAGAACCACTTAATAATTTTCTGAAATATATTATTTGCAATTTTATCAGATGTATCATCAGCTAAAAGAACTATCTTTGCATCTTCATGACTATTGAGCGGCAAGTCGATAATATATATTGAGAACAATAAGGGACTCAAGACTGAGCCCTATGGGACGCCTCCCCAGTGAGAGGACTCTGCTGGTTTTAGCAGACTATCTGTACTGTTAATTTCAACCTTCTGCATTGTTCCAATTAAGTATGAATTATACCATTTGTGCACTGTCCCACTCATACCACAATGAATTTCATGATTCACACAGTCAAAAGCCTTTGAGGGATCACAAAACACCCCAACGGGTGATGTTCGGTTATTAGACTTTATAAATGGCGGAAAGTGGTTCTTAATAGGGTGGGTGGAAACCACGGGCTGCACAACATGCTCTGCAACGTGCTCCCATTCTGTGTACAAAATTGGTTGGCAGTTCTTTGTGGTAGTGCGCACCATTCTTTCACCAGAGCGGTTGGAAACTGCTGGACGGTAATTGCTGCAAGGAAATGTACTGCACTACGCCTCAACAACGCATTCCACACATGCTCGATGGGATTTAAGTCGTAGGAACGGATAGGATAGTCCATTTGCCGAATATCCTCTCAAGAGCTTTTCCAGCTGCACGTTGTCATCAACAAAGGGCCGAAAGCGCCCCTTAAATCGCGCCCGTGGGTAGGAGCACAACATGAGAATAGCGTTGAGAGTTGAGTGTACCGTGTTCTATCATTTGGAGGTCAGTACACCCATGTGCATTCCCACTCCGTGACATCTGGCCCACCAAAACGATCGCACTTGACAATGTACCAGGCTGCGTAACCTGTTCCCAACTCCCGCCACACGGGAGTACGTCCAGAATCATACCTCAGACTTAATCTGCCCCCGCTCCGTGTTGATGCCGTCGCTGTGCTCGTGGCATAATTGGAAACGGTCCGCCGAAGTGCGGATGTCAGCGGAACACAATGAAGTCGTCATCGGGGAAGAGACCGCTCTCTTTTAATCACATAGCCACTGTGAACCGTCAGATTGGGTGTCAGACTGCGTGCCTTTCAGCAATGTTAAAAGAAGTTTGAAACTACACTCGCTGCTCGACATGGACCCTTCGTGCTTGTTGCCCAGTGTACCGGTCTTTTGCTACTGTAGTTGATAATGGCGGACCACCTTCTCTTCTTCGGGCAGCAGTGCCTGTGACTAGGAAAGTTCCCTATTTATCAGAAGCAATATTGTCAGCAGCACCTATTTCCTGGGATATACTTGCCACACTTCCTCCAGTTTCCCTAATATTCTCCCTCGTGTTAAGTCATCAGAATATTGTTTATAGTCCAAGTTGTAATGAAGAACTCCACCACGGAGCACCATAACTATTCGTTCATTGTGGCACTCTGTCTTTTCACATTCCTTGAAATGCCTCGTGTTGCAAGGCCATCCCCTTTGAGCTCCATAGCGATGCTAACCCCAAGCTATGCAACGCGCAACTCTCTGTGAACGACTGAGGAACCTTTGACGAAATCCTCCACCACTTTCATTCATTTCCACCGACTAGTAAATACTTTGTTACATTACCCAAGTTGTTTTAAGTTTTGCAGAGCAATGAACGTTTCTTGTCTTGCAATACACAGAGAGGATGCTACTCATATTTCACAGGCGTACGTACGGACTGTGTGAAGGATCGCAGTGGTTCAGTAACGGACGATATCATCAAAGCTGTCATCAGGATATCGGATAGTGACACCGCATGTACTCCTTCTTCCACCATGTTCGATTCGGTTATTTATTTTCGTTGGCCTGGAACAACCTCTACAGTTTAAGTTTTGTCTATGCTATGATAGTGATTTGTGTCTCGATTACATTTTACAGAAAACTTGTGAAATTACAAAAAGAATGTTTGGGATTTTCGTCTCATGGACTCTGATGTCACTAGCGACGGGGCATAAGCTTTGGTTGGGGGAGGACGGGGATGGAATTAGGCCGTGTCAGTTTCATAGTAAACATACCGCCTAGCGAAAGGACAATACTATAATCTGATTATTCAACGCAAGGGTGACGAGATACGGCTCTTAGGGGCCCAATTGGATCCATATGTAATAAAGCATTCACTTTTTGTAAAAACATAACTTTGGTACTTTGTATAAAAATTTTAGCATTCCATATTTACAAATTTGTGGTCGTACGTGGAATATATATTAGCACCTACGGTAATCTTATACACCGGGTGTTTCACGATTCCTACTGCAGGCTTCTTGCGGCAGTAGTGGGGAATTAGATACGGTTTTGATAAAGAAACCTATGGCTGGCATTGTACTGTTTGGATGTAAAATGAGTTTGAAGATCGCATCATTTAACGTTGATCTCAGCCTTCTATAATCGTTAACATTTTGTTTGCTACTGTTGCTACAAATGTGTGCTCAAAGATTCAGCTAGCCGACGATAGCTGTTCGAAGTACTTCGTGAACTTAGTTATCAACACATACCTCTAACCCTTTGTATCAATCAAATGCCCGGTAGATGCTGCCTCGCTACATATATAGAGCAATTCCACAGTCAGCAATAAATTAAATAAACCATGTGTAGCACTGAATCAGTGTGTTGTGTTTATATGATTTAAGGGATATAACATTAAGGTCTGCGAAGCGCCTGGTAAACGTATAAAGGGCGACCAAAAGTGTCCGTCTTATGGTGTTGCTGCAGCGGGTATACAATATACTATAATTCCGATGCGGGTATACAAGCACCGACTTGTAGGCATGGGATTACTGTAATATTCGTGTCTCTAAGATGTGCATGCTGCATATGCGCGACGTGAACTACGGCTACGTTATTGACAAATGCATCCAAACTGAACCAACGTGCTGTTATTCTTTCCTTGCCTGTCGAAGGACAAACACCATATATATGCATCGGAGAATGAAGAATGTGTAAAGGGCGGCATGTCCGTCGAAAACCAATTTTGCGGAATGGTGAGCAAAGTTACGTGCCGGTGGCGATTCGGCACGAGTCGCCTGTCCGTCGGAAACGTGGGCCTCATTCAATACGGAACCTGGTGTCTCCATAACTGAGAAACTGTACTGCGTAACGCCGGAGAAACTACGGCGTGCAGTTAAGGCGAAACCTACGTCAAGGGGTCCTGCTGCTTTGTGGTAATGTACGTCCCCATATCGTAAATGTCGTTAACTCAGAGGGTTTGCCAACTGAACTGGTAGACACTCACGTCACCGTCCTGATATCTCCGTCCGCAGCTCGTGGTCGTGCGGTAGCGTTCTCGCTTCCCGCGCCCGGGTTCCCGGGTTCAATTCCCGGCGGGGTCAGGGATTTTCTCTGCCTCGTGAGGACTGGATGTTGTGTGATGTCCTTAGGTTAGTTAAGTTTAAGTAGATCCAAGTTCTAGGGGACTGATGACCTCAGATGTTAAGTCCCATAGTGCTCAGAGCCATTTGAACCATTTTTGAACCTGATCTCTCCCTATACTCTTATCACACCTTCGGTCCTTTAAAAATGGCCTTGAATGGCCCATAGTTCCTTTTGTACGGCAATGTACACTAGGCAGCTACGGATCTCTTCATGAAACAGGAAACGGTAGTTCACCAAACGGGTATCTTCAATTTGGTCCGTCGGTGGAATCATTGCCTCAATACTGAAAGTCATTTTGCCTGATTGGCACGTCGATTCTGGACTGCACTTCCTTCGAACGAAATCTTTTTCATCGCATTTTGTACTTGCATGGAGTCTATCTGCAGCTACATCACAGAAGTTTCATCGATTATGAACATTTTCAGCTGTAACAGATACACAGGGCAGTGCCATAAACGCTTGTCTACGTACCATCTGTAATAGGAGATCGGTTTAGAATTGAGCAATTTGCGTATTAACGTGAAAGAGCACTGTTTAATTATGTATGATTTCCAGGTGAGTGGTTGCACGATAAAAGCGTACCACTTGTGGATTGCCCTAGTGGGAGCGCTGATTTGAAACGAAATGAATATGAATGGGATGTATCGGAATACCAGCTCTGCTATCATCTCCATCGATATAGTTCTCCACTAAATAAATGGACACTCGACACTTGGTAAACGTTTTTACTGCTAATAACTAGTATCCATGCAAGAGTGGAGCGTATTATGTGTTCAAATGTGGGTTAAATCGCTATCTCGATACTTCCATCACACAACGCAAAAAGAGATGGCTACCATTTGGGTGTGAATTTCAGTATACTTAAATCAGTGTGTAGCGGACAGTTGACAAGGTTATTCGCCACTGTGCCTTTAAATTTTTTCATAAACTTTAGAAGCTTCATGAAATAATCATGTGATGTCTCTATGGTCACTTAGAAAAGATAAATCGCTGTTAAATACTACTATTTTTTTGATCAATAAGCAAAGAGCTTTCATACTACAGAGGAAGCTCGGTTGTGGCAGGTACTGTCCCAGTAGCATATCGCTATCTATATGTACTTCAAAGTCCTTGGAGCAGTTTCTCTCTCTCTCACCTTTAAACGCAGTTACTACTACAAGTTTTTTCATGCATGTTTTACTTAAAGGTAGACTGCGTCAGGGAAAGGTTTATGTGTATAACTTATTACCGCTAAGTAAAGATGTGTAATCTATATTTATATAAAGTCTTGTGTATGTGCAAGATGATCAACAGACACACACACACACACACACACACACACACACACACACACACACACACACACATGCAGATAGACTCAAACGTAAAGATTCGCCTAACTGAAAAACCAATAATCGAACCGTACACTACAGTGATAAGGGTTAAGTATTTCGCTTATTCATTGTGAGTATAATCCTTTTCATAATTCAGAGCGTTTTAGTCTATCATGTCGCTTAATCTTGTTATGCATTACGCTTTGTGAGTATAAAACTCAGCCCTGTGGTGTTATCCGCGTTTAAATATGTCTGCGTAACGTAATGTTAATTCCAGCATGGATGGAACATAGATAGGATCATATAGGTGAGTGTACTCACTAATATGGTAAAGTTCAGAAGACATGGAGAAAATAGCTCTTTCTAAGAGAACTGAGTGTTTCATATCGTGCATTATATTGAAATATCTTCCTACCACAAGTACCCACTTCCACCCACCACAGTTTGAATAAAACACCTTGTGGACTCTATCATCATTACATTGCATTGTGAATGAAACAATGAAAAAATTTTCACATATACGATAACGTCAGGAAGTCTCGTATTATTTAGCTTTGTTTAAGAGTATTTGTCGCTCCATATTTCGTGGATTTTTGTCCACAACACTCACCCACCGCGACCAAACTACCTTACTTACAGGATAACTTCATTCATAATCCCTTAATGAAATATTTGTCTGTATTGCATTTCATACCTAAAGTGGTACTCATACAGTACCTTCTCCCATGCCATATGTTTTGTCCCGGGAAACGCCGGGTTTCTTAGCTAGTACATGTATATTTAAGTGTTGTACACTCAGTTTGCATCTGGAGTGATATTTCGTGGTAATGACGGGAGCTACAAGCCGATAAGCTAGAAAGGAGACGATACCTGGCGGGGAAAGTAATACAGTAATAGTCTCCCCATATTCAGACAGCAGTGATGTTTGACCGGAAACTATTTCGAGTCTCTTGGTCTGGCGGTAGGGCGCGTACCAGGCAACGAAATGTCACGGGAGCGAATCCTGGTCGGCCAACGATTTTGCAGTCTGGCTTGTGACCAATGATGCGGAGATTTACCAGAAATGACACGTGGCTCAAATTACAAGTCCACTTTCCCCGGCTGGATATCAGGGGCAGTTTATGGATACTCAAGAAGCGTTCATCTGAAACACTTTCACTAGGCCATGCACACGAATTTTTTTAATCAGAATCTATACTCCTATACATATGTTCTTCTTCCTCTGTTCATATTACAAATTCCTCAACTGTCCGATTCTACACTAAATATTGTATTCTACAGTTACTGACTTTTTATACACCTAAATTATGGATAAATCTATTATTTAACCTTTTTTAACTTAGTGTGTCTATAACAAAAAAATTTTCAAATGTGTGTGAAATCTTATGGGACTTAACTGCTAAGGCCATCAGTCCCTAAGCTTACACACTACTCAACCTAAATTATCCTAAGGACAAACACACACAACAATGCCCAAGGGTGGACTCGAACCTCCGCCGGGACTAGCCACACAGTCTATGACAGCAGCGCCTTAGACCGCGCGGCTAATCCCACGCGCCTGTCTGTAACATACCGTGTCCATATTAACACGCTAGGCACTTAGATGCATATATTAAATTTGCTCTGTGACACTGAAATTCGATTACAGATATCCTTACTAAGCAGATTTTAATACAAATAAGGTACCATTTGAAGAAACCGATTCTTATTAATCAATGTATATCAACAAACACGAATTATTTCGAACTCATTCGATTTTCAAACATTTGCTTTACACTTCAAATCGTTCTACACACAATCATATTCCTCATTTCTCACATTTTGTACGAACTGCTGGCGACTTTTGCTCACAGTACAAACCTGCACACCTTCTCTTTTTTAAAGTTTTTTTTTAAGTAGTGTTTTGTACCATATTGTCTGTTATCACTTGAAACACGTGATTAGTATCTTCATATAGGACTGATAGATGCCTATTCCTTTTACGTGAATCGTGTATCTCTTTAAGTAAACTTGTACAACTTCTCTCCTGAATTCGTGTTAGGTAGTCACACATCGTATTCCTTTTCTACAGCTGCCACACATTTGTACAGATACGTCGATCAGCCTGAAAAGTAAAGCCCAATACAACTTCTTCTTTCGAAGTTCTGTACTGTACACGACAAGGATTTCGTGTATGTCACATACTGCCCCACTGTGTTTCTTAGAAGCTCTGATAATCTGAGGATGTTGTACTTCAGTTGTATTCTTCTTCTGTAGAGAGTAGCCACTGAATTCTCCATCCGTTTAGCGACAATAACGTCATCATCTTTTCAAATTTAAGATTCAAAATATCGATTTTCTTTTTGCAACTAGTTCTTGTTTTGAAAATATGGGTCAAGACTTCGGTACTGCGGTTCATCTAGTAGTCCCTGTTCTTCAGTAAGCTTCTTCCCTTAGGAAAGACTGAACAGAAAATCCTGAAAAAGTGTTGTTAAATACTTGATTGACCGCCATCGAAGAATGAAGAATTTTTATTGGGCAACGCGTTGTCAGAATCCACCGTATTGGAATGGTGTACCTAATTCTGAGCTGCTTCATAGTAACGGACATCCCCATATCGTAAATGTCGTAACGCAGAAATTACGCCAACTCAAATGGCAAACATCCGAGCACCTGCCCTATAGTCGTCTCCCGCATTTCGTAGCTTAAGTAAGACCTTGATCGGTCAACGATTCCTTTCAGTCGAGGATGTGCAGCAGACAGTTAAGGGCTTACTCACACAGCAGGACACGGTGTTTTACAAAACGGGTATCGCCAACGGGGTACGTCGATGTAATGATTTGCTGAATGCGACTTGGAGAATCTGATCGCCCGCTGTAGCTGTGAAACGTCACAATTGCACAATTGTGGCAGCTTTGACACCTTTCAAAGCTTGCCGCCCCAAGCAGCAGCTTGTACCAGGTAGGCCTGAAACCGGTCGTGACTATAGAACTGCCCCGTCTGAACCCCATCTGTTCTTTGCTGCTGACAGTGTGTGATATGCTGTTAAACCTGCTAACGATTACTCTGGGGTGTATCTTACACGCAGTGTTCAGCAAACTCATGTCCCCATAATTTGTTTTTATTCTCTCCCTAATTTTCATCTCTTATTACTTGTCTCCAGCACAAATTCAGTCGGCGCATGAATCTATAATTTAAGATGCTTCCACAATACTTCAGCACTCATAATTAATCCCCGCCACTCTTGCTGTTTTTCTGTTTCCAAGACTTTGGCAGCGTACATAAACTCCTCAGGAGTGGTGTTGTCTAGTCCGTCAAGTTCATCTCCATATGTCTCGTCCTCGGAATTCTTGTCTTCGTGCCACAGATAACCATAGTGGAAACACCAGATCATCTCGTCAGTCACATTTGGTTCACAGTGTCTTTCTGTACTTTACATAAGATATTCAGTGCCTTGTAAAAGAAAAATTGTCGACCACTAACATAATTTTCAGTGTTTGAAAAGAGTCACTGCTCTTGTTGGTTCATCTACAACGGGGTCTTTGCTCTGTTTCTCTCTATTCGATGGACTTCCCTATTTTCTGCTGCAGGTCTGCCTAAATTAGGTAACCCTACAGAAGAAAATAGTTGAAATACAAATTTATTTTCAACAATCTGATATCCGGCTGCTTGGTGTAGTCAAACTTGATACAGATCAAACTGGAGCAAATTTTGTGCAGGCATATAAAAGAAATATGTGGAACAAAAGTTTCATAAGCAAAATTATGTTTCGTAAATAATAAACTACTGTTTACTTAAGCTACAACTAAGTGAACTGTATCCAAACTTTTCAGTAATCTCTTGACATATTTTAGTCATTATTAATCCTACTGTTTACTCAGCTACTATTCCAGTACTATGTTAATTATTTCCAGATGTACTTATTGCATCTAACACCTTGTACTTTCTTCTCATAAGGATTTCGATAGGTTTCTGGTCTCATGTCATATCTCTAGCACATTTTCAGTCTGTACTTCCTCTGTCCATTAATTTATAACTCGATCATGTTGGTGTCAGTAATTTTGATGACTACTCTCCCTTACCCTCAGTCTTAAATCGGTTTCTTAAATAGGCTTCCGAATATCATCAGTAGCTTTCCTTAGCTGCGGCATGGCAACTGGTGATGTCAAACCTTAGCAACTGTTTCTGTTCTCATTGTATTTTATTACCTACAATACGTTTTTAGAAATAAGTCAACGACCCGTCCTGGCTTCGTACGTATAATGAAATATCTATGCTCAGAAGCCTCCTCTGACAGAGAGGTACTAAATTATATGCAAAAGCCTTCCTTGTGAATCTTTTTATTCGTGGAAAGTGTATCGGAATTCCCATAGTAGTCCCTAAGATCTGATTACACGCATAGACAGGAAAACAGAGCGGAGGGCCTACCCGTGATTTCCTTGAGTGTCCATATGAACACAACTGTTGATTAGTTTTGTTCTTCCTTCATAGTCAGCTTACAACTATTTTTTGCGTTGCCTATCATGAATTCCTGTTGGAAAGGGCTACAATTCTGTATTCTTTGTTTTTATACTTCTTTGTTACTAGTCTCATTGTGTCTGTGACATTCGGGATTATAGGTAGTGCTTTGCAACAGGAATGGAGCACATTGATGTCAAGTAAGTATTGTCTTATGAATAACTTCTTTTACTTTTCCAAGTGAAACTGTTTGTTTCTTGAGAGTTTCGTCTGAGAGGAGTTGTTATTCATCGAGTCACTTTCTGTTTATGAAGTATTTCAGTTTTGTCCGTACGGACACACTGGAGTAATTATAGGGTGAGACATTATTTCGTTATTATTCCTCTTTTATTTCATAACAGTGGCTTAAGTCAATCCTTACAACTAGGTTTGACAGTCGAGAATGACGTAGATTTCCTTTTTGAGTGAATAAACTCTCCTCAGACTGGTGGAATTTAGATAGTGCCCCCTGATCCAGACGCTATTACGGATTAAGATTTAGGTGATCATGATGAAGGAAGACTACCAGATAGTGGTAACCCTCGGTGACACGGATGAAGCTGAAATAAGACTGGTAGATATGTAAATAGAAACAGATTTGAGAAATTCATATTACAGATACAGAAATAAGCAGAAAACCTGGGTTCATCGTACAGTAACTGCTAACTTTAAAGCTTTTCCCGATTCAAGCATTTGCATGTATGTTGATAAGTCTGCTGTGGATATTTTCTTGTTATTCTTTGATGATGAGATCACAGAGGTCCTAAGTGATGAATCAAACAACTGTGCGCTCTTCAAGATCTTTACAACTACTAAGATAACATATGAAGTAATCCTCATTGTAAATAGTTATAACCCTCTCGCCAATAAGTTACACGGGAATTCAAATTTGGGTGCCAGAAACGTGTTTGTATACACTCCAATGATAAGAAATAGTTCTGAAGAAATTCTTAGATGTCTGTGTGTTAATGACAATAACAAATTTTATGAGGAGGACATGATGTGTAAAACTACGCCCTTTACTGAAAGAGTAAGAGACAAATGTTATATGTTTTTTGTTCCTGAGTAGCATCTGTCGTACAATTAATTAATGGTAAGTTATTTTGGGAGAAACTTTTGCAAGCAGTTTTTCACAGGGAATCGAATATGGTATGGATATAAAGCGTGGTGTTTATGCGGCCACATTTGGATAACTTGCAATTTTTTTTCTTGTATCAAGGGAAATCACCAAATGCAGATGAACAGTTTTGTACAGCTACTGCCCCACTTATTGAGGTGACAGATGATTAACACTGCAAGTAAAACAATAGAGACACGTGCTCTGGGTAATTTTTACGTACGGCTACCCGATAATCTAGGGAAACACATCAAAAGTTTATATAAAAACACTACTCTGGTTATTGACACACGGAGGACACTATCGACACCAGTAAAAACAAATAAAATGGTTAGAGAAGGTTGTTGTCGCTCTACAACAATTTTTAATATCTACGTGGGCGAGGTCATATCAATATGCAAACAAATGTTCAAGTGCGACATAATGGGCAAGGTAGCTGGGCAAAGCCAAAGAATTACAATGTACAGTTTTGGCGAAACCAGAGACATTTTTGCCTTCAACTAAACACATGCTGCATAAACCGCTTGCATACCACATAAAAATCATTGTTTCCAGCGCTACATACCAAATTTGGTTCGATGAAGCAGTTTCAAAAGTCTCTTCCACAAGATAGATCATGCTTGAAGTTCCTTTCTACGAAAATTTCCTACATAGGAAATATTGAAATGTTGTTGGTACTAATACTCATAAACGGTTGAACGATCACAAATTAGAAAATACAAAGAGTTTTAGCGAAAAAGATGCAAGAACTGCCCTTACATATGTTACTGAACACGTTCGAGGGAATAAAAAACACCCAAAGTACGAGATACTTGCCAACAATATGTTGGAAAATTTCAAGGGGTTGGGTTAGGACATGAGTGCCTTCTCCCTATATTCTTCTCTCAAAATCTGGAATGTAATAGTGAAGAACATGGAGAACGCTTCCACCACCACACTGACATGGTGGAGAAGAGGCAACAGGGAGAACGAATGAAAGGATGGTCGAAAATTACTCTTGTATGCAGAAGGACAGTAAATGTGAAGGAATACAGGCTCTGCAAGACAATAACGAAAAACCAATTTTTGAAAATTAAATGTAACATTTACCCATAGATTTACTGAAGGAAATGTTGTACTAGTATTTTCAGCACGAATCTACAAAAATAAAGCAATATAGAAATTTGGAATTAGATTTAAATTTTATTTTAAAATTTTGGCTTCAGTTACTTAAGTCATTAACATACTAGATCTAATTGTGTGAAAAATGTTGATGTGAAGGGACAAAATTAGTATAAATATCAGAATTAGCGATATAGATCGATTGTAGGATACCTGTTTTACAAAAACACTCTAACTGTGTATCCTCGGCAACTTAAGTTGCTCAGAAAATCACAAAAATTACTCCCAATCGTTGGACAATGGCAACCACTCACCCGGCCGCAAGCTACAAATTAGCTTTCACACCTTAGTTAAAACAAGCAAAGGCATACATTTAAAGATCATAACTCTCGCACTTTTCGTGGTTAAAATGGAAAAAGAAGCATTTCATTAAAGTGAGGAAGTGAAAGTGAAAGAAGTATCTCTTTACAATATTAAAGCGTTGGTGCACAATCGTCACAGCAACATTATTGTTTCTTTCGCTAATCTTTGTTTCGTTGGTCGACGTCTGGAAGATATCATTCCCACCTCTACCACGGGAGGTATGGCTCTACTTGTCACAAACTACAATAAAAGTTAAAGAGGGGAGAGTATGGACGTAACACAGATAAACAAAGAAAAGGAAGAATAAATAATTTAAAAGAGGTACTACTGGTATTCGCCGGTAATCATCTCTTCCTAGACTTACGGTGAAAATAATTATTTTCTGAAAGGCTGTAGAGGGCATAAGTACTCAATTGTCGTTGGTAGTGTGTTCAGATGTCTCAAGAGAGGTCTATGAAATAACCACTGAAGTGTTGTGCATATCTCGGGTTTCTAAGTGCTTACTAGAGTTCTCAGCCTGGTCAAAATTGTAGTTTTATATCACTGCAGTTATTGTAGTTTGTTTAAGGTAACGAATTTCGTGCACATTTCGTACCCTTCGTAGTTTCTAACTCCAATATGCGATTCTGACAAGTCAGGGCAATTGGCAGGTACGGGTTCCGCCACTTCCTGATTTTCCAGGAGCAGATTTGCTCATATGTGTCTATGCTTCAGAATTCCCATTGACAAACGCCTATGAAAATTTATTTAGAATAGTCAATATCTGTGCAGGTAATAAATTGCTTCCTTGACGTCACTAAACAAATACTAATGTGGAGTCAGCACATACTTACATTCTCGTTATTTGAATAAAGTTTATTGTCCATAAACTAGAAAGGAAATTACACTCCTGGAAATGGAAAAAAGAACACATTGACACCGGTGTGTCAGACCCACCATACTTGCTCTGGACACTGCGAGAGGGCTGTACAAGCAATGATCACACGCACGGCACAGCGGACACACCAGGAACCGCGGTGTTGGCCGTCGAATGGCGCTAGCTGCGCAGCATTTGTGCACCGCCGCCGTCAGTGTCAGCCAGTTTGCCGTGGCATACGGAGCTCCATCGCAGTCTTTAACACTGGTAGCATGCCGCGACAGCGTGGACGTGAACCGTATGTGCAGTTGACGGACTTTGAGCGAGGGCGTATAGTGGGCATGCGGGAGGCCGGGTGGACGTACCGCCGAATTGCTCAACACGTGGGGCGTGAGGTCTCCACAGTACATCGATGTTGTCGCCAGTGGTCGGCGGAAGGTGCACGTGCCCGTCGACCTGGGACCGGACCGCAGCGACGCACGGATGCACGCCAAGACCGTAGGATCCTACGCAGTGCCTTAGGG
The DNA here is from genome assembly GCF_023864275.1 of Schistocerca cancellata. Classification (NCBI taxonomy): domain Eukaryota; kingdom Metazoa; phylum Arthropoda; class Insecta; order Orthoptera; family Acrididae; genus Schistocerca; species Schistocerca cancellata. Next base: position 412,617,560 of record NC_064631.1, read on the forward strand.
GACCGCACCGCCACTTCCCAGCAAATTAGGGACACTGTTGCTCCTGGGGTATCGGCGAGGACCATTCGCAACCGTCTCCATGAAGCTGGGCTACGGTCCCGCACACCGTTAGGCCGTCTTCCGCTCACGCCCCAGCATCGTGCAGCCCGCCTCCAGTGGTGTCGCGACAGGCGTGAATGGAGGGACGAACGGAGACGTGTCGTCTTCAGCGATGAGAGTCGCTTCTGCCTTGGTGCCAATGATGGTCGTATGCGTGTTTGGCGCCGTGCAGGTGAGCGCCACAATCAGGACTGCATACGACCGAGGCACACAGGGCCAACACCCGGCATCATGGTGTGGGGAGCGATCTCCTACACTGGCCGTACACCACTGGTGATCGTCGAGGGGACACTGAATAGTGCACGGTACATCCAAACCGTCATCGAACCCATCGTTCTACCATTCCTAGACCGGCAAGGGAACTTGCTGTTCCAACAGGACAATGCACGTCCGCATGTATCCCGCGCCACCCAAAGTGCTCTAGAAGGTGTAAGTCAACTACCCTGGCCAGCAGGATCTCCGGATCTGTCCCCCATTGAGCATGTTTGGGACTGGATGAAGCGTCGTCTCACGCGGTCTGCACGTCCAGCACGAACGCTGGTCCAACTGAGGCGCTAGGTGGAAATGGCATAGCAAGCCGTTCCACAGGACTACATCCAGCATCTCTACGATCGTCTCCATGGGAGAATAGCAGCCTGCATTGCTGCGAAAGGTGGATATACACTGTACTAGTGCCGACATTGTGCATGCTCTGTTGCCTGTGTCTATGTGCCTGTGGTTCTGTCAGTGTGATCATGTGATGTATCTGACCCCAGGAATGTGTCAATAAAGTTTCCCCTTCCTGGGACAATGAATTCACGGTGTTCTTATTTCAATTTCCAGGAGTGTAATTCTTCACTTATGTGGCCATGTTGTTCGCAGTTGCTTCCTGAAGCGACTATGTTGAAAAATATTGTCACCTGTGTCACTATGGAGCGTAGTGTAGCATTCATTAAAATATACTTGACCGGCAATAGTTATGTGTAACCTACTTTTGAAGTCCTCTCCCGCATATAACGTTTCTTGCTGGTGAATCTTCGGAGTTTGCGCTTTCCCATCAGAGATTGCTACATGATGTCGAGGGTATGAAGGTACGTGGTGATGGTCGAATCCATGGAAAGATTGTTGTTCCACCTGACAGTAATATTGTGAAACATGAAGTCATTCACGGACAAGAACTTCGAAAAGAAGCACACTATGTTATTGTTTACAAGCAGTTGATGAGTGTGGCATATTTTGAGTGAAGTGTTAACGATGAAAAATTCTGAAAATAATTAAGTTCCAAAATTTCTGAATTTGATCAAAGGCAGTGGCAACAAGTAAATCCTCAGCCATGCCTATATTAATTTTGAGTACCGTTATGTACCTTTGATGAGACGAAATCAACCATTTTTATGAAGGAATGAAACAGCAGACAAAACTGTGAGTATTTTGCATTGGGCTCACACCAAGGCGAATTATGGTTATTGCCCCAGGGAGCTTATTATGTTATAGAATGGGAAAGAACTTCGCCTTATTGGATAGAACAGTAACCGACGATTATATGACAAACCTAATGGACAACAAGACTGGAAAGTACTTCAGAAAAGGCATTTCAGTAAAACAAAAGTGATCATCCTTAAAGAAAACTGATTAAGTCCACCAAACCAATTTTATAATATTTCTATTTGTAGTAATCATTTTACTGTTCAGTCTTGACACAATTCACTAAAACACTCCCGGCAGGGTCACTGATTTTCTCTGCCTCGTGATGACTGGGTGTTGTGTGATGTCCTTAGGTTAGTTAGATTTAAGTAGTTCTAAGTTCTAGGGGACTGATGACCATAGATGTTAAGTCCCATAGCGCTCAGAGCCATTTGAACCATTTGAACTAAAACACTGTTGTGCACCTGAGGTCCATCATACAGAAGTCTCTTTTCTTCTCTTAATACAAGCTTCTTGCCCCAATGACCTCAATTAATGTGATCGCTTTGATATATTCATTTCACCGACCTTCCTTCAACAATCTTTTTATTTCCCATCCTTCTAATTCAGCGATTGTCTTTTTTATCTGAATTGCCCCAAGTATGGTGGTTTTAATCCATGAGGCAGAACTCATATTAATCTTGTGTTAATGATCATATGAGCTACTTCCTGAAAGTGCATGACACTAACTTCCTTTCGTTTGAACAAATTTAAGTGGTTGTTTATTTAGAGATGTTGCCATGGTGCTCACTACATAATCATAACAAAACAATTCCTCACCTTTCCTCATGCTTTCTTTTAGAGTCACCAGTTTCTCTGTTACTTCCGTTTTCTGAATTAGTCATTGTGTTTTCAGTGTCAGTTACCAATCATACCACCAATTAAGACACAAAGGAGGCAGTCTACAGAACGACAGGAGCAAGAGGAATTGCAGATAGCTCTTTTCACTGTAGCCAAGACGTGTAACACTTTCTCCACTTATCACATTTAGCATGCCTTTATCATGATAACTCTTCATTTAGTCGTGCCTTTTCAAAGGATGCACCATGGAGTTCTTCAAAGTGATTTATGGAAATCGCACTACACATAACCCTGGATGGCAAAGAGGGAATATGAACAACCTTCATCCCGAATGCAGGTCCGTACCATTCAGCCGCCTTTCTCGATTTTGTATATATGTACATACTTAGCATCGATGTAGAGAGTACGATATTCTGAAAATGTCTAATGGTTCTCGAAACAGGTGAGTATTGAAGAATGTGATTGTCACTGTGGCAAGTCCTCATCACTTTTGAAAACGGCAGTGTTTTCATCTGTGGGAGGACGTTCACGTGGCTTATCTTCAATACATCTGCATTGGAATTCACTCACGTAATTCATACTTTTTGAAAATTAAACCTCTAACCTCCTAGAGCAGATTTCATGTCAGGAACAACTGTACAAAACAATTTCATTTGCAACAAGTGCATACTACATAGTCATGCAAAGAAAACTAGTCAGTAGGTGTAGTTAACCTTTGCTTTATGAGTTGTGTGACAAGCTTCGACATGACAAAATGTGAATTTTATTTATATCAGCACCGTCACTCTGCCAACCAGAAGGAAGTAAGTTAAGAGTTCAACGACCAGTCGGTAGAGATCTCATTAGAGACGAAACGCAAGCTCGTGATATGAAGGAATGGCCAAGTCGGCCGTGTTCTGTCAAAGGAAACATCCTGTCATTTGCGTGCAGTGATTTAGGTAAATTACGTAAAGCCTAAATCACGATGACCAGAAGCGGATTTGAACCGTTATCCGCGCGAATGCGAGTTCACTGTGCAAACCGCTATGCCACCATGATATTTTTCAAAACGAGAATATTTCAAATTTCTCTATTTAGCGTTCAATTTTTAGGGCTAGTTCCACTGTTTGGTTTGTAAACTGTAACAGTAGATATGTTCGCAACGTAAATTACGAAAAGTCGAGTCCGCCTGTTACGCGAATATATCATATTCTAGTTGCCCAAACAAGCCATCAACATGAACTGCCAATAATCGGATCACAGATTACTGGCCTCTTAGCCAACACATTGACGAGCAGTTCAGAGAACAGGATCTTCAGACACATAGTAAGAAAAAGAGATAGATAGGCAAATAGACAGAGAGAGAGAGAGAGAGAGAGAGAGAGAGAGAGAGATAGAGTTATATGCTGATAGCGTTACGTCGATGACATAATATGTCTGATCGACGAAACCACAACACAAGTAAAAGATCTATACCATGAAATAAACAATTTATACCCAAAATTTCACTTCAAATAAGAAACAGATAGACAAAACGCTAAATTTTATGGATATTACCACTCAAAAAATGAACAATACTCACAACGTCACAATATTCTGGAAACCGACAACCACGAGCATCACCAACCACAATCTAATAAACCCCCCACTGGCATACAAGCAAGAAGTTTCAGATTCATGCTCTACAGTTTAAACAGAACACCCAAAAGGAACGGAACTACACACAGGAGCTAAACGCAATAGAACATAGGAGTGTAAAACAATTATGATACCCCTATGAAAGAGAAATTAAAAGAACAAAAATTTGTAAGAAACACATGAATGAACAGGACACATACACACAACAACTTGCACCTCGCAGAACAACACGGCACATAGACAATGACCACGTACAAGACACAACGGTGCAACGACACACACACACACACACACACACACACACACACACACATACATACAAACACCTACAAACCAACACACAAAACTAAATGCATATACTCGCCTACAATATTAAAATGTTTCACAGCATAGGCAAGGAATTAAAAAACAGCACACAAAAAGCTTAGAACACAGGGGAAACCTACATATAAATTCAACAAACCAGACATACTTGACGTCACATTTCACACTCATCAGTCAGTATGCATAAGACAAACATGCAGGCCCTTTAAAACAAGATCTCTCCAATACTTCAGTGCGCTGAAGAGTAACAGATGACCACTTAACCGCCCACAACCACCACCAAACTGAAGTAGAAACAGGTTTGAAAACATTAAAATGCAGCCACAATTTACAACATCAAGTAATAATAGAAGAAACATCTTACATGGAAAAGGTATTTTCAGAATGAAAACAAAATATAAATTAATACACTTCACAATACAAACACTATTAAAAATATTAAAGGCGCTTTACAGAAAACACTATGAAAAAACATGCAAAGAAACACACTAACACACAACAAACACACAAACAAAGAGAGAGGGACAAAAAAATTAAAGTAAACGAAATTAAAATTTGGCGCTAAACTCAGGATCTTATTTACAGCCTAAGTTTCGCAAAATACATCTAGTATCTGTGTGTGGTTTTGAATAACTAATCAGAACGCAAATGAAGAAGGTTTGCCAAATCAAAAAGTAGGTAAAAGCAAATTCAGATGCGATATATCTTGACACAACGGAATTACGTTTAGATATAAAGTATTGTGTTAAATCCCTGACCAAATTCCCATGAACACTATTTAACTGGTGGTAATGAGCTACCAGTACGTGATAATACAGAGGAGGTCCTCTGTAAACGTATAATGTAAAATTAAGGCAAGATAGAAGTACACAAAATCTGCCGTTAAACGTCATTCTTGCAAATTAGTTACCAGTTAAACTGTGTTCACATTTCACAGATGTTGTTGTTGTGGTCTTCAGTCCTAAGACTGGTTTGATGCAGCTCTCCATGCTACTCTATCCTGTGCAAGCTTCTTCATCTCCCAGTACCTACTGCAACCTACATCTTTCGGAATCTGCTTAGTGTATTCATCTCTTGGTCTCGCTCTACGATTTTTACCCTCCACGCTGCCCTCCAATACTGAACTGGTGATCCCTTGATGCCTCAGAACATGTCCTACCAACCGATCCCTTCTTCTAGTCAAGTTGTGCCACAAACTTCTCTTCTCCCCAGTCCAATGCAATACTTCTTCATTAGTTATGTGATCTACCCATCTAATTTTCAGATATGAAGAAAGAAAACTCACGGACGATCGCCGAAAGTCCAGAAACGTGTTTGTATCCTGTGGAAGAACAGTGTGTGACATAACAGACGTATCTGATATACAAGAACCGTCACAGTCGTCCTAATGTGTTTATAGGCTGAATTTTCGTTTCAATAATTGTTACTTACAAGTAATCTCTATCTGACAGACCAGACTAGATCCACCTACTGATGACAACACAAAGATGCCGAAACATTTTAAGGCAATAAAAGATGAATTTTTTTCGTAACAAGTGTACGTGAATGCCAATTACTTACTAGAGCTGGGATACCTCATTGGAAGCAGATTTCTATTAATTATAAATGAAAGCACAAAACCTGGATGTTCAACGTTAATACTCATTTCGTTGCCGGATTTTCGGCCTGTTCCTGACGGAGGTTCGAGTCCTCCCTCGGGCATAGGTGTGTGTGTTTGTCCTTAGGATAATTTCGGTTAAGTAGTGTGTAAGCTTTGGGAGTCATGACCTTAGCAGTTAAGTCCCATAAGGTTTCACACACATTTGAACATTTTTTGATTTTCAGCTTATAAGGTCATCGTCAGACTAAGTGGATGCAGTACTTGTGAAAAATGAAAAACAAGGCTAAAGTCATTAAACATGGAGGGTAAGCTGGAATCGCAGTAGATATCAAAATTTATGGTGCAACGGTAATAAAATTCAGAATGTTAAATAGTATAGAAATGAAGAGGGAACAAATCAGAAAAATCTATATGTCCACTCTTCTGTTCAGTGTAATATTTTGGTATGTCCTCCATATCTTCCATCTAATCGCCACACACACACACACACACACACACACACACACACACACACACACACACACACATCATTTTTGAGATCTTTAGTGTAAATGTTTTTTCTCGTTTCTTCCCTTTTTATTTATTTACCGTTCACTTTTAATTGTGTCATCGTTGCTCTGAAAAAGGCATAATGGCTCTATGACTGTGCTGATAATTAAAGTCTGATGATGGCGTTGTAAGTCAAAAACTAACTAAAGCAGTACATCTACATCTGCATCTACGTGATTACGCTGCTCTGCTATTCAAAATAAAGTGCCTGGCAGAGTGTTCAATAAACTACCTTCAAGCTGTCTCCACCGTTGCACTCTCGAACGGTGCGCGGTAAAAACGAGCACTTAAATTTTTCTGTGCGAACCCTGATTTCTCTTATTTTACCGTGATCATAATTTCTCATATGTAGGTGGGTGGCAATAGAATGTTTTCGCAATCGGAGGAGAAAACTGGTGATAGAAATTTCATGAGAAGATCCCGTTGCAACGAAAAACTCCTTTGCTTTAAAGATTCCCTCCCCCATTCACGGATCATGTCTGTGGCACTAGCGATATTAGAAAATGAGCTACCCTTCTTTGAACATTTTCGATGTCTTCCGTCAGTGCCATCTGATGCGGATCCCACATCACACAGCGATACTCCAGAATTGCGCGGACAAACGTGGTGTAGGTGTTGTCTTTAGCAGACCTGTTGCACCTTCTAAGTTTTGTGCCAGTGAATCGAAGTCTTTGGTTTGCTCCACCCAAAACATTATCTAAGTGATCATTCCAGTTTAGGTTATTTTTGATTGTTATCCGTAAGTAATTTGTTGAATTGTAAGTCTTCAGCTTTGTGTGACCTATCGCGTAATCGAAATTTAGTGGATTTCTTTTAGTACTCCAGCGAATAACTTCACACTTTTCTTTATTCAGGCCAAACTGCCACTTTTCTCTCCATACAGATATCTTATCTAAATAATTTTACAATTCTTATTCGTCATCTGATGACTTTACAAGGCGGTAAATGACAGCATCAAGCGCAAATAATCTAAGACGGCTACTCAGATTGTCTCTAATGTCGTTAACATAGATCAGGAACAGTAGAAGTCCTATAACACGTCTTTGGGGAACGCCGTATATTACTTCTGTTGTACTCGACGACTTTCCGTCTATTAATAACTGTGAACTTTCTGACAGGAAATCACGAACCCAGTCGCACAACTCAGGCGATATTCCATAGGCAGGCAGTTTATTTAGAAGATGCTTAGGAGTAACGGTGTGGAAAGCCTTCTGGAAATCTAAAAGCATGGAATAAATTTAACATCCCCTGTCGATAGCACTCATTACATCATCAGTATAAATAGCTAGTTGCGTGAGAACGTGCTGACTAAGCGTCAATGAATCGTTTCCTTCGACGTGCTTCATAGTGTTCGAACACACTATATGTTCCAAAACCCTTCTGCACATCGACGTTAGTGATATGGGCCTGTAATTCAGCTGATTATTCCTATTTCCCTTTTTGGGTATTGGTGTGACTTGAACAATTTTCCAGTTTTTGGTACAGAGCTTTCTGTGAGCGAGCGTTTGTACATAACTGCTAAATATAGGGCTATTGCATCAGCATACTACGAAAAGAACTTGACTGGTGTACAATGTGGACCGGAGGCCTTGCCTTTATTAAGTGATTTAAGCTGCTTTGTAACATCGACTATATCTACTTCTACGTTTCTCATTTGGCAGTTGTTCTAGACTGCAATTCAGGAATATATACTTCGTCTTCTTTGGTGAAGGAGCTTCGGAAAACCGTTTATAATTACTCTGCTTTAGTGGCACTGTCATCAATGTCTTCACCGTTGTTATTACACAGTGAAGGCATTGATTGCGTCTTGCTAACGGTGTGCTTTATGTATGATCAGAATCTCTTTGCGTTTTCTGCCAAATTTCGAGACAGAGTTTCGTTGTGGAAATTATTAAAAGCACCTCGCATTGAAGTAAGCATTTCTAACTGCTTCAAAATTTTCCTAATCTTGGGGATTTTTCATTCTTTTAAATTTGGGATGCTTTTTTTCGTTGCATCTGCAACAGTGAACTGATGTGGTATATATCTTTCAAATGCCGTCCATACTATCTCTTTGAAATCATACCACATCTTTTCTACACTTACATGATCAGATCGGAACAGTGAAGACTTCCCTTAAAGAGGCGTTAAGAGCATTTAATCAACTTTTTTAAATAGATATAGTTTGCGTTTATTTTTGATGGTTGTAGGTGTTACGGTATTCAGCCTAGCAGCAACTGTCTTGAGGTCGCTAACCCCTGCATTCGTCACGATACGCCCTATTTGTCCAGGACTATTTGTTGCCAAGAGGTCAAGTATGCTTTCGAAACCATTTATGATTCGAGTGTGTTCATGAACTAATTATTCAAAATAATTAGACTTTCGTCTGATTTTGGGGAAAGTGTTTGATAAAGAAATTTTACATTTGCACACCGTTCAATCTGGTCTCTTCGCTTGATAAAGGACTGGATTTCTTTTCGTTATTCATCACTGTCACTGTGATACATCCAGACAAGTAAATCACTGCACGAAATTATAGCGTTTGCAGAGGTAAAAACGCATGGCGTAAACTTTGAGTATGGTTGCTTTTCGCTTATACATTGATGTGTGTGAAATATGGATAAAATATCTAAACCTTATTTAAAACTGAGAGCAGAACAGTATTTCATTTCGTTGTCGAGTTACTGGTTTCATATCTGTCGGGAATCATGTGGCCATGATAATCATCATAGGGCATAAATTGTTCGAGATACCTAAACGAGGTTTTTTGAAAATTGTAGCATGCAAAGAGGCACGCTTGTTGTGCGATAAATACCCAGAATATTTTTATTTGCCGAGCTAAGAAAGTAACGCGTCCGCAGCAATGAGAAGGTAGGCAGAATTGGACGTATAAACACAACAGCCCTCGACGATACCTCACAGGCTGCCTTTAAACACCTCCTCACCACAAGGGGAGATGAAAAGTGCGGCGAGTTAACTCGTCCACGACAGTCAAAGGGTTAATTTTGCAGAAGATCTACAGTTTTTTTTTATTTTTCACGCCAAATTCTGAAGTTCTTTTCCTACGAACTAATGGAAGATGGAGTAGTGCCACACATTTTCATTCTACATCTACATCTACATCCATACTTCGCAAGGCACCTGGCGGTGTATGGCAGAGGGTACTTCGAGTACCTCTATCGGTTCTTCCTTCTATTCTAGTCTCGTATTGTTCGTGGAAAGAGAGATTGTCGGTATGCCTCTGTGTGGGCTCTAATCTCTCTGATTTTATCGTCTCTTCGCCAGATATACGTATGAGGGAGCAATATACTGCTTCACTCCTCGGTGAAGGTATGTTCTCGAAACTTCAACAAAAGCCCGTACCGAGCTACTGAGCGTCTCTCATGCAAAGTCTTCCACTGGAGTTTATCTATGATCTCCGTAACGCTTTCACGATTACCAAATGATCCTGTGACGAAGCACCCTGCTCTCCTTTGGATCTTCTCTATCTCCTCTATCAACCCTATCTGGTACTGATCCCACACTGATGAGCAATATTCAACCAGTGGGCGAACAAGTGTACTGTAACCTACTTCCTTTGTTTTCGGATTGCATTTCCTTAGGACTCTTCCAATGAATCTCATTCTCATCTGCTTTAGCGACGATCAACATAATATGATCATTCCAATTTTAATCACTGCTAATGCGTACTCCCAGATAATTTATGGAATTAACTGCTTCCAGTTGCTGACCTGCTATATTGTAGGTATATGATAAAGGATCTTTTTTTCTATGTATTCGCAGCACATTACACTTGTGTACATTGAGATTCAATTGCCATTCCTTGCACCATGCGTCAATTCGTTGCAGATCCTCCTGCATTTCAGTACAATTTTGTATTGTTACAACCTCTCGATATACCACAGCATCATACGCAAAAAGCCTCAGTGAACTTCCGATGTTATCCACAAGGTCATTTATGTATATTGTGAATAGCAACGATCCTACGACACTCCCCTGCGGCACACCTGAAATCACCCTTATTTCGGAAGACTTCTCTCCATTGAGAATGACATGCTGCGTTCTGTTCTCTAGGAACTTTTCAATCCAATCACACAATAGGTCTGATAGTCCATATGCTCTTACTTTGTTCAGTATACGACTGTGGGGAACTGTACCGAACGCCTTGCGGAAGTCAAAGAAACACGGCATCTACTTGGGAACCCTTGTCATTGGCCCTCTGAGTCTCGTGGACGAATAGCGCGAGCTGGGTTTCACACGACCGTTTTTTTTCGAAGCCCAGGCGGTTTCCTACAGAGTAGATTTCTAGTCTCCAGAAAAGTCATTATACTCGAATATAATATGTGTTCCAAAATTCTACAAATTAGTCACTTGGGATGGAGCGCTCCAGAGCCAGCGCCTTAGCGCGTGACAGAGACCGCGTCGGCTGGCTCGCTGTTCTGCTCCTGTGGCCACGTGCGGCCAGGCGGCGCCGAGTTGGGACCGTGTGTCCGCCCGCGACTCAGGAGACGTCGCCGACCGCGGCCTGGCCGGTCCTCAGATCCTCTTTGTGCCGCGGAGGCGCACTTTGACGCTGCTGCGAGCAGCCGCCGCTAAATGCGCCTGAAACCGCCGCCGCCGACTCCATTAGTCGACACGAGGAGGAACTGCGTAGGCCGGAGGCGGGCCGCAGCCTCCTAACGGCGACTCCTGCAATTTCCCAGGCAGCTCAAATCACGGTAATGGATGCAGGCTGCCGTTCCCTTATAAACGCTTTGCCCTTAAAGCACGTGTGTCCCACGGCACAGTCCGCGTCGTACACACCTGTGACAGTAACGGCTGTTGAAGAACTTCGATTGATGAAACTCATTACTAAGCTGTGTTCCGAAGCTATGCTGTTGCAAGATGCCATCAAAATAATGGAAGCACCTGTACTGACGGGATTAAATACTGCTGTATACTAGGTTTGGACTAAGCTGTGACTTGTCACGGTATGGAAGTGTAGCGGGGTCTCTCCTTTAGTAAATGAACTACTAGTGCATGCAGAGTCATTATGCTCTGATGTAGTGAAACTATGACTTCTTACAAACAAATCTATGATGTATAAGTCAATTTTGTTACACTATCGGACTTCATTAATAAAGACAGAATCAAAAATGCAGCCCACACTTACCTAAATAGGGCAATTAAATAAACGGCATTCATATTACGAATAATTAAACATCAGTGAATATTAAAGTCATTCCTGGGGTCCTATGGAAGTTATTGGAGTGGAATAGTGATCAACTTAAAGGCGATTTTACTGTGAGGAAATTGGATTCTTTTCTGTGACTTAAATACTGAAATATGAAAAGCAAACAACTGCTGTTAACCTTAAACTCATTTGAATCATGTGGAGTTCGAACATTTGAATAGATATGATTTACCGAGCACAGATAACCATACTAAAGGAATACTATCTGCAATTACGTTTATTTGAAAGGAAAAATACACTCTATAGTATTAGCCAGAGCATCTCCTCACTTGATAACTGCCATTAACACATAGAACCACATCAGAAAGTATCACACAAACGAATGAGTGTTTATTGTTGAAAATAGGTGAAAGTATCTGAGACCGAGCGAGGTGGCGCAGTGGCTGGCACACTGCACTTGCATTCGGGAGGACGATGGTTCAATCACGCGTCTGGCCATCCTGATTTAGGTTTTCCGTGATTTCCCTAAATGGCTCCAGGCAAATGCTGGGATGGTTCCTGTGAAAGGGCATGGCTCACTTCCTTCTCCATCCTTCCTTAATCCTATGAGACCGATGACCTCGCTGTCTGGTCTCCTTCCCCAAGCAACCAACCAACCAAACTATCTGAGAGCTGAAATACTTTGGCACCTAAGTATCAGGCAAAAGTAACAAACTGCAACACACCAACAGGAAATGGCGATAGATGAACCACCCTCGAATTTGTATGTACAAGTCAGTGTTTATGTGTGTAATGTGTAAGTCCAAGATCTCTTCCCAAATTCCAGAATCGAACTCAACAAAATTTGGCACTGAAGGAAGAGGCTTCATGAGAATCAGTACTGTGGGACTTACAACTTTTCAGCTCTAATAGTAGCAGATATGTAGGCAAAAACTGGTTTTCCCAGCCCCAGGTATATAGACAGCCTGCCAAATCAACCTACTTGACAGAGCAGCCGGTATTTCAGGGGTGAGAAATGGCTTTTCCAGGCCCTGACATGTAGGCTGCTCTGCATGACACGTGTGTTGTGTTGCAGTACTATCAGCCCACTTTGTTGACTTGCTTTGAATGGCTGTATACACCTCTGAAGCAAACAAATGATATTCAAACCCTTGATGTTCAGCCTGAATGCATGACAATAGTATTGCCGAAGATAATAGCTGGAGAGGGGTTGAGCTGAAAAGAGGGAGAGGTGGGTGAAGACAGAGTGACAGGAAGTAGGAAAGCGACAGATGAAGGGGAGGAGGGGCAGACGGTTAGATATATGGAAGGTGTAGAGAGGCAGTAGTCAGGTGGAAACGACAGATGGGAGGCAGAGATGGAAAACGAGAGAGAGAGAAAGAGAGAGAGAGAGAGAGAGAGAGAGAGAGAGAGAGAAGGGTATGGTCAGAGGAAGGGGTAGGAAAATACACTCCTGGAAATTGAAATAAGAACACCGTGAATTCATTGTCCCAGGAAGGGGAAACTTTATTGACACATTCCTGGGGTCAGATACATCACATGATCACACTGACAGAACCACAGGCACATAGACACAGGCAACAGAGCATGCACAATGTCAGCACTAGTACAGTGTATATCCACCTTTCGCAGCAATGCAGGCCGCTATTCTCCCATGGATACGATCGTAGAGATGCTGGATGTAGTCCTGTGGAACGGCATGCCATGCCATTTCCACCTGGTGCCTCAGTTGGACCAGCGTTCGTGCTGGACGTGCAGACTGCGTGAGACGACGCTTCATCCAGTCCCAAACATGCTCAATGGGGGACAGATCCGGAGATCTTGCTGGCCAGGGTAGTTGACTTACACCTTCTAGAGCACGTTGGGTGGCACGGGATACATGCGGACGTGCATTGTCCTGTTGGAACAGCAAGTTCTCTTGCCGGTCTAGGAATGGTAGAACGATGGGTTCGATGACGGTTTGGATGTACCGTGCACTATTCAGTGTCCCCTCGACGATCACCAGTGGTGTACGGCCAGTGTAGGAGATCGCTCCCCACACCATGATGCCGGGTGTTGGCCCTGTGTGCCTCGGTCGTATGCAGTCCTGATTGTGGCGCTCACCTGCACGGCGCCAAACACGCATACGACCATCATTGGCACCAAGGCAGAAGCGACTCTCATCGCTGAAGACGACACGTCTCCATTCGTCCCTCCATTCACGCCTGTCGCGACACCACTGGAGGCGGGCTGCACGATGTTGGGGCGTGAGCGGAAGACGGCCTAACGGTGTGCGGGACCGTAGCCCAGCTTCATGGAGACGGTTGCGAATGGTCCTCGCCGATACCCCAGGAGCAACAGTGTCCCTAATTTGCTGGGAAGTGGCGGTGCGGTCCCCTAAGGCACTGCGTAGGATCCTACGGTCTTGGCGTGCATCCGTGCGTCGCTGCGGTCCGGTCCCAGGTCGACGGGCACGTGCACCTTCCGCCGACCACTGGCGACAACATCGATGTACTGTGGAGACCTCACGCCCCACGTGTTGAGCAATTCGGCGGTACGTCCACCCGGCCTCCCGCATGCCCACTATACGCCCTCGCTCAAAGTCCGTCAACTGCACATACGGTTCACGTCCACGCTGTCGCGGCATGCTACCAGTGTTAAAGACTGCGATGGAGCTCCGTATGCCACGGCAAAGTGGCTGACACTGACGGCGGCGGTGCACAAATGCTGCGCAGCTAGCGCCATTCGACGGCCAACACCACGGTTCCTGGTGTGTCCGCTGTGCCGTGCGTGTGATCATTGCTTGTACAGCCCTCTCGCAGTGTCCGGAGCAAGTATGGTGGGTCTGACACACCGGTGTCAATGTGTTCTTTTTTCCATTTCCAGGAGTGTATGTTCAGAGAGTGGAGAAGAATAAAGGGACACAGGAGGAGGAGGAGGAGGAGGAGACGGTATGCTGAACATATGTACAAAGTACATAAGTGGGCCAACCCACATGGAAAGGCTAGTATTGAATAAATGGATCAGGAAGACCAAAATGAAAAGAAGCAGCAACTCAGTTATATAATTAGCCTCAAATCAAGTCAACATTATGCACAAGCAAATCTGCTTCTGAAAGACAAGTACACATAAATCGGAATTATTAGCACTCAGGAAGGCTCAAATGTAAAGGTATGTTTACGAGGAGTAAATAATAAAATGGGCTCAATTGAAGGAGAGAGTGACTAATCAACTTCATACTATTGCTGATTAACTATTAAGAGTACGGTTCGCTTTGAGCCTATTGAATCCACAAAGGAACGTTACCACTCTGAAACCATGCGCATGGATATTAGCTTGTTTTCGCAATTCATAGCAGCTTTAGAACGCAAAGGGAATGAAAAGCAGCCATAGGGTATGAATACCATACGAATGAGTTAACAAGAAATATTGAATATGAGCAACCACTTCGAATAACAGCAAATAAATAAAACCTTCCGACCAGAGCTGCAGACATACTGAGACCAGCCAAGGTGTCCAGCCACACGAAGCACCACCGAACCAATGGGTACTTGAAAGCTATTCGCATGATCTCTGACCACCAGACTGTTCATCGGCTGACCGTCGGGAAACTCGTGATTGGTAGCTTCCGCCCATCGTCTCAGTGAGACAGTTCCAAGAATCTACAATGGAAACATCGGTACTGGCTACAGACACGTCTTTGCAAAGCGTCATAAGAGATAAGCACTCAAGTTACTGAAAGAAAATTATTCATAAACTGAAGTCTTAGCTTTACAAGAAATTTTCAAAAGGAGCTCCACATTCAGGGAATGAGTGTCGGGAAGCAAGTGGATGCATCCTGTATCCACATTGTAGGAAGGGTCTTAGTGGAGGTGGTTTGTCATTGCCTCCCTCCGACCTGTTATGTGTCAAGAGTGTGTCTGGGTCGCATCGAAAACTGTGATGAGTGCTTGTACAGTGTTGGGTTCGCCTTCTATTACTACAGATAGCGGAAATGGAGAGGGATAAACCTGGTGTTGGCACACTGTTCATTCCTCGCGAGCTTAGTGTCCATATGAGACGCACGGATGACCGTGAACAGTGTCGTAAGAGCTCATTTCATCACTCGCTGCGGAGAGGTTTTGCATTTATCCAAGACTTTGGCGCAGAGACAGTAATCATTAACTTTATACCCTCACAACTCCTTTACGAGGCAAGTGCTGATAGTGAAAACTTTCCGCCACCAGTATTCGAACCGGCATACCTCTGACGACCTGAACACGGCAAGTGCCAGTGCCATCATTCGATATCGCAGGAACTTCGCTCAGTGGAAGACGAGGGAAAATAAATGAACACCTCTCGGCTTATCCGTAGATACTCAACCGTTTCTGGAAAAATGACGATCAAAGTTTCGGAGGTATTTCGAGTTACTTTGTGTGCCTTTTACTGCTCGATTTTCTCAGATGAAATGGTGGCTGAGTGGTTAGCGTCTTTGTTTCTTAATTCTGTACCTCATGTTCGAAACACGATTATTGTTTTTATTTATTTCATTTTTATTGTTTTCGTTTATCAACCCACGGCCGCAGAACGTTATTACACGAATGTTTCTGATAAAATTAGGGGATGTAACGGCGTTATACTAATTGTATAATTAGAACTGAGTATCTCAATAAGTGTCATACATTTATTATGTAATATACGTCTGTATGATAAGTTGAAGATTTACAATCTTTTTAAATTTTTTTATTCTAATGTTTCATACTCATACAAATTCGTAAGTTAAATCTTGTATTTTATTGATCTGAATATTCTTCAGGAAGATTTGGTGCATTGCATTGTATGATACCGAGCGTTCAGCATTTGAAAAACAGTTATTCCGAACACCATGTGAATCACGCGAAGGCACGTTTGCCACAGCGACATATCTTCGTATGAATCACACTCGGGAAAGAAACGTCGTTACCATTGCTGAAGATTTCGCGCTTTGGCAATAATTTCGCAGCAAACGAATATTTCACCGAAAGTAATTTCAAATAACTCAGATAATCATCTCAGTTTTTTATTCATTCATCTGACATACAATTAGTAGAGGAATACGGACAACTTTTTCAATATACACTGGAAAACTTTGGTGTCTAATTTTCTAAAGACATGAGTCTATAAATGAAAAAACGAAATAAAAGTAGTAATCAGGTTTCGAACACGAGGCGCTAAATCAGAAAGCGTGACTGTAAGTACTATGCCACCACTTTGAGGACCTGAGGAGTAATATGCACATGAAGTACCTCCAAAATATTTCGAAAAATTTGACCACCGTTTTTTCCGAAATGGTCCAGTATCTACAGGTAAGATGAAAGAACCGGCATAACTCTGACGGCCTGAACACGGCAAGTGCCATCACTCGATACTCCAGGAACTTCGCTCAGTGGAAGACGAGGGAAAATAAATGAACACGTCTCGGCTTATCCGTAGATACTAGACCGTTTCTGGAAAAATGACCGTCAAAGTTCCGGAGGTATTGGTAGGTTTGGTCATCACGCGAGTGTTAAGGAAATGTTTCAGGAACTGGGGTCTCGGGTGGGAGTCTCAGGAGGAAAGGAGACGTTGTTTTCGTGAATCGCTACTGAGGAAATTTAGAGAACCAGCATTTCAGGCTGACTGCAGTACAATTTTACTGCCGCCAACTTATATTTCGCGGAAAGACCACAAAGATAAGAGGGATTAGGGATCGTACAGAGGCATATAGGCAGTCATTTTTCCCTCGTTCTGTTTGGGAGTGGAACAGGGAGAGATGATGATCGTTGTGGTACGAGGTACCCACCGCAACGCACCGTATGGTGGATTGCGGAGTATGTATGTAGATGTAGATGTAGACTTATTTTGGTCCCTCTTCCTATGAGCGAATTTCTGGGAAATCAGGTTATGGTACATGCCGTGTTCTCCTCGCGAGTCGAGTGCAAAAATGCAATTGTGCATCAGCGAGTTCGGCTATAGAGGTCGATACTGTTCACGATGTGAAGATGCAGAATTCGAAAATTTCAACAAGTTCAGTTATAGAGTCATTACATTTCGTTTTATGCCTCACATACATTTATCATCGTACTCGTGTTACTATGAAAATAGGTAAACCGTAGTGCAAAAGTTGAGGCGTCTGATGTGTGTCTAGCAGAGATCAGAAACGGAGCAAGTACGAGTCTAATATTCCGGTTGCAACGGCGCAGATGAAAGCGTGGCTCTTAGATCAAACGGGCTTCCAGCGTTCACTCCGTAGGTCCGCGAGTAAATTACGAGTCTGAAAACTGTGGCGCTGCAATCGCTTCATACTCGCCCACTAGTTCTCGATTGAAGCGTACAAGAGTGTAAGGCTAGTCGTGACTTACTATTGGTACGGAAGGTGAGTAAACGAGCCTGCTGTAGCAAAGTGGCACTTACAAGGCAAAATGAACGATTCTCGGAATCAGATGGCCTTTGACTAAGCTGTTTTCGAGGCTGTGGAGGATGTAAGACGAAAATTAACTGATGTGAAGTACATAACTGACGATATGTGCCATTAGAGTAGGAGTGACATCTGGAAGTTTCACGCTATAGTCCAGCGAAAAACACAAATTTGGTCCAATGCAAACAAAATGGTTGTAGTCTTTTTACTGCACCACCACCATGAGTAAATATACACTGATGAACCGAAGAAACTGGTACACCTGCCTATTATCGTTAGGGCTCCCGCGAACACACAGAAGTGGGGCAACACGACGTGGCATGGACTCGAGTAATGTCTGAAGTAGTGCCGGAGGGAACTGACAGCATGAATCCACCAGGGCTGTACATAAATACGTAAGAGTACCAGGGTGTCGAAATCTCTTCTGAACAGCATGTTGCAACGCATCCCAGATATGCTCAATAATGTTCATGTCTGGGGTGTTTGGTGGCTAGCGGAAGTGTTTAAAATCAGAAGAATGTTCCTGGAGCCACTCTGTAGCAATTATGGACATGTGGGTCTGTCGCAAAGTTCCACTGGAATTGCCCAAGTCCGTCGGAATTCACAGTAGACATGAATGGATGAAGGCGATCAGACAGGGTACTTACGTACGTGTCACCTGTCAGAGTCGTATCTAGACGTATCAGGAGTCCCATATCACTACAACTTCACACGCCATACACAATTATAGTCTCCACCAGCTTGAACAGTCCCCTGCTGACATGCTGGGCCCATGGATTCTTGAGGTTGTCTCCATACACAAACATGTCCATGTGTTCGATCAATTTGATACGAAATTCGGCTGAGCAGGCAACATGTTTCCAGTCATCAACAGTCTAATGTCGGTTTTGACGGGCCGAGGCGAGGCGTAAAGTTTTGTGTCGTTCAGTCATCAAGGTTACACGAACGGGCCTTCGAATCCGAAAGCCCATATCGATGATGTTTTGTTGAGTGGTTCGCATGCTGACACTTGTTGATGTCCCAGCATTGAAATCTGCGGTAATTTGCGGAAGGGTTGCACTTCTGTCACGTTGAACCATTCTCTTCAGTCGTCGTTGGTGATGTTCTTGCAGGATCTTTTTCGGCTGCATCGATGTCGGAGATTTGATGTTTTACAGGCTTGCTAATTTTCACGGTACATTCGTGAAATGGTCGTGCAGGAAAATCCTCACGTCACCGCTAACTCGGAGATGCAGTGTCCAATCGCTAGTGCGCCGACTATAACACGACGTTCAAATGCACTTTAATCTTGATAATATGTAGCAGCAGTAACCGATCTAAGAACTACGCCAGACACTTGTTGTTCTATATAGGCGTTGCCAACCGCAGCGCCATATTGTGCACGTTTACATATCTCTGTATTTGAATACGCATGCGTATACCAGTTTCTTTGGCGCTTCGGTGTATGTGCTGTGTCAAACAAAACCCTAACACAGAACAACGTCACTGTTGTACCCCTGCGACGACAAAGGGCGCAATTTCTGTATTCATTTTGCCGTGGGAACTTGTGTTAAATGGCTAATACTGAGTTGTCTAGTTTATTTTCTGTAATCTATTTTTGTAACTAATTATCATTTACCGATTGCATTTCTTGCTCATGTCATATTTTCTGGTACTGTTGTTAGCCATTCGGTAACAACTCGAAAGTGTGTATATGTCAACGTAACTGTTAGACATTCTCAGAATTTACAAGAATCTTCGAAAACGTTTCATCTTTATAAATGTATGTATAAACAGAACTATATTTGTAGCTAACCGATCAGCCATATGGGTGTATAACTTGCTTCTGTCATTTAGTCACGTTGGACTTTTGTACTAATTTAGCTTGCATCTGATAATGGATGTAATACCGAACTCATGACTGTGTGAAATAAATGAATAGTGATTCTCAGTTTAGTGAAGGACATTTGATTCGGCTTAACGGCTAAAGTCTTTTACGACCATTGACCGTAAAGGACCACATCCGGCATGACGCACATCTGAATGAACCATAGCTCTTTCTTCTTTTTTTAGTCATCAGTCATCTGACCGGTTTGATGTTGCCCGCAACGAATTCCTCTCGTGTAAGCACCTCTTCATCTCACAGCAGCACTTGCAACTTACGTGCTCAGTTATTTGGTGGATGTATTTCAGTCTCTGTCTCCCTCTACTGTGTGTACCCTCTACAGCATCCTCTAGTAACAAGGAAGTTATTCCGTTATATCTTAAAGATGTCCTAGACGTAAGTCCCAGCGCAAATGTAAACGTAAAGCAAACACAAATCATGTACAGATTATATTACTAATGGTATTTCACTGGTCACTTGATAATGGCAATAAGCCGAAAAAGGCCCGTCGTGTAAAATATGAAGAAAAAAAACCAACTTATCTTATCGCAGCTGGTTTGGAGCATTCATTTCCATGAAGTCTTATACCGACGTAAAAGGTGTCCTGTCATCCTGTCCCTTCTCCTTCACATTTTTTTCCATACATTCCTTCCCTCCCCGATTCTCCGGGTATCTTCCTCATTCCTTTTGTATTAGCAAACCTAATTTTCAACTTTCTCCTGAAGCACCACGCCTCAAATGCTTAGCCGGCCGGGGTGACCGAGCGGTTCTAGGCACTACAGTCTGGAGCCGCGCGACCGCTACAGTCGCAGGTTCGAATCCTGCCTCGGGCATGGATGTGTGTGATGTCCTTAGGTTAGTTAGGTTTAAGTAGTTCTAAGTTCTAGGGGACTAATGAATTTAGTAGTTAAGTCCCATAGTGCTCAGAGCCATTTGAACCATTTTTCTCAAATGCTGGGATTCTCTTATGTTACGGTTTTTCCACAGTCCGTGTTTCATTAACTTACCGTCCAATCTGCGCTCCCAACGTACATTCTAAGAAATTTCTTCCTCAAATTAAGGGCTATGTTTCATACTAGCAGACTTCTCTTCGCGATGAAGGCCCTTCTCGCCAGTGCTAGTCAGCTCTTTATGTCGTTGTTGCTCCGTTCGTTATTTTGCAGCCTAGGTTGCAGCAATCCGTAACTACATCTGATTCGTGATTATCAATCCTGATATTATGTTTCTCACTGTTCTCACTTCTGCTACTTCTCATTGCCATCGACTTTCTTAGATTTACTCTGAACCCATAAATTGTATTCATTAGACTGTTCATGCTGTTCAGGAGGTCCTGTAATTCTTCTTTAATTTCACTGAGGATAGCAATGTCATCATCGAATCTCATGACTAACATCCTCCCACATTCAATTTTAATTATAATATTGAATCATTCCCTTATTTCCGTCATTGCTTCTTCGATGTACAGATTTAACAGTGGGGATTAAAAACTACATACTTGTCTTACACCCTTCTTAATCCGAGCATTTCGTTCTTGGTCTTCCACCCTTAGCTTTCCCTTGGCTCTTCTATATGTTGTATATTAAACGTCTTTCCCTATATCTCACCCCTATTTTCTCAGAATTTCGAACATCTTACTCCATTTGACACACTCGAACGCTTTTTCAGGTCGACAAATCCTATGAACTTGTTTTGATTTTTCTTTAGTATTTCTTCCATTATCAATGCCAATGTAAAACTTGCTTCTCTAGTACCTTTGCCTATCCTAAAGACAAACTGATCGTCACCTACCACATCCTCAATGTTCTGTACCTTTCTTCTGTATATTGTTTTTGTCAGTAACTTGGTTACATGAGCTGTTAAGCAGATTGTCCGATAAATCAAGCACTTGTCGCTTCCTGCAATCTTAGGAATTGTGAGGGCGATATATTTGCGAAAGTCAAACGGTATGCCTCCAATCTACACACCAACGTGAACAGTCGTTTTGCAGCAACTTGCCCCATTGATTTTAGAAATTTTGATGGAATGTTATCTATCTCCTCTGCCTTATTCGATCTTAGGTCTTTCAAAGCCTATGCAGTGAGAATAGACTCGTGTCCCCGCTCTCCTGTCTGAGCGATTCAATTTCAGACGTACCCGACAACATATAAAAAATATTGTTGATATTGTTCAGATTATAATATCTGAAGTTTTAAAAATAATTACAATTGGAAGGATTAGTGCGATTTCTACATCAAAAATTAAGAAAATTACTGCAATTAAGAAGAATCGAAGTGAGAAGACTGAAGTGACGAGTGGGCATCGGAGAACACTCACCAATCAGTCTATGGGCACGAGGTGACGGCGAGTTCAGAGATAACGTAACTTGTCTCGCAGGCGAGTTTAATGCGAATATACGGAAATCATCTCCGACCTATAGTGCCTAGTTTGGGTTAAAACTTTTTCCTATTCACTCACGTTTCTATCTGTAGGAAGCAGAATGTTGAGCTTGCACACATTTGTCAAGTTGCTGGCAAAGACAATCAGTGAGTACACGATATAATTATGTGAGCATTGACTGATAACAACTGTAATCAAGAGCGCTGAACTGTTTCGCAACGATAACAACCACGTTTCAGTACGTTTGCGTCTGTAGGCAAGTGATGGCTTCAAATGGCTCTGAGCACTATGGGACTTAACATCTGAGGTCATCAGTCATGTAGAACGTAGAACTACTTAAACCTAACTAACCCAAGGACACCACACACATCCATGCCCGAGGCAGGATTCGAACCTGCGACCGTAGTGGTCGCTCGTTTCCAGACTGAAACGCCTAGAACCGCTCGGCCACCAACGGCCGGCGAAAACTATTAAAAAGTTTCCAAATTTCTTTTATTGCTAGAAAGAAGCCCAATTGTGCAGGCGTATCGTTTAGCGCCGATACGGAACTTGTCCACAGTCAGTACAGTGCCTCTAGTAACGGTACAGATCACCACTTACTGCATAAAGGGAGCCTGCGCTGGACGTGTTACCCTTCTGCTGCAAACAGTATTTCGTGTAGGCATCGCTGGTATGTTAACAACGTTGATCGAACGGCTTTGGAATCATTTGATTAGACAGTATTTGAAATAGATGATCCGTTTGCAGTCAGTGTAGCCTAGAATGTAACCTATGGGTACTGAGTAGCGCATTTTTTATTTTGTTTTGTGAATTAAATAGTTTCATCATTGAGTTAGTAATGCTCATTATAAGGAACTGAAGACAGAATATGCAGAATAAACAGGATCAAGAAAGCCAAGGTTACGGTAGAAAAATCTTGAAGTGAAAATTGTTCCAGCTAAACGGTGTATATTAAGTAACAGATGAACTTCCCAAGGAACCTGCCTACCGACCCAAACTTTCCACAAACATCCCAAAAATGGACCTTTTATAAAAAAATTTAATGTATCTTCCGGAAGAAGATATACATTTATGAAACGAAATTTTAATATATGCAAATTCTGACATACCGGATAACAAAGAGAGAAGACACTGAAGAGAATTAATAATTCCGAGAGCTTCTGTTGATGTAATAATGTTTAAATGTATTTGGTTTCAGTAAAACATGTAAAATAAATCTGTATCCCCAAAATATAAGGCTTATAATTAATATTTCACATTGTTAAACGGAAAAAAATGGGACATGTGCCGCTGCAAAACCAGAAATTGTTAAAGTTACTGGTAACAGAAGAACGGATACAAATTATATAATCTGAAAACAGCCCAACCACGTACTTTTAGAAAAAAAGAATTATTTTGCTTAGTATTTGTGTAAAGAAGTTTTTTTTTCTCTCCTGTACAATCTGTAAAAATGGACTTGTTCCCTTTCTAAAGTTTGCAACTCGTATGTTACCAGCACAACGGAAAACCTGCCCTGGTCTGTTACAGTGTCTAAAATTTAACTGTCTGCTGCGATATGCGAAATAAATCTCGTTGCGTTGCAAAGGGCTTCTTTGTGCAGAGTTGCTTTTCAGTGGCAAACGCTAAGTATGGGATCGTGAAATGAAGTGATTTAAAAACGACTTCAGCTTAACTTTTAATTGTATTAAGATAAGGGTTACGTAGCCGAAAGATTTATATTTACATCATAAGTTCAAGAATACGCCCAATTTGAACAAATTAGTCTGTTATGGCAGGACATGAATTACGGAAACCATGTTAATGCAATATTATAATTCTTCATATAAATATTTTTACATGAAATGCGTTTAAATTATCAGTAAAAAAAAGGTAATACAAGACTTCCTAAATGCATCCATGACGAGAAATTATCGGACCATTTGCTTGCCCAGATCACAAGTCTACAGCACGTAATCACTATTCTGATAGACCATATAATATCAGTGGGTGGTTAGACTAAGACTCTGACTCTACGTAATAACTGTCATGCTATCCTTCCGTACGAAATCTAGTTACTGGCTGAAACACCCCTATGTAACTCAATGCTTAGGACCACATGCTGGTATCATGAGTGAAAGCAAACGGTTTTTGCGCTTTTACGTTGATGCATAGAGTTGTTTACCGAACGATTAATACGCAAACAATGTGTTCAGTTTAGTGCAGTGCACTGGGTATCTATAAATCAACAGTACTTATACATATTTTTACACAGAAATCCGTATGAATGCCGCTTATTCTTTTGTTTACTTACGTATCCCAACAGAGTATGACTGTGGAGCTGATAAGAGTCTAGCAGATAAAAGACCTTGCGCTGCGGCTAAGGCTGAAAAATTTCAGGGCATTACAATGCAATTATGGATCGGGGCTTTAGGAGAATAAGAATATAAATCGCGGAGATAGCCTATATTTTGCATATTTCCAGGTTCTTAGCATAATGCAAGGTGAACGCAGCTTTCGCGTGTTGCCCTACAATCTCTCTCACACCGCGGGCAGGTTTAGTGTCTTCTCCTGGGTAGCACGCAACCCGCAGTGTCGGGGCTACCCCCTTGTAATACTAGGATCTTGATAACGTCCGTTTCTTTTGAAGCTTCTCACCGTAATGGGTAGGAGGAGATCTGCGAGAAAAATGCTGACAGCCTTAATTGAGAACAGACCTCTAATCCGTATGCTCGCCATAGCAGCACCGATAGAGAGAGACCGAAATTACTTTCAAAGCTTTAACCACGATTCCAGCTTACGGTTTAAAGATACGTTGTGCAGTACATTCCGTAGTTTCCCAAGGTCCTCGTGGGAAATGCTCATGTAGCAGAACACGTAATGTATTATAGTTTGCGATACGAAAATGGTTGAGTCCCAGACTTCGCTCTATAATCAGTTTTAACAGCTATTGTTTTGCTTCACCGGATGGAACGGAAATCGTTTTTGGTAAATTCCGAGGTAATTTTGGAGATGGGCGGGCTACAAATCTGTTCAACGAAACCAGAGTCACAATAGTGATGAAACAGGCTCAGATATTCTGACAAAACTGTATAATTTTGTCAACCACCTGTACACTCGGCAACATAGTAACGACTCTTGATGGAAAATGATGAGAAAATTATTAAATCACTGTAAATTTATTGTTAGTCTAAGTCACTTAAATGAGAAATCCATGGTTCAGTGACAACATGTATTCTAATTCGTGTTACACACGGTGTTTCCGGAACGTTCCTGCTTGTCTCGATTGAGATTATTATTACCTCCATCCTCCTTCGAATGGCTCACATAGTGAGGTTACTACTATAACAGCCCACTTCGTTAGAAAATAGTCAGCGAGTGTCGAGAACAAGTAAAATGGCCTCTTTACATTAAACAACGTAAACAACAGATTTTTGTAAGCGCAGTCGAGCCTGTGAGTTCAATCCAGCAATCGCACGCCTACGTTGGGATACACTATGTGATCAATAATATCCGGACACCGCCTAAAACATACGTTTTTACAATATGTGCATTGTGCTGCCAGCTACTGCCAGGTACTCCATATCAGTGATCTCAGCAGTCGTTAGATATCGTGAGAGAGTAGAATGGGGCACTCCGCGGAACTCACGGATTTCGAACGTGATGAGGTGATTGGGTGACACTTGTGTCATACGTCTGTACCCGAGATTTCCACACTCCTAAACATCCCTAGGTCCGCTGATTCCGCTGTGATAGTGAAGTGAAACGTGAAGGGACAAGTATAGCACAAAAACATAGAGTCCGACCTCGTCTGTTGACTGACAGAGACGACCGACAATTGACGAGGGTCGAAAAGTTTAATATGCAGACATCTATTCAGACCATCACACAGGAATTGCAAACTGCATTAGGATCCAATACAAGTATTATGACAGTTAGGTGGAAGCTACTGTAAGTATTATGAAACGCCGGAGGTGACTTCATGCCAGGCCTCACGAACCGACATCGATACCTCTCCTCAGTGCTGCACTCCGCGAAGACTAGGCCGCAGTTCCCCAAGAATCCTTCCAGCACCTGCTTGAACGTATGCCTGTGAGAGAGGAAGCTGTCATCAAGGGTGAGGGTAGGCGAACACTACATTGAATTCCATCATTGCCGATGGAGGGCGCCACGAACTTATAAGTCATTTTCAGCCAGGTGTCCGTGAAATGTTGATTCCATAGTGTATGTACCCCCGCAGAATTATTCTAGCGCCGGCCGGCGTGGCCGAGAGGTTCTAGGCGCTTCAGTCTGGAACCGCACGACCACTACGGTCGCAGGTTCGAATCCTGCCTCGGGCTTGGATGTGTGTGATGTCTTTGGGTTAGTTTGGTTTAAGTAGTTCTAAGTTCAAGGGGACTGATGACCTCAGATGTTAAGTCCCATAGTGCTCAGAGCCATTTGAACCAATTATTCTAGCAGTCACGGGAATGAAGTTCGATTTCTTTGTGGAAAATAAGGGTTGTAAATTCATGACACAATGTATATACAGAACGACTGAGATCACAAGTTTAACTAAATATTATGATATGGAAATATGCAGTCAGTAAGTTCGAAAGCTTGTCCTAAATTCTGATCACTTATAGCGTATCCCCTTTCACCTTGAATTTTAATTCCACTCCTTAACCTTTCTTTTATTTCCATCATTGCTTCCTCGATGTACGGATTGAATAGTAGGGGCGAAAGGCTACATCCTTGTCACACACCCTTCTCAATACCAGCACTTCCTTCTAGGTCGTCCACTCTTATTATTCCTTCTTGGCTGTTGCACAGGAAGTATGTGACCCGTCTCTCCCTGTAACTTATCATTACTTTTTTCAGAATTTCGAATATCTTGTACCACTTTACATAGTCGAGCGCTTTTTTCAGGTCAACAAATCCTATGAACGTGTCTTGATTTTTTAGTCTTGCTTATATTATTAATCGCAACGTCAGAATTGCCTTTCTCGTGCCTTTACCTTTCCTAAGGCCGAACTAATCGTCATCTAGCTCATTCTCAATTTTCTTTTCCATTCTTCCGTAAGAAACTTGGATGCATGAGCTGTTAAGCTGATTGTGCGATAATTCTTGTCATCTTCGGAATTGTGTGGATGATGCTTTTACCAAGGACATATGGTATGCTGCCAGAGTCATAAACTCTACACACCAACTCGAATAGTCGCTTTGTTGCCACCTCCCCCAAATGATTTTAGAAATTCTGATGAAATGTTATGTGTCCCTTCTGCCTTACTTGTCCTTAATCCCTCCAAAGCACTTTTAAATTCTGATTCTTATACTGGATACCCTGTCTCCTCTAAATCGACTCGTGTTTCTTCGATCTCATCAGACAAATCTTTCCCTCATAGAGGCTTTCAATGTATTCTTTCCACATATCTGTTCTCTCCCCTGCATTTAACTGTGGAATTCCCGTTGCACTCTTAATGTTACCACCCTAACTTTTAGTATCACCGAAGATTGTTTTGACTTTCCTGTACGCTGAGTCTGTCCTTCCGACAATCATTTCTTTTTCAACGTCTTCACATTTTCCTGCAACCATTTCGTCTTAGCTTCCCTGTGCTTCCTATTGATTTCACTCCTCAGCGACTTGTATTACTGTATTCCTGAGTTTCCGGGAACATTTTTGAACTTCCTCCTTCTGTCAATCAACTGATGTATTTCATCTGGTACCCATGGTTTCTTCACAGTTACCTTCTTTATACCTGTGTTTACCTTCCCAACTTCCGTGATGGACCTTCTTAGAGATGTCCATTCATCTGCAATTGTACTGCCTACTGAGCTATTCCTTATTGCAGTATCTATAGCCTTAGATAACTTCAAACGTATCTCGTCATTCCTTAGTACTTCCGTATCCGACTTCTTTGCGTATTGATTCTTCGTGACTAATGTCTTAAACTTCAGCCTGCTCTTCATCAATCTGTGATCTGAGTCTATATCTGCTCCTGGGTACGACTTATAATCCAGTATTGGATTTCGGAATCTCTGTCTGACCATGATGTCATCTAACTGAAATCTTCCCGTATAACCCAGCCTTTTCCAAGTATACCTCCCCCTATTGTGATTCTTGAACAGGGTATTCGCTATTACTAGCTGAAACTTGTTACAGAACTCTATTAGTCTTTCTCCTCTCTCATTCCTTGTCCCAGGCCCATGTTCTCCTGTAACCATTTCTTCTACTTCTTCCCCTACAACTGCATTCCAGTCCCCCAGGTCTATTAGATTTACATCCCCCCTTGCATATTGTGTTACCCTTTCAATATCCTCATGTACTTTCTCTGTGCTGTCGGTGCTGGTTTGCTGTCATTTCTGGTAAGATCAACCCTATCACTGAACTGTTTAGAGTAACTCCCTCTCTCTCTGTCCTACCGTTATATTCATACGACTCCTACTCCTGTTATTCCATTACCCTACACTCATCTCACCATACTAGGCGCTCAGTCCGGAGCCGCGCGACTGCTACAGTCGCAGGTTCGAATCCTGCCTCGGGCATGGATGTGTGTGATGTCCTTAGGTTAGTTAGGTTTAAGTAGTTCTAAGTTCTAGGGAACTGATGATCATAGATGTTAAGCCCCATAGTGCTCAGAGCCATTTGAACCATTTTTCATCTCACCATAAATCCTTGTCTTCTTGCTATTTCACTTCACTGGCCCACACATATCTACATTGAGCCTTAGGTATTCCCTTTTCAGAATTTCCAGCTACCCTGCCACTTTTGGACTTCTGACATTGCATGCCTTGACTAGTATAACGTTATCCATTCGTTGGTTATCAATCTTTTTCTCATGATCACCTCCAGTCTGTCAGTCGTCTGCCGGAGCTGCGAAAGTCAGCTAGTCCGGAATCTTTTCCTAAAAGATAGATCATGATACAGCCATTCTTTCTGACCGGCTTCTTTGCTTAGTAACCAAAACCTCCTCGGTCTCGATTTCGAAACCTGCCACCACTTAGATTCTGAATAAAAATCATCGGTCATTTCGTCCAAAGACTTGGGGCGTAAGGTGTCACCCTCATCAGCTAACGGCCTTGTGAAAGAGGGTGGACCAAGTTTCAAGGCACTCTCTTTCGCTCATGGTGGGAAACTGCACCTGGAGACTGAAGAATAAGCAATGGTCAACGGGACATGAGGATGCAGAAGGCAATGTAGGTCATTGCATCAAAGGCACACATTGTGTGTCACTGAAAAAGTGTCATGATGATCTCTCCACTGGAAATGTCGTATCAGCATAATTATATCTCTATTTAACAGAACGTCTGGTGCCTTGCACTAGAGGACAAGTCTTCTTATTTGCTGTCCCATAATCTATAATTTAGCAAAGCTTATGGCTGACCAGATCTATTTGTGGGTGTGCCTATAGCTGAAGAAAATGTACGTTGTCGTTAATTCGTTATTCAATGTGAACGCCTTTAACCTCTATTCATTATTACGTATTACATATCCCCTTCACAAGCAATGACATTTGCCATGAGGATGTAACTCACCCATGCACTTAGAGCTCCTGCTTCTATTACGGAATCGTTTTTGTTTACCTCATGCTTCAGAGTCCTCCTCTCATCCGTCGTCCGTGGCATATGCTCCAATTACCGACAGATAGCTTCTTGTTATTTCTATTCTAACTGCAATTATGCATTCTTTGATGAAGGTGGAAGAGCGCATTCTGTTCATAAAGTCCTATTCCATAGAACTCCGGTAACACTTTTTCATGTTGAGGGACTACACTGTAGACCACGGGTGGGAAACTGGCAGCCCGGCTCGCAGCTGGTTTTATTCCTACCCGCGCAAAAAGTGCACGGGAAAGAAACAGGGGAGAGGCAGAATTTTGCGACCTAACATTTAAAGGCAGCTGTTGTAAATGATCATAAGTAAAGAAATAATGTTCACCTAACATGTTCACCTAACTTTTAAAGGCAGCTGTTGTAAATGATCAGAACAAACAATGTTCACTGCATGTAAATAAATACACTCCTGGAAATTGAAATAAGAACACCGTGAATTCATTGTCCCAGGAAGGGGAAACTTTATTGACACATTCCTGGGGTCAGATACATCACATGATCACACTGACAGAACCACAGGCACATAGACACAGGCAACAGAGCATGCACAATGTCGGCACTAGTACAGTGTATATCCACCTTTCGCAGCAATGCAGGCTGCTATTCTCCCATGGAGACGATCGTAGAGATGCTGGATGTAGTCCTGTGGAACGGCTTGCCATGCCATTTCCACCTGGCGCCTCAGTTGGACCAGCGTTCGTGCTGGACGTGCAGACCGCGTGAGACGACGCTTCATCCAGTCCCAAACATGCTCAATGGGGGACAGATCCGGAGATCTTGCTGGCCAGGGTAGTTGACTTACACCTTCTAGAGCACGTTGGGTGGCACGGGATACATGCGGACGTGCATTGTCCTGTTGGAACAGCAAGTTCCCTTGCCGGTCTAGGAATGGTAGAACGATGGGTTCGATGACGGTTTGAATGTACCGTGCACTATTCAGTGTCCCCTCGACGATCACCAGTGGTGTACGGCCAGTGTAGGAGATCGCTCCCCACACCATTATGCTGGGTGTTGGCCCTGTGTGCCTCGGTCGTATGCAGTCCTGATTGTGGCGCTCACCTGCACGGCGCCAAACACGCATACGACCATCATTGGCACCAAGGCAGAAGCGACTCTCATCGCTGAAGACGACACGTCTCCATTCGTCCCTCCATTCACGCCTGTCGCGACACCACTCCAGGCGGGCTGCACGATGCTGGGGCGTGAGCGGAAGACGGCCTAACGGTGTGCGGGACCGTAGCCCAGCTTCATGGAGACGGTTGCGAATGGTCCTCGCCGATACCCCAGGAGCAACAGTGTCCCTAATTTGCTGGGAAGTGGCGGTGCGGTCCCCTACGGCACTGCGTAGGATCCTACGGTCTTGGCGTGCATCCGTGCGTCGCTGCGGTCCGGTCCCAGGTCGACGGGCACGTGCACCTTCCGCCGACCACTGGCGACAACATCGATGTACTGTGGACACCTCACGCCCCACGTGTTGAGCAATTCGGCGGTACGTCCACCCGGCCTCCCGCATGCCCACTATACGCCCTCGCTCAAAGTCCGTCAACTGCACATACGGTTCACGTCCACGCTGTCGCGGCATGCTACCAGTGTTAAAGACTGCGATGGAGCTCCGTATGCCACGGCAAACTGGCTGACACTGACGGCGGCGGTGCACAAATGCTGCGCAGCTAGCGCCATTCGACGGCCAACACCGCGGTTCCTGCTGTGTCCGCTGTGCCGTGCGTGTGATCATTGCTTGTACAGCCCTCTCGCAGTGTCCGGAGCAAGTATGGTGGGTCTGACACACCGGTGTCAATGTGTTCTTTTTTCCATTTCCAGGAGTGTATAAACATCTGACCATGGGATGACGATAGAATAATATTTTCTCAAAAACGGGTGTTTTGAGGCAAAATACGTTAGCTTGGCGGGTCGGAAAGGGGTGACATTCATATCGATGCGTTGTGTTATCCCGCGAACATCAGAGTCGCGGACGCTATGATTTTGAACTCGTATGCTGGCTGCGCCGCTATAGAGTCACATGACTGGGCGGCCCGTGAGTTTCCGTATGTAAATCAGGCCTGCGGGTCACAAAGGTTGGCCAAGCCTGCGCTAAATCGTGTCATACCGTTTTGTTGTGTAGAGCCCCTTGATTTATTTTTGGTTTCTGTTATAACGATGAAGTCAATATTCTGTGAATCTAGTTCAATCCCCAGTTATGCTACATTATCTTTGAAGGCAGAGACATTCCAAGTAGTCACGTTGAATCTACTGTCCATTCCAAGCCGTTGGTCCCTGTTGTATGCCGTGTTGTCTTCCAGTGGTTCGTGGCGACTGTTTTTTATTACTGATTTTTAAAACTTTTTTTTAAAGATTATAATTCTCCCATTACACAATATCGGCCTGTAACCGGGATAGCTAGGAGGAGGTGCTACCATATTTAGGTATCTCAGCACAGTCTACTGGATACGGCTGTGCTAGAAAGTAAGTAACTGCTTCTCCCAGTCGTTGCCGCATACCGTCAACGGGGATATCTGTAGACTAATTTTTTGTGTTATCTTGATTTTATAAAGTGTGATTAGTTATTTAATTGAGAGAGACGGACTTCTTTATACCACCAGAGCTGTTAAGGACAATTATAACTTCAAAATGAATGAAAATCCTGTTTATGTCATGTTTCAAACAAATTTGTGTAATGTTACCCTGTCCAATGGGTAAGATCTCGATAATATTTCCTCGTAATGGATAACTTTATACACATCTGTAAATTTTAAATGAAAAGAAAATGGAAATCTGAAATGGTATGACACCTTTCATAGCGTTATTGACTTGTCGGAAATTATTACAAGAACAAATGGAATATGGTGAGTCATTTCAGTTTGAAGTTCTTATGAAGCAAACTGAAAATAATGTTTATGACATGTCCAGAACATAGCTTTCTCACTCTTCACGTTTGTAGTAGCACATCTATAGCAGCTTTAGGCACCAACCCTAGTATCATCTGAATAACGACTCAATATTTACGTAAGTGGTAGCAGTTGTTATCTGAACTTTAAAAACCCTCTTTTTAATACCGTAAGTTCATCAAGTAGACCCGCAATGTTCTAGTAATTGATTTCGGAGATATCTTCATCATGCATAGAAATGAGTGTGTCGAGTAGTCCGTCGAAAATGATATAACTTCTCT
Organism: Schistocerca cancellata; assembly: GCF_023864275.1. Classification (NCBI taxonomy): domain Eukaryota; kingdom Metazoa; phylum Arthropoda; class Insecta; order Orthoptera; family Acrididae; genus Schistocerca; species Schistocerca cancellata. Next base: position 412,650,511 of record NC_064631.1, read on the forward strand.
CTCATAACAAGACATCACTTTGTCAATTTGTACTAAAAATTTATTGGTTTTCTTATTCATTTCAACGTGCAGTAGTACTAGCTGGGTTCTGTTTGCATCTGACAACCTGTGTAAAGTTACACCCCTCCCCCTCCCCCCCGTCCTCCTAAGTGTGAGTCGTAACCTTTGGGTTCTTTTCGGTTTTCTAATAACAGGTCCCAACAAAATACTACTTTCGCTACAGATCCCACCTCTTGAGACCTCATTGAAATATTTTTCATAGAAACAAGAATAACAATTAGAGGATAACAGCTTGCCTTTTTTTCACACGAGACCCTGCGAACCACGGGTGTAGGGCAACAGGCGGATTAATATTCCTAGATTTTCATTTTACACAGTGCCACACTGCCGACTGTTAGTGAAGGTACAGTTAAACGAAAAAGGTTCACAGGTATGTAATTTGCTCGAAGATCTCCTAAGTAACAGAACCTAGTACGTTGTCCTCGATGGCAAATGTTTATCAGAGACAAGGGTCTTTTCACGAGTGCCCGAGGGAAGTGTGACAGCACCGCTGTTATTTTCCATATTCGTAAAGAATATGGCGGGCAGGGTAAGCAGCAACCTGCCACTGTTTGCTAATGCTGCTGTGTATAGGAAGGTGAGGTCGTTTAGAGGCTGTAGGAGGGTGCAAGGTTATTTACATAAAATTTCTAATGGTTGTGATAAATGACAGCTACATCTACATGTAAGCGTTCGCGTACAGGGTACTCTCAGGCACGCACCGTTCGGTGGCTTGCTCAGTATGTAGATGCTGCAGGGTACCATTACCATTCATTTCCTTTCCCGGGCCACTCGAAAACAGACCGAAAGATAAAATATTATCTGCCTCCGAATGAGTACTAATTTCTTGTATCTTATCTTCGTGGTCCTTACTGGCATCGTATGTTGGCAGCATTAGAACCGTATGCGGTCAGCTTCAAATGCTTGTTTATTAAATTTTCTCAAGTGTACCTAGAAAATAGCGTCGCCTTCCCTCCAAGGATTCCCATTTGAGTTCAAGCATCTCCGTAACACTTCACCGTCTTGCTCGAGCCTATCGGCAACTATTCTGGCACTCCGCTCTAAATAGCTTCGACGACTTTCTTTACACCGACTTGGTACGGGTCGCTAATAGTCGAGAAGCACTCATGAGATGGTCGCACTACCGTCCTGTATGCGGTCTCCTTCACAGATGAACCGCACTTTCATAAAATTCTCCTAATAAACCAAAGTCGACAACTCGCGCTCCCTACCGCAATTGTAACATGCTCGACCTCTTTCACACCGCTTTGCAACGGTACGCCCAGATATTTGAAAGACGTGACTGGGTCAAGCTTTACTAATGCTGTATCCGAACATTACGGGTTTGCTTTCCCTATTCATCTGCAGTAGCTTACAGTTTTCTGCGTTTAAAGCTAGCTGCCATTCGTCACACCGACTAGACATCTTATTTAAGTCATCTTGTATCCTCCTACAGTCACTCAACTTCGACAAAATATCGTAAACCACAACATTATCTGGAAACATCCGAAGACTGCTGCCCATCCCGTCCACTACATCATTTGTGTATACAGAGAACAACATCAGCCCTGTCACACCAAATGGTGGGTAGGAAAAACAAACCTGTTTGCGATGTGCTGCTCCACATAGCTCTTTTCTCTTTCTTTCTCTTGCTACAGCCTTTATCCCGCATTGTGCGCAGGGTCGGCAGAGTTAAGTACGGATTTGGCATGGAGAAGTTTAAGGGGTGGCCGGATGCACTTCCTGCCGCCACCCCGTACCCTCCTGGGACGGAATTAGTGTACCCCAACTGTCTGTGTCTAGTGTAAATCGTGAAATAGTGTGAATGTGTTTCAAATGTCTGCGAGTCGTGGGACTGAGGCGGGACGTGCGGACCAGCCCGGTATTCACATCGCAGGATGTGGAAAACCGCCTATGAACCACATCCAGGCTGGCCGACACGCCGGCCGTCATCGGTAATCCGCTAGGAGGATTCGATCCGGGGCCGTCGCGCCTACCCGAGTCCAGGAAGCAGCTGCGTTAGTGCGCTCAGCTATCCTGGCGGGTTCGTGCTGCTTCACACAGTCACATCTATTAAATATGTAGGCGTAACGTTGCAAAGAAATATGAAACGGAATGAGCGCGTAAATTGTAATACGGAAGGTGTGTGATCGACTTCAGTTTGTTGGGAGGATTTTAGGAAAGTGAGGTGCATCTGCAAAGGAGATTGCGTATAGAACTGTACTGCCATCCCTTGTTGAGTAATGTTCGAGTGTTTGGGATCCGCAAAAGGTCGGATTAAAAAATGTTCTCGAAGCATTTCAAAGGCAGGATGTTATACACTCCTGGAAATTGAAATAAGAACACCGTGAATTCATTGTCCCAGGAAGGGGAAACTTTATTGACACATTCCTGGGGTCAGATACATCACATGATCACACTGACAGAACCACAGGCACATAGACACAGGCAACAGAGCATGCACAATGTCGGCACTAGTACAGTGTATATCCACCTTTCGCAGCAATGCAGGCTGCTATTCTCCCATGGAGACGATCGTAGAGATGCTCGATGTAGTCCTGTGGAACGGCTTGCCATGCCATTTCCACCTGGCGCCTCAGTTGGACCAGCGTTCGTGCTGGACGTGCAGACCGCGTGAGACGACGCTTCATCCAGTCCCAAACTTGCTCAATGGGGGACAGATCCGGAGATCTTGCTGGCCAGGGTAGTTGACTTACACCTTCTAGAGCACGTTGGGTGGCACGGGATACATGCGGACGTGCATTGTCCTGTTGGAACAGCAAGTTCCCTTGCCGGTCTAGGAATGGTAGAACGATGGGTTCGATGACGGTTTGGATGTACCGTGCACTATTCAGTGTCCACTCGACGATCACCAGTGGTGTACGGCCAGTGTAGGAGATCGCTCCCCACACCATGATGCCGGGTGTTGGCCCTGTGTGCCTCGGTCGTATGTAGTCCTGATTGTGGCGCTCACCTGCACGGCGCCAAACACGCATACGACCATCATTGGCACCAAGGCAGAAGCGACTCTCATCGCTGAAGACGACACGTCTCCATTCGTCCCTCCATTCACGCCTGTCGCGACACCACTCCAGGCGGGCTGCACGATGCTGGGGCGTGAGCGGAAGACGGCCTAACGGTGTGCGGGACCGTAGCCCAGCTTCATGGAGACGGTTGCGAATGGTCCTCGCCGATACCCCAGGAGCAACAGTGTCCCTAATTTGCTGGGAAGTGGCGGTGCGGTCCCCTACGGCACTGCGTAGGATCCTACGGTCTTGGCGTGCATCCGTGCGTCGCTGCGGTCCGGTCCCAGGTCGACGGGCACGTGCACCTTCCGCCGACCACTGGCGACAACATCGATGTACTGTGGAGACCTCACGCCCCACGTGTTGAGCAATTCGGCGGTACGTCCACCCGGCCTCCCGCATGCCCACTATACGCCCTCGCTCAAAGTCCGTCAACTGCACATACGGTTCACGTCCACGCTGTCGCGGCATGCTACCAGTGTTAAAGACTGCGATGGAGCTCCGTATGCCACGGCAAAGTGGCTGACACTGACGGCGGCGGTGCACAAATGCTGCGCAGCTAGCGCCATTCGACGGCCAACACCGCGGTTCCTGGTGTGTCCGCTGTGCCGTGCGTGTGATCATTGCTTGTACAGCCCTCTCGCAGTGTCCGGAGCAAGTATGGTGGGTCTGACACACCGGTGTCAATGTGTTCTTTTTCCATTTCCAGGAGTGTATTAGCTACCGGTAGGTTATAACAATACACAAATGTTACGGAGATATTTCGGGAACTCAAACGGGAAACAATGGAGGTAAAACTAAGTTCTTTCCGAGGAACAGTTCTAAGATAATTTAATCCATCACTTTTTACTTCCTTTATTCGATCAGCATTTATTAATGTGAAAAGTTCTGAGTTTCACCGCGGTTCTGGATTCACTTCGAGCTGTTGGTTCGCCTGTATCTGGCTCGATATGCCAGTTCAAAGGTAGGAGGAATGCAATGCCACACCATCTCCAGTACGACCATACGCACCAAGGTAAATGGATAACGTTGTAGTCTTACATATGCTAGTACCTCTGCGTTGGTATAATTCACAGGTACAGGTAATTAAAGTATGGTACCACATGCACTCATATTACTGTAAAATTAGTTAGATACTTAGCCGTGGCGGGACCAGCGCCAGGAGTATCTCTGACATAAGTACGATCGATTTCCTAGTACAGAGGTTTGTCTTGGGGCATGGACCAGCTCGGGATGTAAGCGAGTGCCGACCGCAAGTAAGGGAACAACGCTTTGAGAAGGCGGCGGTGCGCGAGTCGGCGATTCGGTGGCGGGCAGAAGCGAGGACGGCGTGCCTGAGGCCGGGCGGCGGTTGTCACGTGGTTGTACTGCAGGCGGCGGGAGTTTGCCGGCGCTGTGCATTCTCCGGCAACCTCGTGAGCTGTGGATGTACCCGCTTCCTTGGAGGGACACGCTGTTAAGGTCTTGCGAAGTGATGGTCTGACATCTTCGCAAAATCGCCACAGCATCAAGACACCCAATTAAGTACTCTAATTACTAAGAGCGCTTAGTTAACTGTGATTGTCATCGCTTTTGGTACAGAAAGACGCTGCCGGAGGCGTGATGTTATGTGTGTTCGATTTCATTTGATGCCTCTTACTAAGCATGTCATCTGCTTCCGCATAATATTGATGTATTTGAAGAATGTTAGTTCATTAGCTATTCTTAGCAAGTCTTTAATTTGCTTACGATATTGGATAGTCCTCTGCGGACAATATGAGTTTTTATTTCTAAAGGCTACGGTGTTGAGCTTTGCAGGCCCACTTAAGTTGGCCGATGTGTGTGTCATTAAGTTCTAGTGAGTGTCGGTTCTCGTGAGCCAGTTCATTTCCCACTCCTAGCGTTTGTTTATCAGGTACCGTTTCACGTAAAGAAAGGACTTCCGAGTGAAATTAGTTGTTGTTTAGCCATGATTTCGTAGTGTTAGTTTATTGGTCAATCTTGAAAGTTAAAGTTAGGGAAAGGTTTTTGGCCGCCTGTTGTCGGGTGTGGTCTGTTTCAGTGAGCTGGGGCAGCGGGAAACAGAAGCGCAGAGCTTCCCTTTAGATTACAGGTTTGGCTTACGGGCGGTGGACTTCACCTGAGTTCGTGTGTTCCTGTTCGGTAGTGTTTGCTGGGTTCAACTTTCGGTGGCATGGTCGATGTGGGGTTGCAAACGGAGCCACGTCTTGGTTCGAAGTTAAGTATTACTTCCCTCAGTGGGTTCCACCGTTCGTGGTTAAATTTCTTCCTTACAAGATTGGGCCTTACTTCTGCTGTTAAACATTTTTGATTGTACAAAGTTGTAACTTTCTGTGCTCTAAAATCCCATCTTACACGCCAATGGGCATTTGAATAATTTCATGGTTCGCTCTAAAAGGTTCTCTAGTCTGATAATTTCCAAGATTGCCCAAGTTGCGTTTTGATAAATATGTTCTAAGTATTCGTGTTAAAATTGAGGCGGTGTGTCCACTGTTATTTTCCAAAGGGTCTTAAATAACGTATCTTAACTAGAGGTTTTTTTTTGCTAAAGTTATGGTCAAATTCAGCGTTAGTGGCTTCTGTCAATTTTTATATGAGATCATTGCTACTGGTTAATTAGTTTATGTATAATTTTATACAATGAGAGAGTTTCTTTAATATTTTGCCTGAGTGGCGTTTCTTAATGTTTATGGGAGAGCGTTGGCTAATGATTTATTAACTTGTTTATGAGTTTGTGTAATGGTTGTTTCGTAAATAATGTTACCTGAGTGGAATCCGTCAGTTTTTTTTGTAAGATTGTTTTTGGTAGTTAATAAACACATTGGAATAGAAATGTTCACTTTATTGGGTCAGCCCTTCCACTCCCTTTAGATTTAAAGGTTAAACAAAGCAAGTGTGAAGTAAAAAGCTTCCAGATACAACAGGTGTAATCCACCCAGCTTAGCAAAAACGGTCTAAAATATTTCTCAGGGGCTAAGCCACAGTAATCGTGCCAGCCCATAACCATTTCTTATTTAGCTTTACAACGAAAGACCTGGTTACCCTGCGTGCTTAATGCCAAAAAAGGTAGTTTACAAGCACAAGCCACCCTTATTATTAAATGGTATTACTGCGTTACGACGATAATTGGAGCTTGCAGGGTCTCAGAAATGGCTTCATAAATTATGTGTATTACATATATTTTGCTCATTTATAGGCCCTTAACTTAAAGCGGTCTGAATACCTCTTTTGCATGTCTGAAGGCAGTATCTCTTTCGCAGGTCACTTTGTTAGACAGAGAGCTTACATTCTTGCCTTTACACGAGAGCTGTGCTTCTGAATTATAGACAGCAATAGGTTTCCCACATCGTTTATTATGGACTCCACTGTCATTGCAGACTGGAGTTGCGGAGAAAGGACAGAACAAGTTGGTAATTCCGGCTAAATGGCAGTGGTTCTCAACAGGAACACTGAAGCAAATTTTTTTTTATCTAGCCAACAGACTGTGAGTACATTATCTAAACACTAGTAGTCTGAGATATTATTGTAACCAACAATTCGCTTCAGCCAACTGTGCAAATAAAAGATACAAACGTACTGCATCATGATAAATGATAACCTTACCCCGAGAAGTATTACGTAAAAATTATTGACATTAGTGAATTCATGCGCTCACTAATTCTGAGTTGATTACTGCGTAATTTAAGAAATCTTATATACGACTGCAGTCTTTCTCGGCGTATTCCAATGATGAATTCGTCTCGGGTTATCATCTGACGAAGATGAGGGCTACGGAACTCATCGAAATGTTGCGACAAGACGACGCCACCACTCGGCCGATAACCCGAGAAGAATTCATCATTAAAAATCTTTTTTTTCAGCTTTAAAATTTATTTGCATCTCGATATGTGACTTAGTGGTAAGCATAATAGTTGGAAATAATTTAAAACGGCTGAGTTGTTTCTTTAAAGAATTCACTGATTTTCTCTGAATTTAACTGTGATGACGCGTTTCGGGTGCAACCCATCATCTGATGACCTATCATAAAAAGACATGAGTAACAGATGTTGTGCTACAAATTTTACGGAAACGCAAATTTCTTATAAAATATTGGTTCGAAGGAAACAGTATTCACGAACAGAACGCATTTTGATACAAAAACACATACCATGCTCAATACAAATATTGGAGATTTTGATGTAGTCAACAAATACTTTCGTTACTAACATGGAGAATAACAGATAACCCCGAACCGCTGCACAGGTCTCCCGTAAGTGTTCAAATGCCTAACCAGAAATGACCAAAACCACCGTACGTGCTGGGAGAACGGCTCGAGCAAGCTAGGTGGCGTTATCGTGCCGATTCACGTTTAAAGAGCGTCCCTCACATTCGTGGCTGATGTAACTATTGTATTCTGCTTTTTTAAGAAATAGCATGTCAGTATATAAAACTGCTTGCCCACACATGGGCAGAAAATAGTAACTTTCGTACAATAATACAAGTGAAATTTTATAAAACCATTGTTCAAAAATCCTCTCAAGACTTTTTGTTAGTATGCAAATGAAAAATTGTCAACGTATGACCATATGAACATTGATACAGTACAATGTGACTATTTAACTTAGCACTGAAATAAATTTTCATTTTTATTGCAAAATAAAAATTCTTGGCTCGTTGGGCGTCCGACGAATGCAAATACATGCAACATTAGATAAAGTTAAAACTTCATAGATGAAGCGGTAAGCGTTTTATTAAATTAATGTTCCTACCAAGAACTTGATGGATGTAATAGGGATCAAATCAGCCAAGAAATAAATTTCTGTAGCAGTATTCAACTATGGATTATACGTAGCTGGGAGTTGTTGGGTGCTGATACGAATGTCTTCACGTAGGTAACACAGCTTTATTACAAAAACGTAATTGAACTCTTCCTGTTATTGAGAAACAAGAACAGGAAATGCACCAAAGGTAAAAGTCAGGTGAAGAAGTAGTGTATAAAAAATGAAGGCCATGTGTTCTGTAACTCTCAAAAAAAAATGGTTCAAATGGCTCTGAGCACTATGGGACTTAACTTCTGAGGTCATCAGTCCCCTAGAACTTAGAACTACTTAAACCTAACTAACCTAAGGACATCACACACATCCATGCCCGAGGCAGGATTCGAACCTGCGACCGTAGCGGTCGCGCGGTTCCAGACTGTAGCGCCTTTAACCGCTTGGCCACAACGACCGGCTCTGTAACTCTCAACAGCAACACTGTCATAAGTGAACTAATGTACATAAACATTCCATATGAAACAATGTCGGATGGCACATTCAGTCAGTTCATTTGTAAACTTCTTCAAAGTAGGGGTTGTCAGTCAAATAGGAGTGAATCAATTGAAGGCTCTGAAGTACAGGATGTGCAACACAAGGCACTGACACTACCCGTGCCCTCCAGCCTCAAGAATTCCACGACTTGTCGCGGCCGATGCTTTCCCAACCACAAATGAGCTGCGTAGAAGGGACAGCCTTGGCTCATGAGACTGAGGAAAGTGGGTACGTCTATTATTATCGGGGGAGGAGGTAAGAGTGAAAGGCAGCGCCAACGGGGCACGTCAGTTGCTTTGATTCGTGGTGGTTTTTGGCACTTAAAACGTTATCGTCCGCAGGGGAGTCGGGTATTGGTGGATCAGGTTAACGGCACCGCAAGGACGCAAGTCAGATGTCTGGATCGGTCGCAGCTCTAGGCAGGAGAAACGGATGCAGGCTCAGCAGTGGAATCGTGCACCTTCACAGGCCGCAAAATGAATAATATGCCACTTTACGCCAGTTTAGACACTGGGAATTTTGCGACTGTTTTGGATAATGGTTGTGTCCCATCCCACTAGTCCGTGTGCCCTGAGTTGAACACAGACGCTATCTCACATGTCATTTCCGGTTGACTGCGACTATTAGTACTTTACCTGCGTCATTAAATTACGACTAGTTTAGGAGTTGTCTACTGAAATCATTTAAAGTTCAAGAGCTACCCTAGGTAAAGGGTCAGTCACGAATTGCTGTGAGAAGTATTTTCCATTTTCATTTTGTAGACACCACACTTTTTCTTTTTTCAAATATAAATTATTGAGTATCCGTTAGCTTCTATCAAAGTGAAGAGAGGTGTGGATGGTACTGTATGGTTAGATTAATGATGCTCTGACTCCGTCTTCACTATGAGGCAACCAATAGAAAAATACGGTGAATTCAGTTTACCAATTTTCCTTTGCGAAAAGGCGTTTGATAAAGTAAATGGAAAGAAATTGTGGGAAATTTTAAGAAACAGGGGCATCCCATCTTATTTTACAATAGTTGTATGGGGTTTATACAAGATGTAAATTTTAAGTTGACAAACCAGAATAACTCGAGAAGTAAGCTTTACATGAAAAAAATGTATAGCATCCAAAGTTGATTATTTTCGAGGGGGACATCGGCTGATGCTAAAACTAGCCCGCCACCCCAGCCTCCTTGGGGTAGGGTGGGAGGCAACTTTAAAATTTCAAATTGGAACCCCCATTTTTTATTGCAGAATCAGATTCTTCATAAAAAAACTACGTACATTTTGTCTTAAACATTTGTTTTGATTCTTAGTAGTTGGCGCTGTAATTCAAGAAAATCCATGTTCTCATTTTTGCGTGGAAAATGGTTAGGGATAGATAAAAAATACTTATTTACTTCCTATATTTTGATTCGCTGAAACTAAAACTCTCCCTCTCTCCCGATAGGGCGGGGTTTCAGAGAGAGGAATTAGAGTTTCACAAATGGTGACGCAAGTATTAATTTTTTCCGCAGATTTCCATAAGTGTTGTTTGTTTCGTGTTCATGAGGCCACACAACTTTTAATTATCAAACAAATCATCTGACTAGCTAACTAATTAACCAAATATCCTACTTACTAACTTAAGTATATTTTATTTACCCGTAACCATTTTCCACGCAAAAATGAGAACGTGAATTTTGTTGAATTACAGCGCCAACTACCAAGAATCAAAACAAATGTTTAAGACAAAATGTACGTAGTTTTTTATGTAGACTCTGATTCTGCAATACAAATTGGTGCATCCCATTTGAAATTTTAAAGTTGCCTCCCGCCCCACGCCCAGGGGGCTGGGGTGGCGGCTAATTTTAGCACTAGCAGATGAACCCTCGAAAATAATCAACTTTGGTTTCTACACATTTTTTCGTGTGAAGATTATTTTTCGAGTTATTCTGTTTTGTTAACTTAAAATTTACACCCTTCGTATATGCACAAGGAAATACAAATGAAAACGGCTGGTGGAAGACATAATATAGCAGAAATAAACAGAGAAGTTAGACTAGGGTACCCCCTCTCATCCTCCTTTTTGACACATGTTTTCACGATGTAACCAAAACTGGGGTACAGAAAATACAAATGTTTCGAAATTAACAATGTGAATGTTTGTATACTGGTTTTTGCTGCCGACTAACTAATTGTTAGTTTGAATGAAAATGATCGACAAGTATGTGTATTTAATTTTGTAAAAAGGTAGAGAATACAGTCTGAGTATTTCCATTACGACGACAAAACCAATAGACTTTTAGCAGAAACCAGGCTATGCGAGTTTAAGCATATCATAGAGACAGATAGTACATTTAATTAGTTAGAATGCAGTATTATATATGAGGCAAAAAATGAATTACGAAATGTGTTAGAACCATATAACAACGTATTTCAGTGGAAACAGTGGAACGATACTCAGAACGTTGGGAAATGCAGTGTGAAAACTGGACGCTTAAGAAGAGAGATGAAAAGACGACAGAAACGTGTAAAATGAACTTCTTAACACTCGTGGCAGGATAAACTTTAAATGTTAACTAGAGTATTGACGACTTCAGAACTGAACTGAATGTGTAATACGAGGGTCACTCCAAAAGACATGCACACTAATTTTGTAAAAATACAGTTTTCATTCTGCATGTGTGAAAGTTTTACAGTATGTAGGTACATCCTTCCCGCTTGTTCTCAATCTTAGTTCAACCTGTTTCCGTGAGTGACACCGTCACAGAAGTCATCAAGATGGCTGCTACACTTGACGTTCGTCAGAAGCAACGTGGTGTCATAGAATTCCTGTGCTGTGAAAGCGAGACAGTGAGAAACATCCACAAGAGGTTGAAAAAGGTGTGTGGAGATGCTGCTGTCGATCGCAGTACAGTTGGCCGGTGGGCAAGCAGGTTACGTGATGAAAGCGGGCACGGCAATATTGAGGATTGTCCTCGCAGCGGCAGGCCTCGTACTGCACATACTACAGACAATCTGCAAAGAGTAAACGAATTGGTGATTGCTGACAGACGCATCACAGTGAACGATTTGTCACACTACGCTGGGATAGGGGAAGAAAGTGTTTGCAGGATACTGAAAGTGTTGGCGTTAAAAAAGGTTTGTCCCAGGTGGGTTCCCAGGATGCTGACAGTGGCTCTCAAAGAAACAAGAAAAACGGTATGCAGCGAACTTTTGGAACAGTACGAGAATGGTGGAGATGAATTTCTTGGAAGAATTGTGACAGGTGATGAAACATGGTTCCATTATTTTTTACCATAGACGAAGAGGCAATAAATGGAGTGGCATCATGCAGATTCACCCAAGAAAAAAATTCAAAACCACACCTCCTGCCGGAAAAGTTATGGATACGGTGTTTTTCGATTCCTAAGGACTCTTGCTTGTGGACATCATGCACGTGGAACCACCATAAATTCTGATGCATATGTGTCGGCATTGAAGAAACTTCAAGCTCGACTGAGTCGTGTTCGACCACATCGGCAAAAGCAGGAATTTTGCTGTTGCACGACAATGCACGGTCACGTCAGTCAAAAAACCATGGAAGCGATCACAAAACTCGGATGGACAACACTGAAACACCCGCCTTACAGTCCTGGCTGGCTCCACGTGACTACCATCTCTTTGGGAAACTGAAAAACTCTCTTCGTGGAACAAGGTTTGAAGATGATGACTCCCTTGTGCACGCTGCCAAACAGTGGCTACAACAGGTTGGTCCAGAATTTTACCGTGCGGGTATACTGGCGCTGGTTCCAAGATGACGTAAGGCAGTTGAGAGGGATGGAAATGAAAATATTGTCCATAAAGGATGTAACTACACACTGTAAAACTATCAAACATGTAGAATAAAAGATCGTTTTTAAAAAAAGTAGTGTGCATTTCTTTTGGAGTGACCTTCACAGTTACCATCGATTAACTTTTGTTTCTGGATATCCAGTCGCAATAAAGTCAACGTCTAAGTGTTCTGTGCGGCTGGTCGTCACGCACGAGACTGGGACGAGAACCGAAGCTATATCTGTCCACAGTCAGGACGGGGGAAGCATTTTTTCAAAACCGGGACCGGCCGGGTTGCACTTTATTCATAACGGCAGCGCGGCGGCGCCCGCACTCGATATGCGGCCCGCGGATGAATAATGCATTACCAGGTGGCCTACCCACTGCTGCGTAATAAAAGTTCCGTACACACGGCTCGCTCCTGTTTACGCTGCGTGCCTGGCGGTCTGCGGACAAATACACGGCACTGTGCTGTGTTCAACTCACTAGTATACTCCAGCACTTGCCGGTTGTGGTCACCTAGTCTGTAGGAGACTGTTTTGACCTTTTGACAACGCAGAGTAAGCCGTTTGGGAGTATTTTGCTTCTGTTACATCTCAAATACCATCAGTATTCTGTTGTTACCCTCCATGTCGCAGATGTTTTAGTGATCTCCAGACCGAAGTGTGATTTGATGCAGCTCTCTGCTGTAGCCTATCCTGTACAAGCTTTTTTTTATCAGCATAACTAGTGCAACTTACATCCATTTGAATTGCTTACTGCAATCAAGCCTTGATCTACCTATGGACGTTCTAAAGCCCATACTTTCCTCCATCACTCAATTAACGATTCTTTAATGCCCCAGGAAGTGGTCTGTCAACATATCTCTTCTTTTACTCAAGTTGCGTGCAAACTTATATTCTCTTCATTCTATTAAGTAAATCCCCATTATGAACCCGATCGAACCATCTAATCTTTCGAATTATTCTGTATCCCCACATTTCAATACCTTTCATTCTCTTGTTGTATGAACCCACGTCCCGCCCTCCACAAATTTTACCCTCACATCTCCTTTCAACAATAAATAGATGATTCCTCGATTTCTCTGAACATGACCTATCAACCGATCCGTTCTTTTAGTCGGGTTTCTGTTCTCACCAGTTCTATTCAGCACCGGCTCATTAATTACACGATCTACCAATCTAATCTTTAGTAGTCTCCTGCACCACTACATTCGACAAGCTTTCTGTCGCAACTGCTTATGGTTTACATTTCACTTCGTATCAGGCTACACTCAAGGCAAATAGCTTTAGAGAGCACTTCCTTACACTCATATTCATCCTGGACGATAAAAAATATCTCGTTTTCATAAAACCTCACTCGATATTGCAAGTCTACATTTTATATCCTCTCCAGCCATTGTTAGTTTATTTCACCCAAACAGCAAAATTCATCGACTGTTCCTAGTGTTTCATTTTCTAGTGAAATTCCCTCAGTATCGGCTGATTAAAATCTACTACGTCCAGTTAACATATATTCTCTATTATTGGTTGCCATGTAACAACGTCATTTCAAGACAATATTAATTCAGTTCCACTGTTCTTTCAATTCTCTTGCCACCCGTGCCAAAAAAATTCAGTATGGTCAAGAAAACCTTAAGTTTTAACTTCTTGTTACTGAAGTGTGTTTTGCTTTCCAGAATTGTTCTTTGTTTTCATTATTTACTTGCGCAACTAATAAATGGAGTATACTGTCAAACTCCCTTCTGAACAGTATCATCTCTTTCATGCCCTTTGACTCATAACTACTGCGAGGATGCTGTACATTTGGTAGATAATCTTTCTCTCCCTGTGTTTTATTTCTGCTGCCTTCCGTGACTCAAATAATGCATTACGATCAACATTGTCAAAAGCTTTCTACACAAACCCATTCTACAGTATAATATACACTGATGACGGAAACATAATGACCACCTGCTTAATAGCTTGTTGTCCGTCTTTGGAACGAGATATATCACTGATTCCGATAGTCTGTTGGTAGGTTTTCGAAGGTATGTGGTATTCGATGTCTACGCACAGGTCGTGCAATTCGCGTAAATGACGGGCTACTGATTTGCGTACGCGGTGATGGCGCTCGATAGCGACCCAGATGCGTTCCTTAGGATTTACACTAGGTGAATTTGGTCTCCAAGTCATCAACGACAGTTCACTTTAACGCTCCTCATAGGACTATAACACGGTTCTGGCTCCGACACATGGACAATTCTACTGCTGAAATGTGACATCGAAGTCGGGGAAAACATCAAGCATGAACTGATGCAGGTGGTTCGCCGCTGTCAGGGTGTCTTCGTTCACTGTCACACGTCCCATACAAGCGACGTTTCCGAGATACTCGTTCACAGACTCTGCGTAGTAATAATCTGACCTTTGTCCCCATTTGTAGCCCATATCCTCGCCAGGGTGAACCCTTCTTCCGTGTCTGATCCGCTTGCATATTTGCGTTACTGCGTCGCGCACCCTCTACGCCACCAGGCGGCTTATAACGTCACCGTGGGCAGTGGTTAATGTTACGGCTTATCAGTGTATATCGTAGGTTCAGTATAGCCTCGTGCTTTCCTCCAGTCCTCCGGAACACAAACTGATATTTCCCTAAGTGAGATTCCACCAGTCTTTTGCAACAAACTTTTGTCAGTATTTTACAAGTATAACTTATTAGGCTAACAATTTGGTAATAGTTACACCTGAGATCGACTGCATGCCTTGGAATTGTAATTATTGTATTTTCTTTTTAAAAATAGGAAAGTATTTAGAATGCCTCAAATATCATGCACACCAGGTTGAATTTCTTTGTCAAGGTTTGTTCTCCCAAGGACCATCTCAGTAGGAGGTAACTCTTCAACAAATACTCATTTATAGAATGATGTTCAACTCGTGGTGGCTGAAGTCCCTTATAACCCGTGTTTGTGCCAATGTAATCTACAAACCTATTGACAGTCACACAAAGTGAGAGCGTGTAACACTGTTGATGGTGATGCATAACTCAAATGGGGACCTCGAGCTCTGCGGCATCATTTGTGCTATTTACGATTAGTGTTTGGCCTCTCCCTTCACTTATATACATCCAACAACACAACATGATGCCACACTATACACACACACATCCAGTACAGTCACCTACACTTATCAGATACACTTAAAAAGACAATTCTGAAACTTCCAGAAGTGAAGATGCCAGTATTTACTACGGATAAGTAAAACTTTTTCCCATTAGGTAGACTGATGACGATCTGATCTTCAGCATTCTTCAGTGGTACTACATTCCAAAAGGTTTTAATCTCTTCTTATATGACCTGTATATCGTCCACGCCCCACTAACGTACGACGCTCTCCACAAATACCCCCCCTCCCCCCCCCCAATAGTTCCCTTAAACACTAAATAGACGACAACCACTCCCACTCTAGCACGTTGTTGCGTGCACAGATGGGTCATGCACCACACAGACCGTTGTGATATGATATCAAAATATTCACTCACTCCGTCATTCGCTGATTGATAAAGCAACCGGCTGGTTCTTCTGAGAAAAACAGTCACGATTGCAAAGATACTGTAAAATAAATGTGACTTTGCAATGTTGACTATTTTATTTTCTGTATAACAGCCCTGGGGAGTCTCCCAGCCAGATATAACGTACGTCTTTGCCTTTATCATGTGGAACGGTCCGCCATTCTAGATTTAGATTTTCTGCCTGATTCGTAAAGCAGATGCAGTGAATACCAAAACAGTTCCCTTGGAAACGGTGTTGTTACGATTCTACCTCAAACTGAATATGAAGGAGTACTATGCGTCTAATGACATAGCAATCACCTTATTCACTAAGCCTTTGGCATAGGATTTTGATTTAGTGCGGCTCCGCGTAAGATTCATTTTCTTTAAAACGTTGACTTAATATTCCGTCGGTTCTTGGTAGACTAACATTATAATAAATGAAAAACGCTAGTTCCCTTTTGTTTTACGGTATTTAATATCAAAATATTTCTGACAACAGAATAGAAATACACTTTCAATAAAAACAAAATAATTCTATACTTACTTACTCCTCGGCTCTACGGCCCATCAGGGACCTAGGCTTGCGTCACAATATCCTGCCATTCTACCTGATCCATTGCTTTCCGTCTCCATCCTCTGGCACCGAGCTTTTTCATGTCTTCTTCATCCACTCATCTCTTTCTGGGGCGTCCTCTCCGCCGTCTGCTTCCAGCCTTGCATCAAAAATCCTCTTACATGCTCTGACTTCTTCCATGCGGCCCATGTGCCCTGCCCACCGCAGTCTTCTTATTTTAATAGTAGTGCCAATGTCAGGTTCTTCAAAAAGGTGTTGTAGCTCTGCATTCGTACGAATGCGCCAACCATATATTGGGCCATATATTTTACGTAGTACCTTTCTCTCCCAAATGCTAAGGATCCTTTCCTGATTTACAGTCATGGTCCACGTTTCGGCACCATACATAACAACTGGTCTTATAATTGTTTTGTAAATGAGGATTTTGGATTTTCGTGATAGAAGCGAACTCCTAAGCTTGGGTAATGCGGCAAAGTAGCATCTGTTACCTGCTGCTATTCTGGCTTTCACCTCACTGCCAATATCATTTGCCTCAGTGATTGTCCACCCAAGGCAGTTGAGGTCTCTCACTCTTTCAAACTCCCTGTCGGCTATCCTGAGGCTATTTCTGTAGCCCGTAAAATTCCTTAAAGAGGACTCCGCGTAATCAATAAAACAAAATGACTTCCCTTTAATTTAAGAATTAAATGCTAACCTTTACTCTTACACGCACAACTGGAAAGCAACATTAACAATTTCCAATGTCTGCTTAGCCATAACCGGTCATGATATCTGAGACAATTTCAGCAGTAAAAAATAAGATGGCAAAACAACTTTCAGACTTAATTGGGATCATAAAACAGAGCCACAATAGTCTACATACATTGCCCTACCAAACTAACTGCGCATGTATCTTAATAAATTCTCTTGGACAAACACAAACAATTGATTATTCAGAAAGAACGAGTAACAGGATAAACTCCCAGCTGTCACCCTAACGGTGCAGTGTAAACAAGTACTTCAGTATTAATCACGCTCACAGAGAGTAGTTAACAAGTAGGACTAGTCACACCTTTCGCGCCTGCACTCTTGTGTGCAACCAATAAACAAACACAACTTGTCACACGACAGTCGCAAACTTCCGTGCAGAATTTGTGGCTAGAAAACACATCTAATGCACCTCTGTTATACCATGCAGTGCACTGTACCAACCCCAGTGTGGAACCATCTACCAAAAGCACTAAGGCAGTGCTTCTCTTGTCTTGCAGAAACCCCTTTCTCTCTCCCAACAGATGCCGATGTGCTTCTGCCCAGGAAAAGGCAGCAACCACTCCACCAGGCTGTTGTATCCACACCGCATCTGTACCACACGTAGGCCGTAGAGACATATATCTGACAGTAAGACAGCCCATTAACATGTCGAGGCTCTCAATCTGTGATCGGCTCAGAACTCGCTATTTCATCTCCGTGCAGCAACTGATTACTCTGATACATTCAGGCAAAACCTACTATTACGGGCACCCCAGGTGAACCCCAAACCGGTCAATGGCGACGCGCCGCAGGCTTCTCCACTATTTCCACCACAGCGACGATTCTGGCCCTCGGGAGATGTTGCTGGTTCCGCTTACTGCACCTGACATCTTGTCGTGCGACCAGCTCGACCACAGCTACACTCGTGGCTGTCATGTGTCCACTCCGCGCGCCCTCTGGTGGCTACGGCATGACACCGCGCTCAAAATGAGTCTCTGGAGGCGAGAAAATCATTAGTGCCGTTCGACCTGGCGCAAGCTCTTGTGTTTGATCCTCTGTTACCCCGCAGAACGCCTTATCTTTAACCTATGGATATTAATTCCGGTGCCATCAAGGAACAGTTCTGTAGGTAAAATCGCTACTCGTTACTGCTGCCATACACACAAAATTTTCTAATATTTACACTAACGGAAAAATCTCAACACCAAAGAGCAGTTGTGCGACATAAACGAAAGTTGTTAGGCGTGTTTTAAAATCCGGAAGATGATTTCTACTCAAAATTCGTACCAATCGCATAATAGTGGCTCGAGTACTGCCATTATGAAGATGCAAATCAAGTTTGCTTTAAATGCACGCTGTAACGGTCGTCAGCGTTAGTTAACTCTGACAGGGGGCGTGGTGAATTGATGTTAGTCAAGAATGCATTTATGGCGACAAAAACGCCGTTAGTAACACCTCACTGAGTTTGAACGAGGTCGTGCAACAGAGCTAGGAGAGGCGGGATATTCCTTCTTCGACACTGCAGAAAGAACTGGCAGGAATGTAGCTATTGTACGTGGCTGCAGGCACGAGAATGTGAAGCTTCCTCTTTGTATGTAAAGAATGTCAGTGCTAGAAAAACTCTTACGTTATTTGATACAGAAACAGCTGAGCAAAACTGAACGTACTCAGACAGTTCTCTTTTTACTTATTCTGATCATCACTAAACTGACACACATAATTTTCAGCGCAACGCAATCTGACTTTCAATAATCCCTTCAAAAAGAATGGCCCTGACTAACAATAACCTATACCTTTCTTTAATCACTTACCTCACAAAAATCTTCGTTGCTCCAACTACTGCAATACAGCGAGCGCCAATACTGCCAAATAAATAAAAGATTCAAACTACTGAAAGCACTAACTACTGATAGGCATGGTTAGCAAATGACAGATTTTGATAGAAAACAAACAATGTATTTACCTTAAGTGTTCAAAGTCATTATATATATATAAAACTTTGAATACTGTTAAGGTAAATACATTGTTTGTTTTCTACCATGATCTTTCATTTGCTAACTATGCTTATCAGTAGTTAGTGCCTTCAGTAGTAAGAAACTTTTATTTATCTGGCAGAATTGGCTCTGACTTTATTGCACTAGTTGGAGCAACGAAGTTTTTTGTGAGGTAAGTGATTCATGAAAGGTATAGGTTATTGTTAGTCAGGGTCATTCTCTTTGTAGGATATATATATACAGGGCGTTTCAAAAAGAAAGAGCAGATTTCAAACATTTATTTCTCAAAAACTACAAATGATAGAAACACAATTCAAACGTTTCTTGTCAGAGAAAGGTTCAAAGTTTTTCAATGGTCCGCGCAGAAGTTCCATGCAAATCCGCAGTGGCGCTGGCGTTTGTTTGTAGGAAAATGGCGACGACACCACAGGAACGATCATTTTGTGTGCTGCAATTTGCAAAGTTAGAGTCCATTGTTGGTGTGCAACGTGCATTCCGCCGTCAATTCAACAAACAGCCGCCTCGTCATAAGCAAATTTATGAGTGGCATCACAGATTCGTAGAAGATGGTTGCATCTGCAAGCGAAAAAGCACGGGTCGTCCACGCACATCGGATGAAAATGTCGAGCGTGTCCGTGCAGCTTACGAAAGGAGCCCTAGAAAATCCACGACACGGGCAAGTCACGAACTAAACATGTCTAAAACAACGGTATGGCGCGTTCTGAGTAACCGTCTGCACATGAAGCCGTACAAACTGCAGTTATTGCAAGCATTGCGTCCTGACGACCACAACAAAAGGTTTGAATTTTCAACTGCAATTCTACAGGACATGGAAGAGGACAATTTTGCCGAACGATTAATTTTTTCAGATGAATCAACGTTTCACATTTCTGGTAAAGTTAATCGGCATAACGTACGAATTTGGGCGAGTGAAACTCCGAGGGACGTTATTCAACATGAAAGAGACTCACCAAAGGTTAACGTCTTTTGTGCAATTTCGGTAAACAAAGTTTATGGACCTTTCTTTTTCATGGAGAAAACTATCACAGGAACCATTTACCTGGACATGTTAGAAAACTGGCTATTTCCTCAACTTCAGGAAGATTCAAATCACTTCATCTTCATGCAAGATGGCGCCCCACCACACTTCTCTGAACCTGTACGACGGTACCTAAATAACACCATTCCAGGACGGTGGATTGGAAGAGCAGGAGCACAAGATCAATGTCATCGTCTGTGGCCTCCCAGGTCACCAGACCTTACTCCCCGCGATTTTTATTTGTGGGGGTACATAAAGGACTGTGTTTATGTCCCACCTATGCCCGCTACTCTTCAAGAGGTACGACATCGAATTGTTGCGGCCGTGAATTCGGTAACTAAAGACCAGTTGCGTCGTGTGTGGCAAGAAATGAGATACCGGTTTGATATTTGTCGTGTAACAAATGGTGCTCATATTGAGGTACAGTTTTGATATTTGTTGTGTAACATTTGGTACTCATATTGAGTGAAGGACCGTTGGAATTGTGTTTCTATCATTTGTAGTTTTTGAGAAATAAATGTTTGAAATCTGCTCTTTCTTTTTGAAACGCCCTGTATATCAGTTCATGACATCCAGTCTTACAAATTTCCTTTTTCTGACAGACACACGAGCAGATCGTTCGCTCATAGTAACCTCTTACAACTCTGGCATCTCTCTCCCCACATCCACCACTGCTGGCGCCTCACCTCCAACTGCCCAATGCTACGTGCTTTTCACATCCAACTGCGAATATTCCAAC
This sequence comes from Schistocerca cancellata, assembly GCF_023864275.1. Taxonomy (NCBI): domain Eukaryota; kingdom Metazoa; phylum Arthropoda; class Insecta; order Orthoptera; family Acrididae; genus Schistocerca; species Schistocerca cancellata. The sequence goes on from NC_064631.1 coordinate 412,671,242, forward strand.
AATGAGTCCAACCAGCCACAGATTGCACACAGCGCAATCAGCGATTTTAATACAGAGCGCTACGTGGCTTTGCCAACATAAAACCTAAACAACCTACTTGCAAATGTACGGCCACAAGAAGAACGGGCTCCGGATGGCCACGTCGCCCTAGCAACAGGAAAGACCGTCGTGTTCAGCATAGCTCTGACGCATCTTACTGCATCAGCTGCAGTTAGCTCAACAGAGACACAACCAACTGTTACAAATTCGTTGTATTGCGACTTAAGTCGCCAAGCGAGAGCTTATCGGAGGGCAGCGTCGAGATATGTTGTGTTTTCTGATGAAAGCTGGTTCTGCCTTGGTGCCAGTGATGGCGGTGTGTTTGTTAGGAGTCTAGTTGAGGGCCTGCAACCAACCTGTCAGCGTGCCACACACACTGGACTTATACCTCGATTTATGATCTGGGGTTCGATATCGTATGACCGCAGGTGCACTCTCGTGGTTATCCCAAGCACCCTGGCTGCAAATTTGTACTTCAGTCTGGTGATTCGAAATGTTGTCCTGCCATTCACGAACACTATTCCAGGGGGTGTTTTCCAGCGCTCGCCAACATCCTCTATAGAGTGTCGACGTGTTGCCTTGGCCTGCTGAGACACCAGATCTGTTTTTAGTCGAGCACATATGGGACATCATCGGACGACAACTCTAGCTTCATCCACAACAAGAATTAACCGCTCCTGTAATGACCAACCAAATGCAACAGGCTTCGAACTCAGTCCCACAAACTGACACGCAGCACTTGTAAAACACGATGTTTGAGTGATTTCATGCTCGTATTCATCACTCTGACGGTTACAACGGTTACTAATGTACCAGCATTTCACATTTGCAGTGGTTTATGTCTAACTTACATCAATCTGTGATCTGAATGTTAATTACTTGCATAAGTTACTTAGACAAATACATTCCAGAAATTTCATTGCTCTACAGCAATTACTTTATGTTGCTTAAGTTTTCTGCGTCAACATATTTAAGGTTAAAATCACAGATAAGGGCCACGCTCTTCCATAGAAGACATAAACACAAGATATATTTCGGCCTGCTAGACATAAATGGTATGGAAGGAGGCCGTATTCTGTTTATATTGACGCATGTTCATATAGAACTATGGCTACAGATTCACTTGCATACCGCTTTTCCCTATCATCACATCAAATTTTGATCCTGCTTCGAAGTATAGCAGTTTAGTGGATTACTGAAATCTGAAACTATTAGGATTATTTGCGTGATTGTAAGGTACCAGCAAACCAAAAACGTATTGGAAACAAATTTCACAAGCCTTTATTTCACTTTTCACCATTTACACAAACTGAACCAACTTGATCAAGCTGCGTTGAGCACTTGAAAACAATAAGAGCAAACAGCAAAGACGTTAATATTGAATTTAGCAAATATAAAACACTTTCATCATAGCATTTCGGAAGCCACTTACCTCTCTTCTTCTATCATTCAGTCCGCATGAACTATACCTATACTAGCCAAGGTAAGGACCCATTGCCATAATCATACTACTTTCCATAACCTGCTGGCACAGCGTTTCCCCACTCTGTCCACCGAGGTTCCACAATGCAACTGCCCACTCAGTGAGCTTCCATGGCACCTACGGTAGTAATCGAAGGCACCAAGACGGCTTTGGATTACGTGAATAGTATTGCGCACCACCTCCCTTCCTTCACGATGTCTTGTCTGAAGACGACTGCTTCTTCCAGCAGAATAGCTCCCTGCATCAAAAACACAATCACTCTACAGCGATTTGACGAGCACAATAGTGAACCCATATTCATGTGTTGACTACCACTTCCGCCCGATCTGAACCCAACGGAAAACAACTTGGACGTCATCGGTCGCCAGCTGTGAGCTCACACGATCAGCTCTTAGTTTATTCGACCTGCGTGATCCATGTATGGACATCTCGTTCCACGGACTTGTCCAACACATCTTGTTCAACATACGGTATATATTGCAACATTGCAATACCTTTTAGCCCACTAAGGAGCCACATAACATTCCACTACAATAGTGTTTAGCACTGGACTTTACCATGTAAGTTACTGAGATTTTAAAGTAATTACAGTGTCAAGAGAAATGACTACCGTTCGTTTCCCTAACATACACGGGACAGTGGTACACGCTGTTTTACGAGATTAATCTTGTAGCTCACTAGCAGCTCGGTATCCGACATAATTGATACCGTTACAAACTAACGTCTCCGATCTAATTAACTCAGCATTACCCGACTTAATTAGACTACATTCCATTATCCTCGTTTTGCTTTTGTTGAAGTTCATCTTATACCCTCCTTTCAAGACACTGTCCATTCCGTTCAACTGCTCTTCCAAGTCCTTTGCTGTCTCTGACAGAATTACAATGTCATCGGCGAACCTCAAAGTTTTTATTTCTCCTCCATGGATTTTAATATCTACTCCGAACTTTTCCTTTGTTTCCTTTATTGCTTGCTCAATATACAGATTGAATAACATCGGGGAGAGGCTACAACCCTGTCTCACTCTCTTCCCAACCACTGTTTCCCTTTGATGTCCTTCGACCCTTATAACTGCGATCTGGTTTCTGTACAAATTGTAAATAGCCTTTCGCTCTCTGTATTTTACCCCTGCCACCATCAGAATTTGAAAGAGACTTGTGGTGTCACCGCCAGACACCACACTTGCTAGGTGGTACCCTTTAAATCGGCCGCGGTCCGTTAGTGTACGTCGGACCCGCGTATCGCCACTATCAGTGATTGCAGACCGAGCGCCGCCACACGGCAGGTCTAGAGAGACTTCCTAGCACTCGCCCCAGTTGTACAGGCGACTTTGCTAGCGATGGTTCACTGACAAAATACGCTCTCATTTGCCGAGACGATAGTTAGCATAGCCTTTAACCGTCAAGAGCGATGTTCACCATTTATGGATTAAAGTTAAGTATTCCACAGCTACGTCCTTATCTGCTAGTCTAATTTCCTTGACCTTATCCAGACCATACGCCAGCCTGCGTGAGCTAAAACGCGTGCCTTTCGGCTTCCTGTCATAGTGGGTTGGCTCTCTTGCCAATCCACAACAAGAGTATTCCAGTCAACATTGTCAAAAGCTTTCTCTAAGTCTACAAATGCTAGAAAAGTAGGTTTGCCTTTCCTTAATCGAGCTTCTAAGGTAAGTCGTAGGGTCAGTATTGCCTCATGTGTTCCGATATTTCTACGAAATCCAAACTGATCTTCCCCGATATCGGCTTCTACTAGTTTTTTCCATTCGTCTGCAAATAATTCGCGTTAGTATTTTGCAGCTGTGACTTATTAAACTGATAGTTCGGTTATTTTCACATCTGTCAACACCTGCTTTCTTTGGGATAGGAATTATTATATCCTTCTTGAAGTCTGAGGGTATTTCGCCTGTTTCATACATCTTGCTCACCAGATGGTAGAGTTTTGTCAGGACTGGCTCTCCCAAGGCTGTCAGTAGTTCTAATGGAATGTTGTCTACTCCCGGAGCTTTGTTTCGACTCTGGTCTTTCAGTGCGCTGTCAAACTCTTCACGCAGTATCATATCTCCCATTTCATCTTCATCTACATCCTCTTCCATTTCCATAATATTGTCCTCAAGTACATCGCCCTTGTATAGACCCTCTATATACTCCTTCCACCTTTCTGCTTTCCCTTCTTTGCTTAGTACTGGGTTTCCATCTGAGCTCTTGATATTCATACAAGTGGTTCTCTTTTCTCCAAAGGTCTCTTCAATTTTCCTGTGGGCAGTATCTATCTTACCCCTAGTGAGATAAGCCTCTGCATCCTCACATTTGTCCGCTAGCCATCCCTGCTTAGCCATTTTGCACTTCCTGTCGATCTCATTTTTGAGACGTTTGTATTCCTTTTTGCCTGCTTCATTTACTGCATTTTTATGTTTTCTCCTTTCATCAATTAAATTTGTAAGTGAGCTGTTTAGGTTTTCTTATTGGCAACGTTACATAGCGCTCTGTATGAAAATCACTGGCTGTGCTGTGTGCAGTCTGTGGCTAGTTTGCATTGTTGTCTGCCATTGTAGTGTTGGGCAGCGGCAGCTGGATGTGAACAGCGCGTAGCGTTGCGCAGTTGGAGGTGAGCCGCCATCAGTGGTGGATGTGGGGAGAGAAATGGCGGAGATTTGAAATTTGTAAGACTCGATGGCATGAACTGCTATATATATTATGATTATTAAGGTAAATACATTGTTTGTTCTCTATCAAAATCTTTCATTTTCTAACTATGCCTATCAGTAGTTAGTGCCTTCAGCAGTTTGAATCTTTTATTTAGCTGGCAGTAGTGGCGCTCGCTGTATTGCAGTAGTTCGAGTAACGAAGATTTTTGGTGAGGTAAGTGATTTGTAAAACGTATAGGTTAATGTTAGTCAGGACCATTCTTAACTTTGTCTTTCCCATAAAACTTTTCACTTCACATTTCCAGTATGCTTTGTCAGACTTAAGAAACTGTTAACATGCAACAATGTTTGAAGTTAAATATCCAGTCTAGAACCTAGGGAACATTTTTAAACAGAAATTACGAATGCATTGTTATAGTGAACAGACGACACAGTGTTGTATTCGTACATTCTTGCTTGTTAGTTGCACGATTACGTAACGACTATCAGGCTTACATACTTAGGACACATACTGGTACTGCTAATGAGATTTTAATGCAACATTTTGGTTTACTTGAAAATACACTCTGGATTTAAAGTACTTTCTGTGAAATACCAGCTGACACAGTGATTAGTTTATGTGACAGCTACACGATTTTATCACGACGCTACTAATGAGTGACAATTTACTATGTTGCTTTTGCAGTGTTTCTGTTTTATATCTGCACAGTTTTCTGTTTTATTCTGGAAAGTAAAACATGTTTTAGTAGTAACTTTTGTGGTAAAGTTACAATGAGACAGCCTTTTCTGTAGCACAACAATACGTTACAGTACAGTATTTTCTTCATCACAACAATAAGCATAATAACTACGATATCTATACACAAAGCATTTCACTTTTGTGTATCATGAGGTAAGTACATTGACTTCTGCAGAACTTAGCTTTCGGAGGACGATACCTACGACACTTCCACAGAGATTATCTTACAACAAGACGCACAGTTTAGCGCTACAGTACACGTATTTGAGTGATTAATTTTGCACTTAAAACATTTATTTTTTAAGATATTTGAAGTACAATGATACAAGGGTTTTCCGTGATACATTTCATTCCATTGCTGTAATCTGTAACACCTGAGGGTATAATTACATTAATCCTTAGGGGGTACACGCTTACTTTGTGTACCATGTGTTTGGCAAGCACAAGGAGCCCTAGCTAATATGGTATTTGCTTATACAACTTTACACATCGGTACCATATTTCTCTAACACAGAATTAGACAGCTATCTCATTATTTAACAGAGAAACTAAATATTTGTACTATGTCAGTGACAGATGTTTATGCAATTACACAGCTGGATAACTTAACACTTATGAAATTGTATTTTGTCTGTACTGTGTGAACCCTTCATAATTTTCAGAATCATTGTGATACTATAAGAGCTTTGAATGATGTATTTGGTATGGGATCATGATTTTTAAAGTACGTTTGAGGTGGATGACACTATTGAAATGAGCAGAGAATTTTTTTTAGGTTTTGACATTATTGCAGAAAGCTACGACGTTCATGAGATTTGACTGAGGTGTTATGTTGTTATTTTTATGACGACGATGTGTATTATGCTGTTGAGGTATGTTTATGATCAATAAGCTGATGTTATATGAGGAATTTGATTATGCTACATATTTATTAAGAGGACCTAATGAAGAAGTGTCGACGAAAATGTATATGTGTAATAAGGTAAGGACTAATGAGTTGTGGTTAGCGACTCTGACTTGTGAAAAAGGATGTTGGAAACCAAGAATCATACTTTAAGAGTTATGAAATGTATGTAAATGCGTGAATGTATCACAATGCAGGCGAAAATTTTTTGCACACTGTTACATTCATAGGATTTTGTTTCTACACATTTGCAATGCAAATTCTCGACCTGTGAAATTTTTTATATGAGACTGTCACTGTAATGCAAACTGGTGTCGTACATATTTCAGTAAGAAAGTTAAGTGACCACCTTCACGTTATGAGTCGTGGGCACCCAGCTGTGCGACAGTTGCCTGGAAAAAAAAAGCCATTTGTGTGTGCCTTTTCAGAGGCACAGGTAGAAAAAAAAGGGAGGCCATTACCCTCGCTATTGACATTCCTTTATAGAATGCATTGCAAATACGACACACTCAAACTTGAAAACATATTATTACACTGTGGAGCTCTTAATTTATGATATTTACTGAAATGCCTAATGAAAAGATGAGAAACATTTTACATTTATTGTCTTGCTAGTTGAGAGAATTTTTTTGCCTTTGGAGACGCCATTTGCCTAGTGAATGACATTTCATATGTTGCTTTATACACTCCTGGAAATTGAAATAAGAACACCGTGAATTCATTGTCCCAGGAAGGGGAAACTTTATTGGCACATTCCTGGGGTCAGATACATCACATGATCACACTGACAGAACCACAGGCACATAGACACAGGCAACAGAGCATGCACAATGTCGGCACTAGTACAGTGTATATCCACCTTTCGCAGCAATGCAGGCTGCTATTCTCCCATGGAGACGATCGTAGAGATGCTGGATGTAGTCCTGTGGAACGGCTTGCCATGCCATTTCCACCTGGCGCCTCAGTTGGACCAGCGTTCGTGCTGGACGTGCAGACCGCATGAGACGACGCTTCATCCAGTCCCAAACATGCTCAATGGGGGACAGATCCGGAGATCTTGCTGGCCAGGGTAGTTGACTTACACCTTCTAGAGCACGTTGGGTGGCACGGGATACATGCGGACGTGCATTGTCCTGTTGGAACAGCAAGTTACCTTGCCGGTCTAGTAATGGTAGAAAGATGGGTTCGATGACGGTTTGGATGTACCGTGCACTATTCAGTGTCCCCTCGATGATCACCAGTGGTGTACGGCCAGTGTAGGAGATCGCTCCCCACACCATGATGCCGGGTGTTGGCCCTGTGTGCCTCGGTCATATGCAGTCCTGATTGTGGCGCTCACCTGCACGGCGCCAAACACGCATACGACCATCATTGGCACCAAGGCAGAAGCGACTCTCATCGCTGAAGACGACACATCTCCATTCGTCCCTCCATTCACTCCTGTCGCGACACCACTGGAGGTGGGCTGCACGATGTTGGGGCATGAGCGGAAGACGGCCTAACAGTGTGCGGGACCGTAGCCCAGCTTCATGGAGACGGTTGCGAATGGTCCTCGCTGATACCCCAGGAGCAACAGTGTCCCTAATTTGCTGGGAAGTGGCGGTGCGGTCCCCTACGGCACTGTGTAGGATCCTACGGTCTTGGCGTGCATCCGTGCATCGCTGCGGTCCGGTCCCAGGTCGACGGGCACGTGCACCTTCCGCCGACCACTGGCGACAACATCGATGTACTGTGGAGACCTCACGCCCCACGTGTTGAGCAATTCGGCGGTACGTCCACCCGGCCTCCCGCATGCCCACTATACGCCCTCGCTCAAAGTCCGTCAACTGCACATACGGTTCACGACCACCCTGTCGCGGCATGCTACCAGTGTTAAAGACTGCGATGGAGCTCCGTATGCCACGGCAAACTGGCTGACACTGACGGCGGCGGTGCACAAATGCTGCGCAGCTAGCACCATTCGACGGCCAACACCGCGGTTCCTGGTGTGTCCGCTGTGCCGTGCGTGTGATCATTGCTTGTACAGCCCTCTCGCAGTGTCCGGAGCAAGTATGGTGGGTCTGACACACCGGTGTCAATGTGTTCTTTTTTCCATTTCCAGGAGTGTATATATATTTGCTCATTTTGTTTAATATCTAGTTTCTAGCTGCACTGCAGCATTGGTTAAAATAAAATTTAATAGATGTACTCATATAGTTATTTTATGTCTACAGATCCAGTCAATTATAAATTTATGATCTACTTCCAAGAAAACGAGGGCACATAAATAGACATTTCACTTCACAGGAATTGCATCAATAATTTTTTTTACGATTTGGTAACTTATCTGCTAGCGTACATTTTTGTGATGCATCACTCTAGTGTTAAGATGTGACTTAGGTATTAAAAATGGCCATTTTTACTGTAATATTTTTTCTGCTTGGGCTATGTCATGTTTAGATATAAGTTATTGCATTTGCTGCTGCTGTTTGCCAGGTATAGTGTTACTGAATTTGACTTTGTATTACTCTGTTAAGCCAGTTTTACTACGGATTTATTTTTCTTGTTTGCTGCACAGTGCCTTATATTAGTTGCAATATTGCAATTGCTTTGCCAATGTGAACTTTTTTGTCATTTCTGATTGTGTTAATTGTTTTGTGCTGCTGCATTGCCTCGTCCCTTAGTTTAGCATCTGAGCTCAGTAGATTTAAGTTAGCTTAAGAGGGGGTAGACTATATAAGAAACTAACTATGATGGATTGGAAGAAATGCATTGAGAAGCTATAAGAAAGTGGTTTGGCCAAAACAGTATTTTGAAAGAGGATATGAACCAAAAAAGTAGGGTTTAGGGACAACAGGTTTAGGTAGGATTTTCTTGGAAATAAATGATGAAGTAAGATAATGGAAAATAAATAATGAGGTAAGAAATATGTGAACATATAAATTCAGAAAGCATGCTTGAATAGGATTTTTTTGGTGGAAACAAATGTTGAAATAAGACGAAAGATCTATGGAATGAAGTTTTGGGTTGGACTGCGGTACCAAATGTTACACTGAAAACAAACCCTGTCCTTTCCTTTTGTGTTATCCCACTATGTGTTTGTGTACCCTTGTGTATTTGTTTCCTTCCTGTCCCTGTGTAGTTTCATAGAATCTTTTTTTCTTCTAATACTAAGCTACATTCACTGTGATGAGGAGTACTGTTATCCTCAAATATAATTGGCATTAATAGTATGTTATTTACCTTGTAAAGATGATTAGCCATTATTTATTCTGTTCTGTTTTAATGCTCATGTGTAAAGTTGATGTTTCAAAAGATATTCCAATCTTTTATGTATTTACTTATGTCATAATTCCTGTAACACTGATGTATATGTTAGTTCGAATCTTTTGTAAAGCCTGTACTACAAATGTTATCTGTATTGTTATGTTCTTTAATGATGTATTTTGTACCTTTGATATTGTATTCTTATGTTATAACATTGTAATTGACACCAGTTCATCAAATTAAGTAACTTGTAAGTTACATTTCACTGCACACGTTTCTGTTGGTCATAGTACATGGACAATATGTGAGAAGTAGGGACTGTTAGTGTTTGCACGTGTGTTACTAATTCAGCAAGGGACTGGATGACAGCATTGCTATTTCTAAGGACAATTTCAAAAACTTCGTGAGTGCACAAGTGGTAGTTTATGGACTTGCTATATTGTCCGCAAGGCTATTCAATGGTGATTGTGCACCTGCGCAGTTGCAACAAATGGTTGCTGGCCATCTCTACAAGGACTACAGTGGGTCTGCATCTTTGATGGCCCACCATTACCAGTATTTCTACAAGGACTGCAGTGTGTCTACTGCACTGGTGGCCCACCAATACCATAATCTCTACCAGGACTACAGTGGGTCTGCTCTGTGATGATCTACCTACCAATATTCTTCAAAACTGCGACAAACTCTGCTGTAGGTTTGCTCTGTTGTGGACCATTACCTGTCAGCATGTCAAGAGTCAGCATTGTCTTTCTGTTGGAAGGACAACACCACTTCTTCAAGACCGCATGGAAATCCACGACTTCCATGTGCATTCTCTTTTATTACTCAGACTTTGAGAAAAAAAACACTGTAATTTTACTGTGATGGATGATCAGGACTGTCTTTATGGACTGTGGGAAAATTTTAGCTTTTGACCAACATTGTATCGATAAGTGTGTGCATTTGATTTCTTTGTTATCGTAATTATGAAAAATTTTTTCAAATCTGTATTGGCCACTGCCCAAAACAATTTGTAAAATTTTTTGTGGGGAGCATGGGGGCTATGTAAATAGGCTGTTTAGGTCTTCTTATTGGCAATGTTACGTAGCGCTCTGTATGAAAATCACTGGCTGTGCTGTGTGCAGTCTGTGGCTAGTTTGCATTGTTGTCTGCCATCGTAGTGTTGGGCAGCTGGATGTGAACAGCGCGTAGCGTTGCGCAGTTGGAGGTGAGCCGCCATCAGTGGTGGATGTGGGGAGAGAAATGGCGGAGATTTGAAATTTGTAAGACTCGATCATGAACTGCTATGTATATTATGATTATTAAGGTAAATACATTGTTTGTTCTCTATCAAAATTTTTCATTTGCTAACTATGCCTATCAGTAGTTAGTGCCTTCAGTAGTTTGAATCTTTTATTTAGCTGGCAGTAGTGGCGCTCGCTGTATTGCAGTAGTTCGAGTAACGAAGATTTTTGGTGAGGTAAGTGATTTGTGAAACGTATAGGTTAATGTTAGTCAGGGCCATTCTTTTGTAGGGATTTTTTGAAAGTCAGATTGCGTTGCGCTAAAAATATTGTGTGTCAGTTTAAACACAGCAATGTATAATCGTTCAAAGGGGACGTTCCAAATTCAATATTACTTCTGTTACCCAAGGAGTTGTACTAGCCCTCGTCTTTTTACCTACTTGATCCTCTGCTGCCTTCACTTCTTCATCCCTCATAGCTACCCATTCTTCTTCTACTGTATTTCTTTCCTCCGTTCTTGTCAAATAGTTCCCTTATGCTCTCCCTGAAACTCTCTACAACCTCTGGTTTAGTCAGTTTATCCAGATCCCATCTCCTCAAATTCCCACCTTTTTGCAGTATCTTCAGTTTTAATCTACAGTTCATCACCAATAGATTGTGGTCAGAGTCCACATCTGTCCCTGGAAATGTCTTACAATTTAAAACCTGGTTCCTAAACCTCTGTCTTACCATTATATAATCTGTGTGAAACTGTCAGTATCTCCAGGCTTCTTCCATGCATACAATCTTCTTTTATGATTCTTGAACCTAGTGTTAGCTATGATTAAGTTGTACTCTGTGCAAAATTCTACCAGGCGGCTTTATCCTTCGTTTTTTACCCCCAATCCATATTCACCTACTACGTTTCCTTCCCTTCCTTTTCCTACTGACGAATTCCAGTCACCCATGACTATTAAATTTTCGTCTCCATTCACTATCTGAATAATTTCTTTTATCTCATCATACATTTCTTCAATTTCTTCGTCAGCTGCAGAGCTAGTAGGCATGTTAACTTGTACCACTGTGGTAGGCGTGGGCTTCGTATCTATCTTGGCCACAATAATGCGTTCACTATGCTGTATGTAGTAGCTTACCCGCATTCCTATTTTCCTATTCATTATTAAACCTACTCCTGCATTACCCCTATTTGATTTTGTGTTTATAAACCTTGTAGTCACCTGACCAGAAGCCTTGTTCCTCCTGTTACCGAACTTCACTAATTCCCACTATATTTAGCTTTAACCTTTCCATTTCCCTTTTTAAATTTTCTAACCTACCTGCCCGAATAAGGGATCTGACATTCCACGCTCCGATTCGTAGAACGCCAGTTTTCTTTCTCCTGATAACGACGCCTTGAGTAGTCCCCGCCCGGAGATCCGAATGGGGGACTATTTTACCTCCGGAATGTTTTACCCAAGAAGACGCCATCATCATTTAACCATACAGTAAAGCTGCATGCCATCGGGAAAAATTACGGCCGTAGTTTCCCCTTGCTTTCAGCCGTTCGCAGTACCAGCACAGCAAGGCCGTTTTGGCTAGGGTTAAAAGACCAGATCAGTCAATCATCCAGACTGTTGTCCCTGCAACTACTGTAAAGGCTGCTGCCCCTTTTCAGGAACCACACGTTTGTCTGGCCTCTCAACAGATACCCCTCCGTTGTGGTTGCACCTACTGTACGGCTATCTGTATCGCTGAGGCACGCAAGCCTCCCCACCAACGGCAAGGTCCATGGTTCATTAGATTACTTAATTAAATTCCTTAAAACGTTCATTTAATAAATATTCATTATAATGTACATTACGTATAAATTCGTAATAAGTAACTCTTGCCTTTTGAATGGTCATAAAGCGTTCGCAATACAAACACTTTTTTGAGGTCCACTTTCAAATTTCAAAGACCTGTTACATTAAGCTACCATAGCTCGTATTTGTCGCTTGGACTGAGGTTTCTCTAAGTTACCGTATCTGCTTTCCCTGTCTGCCACAGGAAGCTACTCCCAGATGAAACTTTTGTCAGTTCCCTGATGAGATTGTGGCCACCATATCAACAAAAGTGATTCAGCCGCAGTGTGGCTAAATGTAGTGCCGAAGTTTTTCCACATTTCTCTGTGTTTGCGAATCACAGTGGAGTCAGTTTACGACACATTTTGTGGCTCCCAGGAAGTTTCGTTGTTCCGAAAGAAAAAACTTACAGATGTTATATCTGCTTCGGTAGGTGTTTTCTGCCTCAGAATCTCTTGTATTAGATTCACTGCGCGTATTTCAAACAAAAGAAAAATATTTTCAATATTGCTAGCAGGGAAGCGTTTCCTTTGGCTGATACCAGCAATGTGCGTCCGTTAATCTAGATGTTACATTACCGCTCAAGGTAGATGGTCCTATAAAATCTGAAACGCCCATTGCAAAGGGAGGTCAGTCTCATGTATTCATTCCTTCAGCTCCGAAATTATGAACTGAAAATACTGGTATGTTAGAAGCATGTCTGCCGGTCCTGACTATATACGAACTGGGTTCATTAAAATGTATGCTGATGCAATAGCTCCATACTTAACAATCATATAAAACCGTTCGTTCGATGAAAGATTGGCACACAAATTCTGGACAGCTCAATACGTCACGCCAATATTCAACAAAGGCAAAATGAGTTCACTAATTTACAGACATATATCATTAACATCCACATGCAACAAGATTTTGTGACAGATTTTCGTACATTACGAATCACCTCGAAGAGAAGGGTCTGTTGACATACGGTCAACACCGATTTAGAAAACTTCGTTGTTGTGAAACACAATTCGCTCTTTACTCACACGGTTTTTTGGCTGCTATCGACTAGGGATTTAAAACTGATTCCGTAGATTTCAAGAAGACATTTGACACTGTATCTCTCAAGCAGCTTGTAAACAAATTGCGTGCTTACGGAATACAGTCTCAGTTTTGTGACTGGATTCGTGGTTTCCTTTCAGATAGGTCAGCGTTCGTAGTAACTGACAGAAGGTCACCGCGTAAAACGGAAGCGATTTAAGGCGTTCCCCAAGGTAGTGTTATAGGCTCTCCGCTGTTCGTTATCTATACAAATGATTTAGGAGACAATGTGAGCAGCCGTCTTAGGTTGTTTGCAGAGATGGTTGTCTTTTATCGCCTAGTTAAGTCATCAAAAGATCAACACAAACTGCAGAACGATTTAGAAAAGATACCTGGTGCGAAAACTGGCTGTTGACACTAAATAATGAAAACTGTGACGTCATCCATATGACAGCTAAAAGGAATCTGTTAAACTTCGGTTACACGATAAATCAATCAAACTTAATAGGCCGAATTTTATGAAATACCTAAGAATTACAATCACAAATAATTTCAGATGAAAAGAAAGAAAATGTTGTGAGGAAGGCGAATCAAAACTAAGGTGCAATAGATCTGCTAAGGAGACTGCCTACACTACGCTAGTCCTTCCTCTTTTGGTGTACTGCTGCGTGGTGTGGGATTCTTACTAGGTAGAATTAACGGAGTACATCGAGAAAGTTAAAAAGAAGGGCAGAATGTTTTCTATTATCGAGAAATAGGTGAGAGAGTGATACGGACATGATAAAGGATTAGGGTTGGACACCATTAAAACAAAGGAATTTCCTGTTGCGGCAGGATCTGGTCACGAAATTTCAATCACCAACATTCTCCTCCAAATGTAAAAATATTTTGTTGACGCCGACCTACATAGGGATAAAAGATTATCATAATAAAGTAAGGGAAATCAGAGTTCGGACGGAAAGATATAGGTGTTCGTTTCTTACGCGCGTTGTTCGAGAGTGCAATACTAGACAATTATTGTGGAAGTGGCTCGATGAGTTCCCTGTAAGGCACTTACGTGTGATTTGCAGAGCACCCAGGTAGATTTAGATGTAGAATACCCCCGAGAATAGGCCCGAGGTATTCCTGCCTCTCGTAAGAGGCGACTACAAGGAGTCCATCCCCCTCACGGGGGTAGTTAGCGCCTGCGTCCGGAGACGGACGGTTTCACGACCTATAATTGTGGTCTATTTGGTTTTTCACTTCTCGTTTCTTCCTTCCTTTTGTTGGTTCCTTTCTTTGCTCTTCTCCACCTCACTGTCTTCCTTACTCTTTCCCTTGACTTCTCCTTGCCTTCTCATTGCCTTCTTCTCCTTGCCTTCTCATTGCCTTCTTCTCCTTGCCTTCTCATTGCCTTCTTCTCCTTGCCTTCTCATTGCCTTCTTCTCCTTGCCTTCTCTGGTCTCCGCCTCGGCGTTTGAGACAGTCTGTCCTCTTTCTCCCTCTCTCTCTTCTTTTTCCTCTTCTTCCTTCCTCCCTGTGCGTGCCTGAAGGCCGACCCACGCGTTCGCACGCGTAGCCGGTGACGGGGTAACGCGTAATTCCCCGCCCTGGGTAGACATGTAAGGCACGCGCGTACCCCCTGGTAAAGGCCAGGCCCGGGGAGGGGTGATTGCCTGAGCTGATACCTTCTGACCATGCCGATTGGTCCCTCCGTCTGTTTCTCGGGGTGTGTGACCTGAGGTGTAAACATTCACCTAAGGCGGGAGTGCCCTCTGAGAGGGTCCCCACAAGGAAGGAGCGCGCCATCGGAGACGCTGGCAATCATGGGGGATTCCTCCGCAATGGATTCTACTCCATCTCTCTCGACTTCTGCCCAAAAACGGAAACGTGACCAGCCACCAGTGACAAAAGTACTACCGCCTGCCCCACAGTGCCTCGTCGTTTCTCGATCTGAGGGCAGAAAGGATTTTTCCTCTGTCAACCCTTTCGTTATCCAGAAGGGCGTAGATGCCATAGCCGGATCTGTCAAATCTTGTACCAGGTTGCGTAACGGTACCTTATTACTAGAAACTGAGAGTGCCTTTCAGGCACAAAAACTGCTTCGGGCCACACTCCTGTACACGTTCCCTGTCCGGGTGGAGGCCCACCGAACTTTGAATTCGTCTCGTGGTGTAGTCTATACTAGCTCCCTCGACGGATTGACTGACGAGGAGATTCAATCTTTCCTCGCTGAGCAGGGCGTGACGGCTGTCCATAGGGTCATGAAAAAGGTCAACAATGACCTTGTACCGACCCGGACACTTTTCTTGACCTTCGATAGTGTTAAGCTGCCATCGCGCATCAAGGCGGGCTACGAGGTTATTTCTGTTCGCCCCTGTGTCCCGACACCTACGCGCTGCTACCAGTGTCAGCGTTTCAATCACACTCGACAGTCTTGTTCCAATGCGGCTAAATGTGTCACTTGTGGCAGGGATGCCCATGAGGGTGACTGTCCACCTCCGTCTCCTCGTTGTGTGAACTGTCAGGGTGACCATGCCGCATCCTCCCGCGACTGTCCTGTCTATAAGGAAGAACGCTGTATCCAAGAAATTCGGGTCAAAGAGAAAGTGTCCACCTCGGCTGCTCGCAAGCTATTGGCTAGTAGGAAGCCCGCGCTGCTCCCAGCGGGGAAATACAGTACTGTCCTCGCCTCTCCTCGGACTACCAGGGAGGTAGCCACCCAGACATGCGATCTGACCTTCAGCACCACGGTCGTCCGTTCGGCCAGTGCTAAGATCGCGCGGTCGACGTCTCCTCTTCCTCCCATCACCCCACAGACACCAGCCCCTTCATCAGCTTCTGCTAAGACGAAGACCCCGAAGTCAGATGCACGGGCCTTCAAGAAGGAACCATCCCGTGCAGACTTCATACGTACCTCGACCTCCCAGCCTTCGACCGGTACTTCCACCAAACGTCCCTCCAAAAAGGCTCATAGGAAGCACAGTTCTCCTTCTCCGCCACGGCGCATTTCTTCTCCTGCGCCACCCAGCGGTTGCCGCCCCAGGCCGTCATCCGTTTCGCCTGGCCGCACCGCTGGTAGCCGTACATCTGGCCGTTCACCGGCGGAGGAAGCTCCCCCTCCCGGCCATCATCCCGAGATGGCCGATGAACCTATAGACCCAATGGACGATGACTGTCCGCCTACTGATAGCGGCGGTAGTGCTCGCTCGAAGCCAGGCCCTCAACGCCCTTCGAGGTGACCCCTTCTTTCATCTTCCTTTTCTTACGATGGCACTTATTCACTGGAATATTCGCAGCATTCGCTCCAACCGAGAGGACTCGAAGTTGCTGCTCCGCTTACACCGTCCGCTCGTCGTAGCCCTCCAGGAAACGAAGCTACGCCCATGCGATCAAATTGCCTTAGCACACTACACCTCTGTGCGTTTTGACCTATCCCCTGTGGTAGGTATCCCAGCTCATGGAGGGGTTATGTTGCTGGTCCTGGATGATATTTACTACGATCCTATCACGTTGCACACCGGCCTGCAGGCAGTTGCCATCCGCATTACTCTCCCCACTTTTACGTTTTCCTTTTGTACCGTTTACACTCCATCGTCATCTGCCGTTACCAGGGCAGACATGATGCAACTTATTGCTCAGCTACCTGCACCATTTTTGTTAACTGGAGACTTCAATGCCCACCATCCCCTTTGGGGCTCTCCAACATCCTGCCCGAGGGGCTCCTTGTTAGCAGACCTTTTCAACCAGCTCAATCTTGTCTGCCTCAATACTGGCGCCCCTACTTTTCTTTCGGACACATCTCACACCTATTCCCATTTAGACCTCTCTATATGTACTCCCCAACTTGCACGCCCGTTTGAGTGGTATGCACTTTCTGATACATATTCGAGCGACCACTTCCCGTGTGTTATCCATCTCCTGCAGCATACCCCCTCTCCGTGCTCCTCTAGTTGGACCATCTCCAAGGCAGACTGGGGGCTCTTCTCTTCCAGGGCGACCTTTCAGGATCAAACCTTCACAAGCTGCGATCATCAGGTCGCACACCTCACGGAAGTCATTCTCGCTGCTGCTGAATATTCCATCCCTCACCCTACTTCTTCTCCACGTCGCGTACCGGTCCCCTGGTGGACCGCAGCATGTAGAGACGCTTTACGTGCTCGTCGACGTGCTTTACGCACATTTAAACGCCACCCTACAGTGGCGAATTGTATCAATTATAAACGATTACGTGCTCAGTGTCGTCGTATTATCAAAGAAAGCAAGAAAGCCAGCTGGGCTGCTTTCACAAGCACCTTCAACAGTTTTACTCCTTCTTCTGTTGTCTGGGGTAGCCTGCGCCGGCTATCTGGCACTAAGGTCCACTCACCAGTTTCTGGCTTGAAGGTCGCGAATGACGTCCTTGTGGCCCCTGAGGCTGTCTCCAATGCCTTCGGCCGCTTTTTCGCAGAGGTTTCGAGCTCCGCTCATTACCACCCTGCCTTCCTCCCCCGCAAACAGGCAGAGGAGGCTAGGCCACCTAACTACCGCTCCTCGAATTGTGAAAGTTATAATGCCCCATTCACCATGCGGGAACTCGAAAACGCACTTGGCCGATCACTGTCCTCCGCTCCAGGGCCTGATTCTATTAATATTCAGATGCTGAAGAACCTTTCTCCTGCGGGTAAAGGTTTTCTTCTTCGTACATACAATCGCATCTGGATTGAGGGACATGTTCCCGCATGCTGGCGCGAGTCTATTGTTGTCCCGATTCCTAAGCCGGGGAAGGACAAGCACTTGCCTTCCAGTTATCGACCTATCTCGCTTACCAGCTGTGTCTGTAAAGTGATGGAGCGAATGGTTAACTCTCGATCGGTTTGGTTGCTCGAGTCTCGACGCCTACTTACCAATGTACAATGTGGATTTCGTAGGCGCCGCTCTGCTGTTGACCATCTGGTTACCTTGTCGACCTTCATTATGAATAACTTCTTGCGGAAGCGCCCGACCGCGGCTGTGTTCTTTGATTTGGAGAAGGCTTACGACACCTGTTGGAGGGCGGGCATTCTCCGCACCATGCATACATGGGGCCTTCGCGGTCGCCTCCCTCTTTTTATTCGTTCCTTTTTAATGGATCGACAGTTCAGGGTACGTGTGGGTTCTGTCCTGTCCGACACCTTTCGCCAGAAGAATGGGGTGCCACAGGGCTCAGTTTTGAACGTCGCTCTCTTCGCCATCGCGATCAATCCAATAAGGGATTGCCTCCCAGCTGATGTATCAGGCTCCCTTTTTGTGGACGATTTTACCATCTATTGCAGCGCGCAGTGTACACGTGTCCTGGAGCGCTGTCTTCAGCGTTCTCTTGACTGTCTTTATTCCTGGAGTGTCACCAATGGCTTCCGTTTTTCTGCCGAGAAGACGGTCTGTATTAACTTCTGGCGCTACAAAGAGTTTCTCCCACCGTCCTTACGACTCGGTCCCGTTGCTCTCCCAATCGTGGAGACAACCAAATTCTTAGGCCTTACATTTGACAGGAAACTTAGCTGGTCTCCACATGTCATATTTGGCCGCCTGTTGTACCCGTTCTTTAAATGTCCGTGTTCTCAATGGTATGTCGTGGGGAGCGGATCAAACCGTCCTACTTCGTCTAGTATATCGGTCGATCGTCCGCTCCAAGCTGGATTATGGGAGCTTCGTATACTCCTCTGCACGGCCATCCATCTTACGCCGCCTCAACTCCATACAACATCGGGGTTTACGACTTGCGATCGGAGCATTTTATACTAGTCCCGTAGAGAGTCTTCATGCTGACGCTGGCGAATTGCCACTCACCTACCGGCGCGATATACTGCTTTGTCGGTATGCCTGTCGGCTACTGTCAATGCCCGACCATCCGTCTTATCGTTCCTTTTTGGACGACTCTCTCGACCGTCAATACGGGTTGTATGTCTCTGCCCTGCTACCCCCTGGAGTTCGCTTTCGTCGCCTCCTTCAACACCTTAATTTTTCACTCCCTGCAACCTTTCGAGTGGGCGAGAGCCACACGCCACCTTGGCTCCAGGCTCAGGTCCGCGTTCACCTTGACCTCAGCTCGCTCCCAAAAGAGGTTACCCCCGGTTCGGTCTACCACTCCCGTTTTTTGGAACTTCGTTCGAAGTTCATCAACATGACTTTCATTTATACAGATGGCTCTAAGACCAATGACGGGGTCGGGTGTTCCTTTATTGTCGGGGCACAAAGTTTCAAATACCGGCTCCATGGCCATTGTTCGGTCTTCACAGCTGAGCTCTTTGCCCTCTACCAGGCTGTTCTTTACATCTGCCGCCACCGACATTCTGCTTATGTCATCTGCTCAGACTCCCTGAGCGCCATCCAGAGCCTCAGTGATCCGTACCCGGTTCAGCCTTTCGTACACCGGATCCAACTCTCTCTTCAGCAGCTGCTGGACGTCGGTTCTCCGGTTAGCTTGATGTGGGTTCCTGGCCATGTAGGTATCCCTGGGAACGAAGCTGCAGATGCCGCGGCCAAGGCTGCGGTCCTCCAGCCTTGGACAGCTTCTTGTTGTGTCCCTTCGTCAGATTTTAGCAGGGTCATTTGTCGCCGCATTTTATCGCTGTGGCATGCCGATTGGGCTGCACTTACAGACAACAAGCTTCGGGCCTTAAAACCTCTTCCCGTGGCTTGGACGTCCTCCTCACGCCCTTCTCGGCGGGAGGAGGTAGTTTTGGCCCGGTTAAGAATTGGACACTGCCGGTTCAGCCATCGCCATCTGCTGACGGCTGCGCCGGCGCCGTTCTGCCCATGTGGGCACTTGCTGACGGTTCGACACATTTTAATGTCCTGTCCAGATTTTAACACACTGCGCCTAGATCTTAACCTGCCAAGTACTTTCGATGCCATTTTAGCGGATGACCCACGAGCAGCTGCTCGTGTTCTTCGTTTTATCAATTTGACAAACCTCTCTAAGGACATTTGATGATGCTGTTTTTTAATCCCATGCCTGTCAGTCTGTCTTTTATCGTGTTTTCCCTTTTAGTTGTTGTTGTCAACTTGTGCCTCGCGGTGCATCCTTAGAGTAGTCAGGGCGCTAATGACCATTGAAGTTGTGCGCCCTAAAACCACAAAAAAAAAAAAGATGTAGATTACACATCTTCTGAGTGACTGCATACGGTGAGGGTTTGCATCTGTTACTTAATTCAACATCTGCACTTTATAATGGGTGATTGACAAAACACATTAGACATTGCCAGTTGTCAATACTTGTCTTTCTTGCCGTTATTTCACCCGTTTTACAAACTCTAGGTGAACAAAACAAGTCACTGATATCATCACATTCGAAATAGACAATGCGTAATTTGAGTGAAAGATCGGCAGATGCTTTTTTATATTTGGTGCTAGAAGTGATAGATACAAAGCTAAGAAATTAATTATACTACCTGGGAAACCTAGCGTTACCGGGGTACTTACAACTCTACCTGAGACTTCGAACGCTTCGAAGTAATTTTCGCTTATAAAGTTCTTTGTATACAACGTTTGAAGTAGTACGACTGGTGGCATGAATGAAGAACTTGTTAGCCACATTTAGACTTCAGAGAACCACGTAAACCGGGCAGTCCAAAAAGCAGCTGATACTAAAAAAAATGGTTCAAATGGCTCTGAGCACTATGGGACTCAACTGCTGAGGTCATTAGTCCCCTAGAACTTAGAACTAGTTAAACCTAACTAACCTAAGGACATCACACACATCCATGCCCGAGGCAGGATTCGAACCTGCGACCGTAGCGGTCTCGCGGTTCCAGACTGCAGCGCCAGAACCGCGCGGCCACTTTGGCCGGCTAGCTGATACTAAAGTCCAAGCTCACAATACTCAGCGTCTTGCCGCTTTGTGCCTTGTTCGTGGTTAAGGGAACGAAACGCTAAATTTTTAGGAATAAGTGGGATTCCGGGTATAAAATATTGCCCACCTACGCCACTTCCCATCAGAAGTTTCGCCTCTGTGATCTTACGTTGGAGAAAAGTAACTTTTAGCTTCAGAAGAGCGAAATAATGCACGACGATCTCGATAAATCGTACATCATGCCTCGTTTTCGGAAGAGTTTCCGAAGAGTAAGTTAAACCCTGATGTTGTCTAGCCGCAGAAAGTCTCGACGTACGATAGTCATTAGATCCAAGAGACTTCATTTTCCTAAGTCCTGGTGTGTTCAGGAAGACTCAGCCACATGGAGTGGCCGTGCGGTTCTAGGCGCTACAGTCTGGCACCGAGCGACCGCTACGGTCGCAGGTTCGAATCCTGCCTCGGGCATGGATGTGTGTGATGTCATTAGGTTAGTTAGGTTTAAGTAGTTCTAAGTTCTAGGCGACTAATGACCTCAGAAGTTAAGTCGCATAGTGCTCAGAGCCAGCCAGACTCAGCCACCATTTAGGCCTTTTTGTTTGTAAGCAAAACAAAAGCAAAATATGAGTTGGAACCAAAATCAAGGAGCAAACATTTTCTAGCAAGCAATATACTTAAAAAATCTTATTAAAAGAATCAAAACAATGTCGTTAAATTTTTAACACCCTAAGAGAAAAGATTACATGCGTGTATCCTAGATAAGCCAATTCCATGTTAGTTTGTGTTCGATAGCTAAGATTTAGGTTGCATTCGTAAAATTAATATTGCGGGGCACAATTCTGTCACTGTCGAAAAATTCAGAAAATGCATCTGTCACAGATAAAAACAATATGGCCATACATTGGATTTTCGATGTACGACGAAACTAACAGTGTTGTCTGTTGGTTCTTTAGTGTAGTACACCGTGATGATTAAACAGCCCAACAACTAAGCCGAAAAGACAGTTTTAGATAAAACTTCATTAAATGATATCATTTTATTTCCGTGTTCCAACTTTGAGTAAATATAGCCCCATGTTGCCCCAGACTACACTCAAGCTACCTGTGAAAATCCTAGTAGCTCCTGAAATTAGTGTCTTGAAACAGACATCTATACCGCCTTTTGGAAACTCAGTGAGCGTCTAGGACCCTATTTTATTAGGTTACAGACATGGTATCATACTGGTTTCAGCTCATTATCAAGTTATTATTAGATATCTCTGGACAACTGTAATATCCATTTATAAGAATCAGAGCGCAAATCTGTTTACATTTCGAGCGCCTGTCTGGGTCTGTTTAGTTGATGAGTTACTGTGTATCGATTTCTAGTATGTATAACTGTGCGTAGAAGTCAGTTTCATTGGTAATAGTTCCCAAGCATTTTACTACCTAACATTTTTTCTTTTAATCAGACCATCTGATAACGACTTGATAACGTCTTCCTCTCCTCCTCCTCCTCCTCCTCATTCACTTCTTTACTTAGGCAAGATGCCTGTTCTAACATATCATTTCGAAGACATATATTTAAGATATCCAATATCCCGATGTTATTCAATCTGTATGTTGAGCAAGCAATAAAGGAAACAAAGGAAAAGTTCGGAGTAGGTATTAAAATCCATGGAGGAGAAATAAAAACTTTGAGGTTCGCCGTTGACATTGTAATTCTGTCAGAGACAGCAAAGGACTTGGAAGAGCAGTTGAACGGAATGGACAGTGTCTTGAAAGGAGTTGAACATCAACAAAAGCAAAACGAGGATAATGGAATGTAGTGTAATTAAGTCGGGTGAAGCTGAGGGAATTAGATTAGGAAATCAGGCACTTAAAGTAGTAAAGGAGTTTTGCTATTTGGGGAGCAAAATAACTGATGATGGTCGAAGTAGAGAGGATATAAAATGTAGACTGGCAATGGTAAGGAAAGCATTTATGAAGAAGAGAAATTTGTTAACATTAAGTATAGATTTAAGTGTCAGGAAATCGTTTCTGAAAGTATTTGTAAGGAGTGTAGCCATGTATGGAAGTGAAAAATGGACGATAAATATTTTAGACAAGAAGAGAATAGAAGCTTTCGAAATGTGGTGCTACAGAAGAATGCTGAAGATGAGATGAGTAGGTCACATAACTAATGAGAAGGTATTGAATAGAATTGGGAAGAAGAGGAGCTTGTGGCACAACTTGACTAGAAGAAGGGATCGGTTGGTAAGACATGTTCTGAGGCCTCAAGGGATCACCTGTTTAGTATTGGAGGGCAGCGTGGAGGGTAAAAATCATAGAGGGAGACCAAGAGATGAATACACTAAGCAGATTCAGAAGGATGGAGGCTGCAGTAGGTACTGGGACATGAAGAAGCTTGCACAGCATAGAGTAGCATGGAGAGCTGCATCAAACCAGCCTCAGGGCTGAAGACCACAACACACACACAAGCGTCATCAATAAAAATTCAGTGCTCGGCAAGTAGCCGAACATGATCATTTCCAGTCAACGATCGGTTCAGTTGAAACAAAGGAAGTAGGCCAAACGATGTAAACGCTGCGCACAGCATAATGCAAGCACCACCATATTGCACAGTGCCTTGTTGACAACTTGGGCCCATGGTTCGTGGGAAATGCGCAACAATCTAAACCTACCATCACCTCTTATCAACTACAATCGGTACTCATCTGACAAGGACGCGGTTTTCCAGTCGTTTAGGGTCCAGTCTATACATTCATAAGCCCATGAGAGGCGCTGCATGCGGTGTCATGCTGTTACCTGAAATTTGGTATTCCCGCCACTCCCTTGACACTGTGGATCTCGTGATATTCAATTCCCTAACAATTTCCGAAATGGAATATCCGATGCATCTAGCTCGAACTACCATTCCGCGTTCAGAGTCTATTAATCCCGATCGTGTGGCCATAATCACGTGAGAGACCTTCACACGTGGATCACTTGAGTAGAAATGACAGCTCCGCCTATGTGTTGTCCTTTTATAACTTGTGTGCGCAATACTACCGCCTTCTGTATATGTGCATCTCGCCATCCCACGACATTTGCCACCTCAGTGTAGACCTAAAACCAGAATGTTAGTTCACAGCGTCTACAATCGCCGGAATACGCCAGGCTGATCAGCGTCCGTAACATTACACCGTAGTTTAACGAAGCAAACCTCCAAGTGTGAAGGCGAGCAGAGGGCAACAAGAGAACGTTGTGCCTGAGACCTCAGCTGCCGGTCATTACGCTGCCTGCCTGTAGCTGTTCCATCCGTCAGCCGCCAGCGGTCTCCAATTTAGCGCTGACCGTCGCGTTCAGCTAATTGCTCCGTAGCTGCCGCGGTACGTTGCGTATTACTAACGGCCCACCGACCGAATAATCGGCCCTCCCCCTCCTCTCGGCGCCCCTCCCCCTCCCTCCTACCACCGTGACCGCGCTGTACTGGCTGGGTCCTGGCACGCGTAGCTGGGCAGCAGCCCGGCCTTATTATTCCGGAAGAAGAAATAGGAGCAGGCGAGGGAGAGCTGCCTTCTTGATATCGCCCTCGAGAGTCTCCCGTGACCGGAAAATCCACTGGGATATGGGCGAAAATTGAAAGGCTTTTGCAGACGCACCGTCTCAGCTCTCGCGGTTAGGTAGCGCACGGTAGTGGTCGGAGCGCTCAATGGTCTGCCCTCTGGTCTATCCTTCCACGGCCCTCGAGATTTCTCTTGTTGCGGCTATCCAAGGCATAATGTAACCACCGTTTAATTATATTTTTACGGCTTCACATAAAATTTTACCACGTACAAGAGTTGTGCTGTAAAGCAGTGCCACCGAATTTCTTATTTGAGAACACTCAAAGCTCTTTAAATCTTACAAGCGTTATTAACATTCCACATCTTTAATTTGGAATCTCAGTCACTGAGTAAATTTTCTTTTGTGATCAGTCCGCCATGACCAGCGAAGACCCCCGAACAGTGATGGGCTCAGACAGCCACCCGCTATATCACCCGCCAACTAGAAATGATAGTCTGGGGTGCGTTTCCATTTCGTAGCAGGACCGATTTGGCTCTCATCCGCGGTATCCTTAAAGCACAGAGGAACGTTGAAGACGTTCTTCGACCTGTTATGTAGCCCTTCATGGCGAGCCATCCTGGGAATTGTAATATTTCTTACTTAGTCAGCTCCAAGAAGCTGTTCCCACAGCAGTGGAGATGCAAGAAGTATATAGATGACGAAATGTGGTGTGAGGTACCTGTGACAGACGTTAGATTCGGTACCATTCCCGTGAGAAAGACCGACTGCATAATGCTACTGCTCTGTGATTGGCTGCTATGTTCGGAGCAAGGGCGCCAAAACCTTAAAGTATAGTTATTATTATTAGTTTAACTACTCATTGGAATGATTTCACTTTTTAATATAATTATCTCTCAACAGCTGACTATCAATCAGTCATTTTTGAATTATTAAAAACAATTTAAATCAAAAACAAGAGACTGACGAAATTGCAGACGAAGCACTTCGGAAGCGTTCGGTTCACGCCTATTCTGGTATGGTGCGCGAAGTGTTTCAGGCTGTTCGCCACTCTGGATTAGGCAGTCGAGAAGAACAGACACGTTGTCTGTCGTAGGATGTGTTTCCAATTTTTATTTAAGTTCCTGTTCGTCACTCTGGATTAGGCAGTCGAGATGCACAGTCATGTTGTCTGTGGCAGCATGGGTTTACCAGTATTCAGTATTAAAAGATTCACTCTAGTAGTCATGAGGCACAGACACGTGCCACAAATAGTGTAAAGATTCATTTTCGTAAACATTGTGTTTGATCATGCATTTTGCTGTACCAGAAGGTGTTGTATTAAGATCATGTAGTATTCTCGTGTGGCTGTATTAAAATACGCGAGTGGTATCCCAAAGAAGTGATACATTACTTCAGAACAGAATCTCGCTAGAAGTCAGTTTCAGCCTCAAGATACAGAACCTACGACCTGCGTGCTGTTTTCTGCGCTGGGAACATCAACTTGAAGACAGCAGGTTAGTGAACTATAACAGAACCTTTGTATTCCACACATTGCAAAGGAAACAACTAAGTGCCTCACGTGTACTGCGTGCACAGAACAAATGTGCTCAGTGACACGTCATCTGTAGTAATGCAGAGGAGGTAAAGGAGGATGATCGTTATTAACACAAACAATCAATTCATTCTACCTTTGTTGTCATAGCATAAACTTCAGCAAGATAATGCCCGACCGCACACGACGAGAATTTCTAATGCTTATCTTCGTGCTTGCTGGACCCCACCTTGGCCAGCTCGGTCGCGGCACATCTCCACAATTTAGGGCGTCAGAAGCGTTATAGGTAGGGCCCTCCATGCTGCTCGGGATTTTCACGATCTAACGAGCCAGTTGGATAGAATTTCTCATGATATCCTTCTGAAGGACGTCCAACAACTCTGCCAATCAATGCCAAGGCCAATAACTGCTTGTGTAAGGCTGAAGGTGGACCAAGGTTTCGTACACTTAATCAGTTGGTGATGCTCTTTCTCTTGAATAAATCATCCACCTTTCTGACGTAATCATTTGTTTCGTTTTACATGTACATCACTCCTACCGATTTCCGTCGCATTCGGATAATTCCTTCGTGGCGTGAGCACGTCTCAATGCTCATTTCCTTCTAACCGTAACTGCTACTTTGTCCTGCAGCAATTCATTACACATAAGCATTCAATTCCATGTAAGTTTTTCTAGTAGAAGGCAAATAACAACATGGGAAACGAGATTTGTTTACATCTTAATATAGAAAAAAAAATCAAATGAGTAAAAGTGGTTTATCAAGCTTTCTTTTACAACAGTAAATGTACTATAATTTTCTAGGATGTTCTTAATTTCCGTGTAAATGAATGTAAATAATATTTGTTGCTATAATGGTACATGTATCGCATATCTCCTTTTATGAGTTTCAAGCTGTTACAGATTTGATTACGAAAATATAAATCTGAGGATGGCGGTATGGGTAAAGCCTAAAAGCTGTTAATAAACTGAAAAAAAACTGCTGCTTTCAAGAACGACATTCGTTCTAGCCTTCAGTGGGAGCACCGTACCGATTTGGACAGCGATATGTTTGAACACTTACAAGTATTATTTCAAACGGTTTCTGTCTCAGTAAACGCTTGAAATGAACTCACGTTACTTAATTAACTCACAATGGTGACCAGCATTTGGAATGTCTGTACATTTGACAAGTGTGACTAGGTCTACAACACAGAAAAATTTAGTGGAAAAATAACTGTTATTGTTATTTTGTTTCACAGTATGTACATGTCTATTTCCGACGAGTTGCTGCTTGTGGCGGCTTCCTATCTTAAAGACAGGAGAATATTATTTAAGAGTTATTTCAGAGCGTGCACTCCGGTGCCTTTCAGTTTAGCAAAAACGTAATTTTGTTATTATAATTTGGCTCCAGTGAGTCACCGCATTAAACCGCATAATTAAAAGATCTTTGGGAAAATTCTATCACAAGTCATTAATGGGCTCCAAATTACCAGCTGACTGCAATAAAAATCTTGCGCCGCTCAGACCCCGTCAACTAAACAACTGAACAAAAGAATCCAAGTAATAAAATAATTATTCGTCGCCTCATGCAGTGATATAAAACCTGCACAGTATGCAAAATGAATAAAATAGAATGAGAAAATGTCGTGCCAGTTACTTTTGAAAAGAGAACGACTGAGTACTGAAGACCAACAGCGTAATCTGTTTTTAATAATGTAACTGGCACAGGGGCTTTTTATTACATTGTTGATTATAAATAACTGCAGTAGCCACAGCCAGCCAGAAATTTCTAATTCCTTAACCTAAAATGCACGCAAACCAGGACTAACTATTATATAATCATTATGTTTCCTAAACCTAGTCCTAAAATCGCAGGCAATCTGTTCAACATACATGCTATTACATGATCGGCAAGCAATTTTATAAACGCATGACTCAGGAATTTAAGATTTCGATCGACCGAAGTACGTAAGACAGAGTTAAGCTTATTCCGTGTTAGGAAGCCCACCTGCACATTGGCTTTTCTAAAAGCACTAGCAGTCTGAGAGCGGAAACGACCCTATCTATCTTACCAGTAAGCATTTCAGTGTTGACAATTTGCGCAGATCTGTCCGCCGCTCGTGGTCTCGCGGTAGCGTTCTCGCTTCCCGAGCACGGGGTCCCGGGTTCGATTCCCGGCGGGGTCAGGGATTTTCACCTGCCTCGAGATGCCTGGGTGTTTGTGTTGTCCTCATCATTTCATCAACATCCAGGAAAGTGGCGAAATTGGACTGAGCAAAGGTTGGGAAATTGTACGGGCGCTGATGACCACGCAGTTGAGCGCCCCACAAACCAAACATCATCATCATCTCAATTTGCGCAGAAATATTATTTAAATGTTACCCGCCGGCCGGGGTGGCCAGCGGTTCTAGGCACTACAGTCTGGAACCGCGCGACCGCTAGGGTCGCAGGTTCGAATCCTGCCTCGGGCATGGATGTGTGCGATGTCCTTAGGTTAGTTAGGTTTAAGTAGTTCTAAGTTCTAGGGGACTGATGACCTTAGAAGTTAAGTCCCATAGTGCTCAGAGCCATTTGAACCATTTAAATTTTGCCCAAATATACACTAAATCTCTTAATAACAAAGTGTGCTACTTCCTGTGATGCATTCTGTTGTAGACTTTCGACTGATGTATAAAAAACTACTAATGAAAGAACTTTTAGGCACTTGTCACCTTTCTCTCTTCAATCAGATACCGTTTCAGGATCATTATCTTCTTTTATGGATGTTAAATTAATATTCCAGGAGAGAATAAATAACCTGCATTACTGAAGTGTTACATGCTCCTCTGGTGTTATGATAGTAAGCGGAAAATACAGAGAGCGTTGTGAAGATGATGTTATAGCGTCGTCAGTTATAGCTCCGGAAGCGGAGGGGCGTCGCCAAGAAGTAGCGAGGGGCAAAATGGCGGGGCGTGAAGATGTTGTTTTGTCTGGCTGGGAATGGCCTAACATGGCTTGATGGCAGTCCAGGCGACGGCGTTGCGGGAGATAAGGGGCGAGGCGCCCGCCACTCGGTGAAAACAAAGTGAGATCGCCCGAGTGCGGCGCTCCCGTATTATCCCGGGCAGCAGCAGCGCTCGTCTTATCTGCTGACGGTAAGAAAACGTCCTTCCACTGTGCGCTCCAGAAGATTGCTCCTGCCGTCAGCTTGTGCCCTACGGTGAACTAGGATGACTCTCTCACAGCTCCTTCCCGCCCTGAAACGGCATAAATGTGACGACACACACACGTGCTCTATATTACCTCGACATTCCGTATATACCGTAATTGTATTTTTTGGGTTCTCTGTCATCTAAGTGGTTTCATCTAGCGCACCACGAATAACCAATCTCTTTTTTCCTCGGAGCAACACTTGTTTATTTGTTAGTTGCCTCCCAGTCTTTTCTTCCCCTTCAGCTTGGACGCTCTGGAGCTCCCTCAGTCACCATCGAAGTAATTCCTTTATCTCTTAACACAAGTCCTGTTATCCTGTCTATGCCGTTCAAATCGCCTGTGGTTGTTGGATAAGCAACACCATTTAAGTACTGATTTACACGTCCAGTATTCTCGTATACACTCTCCAGTCACATTAACATGACCAGCCTTCAAAAGGCTGAATAACAAGCCCCTACAGGGAGAGAGTCAGTGAGGTACCTAAAGGGATGAGGAGCCATGCTAAACTCCAGTACCACAGCCTACTGCGATAGATTTCTCGGTTGACGATGATGGCGCGAACAGCCCAATCTAGGTGGTCAATCAGATACTCGATCGGATTAAAATCAGGGAGTTCGGTGGTGAGAGGAGTACGGCAAACTCGTCCTCGTGGTCTTCGAAACGAGCACGTAAACTGATGAACACTGCATTGTCCTGCTTGTAGATGCCATCATTCCGAGGAAAAACAAACTGCAAGTAGGGGTGGACATGGTCCCCGAGGATAGATGCATACATCTGTTGATCCATTGCGTCTTCCAGAGTATCGCATGGGTGGTGGACCTGCGGAATGAAGATTATGAACACTTCGTTCTTAAACGCTTTCTGGCTGTTCGCACAAATAGTTTTTAGACCTTTACAAAGGGCCGTTACAAAAGACCACCAAACATCTCAACTAACAAAATTAATAACAAACCAAATTAATTTTTACACGCCGTCTCACAATAGTATAGGTTTGATCATTGCCAATTACGCTTTATTCGACTTAGTCTTTCAAAAATGTTGAAATATGTGTGAAATCTTGTGGGACTTAATTGCTAAGGTCATCAGTCCCTAAGCTTACACACTACTTAACCTAAAATATCCTAGGGACAAACACACACACACCCATGCCCGAGGGAGGACTCGAACCTCCGCCGGGACCAGCCGCACAGTCCACGACTGTAGCCCTTAGACCGCTCGGTTAATCCCGAGTGGCTACAGTCTTTCCGTTGTCATACCAGAATAAAAGAGCGCAAAATTCATCTCGTAATTAGATGTGAGAACATTATCGTGGTGGATATTGTAAACCCTGAAGTGAATTGAATATGCAAGTTATTGCTGGTCTCGCGGTGTTCAATTACAGTTGACGGTTCAATACACAGATCACCTGATGAGCTAAGAGGTGTTGGCGACTGGCCGCCGGGAGACTGTAGTCAGGGGAACGTGACGCGGCAAGGAAATTACACTCTACACGGAGAAATTACCCGAATGGGACGGAAATCGGTAGATGTGATGTACAGGCACAGACAAAAACCTGATTACCTTTTCAGAGATACTGGATTATTTATTCAGATGAAACAGCTTCACAAATTGAGCAAGTCGATAACGCCTTGGTCCACCTATGACTTTCATGCAAACAATTATTCGGCTTGGCATTGATCGACAGAGTTGTTAGATGTCCTCCTGAAGGCTATTTCGCCAACTCCTACAGAACTGGGGCTTTAGATCTTCAAAATCCCTAACTGGTTGGAAGACTTTGCCTCCAAACCTTCTCAGTTGGGGAGAGATCGTATGACATTGCTGGCTGAGGTAGGCTTTGGAAAGTTAGAATACAAACAGTAGAAACTGTAGCCAAGTGTGGGTCAGCATTATCTTGCTGAATGTAAGCTCAGGAAGGCTTTTCGTGAAGGGCAACAAAACGGAGAGTAAAATTATAGTCGACCTACAGCTGAACAATAGGGGTCCTGGTATGAGAAGAAATGGCACCTCAAACCATCAATCCTGGACGTAAGACAGGGGACAGCGAGGTCGGTATGAAACTGCAGTTGACGGCGTCTCCACGCACGTCTTCGGTGAAGACTAGAAAAAAAAAATGTAACTAAAAATAAAAAACTTATGGGACCTTCCCGATGCAGATGTCAGTGATGCCTGGTATACCAAAGACAAGCCTTTTAGGAATATTCATTGTGCCTATTTACGGTTTGCTGTCGTAAAAAAATTATTTATTATTCCGCCGAATCAAAATGTTTTCTACAGATAAAATGCTAAAGTGAAACTAGCGTATGTAGTTCTCTAGCCCTTAACTGACGCAACGGAAGGAAGTTGGTAGCTGAAACACAGAACTACAGGTGCGGGTTGCAATCCTTTCCTGGAAGAGTAACATATATCAACAGATATATTGCTTCTTTTTCAATAGGAACATTACAAATAAAATTGGAGGTTTTCGAGGACCTTCGCGGATTATTTGGAAAGTGACAGTGGTACACAAAGCGTCATTCGCCACACAAATCGGGGTGAGTTACTAGCGTTAAGTGTTGTGACTAGTTCTCCTACATCCCCATATCTGTACGAGGGAGCTGCGCGGAATGGCCGATCGGTTTCAGGCGCCATGTTATGGACTGCGCGGCCCCTCCCGCCGGACGTCCTCCCTCGGTTCTTAGCATAAGTTAGTTTAAATTAAGTAGTGTGTAAGACTAGGGACGATGACCGATTCGTGAGAAAGTCGCCAAATTTGGGTGGGATGTGCTCCAGGTGCACCATTAAGTCCCGACCTTGCACTGACAAACTTTCATATGTTTGGTCCCATGAAGAAGTTCCTGGCCGGCCAACGCTTCGCGACAGATGCGGAAGTGAAATGAGCAGTGCACAGACTTCTACGAACAGGGCATATTGGAACTGGTACCACGATGGTAGAAACGTGTTGAAAAAGTTGGTGATTATGTAGAGAAGTAAGGAAAAGATGTAAGTTCATTTGTCATATGTTTTGTTCCCTGTTCAACTTTTTGTTAATAAAACTATCGTGCTTTATTTTCAGATGTTCCTTCGAACTGTAAGTTACGTAGCAGGAAGTAAGTGATGTGACAACTGCATTAGCTCCCTCTTGTGTTGTGTGTGAAATCTTATGGGACTTAACTGCTAAGTTCATCTGTCCCTAAGCTTACACACTACTTAACCTAAAGTATACTAAGGACAAACACATACACCCATGCCCGAAGGAGGAATCGAACTTCCGCCGGGACCAGTCGCACAGTCCATGACTGCAGCGCCTGAGACCGCTCGGCTAATCCCACGCGGCTCTCTTGTGTTCCATTCGCAAATGCAGAGAGATCATGTCCACTAACACTCTGAAGTAAAATTGGTTTTCATTTTCGTTGTATCTCTAAAGTGAGTATTTCCATATTTCATTGCGATTTTGCTTCAGCTTTTCCCAAAAGAAATAGTTGAGCACACCCGTGAAAGCGTCACTGTAACGACCCTCATCCAAACGAAACCTAATAGTCGCACACGGAGGAACTGTAGGATGCTAATGAATGCGTCAATTAACAATGTTGGTAATGCTCTTCTTCGCAGATGAGTTTCATAGTCCGGCAGTTTATCCAGCAAATGATAACAGCGTGTTCTTGACAACGGGACTTACACGGTCGTTCCGACGTAAGTCGCTGCAGGTGCGCGTTATGAGACCTTGTTGAGCTGTTGTCTTCAGGCATGTACATGAACCGTGCATATGTGCCATGAATCAGCTCGTGAGTGCCACCAGGGCTCTGCACTAGGTAAGAATGGGCCCTCGAGCGCTGCTAATAACACCCAGTGGGGTCGCTATACACGCGAGGTCGCCCTGCTACCTGGCCTCCGCAGGCGTACCTGTACGGCATGCTTCGTTTGCCAGCGTGATTAACCTTTATTGCGATCCTCGCGTCGCCCTCTGGTAAATTACTGACGTCCTCGCACAGTGCCGTTACAGACCTAAACACCAACAGCGGTATGCGGTCGCCGGTGTAGGTCGCTCAGATATTTATGCGTGCGGGAGTGCGCGCGCGCGCGCGTGTGTGTGTGTGTGTGTGTGTGTGCGTGTCATCTCTTCGAA
This sequence comes from Schistocerca cancellata, assembly GCF_023864275.1. Lineage (NCBI taxonomy): Eukaryota > Metazoa > Arthropoda > Insecta > Orthoptera > Acrididae > Schistocerca > Schistocerca cancellata. The sequence goes on from NC_064631.1 coordinate 412,704,483, forward strand.
TCCTGGTTCTTCCAACTGCAAAACACAATTAAAGGAACACTTTTTAGATACCCCCTAATTGTCTTCCATTGCGACGCGTAAGTTCTAAATTTGGCTCAGATCTGCCTACAGCCCTCCACTATAAGGGTGCAAAAGATTGACGTCAACCACTGGCTCTTCGACGCTTCAAACAGCAAGATACTGACACATGCGAAAAATGGTCACGTCTCAGAAGTTCATTTGACTTGTAACATGGGTATATATCACATTGATGCCAAACTTCACACTCATTCTGTCTGTGTGTTTTGGATGCTCCTGCAAGAATGACCAATCAAAGGCCAAAACACGGGTGACTCTGTTTTCTGTTCCTGTGTACAAAACAAATTAAAAACGGTAGACTGTTCTGCTTGTAGAAAGAGGCGACATTCCGCACGGTTAAACTCTGGGAGGAGCCCTACACACTCGTATAATAAAATATTCTTGGCTTTCAAGCAGTGTAAAGTGTTTAGCTGCCCGCGAGCTTTCGGCAGAGATCTCCTGTTCCATTTTCAACTAGTTGACTGTCGTCTGAATGCCTCTGCCATGTTTATATTGCCGCGTCACCGCCAGTGACATCACTGGTGCCTGTCATCAAATAAAGACTGTGGGTCGCTCCTGAGTACGGTCTGGGATCCTATGATTCCGGAGTTGAAGCGGGTGCTGTTGTCGGGCTATCAAAACATCGCCTTGTATGGCGCACGAAAAGTCACCAGTGACGTCACAAGTGGCGGCGCGGCTAGATAAGCCCGGCAGTGTCATTCATATGACAGTCAACTACTTGGCAGTGGTAGACGAGATCTCATGGGCAGGTAACGCCATTACTCGACTTGACACCCAAGAATATTTCATTAATGGATATCGCCACGACAGCATGCATTCTTACATAATGGTCCTTACATATAGTGTGACCCTCCGAGCCGACCATGTTGACATAACAGCAGCCTCGCTCACCACCTTTCAAGGAGTAAATTCATTTTTTAAGGACAAAGGGGGCGCTCCTTGCCATATAAAAAAGGCATATGCAAATGGAGCAAAAATGGGATGCGGCAGAGATGCATTCCCGCTGCGGATCTAAAAGCTATAGTCAGAAGCGTGACCAGCAGAAATTTGAATAAGACTTGGAAAGAGAAGATCGGCACTATCAGGCTTCATACAGAGAAATTCACCCAATTATATAGGGATTCCTTGCGAAGTGAAGTCTACTCGTACCTTAGGCTTACATCCGAGGAAGAAAGCAGGCCTGAGTGGCCGAGCGGTTCTAGGCGCTACAGTCTGGCACCGCACGGCCACTACGGTCTTAGGTTCAAATCCTGCCTCGGGCATGGATGTGTGTGATGTCCTTAGATTAGTTAGGTTTAAGTAGTTCTAAGTTCTAGGGGACTGATAACCACAGAAGTTAAATCCCATAGTGCTCAAAGCCATTTCAACTTTTTTTTTTTTTTTTACTGGGGAAGAAATTTCTGAAAATGTTCGTTACAAGCTCAGCATTGTGTGGTAGTGAAACATGGCCTTTTAGAAAATCGGAACATAGGAGAATCGAAGCAAAAATGGTTCAAATGGGTCTGACCACTATGGGACTTAACTTCTAAGGTCATCAGTCCCCTAGAACTTAAACCTAACTAACCTAAGGACATCACACACATCCATGCCCGAGGCAGTATTCGAACCTCCGACCGTAGCGGTCTCGCGGTTCCAGACTGTAGCGCCTAGAACCACACGGCCACCCAGGCCGGCAGAATCGAAGCATTTGAGTTGTTGTGCTATAGACGAATGTTGAAAATTAGGTGGACTGGTAAGGTAAGAAATGAGGGGAATCGTCGAGAAAAGGAATATATGGAAAACACTGTCAAGAAGAACGGGCAGGATAATGGGACATGTGTTACGACATCAGGAAACAACTTCCGTGGTACTATAAGGAACAGCAGATGGTAAGACCTGTAAAGACAGCCTGAAACACACCCAGGAAATAATTGAGGACGTCGACTGAATTGCTATTCTAAGATGAAAAAGTTGGCATATGAGAGGAATTCATGGTGAGCCACACCAAATTAGCCAGAAGACTGATAACACAGTGATATAAAAATAAAGAAGAACTTAATACGTGCACTTTATAGTTGGATGCAAAACGTAGCTCCACTGGAAGAGGGATCAAAAGGCAGATCGTAATGACCATTGCTGGAACGAAATTCAGCACCGACTCCTGTCAACAACACTTCCACTGAACAAGCGTCAAGCCACTTATGTCCTGTTTGCCTTAGTAATAGAAAGGAATCAGAACGGCTACTTACGGAGCTAGTTAAAATGAGATGGGAATATCGCCCTAATATGTTGGTACTCTCGATCTGTTTTGTAACACCTTTGTGGAAAATTTTGGTCGAAGCTGGCTTTAAAATGTAATCGATCAGGTTGAGTTTGTGTGTATGAGGGCGCTCGCACATATTTGTGTGTGTGTGTGTGTGTGTGTGGTGTGTGTGTGTGTGTGTGTGTGTGTGTGTGTGTGTGTGTGTTTTGTTGGAGGTTTGTTTATTGTCGTTACTTAGACAGCGGTACGTTAACGTAAGGTGCAAAGTCTTTTCAGTCACTATAAAGGCGTACTCAATTTGGAAGTGAAGGGATGTGAGGGGGGTTAAAATTTTATATGTTGACCTAGGTATGAATCCAGTAAGCAGGCTTAAACGGATTTAGGTTGATGGTTCAAATGGCTCTGAGCTCTATGGGACTTAACTTCTGAGGTCACCAGTCCCCTAGAACTTAGAACTACTTAAACCTAACTAACCTAAGGACATCACACACCAAGCGTGAAAGGAACGAGTTTCTTACTGTCGTTGCGACCGGTGATTAAATTTGGTTTCACCATTTTGGCTCCACAACAAAAGAGCACAGCTAGAGTTTGGCCACAAAGGACCAACGACGCCGAAAAAGTTGAAGACCATGCCATCAGCAGGCAAATTCACGGTCCCAATGTTCTGGTATGCTCAAGGTGTGGTGCATTTGGAATGCATGCCTAAAGGCACTACTACAAACTCTGCAAGCTAGAGGGACACCCTCAGAAAACCGAAACCACGAATTTTAAGAGTTTGTCTACATCCACTCCTTCACAATGACAATGCTCGACCACGCACGAATGCTGCGACGTCTGCAAAATTCCGACGCATTGGGGCCACTGTTATCCTTGGTATAGCCACGACTTGGCCCATCTGGTTCTCATTAGTTTCTCAGACTTAAAGAACACTTTGATAGCGTTGTAAGCGGAGTTATGAAATGTGTGGTGAGGACCTCTCATCGGATACACCGGTCGACTGGTGCAAATCTTATCAGTTGACACAACTCCGGTGACTTGCGTGTCGATGAGGATGACATGATGATGAGGGCAACATAACACTCAGTTCACGGGAGGAGAAAATCCGACCCAATCGGGAATCGAACCCGGGCACTGCACATGACATTCTGCCGCGCTGAACACTCGACTACGGATGCGGACGTAACAGGAGATGAAGTTGTGGCTCCGCCAACAAAATCATACGTTCTACAATGCCAGCATCAATAAACTTGTTGGGAAAAATCTGTTCGTCGCCAGGATGACTATGTTGAGAAACAGATATGTAGACATGAAGATCAAAGACTTTTCACATACAAATTTCGGAAGGATTACTTTTTCAGCCCGCCCACGTAGGAATTACTTCGTAGATAAAGGATTGAACGTTAGTAACGTAACTCTCTCAGATACTGTTCAACATCTCCTACTTCTCCCGGTTTCCTACCATTCTTACCGTCGCTGTCTAGGAGGTGTTTAACTGTCCTTAGCTAGCACCTTCTTCTTCGTCTGGTCCTCCATTCAGTGTATCGTTTCTTGCGCTGCTTTTTTTCTCACGGAGTATCATAGTCAACATTTTTTCCTCTTAACTACTTCCAGTATATATCTTTTCTAAGTAATCTTTTGTAACCGTCCATCTCACATCTCCCATTCTTCTTAGTTCCTGTGCTCGAGAACCTCTGGGAACGTGTTCTCTCATCGTCGCAGTCCCCACGTTTCGGAAAGATGCAGGGCTAAATCTCATATAGTTTTCACACTTTCTATTGTAATAGCTATGTTTGTTGTTTTACATTGAGTACGTGTTGTGTTGCAAGTTATGTTGCACCCTAAGTCAACTTGTTCCGATGACCATCGCTAAATTTTACATTTATCCATCTTGATTGTGTTGTAAAAACCATTGCCTTAGCCGTCTTCACATTCCTTGCCAAACCATATTCTTCGCAACTGGTGTTCAGTTCTTTGACCATATTGTTATATGACTGTACATTTTAAGTTAGTAGCGCCACCTCAATAGAAGAAGGGGGATGAAGCTGTTACTATTTGCTTATGATATTGTGGTGTGGGGAACAAGCAGTAAGGAGGTACGAAAACAAATACACATCCTAAATGATAAGGTCGAGAAATATGGAATGAAATGTAGTGTGGAGAACAGCAAGACCATGGGGGTAGCCAGAGGGGATAGAGAGCGCAACGGACAAATTCATATTAAGAGACGGGGTATTGAAATAGTGGACAATTTTAAATATTTGGGAAGTGTATTAATTAGGAATGCTCATTTGGAGACAGAAATTAGCAAAAGAATACAACAGATTAGTACAATTTACCAGTGTGTGACGGCTTGGTGTGGGGAAGGGAAGTGCCAATGAGGTGCAAGCTGGTGCTACACAAGACTTATCTCACCCATACTAATTTACGGCTCGGAGACTTGGACTATGACTAGGAAAGAGGAGAGTAGGATACAATCCAGTGAAATGAAGTTTCTGAGAAGAATGCGAGGGAAGACGAGGAGACACAGAGTTAAAAGTGAAGAATTAGGAAGGAAATTGGAGTGGAGAAGTTGACAGAGACAATTGAAAAGAATAGATCAAAATGGTTTGGGCATGTGAAGAGGATGAGAGAGGGAAGAACACCAAGAAGAATAATGGAGTTCAAGATTGAGGGTAAGAGGCCAAGAGGAAGACTGAGAACAAGATGGACTGATACAATAAAGATGAATTTAAGGAGGAGAAACCTGCTATGGAAGCAAATTGTGGAAGAAGAATGGTGGAAAGACGGAGAAAAATGGCGAAGTACCATTGATACCCCACCCCGACGAGTTGTTAGACAGGGGGAAACGGAGAAAAATGCCTCGTCCACAAATGGTATACATTTCATTAACCTTGCTCCTAGTCTCACACTACTCTTTTGTTGGAAGCAGTTCTTTACTAAATCATCGACACATATGTGAAACTGATTACAAACATGGGAAGGAGATGTAATTTGAAATCACTTTTTGTTCACGCTAAAGGGTGAAATTCTCGTAAATTCACTGTCTGTAGTGTAATGACTTCATTTGAAGAGTATATGCTGAACGTATGTCCTGTGATAAAATATTCCTTTTTTATATTACACAGATAAGATTTCCGTTTAGTTCGCTCTTCAAACATTCCACGAATATAAACAATAAATTTCGTAGCTCCGTTCTCCGGCGTTGCACGTGTGTAGTTCCGAGGATATTGAGGGTACGCTGGTTCATTTAATTTCGAGCTTTCGCAATTACACGGAGCCCTTTACCGGGAATATCAGCAAACTAGGAGGGGTATTTTGGGAGAGCTTGTTTCTGGGAGGAGGGTAGGTGGAGGAGTTTAACGTTTTAATTAAAGCGGAGCTGGTCCCAGGCAGGCGGAGCTGCGCGCCGTGGAGGACGGCCATTGTGTCATCACAATGGCCGCGAGTAACCCTCTTCGATGGTGGGAGCGCAGTGTGCGATTTTCTCTGAATGGAAAACCACGTGATGGTCGCGCTGGAAAAAGGCCCAGATTCGTCCATTATGTTCGACAGTATCGATGATCGAAGGAACTACTGAAACGTCTACAGTGCGGGTGTGTATAAGGACCCGAAAAAAAAGTATCGGTACTACTTGGTATCGAGTACTTTATTCTCAATGCGTATTCTTTTTTGCTCAATTTATTTTAATTTATACTTTATTAACATCAGAACTTTATAGCAGCTGTCATATAGAATGACTCTTGTAATGATCACGTATTTTTTGTTATTCCGTCTTAAGGTAACCGAAATAAAAGTTTGTCTTCAGGTGCTACCACTTTTATTTATAAAACTTCTCCTGCAGTCATTCTGGAAATTGGATGCATGACGTGTGATCAAAAAGTTTCCGTTCTAAGGCCACGCTAAACACTTGCCCGCATATCGATGCTTATATACCTGTAACGGGGTTGCATAGCATAGGGTTGTACACTGAGGTGACAAAAGCCGAGGGATATGGCGGTAGCATCGTGTACACATGGTATGAAAGGACAGTGCGTTATCAGATCTGTCTTTTGTGTGAAGGTGATTCATGTGGAAAGGCTTCCGACATGATTATGGTCACATTACGGGAGATAATAGACTTCGAACGAAGTGGAGCTAAACACATGCGACAGTCATTTACGGATCTCGTTAGGGAATTTAGGTTTCCGACATCCACAATGTCAATAGTTAGCCGAGAATACCATACTAAAGGCATTACCTCTTACCACTGACAATGCAGTGACCGATGGGCTTCACTTAACGGCGGAGACAGCGGCGTATCTGCAAGAATGTCAGTACTAACAGACGAGCTATATTACGTGAAATAACAGCAAAAATCAATATGAGACGTACGACGAATGTATCTGTTAGGACAGTGAGTCGAAATTTGGCGTCAATGGGCTATGAAAGCAAATGACAGCTGTGAGTGTCTTTGATTTATTTATTTATTTATTTAGTGTATGGCTCATAACATCACAGTAAAAATTACAGAAACAACACGATTTAAAAAATCACATATGTATAAACAGAACAATAAATAACAGTTTGTATATAAGGGCACTACCAATTGTAAATTCACACTCACAGAAGAGCAATCACAAACAAACGTCCAGCTTAGATAATATATAGTCGATTGCCTCTTGGGTCGCCATTAGGAAATCCTGTGGGTCACCCTCATATTCCCTTCGTGGGCATTCCTGCACGATGTGTTTGACCGTCTGTCTCTCAGCGCCACAGTTGCAAGCGGCCGAAGGAAGTTTACCCCACCTGTGTAAGGAGTCGGCGCATCTCCCACAGTTGGTTCTGATGCTATTAAGAGTTGACCAAACTTTGCGAGGGCAATCAAATCCTTTTGGTTTACTAAAGATGCATGGCATACAGTGGCAGTTTACTGCTGTTCTGTTCTCCCATTCCTCTTTCCATCGGTCATTTATTTTATAGTTGGTTTGGTGCAGTGCCTGTGCGGTCTTTAGTGGAGTATGCCTAGACCGGAGTCGGTTTTCTTGGATGTCGTGAGTATCTGATGGATTCGTAATTGAGGGTTGGCCATGATTTATTGAAATTCTCTAACCAGAGCGTGTTCTCAGCGCAGGTTAGGAGGGGCTATGTTACTGAGAACGGGCAGCCATACTGTAGGAGTTGGCCTGATTGTGCCTGATGTAATACGCATTGTTGCATTAAGTTGGCTATCTACCGTGTGTGTGTGTTTGCTGTTGAGCCACAGTGGGGCACAGTATTCTGCCACTGGAGACACCAAGTGCGGATGTTCTTAAGGTAGATGCTGTGGAGCCCAAAGTGGTAGTGGCTTTGATAACAGCACGACATCGCCTGCAGTACCTCTCCTGGGACCGTGAGCATATCCGTTGGACCTTAGAAGACTGGAAAACTGTGTCGTGGTCAGGCGAATCCCGATGTCGGTTGGTAATAGCCGAGTTCGAGTGTGACGCTGACCACACGTAGCCATGGGCACAACTGCTCGACAAGGCAATGTTCAAACTGATGGTGGCTTCGCAGTGGTGTGGTCTTTATTTAAATGGAACGGAATAGATCCTTTGGTACTACTGAACCGCTCATAGATTGGAAATATTTATTTTCGGCTACTTGGATACCATCTAAGCTTCTCATGGACTTCACGTTCCCTAAAAGCGATGGCTTTTACATGGATGACAATACGCCATGTCACCGGGCCACAGTTGTTCGTGATGATTTGAAGAACTTTCTGCACAATTCGAGCGAATGATTTGGCCACTTGGATCGCCCGACATGTAACCCATAGAACATCTAAGGGACATAATCATGCGATCGGTTTGTGCACAAAATTATGCGTCGGCAACACTTTCGCCATTATGGACCGCTTACAGAGGCAGCATGGATCAATATTTCTGCAGGGGACATCCAAAACTTGTTGACTCCGTGACACGTTAATTTGCTGCATTATGCGGTTGGAAAGGATGTCCGACACAATAACAGGAGGTAGCCATGATTTTTGTCATCTCAGCGTACATACGCTGCAGCAACTCCCCCGAAAGAAAACATTTAGATTGCTCCATATTTACTCCTACACTTTAGCATTTACGGATTATAAACATTGATTCATTATATAATTACTCAAGTTATTTTAGACTTACATAAACCATTGTCTGTTTCTTCACTGCTTGCTGAGTTTCAGGTCAGAAGGCACTTGGTTGCACTATTTATAGTCAGTTTGCTCAAATATAAACAGTATGTGCGATACGAAAAGAATTAGTGTCTGTCGTCATTTAAATTTTATCCTGTCCGATCATTTCAACATAAACTTTTCTATACATTTTCGATTTCAAAGAACTGCCACATTACAGCGATCCATCAGTCAACAATTTTAGCAACTAATTACCTTATATTCAAGACAGAATCGTCACCATACTCGATACAGTTTCAGAAACTGCAGTATAAAGCACCATCTTTGCACATCACTAGGGCGCAACTTACACGTATATACGTTGGAAACACTGACAGTAAAAAAGAAACGACACAGGGGGTGAGTGATAAGAACCAACATTCTCTTTAAAGACATTCTTCATTGATGTAACAATAAACAAATACATAGTGTTCGTTTAGAAGCACTCTCGTAGCTGATATTAAATGGGCACATGATAGGCCTGTTTGGTTGCATTGCAGACCAGATGGTTAGATAGTAACAAGCCTAATTCATAACTTGCACCATACCTTGTAGCTAGCGGTAGGAATCAGGGAAAGACTAATTAGTTTGTGTCATGCAGTATTATAATTTCAGTTAGCAGGAAATAACATATTTCGTAAAGTTTACATGTATCCAATGGAGTGTCTGTAGATGAAATTTAAAATGGGCGTTGTGAAAACGACTTTCCCACTAAAGTAAAGAGGGGGCGCGGCACTTCCTTAATATTAAGGAATTCGTAGTAATGTAATAAAATGCCCGACGGTCGTGTAAAACCGTGTGATTACAGAAGCTTTTTAGCTTTAAACTCGGCTACTACTAGGCACAATTCATCCAATGTACTCATGCGAGCGTCCGTAAGCATTTCTCTGTCTCAGAGACTCTGTAGTCACTTCTCCGTTTGCTAAGGTAGCTTACCTGTAGGTGAAAATTATGACTGTGCTTCTCAGCAAAGGCCTGTACTTTGACGTGAGCTAGCCCATAGCCAAGTTTGGCGGCTTAGTCAGCGGAGAAGACACTCTTCTTCCTCCTGACGACACGAACTACACTGACGGAGAGACATCGCATCACAAAGAAGTTTTGTAGAGTAGTGAAATCTCTATAATACATTTCTCTAGATAACGTATCTTCAAAAATGGTTCAAATGGCTCTGAGCACTATGGGACTTAACAGCTGAGGCATCAGTCCCCTAGAACTTAGAACTACTTAAACCTAACTAACCTAAGGACACCACACACATCCATGCCTGAGGCAGGATTCGAACCTGCAACCGTAGCGGTCGTGCGGTTCCAGATTGAAGCGCTTAGAACCGCTCGGCCACTACGTCCGGCGATAATGTATGTAAGTGGTTAACATTGCAAGATCATATGTTACTTTAAGCACGAATAAGCCATTGCAAATATGAAATAGTGGTACATTAGTAACCGACGCAGCCGCCTGAATGTTGAATGCAAGCATGCATACTTGCATACATTGTGTTTTACAGGTGCTGGATGTTAGATTGCGGGATAGAGCTACATTCCCGTTGCACTGAGTTGGTCATATAGGCACAGTTAACGCAGGTTGTGGCTGACGGTGGAATTGTCGTCCGCTGATGTCGATTGCTCGATTGGAGGCAAATCTGGTGATCGAGCAGGCCAAGGCAACATCAAGGCACTCCTTGCAGCATGTTGGGTCACGACAGCAGTATGTGTGCGAGCGTTATCGTGTTGAACACCACCTGCAATTCTGTTCGTGAATGGCAAGACTACAGTTCAAATTACCAGACTGACGTACAGTTTTGGAGTCAGGTACGTGAGGCAGCCACGAGAGTGCTCTCCTTTCATACGAAATTGTACACTAGACCACAACTCCAGGTGTAGATTCAGTGTGGCTAGCATGCAGACAGGTTCGTCACTGGCCCTCGATTGGCCTCCTTGTAACCTATAGATGACCATCACTGTAGCCGAAGGAGAAAGAGTTCTCATCAGAAACCAAGAGAGACCTCAATCCTCCCTTACAGTGACCTCTCGCTTGATACAATTAAAACTGATTTCTTTTTTTTTTTCTTTTTTTCCGGTCAGTGGAATGCATGCTACACTGTGTCTGGCTCGGAACAGTCCTTGAAGTAACCGATTTGAAATAGTTCGTTGAGTCACTGTGGTGCCATCTTCTGCTGAAATGCTCCTGCAGATGCAGTACTATGCATCAGAGACGTTCACCGAACACCATGATCTTCCCTCTCTGTAGCGCCACTGGCCACTTGGAGGCCAGTCTTCTCGCAGTCGCTGCCAGCGATATTGTGCAGTGGCTACATTCCTGCCAAGCCTCTCTGCAGTAACGCAGAAGGAACATCCCGCTTCTCATAGTCATACTACATGACCTAGTCCACACCCAGACAGGTGTTGACAAAGGCGTCTTTGTTGCGTTAAAGGCATTCTTGATTAACATCAACTCACCACGTCCACTCTCAAGGGTAACTAATGTTCAGGACCGTTACAGCGTGTATTTAAAGCATACCTGATTTGCATCCTTATAGTGGCCATACTAGCGCCACTTTTATGGGACTGACGCGAAATTGGAAGGTAGATCAAATTTCAGATGAAGAAACAGATCTGCAGCTTTCGTTTATTTTGCACAACTCCTTCTTGGTGTTGCGACTTTCTTCCCTCAGTGTATAATACTGACTCGTTCAGCATGGACGCTTTGTCTTTTGAAAATGAAATTGGCACATTAAATCGACTTCGTTGTCGTTTAGCGTGAGATGGCTACTTGCTTTCGCTGCCCTTACCTCACTGAACGATCTGTGCCTTTTCAGATTGTGGAATACGAGGCTTTTTTCCGCAAAGTACTCCGAAATCGTGTTTCACGTGACTAACGTTACGTCTTTGTTCCAGTTCATAACCTCGTTATAACACGTGGGAATCAACACCTAATCTGCAATCAGTTATCGTAGTTTCAATTTGTTTACCTCGTTGCTGTCCCACTAATCACATTATATTATGGGCGTTAATATGAATAACCAGGGTGTTTGTTTTGACCCGAGAAAACGACGCATCGAACGAAAAAACTGTTTTGGTGTAAAGTATAATAATAGCCAGGCTATTACTGGACACCTCATAACCACCCCTCTTACGTGGGTGGGATCAGCTTTGTATTTTAAATTGGAAACTCCCTATTTTTACTGCATATTCAGATTCTACGGCAAAAATTATGTACAGTTTACTCAAACAATTGTTTTCCTTCGTGGTAGATGGCACTGTAATCGACAAATATCAAGTGTACCGGTTTTAGTATGAGCAGATAAGCAGTTGTTAGTATACCAAATATTAATTAATGGATCTTTTATTCGCAGTATGATGGACGTAATGAATAATAGGCAAAGTTCAAATGCCAGAATGAGATTTTCACTCTGCAGCGGAAAAGTTTCAAAGTTCAAATGGTTTGCAAAACGCATCCTAAAGTACATGCACACTAAGTGGATTAAGGACCAAAAAGGCCCATCATGGTTTAATAACAAAATTCGGAGAATACTGGGAAAGCACAGAGAGTTGCACTCACGGTTCGAAAGACAACGTGTAAATGACAGTAGGCAATATTTAGTAGAGATTTTTGAGTCTGTATAAAAATCAATGCGCGGAGCATATAACAACTGCCACCGTTATATGGCTGCAAAAGATCTGGCCGAAAACCCGATTAAAATCCGGTTCTACGTTAAATCGCTAAGCGGGCCGAAGGTCACTCGTCGATCAATGTGGTGTAGCAACAGATGATAACGAAAGGAAACTCAATTTTCAAATTTCGCTATTATGAAATCGTTCACGCAGGAACGTACTGTCGTTTGGCCATAGCACTGACTCCCGAATGGAGGACATAATAATGCGCATCCCTGACAGAGAGGCGCAAAAGAAAGATTTTGAAACAAATAAGTCGCCAGGTCCGGACGAAATCCAAATTCTGTTTCACAAAGAGTAGATACGTAGCTCGCATTATCGCCAATCTCTCTGCCAGCACTAAGTCCCAAGCGACTGGAAAAAAGCACAAGTGATTCCTTCATATAAGAAACGTAGAAGAACTGACCAACAAAATTATACCTAATATCATTCCTGACAAAACTCTACCATCCGGTGAGCAAGATGTATGAGACAGGCGAAATACTATTAGACTTCAAGAAGAATATAATAATTCCAATCCCAAAGAAAGCAGGTGTTGACAGATGTGAAAATTACCGAACTATCAGTTTAGTAAGTCACAGCTGCAAAATACTAACACGAATTCTTTACAGAGGAATGGAAAAACTAGTAGAAGCCGACCTCGGGAAACATCAGTTTGAATTCCGTAGAAATATTGGAACACGTGAGGCAATACTGACCCTACGACTTATCTTAGAAGCTAGATTAAGGAAAGGCAAACCTACGTTCCTAGCATTTGTAGACTTAGAGAAAGCTTTTGACAATGTTGATTGGAATACTCTCTTTCAAATTCTGAAGGTGGCAGGGGTAAAACATAGGGAGCGAAAAGCTATTTACAATTTGTACAGAAACCAGATGGCAGTTATAAGAGTCGAGGGACATCAAAGGGAAACAGTGGTTGGGAAGGGAGTGAGACAGGGTTGTAGCCTCTCCCCGACTTTGTTCAATCTGTATATTCAGCAAGCAGTAAAGGAAACAAAGGAAAAATTAGGAGTAGGTATTAAAAGCCATGGAGAAGAAATAAAAACCTTAAGGTTCGCCGATGACATTGTAATTCTGTCACAGACAGCAAAGGACTTGGAAGAGTAGTTGAACGGAATGGATAGTGTCTTGAAAGGAGGATATAAGATGAACATCAACAAAAGCAAAACAAGGATAGTGGAACGTAGTCGAATTAAGTCGGGTGATGCTGAGGGAATTAGATTAGGAAATGAGACACTTAAAGTAGTAAAGGGGTTTTGCTATTTGGGGAGCAAAATAACTGATGATGGTCGAAGTAGAGAATATATAAAATGTGGTCTGGCAATGGCATGGAAACCATTTTTGAAGAAGAGAAATTTGTTAACATCGAGTATAGGTTTAAGTGTCAGGAAGTCGTTTCTGAAAGTATTTGTATGGAGTGTAGCCATGTATGGAAGTGAAACGTGGACGATAAATAGTTTAGACAAGAAGAGAATAGAAGCTTTAGAAATGTGGTGCTACAGAAGAATGCTGAAGATTAGATGGGTAGATCACAAAATTAATGAGGAAGTATTGAATAGGATTGGGGAAAAGAGCAGTTTGTGGCACAACTTGACTAGAAGAAGGGTTCGGTTGGTAAGACATGTTCTGAGATCTCAAGGGATCACCTGTTTAGTATTGGAGGGCAGCGTGGAGGGTAAAAATCGTAGAGGGAGACCAAAGAGATGAATAAACTAAGCAGATTCAGGAGGATTTAGGTTGCAGTAGGTACTGGGAGATGAAGAAGCTTGCACAGGATAGAGTAGCATAGAGAGCTGCATCAAACCAGTCTCAGGACTGAAGGCCACAACAACAACATCAGTAACATCGATTTGCTGCAGAATATTTCGTCAATATTATCAATTCGAATTTAAAAAATGTTCCTTGAGACGGAAGAACTCCTACCTACAAATCATCACGATTTAGAAAGCATCGCTCTTGCGAAACTCCGCTTGACCTTTTTCTACATGACCTACGGATTAAGGCGGATTCCATATCCCTAAATCTCCAAAAATCGTTTGGCACATTGCCCCTTTGCTGAGGTTAAAAAATCTACGAGCAAAAAAAATGGTTCAAATGGCTCTGAGCACTATGGGACTCAACATCTTAGGTCATAAGGCCCCTAGAACTTAGAACTATTTAAACCTAACTAATCTAAGGACATCACACTTACCCATGCCCGAGGCAGGAAACGAAGCTGCGACCGTAGCAGTCCCGCGGTTCCGGACTGCTGCGCCAGAACCGCACGGCCATCGCGGCCGGCAATATACGAGCATATGAAGTAGCTTCACACATACTTCTTAAGTAATAGGACACAGTACGTTGTCCTCGACGGTGAGTTTTTATCAGAGACAAGGGTTTCGTCAGGAGCGCCCCAGAGAAGTGTGACAGAACTCAATATACCTAAATCGTCTGCCGGACAGAGCGAGCACCGATCTACGGATGTTTGCTGATGATACTGTGGTGTGCGGAAAGATGTCGTAGAAGGGTGACTATAGAAGATTACAAGACGATCTAGACAAAAATTTTAGATTATGTGACGAATGTAAATATAGAAAAATGTAAGTTAATGTTATTAAGTGGGAAAAACAATCCCATAATGTTCGAATACAGCTGCTGTTTGACACATTCAGGTCGCTTAAATGTCAATGTGTAACGTTGCAAAGCGATGTGAAACTGAAGGAGCGTGCAAGGATTGTAGTGGGTTCATTGGGAGAGTTTTAGAAAAGGAGTTTCATCTGTAAAGGAGACTGCAACAGAACACTAGTGCGACCCATTCTTGAGTACTGTTCTTGTGTTTAGAATCACCAGCAAGTCGGAGTAACGGAAGACACATATACACAGAAGTTTTCCCCTCTCCTATTTGCGAGTGGAACAAGAAGAGAAATGACTAGCAGTGGTAACATCCATCACGCACCGTGTGGTGGTATTCAGACTATGGATGCATCAGCAAAAAAAATATTTTTGTACGAAACTTGAGATTTTGTATTCCATTTCTGAACAATACAGTAAATGGTATAGAATCTGGAATCCTTACGAACTCATTTTATGTTTCTCTCATCTTCATTCAAATCTTTACCATGTTCTTGAACTAAATATGTCCGTTTTAGGTACATCTGATGCTGAGAGGTGAAGAATTGCATTCAACAACGATGAAATTTTTATTAAGCCGACATTCTTAACAGTCCAAGTAAGTTCGTGTGCTTGCAAAGATGGGAGTCTGCTATCACACTAGCTGTGAGACTATGGTTGACCTTTAAGCATTGCCCTGTGCTGCTAACAAAATGTGAATCTGGTGACATATATAGTGAACAGACATCTCTCCATAAGATGTTAAGTCAAATTCGCGCTATGGATATTATAGAACGTCTCAACTACAACAGCAGTGGCCCATTAAACATGAAATATGCGTACCATACGACGCATGGAAATAATAACGAAGCGTTCCATGAAACTATCGAATAAAACTGTAGACAATAATTTGAAGTCCGTTTTATTGCTACAACGTATGTGCTTCACCACAAACATTGAGCAGATAATATAAGTAAATTTTAAGAGTACAAGGGTTAAAATGGATTACTGAACATACACGATAATATCTTGGCACAGGGAAAGGGCGGAGAGGGTGAACATAGAAAGGAAATGTGAATAATGTCTCACAACTTACTGTGTCCATGTAAACCATCAGTGATTGCCGAATTAGTTAATAGTTTTAAGGGGAATCCCCAGAAAAGTACGTATGAGCACCATTGTTGCTTTCAGTTTGCTGAGTGCGTGAATTAATTCATAAAAGTAAGGTCCTAACTCGAATCAAAAAACTTCGTGTTGTATCAAGCACCTCCTTAATAATTTTCCAGTTACGAGGTGTGAGTGTGTGTACATCTCTATGGATACTCTGCAGATCACGCTAATGTACCTGACAGAGGGTTCATCGAGCCACCTTCACAATAGTTCTCTATTATTTCACTGTCAAATAGCGCGTTGAAGAAGTGTATACCTGCAGGTTTCCATGCGAGCTCTGATTTCCCTTACTGTATTAGGATGATTGCATCTCCATTCGTAGGTCGTCTTCAACAAAATATTTTCGCATTCGGAGGAGGAAGTTGACGATTGAAATGTAGTAAGAAAATTCCGCGGCAACGGGAAATGCCTTAGTTTTAATGATATCCATCCCAAATCCTATATCACGTCAGCGATACTCTGTCCCCTAATTCTAGATAATACAATACGTGCTGCACTTGTTTGAACTTTCTAGATGTGCTGTTTTGATCCTATCTGGTAAGGATCCCACACAGCACAGCAGTACTCCAAAAGAGGATGGACAAGCGTAGTACAGGCAGTCCATTTAGTAGATCTGTTCCATCTTCTAAGTGTTCGTCAATAACACACAGTCTTTGGCTCGCCTTCCCCACGACATTCTCTATGTGTTCATTACAAATTAAGTTGCACGTAATTGTAATTCCTAGGTAAGTAGCTACATTTACGGTCATTAGATATGAGTGCTTTATCTTGTTACTGTAGTTTAACAGATTCCTTTTAGCACTAATGTAGATGCCCTCACACATGTCATTATTTAGGGTTACCTGTCAATGATGTTACTTTTCCAAAACATTTTTCAATTTGTTTTGATCGTTGATGACCTTACTAGGCGGTAAACGACAGTTTCATCTGCAACGACCCTAATACTCATGATCAGATTGTTTCCTAAACCGTTTCTACAGATAAAGAACGGCACAGAGCCTATAACACTACCTTGGGGTACGGCAAAAATCATTTCGAGTTTACTCCATAACTTTCCATCGATTCCCACAAACTGTGACCTCTCTGACAACAAACCACGAATCCAGTCGCATAACTGAGGCAATGTTCCATAAGTAAGAAATTTGATTAGCCGATTGAGAGGTACTGTGTCGAAAGCATTCTGGAAACATAGAAATATGGAATAAATTTGAAATCCCTTGTCGACAGCAGTCAACACTTCGTGTGAGTAAAGAGATACTTGTGTTTCACAAGAGTGTTGTTTCCAAAATCGGTGTTGACTGTGTGTAAATATAGCATCATCTTCGTGGTAATTCATAATGTTCGAAGACAATATGTGTTCCAGAATCCTGCTGCATATCGACATTCATGACAGGTATCCGCAATTTAGTGGATTACGTCTGTTGCCTTTCTTGAACATTGGTATTACCTGTGCAACTTTTCGGTACTTGGGAACGGATGTTTCGTCGAGTGAGTGGTTGTATATTATTGTTAAGTACGGAGCTTTTGCATCAACATACTCTGAAAGGAACCTAACTGGTATGCAGTCGGAACCGGAAGACTTTCTTAAGTGATTGAGGTTACTTCCCTACCCCGAAGATAAGTACTTCTAAAATAGTCATGTTGGCAGCTTCGTCTGCTTTGGTGAAGGAATTTCGAAAGGTTGTTTTAGTAACTTTGTTTTAGCAGCACTGTCATCAATAGTATTTCCATTGATTTTGCGCAGAGAAGGCATTAAATGTGTCTTGCCGCTAGATCACTTTACATACAGTCGGAATCTCTTTCGGTTTCCTGCTCGAGACAAGGTTGCGTTGTCGAAACTATTATAAGCCTCTCGCATTAAAGTCCGTGCTAAAATTCGAGCTCCAGTAAAAGATCGCCAGTCTTGGGGGTTTCGGGTTCGTTTATGTTTTGCATGCTTTTTCCGTTGTTTCTGAAAGTGTTCTGATTTGTTTTGTGCCCCATGGGGATTAGGTCCGTCTTTGTCAATTTATTTGGTATAAATCTCTCAAATGCTGTACATACTGTTTCTTTGAATTTAAGCTACACCTGGTTTACACTAACGTTGTTAATTTGGAAGGAGTGGAGATTGTCTCTCAGGAAGGCGTCAAGCGAATTGCTATGCATTTTTTGGAATGAATATATTTATCATTTATCTTTGGAGTAGTTAGGAGTTACGGTATTCAGTCTTGCAACGACAACCATGTGTTCTCTAACCACTGTATCCCTTTTGATGCTCGTTGTTAGCTCAGGATTATGTATTGCTAAGAGGTCGGGTATGTTTTCATAACCGTTTACTATTCGAGTGGCTCATGAACTAACTGCTCGAAATAATTATCAGCGAATATGTTTAGCACGATTTCGGATGATGTTTCATGCGTATCTTCGGATTGAAACAAGTACTTTCGCCAACATATCGAGGGTAAATATGTGTCGCCACCGACTATAATTGCATCCGACGGGTATGTGCCTGGAACTAGACTCTAGTTTTCTTTGAACTTTTCAGCAATTGATCATCTGAGATCGGAGGTCGGTAAAAATACTCAATTATTATTCTATTCCGTTTGCAAAGAATGACCATTACCGATACTGACTGACTGACTCAAAGGAACTATCCATTTCAACTTCGTTACAGATAAACTACTTCTAAGAGAAACGAACCCGTCACAACCAACTGTATTTAGCCTGTCATTTCTGAATACCGTTAGGTATTTCAGAAAATTTTCTGATGGACTTATCGCCTACTTTAGCCAGCTTTCAGTGCCTATAACTATTTGAGCATCAGTACCATCTATTAGCGCTTGGAGCTATGGTGCTTTCCCAACACAGCTACGAAAGTTTACAACTGTGGTATCGATGGTTCCTGCATCTACTTCTACCTTAAAACACCACCTAGTCCACGCCACACAACCATGTCGTCGCGTCCTGCGTGTAACGGACTCCTGACATTTTTTTAGCAGAACCCGAAATCAGGCCATTCTATAGCGGAAGTCAAGGAATTTGTAGCCTAAACTGTTACAAAACAGTGTGAACCTCTGATTCAGACTCTCCACTCGCTCTGTACTACAGGTCCACAGTCGGTCCTGTCGACTATGCTGCAAATGGTGAGCTCTGCTTTCATCTCGCAAGCAAGACTGGCAGCCCTTACCGCTTCTGAAAGCTGATCGAAACAAGGGAGATTCATTCCCGATCCAGAGCGACACAATCATTGTACCGACGTGAGCCACCACATGCAGTTGGCTGCACTCTGTCGTCTTTCTGGTATCCAGAAGAAACTTGTTTGTCAGACCGGTTTGGCCTTACGTTCAGCCCCCTAGGAAGTCTTTTGCTGCCTGCCACGGGCCTGAGGTAACTTCTCACTCGACCATGGGTGAGGAATCAACCTCAGTGTGAGTAGTATCTGGGTTGGCCACCGGTTCCGACCGTCCGGCGGACTCGTGGGTCGTGCTGGACGTCCTTTGGATCCCCAACCCCGTCTTTCAACAGCACTGCAGCGTCGAGCTATGTAACCGAAGCCAACACAGCTGCAGCTGAGAGCTAAGTGTCACCATCTCGGATCGCATCAGCACACGGCAATCAGAGCCTCTATTCATTCTAAAGACAGTGAAAAACAACACTACACATACAAGAAAGACCTGCATAAGAATTTCGTGGCTCACTTGCTGCTTCGAGTGATTCGAGAAATTTTTACCCAAGGACTCTGCTGCTAAAGACTTCATAGCCAAACAAAGGACTATCGACATGCACTCCGGAACTCTACAGTAGACACTGACGAAAACGTAAGACCTGTGTCTGATAAATTAAATTAACATGTAAGGATTGAAACACGAAACTACCAAAGCGTATATATGAGACTAAATAATTCGCTTCTGGTTAGAAACTTGTAAAACTTCAAAAAATTTATTTATTTTTCGACGTAAACGAGAACGCGAGAGCTATGACTAGTTTCATTTTTCTCAATGAAGTTTCTGTGGTGTCGTACGACAATTCAACCAGTGTTTTAACACATCTCCTTACTAATTATCCCGCTGTGAGGAGCCCGACTATACAGATTAACTCGTTAAGAAGTTTCCATCAGTGAGTTGCGAACGTATACACTTTCCTGAATGGAAATCCTAACACAATGAGCGACAATTCAGACAACTCATATAAGAGGTGAAGACGTGCAAAAAGTTCTACATTATCTCTAATTTGTGACTGCCGGAGAGAAGTTATGCTTTCTATGGCGTACAGCGCTTCTTTGTGGGAAAATTTTTATTCACCACAAGAATGATTCCCTCCTTGTGTGTTTTTCCTAGGACGGATAATGCTTCCCAGAATCCAAACTAGAATCGTGCCATTGCTGGGTCAACTTCAGAACTGTCTGCACTAGTATCCAAAATTAAAGCACCAAACCAAAATTTTGCAAAGTTTCGTTTATAATGCCACGAAACAGCATAATGGGGTAATGATAAAGTACAAAGGAATAAAGAATAGCCGGCCTGGATGGCCGTGCGGTTCTAGGCGCTACAGTCTGGAACCGAGTGACCGCTACAGTCGCAGGTTCGAATTCTGCCTCGGGCATGGATGTGTGTGATGTCCTTAGGTTAGTTAGATTTAAGTAGTTCTAAGTTCTTGGGGACTGATGACCTTAGATGTTAAGTCCCATAGTGCTCAGAGCCATTTGAACCAATAAAGGATACACAAAGTAAACGGCTGCAACATGCATAACGAGAGACTAAATTGCTCTTCGTTTTTTCCAACTTAATGGATTTACATACATTCCGACAATTGCTTAATGCTCTCAGCATGGGATGTGACCATCGTTAGGAGCCGCGAGACCGCTACGGTCGCAGGTTCGAATCCTGCCTCGGGCATGGATGTGTGTGATGTCCCTAGGTTAGTTAGGTTTAAGTAGTTCTAAGTTCTAGGGGACTGATGACCTCAGAAGTTGAGTCCCATAGTGCTCAGTCATTTGAACCATTTTTTTTTTTTTTTTTTGTGACCATCGCTTGCAGCAACACAGGCCTGACAAACGACGGGACATGATCTTGTCACTTTACCTGACACCAGTTAAACCTTGCCGATATAACCGTACAGTTTCATGAAGAGGTGTTAGATTGGTGAACATAATCCCTGACCACGTCATCAGCGATCATCCGCGATATCAGTCTCTTTCCACATTGGCTGTGTCCCGAAATCGTGTTCCACATTCCGTCCAGGTGTGATTCCGTCGAGATTCACTGTCCAGACCAAATCGGGGCTCATCTGTGAAAACAACATTGCCCCACTGCGCGATCGTCCAGGTGGCATGCTGACGGCTCCAATCTCGACGTTCCATTCTGTCAAGACACGTCTGAGATACGCATACAGTAGGTCTCTCACAACAAAGACCACTCTGTCGAAGCCTTTTATGCACCATTTGCCTCGCTACAACACGCCCAGGAGATGCTGCGTGGTCAGATGCCAGTTTCTACGTAGTACTAAGACGGTACCGTTGTGCCCTTACAGCAAATAACTGTTCTCTCTTTCTGATATTACACGTGGTCGGCCCCGCCCTGGTCTTCGGGATACCGTTTCGATCTCTATAAACTGTCGCCACATCCGAAAACTGCAGAACGACTCACATTAAGCCATCGTGCCACAGCAGTTTGCGACTGTCCTGCTTCCATCCTTGACAAGGCTCTCCACCGCAGAGTACCTGGTTGGCGTCTTCTCTGTTTACACAGCGTATGTGACTCTGGGACTACCCGGAAAACACTACTCCGTCCGATAGGTGCCCCGATGTCGTCGTTGCCGTGGTTGTCCGTTGATTTAAATGCGATCTTCCCTTCAGTACACGATAGTACGGACATCTGTTGACAGTTTGTATAGTTATATCGTGAATTAGTCACAAGACGGGTAAGTAGTGGTTTGTTGTTTTAATTTTGGACACCTCTGTATTACGTGCAGTGTAATTTAATTCCGAGTTGTATCCTACGACGAACTCAGCAGCAAGACGTCGTACAACAGAAGACTAAATTAACCGAGCTGCAGATATCCCATAACAGACAGGAGCGCCACATAAGAAGCGTACTGCTAAAAATGTAAATAAAAAAATAAAATAAACGTAATTTGGACGTTATCTTTGCTATTGCAATTAAATTCCAGAAAACAAATAATATGAAACACATTAAAATACATTTCTTTGTAACAAACAAAATTGTCCATTTTGTTACGTCGTGTACAAATACTACACAAGCTTACCATTATTGTGGAACTAAGATGTAGATAATGCCTGCAGTGCTAGTTGAAACTGACATGTTCGAACCCAGCATCTGCGATTGGTTCTTCATAAACATCCCAGCAATCTTTCCCTACTTAGAGAAACGGCTGTGATTAACCAGTGATACACGTGTCACCCTCAAAGTGAGGGGAGAAAGTGGGAATTCTCTCCAACTTGGTTTCACGTTCCCGACAATAACATCGCCTTGACGTCACCACACGAGAGCCTTCGTCCCCCCTACGAAAACAAATGCTGTGAGCCTGCCTTGGTCTTCCTTACAAACGTTATACAAGGGTTATTGCTGACCTCCTTTGAGTCCAGCAGATTTCTCTCGCTGTCTCTGTCTCATGTTTTCACATCCCCAGAGAAATGATTGTATTTTCAGAAAATATTCTTATCTCTGCGGCTCACAACGCCAGTTTACAAGTTTCTCTGGCCTACTCCCTACTGTCGTGGCCAACGCTGTGGCTCTGTGACCGTCCAGTGCATGCTTGCCAGTGTCTTCGCCTTTTAGACTACCCTCCTCCGATTCTACTCCTGCTGTCCTAGCGCTCTTACACTCAGAAAGCGAACTCAGTTCACAGAGGAAGTAAACTTATCTTTCACCACAACACAGAAATGAAATTAAGGAGTACTAATTACATTCACAATCATTGGTATTTGTTCCAGTAACTTGCATACTTTCAAGTTTCGCTTGTAATTTGAATTGATTTGGTAATCTAATTTGAAAAGCGGCTTATTAATAAAGTTACAGAGTTGTCTTGGAGAAAATGTCTTGTAACATAGGTCAGATTATTTAATTTACTAGATGTAACATCCCTTTAATTATTCCACTGCGCTATGGGATAGTTCTTGCCGCTATGAAATTTGAAAACAGTCAGATTATGTTTATACGCTTACGAATCATATTTCACATGAAGGATAACGTTTTAGGACGATAACGAACCTGAGACATAAAACAAACGCAAGGCTTTCATCATTCAGCAGTGTAAATTTTCTATGTGAAGCACAGCTGTAGCACAAAAATTCGGAAACACAGCAAACAGAATATTTTGTCGTGCCTAATTCGGTGTAGAAAACCCGTTCCTTTCAAAACAGCTTCCATTTGTCTCAGAATGGGTAAATGCAGGTCCTGTTTAGTTTTCAAGGGAATCTTACACTATTGCATCTGAAAAATGATGGTAAGTTCAGGTAACGAAGACGGAGATGGGTAGCGATTACGTAAACTTCCTTCAAAATAAACCAGAAATCGTCGGTAACACTGAGGTCCCTCGACTGTGTTTGCTAGGAAAGACGTGGCAACTAAACCTGATGGTCACAAATCCTGTTCCGTATGACATGAGTAGCGCAGAGAGGGGCCCTACCGCCTTGGAACGTAGTATCACCACTACGGAATAAATATTGTACCGTGGGATGGACATGATCAGAAAATGGTTACCTATTCCGTACCAGTAATGCGACCTACCAGAGTACTCAGAATGCCCGTGGAATACCACAAATGTGTGCCAACATCATCAGTCAAACCCCACATGTTTCACGCTTGGGACTTAAACTCGGCCAGAAGTTGCGAACGGCATGAAACGATATTCATTCGAACACATGACTTTCTTACATTACCCTGTAGTACTTTTGTTATGACTTTGGCACCACGTTGTCATGTTATGGGCATTTGCACCACTGATGGGTGGTTTTGAAATTCCTGTTCGCCCTTCAATTCCCTGCTTCTGGAGCTCCCTTCGTGTTGTTTTGTCACTGAGAGGGATCGCGAACGTGTCATGCCGTTCTGCTGTCGACTTCTTACTTTTTGTCAAAAACTTCTTCAGTGATCATTGTCATCACTCAACACACACTTGTCATTTGTGGGACCATGTTCTTCCACTTACCCTGCAAGTGGTATATGTCTTCTGCTAACACCATTACGGAGGCACCTACCGTAAGAGCAACAACAGTTAGCCCACGTTTGAGTTCACTTACACTATATGGTCAAAAGTATCCGGACACCTGGCTCAAAATAACTTACAAGTTCGTGGCGCCCTTCATCGGCAACGCTAGAATTAAATATGATGTTGGCCCACCCTTGGCCTTGATGGCAGCTTCCACTCTCGCAACCATACACTCAACCATGAGCTGGAAGGTTTGTTGGGGAATCGCAGCTCATTCTTTCGGAAGTGCTGCACTGAGTAGAGATATCGATGTCGGTCGGTGAGGCCTGGCACGAAGTCGGTGTTCCAAAGCATCCCAAAGGTGCTCTGTAGGATTCGGGTCAGGATTCTGTGAAGGCCAGTCAATTACAGGGATGTTATTGTCGTGTAACCGCTCCGCCACAGGCCGTGCATTATGAACAGGTGTGCGATCATGTTGAAAGATGCAGTTGCCATCCCCGAATTGCTCTTCTACAGTTGGAAGCAAGAAGGTGATTAAAACACCAGTGTAGGCCTTTGCTGTGATAGTGCCACGCAAAACAACAAGGAGTGCAAGCCCCCTCCATGAAAAACACGACCACACAATAACACCATTGCCTCCGAATTTTCCTGTTGGTACTACAAACGCTGGCAGATGACGTTCACTGGGCATTCGCCATACCCATACCCTGCCATCTGATCTCCACATTGTGTACCATGATTCTTCCCTCCACACAACGTTTTTCCACTGTTCACTCGTCCAATGTTTACGGTCCTTACACCAAGCGTGACGTCGTTTGGCATTTACCGGCGTGATGTGTGGCTTATGAGCAGCCGGTCGACCATGAAATCCCAATTTTCTCACTTCCCGCCCAACTGTCATAGTACTGTATTTTATTGTATGTTAACCGAGGACCTAGAAACAATGGAGAGGCTCCGTCCCCGCCGCAGCCGCAGTGGTCCACAACCCACGACGACTACCGAAGTCCACTTCATCCCTCCGCCGCCCCACACCGAACCCAGGGTTATAGTGCGGTTCGGCCCCCGCTGCCTCCCCCCCCCCCCCCCCCCCAGGGAACGTCTCACACCAGACGAGTGTAACCCCTATGTTAGCGTGGTAGAGCAATGGTGGTGTAAGCGTACGTGGAGAACTTGTTTGCGCAGCAATCGCCGACACAGTGTAACTGAGGCGGAATAAGGGGAACCAGCCCGCATTGGCCGAGGCAGACGGAAAACCGCCTAAAACCATCCCCTGACTGGCCGGTTCACCGGACCTCGACACAAATCCGCCGGGCGGATTCGTGCAGGGGACCAGGACCTCCTTCTCGCCCGGAAAGCCGTGCACGGCCAACCGGGCGGGCTAACTGCCATAGTGCTTGCAGTGGGTCCTGATGCAGTTTGGAATTCCTGTGTGATGGTGTGGATAGTTGTCTGCCTATTACACATTACGACCCTCTTCTAACGTCGGCGGTCTCTGTCAGTTAACAGACGAGGTTGACCTGTACGATTTTGTACTGTACGTGTCTCTTCACGTTTGCTTTTCACTGTCACATAGGGAACAGTGGAATTAGGGATATTTATGCGTGTGGGACTTTCGCACACAGACGTATGACACAGGTGTCACGCAATCACCTGACCACGTTCGAAGTCGGTGAATTCCGAGGAGCGCCCCATTCTGCTCTCTCACCACTTCTAATGACAACTTAGGTAACTGATGTGGAGTACCTGGCGGAAGGTGGCGCCACAATGTACCTAATATCAATACGTAAGTCTTGCTTGGGGGGAGGAGGGGTGTCCGAATACTTTTGATCACATAGTGTAGCTGCGACACATAATGCACTCACGTCCACATAGCATTCTTTTCTGACCACGACTGGCACTTGCAACGTATTGAGGACATTGCACAGGTAGAGTTAGTGGTCAACAGCAACAGCACACCCGAGAGGCTTGGCTGGCATCTTAATTTATAACCACTTACGGATTTCTCACGGTATTTGCGCATATTTGTCCAACCTCTGTAAGTCACATACCGTTAATTTCTTTTACGCTTATACATACATATTTCAAGGGTGCACCAGTATCGCGATAGCCACCTATTGCCTTGTTCCCTCTTGAGCCGCTGTAGCAGAGACACCGTAGTACGATAGCCAGCCTGGCCTAGCAGTGTTACTGTATCCAGTAGGACCGACGCGCCCACTTGCGGGCCCTGGACAAACAGGCGGGAGCGGCGGCGCCGTTCATCTGCAGGCTCCGTCTTTCTGGAACGGCCGACCAGTCCTCCCCTCCTCTCCCCTCGCCCTATCGACTCGCCGCCCTCCGACACTTGTTTGCAGGCCGCGCGGGTTTGCAATTTCGTTAGAGCGCTCATTGTGTTTGGCCGCCGTGTTTAACGTGCACTGATTGCTTGGTGCCCGCCTCTGGACCCGCCGTCTCCCACACAGCTCATCTTGAGGACCTGCAGGTGAACGGTGCCACACCCACAACTCTCTCGGTTTCTAGTTTAGAGGCGTATACATAGTGATTCAGTTGCCCCTACCGATTTCGTTTTATGCAACACGCAACGTTATACCTGGCCTTCAAAAACCATGAGTGAGATTTTCATAGGAACTGTGGATGGAGCCCGACCAACAGGGAATTACATGCATTGAGAAGAAGAAAGAAAAATAATAGTGCATTGAGAATGGCTAGCTTCTAGCCAAAATCTAGATCTGCACAATAAAATTTAAAATGGTCGACTGATCGCTGCAATCTATAATTTATAAGTCAATATAATAGTAGGTGAGTCCAACAGCTTTCTTAATGGAAGGTGACCAGATGAAGATTTTGATATCCATTCGCTCGCTACGTGCATACTATTAATCATTAGGTAAAAGGGAACAGGACATTTTTGGGAGAAATTTAACGTAGTTAACTTTTCTTATGGAATACGTTTTCACCAGTTTTTCAAGAAAAACGTAGAAAAGTGATCGTCAAACACACCCCTATTCCCAGACACCGCCCCCACTGGTCAGGGTCCCTAGTACGTTGCTGATGGCACTCCTTGCTACCACGACACCAAAATTTTCGACTGCAAGAACCATTTCCCACATTTGACCTTTTTCTGGTCTTCTTCGACTGGCCCATTTACGCTACCGGCTTACTCGAGCTCTTACAGGTTGTAAAAATGACGTTTGTGGAAAGTTTTACCAAACCATTTTGTGAATTTTAACAGCGAGAAGTACACAGTTACAACGTTGTATTTATGAGGCCTTGTGACTACGGGACTACTGTGGCTGTAACAGACAAGTTTGGATCGAAATGCCAACGTAGTTCGTTTTAGTGTGAAGTTTACAAAAGTCATTTTTCTTTCGTTACCCTCACGGACACGTTTAAAATAATATCAACGAAATAGTCGACTTCGCTGGTGGCATAATAGCCCAGTCATTAGCAAACATAAAAGGTTGAATATGGGGAGTGATGCGCGAAAGTCGGAGGTTTTTCACAATCGTAGGAGGAAGTACCACGAAAGACATCCTAGTAATCCGGACGTGAGGGATGAATGTGAGTGTGGGCCACTTTTGTAGATATTTCTTGAATAACTCGTAAACCTCGGCCTCCACCTAAAAGTATCATAGTACAATATTTAGCCACATTAAGTTTCCTAAAGAAAGACTCTCCATTTTTTTCTGTAGGACTAACAGCTCTCGTACAGCGAGAGAATACAAAATTCTCGCACGTGCTTTCTTATGGTCAGATATAACATTGCGGCACTCACTAAAGGACAGCGGTAGGAGCAGCTGACGTTTCCTGTATGATTTGCATGCCCATTTTAACACCTGATGAAAAGCGTTCACGTAAAGCAACACGCTTTGGCTTGGCAAACATACTACGTCTCTTTCACAGATATTCAAAAATGGTTCAAATGGCCCTGAGCACTATGGGACTTAACATCTGAGGTCATCAGTCCCCTAGAACTTAGAACTACTTAAATCTAACTGACCTAAGGACATCAAACACACACCCATGCCCGAGGCAGGACTCGAACCTGCGACCGTAGCTGTCGCGCGGTTCCAGACTGAAGCGCCTCAACCGCTCGGCCACACCGGCCGACTACAGATATTCCTCTATGATAGTATAGAATATGTCAATGCAACTATCTTCAATGCCATATAACATCTAATTGTTTCACAAGAAGGAATATTTTATTTCATGTAGATTGCTGTTGGTAAACAATGTTCAGTTCCATATTGTTCCTAAACTTTTCTATCTAGTGCATATGTAATCATTACAGTCTAATCTCTATCTACATCATACGCCACAAGCCACCCAACTTCTGGGACCGCTAACGCATCCCCATTACGCTGTTCCATCCGGGAATAGCGGATGGGAAGAACGATTCACGGTAAAACACTGTATTAGCTCTAATTCTCGAATTTGTTGTCGTGGTCATTTCGCTACATACTTTTGGGACGAAGTAACATGTTTTCCGACACTTCCTGGAAAGAGTTCTCTCGAAATTTGAGTAGACAGCATTCCGTGATGCACAGCGCCTCTCTTGTAACGTCTGCCACTGGTGTAGGCTGAGCATCTTCGCAAAGCTCTCGTCCCGGTTAAACTATCCCGTGTTTAACGCACCTCTCTACGCTGGACGTTCTCAATCTCTCACCAGTTCTACCTGTCACGGAGCCCAGACTGGCCAACAAAACACAAGAATTGGTCTAATAAGCTCCTTCATGGATGAGTTACATGTTTTAAGGTTTTTCCTGTGAATTTCAGTCTGGCATTTGTCTATCATACTATATAAATCATGTTATCATTGCACTTGAAGTCATTCTGGACAGTTACTGTTAACTATTTTACGACTGATACTGTTTCCAGCAAATTCTCATCGGTAGTGCAGTTGTAAAGTAGTGGATTTCTTTTCGTATGTGTGCGCAGTATGTTACATCTGTTTAAGTACAGAGTCAACTGCCTGAGCCTGCACCACTCATCTGCGGGTCGTTCTGCAATGAACGACAGCGTCTTCTGGCGTTGCTACTTTGTTATACACTACCGCATCATCTGCGAACAGGCTTAAAGAGCATCAGACGCTTTCTACTAGACCATTTGTATACACTGTAAACAGCAACGGTCCTATCACACTTCCTTGATGTGCTACGGCATTATCTTTACAACTGTAAATTTTGTTCCGTTGACAGAAACATGTTGACTTCTACGTGAAAGGAAGTCTTGAATTCAGTTGCAAATCTGGTCTGAGACTGATTAAACTCGTATTTATTTTCCCGAAACGGCAGTGCGCTATGATGTCAAATGGCTTGCTGAAGTCAAGGAACACTGCAAGTACCTGAGCGCCTTCGTCTACACCGATGGGCCAAGCACTTTGCAAACACAATACAACAGAGATTCTGCTTGCCATGGATTCTGAAAGTTCTTGACAGGAATCCAGAAATATGTGGCCTCAGATTTCTATGCACAAGTCAAGAAATTCCCGCAAATTACGGATTAGTGACACACGGGCACGCTGTTGCCGCCTTGTGAGTTCACTATAATGCTATTCTAAACAATGTATGACGATTCTGACTTTGCAACACGGACAGTTATCCTACTGGAAGAACTCATCGCTTAGTCGGAGACTTCAAGCATGAATCGATGCGGTAGCTCTGCAATAATGTTCACGTAGTTCATTGTTGTCATGATGCCTTCGACTACCACCACAGATCCCATGGAAGCCCAACTCAATGCACCCCACAGCATACTCTGCCCTCACCGGTGTGCATCTTTTGCGAGGTCTATGTTTCGTAAAGCTAATCGCCTGGATGATTGCGTGTAAGAACCTAACCATCGACCTAGTGTGGCAAGAAATGGGATTCATTCGACAGGCGACACGTTTCTGTTAATCCACGGTGAAAACACAGCGATACTGTGCCAACCGCAATGAAATCTGACGATGACGTTGGTTCAACACAGGAATACGTAGAGGTCGTGTGATGTTGAGCTCCATGTTCAACAACGGCCTTCAAACGGTTTGCTCGGAAACGTTGGTGCCTACACAAGCACTGTACTCAAATTTCCACAGATCGATGCCGATCCTGGATTACACAGTGAGGGATCCTCTGAGGTTGTGAGTTAACGAGCATTTCGCTACCATTTAAGTATATGGCCGAAAGAATGAGCCTTTAGCAATTGTGAAACTAACCTTGTCGGCCAGAACCGGATGCCACAAAGGGTGCAGATTCACTACGAGATGGAGAAACTCACAGGCGTCTATTGTCTACAGAGTCCTAAGCGCTGTAGTGTGCGAGTTGGATAGACGAGGACCTACGTCATAGGGAAACCCAATTGAAAGATTTTGTGATCAAGGAGACATAGCAGTGTTAAATATGGCAAACCTAAGATCTGCCATAAAGGGGAACATTTATGAAAACTACTCAATTCTGTAGCAGTGCAGAGAATCAAGCTACAGTAATTTTAATCTACCATCATCCATAAATTTTCTTAGTGATCCCAATAAAACTTGAATATTGATCATATCTATAATAGTTTCCGATTTACTGTTAAAGTGAAATTAATAAGTTTTGTAACAAAGACCTGAATACTAAAATCTTGACGATCGACATTTCATAGAGAAGCGCATCATAGAAATGACAAACGTTGTAAATATCAACTCTGTAACTGTATTTGTTTAAAAGATATAGTAAATTTTAATCATCAGTATTTTCAGTTAAGTATCACATAATAATTTCCTCCACACAAAACACATTGAACGATGACAGCATGATATATTATTGAATCATTAGGTAACAGAGTATTCGTTGTAAAGTTTAGTGATAATAGTTACTTTTGTTCTTCATTTATTTATCTGAAAGCACACGGTGGAAGGCTACAGGCCGTGACATTCAAAGTTAAGAAAGACATTGCATGGTTTTATATGAAAGAGTTTAACGTTTATTATGTAATGGACATTATTGTTACTTTATTTAGAACGTGAAAGTGGTGAATCTTAGTTATTTTAAATACACTCCTGGAAATTGAAATAAGAACACCGTGAATTCATTGTCCCAGGAAGGGGAAACTTTATTGACACATTCCTGGGGTCAGATACATCACATGATCACACTGACAGAACCACAGGCACATAGACACAGGCAACAGAGCATGCACAATGTCGGCACTAGTACAGTGTATATCCACCTTTCGCAGCAATGCAGGCTGCTATTCTCCCATGGAGACGATCGTAGAGATGCTGGATGTAGTCCTGTGGAACGGCTTGCCATGCCATTTCCACCTGGCGCCTCAGTTGGACCAGCGTTCGTGCTGGACGTGCAGACCGCGTGAGACGACGCTTCATCCAGTCCCAAACATGCTCAATGGGGGACAGATCCGGAGATCTTGCTGGCCAGGGTAGTTGACTTACACCTTCTAGAGCACGTTGGGTGGCACGGGATACATGCGGACGTGCATTGTCCTGTTGGAACAGCAAGTTCCCTTGCCGGTCTAGGAATGGTAGAACGATGGGTTCGATGACGGTTTGGATGTACCGTGCACTATTCAGTGTCCCCTCGACGATCACCAGTGGTGTACGGCCAGTGTAGGAGATCGCTCCCCACACCATGATGCCAGGTGTTGGCCCTGTGTGCCTCGGTCGTATGCAGTCCTGATTGTGGCGCTCACCTGCACGGCGCCAAACACGCATACGACCATCATTGGCACCAAGGCAGAAGCGACTCTCATCGCTGAAGACGACACGTCTCCATTCGTCCCTCCATTCACGCCTGTCGCGACACCACTGGAGGCGGGCTGCACGATGTTGGGGCGTGAGCGGAAGACGGCCTAACGGTGTGCGGGACCGTAGCCCAGCTTCATGGGGACGGTTGCGAATGGTCCACGCCGATACCCCAGGAGCAACAGTGTCCCTAATTTGCTGGGAAGTGGCGGTGCGGTCCCCTACGGCACTGCGTAGGATCCTACGGTCTTGGCGTGCATCCGTGCGTCGCTGCGGTCCGGTCCCAGGTCGACGGGCACGTGCACCTTCCGCCGACCACTGGCGACAACATCGATGTACTGTGGAGACCTCACGCACCACGTGTTGAGCAATTCGGCGGTACGTCCACCCGGCCTCCCGCATGCCCACTATACGCCCTCGCTCAAAGTCCGTCAACTGCACATACGGTTCACGTCCACGCTGTCGCGGCATGCTACCAGTGTTAAAGACTGCGATGGAGCTCCGTATGCCACGGCAAACTGGCTGACACTGACGGCGGCGGTGCACAAATGCTGCGCAGCTAGCGCCATTCGACGGCCAACACCGCGGTTCCTGGTGTGTCCGCTGTGCCGTGCGTGTGATCATTGCTTGTACAGCCCTCTCGCAGTGTCCGGAGCAAGTATGGTGGGTCTGACACACCGTGTCAATGTGTTCTTTTTTCCATTTCCAGGAGTGTATGTTAAGATGCAAAACAATGTAGAATGAGCTGCCGCCAATCAGATGGGTGGCTTCAGGAAAGGTAACTGCCCTAGTCAGTTGAGCGACGATATTCGGCGCGCGGGAAATGCGGCCGAGGACGGGCAGAGTAAGTTCTGGTGCAGACGCGGAAGCGGACAGTTCGGCTGGAGACACCAAAAGGTATAGTTCGGATTGAGATGCGAAAGCGGATGGTCGGTCTTTGGGCAGCTAGGAAGTGAAACAACTTAGAAAATTTCGCGTTGTGTGGTATCGCGGTACTTAGTCTCTGAGCGATGAGCAGCCGATCGCCTGCTGTGAACTCTAACTTCTCGCGTAGTTCACGAGGTATGTCGCGATGAGATTGTGAATGATCGAACTGTGTTAGATATGCTCTCGAGTGGAATAATAATTCTAAATACGACCACTTTCGCTATTATTTTGCTTTCTCAATGAACATTATCCTAACCAAATCGCAACTATGTGACCTATATCATTAATGGGTCGTTAAATTAGTTCCAGATATTATTACTGTTATTATATGTTATGTTAATTTTGCATTTCGCAAACTTGTCATCAGCCAGGTAATTTAACCGATGGGTCACAAATGTCTCATCTCGGGCGTGCAATGCGACACGTGCGGTTCAACCCCTAGACGAGTTTGAGACATTTTGACAAAGAGGAACTGCATATGAGCCCGAACATCTTTGGGGATGTTAGCTCGCAAGGTCTACGTTCTGTGATGTAATGTGATTGTCAAATACTACAGGGCCTATTCGTTATTTCAACCACTTTCCATACGTTCCGTATTTTTGCTGCAATGACTGTCCATTCGTCTCTCTTCAGATTACATTCTTTCCTTACTGCGTCACGTGCCCACATTCAACCTCGCGAAGAGCAATCGTCATAATGTTGTGGCTCATCAGTGTATAACGCTATGGATCACGTGCAGAAACAGAACGTGTTTAGTTTCGCAAGATCTCTGTTAGCGGAATCCATGCAGATTTTTATAAAATGTTTTGCAACTTCTATTTAATCGTTCTTCATGAACACAGACACAGGCTTTTCTATGTTGTAAAGTTGTTATACATCCAGGAGGATTCTGTCGTGTGTTTCTCAGTCATTGTCAACTGGTAGGAGATTTTCAAATAAAAAAAAAATTGGACATTATTATCGGTTCTCCCATTTGTATTAAAACCAAGTTAAGCTTCCGGAAAACCCTGAAGAGAACCCAGCGAAGGAAACTATTTTTAATTTGATTATCACCAAGGGTGTCGCAGACAAAATTTAGGAAGTATAGTGTAAATGTAAGTGTATTTATTTCTTTGTGTAACAGACAGAATTCACACAACTACTTTTTCGATATGTGCGGCATAACTGTGTCACTGTTGATCGCAATGTCATTTATGTTCTGACTGTGGAGATCTCGTCCTCATAAAGCCGCGATACCGGCTGTAACGTTAATGGTGATCGGTCTATCGCCATAGAATGCAAAGTTTTAATCTGCTGCGCCAGCTTTAATCGGGAGGCAGTGTCCCTCGGACTATACGTCAATTTTCCAAATCACATTCAGCTCCAGACGATTTCCAGTTCCCTTTCGTGAAATCAAGCAAACGCGAACAGATCTGAATGAATATGTGCACCATTCTACTTATAATACGCGAAAGAAATTATTCTTATTTCAGTAGCAGTGTAGCGTAGGTTACTGTTTAAGAGCGGAGCGTTCCCGGTGATGAAAAAAGTGCACAGGCCATTCCCAAGTCGGCTCCTCCAACAGACACACAAAAGAGTAGGCCGATGCCGCTAGCGTCGGTTGTATAATTTTAGAACACCTTGCATGCTCGCATATTTTGACGTTCCTGGACATCGAAGATTTCCTGTGTATGAGGTGATACACCCTCCGCTAACGAAACTGGTGAGACACCTAGCTTGTTCTGTGGGTCCACGAGACACACAATGTAGTAGATACCGGCGCCCAGATCGATGGTGTGTTCCTCGTCTTCCAGTAGATGTTGGATGCAGTTCCGCTCAGAGGACTAATGAACAAATAAAGGAGCGCGTGGAGCATCAGACCCTTTTTACAGTTGGACTGATGAGTTTCTAGCAGACAGAACCCAACAAGTCAATCTCAACGGGAGAGAAATCGTCAGACGTAAAAGCAATTTCGGACATAATCCATGAGATTGCTTAGGTACCATAAGTTTTCACAATGTGTACAAACGACCTGATGATAAAGTCGGAAGTTTCATGAGGATTTTTGCCAATGATACTATCATACACAGAGAAGTAACAACACTAGAAAATTGCAGCAGGATAAACGACGCCCTGCTGAGGTTCGCCACTTGGTGCAGGGGTTGACAGTTGACACTCAACATAAGCAGATGTGAAGTATTGTGCGCAAGCAGGCAGAATGTCCCATTACTGTAGGAATTTACGGTTGCAGAATAATCCGGTTGATTTGGCAGTAAGGCACAACCGATAACTGCCGTGTGAACCAACCCAAGAATAACACACGGCAGAACTATTCTTCGCCGCGGTGTTTTCAAGATCGCTTCCCTCAGGCACATAAAAAACCTACATTGTAATGCCGGCCAAATAGAAACAAGGCTGAGATTCCTATGCGGTCCATCGGAAACACCACTGGATCGGAGACTGGGAAAATGACAGTCTACTTACTACGCATATTGGCCAATGTGCATACCGAATGAAGAATATGGCAGAATTCTTCAGTCGAATTCAGTATCTGGATCTTGGATAAGGTGATGTTACGGCCATCTTTGATGAAGTTTCATCTGATATTTGATATCAGTGAGTCGGACTTGTTAAGGCATACCAAGATACCATCTTACTGTTTTATACGCCAGAGAATGTTTCAAACAGACAGGCTCAAAATGGCTCTGAGCACTATGGGACTTAACTTCTAAGGTCATCAGTCCCCTCAAGCACACAGGCACTGTTGGGACAATTATGCTCAGTATGATGATGGAGAGGGTTGTATGGGCATACGACGGCAAGGTCTTCAGCGGCCGCTCAGTAACAGATTGAGACGGGTGTCAAGAAAGTACTCAGAACAGTAAGATAAAACAGAACTTAAAACACAGGTAAAAAGCTTGGAAAACATGTGCCTACCCACACCGAAGCGTGGGACGAAGCATGCCGTCAGCAGTAAAACATGGAAAACACAGGAAAAAAGCGGTAGAGGGAGCTAAGACAAAATAGGAGATGGAAGTGGCTGGTTGACCGCAAGGAAAACAGGGAGGAGCCAGCCTCTTTGCAGTGCACTAAAACCTCCAGCCTAAAAGTTCAGGCAAGAGTCCAGACACAGCATAAAACTTTAAAACCCTGGACACACACGTCTCATCATTAGCTAAAACACAGGGCAGATCCCCATCAACTTGTGCTTCTGCCCTTGCATCACGGTATAAAACGCAGTCTGTTAAAATGTGCCGGCCAGAGATGAGCACACTGTAACGCCGGAAATGCATATCCTCCTATTTCCATCTATTGTACTATAAATGTTTTTCCTTATTTTGTTACCTGAAGATATGACGTTTCTGTGTCTTTATATATTGTAATTGTTCCACTATATATATATATATATATATATATATATATATATATATATATATATATATATATATATATTTATGTTGGTTTGTTTCGTAAATACTATTCGTATTTTTACGCTGGGTCTTGCCTAGGGAAAACTTTGCTATCGAACGAATACACCGATAGGTCGTGTGGAGAACCAAAGTGTTTAGGATCTTTGGTAGTGTTAACTCTGCCGCGTGGAGCGTGGGCAGAGTAGGGTCTGTCTGGAGGAGGGCAGTGGAGCAGGTGTGTTGTGTGACGCTCCCGCGAGTTGCCGCGCTTTCGGGGTTTTGGCAGCATGTAATTGCGCTCGACTTGCTTTGATAGTTTCTGACACGGTGTCGCAGACGGGAAGCATTAGCTGGCGCACATCAAGAGTCCGTTTCGCCTGGTGACAGTGTCAAGAAGAAGGCGCGCCAACATCCAGATTCTGCAACAGCGACGGCCGACAATGAGTGACTGTCGCCACCTCCTCGACCGACGACTTCAAACCTTCAATCAACCAACATGGAAGATTGGAAGCACGTAAAGTTTTAGAACTGTATGGCAGACCTTGATCCTGGTGTTAATGGATGTCGGAATGACTGGACGATCCATTAACACCAGGATCAAAGAGCCTAAGCGACATTGCAGGTTGGGGCAGGTGGAGAAATCGGCCGTGGCAGAGCATGCACTGAATGAGACCGACCACGTAATAAAATTCGCCGACACGGAAGTTCTGTCTGTAGAGAAGCACTATCACACGCGCTTGTTCAGGGAAGCTGTAGAAATCCAAAAACACGCGAACAGTTTCAACAAGAAAGAGGAAAGCCTTAAGGTAAAAGGATCCTGGCTTCCCGTACTGCAGCGAACGACCGTCGCAGGTAGCAAGAGGAGAAACGCACCGGAAATGACCGCGGAGAAGCCCTCGGACGTTGGCGCCCCAGGTACATATAGCCTGCGGCTCGGTTCCAGTTCACCACCGGCAATGGAGGGTGAAGCTTTGACAATGCCAGCCACTCGTGCTGGCGAAACGTCAGAAAAATCATTAGATGAACGTCGGCCGATGAACCCGAGACGGAAGCCAATAGGCAGTTTGTCAAAGTATTCATAGCTGGCTACAATATTTAGATTACACAAGCACAAATTAAGAGTGGGAGTTTTGTTAGCATATTGTAGCTTACCTGTGACTGCAGGTCAGCTTGGTACGTACTAAATGTTACTATTGTTAATTGTCCAGAATCATTTAATTCAAGTTCAAAGTTAAATCTCTTATTTCTAAATTGCGTAGATTCAAGTAGTTTTTGAAATGATTGTTGAGGTAGCCCAAGACTAACCTTATTTTACTGAATTTCGTAGTGCTTCAGAAACAAATTTCACTACTAATTTCAGTCACTAAATACACTTTCAATTATCCGGTTTTATTAATTCTTTTGCTAAATTAAGTCAGAGTGTAGCGAAATTTATTACTTCTGACAAACTTTCAGTTTTCACACAACACGTGTCAACCTTCAGTTGCCACGCTTTTAGTGCTAATTATATGTGCAGGAATGTTTCATTTTCAGTCACTATAGTAGTTGTCCATTGGACTGGCGACCGTAATTTTCCCCAAACCTCAAATATCCAATTAACGCCAATTAATTGTTAACGTAACGACTGCACATTTTCTTTCTTTATTAATTTTACCCTTTTCTCAAAATTAATTTCCACCGACTTGATTTGCATTTTTCCTTTCATTTAGATGTAACCCTTTCCTCCCTCTTTACCGAAAGATTAACTTCGGTGACGATTGCTTTTCCCAAATATCCATTAGGTACACGCGGTTTAATTTTTCACTGTCATTAAGGTCGATAAGTGAGGGGGAGGTTACAACACCACAAGCATCACAAAACGGGGGATCCTCCAGCCGTAATAGAAAGCTATGTGTGAGAGGACAGTGCCCAATCCGAAGACGCGTGAGGGTCACTTCTTCCCGCCTGAGTAACCGGCAGGAGGAACGCCACGGCCGAGTTGTTGACTTCATCAACTGCAGTTTATTGGCCGTCACCGCCAGCTATTCTTCCTCCCACAACTCCATGCACTTCTTGTGCAGTACAGAAATGACAGACTGCAAGGGAACAGGACACTGGATCACATCCTGCTCTCTGCAGTCTTCCTTGGCAGCCCGATCGGCCATTCTTCCTCCCACAACTCCATGCACTTCTTGTGCAGTGCAAAAATGACAGGCTGCAAGGGAACAGGACACTGGATCACATCCTGCTCTCTGCAGTGTTCCTTGGCAGCCCGATCGGCCTGTTCCTTGCCCCATATTCCTACATGACCAGGCACCCAGCAGAAGGACACCTCCTTACCCCGCCGTTGGAGTAAGTACAGTTGGTCGTATATCAGCTGGACCATCTCCTCAGTTGGGTACTGATTCTGAAATGATTGTAAAGCACTAAGAGAATCGGAGCAGAGGAGAAACCGATTGCCCCGAACTCGATTCATCCGCTCCAGTGCCTTCAGGATCGCGTGGAGCTGCGCTGCGAAAACGGTATATTCATCAGGGAGGCGAATCCGGGTCACATGATCAGGATACACCACAAAACAGCCAAGAAAAGTCTCCCCTTTGGAGCCATCACTATAAACGAAGGTAAAACCGCGATGCGCATCTAAAATGTTAAAAAACAGAGATTGGAATGTAAAATCTGGTGTACTATTTTTCTTAAAATTAGTCAAATCTAAAGTAAGTCTGGGTCTCCGGAGGAGCCAAGATGGAAATCTGCACTAACCGCGACGGAAAGCATGAAGACCAGCCGTATCCATCGCAGAGAGACAATCCTGTGCGCGAATCCCAAAGGGCCTCATCGCTCGTTGCCTGTTATGAAATAGCCAATAGCTCGGTATGGTATGCAGGTGTGTATGGTGTGTATAAAGTTTTATACGCCTGGCGCACAGTAAGTTATGCTCAGTAGTCACAGTGATTAAATATCGGGGGGTATACGTACGGGGTGATATGAAGTGTAACATCCACATAAAAACAATCACAGTAATTGAGTGGAAGAATCCACAGGAAGCGTAGCCCATCCACTATGGAGGCAGCTTACAGTGTACCATCCACACCAGATACGAAACAGGGGAAATCCAAACACGACCAGAATGAGTCGTCACAGATTCATTTAGTTAACTCGATAGCGTCATGGGATTACTCATCCATCTACAGAGGCAGACGCTGCAAGAGAAGCGTTGTACATCATAGTGTGATTTCTTGTTAAAATTCCGAAAGTGTGTTTTCCTCGAAAAGTCAACCAGTATATTGCTAGCTTGTACATGTATCTCACGAATACACCGTAAATTTAAAATCGGATTACGGTTCGTATGAAGGCTTCCCAACAATTGTTCTTCGTGTGGACCACTCATCACTGAAATAGGGAAGTGCAGGAATCGACAATGTTACACAAAGTAATGTCCACCACACACCATAAGATGGCTTTACCAGCGTCGAGCGGTCGGTTTTGTAGAGACCAAACGCCTGTTCCTGTGTTTTTTTCTCGTTTATGAGCTATGCATCACATTCATTTCACACTCTGAAAGGCTGCCTTTCGGCGAAAATATGTTGTGAAATTGTCCCACCCACAGCTTTTACTGGATTAATCATGGATAATTTTAATCCATAACTTTTTTTACAGGCAGAGGATCCCGCACAGTTGCAACACACTTCTGCAGTAATGTCTGTACAGTGACTTGTCTTTTAAAAGGACTTTTGCCATCATTCCGAAGAAAATGTCACCTGAAGCGTATGTGTACTGTGCTAATAAATAACTTTTTATGTAGCTCATTGTCTTTGTCACGTTGATTTCTTGTCAGTAGTATAACTATGGCCACAGGTTTTGATTGTGCGAGGAATGCAGATTGATTGCATGATTGTGAATGATCGAATGAACTAATACGTCTACGATTTTATCATTTGTACTTTCACACATCGAATCTTAGACTGTCAACATTCAAATTTCGTTCATTCCTCTAAGCTGCTAATACCAACTAAACATTTATCCCTTCTATACGATCACAAACCATGACACAATTCCCTCACACCACTGTTTCACAATAACTGCAAACAAGAAGTGGGACGAAGATTTCACTCGAAACAAGTTGGATTAAATAATTTATATCGTTGTTGTCAAGGAAGCTGTTTAGAATGACTGATACATACCAGAATGAGATTTTCACTCTGCAGCGGAGTGTGCGCTGATATGAAACTTCCTGGCAGATTAAAACTGTGTGCCCGACCGAGACTCGAACTCGGGACCTTTGCCTTTCGCGGGCAAGTGCCATACCATCTGAGCTACCGAAGCACGACTCACGCCCGGTCCTCACAGCTTTACTTCTGCCGGTATCTCGTCTCCTACCTTCCAAACTTTACAGAAGCTCTCCTGCGAACCTTGCAGAACTAGCACTCCTGAAAGAAAGGATACTGCGGTGACATGGCTTAGCCACAGCCTGGGGGATGTTTCCAGAATGAGATTTTCACTCTGCAGCGGAGTGTGCGCTGATATGAAACTTCCTGGCAGATTAAAACTGTGTGCCCGACCGAGACTCGAACTCGGGACCTTTGCCTTTCGCGGGCAAGTGCTCTACCATCTGAGCTACCGAAGCACGACTCACGCCCGGTCCTCACAGCTCTACTTCTGACAGTATCTCGTCTCCTACCTTCCAAACTTCGGAAAAAACTGAAGCCTTATGCGGGCAGAGAAATCGTAATTTACATATCAATTTAAAGAATTTCTTGCAGTCTCGTTGTAGAAATTCAAATGTATTTTTCTTCCTGCCATATAATATTAATTTACGTTCCAGACTTATTCGGCTTTTATGTTGAACGCATCATTAGTACGTGATGACTGGGTGTTGGGTGTTGTTCTTAGGTTAGTTAGGTTTAAGTAGTCCTAAGTTCTAAGGGACTGATGACCATAGATGTTAAGTCCCATAGTGCTCAGAGCCATTTCAACCATCCTTACTAATCCTTTTCTGTACTGATACACAAATACTTTTCTTTTGATATTTATAGATCGTAACCACTTCATCCCAGAATTCTTACAAGAATAAGATGTTAGTAACTCGACCGTCCTGCCAACAGGTGCGTTTATTCTCATCTGGACTATATTAAAATATGTAAAAAAACCTGTTTTTTCGAAATATATTCTACTAACGATGGTAACATAAAACGTGAAACGCCCTTGGATGCAAATAAATATTATATTACAACTAGACAACTGCGTTTGAATTTACAAAAGGACTGCTCATATACTTCTAGCACACCATATGCCTCTCAGTTTTCTATGAAGCCGCAATGTACTGCGTGGTTATAATTAAACTTACCGTGTTCCGGGTGGTACAGTGCGAGCTGTACAGATCGTAGGACGCTGAAACATCGTAGGTTTGTCTATTAATCGGTGTGATCTTGCAGTTCTCTGAAAAAAAGTAATAGTTCCACTTTCTACCACCAAGTGAAAATATGGCGCTATAAGCAGTTGGAATGTGAAATATTTCTCGTATTTACATCGGTATATTGTTTGTCGCTTGGAGGCGTATGTTGATTTCTTTTGTGAAATGACTGTTCTGTAGGAGGTTAAGAAGGTCGAAGTTTTCCTCACGAAACACAATGGCTATTGAGAAGAAGGAACATAGGCGGAAGGTAAAGACGAGCAGCAATAGCACTGCTGCATTGCGTGTATATCGCCAAAGGAAATAGCTGTGGAGAAACCCCTTGTCAATATATGGGCTACAGAATTTGATCAAGAAATACGAAGAAAACAGGTGCTGTACGTTGTGCAATAGGGAGAGTGAGGTAGCCCATGCCTATGGCAGTTGTTGATGAAGCACATACTTCAAATACTGCAGCCAGTGCTCAAGGATTACAGTTTAAATGATTTTGCGGCGCATTTTACACTGGTATCCCAAAACATTCAGAATGTGCACCAGATGAAGCCCCAAGATAGGCTACAACGCCGTGACTTTGTCGTTCGTTCCTTAGCACCTAATGAAGTGGATGACATGTGACCAGGAATATTCTTTGGAAGGAAGAGGCACATTGTATTCTGAAAAGTGCCGTGAATGCCTAGAAGTGTCACATATGAGGTTCCATTCCACCACGTGTAGTGAAAGAGCATCCACTGCACTCTGCTGATGTGACTCTGTTTCGTGGTTTCACGAGCTCGTCCATTTCTGGTCCGCTTGGATTCTAAGAGATGGGAAATCACGGGCCAATTGGGTGTACAGTGACCTCTGCACGATATGAGGACTTCCTTGGGCAGTACGTGATTCCAGTTTTGATAGTAGGCTACCTTGTCCACACCTCTCAGGCGATACCACATGTTGCTTTCCAGGTTAAAGATTTCTTCCCAGAAACCTTCGGCAACAACAGCATCATCTCTAGGCAATGTCAAGTTGTGTGGCCTTCCAGATCCTGCGATCTAAATCCAGTTGGGTGGAACATCGTGTCTGTCGGGATGTATCTGGATTCTTCTTGGTCTTAAGGATAGCGTACATATCACTCTCATTACACCCGATATGCTGTGAACAGCTCTCGATCATGCCGCGTTACTGATGCAGCACGTTGTCGAATTGTGAGATTAGATCGAATGCTTGTTGTAACTTGTGACCATACACTAATAGAAATGCCAGAACCACCGATATAAGGGGTTTGATCGTTCCTCCTCTTTTCCTGCACCCTCACCACATTCTGAGTGCTTTCAGCGCTACGTTTTCACCTGGCAACAGAAAGTGGAACTTGTTTTTCAGCAGATTCGGAAGTTCATCAGTTAATGAACATGCCTACTGTTTTTGAACGTCCTGAGATATATGCAGCCCGCACTGCAGCATTCGGAGTACTGTAAGTTTAATTATAACCATCTGGTACGAATATTAGTGTCATAAATAGATCGCGTCGATCATAAACGTCTAGCTAACATAACACTGCGTACACACGTTCGAGCCTCAACATAGCAAAGAGGAGAAAATCACTGGGCTACGCATTTAATATCGTGAGTACCACTAAGGCAAATTATAGCCAACTTACCGTAAGAGTGTTGTGGAACACCTGGGGTGCAGTAGATGGGAGAGCAACGTTGTTTACTAAGCGGAGGCTGAGTGATGAAACTTCGTCGACCAGTCCTGGGAGCCGCAGCTGTCGGTGCACGTTGCGTGATGACGTCACTTGGACGTTGAGGACGATGTGGCTCTCTGAGTAATCAGCGGAAAAAGGGCCTGGCAGAAGCAGAAGCGCTCCTCGTGACGCGACAGGATGGCGTGCGGCTCATCCACGGCTTGCTAACTCAGCACCACCCGAGCCGCGCCACGCCCAGCTGCCACCACACTCGCGCGTGTGTACGCCGAGGGAGCCGACCTCCGCTAGCGCCGTTCTCTTCGACGGGGAACTGAAATAGATTGCTGGAAACCACTATTCAGAGATATCAGATGACGAGCACAGTTCTGAAGATCGTATCTACACTGGTGTGCAAAACGTACTGACTGAAGAAAATTTCCCATGATGTGTCGCAAGTAAAATATGAGTACATCGATGAAACTTGGACCATACAACTCATCTCTTCCACCTGAAGATTCCTTGGAAGGCCCTTCGATATAGACCGACCACCGTGTCAACCTCAGACGATGGGCGTCACTGGATATGGAGGGGCGTGTGGTCAGCACTCCGCTATCCCGGCTGTTATCAATTTTCGTAACAGGAATCCCTATTTCTCAGCAAACCACTTCCTTAGTTTTCCTTAGAAGGGCTGAACTCACCCCGCTCGCCAGACTCAAAAGGTCGCCAGTCCAAGCGCCAGCCAAATCCGGCAGCGCTTAACTTCGGTGATCTGACGGGAACCGGTGTTACCACTGCGGGAAGGCCGCTGAGCTGAGGTGAACAGAAATGACTCTTTCATCCAAAGACAGTAATAACAGTGAAGTCACCGCGATTCTTGATTGTTCCTTGAACGTTGTAAAGGCAGGACGTGTTTCTTAAGAGGATGTTTGACCACCATGGATGGCAAAGCATTCTCCAAAGCACTGCCATGCTGGCAACAAGGTTGGTAAGTAGCTCTTGTGCTATGGCGTTCCATTCGTCCACGAGCACGGTTGACAATTGCTGGATGGTCTTTGGTGCAGGTGGATACGATGCAATGCGTCTCCGTAACGCATCGCACACGTGTTCAATGGAATTTAGGT
Organism: Schistocerca cancellata; assembly: GCF_023864275.1. NCBI lineage: Eukaryota > Metazoa > Arthropoda > Insecta > Orthoptera > Acrididae > Schistocerca > Schistocerca cancellata. The sequence goes on from NC_064631.1 coordinate 412,748,759, forward strand.
AGGGGAAACGGACAGGCAAGTTCATTTGACTAACATCCTCTAATTCCAATAACTCCACCACCTGCACTGTTCGATGTGTTAGCGCATTGTCATTCATAAAAATTAAATCAGGGCCGAATGAGCAAGTACAGTGACTGGTGAGTGTGTCAGGTTCATAGATTTGGAGGTCAGTAAGCCCATCCACCACGACACATTGTAGGGAAGCAGCCTACTCACGCCGTATAAAATTCACATCAGTCTTTCCATTGTATGCCAGCGAGTCCGCTGTAACTAGCTCTGACGTCATAAATGTTGCGCAATACTTTAAAAATGAAGTAAATAACCTGAAACGTTTCTAGCATGTCAGGAGTAATACTAAATCAATATGTGTTGAAAGTCAGTTCAATAACTTTAACCATTTTCGTAATTTGGACGTTTTTCTTTAAAAATCATTGGCGCAACAGAAAAGAGCTAGAAACTAAAAAATTTGTATTTAGATTCCTTTTGTATAATAATTTAGTAGAAACAGTATTCTGGATCTCACAAATTAAAATTTTAGTTGAAATTCATGATTTTCTTGTTTTTGTCTTAAAAATTAAGGAAGCAAGATAGATTAAGTAGGCTAATAAGTAAGGCTAGGATGTTTAAATTTAAAGTAGAAGGGAGATACACTATAATCATAAAGATGTGAGAAGTTTCAATTGAATAACTATAAAACTATAGCGATAGCGTATCTCCAAAGGGCAAGTTCAGAGCTCGTCTACTGCGTGTAGTGTAATTAAATTAATTCTCTCGTCCAAAATATTTGACTTAGCCACGTCAGACTTTTATTATGATTACTTACCTGTGTGCTGACTGCACATTTAAATTGAGAGCTTTATCGGCCATAAGCAAAGGAAGCGATGATTTATTCAATAACTTAAAGTGGTGCATTACTACCCCAGCGGATAGTCGGGAGAGCGGAATTGATCAGGCGTTCCCTTAGCCGTCCGCACCGCGGCGTTATATATAAGAACGCTGCGCGAGAGAAGACGGCCCCAGTTCTCTCCAGACGCTGATTAGTGCACCACCTGTGTCGGGAGTCGCGTCGCGTCGTTATCATCAGCCTCGGATGCCGTAATAAGTTACTCGGGATACGCGTAACCATGAAATCGCTTTCGATTGAAGTGTTAATTCTCGGATGACTTTAATGACCTATCTTCAGTTTGCGTATGTCGTATTTTCACGTGCCGCCGCGGGACAGACATTCTACCATTATGTAGTGTGGCGTTTGATGAACATATTCATCAAATTATGGCGAGCATTCACTTAAACATTTGATTTGAACAGTTATATTTGCATCAGCGCATTAGACTCTGAACTGCTCTGGTAGTTGGATTGTGTGGATTCTTTTTGGTCTGTGACTTTCAGAATATAGTGAACATTTTTAGAGAATCGTTTTTGATTATGAATCCCCGACAATCCCCTAATTCCTCAGAGCCATAAGCTGTAGCTATAAGTGTATTTCTCAGATGAAGTGGGCATTAGGAATTCTAATTACAGGCTTCACGTTTTGCTAATCACTTTCTGGTTGCCAATATTGTAGTTAGAGAGCCAGTGTTGAGAAAGGCAAAAGACTGCATAAATAATAGGAACATTTAAATAACAACATACATTCCACCCACCGACTCACATATGGCTAATCGGCTGGGAAATGCATCTTTTCTACATTACATTCTACATTTATAAACCAATTAATTCCACCCGCCACCCCACATATGTTGCTAATCGGCTGGGAAGAACAAAACATTTAACATTTATAATAACATTAATTCCACCTGCCGCCCCTCATATGGTGAATCGGCCGGGAAAAACAAACAAAACATTCATTTAACAACAATAAATTCCACCCGCCGCCCTACAACATCCCAACACCATAACACCTGCACCACCAAAATGAGCATGTTCATTTGACAATGTTCAGCAATGCATTAATTATTCCCACCTTTCGCCATATGAGGGTATGGCCACTGTGTTTGGACGTATTTTAAGGAGACATACAGCAGTAGATCCACATACACCATCCTCCACCAGGCGTTCATCTTGCGCATCTTGCCGCGGTGGCGGAGGAATGGAACGCCCTACCGCAACTCCTTCCCAAAGATATGGCAAGCAGGGAAGCACGCTGCCGAGCATGCATTGTAGTCCATAGTGATCACCTACTAACTGACAATCACGTCGCGCCAAACTAGGCAGCCTACATTTCTCAGCAAGTGCAGTACCCTCTTACCTGACGCCTCGCCATCAATGTGTCATGTCCGGTACAATAAAGTTACAGGGCAGAAAGTTAGTGTCAGACGTCCACCAGGGTTCAGTATTAGGTCCTGCACTCTTTTCGTTGTACATGTGACGTTCGCCTCTTTGATCATACTTCACAGCTATCCTGGGTGCAAGCTGACAAGCGCAGAGATTTCCGTACCCTTTGTCTTCCTCAGTGTCCTCTCAACGAACACTGTCCCTGATATCTCCCGTCAGCCTTAAAGCTGTTATCTGAACAAAACGATAGAAACGGCTGGTTCCGCTAGGGCTAAATCGTTTCTGTCCCATTCCATCGTTGAGACAGTTTATAGAAGTCCTTATCAGTAGCAGGAATGTGACTCTGCAGTAATCTCCCTCGTTATATTGGAGAAATGAATAACATGTCCAGCTTCCAAGGACCGTTAATGACATGTCTAGTAAAGCAACAATAAGAATTACCATTGTCTATATACGCACTCGTTACTTTTGTACGTCCTTCTTCACAAGCAGATATTCCTCTCTTCCCCACTATTCTTAGCTTATGCAGTCTCCTTAAATGTCATTTTCCCATAACTCGCTGTATCAGGAAACATCCAACTTCTACATCCATAAATTCTTTTCATATGTGCTACATTCATTATTCTTATTGTTTTCATTAGTATAATTACTAATGTTATCACTATTAGTGGCAGCAGCAGTCAGCATTAACTTTATTATTTCATATTGAGTGTCATTTACTCACATTGCCACTTCAGTCACTCAAATCATTTTAATACAGTTGGTCACATTAAAATTATTATATCCAAGGAAACTATAGTTTGTGTGGCAATATTACCCGTAGTTGCTTTACAGAACCAAAATACCCTCAGATAGCAAACATATGGTATGCGTGAAACCCTGGTCCAATGTAAGAGATAGCCCTAATCCGATCAGGTTAAATAAAAATAAACAAACAAATGAATATTTAATGTCCAGGTGACCATTACGAAACACTGTGACTTCAATGTAATTATTGTCTTTGAATAAAAGTAACATAACTGTTCATTTCATTGCCCTTGTCTTTCAGTTACCACGTGTTCTATAAGGTAGATTTTTTTTCTATGTATGGTCCAAGTTTCATTGAGCTGTTACTTGACAGCAATACTTTCGTCCTTAATTTCAGGACTCCAGCGTACTTTCCAGTAAACTTGAGTCCGTAAACAAGCCGTTTGCAAGTTAACTGCAAAAGTATGGTTACGAGAGGCCACTGTAGAAACTCGACTGTAGTTGTGCAAGAGCCCTCAGACACGATACTGGTTAGTAGATTAGCGTGTGCTCCTTGTTCTGCTTTGGAGTGCATTCACGCATGAGTCGCTGTCGCAATCCCGTCGTGCACACTCTCGTCAGCAGCAGACAGAAGACCGGTTTTCAATCCCGTACAGGAAGCTGGGCCGCAGCAGCGAAATTCGTACAGATCATCTCATTCACATTATCGAATGAGGAGATGGGGGCCAGGTATAGAATTAGGCCACGCTGGAAGACTCGCAGTAACAAGTGACTACGTGTGCATGTTTGATGGGTGTAGAGGGGAGGGAGGAAGAGGATGGCATGGAGATGAAGCGCCATCAGTGTGTGGAAGTTTCATTAAGGGATCCCCGAGCGGGTTGAAATATACTGTTCAGACATTACTGACAGAACTGCGGAGGTTGCTCCTGGAATAGCGCGGCGAACATACACTGCGGTTGATTATTCCGAACTCTAGTAGCGTTCATTTTCTGGTCAGAACGGAGGAGTTGCAAGCCAACAGGATTCCCGTAGGACCTACCTATTAGGCTTGGCTACCTCCATAAAGCCACAAGAACACACAATACTTTTTTAGAGCCAATAGAACTATAATAATGGGTTGTTCAGCATATTCTAGGCACTTGTAAACCAAAGCCACTACTGACTAACCACTCCTCTGGAATAGTATTTCTCGCTGCAGTTATTTCATGCCCATTGTTACGAAAGCCTGCTGAACAGAGGAAAATTCATCTCACTATCTGTCGCTTACTACAGTGCACATGCCACGTTCCTCAGCCACGTATTACTATTGTTCTGTTAAGCAATACTACAGAAAACCACTCGCCACCTGGTCTTAAAATCAGCAACAGAGCAATAAAATAATGTCTTGAAGAAAATTAAGGGTTACAAAAATATTCACTACTCTCTCGAAACACTGAATGAAAAACTCACTAAAGGCGCAACAAGTCATGCAAAGTGGATTTATTTACTTTGGTTATCATTTGTCTTCACGGCCATGAGATGTAGCAGACAAAGCTTGGGTGCTGAGTCCAACACAACTCATTATCCAACAATTTTTGCATGCAAAAGGATAAAAAATACAATAATGGTAGACAGGAGAACAAGAAAGCGCTGATGCTTTCAAGTTTACGGGAATCCTAAGTTAAAACACGCATCGCGACATTTTCTAAACTTCTGACCACTAGCAACACGTGCTTGCCCACCGACGGCAGGAACACCATTCCCCTAGAAAATTCTTCTACTCTACCTTGTTTAGAGTAGAGACACGACTTTGTGGGGCGGAAAATGGCGCTCGCCATTCTGGCCAATGAGACCGCGGAAAACTGCCGCGTGACCTACCCTTGTTGTTCTGCCAAATAGCCGTAATGCAGCAGAATGGCTCGTGGTTCGCCAAAATTTAAACTGGTGGACATCTTTGAATTACAAAATGTGGTTGGTCCTGCTGCTGCGGAGAATAAATGAATGGGCTTCTTCGTCTATGCAAGGCATTCAAACGAACAAGACATTATTTTAGGCTAAACGGCCTAGGCGAGAAAGGAGCTCCGTTATAGTTAATTGAAAGAGACTGCAGTTTTTTTTAATGAAACAGTAATACCTTGCTCCCATCCTCCTTCAAATATTAGAGTGGTTTTAGGTGTAGAAAATTAAGGACCACCACGACATGACATTGCTAGATCAAAAAGAATGAAGTTACGATTGAAAGATTAAATATTATATTTAAAACAAATGTGAGAGGAGTGAGAAAAACGCACGTCTTTCACCGAGCTCAAAATGAAAAGTATTGGAGAGAGAGCGAACGTAGATGTAGAAAGATTACTAGCTGTTATCCGCGGCTGCCGTCGCATATGATGATTAGTGGTGATGAAGTAAGCTAGTAATTTGTAAATATCCGGATATATAGTTGTGTAGACATGTATTTGTGTGTAAATAAGCATTGGTAGGACTTGCATTCAACTCCTTAATGATTTTTTTTCATTCCTTTTGATCACATGTCGAATCTTAGCTAGAAATATAAAAAAACTACAAGAATGAATCTTCCTTACCAATTTTGCGTGATCTTACCAACATCTATAAACAACATTTTTAGTTTTGCCTTCTTTTGCAAGGAGCACACCTTTTATGGACTAGATACAGGTGTGCACACCATACAGAGTTCCACATGATAAAAATACTTTATTTCTAAATGCACGCCGGCAACATTGATTGTTTGGACTTTGCACTTTATTCATGGTAATTACGAAAGCAATTTTTAGCTGCAACAGGAATATTTTAAATTGAAGAGAAAAATCGGTTGGTATTATCGGGATTCGTAGAAGTAACACATGTTCTCCTTCAGCGGAGCCATAGTTTGTAACAGTACTAACAATATTTCAGCCCATACGTGTAATTTGTAAGCGAGTAACATTACACAGTCTGGTCGATCCTAGATTTTGCATTAAAAGGACCGAAACAACCTTAACCTTACTTTACAAGAAGCCATGCTTGGCAGTTCCAGATTACATAAAATTTATAGTATGTGCAGTGACTTGTTCAGTGTCTATACTATGATCATTAGAGAGGTACTCTACAATATCTCCTCCTACTTGCGACATAATGTTATGATTTATCTGTCTTACACAACCAGCTTTTGTTTCGCACATTTACTTGCAGTTCAGGACAAACTTTGCTCACGAACTCTTCTGCACAGCGAACATTATTACTGAATCCACGATGTAATGTAATCACTCCGCCGACATCTGTATCAACGAAACCTTCGCTTATTTTCGGAAAAGCATACCCATATTCTTCCGATTGTGTACCATTGTGCCGTCGTACGTGCATACTTGTCGTTATAGCAAATTTCTTAACATGTCAGCATAAAACAGACTTTTTTAAACATGCATTTACTTCATTTGCCCGATTGCCTTTAGTTACTCGGAGCAAAGTCTATTTAAAGCCTACAGCCAATAATACGACAATCACTACTACTATACTGAAACCTGTTAACCAAGGAAGGCCGGATTCTGTTACGATTGTGGACGGGGCGGTTGTCAGTTACTCTTTGTTCCCTTTTGCAATTACACACATTTATTTTAAAAGGGTAATTTCAGACTCAACAATAAATAAATCTCACACACGTTATTAATGAAGGAATAAACAACTGTGTAATTAATAGTGCTTCCAGTGCGTTACAATTTATCAAATGAGCATAAAATACAGACACCGCAAATAATGTTTTTAAAAGAAATCAATGTGACCCCAATTAGAAATTTAAGGCAAGTAACCACAGTCACGGATGAAGGCCTTTAACGCCAAGAACGGCAATTATATAAAAAAATTAACAAACATATTGTAAAACAGCAATGCAATAGCAAGGTTTATTTAAATAGACAGGGAACTGATCACCAAACGGGTGAGACCAAATGATGGTAAACTTGGTAACACAACCATGTAATCCTGCTGTAACGCCAAGAATGGCAATTATATAAAGACGTCAGAAACATAGAATAAAACAGCAAATAAAATAATAAAACACCAGGGCCAGTCACAGACGGTGCACCAGGCATCGACCTCTGAGTAAGTCCGGCAAAAAAAAAAAAAAAAAAAAAAATATCTTTCGCGAACGATGACATAGGCAGCCAAGAGTTGAATTCACTTCACAAGATGGTAACTCAGACTAGTGGCAGTCTAACGAATGACAAATGATAATCTTCCTGGGCTACCTAACGTCCAATAAACCAAATGCAAAGATGTAAAAAATACGCCAAAGCCAGAACCGGCCGTCTGGACTCAGCTTGAAGAATGCTGTACTTAGAGCGCCCGGAACGAGAAAGGAATCACTACGACGAGAGTAGAAGAATAGCCAATCAACTTACAATCAAGAAAGCTGTGAAAACTACAGGCCTCACCGGACAGCAGCGGCAAGGCCGTTACATACACTAACCCCCAGGGTAGGTAACTGGGGCGTTAGAGGCCACGAGGCAGGAAACATTGAGCTGGTTGAACAAATAGTAACAAACTGAGCGCAATAAATAGTAATTAGAAGTCCGGGATAGCTAATCAGATCCGCCTTCCCCAAGCATTCCGCTCACTGCTCTTCGCCTCGGCAACACTACGAGCAGCAACACGAAACCAAGGCACTGGAGAATCGCCAGATCTCACTATGGTGGAGGTTTCTCTACTTGAATCCAAATGCATCCAACTTAAAACTTGCAGGATCCGCTTTACGACGAGGTCGTGCACACTCGTGACCACAGGTCTTCGATCCGGCAGTCATTGCGCGCCGCCAAAGGTCCCGGCTTGTTCTCGCACGGCGCGGACCTGGCTCCTTCTGAGTCCCCAACCGAACTACCACAATCACACGACACGGACAAACAACGACGTCGCTCCAAGGATAGTGCAACAGTTACTACATATCGATAACCGCTGCCACTAGCGGACAGGCAAGCTTGCGAAACGAGTAGCGCCAGTCAATATGAGAAGAAGGCAAACAACCGCAACTCTGCCAACTGTACGATACCGTCTGACCTCCAACAGAGGGCGGAAACCTACAAACAGTACCAACGCGAGCCGCTGCATAGCTTATATAGTTTGCTTGCTTTTGATATCTTCTGTGGCATGATTTACAGCTTCAACTGCTCACTAGTGGGATATTGTATAACAGTCCCAAACCAGCTGCTTACATTACTACAATATGCTTCCACGATCGCTATGTTTACTGTTATAAACAGCTTTTTCTTCATGAGTTAAGTTCCATGGCAGCTTCAAGTACTAAATGCACCTTTCAGCCACAATCGAATAGCTTGGAAGCAGTTCGGGAGGAGGCTACTGCAACAGTCACTCTTTGACTTCTCCGAATTTGGGCTAAGAACAAATTTAAAAGAAAAGTGTTATCAGTCTGTCCTGGAGCCTCAAAAAGAACAAACAATGTTCATCATTCTCAGTTAGTTGCATAACGTTGTGGAAACCTGTTGTCTGTTCTGGACAATTTCGGTATGCAATCACTGACTTTCTGTAAGTCCACCTTGGTACAAAATGGGTGAGTGACTTCGGCTGTTCAACATAAAATGTTAAATTAAAAACACCGTCAGCCGTCTACATTTCTTTGTTAATATTCATACAGCGTGCAACTGTTCTCTTGTTTTATTTCTTAATTTACCAATGACTTTGATGTCGCAACCTGTACAGATTGTTTTTTGTTACACATTTGCTACAAATCACCAGTGTATATAACTGATTTCTTAAATTTTACACCGATCCTCTTATTGTATGAATTCCACTGGCATTATTGTTGTCTTTACACAAGGGCCTGAAGATGGCGCAGTGAGACGCCGAAACTGGAATCATAAGTAAATAACATGCGAAATACAGACAGCTGAAGGTGTTTTTAATTGTACTTTTTATATTTCATTAAGTTTCTGTTGCAATCAAATATCGTCTTAACTCATTTTTCGTCGTAAACCGCTACTAACTTCCTCACTTCTAACTGGTCTACACAGTCCGAAGTCACATAAATCAATCCAGTTATTATTAATACGTGGTTTTCCACATTCACGAAAGCTTCGTTGTAGATGAAACCATTGTATGTAGTTTGAAATTTGAACAATATGCCTTCCACCTTGTTATTTTTTAGTATTATTTTCCACATTTGATGGGGATTTTAAATTAAAAAAGGCTTATCCACTTTGGTCAATGATCTGCATTGTACGGCCTGCTATAGTGTTACACTCCAATGGTTATCATCTTCTAAAAGCCCTTTTGCCTCTCATGCCTGTCTGATTGTTAAGACTTCCTGACCATTGCATTTTTTGAGATCTTTAAAAGGGGTTGGCCATCTCACATGGTGTAACATAATCCATACAGCAGACATGCACCGTATAGAATCTAGCTAATGCATCTCCAGAGTTAACACTACACTAACTGCGAACAGGAATTCCATGAACCAGACATTCCGATTCTTTTCTCGATGAAACCCACGCATAATATCACAGCACCTCAGTGTATAGAAAATATTTTGAAAATCATCTCTAGCACAAAGATCAGAAAATACAGTAAGTGTTGTTTCTGGCGGGTTTAATATTCGCTCAAGAAAATTACTTTTATTAAAATACACCCTGTCACCATTATCTGAACGAACGCCGAGATGTGTTAGTGGGATGTCTCTAGGTAGTGGAAAGACTATAAGCCGCACACAGTTTCACTGCTGCTGACATGACGGTTGGACTGATGTGTGAGCGTCATCCATAGTGAGAATTTTTTTCTGAAGTCAAAAACAGCTTGATCGCTGCCCTTTTTAATGCTTTTACAAGGGTATTTTATATCACTCACTGAACTTCAAGGTATTAAACAATACTGACATTAACGCAACTGCTGTTTCGAAACTTTATCATTGCAGTCCAACCCCCGACTTCTGGTGCTCTTCGTCGGTACACAGACGGTACGTTTCACGGTGTAAGGTCTCCTTGTGAAGATTACGTGAAAACTTTCTCCTTGCATTGTCCGACTTTCATGCAAGTAATTGAGGGTTTTTAAAGCCACATGGAATGTGGATAGTACCTTTTACAATAATGTATAATATGTAGTCGATGGTTTAATCAGGCATTTCTGGACAGAGGATGCTATCATTCTGATTATGTCTCTATTTGTCTTATAACTAAGGTACATGTGACAAGTCGCACTTTCGCCGTTCAATGAAATACATGACACATAACATTTCTCCATATATTTTCCCGTAGTCATAAGTGACATTAGCTTCTTCAGTTTTACCCTTAAAGCTCTTACTGCTATATCATACTTGTCGATAGCAGTCTGTCCTAGCAATTATTCATCGACTACTTACTTCCCCGCTGGGTTACATGTTAAGTGTACGAATAAGACAGGACAACCACATGTACGCAAATAGGAATAAGAATCTTAACTATACTCATGGAGGTATTGTGGGCAAATCACAAATGAAGCGGGTGGAATTGTCAAGAAGACCGCATTATTAGGTTCTACATATCCATATTTTCCACATCATCTTTATGATGAATATAATTCTCTGCTCTCTTCTCATCTTGATTTCATTTCTTTTATCACAGTCGTTCACTTTCCACCTCAGCACAGATATCGACATAAAACTGGTCGGTTGCAAGCATCACGATGTGATGCGCTGCCTGAAAAAAGAAGTAATTAGTACACTTTCGATCCGATGACAGCATATGGGGTCAGGGCGATAGTAGATGTACACTACTGGCCACTAAAATTGCTACACCACGAAAATGACGTGCTACAGATGCGAAATTTAACCAACAGGAAGAAGATGCTGTGATATGCAAATGATTAGCTTTTCAGAGCATTCACACAAGGTTGGCGCCGGTGGCGACACCTATAACGTGCTGACATAAGGAAAGTTTCCAACCGATTTCTCATACACAAACAGCAGTTCACCGGCGTTACCTGGTGAAACGTTGTTGTGATGCCTCGTGTAAGGAGGATACATGCGTACGATCACGTTACTCACTTTGATAAAGGTCGGATTGTAGCCTATCGTGATTCCATTTTACCGTATCGCGACATTGCTGCTAGGGTTGGTCGAGATCCAGTGAATGTTAGCAGAATATGGAATCCGTGGTTTCAGGAGGGTAACACGGAACGCCGTGCTGGATCCCAACTGCCTCGCATCACTAGCAGTCGAGATGACAGGCATCTTATCCGCATGGCTGTAACGGTTCGTGCAGCCACGTCTCGATCCCTGAGTCAACAGATGGGGACGTTTGCAAGACAACAATCATCTGCACGAACAGTTCGACGACGTTTGCAGCAGCATGGACTATCCGCTCGGAGACCATGGCTGCGGTTTCCCTTGACGCTGCATCTCAAGCAGGAGCGCCTGCGATGGTGTACTCAACAACGAACCTGGCTGCACGGATGGCAAAACGTTATTTTTTCGGATGAATCCAGATTGTGTTTACAGCATCATGATGGTCGCATCCGTGTTCGGCGACATCGCGGTGAACGCACATTGGAAGCGTGTATTCGTCATCGTCATACTGGCGTATCACCCGTCGTGATGGTATGGGGTGCCATTGGTTACACGTCACCTTTTTTTTCGCATTGACGGCACTTTGAACAGTGGACGTTACTTCAGATGTGTTACGACCCGTGCCTCTACCCATCATTAGATCCCTGCTAAACCCCCATTTCAGCAGGATAATGCACGACCGCATGTTGCAGGTCCTGTACGGGCCTTTCTGGATACAGACAATGTTCGACTGCTGCCCTGGCCAGCACATTATCCAGATCTCTCACGAATTGAATACGTCTAGTCAATGGTTCAAAAATCAAATGGCTCTGAGCACTATGGGACTTAACTTCGGAGGTCATCAGTCCCCTAGAACTTAGAACTAGTTAAATCTAACTAACTTAAGGGCATCACACGCATCCGAGGCGGGATTCTAACCTGCGACCGTAGCGGTCACGCGGTTCGAGACTGTAGCGCCTAGAACCGCACGGCCACTTCGGCCGGCCTGTCAATGGGGGCCGAGCAACTGGCTCGTCACAATACGCCAGTCACTACTGTTGATGAACTGTGGTATCGTGTTGAAGCTGCATGGTCAGCTGTACCTGTACACGCCGTCCAGGTTCTGTTTGACTCAATGCCCAGGTGTATCAAGGCCGTTATTACGGCCAGAGGTGGTTCCTCTAGGTACTGATTTCTCAGCATCTATGCACCAATATTGCGTGAAAATGTAATCACATTCCAGTTCTAGTATAAATATATATCCAATGAATACCCGTTTATCGTCTGCTTTTCTTCTTGGTATAGCAATTTTAATGGCCAGCAGTGTATCTTCAGTGTCGTCCGCAAACGGATAGCGTAGTGGCATAGCTAGCAGAGCGCCATCTGTGTCTACCATTTAGTATGGAGTGTTTATATCCAGAAGGCTCCGTGTTGTGCAAACATGTGAGGCAAGCAAGCAACCATGCCATGGAGACACACAAGTGCTGCCTACAGCCAGTTGAGCGAGTTAGAAAGCGGTCAAATTGTGGCCCTCCGAGTGGCAGGATGGTCATTTCGGAGAATGACCACACAAGCTCAACGTGTTGCATCAGATGTGCAACGATGCTTGTATCAGTAGTCACGTGAACATTCTCACATCCGTACAGGACGTGCCGAACGTCCACGCAACAGAGACGCGCGACAGAATCATCCTATTGTAAAGGCAGCACAGATAAGAGAGCTTATGATCCGTGGCATGCCAAAACGAACTGTTGACACAGACACATATCTAATCCGTCTTCCGCTCATGGTACAGCATCGACGTACGCGGAACGACTACTGCCGTCAGAGGATCTCCTCCAAGATGGAATGGTGATTTGTGATCCTCAGTGATGGAAAGCAGATTCTGCCTGCACTGAAGTGATAGCTGTTTGCGTGAACGACGCAGACCTGGTGAGCACTGTCTCGTAAAGTGCATTCGCCCAAGACACACTGGCTCCAACTAAGGCCTTACGGTCTGGCGTGCAATAAGCTACAACTCACGTGCACCTTTGTTTTTCTCGAGAGGACACTAACCAGCGCTCGGTACGTGCAGAATGTTGTTACGTGAACAATGTTGTTGGACCCTTTCCTTTGCCGTTCTTGCCACAGGAAGGTGATGTTTCAACAGGATAACGCTCGCCCAAAGACCGGCCGTGAAACTCAGCGTTCTCTGCAAGGCGAGCAACAGTTTCCCCGGCCAGCAAGACCTCTGGACTTGTCTCCAGACCAGAATGTGTGGGGTATGATGGGACGAGCAGTAACTCGTGCGACTCGTCATTCAACAACTCGAACAGGGCGAGCAGGCGTGGCATTACGTATCCCAGGATGGTAGAGTCAGTGCCTGAATTGCCACCCGTGGAGGCTAACTACGAACTAATATGGGTGTTTCAGCATGGTTCGATGCATGGTACCTCAGAACCAGCTGCGCTATTGATGTAGTCATTTCATGTACTCCATATGTACTTTTGCAGTTATAAATCTTGTGTGCATTAGAACCCTCTAAAAGAATTTATTGATCTTTGTCCAGCACACGACAGAAATAATTTTTTCGTATCATCATGTAACGCCTTACGTGATACTTGTTTGGGTGCCGAAGATAAACCTGTTATAGGAATGAACAGCTATTTGAAAATGGGAAGTTTCCTGAATCTTGCTAAAAATAAGCGGATACTGGAATGCATCGTATTCTTGTGTATCAGATAAGCTGGTTAGCCTATCATGATGGACATACAAAACGATGTCGTGATTTGCGATCTGTTCGCCTGCCAGAAAGGCTGCTACTTTATTTACCACAGGTGCGTTATATCATCTCTCATGTGCTCCACTTGGTGAATGGTCTGGGTGAGTCACTAATTCGTAGTCTTCTCCCGGCTTGTAGCTAAAGCAGCTTCAAACTTAATTGTTAGGTACTTATGTTCATGCAGCTCTCTTTGAATATTCAAAACAACTTCTTTTCTTACACCTTGGATATTATTAAACCCATAGACCCCTACATTGGTGTCATGCACCAAGAAGTACATGATGTATACTGACGATTATCTGATGGAATCAAAGGATCAGTTCTACGGTAAATTTGATTTTGAATCATAAAATTGGATGAAAAACCCGGTGTTTCGACTTCTGTATCAACATCAAATGAAGTCATCTGAAAGCACGCAATATGTTTTTAAACTTCTCGATTCTTTCCTTTCGTACATAAGTATTTTACTGGTTCTTCTGGCTCACATAGGACTGAAAGTGAGCTTTCCTACCAGAGGAACACACACCAACCATTTATCCCTTCCAAATCAAAGCATTACATTGCCTATGTTTTTGATCCACTCATTTTACGATGACTGATCTGTGATTAACATAATTAATGGATTATAATGAAATGAAGCCACACCAAAATCCTCCCACGTTCTATATGTAAATGAAGTCTCTCTCTTTGTCATACAGCCTTTAAATGACGCCGCTGTTGTGAGTGTTCAAGCGTCTGAGAGGCTATAAGACACGGCTTCACAACATACGTGCTTGCAGAGCAAGCTGTAAGCAGCAAGGCGCGAGCACGGAGCAGCGCGAGCACGCTACCCCCACTACCGGACCAGAGCGGAGAGTGGGGAGAGTCACGTGAGGCACACAACAGCTGCCGCCAGTCATTGTAAATCCGCGGCCACCTGCAGGGATATCACTCACGAATTATTACTGTGACAAATGAAACAAATAAAGGAGAATGTACACGTGCCACAAAATTTTATTAGCTTACTGTTGTATGCCTCTACATTTGTATTAATTTGTGAACTGTGTCACTGAAAGGTGTCACTGAAGTGTGGGATTCTCGGTTATCTTGTACTTTTTGCCCTTTACAATTGCGCCTATGTTCAGAGTAATTGTTCTTGTGCATTTTAGGCGCAGCGTGCAGTTTAAATTTCGATCAGACAATGCGTTTCTCAGGCGCGTCTTGTTACAATTCATTGCAGAGAACAGTTGTTCACAAACATACGTGGAACCGAACTTTGATATTATTGTAGCCGCCAGTTTGTCCAAGCGAGGAAATCTATCCTGAGGGAAGTGTCTCTAGAATTCCAAAATGTTTTTCTTGTTCTGAAAGTTGTCTCTGTATTCTGTCACACTGCAGGTAAATAATTTCTAGTTGCAGCTAAGGACGAATCTCTTCAATATTCGTTGAATATGGAGAGGAGAACAGATAAAAATGACTCTCTAGTGCTGTCAGATCTTCAAAGCGTTGATCAAATTCTTCCTTAAGGGCAACTAAACTATGTGAATAACGTTCACAGTCTTTGTGAACATCTTGCATGGATGATAATTTAGGAAAATGAGCTAGATTTCCTGTTTCCAGCTGACTCACCCAAAGTGTCAATTTCATTTTAAAAGCTCGTATTCGATCTATGAAATGAGTAATTAGCAGATCTTTACCTTGTAGTGAAATGTTCAAAGCATTCAGATGGATAGGTTAATCTGCTAAGAACGCGAGATCACATTTCCATGAAGGCTCTTTCAATTCAGGAACACACATGTTATTTATTTCCATGAACATATTTATCTCATCTAATAGGCAAAAAAATCGATTTAATAATTCGCCATGGCTAAGACAGCGGACCTCGCTGTAATAAGGCAGGCTATCATACTGGCTTTCTACATCCTCAAGAAAGCTTTTAAATTGCCTGTGTTGTAATTCATGCTTCCTTATATAATTGGTTGTACGAACAACAACACTCATCACATTTTTTAGAGTGATACTCTTTGCACATAAGTTTTCCTGGTGGATCACACAGTGAACGCCGCTTATTTCATTCGGCACGGTCAGTTTTTGCATTTTCTCCTTCAACAGCGCAACGAAACCTGATTTTTTCCCTGTCATCGCTGGTGCACCGTCTGTAGACCCTGAAACTAAAGAAATCCACGACAATCCTATATTTTCATCACTTTCTTCAACACTACTTAAAGTATCACCTCCGGTTGTAGTGTTCTTCGTGGCTACTACATCGTGGAGCCCCTCCCTCACCTGAAGATCTCAATAATAAATATGGCAAGCTGCGCTGTTCCGGTGATACATCTACATCTATACTCCGCGAGCCACCTTACGGTGTGTGGCGGAGGGTATTTATTCTACCACTATCTGATCCCCCCCTTCCCTGTTCCATTCACGAATTGTGCGTGGGAAGAACGACTGCTTGTAAGTCTCCGTATTTGCTCTAATTTCTCGGATCTTTTCGTTGTGATCATTACGCGAGATATATGTGGGCGGTAGTAATATGTTGCCCATCTCTTCCCGGAATGTGCTCTCTCGTAATTTCGATGATAAACCTCTCCGTATTGCGTAACGCCTTTCTTGAAGTGTCCGCCACTGGAGCTTGTTCAGCATCTCCGTAACGCTCTCGCGCTGACTAAATGTCCCCATGACGAATCGCGCTGCTTTTCGCTGGATCATGTCTATCTCTTCTATTAATCCAACCTGGTAAGGGTCCCATACTGATGAGCAATACTCAAGAATCGGACGAACAAGCGTTTTGTAAGCTACTTCTTACGTCGATGAGTCACATTTTCTTAGAATTCTTCCTATGAATCTCAACCTGGCGCCTGCTTTTCCCACTATTTGTTTTATGTGATCATTCCACTTCAGATCGCTCCGGATAGTAACTCCTAAGTATTTTACGGTCGTTACCGCTTCCAATGATTTACCACCTATGGCATAATCGTACTGGAATGGATTTCTGCCCCTATGTATGCGCATTATATTACATTTATCTACGTTTAGGGAAAGCTGCCAGCTGTCGCACCATGCATTAATCCTCTGCAGGTCTTCCTGGAGTACGTACGAGTCTTCTGATGTTGCTACTTTCTTGTAGACAACCGTGTCATCTGCAAATAGCCTCACGGAGCTACCGATGTTGTCAACTAAGTCATTTATGTATATTGTAAACAATAAAGGTCCTATCACGCTTCCTTGCGGTACTCCCGAAATTACCTCTACATCTGCAGATTTTGAACCGTTAAGAATGACATGTTGTGTTCTTTCTTCTAGGAAATCCTGAATCCAATCACAAACCTGGTCCGATATTCCGTAAGCTCGTATTTTTTTCACTAAACGTAAGTGCGGAACCGTATCAAATGCCTTCCTGAAGTCCAGGAATACGGCATCAATCTGCTCGCCAGTGTCTACGGCACTGTGAATTTCTTGGGCAAATAGGGCGAGCTGAGTTTCACATGATCTCTGTTTGCGGAATCCATGTTGGTTATGATGAAGGAGATTTGTATTATCTAAGAACGTCATAATACGAGAACACAAAACATGTTCCATTATTCTACAACAGATTGACGTAAGCGAAATAGGCCTATAATTATTCGCATCTGATTTATGACCCTTCTTGAAAATGGGAACGACCTGCGCTTTCTTCCAGTCGCTAGGTACTTTACGTTCTTCCAGCGATCTACGATAAATTGCTGATAGAAAGGGGGCAAGTTCTTTAGCATAATCACTGTAGAATCTTAAGGGTATCTCGTCTGGTCCGGATGCTTTTCCGCTACTAAGTGATAGCAGTTGTTTTTCAATTCCGATATCGTTTATTTCAATATTTTCCATTTTGGCGTCCGTGCGACGGCTGAAGTCAGGGACCGTGTTACGATTTTCCGCAGTGAAACAGTTTCGGAACACTGAATTCAGTATTTCTGCCTTTCTTCGGTCGTCCTCTGTTTCGGTGCCATCGTGGTCAACGAGTGACTGAATAGGGGATTTAGATCCGCTTACCGATTTTACATATGACCAAAACTTTTTAGGGTTCTTGTTTAGATTGTTTGCCAATGTTTTATGTTCGAATTCGTTGAATGCTTCTCTCATTGCTCTCTTTACGCTCTTTTTCGCTTCGTTCAGCTTTTCCTTATCAGCTATGATTCGACTACTCTTAAACCTATGATGAAGCTTTCTTTGTTTCCGTAGTACCTTTCGTACATGATTGTTATACCACGGTGGATCTTTCCCCTCGCTTTGGACCTTAGTCGGTACGAACTTATCTAAGGCGTACTGGACGATGTTTCTGAATTTTTTCCATTTTTGTTCCACATCCTCTTCCTCAGAAATGAACGTTTGATGGTGGTCACTCAGATATTCTGCGATTTGTGCCCTATCACTCTTGTTAAGCAAATATATTTTCCTTCCTTTCTTGGCATTTCTTATTACACTTGTAGTCATTGATGCAACCACTGACTTATGATCACTGATACCCTCTTCTACATTCACGGAGTCGAAAAGTTCCGGTCTATTTGTTGCTATGAGGTCTAAAACGTTAGCTTCACGAGTTGGTTCTCTAACTATCTGCTCGAAGTAATTCTCGGACAAGGCAGTCAGGATAATGTCACAAGAGTCTCTGTCCCTGGCTCCAGTTCTGATTGTGTGACTATCCCATTCTATACCTGGTAGATTGAAGTCTCCCCCTATTACAATAGTATGATCACGAAACTTTTTCACGACGTTCTGCAGGTTCTCTCTGAGGCGCTCAACTACTACGGTTGCTGATGCAAGTGGTCTATAGAAGCATCCGACTATCATATCTGACCCACCTTTGATACTTAGCTTAACCCAGATTATTTCACATTCGCATTCGCTAATAACCTCACTGGATATTATTGAATTCTTTACTGCTATAAATACTCCTCCACCATTGGCGTTTATCCTATCCTTGCGGTATATATTCCATTCTGTGTCTAGGATTTCGTTACTGTTCACTTCCGGTTTTAACCAACTTTCCGTTCCTAATACTATATGCGCACTATTTCCTTCAATAAGAGATACTAATTCAGGAACCTTGCCCTGGATACTCCTGCAGTTTACCAATATTACGTTAACTTTTCCTGTTTTTGGTCTCTGAGGACGGACGTTCTTTATCAACGATGATAATGTCCTCTCTGGTAAGCCGTCAGGTATTTTATCGTTTCGCCCAAGGGGGGTCCCTCTAACCTAAAAAACCCCCGTGTGCACGCCACACGTTCTCTGCTACCCTAGTAGCTGCTTCCGGTGTGTAGTGCACGCCTGACCTGTCTAGGGGGGCCCTACAGTTCTCCACCCAATAACGGAGGTCGATGAATTTGCAACCATTATAGTCGCAGAGTCGTCTGAGCCTCTGGTTTAGACCCTCCACACGGCTCCAAACCAGAGGACCGCGATCGACTCTGGGCACTATGCTGCAGATATTAAGCTCAGCTTGCACTCCGCGTGCGATGCTGGTTGTCTTCACCAAATCAGCCAGCCGCCGGAAGGAACCAAGGATGGCCTCAGAACCCAAGCGGCAGGCGTCATTCGTTCCGACATGTGCTACTATCTGCAGCCGGTCACACCCAGTGCGTTCAATAGCTGCCGGAAGGGCCTCCTCCACATTACGGACGAGACCCCCCGGCAAGCACACCGAGTGCACACTGGCATTCTTCCCCGACCTACCCGCTATTTTCCTGAGGGGCTCCATAACCCGCCTAACGTTGGAGCTCCCTATAACTAATAGGCCCGCCCTCTGTGACTGTCGGGACCTTGCCGGAGAATCGGCCACTGGCCCAACAGGCGAGACATCCTGTGGTGGCTCGGAAACGATGTCATCACCACTAGGAAGCACCCCGTACCTGTTGGAAAGGGGTAAGGCAGCTGCCACGCGGCCAGATCCCACCTTCGCCTTTCGGCCAGGCACGCGCGAGCCCACCACTGTCCGCCATTCACCATGGAGTGATGGCTGACCGGTAAGATGCTCACTGCCGGAAGACGCAGCGACATCAGGGGTTCCATGTGATTCCAAGGCCACCGAAGTAGGCATAGGTCTCACCACAGTTGCCCCAACGCCACTACGAGCCGACGCCTGCGCCTCGAGCTCGATGAGCCTAACAGACAAAGCCTCCACCTGCCCCCGAAGAGTGGCCAATTCTCCTTGCGTCCGCTCACAACAACCACAGTCCCTACACATGACTATGTTTACCCTACCCTATACGGTGACAAATTCCCAAGATAATCTTCTGATGAGCTACTCTGATAATCAAGAAACACTCACTGAAATACGAGACGCGAAAACTACGCTAGGTTTTCCCAGAAAAACTATTTAAAAGCTAAGCGCAGCAAATAAGTACAAAAACGCTTTATACAAACAGTACTCGCTGCTGCTGGTGCTCTCGCTCTGGCTGTCACAAGACAACTGCTGATTCAAGTGACTAGTGGCTAACGGCCGCGAAACAAACAAAGACGGTTTTAGGGCGCTTTCTGTTCTAAACGATCAAGAAAACACAAAGAAATCTAACACGAAAACTACGTAAAGTTTTATCAAGAACTGTTAGTTACTATGCAGAGCAGATAAACACAAATAGAATCCCTTCCTTAGTGGAAAGTCGTAAACAAAATGCAAAATAAACGCTTTATACAAACAGTACTCGCTGCTGCTGGTGCTCTCGCTCTGGCTGTCACAAGACAACTTGATATCAACACTTTCGTCCAGAGCTAGGGAATACGCCATAAAACCTTTACAGATATTTGCAAGCTGGCTGTGGACGTCGTCTTCTATGTCCTCTATGCGACGCATAATGGTCATGTTAGATAATGGCACAATCCGAAACTGTTAAACTTGAGATGGACACAAATGTCCCGCTGCAACTACCATTCATTCTTTTATTAAATCGCCATCAGTGAAGGGGCGCAGGGATTTTGCCAAAAGCAAAGCAATTTTGTAACTCACTCTGCCTCAGTTGATTTTTCTTCGTCATCCAGATCTTCTTCAGATAGCTTCCTTTTAAGTTTAATAACTTCCTGTGCTCGATCTGGTCCATCGCATTTTCCACTTTCGTAGTCTTTCGCGTGGTACGACATATAATTCGCTGCAAATTAAATTTCGTAAAAGAATTCAGCGTTTTGTGACATACTAAACTTTTGCAACACCCTCTTTTTCTGTAAACAGATACAACTCCTCGCAATGGGGGTTGAACTGCGAAAGCATGGTTGGGGCTACACAACGGCGACTTGACATGATTCTTAACCAGCGAAGCGACTGTTAGAGCTGATCGTAGTACTTCAAACGTTACACAGTCGGCGCGAATTCAATAGGCATGCTGCGGCCCTATTCAAACGTGCGCGCGCATTTCCCCTCCCTCCCGCCCCTCCGTCACTACTCAGCAACCTTGCTCCTGGTCGCGAGCACGTGCCTGAGCATACGCGAGTACTCGCGCTCAAAACCGGCCAGTTGTTAAGCCCTGCTATAAGACAAGCGTGAGGCTCAGCGTCTAAAATCCGACAGCTAACAGCTGTTGTAATGTACAGGGCAACAATTATTGAACTGTAAGCATTAAAATCGTTGTAACTTGTGAACGGTTTGCATTATGATGTTCAACCTGCACGGCTGACCGCGGGACATCATGGGAACCAGTATGCACTGTGTGGTTTGGCTTAGCGACGAAGACCACTTTTCTTGCAGTGGGGGACTAAGAATCCGCAATTCGCGATCGAGAAGTCTCTTCAGCCTCAGCTGGTTACTCTGTGGTGTGCAATGTCCAGTCACGGATTAATCGGTCCGATATTCCTTGATGGCACAGTGACTACCGAACGGTACGTGAAAATTTTGGAAGATGATTTCATTACCATTATTCTAAGTGACTCATACTTCGACAAGATGTGGTTCATGCCAGACGCAGCTCGACCCATCGAAGCCGGAGAGTGTTCGATGTCCTGGAGGAGTACTTTGGGGACCGCTTCGATGATCTGGCATTAAGGACAGTTGGAGCGCCCTATCCCGACAATGTTAAATTTAGTAACTTGGTTTCCCTGTATTTCAGAAACCACTATAGCCATTGACATAAAACATTTACAGGACATTAAGCTGTATATTCTGAGCCTACTGAACAACAATAATTGCATTTATGCCACTCCTTTCGGAAATACAATTTTTTAATTACACGGTTAAGATTTTGTATACTTTTTTGTACGTTATCCTAAATAATTTTAATTGAACATAACATTATGTTCTTCTTTTAGTTCAGTGGACTCAGGTTATGTATGTTATTACTCCCTGAAAATCTGAATACTGTACGCGGAATGGTTTCTGAGATTTAGGGAAAAAAGCAACAGAAGACGTAAATTTTCAGGAACGGCTTCTAAAGTTTCAAAAGACCCTATCTCACTTCATATACATTATTTTTTTTAATTTTTAGTCACTCAGAGGCACCCTGCACCACACTGTATATCATCGTCTTGATCTTTTTCCAAGTTGTTTCTTCTTTCTGGATTCCTTAGTAGCCAAATGTGCTGCAAACTCTGCTTCATCAATGCGAATCATGTCTAACCGTTCCACTTCTCTGATGCAGTTTGCTCCAGAATTAAATCCTTTATGGTGAAGCATTTTCACTGTAGCAATATTGCCGTCATTAAAGGCAAAAATAGCATTACTGACCTCCAATTTAGTGTCTTCATTCCAACAAAAACATTTTTTGGTAAGCGAGTCCATAGAAGATTATTGAACGACTCATTGAGATTTTGACCATGAAGACACTTCTGCACTAATTCAGGATTTTCCCGGTCGCTGTAAATAGGTTTTATGATATCCATGACTGATGCTGGGTTGGAATGTTTGTATGAACTATTTGAGTACTAGGCACTGCGGTAATTGCACCAATAATCAGGTCCAGGAGAGCAAAGGTGGTGTACTGGTTTTTCATCAGTTGACAGTCTGTGGAAGAAGGTAGCCCATACGGCCTGCTTTATTTTCAACAAATCTTCTGTATTATTTCTAATGGCCATCCCATAATACTGCTGTAGTTCATCAATCATTTTGTCTGTGAGCCTGCCTCTTATGTTTTTACCATAAGAAAGTTTCTTCTCTCTCAAACTTTGTTTCAACTTCCTCAACCCGGTGCCCATCCGCTTCTGAACATGACATGACATTTAACCTTTATGACACAGCAATCCACAGCCTTTTATATAAACAATTACCGAATTTTTTAAGATCTTGAAGCAATGCACGTAAAAATTTTAACATTCTCTACCGGTATAGATTATATTTGAAAAATAAAATAAAGTACTTTCTATGTGAGTTTATAAGTTAAATATATATCATTTTGTTCGTAAAATGACAGATTTTATAATGAGATAAACAACCGAAATTGTGAAAAAAAAAATTCCGTTCTAACTCCCCGTAAGTGGGTCATGCAGAATTTCACTATTGGCCTGCGCCACATCATCGCCAATGATGCAGGCACATCGACCATATCATAACCTAAATCCGAATAACTGTAGTGACATTTACATGTTGAATAAAGTATGTGCACACCGTAGTTTGTAACTAATTTATGTTTTTTTTCATATAGTTCAACGCCGTATCTGCTCTCAAGGCCGCATGGCGTTCTGCTTCGAAACCCGACGAATCTGAGACTGCTCCGAGGTTGGTTGTGATCGAGTTACCTCGCAGCTACAGCTACGTTTGATCTGTGCGCTAAATCGTACGTACTTAACGTTTACGAGACATATCTCAATAGTTATAGATGTGGTACTTGGACTTACCGTCGGATTTTATTGTTGTATTTCCACAAAAACTGCCCTGTTACTCAACGTGATGTAGCAATTTATTATCATAAACGGGCACTGTTGCGAGGTAATCTATGAACACTGTCAGAGTCGCTCACCACTACGTAAGCTTCGTCTGTGTCCCGCTCACGAATGCCATATTTAAAAATAATAATAGCACACACTAAAAAACATGAAACAACTCCCTAAAATACATTGAATTCTTCCTCGTTATTCAAGCTACATGTATATTATATGTCATCGAAATTGGTTATGTCGTGGAAACGTAGCGGAGTTACTTCAACATATAATAACTTTAGTGTGTAAGTACGGATTAAACACGTTGAAGAATGTATAACCGTTATATTCATTACGTTGACACGTATTACATAGAAAATATCAAGCAATAAGACCATTTTCATAAATATAATTATTCAGAAGTCAAAGAATAAATAGCTGTTTCAAGAGTAAATATGGTTCTCTAATTCATGTGATGCTCGTCACGTCAGTAAATACGTTGTACCACACACTTTCTAAGGTAGCCTATGTTCTTCTTCAGTGCTCAATCCGTCTTCATACCAAATTTCATGGAAATCGTCTGAGCGGTTTAGTCGAGAAAACGTAAGGGACAGTGTTACTTACACTGGTGAAAACGAAGGGAACCTAAACGACGATTTGAAAACGAATCAAGTAAAATGTTGTGTTAATATTCGACGGAAACAGAAAGACAGGAACGTTTAAGAAGCTTCACCTACTGATTCAGAACAAAAACCTGCCAATGCTTCAGTCGGGGTAGGTCCTTTTATGTTAGGTTTCCAATCGTGTATATGTGGTATGAAGAATATTGTGAAAATAATGAATGAGTACGCCGAATAGGTTAAGTGTGCTGAATTAGGGACTGCGCTTTCTGTGTATATTTCTTTCTTTCTTTTTTTGCACTACTTTTTCTCAAAGTAACACTGTGTAACACATCTGAAAATCGAAACCTGACCTCCACCTCCCGCTCTGATTTAACTGTTTAACTATGAATGGTTAATTACATGACTCATAGATGAAACTTATCAGAAATTTTATGATATAAGACATGTCAGTAGAACAAATGTGGAAACAAATTTTTAAAAAAGATGAAATACTATTTATAAGGGGTGTTCCAAAAGAAACGAACCAGAGGCATAATTCCAGAAACCAGTACCTCTATGTTAGAAGTATTGACCCTGGCTGTTGAGACACTTGTCCCATTGTGGCACGAGGCGGTGAATGGCTGTCTCATAAAATTCCCAGGGCTGCGATGTTAACTACTTCGTCGACCGAGGTGAATCGTTTGCCCCTCAGAGCCTTTTTAACAGGAGTAAAAATGGCGTAATCACAGGGATAGAGGTCCGGACTGTATGTAGGGTGGCCGAGAACCTCCCACTTGAATTTCTGCACGAGCACCGCGATTGTGTTGGTCGTATGAGGCTTTGCATTGTCGTGGAGCAGAATGACCCCATGGGTGAGATTGCCAGGTCGTTTTGATTTGATCGCCTGGCAAAGGGTGGTTAAGGTTTGCGAGTAGCGCTGGGCCTTCACTGTTGTCCCGTCCTGCAGGAAGTGAATCAGAAGGGGGCCATTTTGGTCAGCATAATCTTCCCGATTCAACTCGAACGACGACGTCCAACCTACGTACAGAACTGGTTAACATCTCAGCCCCGGGAATTTTATGAGACAGCCCCTCACCGCCTTGTGTCTCAGTGGGACATGTGTCTCTACAGCCAGGGTCAATACTTCTGACATACAGGTTCTAGTTTCTGAAATTCAGCCTCCGGTTCGTTTCTTTCTGAATGCCCCTTATACTATATGTAGATGCATGCTGGACATTTGCTTTTTCCTCTGTAAATGACTATTTCTGATAAATTTCTATGACATTAAAAGATTTTATTAAGAGAAATAACTTAAATCTACATTTTAAAACTGTTATGCTGTCAGTCAGACTTCAATTCTCATGGGTGGATGGCCAAGGAGTTTTATATCTGCTTATTTTGCCCTTTCTGTGTGAAACATAGATTCATTGAAGGATAATGCAGAACATGTTTCTTCCTAGTGCTGTGGGTGTGAACGCCTGTGTTATTTTCAAATGGAATGTTGGTAACAAATTACAGACGTTCATAATTATACTATAAATTTATGGTTAATATTCCCAACTGCATAAATATATGGCTGCAAGATGTGCGTGCATGAACCCCAAACATAATTCCAGTTACTTTAGTTTGTGCTATGAATACCTTTCCCTAAATGAGGTGTTACCGCAGGATATTACCCCAGAAGACCGTGAATGGAAATATGTAAAACACAATAACTGACTTTGGTATTCCCAAAGTTAGCGATTAATATAGTAAGAGTAACAGATCTTCAACGTTTTAGAAGGTCTACTGCACGGTTCTTCCTGTTTGTTTTCATCAATACGCACATCTACGAACTTAGAACCATCTAAGCTGTTTATTGTTTTGAACGTGATCGTAAAGTCGATGATTCTCATGCCATTTGCAAATTGAGTAATAACGAAATCACTGCGACGCAGGGCATTAATACAAAAATGGTTACCATAAGTTAATGGTAATTGCTTATTACAATTCATCGAAACATGTACGTGAATGGTGAGCTTAGAATGCTTCGGTTAGTGATACTTATGGAGCACTACGTAACATAAGAATAATACGATTTCGTTAATGCTTGCTTATAAGCGAACAGATTGTAGTAGACTACCCTAAAGTAATAATTGTGTGTTCTGGTTTCAGAAAACCTCTTGATAGTCACGATCGCAAATTTAATGTTATTTAATTACTGACTTTGACTTGTCTAATAGTCATCCTCCGACCGTATACAGTATCTCAGTTTCGACTATGTCAAACAATAAGATAAATGTTTTAAATCAGGCGTATCGACTCTACAGAAAAAATGCTTAAGATCTGAAGAGGGCTTGTAGATAAACAAAGACTAGTAATCAAATAAATTTGAATTTGAGACCTTTACTGAAAAGGATTTTCCTAAATCAAACAGCTACACTACAACAGATCATGTACCTCCATTTTGTCAATGTCAAACAATGAATTTATTTTAGTAGTACTTGAATGTAAAACCCTGCAACACCTCCGCTTCGCTAAAGCCCAGTAGTTAGGGCATTAAAATAGAAACCAATGTCTTAAAGCACCATCTAACTGTCCACTCATGTCAAAGGCAATCCAGTGTTCAAAAATAGCAAAAACATTTCTAAGTCACAACAGCTGCCCATATCTCCAATCAAAACCTTATGTTCAGCAGAATTGCATGTAATAAACAGACGTACACGTCTTGAATGGTTTGTACCTGCTATAGAAATAGGAGCGAGTGCCATACGTCGTACTTTAAAACCCTGTCAGCTTTGTTCCATCTAGTTCAGTCAGTATATACAGACAACACATAAAAGACTTTCCTGGACGAACTTCATAAGCGGACCTGAGATCCCGCAGGAAGCAATAACAGCTTCCGAGTCCTTTCAGGAAAATAAAGCAATCCGTTGACTTTAAGAAGCGCAAGACAGCGAAAATGGATCTCGGCGCCTTAAAAGCAGTGTTTGATGGACTTTGATCGATAAGTATGTTTACGCAGCAACACAATAAATTTGGATGCAACCTCAATGAAATCAAACATTTATCTTGTTGCAAACTTTCTATGGACTTTTCTGTCGAATGACGAGACCGCTGCAGGTTGAACAATTCATTTCATCAAATCAACAGGGGGAATAACATCATTTACACAAAACTATGCATAACGGCTTTCGAAGCACTCGTAGACATGAAACTTGCAGATAAGAAACTGCTTAAGTTATGTTGTGTAAGTAAGTACAGTGAAAGTCATAGATTCGATCGTATGGATTATTAGTAGAAGACAAACATAGGCGGGAAGAAACATCAGAATACTTCCCTGTTAGTATAAGACGACATCAATATAGATTCTTTTCAGTCGTGTGATTCAGTCATAAAAGTAATTCATGGTACTGACGTGTAATAGTGGCTTCAATGGATAAACAGTGTAAACTGGATGTATTTGCACAGTACGTAGTTCGAGAACTGCAGTAACGGCTTATTTGTACATATAGAGAGAATGTTGGAATCTGAGTGACTTATTAAAAAGCATAAACGTATACCTCTTTATAGTGAACATATTTGAAAAAAGTAGTTAGTAGGCATATTTAAGGGTAGTATGAAAGGTAGTGTGGTTATAAAATTTCGAGATTTATTTTTTATAGAGAATTGCTGTTTTCGATTTTTTTTAAAGTTTTAAAGTTTCGTCGATTTTGCGTTTTCTGCAGTTTCCATGAGCATTTGTTCAGTTTCGACAACAAATCTTGGGAACTGTTTTCTCTAGAAGGCGGTGATTTATGTTGATTTACCGTATACATCCTGCAGCATAGGTTGGCTAAATTGGTTGCTATGATACCACTTTCTTATTGTGGTATAATGCAAAGCATCATCCACATTTCGTAAGGCACGTTACAGATTGTGTTGTGTATATTTGAACTTTTTGCTCATTTGGTTGTGTTTCTCCATCAAAGGGAATATTTAAAAAGAGAAGAAATAATGGAAATAGGTTAAGAAGAACAGGTCCTGTTAGATGTTTACATACAGTGAATGAGGCTAGAGCAATCACCACCAAGTGCTTCCAAGAAGAAGCTTGTGAATAGCAATGAAGTATACAATGAAACCTGTGCCACCAAAACGCTTTGGGAAAATAGTAAAAGTAATTGCAACAGTGAAAGCTGACGAAAAAATGATGCTGATAACGACGTTTGCGTAGCAATTAACGGATCAAGGGGCCATCAATCTAAAAATTCTAGTGCAGCTACATTAAGTATTGAAACAGGGAATTTGCTTGATGTTGAAGTATTGTCGAAACATTGCCATGGATGCAGAGAAGTGGGTACCAATAATGAGAAGAAACGATTGCATGAACACAACTCTCAGAAAAAGTGTGAGGGATGCAGTGGAGGAGTGGAAGGTGAAGACAAGATCTTTCAGTGCTCTCAAAAACATTGTGGGGTTCACTATAATAAATTCATTGGTGATAACGATTCCAGGTCTTTCAAATCAATAACTTACAGCAGTTCCTATGCGATCTAAAACCGAGAAAAGTAGAATACATCTGTCATGTGCAGAAACGTATTGGTACCCGACTGCATAAAATCAGGGAGAACTTTCCCAGCAAAATGGCCGAAGATGGCAATACTATTAAAGGGTGTCGGACTGACAAATCAGTCAATCAGCTAAGTGAATACGACGGCCAAGACATTAGAAAGTCATTAAATACAACCAGGAAGCAATTAGAAAAGCAGTATGGGTGAAGTTATACCACAAGATGTCAGGTGATGAGAAGCTACGACAGAGCTTTTGTTCAGTTTATTGGTATTAAGTACTGCCAAGCTGAGGCACCAGGAACCGAATAGATCCCTAGAAACACCATCCCTGAAACCGCTGCAGGAATAATAAAGCCAGTATGTAAGGATATAGCACGTCCAGATCATCTGAAGAAATGCCTCACTGGAAAATCTGAAAATGTAAATGAGCCTATCAACAATGTTGTATGGACGAGAGTGCCCAAAAACCTATTTGTAGACTTGAAAACTCTGAAGATGCGGGTCAATGATGCTGCGACGACCTTCGTTGATATAAATGCAAGCAGAATAAAAGTTCTGAAGCGCTTTGGAATTGAGTCTGGCCATAACACAGAAAAAAATCATACAAGAAATGGATAAACAGCGAGTCTTAGAGGCAGAAATTATAGTCAAAAATACAACAGGAGCAACAAGATCCCTCAGACGGAGAAAGACACTGCATCCGATTCATCCTGGAGCAGATAAAATTTATGAAGGTGGAGAGTTTTAAACCATCTCTTAGTGGGTTTTTCTTTACTTCAACTTTCCAATTGTCACAGAACACTGAAACGTTTCCTTATTATTTACAGTGGTGTTAATTTCGTGTGGATCTACAACGGTAGAGATAGCACTCTTATTTTTATTATAAAAACATGTATAAAATATGACTATATGTTTGCAAAGCATTGTCTTAATACTTTGACGAAATGGAAATAAATATGATACGTTTATCATTATCAGGATAGGGCACTGATACTTAACTCTATGGAAGTTCCTTGTTTACGCTCACAAACCGCAAATAATGGGAAGATTCATTAAAGACTAACCCCTCGAACTACACGGACATGGTCGGCCGTTGAGGACGAGCGGTTGTAGGCGCTTCAGTCTGGAACCGCTCGACCGTTACGGGCATGGATGTGTGTGCTGTCCTTAGGTTAGTTAGGTTTAAGTAGTTCTAAGTTGTACGGGACTGATGACGTCAGATGTTAAGTCCCATAAAGCTCAGAGCCATTTGAACGATTTTTACAAAGGACATGTTTGAATGGATTAGAATGAAATTTCGGTATAGCGATGCAGTAATGTGCGAATGAAACCTCAGCCACAATAGAGCACATGTGTGAAAGGCAAACGAAAGTGTGTTGGCACCTATTACAAGGACGGAAGGTGTAAATAGTACAACAGTGATGGCTGTATCCTGCCTGTGCTGTTCCTTCTGCTTATAAGACAACTACAAAATGGATGAGCCTGACTTACTCTCGCGAAAGTCAATTTAAAGTGAACAATTTAGTGGACAACCATATCAGAATGTGAGGCAAAACATTTTATATAGCGTATATTTAAGAGCGTGTTCCACTTCGTTGAGTTACGAGGATAAGCCCCTGGCCCCCGTACGTAGTATGCTTAAATTATGTATATGTCCATTATCGAACCATAACACTCAAAATGGTTTACTGTATAACTGAAAACGCCAGGTTGTACCAGGTTGTACATTCTAATAGCGTTCTTAAGA
Organism: Schistocerca cancellata; assembly: GCF_023864275.1. Taxonomy (NCBI): domain Eukaryota; kingdom Metazoa; phylum Arthropoda; class Insecta; order Orthoptera; family Acrididae; genus Schistocerca; species Schistocerca cancellata. Next base: position 412,779,210 of record NC_064631.1, read on the forward strand.
CATTATATGAGTTTGCATCAACACTACCTGATCAAAAGTATTCGGAAACAGCTAAGTAATGCAGAGTCGATCGTTAGACGTCAGGAGAGGCGGACCCGCCAATTTAAAAAGGAGTGTTGGGTAGGTAGTAGAGAGGCAGTAACAACTGAATGGCTCTTTCAGGAGAGTTTTGTGACGTCGAACGTAGGATAGTCATTGACTGTCACCTGAGTAACAAGGGAGAAAGAAACGGACATTTAAACCCTTCTAAAGCTGTCCACGTAGACTCTTGTTAGTGTGACTGTGAAGTGAAAAGCTATGGAAGAATCACAGGTAAACCGAGACCGGGCAGACTGCACGTATAGGCGGACAGAGACCGTCGAGCAAGGCAGAGGGTTGTTGTAAAAGCGTTGTAAAATCAGCAGAAGGAATCAGTCATGAGTCCCAAAGTGCTGCCAGCACGATGACTGTGCACACGAAGCTAAATAGAGTGGGGTAAATCACCGAGCAGCTCCTCATATAACTGATATTTCTGCTGTCAGTGCTATAGCCAGTACTTCAGGTGGTGTAAAACTGCACCACTACATAGTCGACGTCAGAAAGAGAGTGATTTGGAGTTACGAATCACGCTCTGGATATAGGTTTACCGAGTACTCGGAGAACGTTACCTGCTGTTATGTGAAGTGCCAAAGTGTAGTTCAGAGCAGATGATGCATCGAGGTGTTTTTCGTGGTTAAGGTTTGATCCCTTTGCTGTGCTTCAGAAACCGCTGACTGGGAAAGGATGTGAACATATTATCAGAACTGTGTACTGTGTTCTGCCTACGGTAGATGAACGGTTCGGAGACGATGATTGTTCGTATCGATGTGTCAATGCACCCTCTCATAAAGCAGCACCTCTAAGGCGATTATTTGTGAAAATTAATATTCCTTAAATGGACTGGCTGCTGAAAGTCCCATCCTGAACCTACTCAAACACTCTAAGACGAATTATAACATGGACTTCTCTCTAGGTGCCATACTACAACATCACTACCTTCTCTGCTTTCAAAACTATGTCAGGAGCTCCTTTGATTCAACTTTTTTATTATAAAAGTCCATATGTTGATGATGAGAGTATAGTGGATTCGCTTTCAGAAGGAACAGGGTTGAAATCCCGGCCCTACATCTCTTATTTCAGTCTTCCGCGACTTTCCTGATTTGTTAAAGTGGTTTGCAGCCATAGCTCCTCTAAAAATACTCGGAAACATTCATTCCCTGTCCTTGCCCTGTCAGGATTCGTTCTTCGCCTTTGAGGACTTCAAAGCCAAAAGGAAGTTAACATTTAATCTTTCTTCCATCTCATCCTTCGATATTTTGTGGAACAGTGTTTCTGAACTCTGAAAAACTATTTTACATTTTGATGAGGGATTCTCATATTTCCCCATGTCAAAAATCAGAGTAGTCCATTTTGGCCTGGCTCAGTTTCTCGCGATATAGAATTATATAATTACATGATGGTGAAAAAGCAGTACAAAGTTTCTCTTATTAAGCAGCATAGCGGACAAAAATTTATAAATTCTTGTGTCATCAGGCTGGGAGTTCTGACGAGGTACGTCAAGCTGGCTGTTTTCGAGTTGTTTCATTTTTAAATCTCTTCAGCGACTTTAGCACCCTTATTCTACATAAGTAACCCTGTCAGGGTAGCGGGAATCTGTATCGTTTCTGTAATATCTTCAAATCTTTCAAAGGGGAAGGTTACCCTAAAAGCGTACTTAAAAGTACAGGTGTCCAACTGGATCCCATCCCGCGACGTGACTGTCTTCAGGCTTGCAATTTATCAATAGACCATCAAGCCCGACACTCATTGATGGTTCCACCCCACAGAGCTACCATAAGGTGGGCCACCTGCTGTTATAAATAACTCTAGACATTTTCTATGGTATAAAGATAATATAATGTAGAGGATCAATCGAGGTTCAACAGCGTGATTGAACGATCTTTAAACCAAGTATGAGCGCAGCTCTGCGTATATAACTGTTGCCATCTTGTGGGACGAAGGTTTACACAACATACTCATAGTGCTGATGTAAAAGAGATGACCACATTTAGACACCAACGACAATGCTGTAAGCGTCCTGGTTCATGTTCATCTGAACGAGTGGGCCTAACACATGGTGTGAAAATCACAGAACAATCTCGGACATGAAAGACACCCTCCACACACTTCGGATTAAGCGCCTCATTCAGTACGCTAGATCAGTAGTCGTCTAACTTTTTTTGCTTAAGAGCCAGTATTGACATTGTAGGCCGACACCTCGGGCAACACAGGTGGTTGGGGAGTGGGAAGCTGGTAACGCGGCCAGTCAAACAGAAACTGGATTTTCCTTAACTATAGTTTTCCCTAAGCTATAGTTATTGACAGAAGCTTACCCCTTACTCGTTTTGAGTCAACATATTATAGGGTTCACGTAACATATATTTAAGAGAAAAAGGAAATATATATGTACCTGTTTTTTTCAACGGTTACTCAGAGACCAATTTTCCACACCTAAGCGGTTACAGTCGCCGAAGCCGTTGCAGCAGGATCCCACGTGTATTTTTCTGATTTCGAGACACATTTTCAAAGTGTCTTCACGCCATAGTAGCTGAAAGAATACCAATAGGTAGCAGTTTTTTTGTTTTTTGTTTTTTTTGTTACTCTTGTGGATTGAATATCTTGATTATTATTGCGACGAGTAGTGTGGCCAGCTATCCCGATCGGACCATAAGTCGGTAATAAGGATCTACAGAACGAACTATGAAACTGAAATAAATAACAAAGATTTACAATCTAAGGCAAAAGGATATTGTTTATATATTGGTAGTGTAAAAATAAATTACTAACCTCGAAACATGTGAGGTAAGAAGAATAATATAAACGTCTTATCCATACCTCAAAAGCAAAAAAAAAGGGTTTAATGAAAATTAACGGAACACGCTTCCTTTGTCAGCCTCACTGGCAACAATGGTGACGAATATTAGAACCACCGCGGTTCAGGACAAAGAATATGCAGTGGCCACTTTTTTCCTTTCTGGCCACGTTATCACAACTTCCCCTAACAGTCTTACTCTCAAATGGTTACTGAAGTTTTGAATGTCGCTTTTCTTTTGCTCCTTACATTGTTTTACAATAGCCTTAATTTGAGTTCATACTACTTGCCACAAACAAATAAAACATTTGAAGATGAGCGTCTCTACAATGCACGTTTATGATCCATGTTAACTTCTGTTGACCGCATCAGCTGATCAGAGGTAGTTGCGCACCTTCGTGAATTGCCAGTATTGGAAGACAAACAATAAAATACAGCAGAAAAAAGTTACTGTCGGAGCACAAAAAAATGCGAATATGTTCCTGTTCATTTAAAAGGCTCTGAAAAGAGGGGTATTAGCTGCCTCATTCCATCTTCCTTAGTACATTTAAAAAATTTTCCATCAATTGGCCATTCACCGTAAACTTCCAAAAGCTCCCTTAACTGTAACTCACTCACACCCACTAGTACACCGTCGTAAGTCGCTCATACCCATTCACTTCGAGTTGTCCTTTCTCATTCACTCATTTAGCCCAACTCATTATTTCTTTGTGTTTCTCTGTCGTTGTTTCCCATGCCACAGCCAGTCCACCCCTTTTGTCCAGCTACTACAGTCTTCCCTCACTATCACTGTCTCCCTCTTGCTATCTCTTACTGCTAATATGTCATTCCCTCCTTCCTACTGCTGCAGACTCTTCCCACTATCTCTCTCGTTGTAATTGCCATATATTTTGTCTCTCATTACCAATGGCTCTCATTCACTTCCACTTTCTCTTTCTTTTTATTCGTCTCCCTTGGCGCTATCTCTTTCTCTCTTTTCCTTGCACTGTTATGTCACTGCCAACTATGTTCCACTGCCACTGTATCCCTCTCTTTCTCTCACACTGCCTTTGTCCCCTTGGCTCTCTCTATAACACAACAACTTTCTACTAATTTCCATTATTTACTATTTCTGCGTCTCTTTGCAACTGCCACCGTCTCCTACTCTCTCAGCTTAAAACAGCGCGAATATGTTCGCATGCCAAAATTTTTGAAAGACGTTTAAGGGTGCTGAGGAATGTAGAAAGAGGCTACTGGTACAACACTTTTTAGTCAGTCTTTTGAATGAACAGGAACATATTCGCATTTTTTGTGCTATGATAGGGGCATTTTTCTGGTGGTTCTCTTCTTTCCCTATTGCAGCAGGACATGTAAATCATACGAAAAGATATGTTTTGGTCAGTAAAATGTAAGTAGTTTACTTTTGTGAAGTTAAAGTAAGGCAAAACTAATTGTACACATAACACTGGATTTTACGTGGAAATGAAGTCCTGTTCTGTAGAACAACATGGGGCTGTCAGATGATAATGGAGACACTTTACTGTGTAACTCTCCGTCATACGTCACTTTATAAACTAATTTTTCGTCTCTCAACGGGTTTCATGTGCGTATTCTACGTGTACAAGTAGGGTAACCTTGAACCTCTGTATCTCCGAGACGTATAAAGATATGAAGAAAATTGCAATTCTGTTCGACATCTGGATCTTGGGATTACATCTTAAAAATTACAGTCATTTGCCACGCGTAGCCGTCTTGGAATCCTTGGCTAAGTTTTCATCCTGTGGAGACGGCGAATATATAACAAAGATACCATTTTGTAGAGTTTTCCAAGGAACGGACCATGAATTAATGATGCCTCCCTAAGTCCCGACATTCCCACCTTAGGTCACGTCACATGCAAAAAGGACAAACAGATATGCTGCATTTGATTAAGCAGGAGAAAGTGTATAATATTCGTACTTTTACTCTGTACTGTAGACCGAGTGAGGTAGCGCAGTGGTGAACACACTGGACGCGCACTCGGGAGGAAGACAGTTCAAACCCGCGTCCTGCAATCGTGATTTAGGTTTTCCGTGATTTCCCAAAACCCTCTCAGGAAAATGCCGATATGGTTTGTTTGACAGGGAACGGCCGAATTCCTTCCCGTCCTTCCATAATCCGATGGAACTGATAACCTCGCCATTTGATCCCCTCCCCAAAATCAACCAATGAACCAATCATTACTGCAGAATATTGACACTAAGACGATTGTGCTGGTGGGTGTGAAAATAGTCCCCAGACCAAAGGTTATTCAAAACACTTAACCCTAGTTATGAGCACCGGAAAATACTTTTTTTATGAGATGTGTTTTGAAATATATTTGGTACGCATGCAACTGACTGGGTTTCATATCACCAATTTCAAATTCGCTAACCAATTTCTTAATTTGAAATTCTTCACTTTCCTTAAAAGTCATTAACAGTATTTCTTTTCTAAGGAATATTTGTTGCTTTCGTCAATGTTCATGAGATCCCATATATTTTCGACAAACCGTGGCTATAACTGTGTTAAAAAATCTCTGAATTTGCTTGCCTGAATGTGTATTCCCGCGATTGTAAATTGTCCTCCAGCCCCTTAAAACCATATATCAGATTTTTCAGTCCAGAAAGTAGAACGTTTGAAAATCACTTTGTCCCCTCAGTTTGCATATCACAGTCTGGGATCTTACTGTTCTCTCTGTCTGCCATCGTATTTGCTTCTTGTTTAGGTCACGTCTGTGTCACCAATTTTTTGGTCTTCTTGTACAATTAATCGCAAAAACATGGTGTTTTAGATTCAGAATTATTATCTAGGGAATTCTTTTTTGATACAGGACCAGTATAAGATTCCAACAACAACAAAAACAATTCTAGATCTCTAATCTGAGCATTTAAGAATGTCATTTGTACTTAACACAAAGAATAATAATTCACAGAACTGTAAGTTATTAACATGAAAATACCCCTACAGTGTCCTCCTGTGCGAAAAACAGCCTATCCTGTACTTTTCATATGAGATCAAAGTCACAGTGCGAAAGGTCAGATGAGTACAGCGCCTGCTCCAATTCTTCACATCCCCAGCGTCGCGGTTGCCGTCTTACACACTCTGCTTCACGTGGTTTTGCATTTTCGTGCAATACGATTCCACTGTCAGTGCTCCCCCATCGTTGGCGTGTGATTAACCGAATGTGTTTGAAAATTGTCACTTTATCGCCTTTAGCTGCTAGTAAAATACAGTATACGCACAAGGCGTTCCAGTCGTCTGACCATCATCAGGTTCGTAAAAGTATTCACACCATCATATTAGTCGTAATATAAAATACGTATCGTCAGGTGATAACACCATAAAAAATACATGGCTATCACAACGTAATATAAATGTTCTGTCGTCGTTCTACAAAAGCTGTGCTATGGACTGTACGTGTGCTCTGCTGTAATCATTTTGCACAGTGAAACCAGTATTTTCCCGTACACTACTGGGAATTACACTATTGGCCATTAAAATTGCTACAGCAAGAAGAAATGCAGATGATAAACGGGTATTCATTGGGCAAATATGTTATACTAGAACTGACGTGTGATTACATTTTCACTCAATTTGGGTGCATAGATCCTGAGACATCAGAACAACCACCACTGGCCGTAATAACGGCCCTGATACGCCTGGGCATTGAGTCAAACAGATCTTGGATGGCGTGTGCAGGTACAGCTGCCCATACAGCTTCAACACAATACCACAGTTCATCAAGAGTATTTACTAGCGTATTGTGACGAGCCATTTACTCGGCCACCATTGACCGACGTTTTCAGTTGGTGAGAGATCTGGAGAATGTGCTGGCCAGGGCAGCAGTCGAACATTTTCCGTATCCAGGAAGGCTGTCAGTACAGGACCTGCAACATGCGGTCGTGCATTATCCTGCTGAAATGTAGGGTTTCGCAGGGATCGAATGAAGGATAGAGCCATAGGTCGTAACACATCTGAAATGTAACGTCCACTCTTCAATGTGCCGTCAATGCGAACAAGAGGTGACCTTGACGTGTAACCAATGGCACCCCATACCATCACGCTGGGTGATACGCCAGTATGGCGATGATGAATACTAGCTTCCAATGTGCGTTCACCGCGATGTCACCAAACACGGATGCAACCATCATGATTCTGTAAACATAACCTGAATTCATCAGAAAAAATGACGTTTTGCCATTCATGTACACAGGTTCGTCGTTGAGTACACCATCGCAGGGGCTCCTCTCTGTGATGCAGCATCAACAGCCATGGTCTCCGAGCTGATAGTCCCTGCTGCTGCAAACGTCGTCGAACTGTTCATGCAGATGGTTGTTGTCTTGCAAACGTCCCTATCTGTTGACTCAGGGATCGAGACGTGGCTGCACGATCCGCTACAGCCATGCGGATAAGATGCCTGTCATCTCGACTGCTAGTGATACGAGGCCGTTGGGATCCAGCACGGCGTTACGTATTACCCTCCTGAACCCACCGATTCCATATTCCGCCAACAGTCATTGGATCTCGACCAACGCGATCATCAATGTCGCGATACGATAAACCTCAATCGCGATAGGCTATAATCCGACCTTGATCAAAGTCGGAAACGTGATGGTACGCATTTCTCCTCCTTACACGAGGCATCACAACAACGTTTCACCAGGCAACGATGGTCAACTGCTGTTTGTGTATGAAAAATCGGTTTGAAACTTTCCTCATGTCAGCACGTTGCAGGTGTCGCCACCGGTGCCAACCTTGTGTCAATGCTCTGGAAAGCTAATTATTTGCATATCACAGCATCTTCTTCCTGTCGGTTAAATTTCGCGTCTGTAGCACGTCATCTTCGTGGTACAGCAATTTTAATATTCAGTAGTCTATATAGGGCACAATGTTCGCTTACTTCTCAGTGTCCACTCATGTAGTTTCTAACTCGTCCTTTCATATGAATTTGTGGCATTTTCCAACCGGGTTGGTATCTCCAAGGAAAAAGTATTTGCAATGAGTTGCGCCCCAACCCTCGTATAACGTATAAAATCTGAACGACAGAAAGACTATAATGTTTTGTACATCGGACCGACAAGCACTACGGAAGGGCAAGTAATGCGCATTTAAAGGATATTAACAGTAAACTAAAGATTATGTATCAGTCAACTACTAGGCTACGTCGATCGATTTACCTTCAGTAGCACTGTGCAGGTATAAAGGAGATGAAGAGAACAAAACACCATTTTGCTGTCATTGCCGACGTTCTTGCTGTTTTGTCTGATTGTTTTACGTGACTCTCGGGATGACTGACTCTGTTAGGCCGTGATTAAATCCGTTCTCCATTGAACTTTTAGCAAATATTCCCACACATCTACTGTTCCTGGGACTATTTATTCTTAATTCTTTGAAGTTGTACTTGAATTGCGTAAGTTGTTAATTCAGTGACAACATCGTTGATTCATAAGACATTGAAATATTATGCCGACAATAATGAAGTCTGTTTTCAATATATTAGTTAAGAATGAGGCTCTCTTGCTTCTGGTTTCAGAAACAAAGGCAGCCTGTCCCAATTTTTCTAGTAAGTGGTGTCAAATAATATTATTTCCTTTCCTTTATTGATGCGTGTGGCTTTGTTGATTCACTTTACTAAAGTACACTCATCGTAAGTTATATACCAGAGTTCCTGACGTTGAAGAGGACGTTTCACATTTAGTGTCTAATGGCTGCCGGATTTAACACGTAAATAAGTGGCAAAATGGAAGTAGTGTCATGCCACTGCAGGTACGGCATGTACTTAATCGACTATTGAATCCGGCGGTACTACATTCATCTATGAAAGAAGGCTCTTATGTACATGACTTGTGCAGTTGGTTGATTTCCTTTTCGTTGTCAGTGAAACGTCATCTGTGATGTTCGACTCGAACCGGAAGGGTGACGTGTGTTATCTGAAACGTTTCGTTTACTGCCGGCGGAATCAGTACTTGTCATATGAGCTCGTGCTGGTGCTACTGCTCAAAATCTTACAACATACAGTGACATTAATATCACAAATCGTACCTTGTATGAATTCTCACCACCTTACTTTTTTGTGAAAAATGTGTTTTAAGAGACACGAATTTTCGCGCCCTACACAACGACCCAGTGATATAAATGGACGACAGTCATTTACATAAATGAATTAACTCGATTTCCTCGTCAGAATTGGCAAGAGAGCGAAGAACTGATGAGATTTCACAAATTGCCACTGGAATAAATGAATAGGAAATGTTGTTTGCTAGTTGAATTATGAAAATGAATGTATAACCAAACAGTGTGACTGGGTCAAGCGTTGAAAAAGTGTTACAGAATGAGGGATGAACTAAAAGGTTAAATAATAGTAGCAGACATAGAGCCCCACGCAGTTAATAGTGATGTGTAAGAGAATAATTGCTTTTTACCTAAAGTTATATAAGGGGCTTTGTCAGCACTTACTGTTTTTTCAGTGATGGCGAGAAACACGGTACCTCTCCTAAATTTATATTACGAAAAGACTAATACACTCTAAGACAATAAAAACGACGCTCAACGAAACAGTTATCCGAATATTATGGAGATCAAAAAATGGCTCTGAGCACTATGGGACTCAACATCTTAGGTCATAAGTCCCCTAGAACTTAGAACTACTTAAACCTAACTAACCTAAGGACATCACACACACCCATGCCCGAGGCAGGATTCGAACCTGCGACCGTAGCAGTCCCGCGGTTCCGGACTGCAGCGCCAGAACCGCTAGACCACCGCGGCCGGCTATGGAGATCAAAATGGTTCAAATGGCTCTGAGCACTATGGGACTCAACTGCTGAGGTCATTAGTCCCCTAGAACTTAGAACTAGTTAAACCTAACTAACCTAAGGACATCACAAATATCCATGCCCGCGGCAGGATTCGAACCTCCGACCGTAGTGGTCTTGGGGGTCCAGACTGCAGCGCATTTAACCGCACGGCCACTTCGGCCGGCCGAATATTATGGAGATCGATAGATGTTATGTACATGTACAAACAAACAAATGATTACAATTTCAGAAAAAATTGAACAATTTATTCAAGAGAAAGAGCTCCACAAATTGAACAATCCAGTAACGCGTTGGTCCACTACTAGCCACTATGCAAGCAGTTACTCGGCGTGGCACTGACTGATAGAGTTGGATTCCCTCGTGAGCGTGACGCACCCAGTCTAATTGGCGAGTCAGATCGTCAAACTCCCGATATGGTTGGAAAGCCTTGCCAATAGAGCTCCTAACATTCTCAACTGGGGAGAGATCCGTCGACGTTGATGGGCAAGAGAGGGTTTGGAAAGCACCAAGATAAGCAGAACAAACGCTCGCCGTGTGCAGGTGGGCTTTATTATGATGAAATGTAAGCCCAGGTCGTCTTTCCATGAAGGATAACGAAACGCGGCACAGAATACCGTCGTTTTACCGCTGTGGTGCGCAGCTGCCGCAGATGACAACCACAGGTGTCCTGCTATGGAATTAAGTGGCACCCCAGCTGTGGGGCCTGATGGCGGGCTACAGCCCCCTGGCGCGTCTCCAGAATTGTTCTCACGTCACTCTAGGTCAACCGCATCCTTCTTGACACTGTGTTCGTTCACGGTTCAATCATTCCTGTCAACATCGTCGAACAGTGGCAAAGCGACTATTCATATGCCGAGCGATTAGCCGATTACTCCAATCAGTTACACGTTCTCTCTCAAATGTTGACATCTGTGAATATTCTTCATGCGAGGCGTTATTATTGTCCAGATAAATACACGGAATGAAATTTGCAACGACTTTATCCAGTGGCATCGACAGGTCCCCTGTAAACTATCCTTGCCAGCTTCGTGGTGAAATTGCGCTGCAGCAGCACACATTAATCCGTCCGCAGAATACAATTCTGTATTTATCGTCGATATCTGAATCAATACCACTTTGTGACTAATTTGCATAATTCGTCTGCGGTGCGTCATTTCTTTTCGTCTTAGAGCGTATAATTATTGGTCAAATTTAAAAATTCAAAAAGCTGTAACAAGCTACTCATGATACTGTAATATGTATGGAGCACAGAGACAGCGTTAACTCCCGGCGCGGAAGTGATGCTAGTATTAGAAAATGAATACAGCTATAGACTCGCGCTCAGCTCGGCTTCAACGTCCGTGTGATGCTCACGAGCGGTATTTCCGCGTTCTTCGTGTGTGAACGAGTTCTGTTTACCTTACGGACTTCGTTTGCGCGCCAGCCACTGTATACTGATCATGGCGAACAAATAAAGAAAGTCTACATTACGATTCAACTTCTGTAAGGAATCCGGAAGACCGAAGGCTTTGGACATGAACCGATCCCGCGCTGAAGATATCAAGATCCCGGCAGTGGAACTGCTAGGAATATACCTTCCCATATTTAGCCCCACGTTGAGATGATTAACGAAGTCGCGTGTGAGAGGAATCTGCAGCCGACCAAACACGGCCTCTACTTTTGCCATGTCGACGTCACCGTCGGTGTCGTCACTGTAGAACGTGCGGTCTGAGTATCCAGACTATACCAGTCTTCGAGCTTCCTTTGGTGCTTCCTTCCGATGACGTCCTAGTGGCTTTCCTGCCTCACGGTATAGTGCACGGGAAAGTGGCGGAGCGATGGGCGCGGCTCACCTCATACTCCATTCTTAATGGCGTACATCATATCACTATTGATCTCAAGAGCCGTGTACCGTAGTATCTGATAATCAGCGGTTGTCAGGTGGTGTTGATATTGGTGGTCAATCTCGGACATAGATCTAGCTAGTGTTGAAGCTGCTATTGAACTGGGTCGTCACCAGATGGTTGAGGCGCTTATGTCCTCTGCACATAGGGGCCTCTGCTGTCGCATTGTCGTCCTGGAGAGGGGTCGGTTAGCGTGCTATTGGCTGACATCTTCTCACAGCCGTCTCTTCTTTTTCGTTACCGATTGGCGTACCGACGCTTGAATTTACGCCGTAACAATAACAATCATGTATAGACTCTCACTCCAGGCTTCACATTCTCAGCAAATTACAATAACAATCAAATCTATTTTATTTAGCAAATGAAAGAATGGTTCGTCGAATTTCTATGATGCGTAGTTAAAACCTTTGCTGATACAGTGAAAAACGAAAAGTGAATTGAAGGGTCAATGAAAGAAAACAAGGTGACGAACTGAGAACGGCACTGAAAAGTAGAAAATAATTGCGTGGAAACCTCAGTGACTGCGTGTTAAATTGTTTCCAATGTTGGTATTCGTCAGAAATTCGTTTGTTTGGAAGAAATAAAGGGAGACGAACAACTAAATGGTCTTACAGTGTAACATATTATGTAGTTTCCCTTACTACTGTATATTATTCTAAAAACAATTAAGGCAGTATGAGAATATCATAGTACATGAATAATTCCTCCACCCTGTGTGAATTATTGTGGAAGTAAAAATTAGCCTTCTAAGAGGTGTTTGATTATGAACTAAATTATATTTTCACTCCAAGTTAGGCCACTCCTTCATTTATCACAGTTAAGTATATTTCGCTGGTATTAATATCACCATTATTATGAATTTCAATTTTTTAATTAAATTTCCGTGGTTTTGTAACACAATAGTCGCTTCACGAAACACGTGCATATTCTTTTTCTTCTCGTGCTCTACCGTCCAGAGACTGGTTTGATGCAGCCCTCCATGCTACTCTATCCCGTACAAGCTTCTTTATCTCCAAGTAACTACTGCTATCTACATCCTTCTGAATCTGCTTAGTGTAGACACCTCTCGGTCTGCCTCAAGGAATTTTACCCTCCACGCTGTCCTCCAGTACTAAATTGGAGATTCCTTGATGGCTCATAACATGTCCTACCAACTGATCCCGTCTTCTAGTCAGGTTGTGCCACAAATTTCTCTTCTCCCCAATTGAGTACACCCTTATTAGTTACTTGATCTACCCATCTAATCTTCAGCATTCTTCTGTAGCACCACATTTCGAAAGCTTCTATTCTCTTCTTGTCCAACTAGTTATCGTCCATGTTTCACTTCGATACATGGCTACTCTCCATAAAAATATTTTCAGAAAAGATTTACTGACAGTTAAATCTATACTCGATGTTAACAAATTTCTCTTCTTCAGAAATGCTTTCCTTGCCATTGCTAGTCTACATTTTTATCCGCTCTACTCCGGCCATCATCAGTTATTTTGCTCCCCAACTAGAAACCTCACATTAAGTGCGTCATTTCGTAATCTGATTCCCTTAGCATTACCTGATTAACTTGAGTACATCCCATTATCTTCGTTTTGCTTTTGTTGATGTTCATCTTATATCCTCCTTTCAAGACATTGTACATTCCGTTCAACTGCTCTTCCAAGTCCTTTGCTGTTTCTGACAGAATTGCGATGTCATCGGCGAACCTCAAAGTTCTTTTTTTGTCTCCATGGACTTTAATTCCACTCCAAATTTTTCTTTTGTTTCCTTTACCACTTGATCAATAAAGAGATCGAATAACATCGGGGATAGCTAGAACCCTGTCTCACTCCCTTCCCAACCACTGCTTCCCTTTCATGCCCTCGAATCTTATAACTGATATCAGGTTTCTGCACAAAACGTTAATAGCCGTTCGCTCTCTGCGACGTTCAGAATCTGAAAGAGAGTATTCCAGTGAGCATTGTAAAAAGCTTCCTCTAAGTCTAGAAATGCTAGACACGTAGGTTTGCCTTTCCTTAATCTATCTTCTAAGATAATTCGTAGGGTCAGTATTGCCTCACGTGTTCCGACATTTCTACAGAATCCAAACTGATCTTCTCCGTGGTCGGCTTTTCCCAGTTTTTCCATTCGTCTGTAAAGAATTCGTGTTAGTATTTTACAGCCGTGGCTTATTAAACTGATAGTTCGGTAATTTTCACACCTGTCAACACCTGCTTTCTTTGGGGTTGGAATTATTATATTCGCCTTAAAGCCTGAGGGTATTTCACCTGTCTGATACATATTGCTCACCAGATGGTAGAGTTTTGTCAGGACTGGCTCTCCCAAGGCTGTCAGTAGTTGTAATGGAATGTTGTCTACTCCCGGGGCCTTGTTTCGACAGGTTTTTCAGTGCTCTGTCAAACTCTTCACGCAGTATCATATCTCCCATTTCATCTTCATCTACCTGCTCTTCCATTTCCATAATATTGTCCTCAAGAACATCGCCCCTGTATAGACTCTCTATATACTCCTTCCACCTTTCTCTTTTCCCTTCTTTGCTTAGAACTGGGTTTCCATCTGAGCTCTTGATATTCATACAAGTGGTTCTCTTTTCTCCAAAGGTCTCTTTAATTTTCCTGTAGGCAGTATCTATCTTCCCCTAGTGAGATCAGCCTCTACACCCTTCCATTTGTCCTCTAGCCAACCCTGCTTAGCCATTTTGCACTTCCTGTCGATCTCATTTTTGAGACGTTTGTATTCCTTTATGCCAGCTTCATTTACTGCGTTTTTATATTTTATCCTTTCATTAATTAAATTCAGTATCTATTCTATTACCCAAGGATTTCTACTAGCACTCGTCTTTTTACCTACTTGATTTTCTGCTGGCTTCACTATTTCATCTTTCAAAGCTACCCATTCTTCATGTATACTACAGTAAAAAAAAAAAAAAAAAAGCCAATTCCAGAAAAAGGGGACCCCAATTTTGACGGGATAAACGTTAAGAAAAAGAAAAAAAGTGAGGAAAGGACATTTTTATTAACCGTAGCGGGGCAAATTTTGCCAGCCTCCCCACAGCTACTTATATATACAACACGAAATGGCAGCAGAGGGACAACGCTGTTTCACAAAGAACAGTGATAAAGCATTTAGAACTTGGGGTGATTCAAGAAACGCTCTGAGCGTAGGAATGAGATCAGTTGCCTGGAACAAAATTTGAGACCCGGTAGCCCCGTTCCGCGCTGACGGAGTCAGTTACTTGCGCGTCAGAGGCCACGAAGAAAGGGCGAACGTCTGTGCCGCCCCACTGTGTCTCAACCGACCTCCTGAAAGAGGCGGAACAACCGGCGCAGAGAAGGCAGTTTCCCAGTCTCCGCTGCCTGCCACTGCACAGCCAACTCACCTCCGGCTTCCACCTTTCGTAGCGAGACGCGATTTCCCTCGCGTCCTTCTCAAGCGACTGCCCATTTCCTGCCGCATTTCCCTCCCTCGCAGTGGTCTCTCTCTCTCTCTCTCTCTCTCTCTCTCTCTCTCTTCACTGCTGTGGCTCTGTCCCTTTTCGGGGGAAGGCATGAAGCTGTTGGATCGGAGACCCGCCTTTTTACATCGATGACGTCACAGAGTACGATGTTGGCCAGTTTAACACTCTGCCGACTATATCTGCGTGTAGAGTTACGTCTCGACTCGGAAAGACTGAGGTAATTTCGGTACCAGCACTGTTTCTTCCATTCCTTGTTCCAGTCGTAACCCCTTCCCTGTTCCGAATTCGCTTGAGAGAACCGGATAGAACAGATGTTGGAAAACGGTGTTTTGACATTCCAACGTCAAAAAGTTCTCCATTCTTTTCTTTGTTAGAAAATATCCTCTTTGTTCTGTCTGTTCGCGTAACTAGCAACGAAAATACAAATGTAAATGCGCAAGCGTCATTTTAAATGGCCCCCTTCCTTTCAACTTGGACAACCCCGCCAATTTTTAAATCATGGGGGAAATTTTGTTTTACGCGTTACATGATTAGCAAATGATACGTGTCATAATAACACCCATGAGACAGAAAGTTGGTAAATGACATTCCCGGGAGAAGTAGTACGTTGTTTATCTGAAAATGGAATCTCCATAACATTTGAAATAACATACTACATTCAGTTCTAAACAGTCATACCAATAATTGTCGTAGCACCTGAGCAGGAGTGAGTAAGTAGATTAAAATGCTCCAAATTTTTGGGTGCACATATTGATGGAAACATGAACTGGAAGAGTTTCTCAAACTGTCAAATGTAGCTGCTTTTGCTACCAACGTGTTAACCCCCTGAGGTATTTTGCATATTTCCACTCAATAATGTCCCACGCAACAGTTTCCTGGGGTAACTCACCACTTAGAAAGAAAGTATCGATTGCACAAAAGCAGCCAGAAAGGATAACATCTACATGTACATAGTTACTCCGCAATTCACACTTAAGTGCCTAGCAGACGGTTCATACTACTTGTCTACCATTCAACTGTCGAATGGGGCGAGGGAAAAAGGAACACCTAAATCTTTCCGTTCGAGCTCTGATTTCTCTTATTTTATTATAGTGATCATTCCTCCATTCCTCCCTACGTAGGTGGGTGTCAACAATATATTTTTCCATTCGGAACAGAAAGTTGGTGATTGAAATTTCGTAAATAAATCTCGCCGCAAGGAAAACCGCCTTTGTTTTAGTTACTCCCACCCAAACTCCCGTATCATATCAATGACAGTCTCACCCCTATTGCGCGATAACACGAAAGGAGCTTCCCTTCTTTGCACTTATTCAATGTCCTCCGTCAATCCTACCTGGTAAGGATCCCACACCGCGCAGTAGTATTCCAGCAGAGGACAGGCAAGTGTACCTTACGCTGTCTCTTTAGTGGCTTTGTCGCATCTTCTAAGTGTTCTGCCAACAAGGCGCAGTCTTTGTTTCGCCTTCCCCACAATGTTATCTATGTGTTCTTTCCAATTTAAGTTCGTCGTAATTGTAATTCCTAGGTATTTAGTCAAATTGACAGCCCTTAGAATTGTGCGATTTATCATATAACCAAAATTTATCGGATTTCTTTAGTACCCATGTGAATGACCTCCAACTTTTCTTTGCTTAGTGCCAATTGCAACTTTTCGCACCATACAGAAATTCTCTCTAAATCATTTTGTGATTGAAATTGATCGTCTGATGACTTTACTACATGGTAAATTACAGCGTCATCTGCAAACAATCTAAGGGGGCTGCTCAGATTATCACCTAGATCATTTATGTAAATCAGGAACAGCAGAGGGCCTATGACACTACTCTGAGGAACGCCAGATATCACTTCTGCTCTACTCGATGATTTACCGTCTATCACTATGAATATGTGGTGTTCATCCACGGACGTCATTTAGGTACCTCTTCAAGGAGATAGACATTTTAACAGAGACGGCAAAAAACCTTTTGTTCGCTGAAGAAATTAGTCATAAATAATTCATCACAAGTTGAGAAGAACAGTGATGTTCATATATACAACACTAGGGTAGTAAATGACCTTTACTACCCATTGTTAAGGCTGCCAGTGACACGGAATGGAGTTTAGCATGCAGCAACAGAACGTTTTCATCATTTGCCCAGTAATATAAAATGTCTTACATGCAGCGTAGTAAGATTTATTCTAATTTAAAATCATTTAAAATTTAAATTTGTGGTAAGATCTTATGGGACCAAACTGCTTAGGTCATCGGATCCTAAGCTATTTAATCTAACTTAAATTAACTTACGCTATGGACAAAACGCACATTCATGCCCGAGGGAGGACTCTAACCACCTACGGGGCGGGGTGGGGGGGGGGGGGGCGCACGCGGACCGTGACAAGACGCGTGAGACGGCGCGGCTAAAATCATTTCAGCCCAGTCAATTCCTTCTATACCATATTAACACTAATTATGTATACATGTCCAATAAACAGTCTCGTTACACATAATTTTGATAAAAGAATCGCTCAAATGATGTATGTAACATGTAACTAAGTTACTAACTGACTGGTTTCATGCTTCATGATGTTCATTTGTTGCAATTTTAGCTGGCAAACAGGAGTTTATCGTGTGTGTATATTTTGTCTTTCATAATGACTCAGGCTAATAAAGTGTTTTCTACACGAATATTTCGAGGTGGTATGTAGATGAGAGCAAATGAACACGAAGCAACTAGTAATAGTTGTAAAGTAAAAAGTTAAAATACAAGTTCGTTACAAGAAACAGTTCTACGTTGTCTTCCTATTCCACAAACCACGTCGAGAAAGAATCTTTGTAACTTCAATGAAAATGTAAATAGGCCTACTGTGGAACAGTAATCTGTAAATAGCGGTAATGTTTATTGTTAATACGTGTTTTCTTCCTTTATTTGTAAATAATAATACTAGTCGTAAATATTATTCAGTTGCAGGTTCTTTGTACATAGCACAGAATAAAAGTATTATATTTGGATATTGCAGTAAGTTGATGACTCTATGTTAAGTTTGGCTCTGAGCACTATGGGACTTAATTTCTGACGTCATCAGTCCCCTATAACTTAGAACTACTTAAACCTAACTCACCTAAGGACATCACACACATCCATGCCCGAGGCAGGATTCGAACCTGCGACCGTAACAGCAACGCAGTTCCGGACTGTAGCTCCTAGAACCGCTCGACCACCCCGGCCGGCTGTTAAGTTTGCAGTGATACTAATTCAACAAGATCTTCGAAGCCTTCAAGGTTCGAATGGTGTGATACAAGTTTAAGAATGGTGTATGGCATGACGTGCATTGGCAAAGGACAGTTATGTGCACAATTATTGGTGGACTCCAGGATTTTCTATTGCCTTTCCATGGTTTCCAATTCTTATGACGCAGTTTTAATAAATATGAAAGATGTGAGTGGAGGGCGTGTGCGAAGTGCTGAGCAAGAAGCTATGCGATCAAATGTTGGAGTGAAAGGCATTTGAGGAGCTGCTGATGGGACGTGGCAGAAACGTGACCACACCTCTCATCACGGTATTGTTATTGCCACATCATTTGATACCGGTGATGTAGAGGCTCTAATAAACTATTTTCGTGGGTGTAGTAATAAAGTACCTGCCTATAATTGAACGAGGTTCTGTAATAGGTCCACGAGAAGGTGGATATTTCTTCTGCGATCTGGCAGACAGACTTGTGAGAAACGTACAGGGATGTAGTTACTCTACATGACTGCTGACAGCGGTAGACACTAGAATGTACGGTCGCAAGAAGCCATGGCTCCGGACGACCACGTGCTGCTACCGAGAGGGGAACCCATCTTGTTCGGCGTATGGCTCTGTCGCATCGTCCTGCATCTTCAGCAGCAATTTGAGCAGCAGTGGGCACCACCGTGACACAACGAACTGTTAGAAATCGGTTACAGCTCCGAGTCAGACGCAACTGTGGCGTTCAATCCACTGTCCGCAAAGAAACACCATTGGCAACTTCAGTTGAGTGAAGCGAGAGCTTATCGGACAAGGTGAAGGTCTGTTATATTTTCTAGTGAAAGCTGGTTCTGCCTCGGTGCCAGTGACGACCCTGTGTTTGTTAGGAGGAGTCCAACTCAGGACCTGCACACAACCTGTCTCTGTCCTAGGCTCAATGGACCTAACCTGGAATTACGGTCTATTGTGCGATTTCGTGTGAAAGCAGGAGCGCAAGTGGTTATCCCAGACACCCTGCCTAAAAAGTTGTTCGTCAGTCTTGTGATTTGACCTGCTGTGCTTCCATTCATGGACAGCATACCGCAGTATACCACAGAGACAGACTGGACAGTCAAGGGGGAGGCGTGTTTATAGCGATAAGAAGTGTAATAGTATCGAAGGAAATTGACGGAGATCCGAAATGTAAAATATTTGGGTGAAGGTCACGATTAAAGCCGGTTCAGACATGGTAATTGGATGTCTCTATAGGCCCCCTGGCTCAGCAGCTGTTGAGGCTGAGCACATGAAGCATAATTTGGAAAATATATCGAGAAGGTTTCCCCATCATGTTATAGTTCTGGGTGGAGATTTTAATTTTCCGGATATAGACTGGGAGACTCAAACGTTCATAACGGGTGGCAGGGACAAAGAATCCAGTGAAATTTTTTTAAGTGCTTTATCTGAAAACTACCTTGAGCAGTTAAACAGAGAACCGACTCGTGGCGATAACATATTAGACCTTCTGGTGACAAACAGACCCGAACTATTTGAAAAAGTTAACGCAGAACGGGGAATCAGCGATCATAAAGCGGTTACTGCATCGACGTTTGTAGCCGTAAATAGAAATATTAAAAAAGGTAGGAAGATTTTTCTGTTTAGCAAAAGTGACAAAAAGCAGATTTAAGAATACCTGATTGCTCAACACAAAAGTTTTAAGTACAGATAGTGTTCAGGATCAGTGAACAAAGTTCAAATACATCGTACAATATGCGTTAGATGAGTATGTGCCAAGCAAGATCGTAAGAGATGGAAAAGAGCCACCGTGGTACAACAACCGAGTTAGAAAACTGCTGCGAAAGCAAAGGGAACTCACAGCAAACGTAAATATAGCCAAAGCCTTGCAGACAAACAAAAATCACGCGAAGCGAAATTTAGTGTGAGGAGGGCTATGCGAGAGGCGTTCAATGAATTCTAAAGTAAAGTTCTATGTACTGACTTGGCAGAACTATATACCTATATCTCTAACGTCGATCAGTTGTAGAATTTTGGAACACGTATTATGTTCGAGTATAATGATTTTTCTGGAAACTAGAAATCTACTCTGTAGGAATCAGCATGGGTTTCGAAAAAGACGGTCGTGTGAAACCCAGCTCGCGCTATTCGTTCACGAGACTCATAGGGCCATAGACAAGGGTTCCCAGGTAGATGCAGTGTTTCTTGACTTCCGCAAGGCGTTCGATACAGTTCCCCTCAGCCGTTTAATGAAAAAAGTAAGAGCATATAGACTATCAGACCAATTGTGTGATTGGATTGACGAGTTCCTAGATAACAGAACGCAGCATGTCATTCTCAATGGAGAGAAGACTTCCGAAGTAAGAGTGATTTCAGGTGTGCCGCAGGGGAGTTTCGTAGGACCGTTGCTAATCACAATATGCATAAATGACTTTGTGGATGACATCGGAAGTCCACTGAGGCTTTTTGCGGATGATGCTGTGGTATATCGAGAGGTTGTAACAATGGAAAACTGTACTGAAATGCAGGAGGATCTGCACCGAATTGATGCATGGTGCTCGGAATGGCAATTGAATCTCAATGTAGACAGGTGTAATGAGCTGTTGATACATAGAAAGAAAGATCCCATATCATTTAGCTACAATATAGCAGGTCAGCAACTGGAAGCAGTTAATTCCATAAATTATCTGAGAGTAGGCATTAGGAGATATTTAAAATGGAATGATCATATAAAATTGATCGTCGGTAAGGCAGATTCATTGGAATAATCCTAAGTAAATGCAATCCGAAAACAAAGGAAGTAGGTAACAGTACGCTTGTTCGCTCACTGCTTGAATACAGCTCAGCAGTGTGGGACCCGTACTAGATAGGGTTGATAGAAGAGAAAGAGAAGATCCAACGGAAAGCAGCGCGCTTCGTTACAGGATCATTTAGTAATCGCGAAAGCGTTACGGAGATGATAGATAAACTCCGGTGGAAGACTCTGCAGGAGAGCCGCTCAGTAGCTCGGTACGGGCTTTTGTAGAAGTTTCGAGAACATACCTTCACCGATGAGTCAAGCAGTATATTGCTCCCTCCAACGTATATCTCGCGGAGAGACCATGAGGATAAAATCAGAAAGATTAGAGCCCACACAGAGGCATACGACAATCCATCTTTCCATGAACAATACGAGACTGGAATAGAAGGAAGAACCTATAGAGATACTCAAGGTACCCTCCGCCACACACTGTCAGATGGCTTGCGGAGTATGGATGTAGATGTAGATGTAGTATTCCAGAGAGTGTTTTCCAACAGGATAACGGTTGCCTACGTACTGCTCTTGTAGCCCAACATTCTCTACAGAGTGTCTAAATGTTGCCTTGACGTGTTCGATCACCAGACCTGACTCTAATCGAGCACATATACGACATCATCAGACGACAACTCCAGCGTCATCACCAAATAACATTAACAGTCTCTGTATTGAACAACGAATTGCCACAGGCACAGAATTATTTACATCCAGTACCTTTGCAACACAATGCATTCACGTTTGCATGCTTCAATTCAACATTCTGGCGGTTAAATGATTATTAACTTACTAGCTTTTCGTATTGTCGATGAATTTTCTTCCCCTTACATTAATCTGTTTATCACTTAATTATGTAACCTAAACAAAAGTATTCCCGAAATTTTATTACTCTGCATTAATTATTTCGTAGTGTTGCGATTTCTTCCATCTGTGTATTACGCTAATGCAATCATAAGTAACATAATTGATCCAGATGCTCTGAAAATTACGGCATGGTCTTCCTCATTGCAAAAACAGTCAACTGATGCAAAAGCTCAACATACGATGTGCGGTAAATAGTGTGGCTTTCAGCGGGATGCTGTTACTGAAGAAATGTACAAACAGTATCACTCGCTTCGTTGTGCTGTCATTCAGACAGTAAAACATTTGTATAAGGAACTAAGAGATGAGACGTTGATGGAAAATTGTCTTCACAGTCGAACCAAGAACATGAATGGAAGCTTCAATACCTGTATAGTATCTGGAAGGGTCTGCCAAAAACTGTGTTTTTTGAACTAAAAGTTATGGAGAAAAAAAGTGTTTGATGCTGCCTTATGTTTCAATAGTGGTGCCATAACCGGGACATAAGTTTTCTTTGAACTTGGAAAGAAGTCAGGAATTACTGCTACCTGTACTAATGAACAGTGTGTCTTCTATGCAGATCGAGCTGCAAAGGCTTCTTCACTTGGCGCAAGGATGAAGAGAAGACTTCAGAGAAGCCAAGAACAACATAAGGACGCAAATGAAAATGATTGTGGGACTGGACTGTTCTCAGTAACGAAAACAATAACAATATTTATTTAAATGAGTATTGCTACATTTCTGGTTATTTAGGAACAGTTTTCTCAAAAATAATTAGAGTGAGACTTCTCATTTATGTGTTTTAGACATTTACGGTATATTCGTTACGTTTGACATTTTGTCGACTGCTGGGAGCGACCTGAATTGTTATATTATTCTGAAATATCGGGTCCGCCAAGATCATTTGTAAGTCTTTTTACTTTTATCCAAAATCTGTTATGTAAAAATGCGACCGGTGCGGAAACTTACGTAAATATCTAGCTATAGTTCCAAGGCAAGTAATTATAAGTTAAGGAAATTATACCAGGTCCCGCCAAATTAATGTTACCACCGTAGATGACCGACGTCAACGTTTAATAACCACTCACAAACGGCCGGTGGCACCAGTAGCAGTGAAAGGTATATGCACAAATCGTGTCAGTAGGACACGGAAAACAGTCAAGTCAGTGACGTAATGCGTAAACAGAGCGACTTACATGATTTCTGAACGGCATGACCATTGCCCAAATGAATGAGTTCCTCAGCTGTACGGTACCACCATGGTTTAAGTATACCGTGAACAGCAAAATGGCGCTACACGAACCGGCGGCGAGGTAACTGTGATGGTAGCTGTGGAGATGTGTAGGGGCGAATAGACGAGGACTGTTGGGCAACAGAAAATGATTCAAATGGCTCTGAGCACTATGGGACTTAACCTCTAAGGTCATCAGTCCCCTAGAACTTAGAACTACTTAACGGGGACATCCATCCCCGAGGCAGGATTCGAACCTGCGACCGTAGCGGTCGTGCGGTTCCAGATAGTAGCCCCCTAGAACCGCTCGGCCACCCCGAGCGGCCTGTTGAGCAACAGATTGACTAGATGAACCAATGAGATAGTAACAGTGTCCCTTCAATGGCTGTTCAGCGAACATTGCTGCTATGGTTCCCAACCGCAGGAGCCTGGTTCATGAGCCCATGCTGTCTGCTGTTTATTAGGGACGACGGCAGGAATCTGCACGCCAATGCCACAATTGGATATCCACAAAGTGGAGACAGGTAGCCTTTTCATATGAATCACATGTTAATGCTCTATCGGACAGATATCCGCCTGAAAGCAATCATCCTGCAACATTCGTCGAAAGGATCCATGCTAGAAGGCATCTCCTGGGTGATCTTGCCACTGTGGAAGGCATGATGAATCAACCCGCATATGCATCTATCCTTGGGGACCATGTCTATCCTCTACATGCAGTTTGTTTTCCCTCGGCACGATGGCGTCTGTCCGTAGGACAATGACAATTGGCACACAGCTCGCTGTGTACGTGCGTAGTTCGATGATGAGCTTACCGTACTCCGCTGGCCACTATTCTCCCCGGATTTAGCCAAATCAAGAATCTGTAGGACCACCTCGATCAATCCGGCCGAGGTGGCCGAGCGGCTCTAGGCGCTGCAGTCTGGAACTGCGCGACCGCTATGGTCGCAGGTTCGAATCCTGCCTCGGGCATGGATATGTGTGATGATGTTAGGTTAGGTAGGTTTAAGTAGTTCTAAGTTCTAGGGGACTGATGACCTCAGAAGATGAGTCCCATAGTGCTCAGAGCCATTTGAACCATTTTTGAACCTCGATCAATGGGACCACCTCGATAAACCTTTCGCGCCTTAGATCCTCAAGCAAAAACCTAGTGCAGGTGGCCACTTCACTGGAGTCGCTATGGTTCCACACCCCCTGTTGGTACTTTCCAGAACCACACTGACACTCTCCATGAACGTCTAGTGGCGGACAGTGTTGCAAGAGGTGTTATTCAATGATGGACTAACTTGTCTCGACAGTGTAAATGGTTAGTATAACATAGTAGCACCTATCATTTTTTCTAATATGCTACATGTGAAATGACTAACACAACAAAGCCTCTAAATATATCTTAATAATATATAACGAACAATAGAATATTATACATTTTAAAATGTAAATTAACGCGCGTCTTAGCATGTGTCATAGCAGAAGTTATTTACTAAAATGGCCAGTACGCTCGTAAATTTTACATTTTATAATTTGTTAAGATATGTTAATACTTCTGGACCAGCTGGAATGGAAGAAGTGAAGTTGTCAGTCTGTGAAAGGCTAGACAGCTATGGGAATGGGGATAACACAGTACGGGAGGGATGGACAATGGGATAAAAAATTTGTTGGCGCTGAGAGATTTTGGACTGAGGACTTCTTGCGGAGACACAGCAAATACAGGTTGGTTTTATTTTATGGGCTTAGGGTCACCAAATAATCGAAAGTCACAAATTTTGTTAGGTCATTTTGGGACTTAGATGTTTTCTCGAAGCATTTTACGTTATAAACTCTAAAGTTTTCGAGGAAATGAAACTGCATCTTCATTTACGGAGATATTACCGTGTGCGTTGGTTGCCTGCTTACCTTCTTTACTCCACAATACTTTCTTTTTAATTTGAAAACTCTCTGAAAGCAATCTCTATTGTTGTGTCGTGGAATAGTAAAGAGTTGGAAACATGGAATATTGTCAAAGTTTCGTTGCCTATGCAGAGAGCCAGAGGCAGTAGGTTAGCCAAGAGGTAACAGGATTGCACATATATCGGAATGTGTCGTCAAGCAGGGGCAATGGCCTGGTTACACACAGCAGGCGAGAGAGAATTGCTTAGCACGCGGGTTTGGGTTAGATGGAGACTTTCGTAGAGTGTAAGAGATATAGCGTCAGCTGTACTGCATTTCACAATTTCGCATAAGTCTCCCGTAACTCTGTCGCAAGAACACCTAAGGGGCGAGTACGACAGATGAATCATCAGTAAAAGTGGAACGAATGCGTTCATTACAAACGAGCATGACGTCAGGACGTCGCTCGTGCTTCTTTTAAATACGCCAGCTTTGATAGCAACACGGCACTCACAGTTAGACTTGCAGTTAGATGTGTACTGGGTCGCTGCGTAGCGCTCAGCTCGGTGATCGACATGTTAATCTTTATTAAGGAGATGTTGCAGTAAGGGCGGCCCATCCAGCAGCAGACATGGGGGGGACAGTACCAGCTCTGGTCCTCTCTGCTGCTGCTGTCAGTCATCAACCCAGGATTAAGAGACATCACGACAGACTCGCTCGCCGCAAATGCTGACCACATCAGTGAGCAGTCGTCGAGATCGTGAGGGGCCTAGGCCCTGTGCATCCGCCGTCACAACCGGGTGAGCCGACGATGCTGGGGGACTGCAGCCCATTCTGCCCGTCCACCACGGACGAGCCACCAGGAGGAGCAGGGAAGAAGACGGGGTGGGATAGAGCACACTCCGCACTAAAAGAACGCCTCTCATGGCGACAGCGCCGGGATTCCAACCCGGAGCCTCCTCCAAGTAGCGGCTTGCTGTCGGCAGCCGAGCCAGCCGGCCAGCCAGGCGCCACCAGCTACGTTCAGCCGAAGTATGAAGTAAGGACATTCCTTCGCTGTGTCACAGCACGCGGCGCTGCGCTAGCGAGACTGTGCAGCTGGGAGCTGGTGTCATCGCTACGAGTCAGTGAGGACTCGGGAAGGTCGTTCATATCACCAAGCCACATTGTACTTGGCAGGAATAAAGGTGTTATGAATTAATAATGTTTCTTTGGCGTTTATGACGCGTCCACAGTCATTTCCTAGCATCCTGACAACTGGAGAGATCACCGCTCGGCCTCCAGTCCACCGAAGGCGACTGGGGCCACACTGTGAAATTTAATTAAAAAAAAAGAGTACCAATTTGCAGTGGTGCACTCTCAGTACCTTGTTACTCTTGAACCAAGTGGATCATTTCTATTCAGATAGTGAAGATAATTTCCGCACCCAGGGTGTCAGGTCATCAGAAATATCACTCACTAGCTCCAAGACGGCATTCCGCGTTCCCTTCAATAAATGTGAAATAATAAATCTCCAGAGAAGTTTTCAAAGGAACAAATGGAAGGCTAGTGACAGCCCAGACCAGGCAGTTTGCAAATAAGAAGGAGTAAATATGGTTTATATCAGATAGTGAGGGAACTTATCGATACTTTTGAGTAGCAAGTGCTGAAGTTTAGTCGGAAGGGAAATATTCAATATTGACGTCAGAGAGACACCTGTAAATGCACATTTGAAGAGGAATTACAATCGAAAGAGATAATATGAAAAGAAATAAGACTAAAGAACCCTGTTGGAAACATAACTAACTGAGGATATGGGCTGGATGTAACATGGTGCATCACGAGGTGCGGGAATTCATGATTTTGTAATTTACGTGTCCAGATCAAGGCGTTTTTGGCCTTATGTTAATATTTTCCTAGTGGCAGTCGTCTTTCATGGACTTACGTCATTGCAGCACAATGGTAAATACCTAATGCGTTCGAACTCTTTTACGCAAGTAGCAGATCTTAAATACTAGCTTGGACGTCAAAAACTATTAATATTTAAAGATTTTTACGTTTTCTGTAATCTCAAAGCCGAGGATATTTAATATTCTAGCGCTGAAGAAAGTAGTTGAATATGTAATTTAACTCTGATTTAGTGTGACACGTCTAGTCTGCTAGATGATATATCATGTAGGCCATGTGCCTACGACTATATGCAGGTGGCGAACTGTATGTTTAGGAACTATGATTCATTGGTTATCATACATTCTTTTAGTTTTGTTTGCAGGTTTCATTCATCTTCGTAAATTTAAATAACTCTCACTTAGTACATCAGTAGTTAATAGCTATTGATTAACTTACTTTGCAGTAAAGTTTGTAATGTTGCTTCCTTCTTGGTTGTGTTGGAGTTGTTGATATTTTACGCATTACTGTATGTGTGTATTTCTGGTAAAACAATGCGTTGGGCAATGTATATAAGGCTATTAGTCATTCTTCATAGATTGAGAGGCTTACAGTTATAAGTTACAAAATACTAAAAGAGGCACGGTGGTGTGACAGTAACTACTGTGGTATACCTGTCTAGTATTCTCAGTTTCTTTATCATTTCATGAGTCTGTTTCACCATTTTCGTAACAAAACTTCTGTATGTTCGGTGTGAGGAGGCAATTTCTTCCGTATGTCACAGAGAATGAGATGGGAGTTAAACCTCTGATAATATCAGATTGGTCATTCGCACTTTGCTTCGTAGTTGTTTCCTTAATACCATCAGCTGGCACTTGAAAGATATTCCTTGAAATACATTCCTCCATAGTGTCTTCGAATGATCCCAAAATAGAAATGAAAATTTAAGTGTAACATTTACACTAATATAATATACAATAAATAGAATAATTTCATTCGGGTTTTGAAGGGTGTGAGTAAATCTACCACATAAGCATTACTGCGCTTCAGTGACTTCTTGCTTTACAGATTCCTGTTACAATTCCGACGGGCTTATAATTTCGGATTACCTTCATTAACAGAGAAAATACGAATAATCGAAGAATATCTTCAGATATGATACTGATATATGTTTCTTCTTTTTCTCCATTAAATTACGGGAAAAGAGTATGGGAGGTTATGGAGTTTAATGCGGAAGCCTGCAGATGTAACAAGACTCATATGAGCTACGTCTACATCTGCGAACTCGAAATAGCGGTTTGTCCCTGTCCGCTGAGCTCCGCGGAAGTCAATATTTGCTCGCATCTGTGATTGCCTTCTTATGGAGAGCAATAATATCACGTTCCGAACCCATCTTCTACGGCATCCAGTATCGGAAACTGGCTTATTCGGGTTCGCTGGTTTCGTAATTTCACATCAGAAGTTATAAGGCTGCAGCGTCTTCTAAGCAGAGGAAGACCCACACACCGATATGAGCCATACGGCAAGTAGCTGAAGGTGGCTGTTGCCTTCAATGGTAGCGACAAGTTCAGTGTTACTTTAATAGAATGGACGCAAGGCCATGCTTCCATTGCCACAGCCATATGTGCAGGTGACAGTCGGTACTTACCAGCTGCATTTCCGAGAAATTTAGACATCTGGATACTATTTAAAGACTGAAGAAGAGCAGTTTCAATACAATATAGGGTATTTCTTCGTTTCGTCACATGTGCAAAACCACAGGAAAATGCACTGTCTCACAAAAAAAGTGAATCTCCCAGCGTTAATGACAGTATTACAATATAAAATCGCATGTGTACGCACCATCAGCGGGTATGTACGTTATTAAGAGTTGTAATTCTCCGTGAAAGGTGGAACGGCCACCACAAGAGAGGATGTCCGTATTATGCACCAAGCACATCATAATCTCTTCACTTCCTCGCCTGACATCCGAGAACAAGTAATAGACTCCGTGCAACATCCTGTGGCAACCAATACCATTGGTCGGAGACTAGAAGCAGCTGGACAACCAAATTATTGTCCTACTAGCTGTGAAACCGGCCGTTGCCTGAGTATTGATTTATAGCTGTGTCCGGTACTTCATTAGCGTGGGTTTATGTTTGACTAGTCAAGCTTCTTTGTAAACAAGGTTAGAAGTTGTATCATTTGGAACATGAACGAAGAGCTAATAGAGGAGGAGCTAATGGAGGAGTGAGCCATGTTGACCTGCCGGACGTGCAACACGCATTGCCTGGCATTGTGCTTTGATGATGGTCATGGTTTAACATAAGCTGACCAGGAAATGTACGCATTGAAAAGTAGATGGTAAAAGGTAAGGAATAAGTTGGATTAGGGGTATAAAAATTCGCTCAGTTGTTCCAGTTCCCACCAAAACTTCTGGTTCCGTGATGTTGCGTTGGAGAGGAGCAACTTTATTTCAATGTCAGTTTACTGGCTTTCGGGGTGCCAATACAGCCACCTCAGTAGTGGAAAGACGATATGATAATGAAGGGCGAATCTCGTGTCACCGATGACGACCCGAATTTGAGGACAACATATCGTCCAGTTCTCGAGTAGAGAGTGTCTCATACCCGGCCGGGAATCGAACTTGTGCCCCTTAGAGAAGTATTTTAAGCCTCTGTGAGAGAAGGATTTTGAGAGCGAGATAGTGCATGAAGCTCTCGATCAGATTTAAGCAGCGTCTCATTTTCGGAAGGAGTATCCAAAAAATCAATTAATGCCTTTTGTTCTTGAACAACAGCAAGTGTCGACTCACGATGCACATTGGACTTTTGAGACCTCGTAGTGCTCAGGCGTTTAGCATTTCTGGTAAGTTCCTATGAGACCAAACTGCTGAGGTCATCTGTCCCTCGAATTACACATTACTTAATATAGCTTAAACTAATGTACGCTAAGAACAACACACACCTACACACCATGCCTGTGGAGGGAAGCTCGAACCTCCGCGCTGGGGGGAGGGGGGGGGGGAGGGGGGAGCCACGCGAACACTGGCAAGGCGCCCAAGACCGCGCGGCTACCCCGCATGCTGTGCTGCCCAGAAAGACTCGACCATTTTCTAGATGCAGTCATTCGTAAACAAAACGAAGCAAAAATATAATGAGTAATGACCCAAATCAGAATTCGTTGTTTCTAGCAAAGACTGAAAAATAAAACCTGTCGAAAGAAGCAAAGCAATGTCGTTAAGATTTCAATACACAAAGTGAAAGCAGTAAATCCGTATAACTTAGTCAAGTAAATGCGCTGATTCTTCTTGTTCGTAAAGATAAGACTGCGGCCCTTAAGTTTGTCACTGTCGTAAATCAGCGAAAATGTATCTGTTACTGAGTTAAAAAACCTAATAGCCTCGTGTGTTTCTTATCTGCTGTGCTACGAATTTAACAGCGCCACATATTTGCGGTTCGGTGTACTACGACGTGATGTTCAAATATATGAACTACTAAGCTGAGCTGATGATTTCAGACTAAACTTTAAATTACAATGTCTTTTTTTCGGGTTATAATTTTTATGAAAGTAAGTTGTCCCAAGCTATTTTCAAGTTACCTGTGAAAACCCCATTAATATTTATGTAGGTTTGTGGACTGGCGCATTCAAAGAGACAAACAAATTCTAATGGCTCTGAGCACTATGGGACTTAACATCTGAGGTCATCAGTCCCCTAGACTTAGAACTACTTAAACCTAACTAAGCTAAGGACAACACACACATCCATGCCTGAGGCAGGATTCGAACCGGCGACCGTGGCAGCAGCGCGGTTCCGGACTGAAGCGCCTAGAACCGCTCGGCCACAACGGCCGGCAAAGAGACAAACAGACACATTACGGTATTATAGTTTTATTATTAGTACACTTTCGTAGCCTACCGTTAGCTCCACAACACAAACGGCTGCCTATTGACCAGCTCCGTGACCGGGAAGCATGATGAATGCCTCCGCACTGTAGATGTGTGATGAATCGTGGTAATGCACTACCATCATCGGCGAATATGGCGGCGAACTGTGGAAAGATTGCATTCTTCCAGTGTTTTGGAGAAGCACAGGGGTCTTACATCTGGCCTCATGATGTGAGGAGCTATCTAGTATGAATTCGGATCACAGCTGGTAACGACTGTGAGAACGCTGACCGCACAGCGGGGAATAGTGTGTTGCTATTTTTCAACAGGACAATGCCCGTCCACATATGGCACGAGTCTCTATGAACAGTCCCAGTGGCGTGAGATACATCCATAATTGGTAGATCTGCCCACGATGGAACATGTGTGGGACCAAATAGGACGCCACATCGTCCAAGTGCCGGTATCCAAGATATCAATGACCAGTTACCTCAGTTATGGCCCTGATTCATTCAGGAGATAATGCAGTGGTTGTATGACACTCTTCCAAACCAGATCCATGCATGCATCCAGGTCTGATAAGTGGGCTCCTACAGCGAAATTCTTTGTAAATTTGACTCGATTACATACCTTCTCCGCCTGTGAAGTTTGATTTCGTTTCTTTATCCCCTTCTGTGTCCTTTTACCTGGCAGTGTAGTTCACCTGTCAACGAAAACATCACTGAGCCAAGTCCAAACCAGTTGGTTGTCGGTGTTATCATTTATAAAGAGAGGGTGTTTAACCCAAGTTTAGAAAATGCCATTCACCGTGTTCAGGTCGTGCATCAAACCATCTCAGATTCTTTGCCTTAAAACTGTTGCTCCCACAAGCTTCTCCCCCCCCCTTTCCCTTCCCTCCTCACCAAACGCCCAAACAAAATTAATGGTGACCACCTACAAGACTGAAAGTATCGTAGCATGTAAGGCAAACCATCTGCCCACACAAATTGGTTGTATCCATCCGTGACGCTGATGTACTGTTCCACCCAAACAGCTCCTTTCGTCTCGATCTCCAAAATAAACAGCTGAGGCAAAGCATTATGATCACTGACAACAGCGAGATTAAATATTGGCTGTTGGTGACGTGGGCACGTGACATAGTAAGGAAAGTATACAACTGGAACGGAGACGAATGGGTAAACATTGTAGTGACGATATGGTCCAAAAGTGGGAAAGTCCACTGACATAAGCGACTTTGATAAATGACAGGTTGATGTGGCCCAGCGACTGGGAACGAGCATCTCGGAAAAGGCGAAAGTAATCGGTTGTAGATGTGCTACTGTGCCAGCTTCCTTGGAATGTGACTGAATGGCGGTGAAACCATGAGTATGCGACAAGGTTCTGGCTGCCCATACCTCGTCACAGAATGTGGAAGTGGATATGTATCCAATCTGAACAGAAGATATAAAGATCAAAAGGGGAACTGTGGCAGATCTGTACAGTTTTGCTGCTGGTAAAAGTGTTAGGAAGCCCACTGTCCAACTCAGAATGCTGACTATGGGGCTCTGCAGTGGATCGCGCCTACATTTTCCAATTTTGGCCTAACGACGTCATTTACAACTGCAATAGAGGAAATAGAGATTGCACCATGGATAAATGGAAACGTACTGTTTGGTCGAATGAATCAAGTATCTTGTTACAGTGGTTCGATGCTTGTGCGTGGATACGTCTTCATCCAGGCGAATGTGTTCTTAAAACACGTCCCATACCACGGAACGGCAATATGGTACTATGAGGGAAATGTACCTATGCCTCCATGGAACCTGTGTTAGTACTTGAACGCATCATGATAGCTGTAGAGTGAATGAAAATTGTTGGAGACTACCTGCATCCCTTCATGCTCGATGTCTTCTCCTACGGCTGTAGCATCTTCCTACATGGTAACTGTCACAAGGCTGGAACCATGTTACAGTGGTTTGAGGAGCATGGTAGTAAAATGTTGTTTTCTTGGCCACCATGTTTGCCAAATCGTAACCCTATGGAACCCATCTGGCAAGCTTTCGGGCGCCAACTGCACGCCTACGAATCGCCGTCCCGTAAATGAAAATACCGTATGTACACTTGTTATGAAACATTCTTCCGGAAAACAACACTCTTCTGTTGCGTTCCAGAGGCGAGCAAACACGATGTGAAGTAGGTGGCCATAACGTATTTGGTTATCGAAGTAAATCCCGCCTTGAGACCATGGTTCTGAGGAGCATCTCTCTGTACAACAGCCCAACAGCAACAGATGCCACCAGGTCAATCTCTCTCATCGACATGTTTCAGCTACATGTTAACACCTATTCCTGTCACAAATAGGCTTACCTTCCAGATGGCAGCATAGGGATGTCTAAACTAAATATCCTTACCTGAACTCAAGGGAAGTAGTTATCCTGTTACAAACTCAGTTTCTTTAGTGTGTTAAGAAAACCAAATTATCCCGGGCATGATCGATATCATATTGCCGAATCAACATTCCAAGTTTGGTAATAGATTTCATATATAATTTCCTTCATACATACAGGACCTGAGCACCCAACTGTCACCTACCGAAGTTTTATTACCATATAATATCAAAGAAATTGCTAACCAAATTTTATTACACTGTTCTCATTCTTCCATATGTCTGATCTGAAACAGTTGTGGAATGATTATTTGTGCATACCTACACCATTGCTTGCCAACCTGCTGTCTGTAGTTATAAGTTGCATAAACTTTTTACTGTCCATCATAACCATTGCCCATACACCGACTATTCCTCCATACATGTGATGTGAGGCCGTGCTGAAAATTGTTGCCTTCCATTTTTTGTGTGAAAAGACGTTAAGTTTCTTCATTTAAAGAATTCTTTCTAACACTCTAGTCTTTATTCTTCACGTCTACTTATTTATTTCTCAACGTAGTCCACCTGACTATGAACACATGTCTTCCAAGGAGAGACCAGTTTGTTGATACTGTCACTGTAGAAGGTTTGACTTTGTAGACAGAGCCACAACCTTGCCTGCACTTGCGAGTCTTCAACACTATCAAAGTGAAGTCAACTAAGGTGTTCTTTAGGTTTTGGAAACGGATGAAAGTGGTATGGGCCATGTCAGGACTGTATGGAGGAAGATCGATAACAGTGATCTCAAGGTGTTGGAGTGTTGCACATGTCTCAGGGATCATGTGTAGTGTGCCTTTTGATTATGAAGGAGAGGGTGCTCTATGAATTGACAAAGTCGAATTCACGCTTTCAGTTTTCTGAGGGTCTCTTATAGACTCACATAATTACACTACGCACCGTCATCTTACATACTACAATTCAGGGCCCTTTAGTTACAAATTGTGCAAGTGAAGTGGAGAAGTCGACTAAATAATACGCATGACGTACCTGAACCGATATAAAAAAAAAAAAAACAGAGTAAAAAGTTGAGACACATTACTTTTCATCAGTCCCTCGATTTTAGGCCTTATTGGTTCACAAACATGCTATGCTTAACTCTAGATCAGGCAAAATTCTGGGGCTGCTTTATTGGGACCCAATAAGCATGACAGGCAAAGATTTAGAAATCACCTATTATCTCATATTTCCAACTGTAATGCCTAAACGTAATTAATGTCTTTCCTTGAAATGTTTAAAAACAGATCATGTGAAAAGAGATGCTTAAAAAGCCTTTTATTAAACACAAAAGAAACTAAATATGAAGGACCGACATTTTGAAACTTCCAGACAAGCCGTTGCAGTTTTCATTAGATAAATTTTTCTAAAAATAAATTTATGTAAAAAATATAAATTTATGAAAAATACTACACTTTTAAGTCACTATTTTAGTGCTAGTGTCTTTCACACTCTCTCAGGATTTCCGGAAGGAACACAATGGCGCACAGCGAAGCAAAGCTGGCAGACACTATTTGCATTGGATAAGCAGGTCGGGTTGTGGCAGTTTTTATATTCATTGTTTGATATCCTTCTGCAACCCATATCGTTAGTGCATGAGGTGCATCTTCATGTATTGTTATGTAGGAGAGGTGTTGATTTCTCTCTTTTTTTCTGTGGGGTTATCTTCTGTGTCAGCTTTGCAAGCTGGAGAGGATTCCAGTCATGTTCATTATTTTTACGCACAGCATTCCAAGAAAAGTTGATGTGCCAGTAATTCAAAAAAGAAAAAAAAATATCATTGGCCAGCACTCTGTGTTTCAGCTCACACTGTAAGTAGCACAGCAGTGCCAATGCCACATTTAGTTAAATTCTAAAAACTGACTATGTCTGTTCTGTTTCTGTCTCCAGATTCAGGATCAGTGACACTGTCATTATGAAGCGAAAATACAAGAAACACATTTTTATTCTCGGCAGTATGAAGGAAACCAAAACCTTCCCTTCATAAAAGCCAAACATACTGCTGTGATGTTTGTTCGCTTTCCTATGAATAAAATCCGATGGCAATTGTCTTTACTTTTTCTGACAATTCCAACATAGTACAGCTTCTTTGTCTTCAAATACTTGGTCAGGTCAAATCAGAAAACTACGAACAGATCCGTTGAAGGCCTAACCATTCTCTCGACAACTTAACTAGATATTTGCTGACACTGAATAGATCCACAGGGCGTAGTACGAATATAGGTCTCCATGTTGGCTGTGTATACCATTTTAGCACCAAAGAGATCAAAATGGTTACTTCCATATTTGTTTTGTTTTAACGGTATGTACCACCAAAATACACATCTACCACAAAAACCTGGAAGCACTTCTATGCGACCTTATTCCTGGAGCAATAACTCTATTGACAATTTCCACGAAATTTTCGAGAATTTAACAAATAAGAGCTAGCTGGTCACTTTATTTCCATTGGGCTCTGGCAGTTCGGTCGACAAAACGAAGGTATCGTCTCAGACTCTTACACAGTTTGAGATGCATCACGGCACCGAACTTTTGAACGCTCCGCCCTCAGCCCCCCCCCCCCCCACCCGCCCCCCGTCAACAAAGTTACTCTACATTTTGACGAGCCCCTTCATCCGCACCTAATATGCACAAAAGGTCAATAAAAGCTCATAGTTAAATTACATCTCTCTCTGGAGAGACGATCCTTGATACTGTCAATGTATTTGTTTGTGTATTTGACGACTGTTTCAAAGATATCATCAGTGAATCAATAATTCGAACATGCGACTGCACTTTTAGCTTTCTTGGCATTTCCTATGACTCCAGGAAGGTGAGTGACTCTGTAGTGAGGTCTCATGCGAAGTCTATTGCCACATGGCTTTTACACCCAAATAAAAGTTCCTTTGTTGTCCCTTCCTTCTCCATATTCAGCAGTATCATCACCTCTCGCTCCGTAAAATAATTATCTTCACGTTTTTCCACCTCGTCTTGTGAATCAGAGTCACTATCATCACGAAGATCGTCCGATATCATGGGGTCTTCCTCGTCATTGCACATCAGCAATCGTGCATTTCTTCGAGGTCACATGGGTTAAACGAACTCCAATAATTACGAGTCATATCTGTGGAGAATATGGAGTGTTAAAGAGAGAACACCAGGAAAGGCCGAGTTCAGCATACTATATATTTTCACGAAATATTCACAACACATTAATTAATCATCAAGTGAGTAAAATACAACTCTGATAAAGTAGATGTATAATTGACACCCATGTAAGTGACACGTAATCGGGCACAGCTTGTAGGCCACTATCGTAACCACATCTGCCCTCCGCGAAGTTCGCGCGTAAACTAATGGAAGCGTTGTAAACGGCGCCTGAAGATAGGGAGGTACTAATGGTGGGGAAATCCGTGCCACCTAATGGAGAGAATGGAACAAAAACATGTCAGATGTGCCCGTCAGGCTGACTGCGACCGACGGAGGATTACAGGTAGTGGTACATAATTTCTTGCTTATATTTCTTACGAATGTGATGTGTCTCCGTTCATGACTGGCAACCACACTACTTACTCAGATATCGCTACATCCACTAGAGTTTAAAGATTTTTGTATTTCAACTTTCATTTAGTTCTCGTATGTTATTTGTTGGTTGGTATACTTGATAATGAACACACCCTCGAATCTTACTAGTAGTGCCTAATATTTATTAAAGATAACGTCCTGGTTTAGACGACGTCTTTAATTACATTCATCAACAATTTGGTGGCCACCAAGAGCACATATCATTACTTGGAAAATGCTGGTGATTAATGGTGTAATCGTCACACATTTTAAATGTTCTTTTTAGCAACACGTGATATTATTGAATTCCCTGTAATGAAAAATCCCGAATAATTCGGCTGTTTTAATGAGAACCCTACATTAGAGTGTTTAGCCTCGATTGATATGGAGCATAGCGTCATGCGTGATAACATCTTACGGTCAATTGCTCGGGACGATACTGGGCGGTGTAATTACTAGTCTGTAGCCACATGTCAGGCGGTAATTGGTGGTGGCAGCGAGCGCTCGCCGCTCTAGCTTATAGGTCGGCACCAGCTAAGCCTGTCCGCGCCTGCTTGTGCTCCAGCGGCCTGAGCCAGTCGGCCCGGCGGCTTAAAGCAGACGTGCTCCCTAACGTCTTGCTCACACAAGGCTGCCCGCGTCATCGGACACAAACGCCACCACACAACTAAACTATATGATGCTCCTCTTCATGTCTAGAGGTTGAGTGACGCCTTCAGATCAAAGACAGCTAATATCAGGCTAAAGAACATCGAAGGCACATCCTGTCATACCCAAAAACTGAAACTGAAACTGACTCTAATGTCAATGCACTTAATCTGGAAACAAAACTGAATGGACCCTTCTTTCCGCATCCTATCATATACACTCCTGGAAATTGAAATAAGAACACCGTGAATTCATTGTCCCAGGAAGGGGAAACTTTATTGACACATTCCTGGGGTCAGATACATCACATGATCACACTGACTGAACCACAGGCACATAGACACAGGCAACAGAGCATGCACAATGTCGGCACTAGTACAGTGTATATCCACCTTTCGCAGCAATGCAGGCTGCTATTCTCCCACGGAGACGATCGTAGAGATGCTGGATGTAGTCCTGTGGAACGGCTTGCCATGCCATTTCCACCTGGCGACTCAGTTGGACCAGCGTTCGTGCTGGACGTGCAGACCGCGTGAGACGACGCTTCATCCAGTCCCAAACATGCTCAATGGGGGACAGATCCGGAGATCTTGCTGGCCAGTGTAGTTGACTTACACCTTCTAGAGCACGTTGGGTGGCACGGGATACATGCGGACGTGCATTGTCCTGTTGGAACAGCAAGTTCCCTTGCCGGTCTAGGAATGGTAGAACGATGGGTTCGATGACGGTTTGGATGTACCGTGCACTATTCAGTGTCCCCTCGACGATCACCAGTGGTGTACGGCCAGTGTAGGAGATCACTCCCCACACCATGATGCCGGGTGTTGGCCCTGTGTGCCTCGGTCGTATGTAGTCCTGATTGTGGCGCTCACCTGCACGGCGCCAAACACGCATACGACCATCATTGGCACCAAGGCAGAAGCGACTCTCATCGCTGAAGACGACACGTCTCCATTCGTCCCTCCATTCACGCCTGTCGCGACACTACTGGAGGCGGGCTGCACGATGTTGGGGCGTGAGCGGAAGACGGCCTAACGGTGTGCGGGACCGTAGCCCAGCTTCATGGAGACGGTTGCGAATGGTCCTCGCCGATACCCCAGGAGGAACAGTGTCCCTAATTTGCTGGGAAGTGGCGGTGCGGTCCCCTACGGCACTGCGTAGGATCCTACGGTCTTGGCGTGCATCCGTGCGTCGCTGCGGTCCGGTCCCAGGTCGACGGGCACGTGCACCTTCCGCCGACCACTGGCGACAACATCGATGTACTGTGGAGACCTCACGCCCCACGTGTTGAGCAATTCGGCGGTACGTCCACCCGGTCTCCCGCATGCCCACTATACGCCCTCGCTCAAAGTCCGTCAACTGCACATACGGTTCACGTCCACGCTGTCGCGACATTCTGCCAGTTTTGAAGACTGCGATGGAGCTCCGTATGCCACGGCAAACTGGCTGACACTGACGGCGGCGGTGCACAAATGCTGCGCAGCTAGCGCCATTCGACGGCCAACACCGCGGTTCCTGGTGTGTCCGCTGTGCCGTGCGTGTGATCATTGCTTGTACAGCCCTCTCGCAGTGTCCGGAGCAAGTATGGTGGGTCTGACACACCGGTGTCAATGTGTTCTTTATTCCATTTCCAGGAGTGTAGTTTATGTTGCAACTTTCACCCAATTTAACGCTCAGGACCACTTTCATTCAAGCAGATAGTTCCCCTCTGCAATCCCACCCCTAGAAACTAACGTTCTTCATCTGCTGTGTGTTGTTTGTCAGTGTACGGTGCTCCTTCGACGTTTTCAACTTACGGACGTCACAATTCAAATAGCCGCTAATTCGGAAAATTCGATAAAGATTTTTTGTTTGAACAGTCCAAGAGCATATGAAATGAGTACATAAGATGATTAAATTTACAGATCAGTAGCACAAGCCGTCCTGAGGTACCAGGTGTCGGCCAATGCTGAAACAGGCATGTTGGTGTGTGGTGTAGACTCCACGGGCGGCAATACAGGCGTTGACACTGGCATCG
Source organism: Schistocerca cancellata (assembly GCF_023864275.1). Taxonomy (NCBI): domain Eukaryota; kingdom Metazoa; phylum Arthropoda; class Insecta; order Orthoptera; family Acrididae; genus Schistocerca; species Schistocerca cancellata. The sequence continues at coordinate 412,818,495 of NC_064631.1, forward strand.
CTTCGATCGTACAAGTGGCGAATACTGTCCTGCTATACACTACTGGTCATTAATATTACTGCACCAAGAAGATATTCAGGTGATAAAAGGGTATTCATTGGACAAATACATTATGCTAGAACTGACATGTGATTACATTTTCATGCAATTTGGGTGCATAGATCCTGAGAAATCAGTACCCAGAACAACCACCTCTGGCTGTAATAACGGCCTTCATACGCCTGGGCATTGAGTCAAACAGAGCTTGGATGGCGTGTACAAGTACAGCTGCTCATGCAGCTTCAACACGATACCATAGTTCATCAAGAGTAATGACTGGCGAAGTGTGACGAGCCAGTTGCTCGGCCACCATTGACGAGACGTTTTCAGTTGGTGAGAGATCTGGAGAATGTGCTGGCCAGGGCAGCAGTCGAACATTTTCTGTATCCAGGAAGGCTGTCAGTACAGGACCTGCAAAGTGCGGTCGTGCATTTTCCTACTGAAACGTCGGGTTTTGCAGGGATCGAATGATGGGTAGAGCCAAAGGTCGTAACACATCTGAAATGTAACGTCCACTGTTCAAAGTGCCGTAATGCGAAAACATCACGCTGGGTAATACGCCAGTATGGCGATGGCAAATACACGCTTCCAAATGTGCGTTCAGCGCGATGTCACCAAACACGGATGCGACCTTCATGATGCTGCAAACAGAACGTGGACTCATCCGAAAAAATGACGTTTTTCCATTCGTGCACCCAGATTCGTCGTTGAGTACATCATAGGAGGCGCTCCTGTCTGTGATGCAGCGTCAAGGGTAACAGCAGCCATGGTCTCCAAGCTTATAGTCCATGCTGCTGCAAACGTCGTAGAACTGTTCGTGCAGAGGGTTGTTGTGTTGCAAACGTCCACATCTGTTGACTCAGGGATCGAGACGTGGGTGTATGATCCGTTACAGACATGCGGATAAGATGCCTGTCATCTCGACTGCTAGTGATACGAGGCCGTTGGGATCCAGCACGGCGTTCCGTATTACCCTCCTGAACCCTCCGATGTCATATTCTGGTAACAGTCGTTGGATCTCGACCCACGCGAGCAGCAATGTCGCGATACGATAAACCGTAATCACGATAGGCTACAATTCGACCTTTATCAAAGTCGGAAACGTGATGGTACGCATTTCTCCTCCTTACACGAGGCATCACAACAACGTTTCACCAGACATCGCCGGTCAACAGCTGTTTGTGTATGAGAACTCGGTTGGAAACTTTCCTCATGTCAGCACGTTGTAGGTGTCACCACCGGCGCCAACCTTATGTGAATGATCTGGAAATCTATTCATTTGCATATCACAGCATCTTCTTCCTGGCAGCTAAATTTCGCGTCTGTAGCACGTCATCTTCGTGGTGTAGCAATTTCAATGGCCAGTAGTGTAATGCCACGCCTGCTCGAACTGTTCACGTTGTTCTGAAAGAGTTGTTGGTTGACGAGTTGCACGAGTCACTTCTCGTCCCATCATATCCCACATATGCTCAACCGGCAACAAGTCTGGAAATCGTGCTGGCCAGGAAAGCTGCAGCTCATCTCACAGAGCACCTTGTGTTTCACGGAAGTGCGGTGGCCAGCGTCATTCTGCTGAAACCACCCATCAGCTTCCTGTTGAAAGAACGGTAAAAGAAAGGTCCTAACAACCTTCTGCATGTACCGAGATCTGGTTAGCCTTCCCTCCAGAAACACCAAAGGCAAGCGAGAGTTATAGCTTATCGAAAGCCAGATTGTAAGGTCTGGGGAGGAACCAGTGCCTCTTGGACAAACACACTCTACGGGACAGCACTCACCAGGTCTACATCGTATGTGCGAATGACCATTACTTGCGTGCAGGCAGAATCTGCTTTCATCGCTGAAGACCACAGCGCGCCATTCCATCTTCCAAGTTATACTGTGACGACACCAATCGAGCCGTGCACATCACTGCTGTGGCGTACTTGGAGGACGAGCTAGAGGTATTCATGCTCGTAGACCCACTGATAATAACCGGTTCACAACAATTCATGTTGATCCGTCATGCTCACAAGCCCTCTTATCTGTGCTGCGAAAGTCGTACGATTCCCACCACTACCTTTACAATCTGTCTTACCAAAAGAACGGTAAAAGAGAGGTCCTAACAACCTTCTGCATGTACCGAGACCTGGTTAGCCTTCCCTCCAGAAACACCAAAGGCAAGCGAGAGTTATAGCTTACCGAAAGCCAGATCATAAGGTCATAAGATACTGCCTACAGGAAAATTAAAGAGACCTTTGGAGATAAGAGAGCCACTTGTATGAACATCAAGAGCTGAGATGGAAACCGAGTTCTAAGCAAGGAAGGGAAAGCAGAAAGGTGGAAGGAGTATATGGAAGGACTATACAAGGGCGATGTACTTGAGGACAATATTATGGAAATGGAAGAGGATGTAGATGAAGATGAAATGGGAGATACGATACTGCGTGAAGAGTTTGACAAGGACTGAAAGACCTAAGTCGAAACAAGGCCTCGGGAGTAGACAACATTCCATTACAACTACTGACGGCCTTCGGACAGCCAGTCCTGACAAAACTCTACCATCTGGTGAGCAAGATGTATCAAACAGGCGAAATTCCCTCAGACTTCAAGAAGAATATAATAATTCCAATCCCAAAGAAAGCAGGTGGTGACAGATGTGAAAATTACCGAACAATCAGTTTAATAAACCACAGCTGCAAAATACTAACACGAATTCTTTACAGACCAATAGAAAAACTAGTAGAAGCCGACATTGGTGAAGATCAGTTTGGATTCCGTAGAAATACTGGAACACGTGAGGCAATACTGACCTTACGACTTATCTTAGAAGAAAGATTAAGGAAAGGCAAACCTACGTTTCTAGCATTTGTAGACTTAGAGAAAGCTTTTGACATTGTTGACTGGAATACTCTCTTTCAAATTCTAAAGGTGGCAGGGGTAAAATACAGGGAGCGAAAGGTTATTTACAATTTGTACAGAAACCAGATGGCAGTTATAAGAGTCGAGGGACATGAAAGGGAAGCAGTGGTTGGGAAGGGAGTAAGACAGGGTTGTAGCCTCTCCCCGATGTTATTCAATCTGTATATTGAGCAAGTAGTAAAGGAAACAAAAGAAAAATTCGGAGTAGGTATTAAAATCGATGGAGAAGAGATAAAAACTTTGAGATTTGCCGATGACATTTTAATTCTGTCAGAGACAGCAAAGGACTTGGAAGAGCAGTTGAACGGAATGGATGGTGTCTTGAAGGGAGGATATAAGATGAACATCAACAAAAGCAAAACGAGGATAATGGAATGTGTCGAATTAAGTCGGGTGATGTTGAGGGTGTTAGATTAGGAAATGAGACACTTAAAGTAGTAAAGGAGTTTTGCTATAAGGGGAGCGAAATAACTGATGATGGTCGAAGTAGAGAGGATATAAAATGTAGACTGGCAATGGCAAGGAAAGCGTTTCTGAAGAAGAGAAATTTGTTAACATCGAGTATAGATTTAAGTGTCAGGAAGTCATTTCTGAAAGTATTTGTGCGGAGTGTAGCCTTGTTTGGAAGTGAAACATGGACGGTAAATAGTTTGGACAAGAAGAGAATAGAAGGTTTAGAAATGTGGTGCTACAGAGGAATGCTGAAGATTAGATGGGTAGATCACATAACTAATGAGGAAGTATTGAATGGGATTGGGGAGAAGAGAAATTTGTGGCACAACTTGACCAGAAGAAGGGATCGGGAGCTAGGACATGTTCTGAGGCATCAAGGGACCACCAATTTAGTATTGTAGGGCAGCGTGGAGGGTAAAAATCGTAGGGGGAGACCAAGAGACGAATACAGTAAGCAGATTCAGAAGGATGTAGGTTGCAGTAGGTACTGGGAGATGAAGAAGCTTGCACAGGATAGAGTAGCATGGAGAGCTGCATCAAACCAGTCTCAGGACTAAAGACCACAACAACAACAACAATCCTTCACAATATGACGATCCAGTTGGGCGTCTGTGCTGTGTGGACGTCCAGAACCTCGTCTGCGGGAGTGTAAGAATTTTTACCTGACCACTGACAACAGTAGTGTTGCACGACTGATGCAGCACGTCCAACGTGTGTGACAATTCTCCGAAAGGACCACCCGCTACTCGGAAGGGCACTATTTTCTCTCTTTCAAACGCTCTCATTTGGCTGTAGGTAGCACGAGTGCGTCTCCGTGGCACGGTTGCCTGCTTGCTTCACACGTCTGCACCACACTGAGCCCTCTGGCTGTGAGCTTTCCATATTAAAGGGTAGACACAGATGGTGTTCTGATATACGTGCCACTAAACTGTCTGTTGGAGAAGACAATTACATCATTATTAGCACATCCACTATTCCCCAGCTGGTATATGCGACGACGATCGGATCAGAACCGACGTCATCTTTCCAGGTTACTATTTTCTTGTTCCCCCCCCCCCCCCCCCCAGCAGTGAACGTCTTGCGGAAATGGAGACAAAAATGGTTTAAATGGCTCTCTGCACTATGGGACTTCACATCTGAGGTCATCAGTCCCCTAGACTTCGAACTACTTAAACCTAACTAACCTAAAGACACCACACACATCCATGCCCGAGGCAGGATTGGAACCTGCGACCGTAGCAGCAGCGCGGATCCGGATTGAAGCGCCTAGAACCATTCCTCCACAGTGGCTGGCGGAATGGAGATCCTCATACCACGAACAGCAGCAGATACCACTCAGGCGTCAACTTAAGCTTATTCATACGTGTATTATGCGTGATTCCGTAAACCAGTTTTTGCGAATACAGTAATGATTCCATAGAAACGTCCACATACCATTTCCGGCCATACCCCGTGCTAGATGAGCTTGCCCACCGTTCCTGCTGAACACGATCTTGATGGGAGACGAAATCGCAGTCCATGTTACAAATGTACAACTCGGTGAAAATAGTAGGAATGTGTTGTCGGTACGACTTCACATCTTTCTTTTCATAGTCATCAGGATTTGTTGCATAAACGTATTCATCAGTCCTTGTAGTAATTAACAAGCTGTAATATTTGATGATAAATGACAACGAAGTTATATTTCCCGATAAATGAAGCCTTGTCCCATATAGATAACAAAAGGCAATACCCCCAGTACCCCAAATGTAATTCTCTGCGTTCGTGGTCTGTATCACGCGTGACTTGTTTCTACCAGACGCTGAGGCCAACTCGGATGATGTACCCGTAACTTATGGAAAAATTTTATCCTTTGACTCCTGTTACAATTTTATATTGAGAAAAGCCTCCAAATGTGGGCATTTACTAGTGAGCATTCATTCTGAAGTACGACAAATGTAATTCTATCTATAGCCATGGCTTGGGATAATTCTTGTGTTGCCAATTTTATATATGACAAGAGCTACTAAGCTGTAGCTAATCTAAAGTAACAATATGTGATGTAACAAGGCCTACTCCTTCTGAAGAAGATATTTTTAGAAATATCGAAACCTAGGTCAAGGTCCAATAAACCTTTGCTTTGTAACTGATTGGCTCATTTTTTCAATCTCTTCAGATTTACACAGTTGCTGTTTCGCAGACATGTTTTACATATAAAAAAAAGGATAGTTCCGTACATCGACATTATAAGCAATATAGATAAACCATTGACAATCTCCACTCATAACCAGTTGGCTGTAGGAGAACATAATGTGGCAACTGAGTTTATAACGCTAGCATTAGTTAAGTGCGCTATTGATAAATCTACGCATTAGTGTTTCAATAGAGCTTATAGTACTTATATCCTCGCTTCGTGAAACTGTGGGAGTTTGATGCCGCGACACCTGTTTCTCTACCAACTGAAACAGTTAAATCTTCTCCAGCGTTATTGAGTGTGATATTAGACGGTTTCCAATACCGAGTGCTAAAATACAGTAATACTGTACTTATAATTGGGGGAAGCACAGCTATAAGGGAGGACTGTTATAAGATAACCCTGGAAAATTTAAATAGCCGGTGTAAAAGTCTTTGTCTTAGATTCACAAAGAAATTTAACACCTGCACACCATGCAAACCTACTGAAAATAAATGAGAACTTCTACATCCATTAATTTCAAAAATAACCTGCCGTTGAGTGATCTATGCCATAGTTATATTGTTCAGTAACTTTACGGGCACTGCTCCTCATAGAAACAATTATAGAAAGAAAAGAAAAAAAAACAGGTTACCGCAGATAAACGGATTGTTCCAACTGGTCTCTAAAAGTGAAATGGTATTATTGGCAACACGGAATGCTTTTAGTATGTTTACGGTACGTACACCATTTTTCGGGATGGAGTGCTGGAGCGGACCTGAGCGTGTTGTGGCTGCGAAGGCTGTTTACAGAAACGGTGACTGCGTTGCTGGTGTTAATAGACGGGAATAGCGTCGTCATTTCAGTTTTAGACGGAATTGCACAGTGCCACCGCTGCATAAGGTCGGGTTATGGGTGAAGAACTTTGAAGCAACAGGAAGTGTACTTAAACTTAATTCGTCAAGAAGGCCCTGAAGTTATCGCTCACAGGAACAAAAACAGAACTTGCAAATTATTGTAGCCAACAGTCCAAATCATTCTGTGTTACAAATTACAGCAGGATTGGGAATGTCCAGTCATACTGTTGACAGAATATTACGGAATGATTTAATTGCAATTGAACGACATACAAATTGTGAAACAGTTAAATGGAAGTGCTTATGAAGAACGGGTGATGGTCTGCTGAGCTGTTGACTAAAATTAGGGACAGTATTTGTTTCAGTAAGATGGTGCTACGTCTCATTGTGCTCAAATTTCAGTGGCAGCCGTGGGCAGACTGTTTGGTGCCGGCCGGTGTGGCCGTGCGGTTAAAGGCGCTTCAGTCTGGAACCGCTTGACCGCTACGGTCGCAGGTTCGAATCCTGCCTCGGGCATGGATGTGTGTGTTGTCCTTAGGTTAGTTAGGTTTAATTAGTTCTAAGTTCTAGGCGACTAATGACCTCAGAAGTTAAGTCGCATAGTGCTCAGAGCCATTTGAACCATTTGAACCAGACTGTTTGGTATACACATCATTTCAAGCAATGGGAACATTTTGAAGCAACCCAGATCTCTCGGCTTATCGACTGTAATTACTTCCTCTGGATATTCCTCAAACATGAGCTGTGTATTACACGTCCATACACAACAGCGGAACTGGAAGATACCATTTGTGTAGAAATCATAAACATTGCTATGCCAAAGCTTGAACGTGCCATGAACGATTTACGTCGCAGTGTCTAAATGTCAACGTAATAACTTCCTACGAGACACCATTTTCAAAACATGAACAATGCGTGAAATGGAAGTATACAATGGTCTCGTTGTTGTGATTGAAAATGTGTTACTATATAATCCTCGGCCTGTATTGCTGTACACAAATCGCACATTTTTCTGCCACACCGTGCATTAGTTGAAAAATGTTCAAATGTGCGTGAAATCTTATGGGACTTAACTGCTAAGGTCATCAATCCCTAAGCTTACACACTACTTAACCTAAATTATCGTAAGGACAAACACACACAGCGATGCCCGAAGGAGGATTCGAACATCCGCCGGGACCAGCAGCACCGTGTATTAGTGGTAACTACAGTATTTGCGGCGCAATTATAGATCTTTCAGTCCAGAATGTACGCAATACGACGGTTCAGTAAATAGGTGTAGATTGTTGACATCTTCTTTCAAATGCCTGTTGAAGAAACTGTCTTAAGGAACTTCTCACTCAAACCAAATTGGTTAAATATATTCTTACTTCATTAAGAATGAACAGTTAAATCACATTAGTCGTAATATATGTGTTTGGAGAGATTAGTACGTCAATGCTTATGTATCTTCGTGTGTTCGTTCTGCTTCACGAATCAGTGTAGTAGTAAATGTTTTAATTTCTTATTCAAAAGATGAAGGCGACAGAATCGGGGGCGAGAACCATAAATGATATTTCAGTTTTTGTAAAGGCACACGTGGGATATCACCATCAACAAGATGATGTATTCAAAGAAGTTTTGAAAGAATTCTAAAGACCCAATACGGAGTTTTGTTTCTGATGCGCCACAGCATCACGCTTGGACATACATGAGGGTAAGGAAAATACAAACGGAAAAAAAACTGCTGTCTTTTCTCGTTGTGACAATTCAACTTTATCAAGATATATAAACTAATTTTTCAGTATATAAATATTTTTCGCCATCCACCCTGCTTGATGTATAGCTCTGCAGCATGGAAAGATACTTCATGATATTATGCTTCGAGAACATTACTCGCATTTAGTCGAAAAACTGACAATAACATCGTCATGTACATATTATGCGTCCAAGTTAAATACAGAGATATTTTTCCTAAATGTTTTCATTCAAAACATACGCACCTGTAACAGGTGCATTTTATGCTGTTGTGACAGAGACTAAGATATAGTCGAAAAGTGACTCATTGTGAGTTTCATGGGCAACTTTTTCCTGCTCTTTGTCGTAGTAAGCTAAACAATCAAAATATGTATAAGGTTATCAGTACTGAAGTAGTAGAAGATTTTTCCTTTTATTTTATTTTCAAAGACATTTATGTGTAAATTGTATCTTTTAGGTTCATTAATACTCAAATGTCTAATTTGTCGGTTTTCGTATTCGTTACACTCTCATCTATTAATGCTTGTCTGTGTGCGCTTGAAGTCTTCTTTCTGAAGTATCTGATGACTGATTGCATGCGTGTAACTTGGTGCGCTTTCCAATTGATGACTGGCCAGAACCTTGTAATCTTTCTCGATTGTATAGATCTTCAAAGAAATGACGTATTTCTCGTAAAAAGCTTTGAAATAAAAAATCATGTTTCTTTTCATTTGTTAAGTTTCAACGACATCCCATGATATTTATGCTGTTGTTTCCGTTGCTGACAAAAACCTTCTAATTTTAGTATTGTGTTTCTCAGCTTCTTGGTCGTAAGTCGCTTGGTTTCCCAATAAATATTCACGTCCTACACAGTGTGAGACTTTGATGTGTAGTTAATTTACACACCCGCAAGTTGTAAAAGGAAACTATTAATGTTGGTTTGACAGACGACAGTTTACTTACAGCATTTCATGCTAGTAATGTCAACACAAATATAGATCATGTATGTTGTGTATTACCTAAATAAGGTTTTTATGAAGGATGAGGTGAGGGAAATGACGCAATTCGTGCGATTTATTTTCAATGATGCGATAATGCGTCAAAAAGTAGCTATTTTATATTTTTATTCACTGTTGTAATCCACATGGTGTTCATGCATCATCACATAAATGTTTTGTTATAGGTCTAATTAGACATTTTATGGTAACTGAATTGATAACAACCAATAATAAAGTATACAGAGAAAATATAAATCAGATTCTTCTTAATTTAAAGTATTCTGGAAGTGAAGTCTGTAAGTGCACACAGTTATGAATTGTAATATAAAAATTATTATTTATATAAACCTGTTATCGAAACATGCGAACAGAAAATGCTACGAACTATTTTCATAACCATTATAAGAGAAAATAATCTGAAATTCTGTTTCATAATCTCAAGAATATTGTGAAACCATGTCAATTTTAACTTCAAATTTCTTGACAATGCAAGAAGTGTACATATACCATTATGCTTCTGATCCTCTTACATAATTCTGTGTAAACGAACTTGAAACCAGAACATTTTACTTGCTAGACTAGGCGCTTCCGTCCAAAGTGAATGAGGTTGGGGTTGTTGCGCTGAGTCGTATACAGCTGCCGTAATGTGTAGATCCGTTCATCGTGTCCTGGGTTCTCTCTGCCTAACTTAGGACCACTGCCCCGTCACCAGAGTAACGTGACACATTCTGAGAACACATTTAAGGAAATCGAATTAAACAACCTGTCTACGTTGAATATCCGATGAATTCATCATGCGGAAGTAATACTTGTGCGTATGTGACATTTTATAGGAAATTCATCTTGATTCGTATTTCATATAATCAGATAAGAGAATAACGCTGAACGAGTAAACAGTAGCGGTTCCAAAAAAGGAACGATCGCGTGTGAGCTTGCACCCACGGAAGAGCGAATTTGCCTATCTCAATTCGAAGGACCACGACTGACGGCCCTGTCGAACGATGGTACACAAGTATCCTTTTTAGACGTGGTATAAAATGATTTTTTCACAAATAATCAAAATTATATGAAGTTTATGTATAAGAAACCTGCTACATAATCTGTCCTGATATCTAGAATATAAATGGCGTTTCTATAACTACTTTTTGGTGTTACGTTTCCGTGTTACTCATTCAGATGATTTGGTGCATGCGTCGCTTCTGACGTTGCAGTTCCAATTGCCAGTAACGTGCAAAATCCATGGCCATTCGAATGTAATCTCACTTTTGTAAATTAGATGTAAATGTCGTGTGACTGGGGCCTCCCGTTCGCCGGGTGCAAGTCTTTCGATTTGACGCCACTTCGGTGACCTGCGCGTCGATGGGGATGAAACGATGATGATGAGGACAACACAACATCCAGTCTCTGGGCGGAGGAAATCACCTACCCAGCCAGGAATCGAACCCGGGCCCTTAGGATTGACATTCTGTCGCGCTGACCACTCAGCTACCGGGGACGGACTGTAAATGAGATAAAGCTCATAAGCAGAAGATAACAAGCTACATGAAATTCTAAAAATACACGACCTCGTATTTATTTTTTTAATTTAAGAAACTTCATAAATAATAGTAAATATTGCTAAAATTTCATCATTTTCAGAATCTGAACCAAGTTGGCCAAACTGTCTTGAAAGCTCGAAATCAATACGCATAACAGGAAAGACGTTAATTTTGATATCTGCACAATACTGAATTTAACAATTGCAATAGTCTTTCATCGTGGCATATCGGATTCCAGATCAATCTTCACCCCCCCCCCCCTCAAAAGCACAAGCAATCAGATGTTGGTAAATGAAGTCCTTAGAATGAGTCTCCAACTGTAGCAAAAGAAAGTTCTCAAGCATTTAGAGATATGTCCTTCGTGTAACAGTGTTCTCGGCCTAGAAAAATGGACCATATACCTTTTCCCGTGAAGCTGCACGACACATATTAACTTCTGGAGAGTCCCTCTCAAGTTGAACAATTTCATGTGGTTGCTCCCTACTCCATATTCTCACAATATGACGGTTCACCTCTACATTTAAATGGAATTTTCCCTAGTCACAAAACACTAAACGTGGACGAAAATTGTCATCCTTCGTCTAGCCAAGTACGAAATTACAGAAATCCACACGCTGTAGTTTGTCACATTCACGAAGACTCGGGGGCATGATGAGCTGTCGAGCTGCACGGCGAACGGATTTTGCGGACTGCTTGTGAAACTATCTTGGATGCGTTCGTTGTCTGTGTCAGACACTCTCGGAAGGAGGATCCAACATCATACCTAGTACAAAAGTCACTTTGAACAGTTATTACTGACTTACGCTGCGAAAAATTAGGACACAAAACGCTTTCTGTTGCCTGGCACCATTTTTACTAGAAGGGAAGTGGGCGCACACTACTGATACCTAGCGGGAATCATGAAAGACTCGAGAGTTTCCTGTCTCCAACAGTACGTTATTCACGGATGTATCTCAAATAACATAACAGTTATAACTTCTTCGAAATCGGGTGATTCTTTTTGATAAGGCCTGTGTAGTGGTTAAAAAAAAATTAAATGGGATAAGAGAGACCGTGAAAAAGGGAAAGAATGAAAGAAATGCAAATCGGACTTTGTATAACAGAAAAGGTATCGGACTTCGTTATTCGGAAAAGCTATTGTTGGGGTGGTCCTTGTGGCGTTTTTGAGCAAAAGGTAATCCAATTTCCACTACAAAAAGTATTGAAAAGAAACAGAGAATAACAGAATGTAACTGACAGGGGGAAATGGCGTAGACGAGAGATCATCCTTTACCAGATTAACTTATCTTCTTTCGGGCGGCGTCCACGTCTTCAAAAATCTCCTTCATTTCAGCGTGAGAAAATATGCTCCGAAATCTTGCAATAGTCCAGGGATCACTAATTTATACCAATTAAAATCATCTTGATACTGTATGCAATTTAATTCACTTTACTACTTCCATCCACCGAATTTCTTAATAACTTCCACAATGTCTACACATTACAATCAGATCAAGATTAGCCATTAAGTTTTTACATCAGCATCCGATCACGTCTGCCTTAAGCTACGGCTAACAAGAGACAATTGAAAACGGATAGAAAACAAAAAAGGTTACAATTTTGGTATTTTCTCTGCCGTCGAGCACTCATACCGCTGCGACGGGATATTTTTATCTGAGGGAACGAGTGTAGCGCGGCGAAATTTAAAGCCCCGCTACACCTGTATTAAAACCATTCTGGTTCTGTAATAGAAACTTTAAATCCATTTATATAAAAGACTAGTAAAAGTTTAACCGGTCAGCTCATACGCGTAGTTTAGCGTACAGAACTGCCTTAAAAATCTCTTCTTCTTTCATCAACACAACAGGGAGTGCAACACGTAGCTTGAAGGCTAATGACCGTGCAGTACACTAATTAGATAAAAAAGTAATTCCTTACAACCGCTTGCCAGCGATATCATCAAAATATGACTCATGATTTAAGAATAAAATCAACAAAAGAATTTCTTAAAAATAAATGTAAACCACTTGTATGTAGTACAATCTGACGCGGTTAAAGAATTAGCCTTCAGCTACGCTATTAACACGACGAGGTGTCGAAAGCATGCGATGCTCACCTTCATGACCTGCAGCCGACTGACTTCCCCAAAATGCTTAATCTAGTCCAAAAAACTGTCTCAGTCATCGACGGCCAACATGCTGCAGATTATAAATGAATCAAATTACGGCACCCGTATTCGGCTACATCTCCCGCTGACTGGAACTTGCGTCGTTCTACTAAACCTCAGTAGTATAAAAGATATCATCAAACGATGCCGGATACGCGGACCTATAGTGTAGTGAAAAAAAGAACTTGACCACCAATTCAGACAAGCCTGAAGCGACTCAAATCAAAATCATCACTGCGCAACTTGCAGACTTGCGATTTAACCGCTAAGCACACGACCACAGAATATCAGTGTTAAGTCACTGGGGTTAGGGAATCTTGAAAGACTGGCGGCCATGACTGCGAGATGGGCCCTGTAGCCGCCGGCGACACTGTAAGGGGTCCACGATCTCTCACTCAGAGGTAAACAATTTCGCCTCACACAGGTCGATGGTAGGCAGATTCGACTGTCAAGTGCCGCGAGCGTTTAGTGAGTGTTAGTTGATTATGCAAACACCACACGGAATTCGCAGCTATCATACATTATGTGTAAATTGTAGGGAGAGTGGCAAGGAAAGGAAAAGAAAGGGAAGTGTTTAGGGATGTCAGCAGAAAATGTTTACCGGACCGGGATCCGAACCCGGGATCTCCTGCTTACAAGGCAGGTGCGTTAACGACAGCGTCACCCACACACATCGTTAATCACAGTTGTGTGGACTATCTCGATGCGCCTCTAGGCCGATGCACATTCCTACCTAGCGCCATCCATCCACAGTACCTGTCATTGTCCTCCATGCTCGCTACTTTACGCGTAATGTCCTGAGACAGCTGCCATCAGAAATCCTCTCCATTTCTTTTCCTTTCCCTCCCTCCTCCCACCCCCCGCCCCTCTACTTCAATTTACGTACGGTACTGGTACAACTCGTCATGTAGTACCTGTTGATGGTGCCTCCACTGCTGTCGATTGAACATTGCATTGAACAAAACATTATACCAAATCGAGACTTGTAATATCAGTGACAAGTGTACGATAATTTACAGCTTGCTGAATATTCACATTCGCGTCATTCGCGCTGGCCACAGCCAGGATTCCTGTGAGGACTATGAGTGTTAACTGTTACAGCGTGTGACGATATACCAAAACACAGGGCGAGTTGTAAGGACTGTGCAGTTTTGGAATGAGATAGAAATTTATAGAGTTAACTTACAGAATTTGTACATGTGGTTTTTTGTAGCAAACGACCTAAAGTTTCACATAAAATTATGAAGTTTCATTTTGCTTTGATGTGACTATCATCAGTGATGCAGTAGACATCCCATCGGTAATCAGTTTCTTCTCACATTCGTTGCAACATATCAGGCAACGTTTTTGCAACGGCAGCATACATTCTAATTTTCAGGTCGTCTGAATTGTTTGATAGGGGAAGAACATACAGGGTGTTTCAAAAATGACCGGTATATTTGAAACGGCAATAAAAACTAAACGAGCAGCGATAGAAATACACCGTTTGTTGCAATATGCTTGGGACAACAGTACATTTTTCAGGCAGACAAACTTTCGAAATTACAGTAGTTACAATTTTCAACAACAGATGGCGCTGCCGTCTGGGAAACTCTATAGTACGATATTTTCCACATATCCACCATGCGTAGCAATAATATGGCGTAGTCTCTGAATGAAATTACCCGAAACCTTTGACAACGTGTCTGGCGGAATGGCTTCCCATGCAGATGAGATGTACTGCTTCAGCTGTTCAATTGTTTCTGGATTCTGGCGGTACACCTGGTGTTTCAAGTGTCCCCACAGGAAGAAGTCACGGGGGTTCATGTCTGGCGAATAGGGAGGCCAATCCACGCCGCCTCCTGTATGTTTCGGATAGCCCAAAGCAATCACACGATCATCGAAATATTCATTCAGGAAATTAAAGACGTCGGCCGTGCGATGTGGCCGGGCACCATCTTGCATAAACCACGAGGTGTTCGCAGTGTCGTCTAAGGCAGTTTGTACCGCCACAAATTCACGAAGAATGTCCAGATAGCGTGATGCAGTAATCGTTTCGGATCTGAAAAATGGGCCAATGATTCCTTTGGAAGAAATGGCGGCCCAGACCAGTACTTTTTGAGGATGCAGGGACGATGGGACTGCAACATGGGGCTTTTCGGTTCCCCATATGCGCCAGTTCTGTTTATTGACGAAGCCGTCCAGGTAAAAATAAGCTTCGTCAGTAAACCAAATGCTGCCCACATGCATATCGCCGTCATCAATCCTGTGCACTATACCGTTAGCGAATGTCTCTCGTGCAGCAATGGTAGCGGCGCTGAGGGGTTGCCGCGTTTGAATTTTGTATGGATAGAGGTGTAAACTCTGGCGCATGAGACGATACGTGGACGTTGGCGTCATTTGGACCGCAGCTGCAACACAGCGAACGGAAACCCGAGGCCGCTGTTGGATCACCTGCTGCACTAGCTGCGTATTGCCCTCTGTGGTTGCCGTACGCGGTCGCTCTACCTTTCCAGCACGTTCATCCGTCACGTTCCCAGTCCGTTGAAATTTTTCAAACAGATCCTTTATTGTATCGCTTTTCGGTCCTTTGGTTACATTAAACCTCCGTTGAAAACTTCGTCTTGTTGCAACAACACTGTGTTCTAGGCGGTGGAATTCCAACACCAGAAAAATCCTCTGTTCTAAGGAATAAACCATGTTGTCTACAGCACACGTGCACGTTGTGAACAGCACACGCTTACAGCAGAAAGACGACGTACAGAATGGCGCACCCACAGACTGCGTTGTCTTCTAAATCGTTCACATCACTTGCAGCGCCATCTGTTGTTGAAAATTGTAACTACTGTAATTTCGAAAGTTTGTCCGCCTGAAAATGTACTGTTGTCCAAAGCATATTGCAACAAACGGTGTATTTCTATCGCTGCTCGTTTAGTTTTTGTTGCCGTTTCAAATATACCGGTCATTTTTGAAACACCCTGTATGTGCCAGAGAAAGAAATCCAGTGGTGTAGTCAAGTCTGGGGAGCGAGTGGGCCCTTCACGGCCAATCCACTGACCTAGGAAGCGATCACCGAGGAACCCTCAAACTTCCGTGAGGAAATGAGATGGTGCGCCGTTTTGATGGTAGTAAACCATCCCATTTCCGTCATTCATTGATCTGTGGAATTAAAATGCTTTCAAGCATATCCAGATACCCAATACCAGTGACAATTTATTCTATGAAGCAGAAAGGGCCGTACACGGTGATTTATCGTGTCGTAGTAAACAATCCGTTTCAACAAAATTCTTGTGCCAAGAGTATATTGTAGGCCTACTTGGAGGTTCTTTGGTGTATTCGGAGCGAAATGTACGCCGAACAGTTATTGCAAGGTTCGTTTCATGAAACTGAAATAGACAGTGAGCACACTCCATGTCAATGAAAGTAGCTGTTTTAACTGCTCACAAGGCTGGCGCTCCTGGTGGCGGAATAGGGTACTGATGCACTACGTGATTTAATTTTGAGGACTTTTGCTAAAAAATGACATAGTTAATGATTCTGCAAGTTATCTAAGTAAATTTATGTATCATTACAAAGATATGTCCTTTCTGACTCACTCTGTACTGATCGGTGTTGAGATTAACAGTAACTAGAAGTGTAGGACGGAAGTAGTGTCTGCCTCTAGTTGTGTCTAAACAGAATATATCTTCTTCACAGAACTGTTAACATTTCCTGTACACTACATATGATTAATTGTATCCAAAGATACAAGTAGATGGTCCATGACTGACACCGGTTGATATTTGGGTATAAAATAAAAGCAGCTGACGGTCCGACATGTATTTTGTACATTACTTGACCGCTGTCGATATTCACCTTCCATAAATGTTTAAGTGGAATCGTAAGGTCGCCGTAGCGCCACCACCACACCACCTAGGCAGGCAGTAGGAAGCCTTCAATTTATTTATTTATTTATTATTATTATTATTTTTTTGAGATAACGTGCAGAGATGATCAAAATCGGTCTATCAGGCTCAAAAGCGTTACATGTAAAACTTCAACCATTTACCTGTATTTTGAAAATGGATTAAAAACAGTCTTGACCTCATTAAAATATTCATTAGCAACGGTTCTTTCGGTTAGAATGTGATCCTTCAGGCAAAATAACGAGACTGGTAGATGCGCAATCGACAGAGCACTGATGTGGAGAGCGGTGGTGCAGGGGAATACGGGCAGGCGCCGTAGCAGAAATGGCGAGCGCAGGAGGGGAGGTGTTGTTTTAAACTGAGGCCTACACTGATATTTTCTGTAAGTATACGTAGACCCCCTCCACATCCACACTTGCGTGGTGACAATTCAAACAAATCTACTGTCACCTCTGCTATGACTCCATATCTAACAGGAATTCTGCTGAAAATCTAACCGAAGCAATGATTTATTTTCGCCTGCGTTTTCAACCATTTGTAACTTTCAGAGAAGTGTTGTGAATGGCGAATCTCAAGTAATACCTAGTTTTCTCACATTTTCACTTTAAAATTTGTTTCTTTTGCCGAAACACATCAGAGTTAACATAATTTCACCTCACTAGCATATTGTGCAGACGCAGATGCAAGAGACTACTGTAACAGTGGCTTATTAAGTACACTCCTGGAAATTGAAATAAGAACACCGTGAATTCATTGTCCCAGGAAGGGGAAACTTTATTGACACATTCCTGGGGTCAGATACATCACATGATCACACTGACAGAACCACAGGCACATAGACACAGGCAACAGAGCATGCACAATGTCGGCACTAGTACAGTGTATATCCACCTTTCGCAGCAATGCAGGCTGCTATTCTCCCATGGAGACGATCGTAGAGATGCTGGATGTAGTCCTGTGGAACGGCTTGCCATGCCATTTCCACCTGGCGCCTCAGTTGGACCAGCGTTCGTGCTGGACGTGCAGACCGCGTGAGACGACGCTTCATCCAGTCCCAAACATGCTCAATGGGGGACAGATCCGGAGATCTTGCTGGCCAGGGTAGTTGAGTTACACCTTCTAGAGCACGTTGGGTGGCACGGGATACATGCGGACGTGCATTGTCCTGTTGGAACAGCAAGATCCCTTGCCGGTCTAGGAATGGTAGAACGATGGGTTCGATGACGGTTTGGATGTACCGTGCACTATTCAGTGTCCCCTCGACGATCACCAGTGGTGTACGGCCAGTGTAGGAGATCGCTCCCCACACCATGATGTCGGGTGTTGGCCCTGTGTGCCTCGGTCGTATGCAGTCCTGATTGTGGCGCTCACCTGCACGGCGCCAAACACGCATACGACCGTCATTGGCACCAAGGCAGAAGCGACTCTCATCGCTGAAGACGACACGTCTCCATTCGTCCCTCCATTCACGCCTGTCGCGACACCACTGGAGGCGGGCTGCACGATGTTGGGGCGTGAGCGGAAGACGGCCTAACGGTGTGCGGGACCGTAGCCCAGCTTCATGGAGACGGTTGCGAATGGTCTTCGCCGATACCCCAGGAGCAACAGTGTCCCTAATTTGCTGGGAAGTGGCGGTGCGGTCCCCTACGGCACTGCGTAGGATCCTACGGTCTTGGCGTGCATCCGTGCGTCGCTGCGGTCCGGTCCCAGGTCGACGGGCACGTGCACCTTCCGCCGACCACTGGCGACAACATCGATGTACTGTGGAGACCTCACGCCCCACGTGTTGAGCAATTCGGCGGTACGTCCACCCGGCCTCCCGCATGCCCACTATACGCCCTCGCTCAAAGTCCGTCAACTGCACATACGGTTCACGTCCACGCTGTCGCGGCATGCTACCAGTGTTAAAGACTGCGATGGAGCTCCGTATGCCACGGCAAACTGGCTGACACTGACGGCGGCGGTGCACAAATGCTGCGCAGCTAGCGCCATTCGACGGCCAACACCGCGGTTCCTGGTGTGTCCGCTGTGCCGTGCGTGTGATCATTGCTTGTACAGCCCTCTCGCAGTGTCCGGAGCAAGTATGGTGGGTCTGACACACCGGTGTCAATGTGTTCTTTTTTCCATTTCCAGGAGTGTATATTAAGTGATGAACTGAGGAATATTAAGGTCTGTGCTATTGAGAAATGATCGTGTATTTTCTCTTCTGATGTTCTGAAACCGACAACATTTCTTGTTTCACTCTCTTTCGATTGCACTTAAATATTACATTCCTTCATCGAAAAAATCTGTAGTTAGTGGAATAACACGATAGAGAATGAAGTATCGCGTAATAACCACATGGCAAACTACTCTCCTCTTTGGGTGCTATCATTTGCAAAAATCTCGTTTCGATATCTGAAACTGGTTATGAAATATAAGGAATGTTGTGGATACCCATTCTGGCTTTTTTATGGTGCTTTTGATCCCAAATATGTGTGCAACATCAGATCGATTTCTTCGATATTAGTAACAATGACTCCCACCAAAGTCAAGAGCAAAATTCATTACGTTAGCTAAATTTGATATCCAGTAATACATTATATGAAAATATGGACCAAGCAGATAATCATCGACACCCCTGTCTTTCAACAGAAACATTTTCGATTTCTGTGCTGTATACTACCTAAATGCAAATATCACAATAAATATATTAAAGAGATAATGGGCAAGTGTCCGCCGCTCGGTAGCTGAATGGGCAGCCGGCACGGTAGTTCAAGTTAGTTCGGTCAGAGGGAAAGCTGCCCACCGTAATAAAAAAAAAATTCAGTTAATGAATCAACAACGAGCTGAAACGGGTGTCTTTCGACGTCCGCCCAGAGCAGATATAACGAACGAAAACGAACAAAATGAGGTTAAAAATAATAGTGGTCAGCGCGACGGAATGTCAGTCCTAAGTGCCCGGGTTCGATTCCCCGCTACGTCGGATATTTTCTCCGGGACTGGGTTTTGTGTTGTCCTAATCATCATCATTTCATCCCAGTCGACGCGCATGTCGCCGAAGTGGCGTCACATCGAAAGACTTGCACCAGGCGAACGGTCTACCCGATGGGAGGCCCTAGTTACACGATATACTTTTTTTTATAATGGGCAAGTCATCATCTACATCTACATTTATACTCCGCAAGCCACCGAACGATGCGTGGCGGAGGGCACTTCATGTGCCACTGTCATTACCTCACTTTCCTGTTCCAGTCGCGTATGGTTCGGGGAAGAACGACTGCCGGAAAGCCTCCGTGCGCGCTCTCTAATTTTACATTCGTCATCCCCTCAGGAGATATTAGTAGGGGGAAGCAATACATTCGATAACTCATCCAGAAACACACCTTCTAGAAACCTGGACAGCAAGCTACAGTGCGATGCAGTGCACCTCTCTTGCAGAGTCTGCCACTTGAGTTTGCTAAATATCCCCGTAACACTATCACGCTTACCAAATAACCCTGTGACGAAACGCGCAGCTCTTCTTTGGACCTTCTCTATGTCCTCTCATGAAGCTGACAAATAAAGCTATAAGTAACGCGAAAACGAAATTTCCTTTACTGAAGAGAGTCTGTAAAATTGTTTGAGAAAGACTGCGGGAGGTACGCCTCGGTTCCGTCACCACAACCATCACCGACCGACCGAAAGCAGGCAGACATTCCCCTACTGAAGAAACAAATGAATCGCGCAGCGCTTCGGACAACAACTGGCTACTTCGCACTGGACACCGTGTCTTGGCGGACTCTACCATGATTCTAGGTGTTGGCGGTGAACGGAGCAGGTGTTGTGACAAAACAAAAACAAAAAAGTGTTTCAAATGGCTCTAAGCACTATGGGACTTAACATCTGAGGTCATCAGTACCTTAGACGTAGAACTACTGAAACGTAACTAACCTAAGGGCATCACACACATCCATGCCCGAGGCAGGATTCGAACCTGGGACCGCCGCAGCTGCACGGTTCCGGACTGAAGAGCGTAGGACCGCTCGGCCACAGCGGCCGGCTGTTGTGACTCCAACTCCACTACCGTCATGGTATAAGCGATCTGAACATGGTGACATTCCTACCGAAACCGATAACCATTGGCAATAAATCCTTTTTTGCGGTCAAAACTGGGTTTAATCTGTTTTTAAAGTATTTTAGCCGTACCTCTATTTTCGTCCACGAGAAATATTCTGATACATTACTTTATCCGTATCGCGTAACACAGCTGTTACTGGCAAATAGGAGGGTCGTTCTTAAAAAGTAATTTACAAACTGGGCGTAAGTTCATGCTGTCCACAGCTCCATCTGCTGGCAGAGGTGTGGTAGGGTTGTCCACGAAACCGCCACAGCTATGCGCGGCGAGTCGCAGATGTGGCTCTGTGTGTCGGGCCCTAAATCGTGGCAGACCGGCAGAAATGCGGGCCGAGTGAGTGGGGCGGACGGCTGATGTATTGGCCACCCTCTGGGTGCGACAGCGCGGCGTCGCAGGTGGGTCGCGGCGGTGCGGCGTGGAACCTAATGCAGTTGGCAGTCTGCTCCGTCCGCCCAGTAGCAGTAGGGAACTGGAAGTTATTTTGTCCAGCTAAATTAAGTGATACGCAGAAAGGATAAGTTCGTTTTGTAAATTTGTTGACACCTTTCGACGATGTTAATTGGCGCGCAATTCTGAGCGGCGCAGATATAGAGGGTTTGCTGTCTGTTGTACAGAGGCTGTAATGCAATTGGGTGTTCAAATGTTCAAATGTATTTGGATTGCTAAGGGACCATACTGCTGAGGTCATCGGTCCCTAGACTTAAACTAACTTATTCTAAGAACAACACACATACTCATGCCCAATGGAGGACTCGAACCTCCGACGGGAGAGGCGGCACAGTCAGTGACATGGCGCCTCTAACCGCACGGCCATTCCGCGCGGCGCAATTTGGCGTGAAGAGACGTGAAGAGGAGGGACGATTCAGAAGGGAATGAGGCAACGCCGTGGCATGTCCCCGATATTGTTCGTTCTGTGCCTTGATGTGTAAGTGAGGGAAGCCAGGAATAAGTAGTGAAAGGGAGTTCAGAGAAGGATTGTGATACTTTGGGTTCGCTGATTGCATTGCGGTGCTTTGCTGATTGCATTGCGGTGCTTTGCTGATGGCATTGCGGTGCTTTTCTGATGGCATTGCGGTGGTGTCTGAGACAGCAGGGAACTTGGAGAATCAGTTGAATGGCGTAGATGGTATCTTCTGGAAACACTGCGGGACAATTGTCAACAAGAGGAAAACAGCGATAATCGAATATGTAATCACATTACATTTGGTGATCATGGAGGAATTGGACTGCGAGTGTATGAATTTTGCTGTTTATACTGCAGGAAACAACTTGTAGTAAAGGAAAGAATTTAAGTACGACACACACATGGAGTTTGTGGATCACGAAAAAGCTTCTGAGAATGTGAGTAGTCAGGAATTGTGACAAATTATGTAAAAAAGACGCCTCTCAACGCATCTAATTAACTCTGATGTGTAAAAACCGCTGACCGGTTGCAGCAAAATTTTACATTTGCGAGGTTTCGACGTCGACTATGGATGTCTTTATCAGAAAATCCGCAGCTGACGAAAAACTTGAAGAGGAATAATGCTATCGATATATAAAATATTTAATTAAGTAGTAAGTGAAATTCACCTAAAGCTGATAGAAACTCGTCAAGCTTTGTGACGCTGTCCCCCACGCTCTAAATCAGTACACCCTGTATGGCTTGTGGCCTCGCAGATAAGCACAATTTTTTGGAACCCAGGAAAAAATTGTGTTACGTTGGCGTACCAACAACATGGGATGTGAAGTCGAAGCGGTGAGAGTTTATGGCCCCGCAAAAATACTCCTATTTTAACAATGCCACAAATTAGTAATATCATCTTTTATAGAAACATTCCATAAATATTAAGTCACACAATTCAAAAATTACTGTCAGAGTGCTTCCGGGTGTTCTGCCGAGTTCTTATCTGTGGAATTCTGCCAAAGCCGATCTAATCACCTTCTTCGGGTGCAGCAGGCTCTGCTGTGTGGAGGCCGTTGTGACCGAAAGGTTCTAGGCGCTTCAGTCTGGAACCGCGCTGCAGCTACGGTCGCAGGTTCGAACCCTGCCTCGGACATGGATGTGTGTGATGTCGTTAGGTTTAAGTAATTCTAAGTCTAGGGGACTAATGCCCTCAGATGTTAAGTCACATAGTGCTCAGAACGATTTTCTGCTGTGTACTCGCTACCTGGACCCCAACCGCAATCTGAACTATAGTCGGTTTGACGCAGCTATTAATTATAGCCGAGTTTGATTCCCGGTGCCAACTATGCCCCTTGATTCTCTTTTGTTTTTCAGTACTCGCACCGATATTCCGTGGAGCTCATATTCTCTCACCCTTTTGCAGCGCCAGTGCATATGATGATTGGCGAGATTTTAATGGTTCAAATGGTTCAAATGGCTCTGAACACTATGATACTTAACATCGATGGGCATCAGTCCCCTAGAACTTAGAACTACTTAAACCTAACTAACCTTAGGGCATCACACACATCCATGCCCGAGGCAGGATTCGAACCTGCGACCGTAGCAGTCGCGCGGCTCCGGACTGAGCGCCTAGAACCGCTAGACCACCGCGTCCGGCGGCGAAATTTTAATAAATTGGATGCTGGAGCCCGGTCGTTATTAACACTGAAACCGTCGTTCCTGTTTATTAGGTTTTCTGACATCTTTATTTCTACAGATGCCTTAATTTCGCTGTCCCAGAAGCTTGACGTTTACACCACGATACTGGTCTCACTGTATTTCATTTCATGATTATTTTGGAGGCAAAGCTCGGCTATAGATGATTCGCTTGCTTGTACTATTATAGAAAAATTAAACGCATTTAGTAAATTAGTGCAAAAATCTTCTGGACGTGGAGTACCAACAGAGCAAACATTCTTCAAATGCACATAATAATTCCATAATCCATTATAGAATACTGCTTGGAAATTATCGAAATCTTTGAAAAGTGGACACTCAACAACTAAGTGGACACTCAACAATGGGAACACTGAAATCATGACGTGTAACTTTATTGTTAAAATTTAGATTTAAATTACACCAAATAAATGAAGTGCAGAGTGCAAGACGATAATAAGATACACAAGAAAATCTGAATGGCCACAATAACTCTTTCAAGAAATGAAACCCTTTTTCATCGCACACACGTATGTCAACTATCAATAGGAAGGGAAGGCTGAAATTTTAAATTTCACTTTTAAAACGTAGAAGGATCTTAAAAACATGCCGTCGGTTGGCCACCGCACAGACTCCCGTATGGGGGACACATTAATATGCGTCCCTGGTTCAGAAAAGCACTGAAAGCGTCGATAACAAATAACTCGGTAAGTCCCGTTGCAAACAGAATTCGGTTGTAATAAAGGTACCCCACGGCGCTAGCCGTTTACTTAACTCGCAGTTATTGCGAAGCGCTCGCGCCTCGTTTAGTCTAAAGGGACTGGGAAAAGGAATGTATGACTCCTGTAAATAAGAAGGACAAAAGATCGGACCCGCAAAATTACAGACCAGTATCCCTAACTTCAGTTAGTTACAGAATTGTTGAACATATTTAATGTTCGAACATATTAAATTTCCTTGAGACAGAGAAGCTTTTGTCCACAAATCGGCACAGGTTTAGACAGCTTCACTCGTGGGAAACTCAGCTTGCCTTTTATTCACATGCAATCCTGTGAACCATGGATGATAGGCAACAGCCAGATTCCACATTCCTAGAGTTTCGAAAATCATTTGACACGAAGCCCCACTGCAGACTGTTAACGAACGTACTAGCATACGGAGTGGGTTCCAGAAACACGAGTGGCTCGAAGACTTCTTGTAAGTTGTCCTTGCCAGCGGGCGTTCGTCAGAGACGAAGGGAAGTGAACAAAACTGCTGTTCTTGTCTGTATACTCGAATGCAAATCATCTGGATGAATTGATGTGTTAAAATCCGTGGTTCTTTTCTGATGGTGCATTCATGTTCGGTAATTTGTCGTCGTTGGGTCATTGTAAAAGGATACAAGACGACGTAAACAAAATTTCTAGTTGGGTTGATGAAGGCAGCTACCTCTAAATGTAGAAAAACGCAAGTTTATGCAAATGAGTAGGAAACACAATGCCATAATATACGAATACAGTGTTAGTAATGTGCTGCTTGACACAGTAATATCTGTAATATCTGTTAAATATCAAGGCATAAGGTTGCAAAGCGACATGAAATGGAACGAGCTTGTGTAGACTGCAATAGGAAAGGCGAATCATGGACATCGTTATGTTGGGAGAATTTAAGGAAAGTATGGCTCCTCGGTAAAGGAGGCCGCACATAGAACACAAGTGCAACGCATTCTTGAGCACGGTTCGTGTGTACGGGAACCGCACGAGGTCGAAATAAATGAAGCTATCGAAGCAATTCAGAACGGCCTAGATTTGTTACCGGACTTTCGATCAACACGCAGATATCACGGATATGCTTTGAGAAGTCAAATGGGAATCCTTGAATAAAGGCACAGTTCCTCTCGACAGACACTATTGAGAAAATTTAGAGAACCAACATTTGAAGCTAATTGCTTGACGACCCTACTGCCCCAACGTGCATTTCATGGAAGCACCAAGAAGTTAAGAAAAGAAATAGGGCTCGTACGGAAGCATATAGTCAGTCGGTTTTCCCTCGTCCTGTTTGCGAGTGAAAGAGGAAAGGAAACGATTAGTAGTGGTACAATGTGGTAGAAGGTACCCTCCGTCACCGACCATACGGTGGCTTGCGGAGTATGTGTGAGATGTAGTTTATGGAATAACGTATGGAAGCTCATAACAAGAAACTAAAGCAGCTAAACACCTAATCAGGAAATGCAGTGATAATTTTAGCGTTTCAAAATTTTGTTAACAATTTTATAACAAAATTAATCTACCACAAACGGTGGCAAAATACAAGTTGCAACAACACCTTGAATCTACACAATATAATTGTTTGTTAACGGTAGTGCCTGTGTTATTTACTGTGAATAGACAGTGAGTGGTATAGAGCACAGCCTCAAGAATACAACTTGTCCAGTTTTAAACGACATAATGACCAGACGCCTAAGGGATACATTACTAGCGTTAACGTAATCTTATTGCATACAGCAAGGTAGCAGAATTTTTTTGGTTTGCCCTACCTACGAGATACACGGCACTATATACAGTCACGTTCGTGCTCTCCAGAGGCGCGCCCGCCGCTCGTGGTCTCGCGGTAGCGTTCTCGCTTCCCGAGCACGGGGTCCCGGGTTCGATTCCCGGCGGGGTTAGGGATTTTCACCTGCCTCGAGATGACTGGGTGTTTGTGTTGTCCTCATCATTTCATCATCATCCAGGAAAGTGGCGAAATTGGACTGAGCAAAGATTGGGTAATTGTACGGGCGCTGATAACCACGCAGTTGAGCGCCCCACAAACCAAACATCATCAACATCATCTCCAGAGGCGTGGCATCCCAGGCTCCAGATACCTCCACCCGGTCCGTCTTCCATCTATTCGGCGCTGCTGTCTGCGTGATGTCAACCGCCAACCGTCTTCCAAAGCCCTCGCTTCAAGTTCAAACGTTTCCGCTGCTCTTCGCACCTTTGGTACTGGTGCTGTAAGTGGCTACTATAATGATCCGCGCGCCCTGTTGGTGCAGCGAATAACCACCTACAGCTTTGGCACCACCTGCTGAACGGGCCGGGACTTCAGCTGTGCTGCGAAATCACGACACCACGTTTACAGCTGCATTTAACTCAGTGTAGATGTGTGATGTCTTCAGGTGATCCAGTCTGTTCAGCTATTATCATGGGTAATGTAACAGCATACCGCACCCTCCATTTGTTTCTCTCGGAGGAGGACATCCAATGATACCATAATCGACCCTTTACCACCCCTTGCTTTTGTGGGGAAGGACAACTTTCGAATCTTTGGTGGGAACCCACGTTTATTGCAGATTACGTGTCTAAGGTAAAGTCTACATACGTTTTGTCCAAAGCATTTTCTTTGCTTCGCCATTGTGCTGTAATCGGAGGAATGGAAACGGATATACAGTCGTAATTTACGACATGCTACTCAGTGGCCCTTGAATAACCAGTGGCACGTGGAATTCCACCTCTATCTTGCGAGGGTAAGGCAGGCCAGTATTTCATAACTTCTAATTGGAAACGTTGTATTCCTCCGACATAACAACCAGGGGACTACTGGACGAGCCACTGTGGCCGTGACTCGAGACGAACGCTGCTTTACCTTTGCAATAAGAATAAGTGTTCAAACGTGGTACCTCAAACTTCAATAAACTTAGCGATCCTCTTATCGCAGGCACGTGTCGCGTACCGTCGCAATTTGCGCGGTCCCATTTGAATCAGTGAAGTAACAAAAATGGGCGCTGCGCTGCGTCGCGCCACACGCGCTATACGCGTCTCAATTAGCGTGTAGCCAGGCAGAGCAAATTGAGAAGCGTATAGCGCGTGAGACGTGACACGACACTACAGCGCGACGCTCACGTCCAGCCCATGTCACGCGGGTCCAACGCACATTGAGACGCGTACACGCATTTGCACGCGCCGGTTGACGACACTATGCGCTGCCAAAAACGAAGCATGCGCTGACTGTAATCTTTCCCAAACGATTTTATGGAAACCGTTCACTGAAAATATTTGATTTTCGCCTTGCTTGTAGCGTTATATGTCAGCTTCGTGGCGAAGTGCCCATCATCTCGCTAATCGTCATACTTATTGTGGTATACACATTTCAGTAAGACACTATGCAAAATTTGAGAAGTTTGCAATGAAAAATAGGGGTCGCTATGATTTTGCTTTTGGTGCGTATTACACCATTAGTTTCTGCGTATGAAATTTAGCTAACATGTTGAATTTTTGTTTAGACATCGGAGGAGGTCTCTATCTGCCTCCGATCTCGAGAAAATGGAACCTATGTAGCGCGCTCACTTCCGATCTCACGCCCGCGAGAATGAAATACTCGCATCATCTGTCATATCTCCTGAACCACTCGAGACATCTAAACGAAAGTTTGGCAAATGATAACACGCAACGTGGAGAGTATTTTGCCATTTCGTAAACTCACGAAACTTTGTTATGAATGGCGATATATCAGTACTTATACTTCGCTTTTTTTCACAACAGTAACTGTAATTTTTTAAGAGTTATTGTCAGCTAGCGAAAAAAGAGTTTCCTAGTATGAAAATGAATATAAAATTTCTTCTCTCATGTTACTGCATACCGACACTATGAGGTTTTCCATAAGCTATTGAGTTCTGTGATTGCCAATTACTTGTTTAACAAGGCACTCTGTTCCAGAATTCCGTCGCAATAGCTGCTGTGAGATGAATTTGTGCAAATTACACTGTGTTTTGACAAGGGAAGTACAATAAAATCTGTCAACAAGAAAAATGTGGCTGTTACTCATAAATAGTGATGCTTCTTCGAATGAGTAAAGGTTAACAACTTATACAAAAATAAATTGACAATTCTGTTAGAATTTTGGTTGAATCCCCGTAGCACATAGTATTTTTAACACTGAGTGACTGGAATGGAAACTTACCAAAGGATTTTATTCCTTCTGTTGATCTGAGCAGTATTAAAATAATGACGAGTGTTCCTTCAGGCTGAATGATAGCCACATGCCAGATGCTGGTTACTCACCTACGGCTTGCCAAACTGACTACGTGTGATCGCGAATAAAATAGTTGTTACTGAGAAAAATAAACAATTGACCTGTCACACAACACAATGGTCAGTGTATTTTCAGTAGCAGAGGATAATGAGCGCGATAGGAATGCAGAAGCCAGCCATGTGTGCCTTGTGAGCTGGAGTTTGAAAACCATTGTCATGAAAGTGGACCTGCCTTTGTCAGCAGTGCATTTCAGCAAATTAAATATGTTTAATCGCCAAACTCTTTTAGGATATTTATACTTTCGTAATAATACCGACCTTTTTTTTAAATTTGTGTAGTCTGTTGTATAATTAGTTAATTAATGCTGATAATACGCATGCAACAACTGAAATGCTTTTCTCATCATGGCGAGCCAGTTGAAACATTGTTGTTTGTCACTGCTATTCAACTGTTCCTAGCTTGCAGTGGAAATGTGATGTAGTATACATAGTATAATGTCTCTTATTACATCGATATCCAAGTAACGATAGTAAAACATCTTGGACGCTTTTTACCAAAAGCACAAAGGGAAAATATGCCTTTTCGACTTTCTGCAACTGATCGTAGAGATACGTCAGTGTACGAGGTGTAGATGTGTGATGTCTTCAGGTGATCCAGTCTGTTCAGCTATAATAATTTGTAATGTAGCAGCATACCGCATACTCCATTTGTTTGTCTAGGATGAGGATATCCAATGATACCACAATCGACCCTGTACCACCCCTTGCCTTTGTGGGGAAGGACAACTTTGATATCTTTGGTGGAAACCTCCGTTTTTTGTTACAGATTACGTGTCTAAGACAAAATCTATATACGTTTTGTCCAAAGTGTTTTCTTTGCTTCGCCATTGTGCTGTAATCGGAGGAATAGAAACGGATATACAGTCGTAATTTACGACATGCTACTCAATGGCCCTTGAATCACCAGTGACACGTGGCATTCCACCTCCATACTGAGAGGGTAAGGCAGGCCAGTATTTGATAACTTCTAACTTGAAACGTTGTTTTCCTCCGGCGTAACGACTAGGGGTCTACTCGATGCGCCACTGTGGCCGTGACTCGAGGCGAACACTGCTTTACTTTTCCAATAAGAATAATTGTTCAAACGTAACACCTGAAACTTCAATAAACTTAGCGACCCTCTTATCAAATGACCATACACAGGACAGAAGTATGTATCTGGGGTGTCAGCACAGGCATTTCTGACGCGGTCAATAGTGTATTCATGGTATGCTGGCAGTTCCTGGTACATCTTATCTTTAAATATCCCCACCGAAAGAAATCCGGCGACGGCAAATCCGGCGACCTAGCGTGCCAGTTAGGATTCGCCGACCAGTGTAAACACGGTCTAATACATCCCATGTTTCAGTTGCGGAGTGCAGCTATCACGCTGGAACCACATACGTTGCCTAACGGCCAGGGAAGATGCACTGGTAGTACGTGTTCGAAAAACATTCGATATGTGTGTTCGTCTAACGTGGCATCGATAAAATACGGACCAATGGTTTTGTTTCCTATAAAGCCGCACCATACGTTAAGCGACCAAGGATGTTACTGGTTATCTTACCCTAACCAGAGGTGATTGTCTCCATTCCACTAACGCTACCGTGATTTGTGAATGTAGACTCATCGGAAAATAGTACCTCGGTAAAGAACGTGGGGGTCATTTGTATTTGGCGACCCACCCGTTTACAAAACACTAGCCGATTACGGAAATCGGGACCATGAAGTTCTTGATGCAGTGGCATGTGGTATGGATGACACTTACGATGATACAGTATTGTGACAATACTATCTACGGACTTGCTGCAATCGAGGTGTAATTGAAGGGTGTTTTTGCGTCTGTTGTGGTGCACTATAGCTATTACAGCTGTCTCATTCTATACTCCTATAACACGTTTGCTTCGATTTCTTACCTATCCATAAGCTCCCATCAGACATAAAAGTGTTCGCAACCTTGTACAGGGACCAACTAGAGTAAGCTTTTTCTGGAAAACGCTTGGCATAGAAGCCAACAGCAGGCCCAACATTTGTCCTACGTTCCCGCAAATCAGGACCATTTCCATTCCTTACTCAGTGGTTGCCACATTCATGGTCCATTTGCACGCCTGTTCTCCAAGTACTAAGTAAACGTGCGAGCAGTAAACACTGCTCAAGTATTGTAATGCTCAGAGCCGCTATATGTTCTACGTCTGCACGATACGTGAGCTCCGGTCGCAGTGTATTGTCTGTTGCGAAACGTCGTAGTTTGCTACACGGCCACGGTGGAACGTCCACTTGTCCCCTGTCCGACATGGCGGAGGATTATAACGTTGCGAATGGGGTTTCCAATTAGAAGTTATGAAATGAAGGCCACTCCTACCCTCGTAGCCGAGGGACTGCGTCCCTTGTGCCAAGGGCCATTGAGCAACACGTCGTAAATTACGATTGTATAATCACTTCTGTTCCTCCGATTACAGCGCCAGCTGTGGCTAAACGAAGAAAATGCTTCAGGAAAAAGGTATAGAATCGTAATCTGGAAGAAAAAGAGAAAAGAAAAAAACGGGGGCTCCCACTGAAGATTTGAAAGTAGCCCCCCTGCCACCGAAGCATGGAGGTCGAGTGTAATACCTTTGGATATCGGTGACGAACAAATTGGAATTATACGTTTTTTTTATTCCATGTGTAGTTTTCGAGATATTTGAGTATCCTGAGTTGCCGGCCGGTGTGGCCGAGTGGTTCTAGGCGCATCAGTCTGGAACTGGGCGACCGCTACGGTCGCAAGTTCGAATCCTGCCTCGGGCATGGATGTGTGTGATGACCTTAGGTTAGTTAGGTTCAAGTAGTTCTAAGTTCTAGGGGACTGATGACCTCAGATGTTAAGTCCCATAGTGCTCAGAGCCATTTGAACCATTTAATTTAGTATCCTGAGTCGAATGAAAACCTATTATAAACGGTCCAATCAAATTATCGTCACCACCGCCTATGTCGACGTCAGCGGTGGAATAAATCCTCAGAAAAGCCGCGCGGTCTTGGGCGTCTTGTCACGGTCCGCGCGGCTGTCCCCGTCGGAGGTTCGAGTCCTCCCTCGGGCATGGGTGTGTGTGTGTTGTCCAAAGCGTAGGTTAGTTTATGTTAGATTAAGTAGTACGTAAGCTTAGTGACCGATGAGCTCAGCAGTTTTGTACGATAAGACCTTATCACAAATTTCCAATTTTTCCCCTCAAGAAGGGCTGGTGGCAGCGTTACCAGTGGAAGCTATATAAAGCGTGTTTAAGGACGCGGAAAATAGGACAATCGTTGTCGTAATCTGAAAACGGAGCAATTTATCTGAGGTCCAAAAGTGCATGATCATTGGCTTTCGGGTCAGCAGTGGATGCATTCCTAAAGCGACTACCTTTGTAAACTGTTCGAGTGTCTTGCACGGAAAACTGGCAGTGTTGAAAGGTGGCTACACTGAGTCACAGCGCCAGAGATTGTGCCAAAGATTATTATCCCGCCGCCTCCACTGGTGCAGTAGTAGTTCAGAGGTTGCTGTGGGCAGTACTTGTTGAGAGAATGTCGAGAGCAGTACTAGTTCAGAGTATGTCGTGTGCAGGTGTTGTTCTGTTGGGCGAGAGAGTACATGCTGTTCGGTTGGTGTACTGTATAGATGGAAGATGTTGCAATGATCACAGTGTATTTTTCGTCAATATATATCGAGGTAAAAAAAAAATTATTTTACATTTCTTAATGACGATGCCTCTTGGTCACAGGTTCAGTCAACAAAGCATCTGGCCCGTGTTCATGTATTAGACTTGTAATTCTCGCTTCTATGTGCAATTATAGTATTTCTGGTTTTTCAATTAGTTCATTGTAAATGGTGTTTAAAATATCTTGTCGTATTGAGGAAGAACCGTGTCAGGTACAAGTACGTTGAGTCATACTACCACACACAGAACAGCTACACTTGTGCTTTGTTGTTTCGTAGCTTTTATAGTTGCAGGGGTCTTAATTAATCAATTGTGTTAATGGAAATTTCTTATTATTCTTTACTGTTATTTTATGCAGTCAGATTGCGTACTAATACTAGTCAGGCCAACCAGTTACGAGACTTCATAACCGGACACACAGCTACTAAAGTTATTGCGTAATAATTAAGCCCCCATGCAGTGTTCAAAACAGTTGTCGTGGCAACTATGGTGCACCATAAGGCACAAATGACAGGGATGAACGGGGGTTGCCGAGATGTAACTTTTGAGCAGCCGATCGGCCTGGTAAACCAAGGGTGTCTTCTTAACGATTGCTGAGCAAACGCTGCAGAGTATGGGTATCCAAAGCAGGTGCCTGGTTTATGCACCCATGCTGAATTCTGTTGATTGGCGACGAAGATTGAAATTTGCGCGCCACTAACGCAACTGGACGATCTCTGAGAGGTGACAGTTGACCTTTTCAGAGGAATCATGTTTTATGCTCCATAAGACACATGGTCGTTGGTATGTATGGCGCGAAACGTCTAAAAGGAAACAACCAGCGTCAATAATCGGAAGAATCCTTGCCGGAGGAGGGAGCATTGTGGTTCTGGAAAGCACAATGGATCAACGTAAGTATGTCTCTATCCTTGGGAACCATGTGCACCAATACATTCACTTTGTTTTTCTTCTGCACGATGGCTTCTAGCAGCAGGACGATGCAGCATGTCACACTGCTCACAGTATACGTCCGTGGTTCTAATAGCACCCAGATGAGATTACCGTGCTGTCCTGGCCATCTAACTCCCCGGATTTAAACAGAATTGAGAAACGCGAGAAACCCTGCGCAACTTCCCACTACATTGGTGTCCACATAGCTCCTCATCCCTGTTGGCACCTTACAGAGCCCCACTTACTCTCTTCCTGCAAGTCTAGTAGTGGTAAATGCTTCTAAAGGTTGTTATTCAAGATTCTGATAGGTGTTAACATTAATGTGACTGTACACTGTTAATGCAACAATTGTAGTTCGATAGAAGCTTAGATATAATTCAGAAATAATTGACAAGACGCCGTAACTAAGGCAGAACCGAAGATACCGTGGATAACCGAGGAAATTTTCGAGCTCATGAACAGATGAAGAAAGTACAATCATCTTAAAAATTAAGTAGGAATACTGCAGAATAGATTACAGAAGTAAAGTACAAAGCTATCGTTATCCCGACGGTTTGTTTGAACACTACAGTCATGTTGCTGTCGGAAGTTGTATGCAATTGCCTTGCTCTGACGTATAAAGCTACATTAGCCAGTTATTGAGGAACCTGCAGATTAAACTGAACTTCAAATCACTATACAACTTGGCATTGTTCACAAAATTAACAACGCTGACAGAGGTGAAAAACTTACATCAGGTATCAGTGATCATAAGGCTGTGACAGCATGTATGACGACGGGTAATACAAGGAATGCCAAGAAAGGTAGAAAGATATATTTGCTCAGCAAGGGTGACAGGATACGAATTTCAGAATACCTCAGCAGTCAGCATCAAACATTCGGTGATGAGGACGAAGATGTGGAGAATAAATTGGAAAAAATTCAAAGGCATCGTTCAATATGCCCTAGAAAAATATGTTCAGAGAAAGGTTTTAAGGGATGGGAACGATCCACCATGGTTTAATAGCCATGTTAGAAAAGCGCTACGCAAACAAAGAGCACTTTATCTCAGATTCAAGAGAAGTAAAAACCTAGCTGACAAACAAGAGCTGAACGAAACGAAAATGAGCATAAAGAGAGCAATGAGAGAAGCGTTCAATGATTTTGAAAGTAAGACATTGTCAACCGACCTGAGAAAAAACCCTAAGATTTTGGTGCTATGTAAAATCAGTAAGTGGGTCAAAATCATCTATTCATTCTCTCAGCGACCACTCCGGCACCGAAACGGAAGGTAACAAAGACAAGGCCGAAGTACTGAATTCTGTCTTCCGAAGTTGTCTCACCGTGGAAGATCGTAACACTGTCCCTCCTTTCAATCCTTGTGCGAACATCTAAATGGCAGATACTGAGATAACCGATCCTGGAATTGAAAAGCAGCTACAATCGCTTAGTAGTGCAAAGGCTTCAGAACCAGATGAGATACCAATAAGATCCTATAAAGATTATGCGAAGAACCTGCTCCCCTTCTAGCAGTAATTTATCGTAGATTGCATGAGCAACGAAAGGCACCTAATGACTGGAAAAAAACGCAGGCCATTCCCGTTTATAAGAAATGCCGTATGACAGATCCACACTATTATAGACCTATATCGTTGATGTAAATCTGTTGTAGAATTATGGAACATGTTTTATGCTCAAGAATTATGACTTTCTTGGAAAATGAACAGCTCCTCTACAAAAATAAACATGGATTCCTCAAACAGAGATCCTGCGATACTCAGCTCGCCCTGTTCCTCCATGAGAACCATAGCGCAGTGGACAACTGCGCTCACGTTGATGCCGTGTTCCTTGATTTCAGTAAGGCATTTGATACCGTCCCCAATTGCTGTTTACTGAAAAACAATGAACTTCACGGAGTACCTGTACAGACCTGCGATTGGATTGAAAACTTCCTTGCGATATAAATCAATATGTCGCACTTACCGGAACTAAATCGACAGATGTAAAGGTTATATCTGGAGTACTTCAGGGAAATGTGATAGGACCGTAGCTGTTCACACTGTATACAAAAGATGTAGTAAAAAGTGTCGGATGCTCTTTAAGGCTATTCGCAGATGTTGCAGTTGCTTATACCAAAGTTAAAACGCCAGAAAATAGTAAGAATTTGCGGAACGATCTGCAGAGAATTGATGAATGGTGCAGACTCTGGCAGTTGACCCTGAACGTAAATAAATGTAACATATTGCGCATACAGAGGAAAAGAAATCAACTACTGTACAGCTACACAATTGATGCCAAACAGCTGGAGACAGCGTCTGCCGTTAAATATCTAGGAATAATTATTCAGAGCAACCTTAAGTCGAACGACCATACAAAACGGATAGTGGGAAGAGCAGACATCAGACTCAAATTCATCGGAAGAATCTAAAGGAAATATAACTCATCAACGAAACAAGTGGCTTATAAGGCGCTTGTTCGCCCGATTCCTGAGTATCAGATTGCCCGTCATGAATCCCACAGAACATTTATGGGACGTAATCGAGAAGTGAGTTCGTGCACAAATTGCAGAAGCGGGGAACACTTTCTCAATTAATGACGGCTATAAGGGCAGCCAAGCTCTTCCAAAAAATTCTTAAGTCCGTTCCATGTCGAGCTGGTGAAGTACGTCAGGAAAAAGAGGATCCAACAGTGTTAGGAGGTATTCCATGACCTCAGTCACCCCTTCGTGGAATAATAGAGTACAGGTCGTTAAGGCGAAAAACTATATTTAAAGCAAAAGGAGGTTTTTTCAGTGAAGGAGGCAGACGGGCAGCTCTTACGGTACAACTTTTCTAGTTTCCGACGGATGATGGGGCTGCATTTGGTGCTGCTAACTGATTGCGTCGTTACCCGCAAGCTTAGAGGAGACGACAGGTAATGACCAAGATGCAGATCCCTGATGTAGATATCTGCCACATATGTAAGACACACCGACTCCCTTACATGAATGGAGTTTCCTAAATACTCTACTGGCCATTAATATTGCTACACCACGAAGATGACGTGCTACAGATGCGAAATTTGATCGGAAGGAAAAAGATGCTGTGATATTAAAACCATTAACTTTTCAGAGCATTCACACAAGGTGGGCGCCGGTGGCGACACCTACAACGTGCTAACATGAGGAAAGTTTCCAACCGATTTCTCATACACAAACAGCAGTTGACTGGTGTTGGCTGGTAAAACGTTGTTGTGATGCCTCGTGTAAGGAGGAGAAATGCGTACCATCACGTTTCCGACTTTGAAAGGTCGGATTGTAGCCTAACGCGATTGCGGTTTATCGTATCGCGACATTGCTGCTCGCATTGGTCGAGAGCCAATGATCGTTAGCAGAATATGGAATCGGTGGGTTCAGGAGGGTAGTACGGAACACCGTGCTGGATCCCAACGGCCTCGTATCACTAGCAGTCCAGATGACAGGCATCTTATCCGCATGGCTGTAACGGATCGTACAGCCACGTCCCTGAGTCAACAGATGGGGACGTTTGTAACACAACAGCGATCTGCACGAACAGTTCTACGACGTTTGCAGCAGCATGGACTATCAGCTCGGAGACCATGGCTGCGGTTAACCTTGACGCTGCATCACAGACAGGAGGGCTTGAGATGGTGTACTCAACGACGAACCTGGTTGCTCGAATGGCAATACGTCATTTTTTCGTATGAATCCAGGCTCTGTTTACAGCATCATGGTGCTCGCATCCGTGTTTGGCGACATCGCGGTGAACGCACATTGGAAGTGTCTATTCATCATCGCCATACTGGCGTATCACCAGGCGTGATGGTATGCGGTGCCTTTGGCTACACGTCTCGGTCACCTCTTTTTCGCATTGACGGCACTTTCAACAGTGAACGTTACATTTCTGATGTGTTACGACCCGTGGCTGTACCCTTCATTCGATCCCTGCGAAACCCTACATTTCAGCAGGATAATGGACGACCGCATGTTGCAGGTCCTGTACGGGCCTTTCTGGATACAGAAAATGTTCGACTGCTGCCCTGGCCAGCACGTTCTTCATATCTCTCACAAATTGAAAACGTATGGTCAATGGCGGCCGATCAACTAACTCGTCACAATACACCAGTCACTACTCTTGATGAACTGTGGTATCGTGTTGAAGCTGCATGGGCAGCTGTACCTGTACACGCCATCCAAGCTGTGTTTGACTCAATACCCAGGCGTATCAAGGCCGTTATTACGGCCAGATGTGGTTGTTCAGGGTACTGATTTCTCTGGATCTATGCACCCAAATTGCGTGAAAATGTAATCACATGTCATTTCTAGTATAATATATTTGTCCAATGAATACCCGTTGATCATCTGCATTTGTTCTTGGTGTAGCAATTTTAATGGCCAGTAGTATAAGTTACAATACTGGTAATTCCTGTACTGATTACTCCTGATGACTCGTGTTTAACTGTCTTCCGTTAAACTGTCTCTTTAATCACGAAATTCTTCAACTACAA
Organism: Schistocerca cancellata; assembly: GCF_023864275.1. NCBI lineage: Eukaryota > Metazoa > Arthropoda > Insecta > Orthoptera > Acrididae > Schistocerca > Schistocerca cancellata. Next base: position 412,855,969 of record NC_064631.1, read on the forward strand.
AACATTTCATCACTTTCAGTACATAAACAGTTCCAGTACTAAGACTTCATAAATTTTGATAAAGAAAACCAGTAGCTCCATAAAAAGTACTCTATGTTAAATTGTTGAAAACATCTTAACAAGCTTTAATTTTCACCGTAATGTCATGTTAGTTCATATATTCGTACATGTCTTTGTTAATGAATTTTTTTGTATTCATGCATCGAAGCCTTAGTGAACTAATGAAGTTATAATCTACTGCAGAGTTGTATAACTTATCGGTGCCTTTATCGATTCTAAATCTGTCAAATTAGTAAAACACTAACTAGAATTTCTCAGAAAAAATCGTAATCAACAGTGAGAGAATGTGTTGTGCATTATTGTGAATCAATGTAAGGCACGTAGTTGAAGCCATGTGATGGCGGTCTTGGCCATTCTTTTATCAAATGAAATCTATGATGAGCTGATACAGAAAATGCAACCTTTTGAATGCTAGTATATGAAAAGGTCTATAAAATTATTGTGTTCTGCATATTTTAGTTAGAGTGATGACCTGTTGTTTCACTACTGCCTAATGAACTCTATGCATAGTTAACAAAAATGTAGATTTCACCAACGTCTTTATACTCGTCGACAAAGGGGCAACATATTGCAAGGTAAGTGGATTGTATAACTGACACATTTGACTGTCTGGTCTATGCAGCATTTTTCGCAGATTGCCCTTACTTGTTATTCTGATGTGCCAATTTATGATGCACTCCTGTTTTTATATTACGCAATTTTAACTCCGTTTTTCCGGAATATGTGCTCTGTTACATCTGCTGTTTTCATAGCACTATACTTCACATTATCGGGTGCTTATGTTCCAAAAGCCGAGTACGAAAATGCGAGTTCTCAGACGGTCATGTCCGTGGTTCTATTCGTCACAGACAAGAGGGGTCAAGTAGTTGGGACAGCTCTTGACCTAGCGACCATCTCTATACTTACCGGGAGAACAGGCATACTGTAGCTATCCTAGGGAAAGTTCAGAAAATCAGTTGGTTATTTTCTATTAGGCTTGATCTTGGGTGGATCTTAGGTGGTACCAATTTTTGGGACGGCCACTGCTATAATTTCTGTTCGTGGCAGATCTTCGAAATTTTTACCATTACATCCTTGATATGATGTTTTGGGAGACTTTTGAAACTTTTGTCTGTGTCATTATCCGTTACTGAGATCCATACTTCTCCACGTAAAATTTGCACATTCTGATGCGTATACGTAGACTAAAATGACGTAGTGAACACATGGAAATGGTTTCAGGGTCATCGCAAGAGCTATGAGGTAACATAATCATTTATTTAGTCAAGATTCCACCCATAAAACTCTATGATTTGCTGTATCTGTATAATGGGGACTTCACGCCTATACACTTAGTTCCGAAGTGGTGCTGAATGAAAAAAGAAGTGCTAAATGGGGTCTTAATCTCCCTGATAAGAACTTAAAAATATACCAAAAAGTCCTTAAAACAGGAAAGGCTGCAAATAACAGTACTTTTACTCATTTAGAATACAATTCCTAAGACTGGCATTTCCAACGATCTGCGATCGATGATCAAAGTATTCCGAAAAAACCTGAAGCAAAAGATTTTCTGTTAACCTTAAATTATGTGTACTTATTTATTATTTATATGTGTCAATGTATATAAATGTGTCGAAATATGAAGGATGATTTTTTTCCACCGTTTACAAACTCTATGGATTGGTCAATAAGAGGAAACGGAGCAAAAATGGTATGACGAACTTATGTCCGGAAATGCATGGTTTCCATGCTAGTGACAATTTATTTAACTATACATTGTTACTGAGACTGCGGTCTAATTCGCGCTGTACCATGCAGCCACAGTTACAGTATGCGTTGAAAATGGTTTCCGTGTGCCTCAACGCGCCGTAACATGTTCTGTCTGATACGTTCACATCGGCCAGGCTGCACCGAAAAAGTGTCAAAGGCAGCGTGAGTACAAGCACCAGTGTCTCCACATTTAGGGCTCTGCTTACACGATACTTTTGGGACAACGCCGTTAACGGGAAATGGCACGGGTTGAGATACGGTGAACGAGCAGGCCATGGAACTGGACCCTGTCTTCCAATCCATCGGCCAGGCCAGACACTATTGAGATGCGAATCATCAATGGCACTTCTTTCAGCAGGGTAGGCAAACTCACCCTCAAGAAATGCCGATAGGTCCGACCTGTTAGGCGACGTGGAAGGAAGATTGGTCCCAAAATATGATCGCCAATTATCCCGGCCCACACATTCTAGCTGCACCGATGCTTATGAATCGCTGTCACCATGTCATGGTAGTTTTGCATACTAAACCGCAGATGACTATTATGAAAGTTGAAGATACGACTCCGCGTAGAGGTGTGATCATCTATGAACAGGACAGATGACACAAATCCTGGAATCGTGACTGACTGGTGAAGAAACGAATGACAGAACTGCTCCCGATGTGGAAAGTCTGTCGCTAGTAAGCCCTGGACACGCTGTAGGTGATGAGGGTAGTAACAGTCGTCATAGAGAATGTTGCACGCGGTCTTCTGGTTTACCCTGTCCTGGTGGGTAAACTGCCTGCTACTGACACGGCGGTCGCCTACCAAAGTGTTAATCACAATTTGCTCCAAGTCGGGTGTCGGAACATTTAGAGTACGTCCTTCACAATTTCCTGTTTCCTGAAACAACCCTGTATCAGGAAAACCGCGAAACAGTGTTAAAATGTTGAATGCTGTGGTTGTTGTTGTTGTCAACGGGGATAGATGTCCTGATACAACCTTGCTCCCCACATCCCGTTGCTCATTGCCTTTCCGTAAGTAAAAAGCTCTCGAATCGAATACTGAAGCATTGTGTGCAATGCTGTGGCACATCCACTACACAGTGAGTCAGCAAGAGAGATACATCAGACACAATATTACCAATTACTATGTTAGAAGAGGGCGCTAGTACATGACGTATGAGGAACAGTAACACCCACTAGGAGGGAAACATGCATACTGCAATTGTGGCTGCCTAGTACTGGGCGTATTAGACCGCAATCTCTGTAAGACTGAATAAATAGTCTGTAGCATGGAAGTTATGCATTTCCTGACATATGTTCGTTAATCCTTTGTTGTTCCGTATCGTCTCATCGATCAGTCCCTTAAGTTGGTGTACGGTGGAGAAAATCATCCCGTATAAAGAATCATTCAAAATTTTACTAACCTATCCAATACATTTTATATAAGCAGCATATTCTACTGCTGCAGGTCCGAGCACATAAAAGGTGAATATGTTTCTCTTTGAAAAATTCAGACAGAAATGTGAGGAACCAGCAGTCTCTGACCTCTCTCCGTTATCCTCAACAAAAATTTTGGCACGCGAACTTATGTTCGCTTTTCGCGCTTTCGCACTAGGAGGCAGACACACATGAAAGGAAAGAGATAGGAGACAGTAATAGTGGAAGAGAGAAAGTGGCAGTGAATGTGGAAGAGAGGTGGTTGGAGATAGAAACTGTGGGAGCAAAGGAGAGACAAGACAGTGTAAATGAAAAATCCAGTTGACTGGAGACCATACACAATCTTGGGGAGGGAGGGGGGGGGGGGCGGCTCTTGACCCTCCAAAACCATAAAACCTTAATTCGTACTAGGTATCAGCGAGAGCTCTTACTGGACTGAAATTTTTAACACTTTAATACAGAAGAAAAATAAGTTGGACTCCAAGAATTTGTGAGCTGCCGAGGTATGATGGAGTGACTGGCATGGGAAAGACAGACAGAGGAAGACAATTTAAGTGAGAGAGGAGACAGCGGCAGGGGAACATTCTGTAGATCAACGGAAGAAAAAGAAGAAAGTGTATGGGGAAATATGTAGACAATAGCAGTGAGAGACAGAGAGAGAGAGAGAGATGTTGAGTATAAAGGCTTATTTATAAAGAGGAACTTTATAAAAGGATTTAGTATGTTCTGTGTTGAAAGAGAGCGAACATGTTCACACGACAATGTTTTTGGTAAGGAAGTTAGAATGAGAACTTTCGCTGTTGATTCCCCACTTTTCTGTCAGAGGTACATATTCGCCTTTCTTTTAGCACCGACTTGAACTCTCTTCCACTAGTTTATACTATTTATCATAAATTAACACCTCGCTTTTCTCTGACTTAAAATATAATCACGTGTGTACATTTTGGGCATCCTAAACATCTGAAATGCTTGCCTAGTGCTCTTTCTGTAAATTCTAATATGTAATAAATTTTACTTTTCCGCCTACTTCAAGATCCATTGTGAATTTGCTCTTAGCATGCATACTGGTCAACTTTCTGTCCGAAATATCGGACATATGGGTTGTATAAAATATCCCTGCGTTATCATGAAAAAAAAACTATATCGGCCAGGCAGACCGATTCTTCAATTCGTATTAAAAGAGCACACCTACGCGACCAATAAAAGAACAGTAAGCTGACATTTTGAAACACAGGGGCGTAATACTGGCAGCACTGACAAACAAAATGGTTGAAATGGGTCTAAGCACTATGAGACTTAACGTCTGGGGTCATCAGTCCCCTAGAACTTAGAACTACTTAAACCTAACTAACCTAAGGACATCACACACACCCATGCCCGATGCAGGATTCGAACCAGTGACCGTAGCAGTCGCGCGGTTCCAGACTGTACCGCCTAGAACCGCTCGGCCACTCCGACCGGCACTGACAAACAACTAATATTTTACATAAAGTTGAAAAACGTACACAATTACACATAAATTAAAACTTTATAATGCGTCAATCGCTGTCAGCTTAAGTGGAATAGCTTTACATGTAGCCAGAGGAGACATGTAAAATCCCTACGACTGGCTGTGGATCGAACGTGAGACGTTTCAATCTGTAGTCTGCCACTTTTCCACAGAGTCACCGATTTTTCTAATCCAAAATGCTAAACACAACTAAGTAATTTATCAACGTGGCTAAAGCGTTTGACTGTTAAAATGGTGCAAGATGTTCGAAATCCTGAGAAACGTAGGGGTAAGCTATAGGGGCAGACGGGTAATATACAATATGTACAAGATCCAAGGGGGAAAAGTATGAGTGGACGACCAACAACGAGGCGTTCCGATTAAGAAGAGAAAAAGAGTGTAAGACAGGGATATAATCTTTCGCTCCTACTGTTCAATCTGTACATCGAAGAAGCGACGATAAAAACGAAAGAAAAGTTCAGGAGTGGAATTAAAATTCAAAGCGAAAGGATAGCAAAGATAGGATTTGCTGATGACATTGCTATCCTGAGTGAAAGGAAGAATAACTATATGTCATGCTGAATAAAATGAACAGTCGAATGAGTACAGAATATGGACTGAAAGTAAATCGAAGGGATATGGAAGTAAATAGCAGAAATGAAAACAGCGTGAATCTTAACATCAGGATTGACGGTCATGAAATAGATGAAGTTAAGGAATTCTGCTACCTAGGCAGCAAAATAACCAATGACGGACGGAGCAAGGAGGACATGAAAAGCAGACTAGCACTGGAAAAAAGGGCATTCCTGGCCAATAAAAGTCTGCTACTATCAAACATAGGTCTTAATTTGAAGTAGAAATTTTTGAGAATGTACTTCTGGAGCACAACATTGTATGGTAGTGAAACATGGACTGTGAGAAAACTGGTACAGAAGAGAATCGAAGCATTTGAGAGGTGGTGCTTCGGGCCAGTGTTGAAAATTAGGTGGACTGATAAGGAAAGGACTGAGGATATTCTGCTCAGAATCGGAGAGGAAAGGAATATGTGGAAAACATTGACAAGGAGAAGAGACAGGAGGGTAGGACATATGGTAAGACATCAGGAAAAAACATCCATGGTACTACAGGGAGCTTTAGAGGACAGAGATTGGAATACATCCAGCAAATAATGAGGATGTAGGTTGCAAGTGCTGCTTTGAGATGAAGAGGTTGGCACAGGAGAGTAATTTCTGATGGGCCGCATCAAACCAGTCAGAAGACTGATGACACCCACACCCTGGCCAAAAAAAAAAAAAATACCAGGTGGGCAGCAAAGCCAGAATGAACCGAATGAAAATACTTGTCGTACGGTGTTTACAGAGTTGCCAATTTCTCAAGTTGTCATTCTTCGACATGCATGTCTTTTTTTTTTTGCGGGACTTTGAACAAGCTTTGCACTTTTTGTTTGATATATCTGCATTACCAGTGGGCAAAAAAAAATCTCTGAAGTCTGGGGACCTGAATTTTTCTTCACATTGTATAGAGAGATCTTTCCGTTCAACTCTTGAAGGTTTTAGACCATTACAGCCGTTACACAAGAAATAACGTAATGTAATTAAGCAACAGCTTAAAAACTCTAAATTTTACCTGATTACAAATTTTTCACTGGTTAAGAAGTAATGAGTAATGATGAGTGTGGCATCTCCGTCGCGTTAGATTTGACACGACTCAGCGGTGATGTTTATCCCATTCAGTATGACGCGGAACGGCGTCTGTCGCTCACGACAACGCCACCCTGTAACTAGTAGAAATTCCCGGGTTCGATTCCCGGCGGGGTCAGAGATTTTCTCTGCCTCGTGATGGCTGGGTGTTGTGTGCTGTCCTTAGGTTAGTTAGGTTTAAGTAGTTCTAAGTTCTAGGGGACTGATGACCATAGATGTTAAGTCCCATAGTGCTCAGAGCCATTTTTTTTAACTAGTAGAAAAACACAAATTCCTTGCGTAGTTTCCTTTTGTTGTGAGTCCGAGACAGACTTTTCAGCTTGCGTGAACTGGATAACTGTAGTCCTTCTTTTTAGTATGCCTGCTTAGATAATGGATGTTGAATATTAATAATATAAAGTCGTGAATCTTCAATCCATCACCCAAGTCGTGGAATCACGAGGATGTTAAGTTGATAAATTGTTATTCCGTAGTCAAGACGTCGCTATGACCCATGTTCAATAACTACACGACGCAATTCCATAGATAACATAAGCAATGTTCAGAATGCGTCGTAATCTTGGGACAAATCAATGACTGTTCACTGTTAAATCATGAATTCTCTCTACTCTTCATAATATTCTAATAGTCAATTAATTGTCACTAATACTCATGATAATGTATATTCAATCATGTAGGTGACACGAAAAATTAAAGTTTGAATCCATTTTTATAGTTTCTTCTAGTTAATTGTCCCTATGCTGAGCACGCACACTGTTTTTTCACTCAGGGGATTGCTTCCGTTTGCATCACTAATCCTGTCGTTGAATACAACTTCTGACAACTCGGCGCAATGGTACGTTCTTCGTGTTTGCGATTCTTTGTTACCTAATCGACACTAATAATTGTTTTTCGTTGGCTATCTTTCTTTTTCAATGTCCTTGAATGTTCGTGCTTATTCAGTATCCCATCACAATTCTCGCACGATTTAATTTCGTCGCGAATCTCTGTATCCCGTTGTCTTGCTAACGGTAGCGATGACTTTGCTGTAGTATGCCTTCTGAATAATACTTCAGCCTGTATCACAAAACTTTCAAACTTATGATTAGCTTAAAACAATCTAGTAGCGCATAAGTGCATGCTACTATCGCAATAGTACTAGAGAGCGACTAGATAGCAACTGAAGCTAACATTTCCATTTCCGAGTTACATTGTAGTCACATCGAACTTCCTTTTCGATGCAGCTACAACTCTCTTCTATGGTAAATGTTATCTTTGGCCAGTTTACCGTCTGGGCTTTAACCTTCGTTATTAATCATTTTGCAATTCTTTCTTTGATGTTTTTCTGCGTATTTTATCATAGTCTTTCATTCAGTGTCTATTTCATGATAAGAATTATTATTCACATGACATTCCTGTTGATAAAATTATTATACGTGTAAATTTTGTCGTCAGTAGCTGCCGTCACTGTCAGGATGACTAATTTTCCTACTTCTTTTACAACAAAGGGTTGTTTATTAGGGTTTCTGTATTTGGAGTGTTACACGAGGGAAATATATAAATCTCACATTTGGTGTATAGCCATAATCTAACGACTTCTCTATCTTTTAATTATTTTTTTTTTGTTAGAATACACTGTACACTTGTCAGCCGCAGCAGTAGTAAATTACTCATACAACTTTTTCACATTGGTTAATCTGTCAACAGAAATCGTATCAAAATGCCTACAGTGGTTGCTGATATTAGTTTCCTTACACAGACGTAAAAATTCGGCGGCGGATGTCCGTTTATATATGTACCGGTACAGATAAATCAGCAACAGCAATTAAACTCTGACTATAATAATCACTATCTTACAAACATATCTGACATGCACTACGTTCTGTGGACCAGAAAAGCAAGAAACGGTGGAGCACTAGCAAATCTAACACATTCGGCAAACCTCATAAGCTGCGACTTGGTCTCGAATAGGAGTGTTCCATAAAGGGCAGTGTAAATTTCTTTTACTGTTGCTTATAATAACAAATTGGTAGATCCTGCATAAAAATTTGGGAAAAACACCAATGCAGTAGTGGGAGATCTACATTTTAAAACAATTAAATAGGCTACAACGAAAAGTATTATTGACACACGTGTGGAAAAGATGCGCTTGCAATACGACGAGGCAAACCTGTTTTAAGACATGTCCTAATGTAATGAAGCCATGGTGCCAGCGTCAAAAGATAAACACAAACTCAACTTAGCATCGTCGCACATATTTAAAAGACACTATACAGGGTGTGCCATTTATCTTGCCCACCCTAAATAACTGTTTGTGCAGATGTAAATTATAAAATGTTTCAAACAAATGTAATTTAGTCGTCAGGACGACATCAACCAGCATGAGTGCCTTCGTTGTAGCTTTGTTTTTTACAAAGCTATGAACTGCGGTATGACTTTTTCTAAATGGCTCCCCGTATTTTTTATTCGGTAACTCATTTCCTCTCCTAAAGACCTATTGAAAAAGATGTCACAGTGTACCATTCACTGAAACACAATGTTATTAATTAGATTACACAACATTGACTTGGAGCCCGGGAACACAAACTTGCTGGAGTTGTCAGAAAATAAATGAAAACCAAGTAAAAACATAACACGAAATTGACTTTGACTGTCCTGTATGATTGCCCAGGAGTAGAACATTCAAAGGTGCTCAAAGTGGTGACCTTGGACACCGATACACTGGTGCACTCATTGAATGAAAGAATTATTTACTGCTTCCAGTGTTGCCTGGTGAAGAGAACTACAAGTAAGCACGATACGTTCCTGTATGTCCTCTGGAGTTGTTGGAATATCGCGATAGACAACATCTTTAACGCATCCCCGAAGAAAAAAGGCCAGAGGATTGGAATTAGGAGACCTAGCAGGCCAAATATCTATACCTCCTCGACCAATCCATCTGGCAATATACCTTCGGTTCAGAACAGGACGTGCACGCAAGGCATTATGTGCTGAACATCCATCGTATTGATACCACATAGGCAATCTGGTTCTTAGCGGCACTTCATCCAGAAGAGGAGGAAGAATTCGTCTAAGGAAGTTGGCATACGCTGTGGCGTTTAGACTACCAGTGATGAAATAAAGGCCAATAACTTTAGTACCAAGCGTCCCACACCAGATGTTAACTCTCCACTGACGCTATATTCCACCTGTCTAAGCCATTATAGGTTGTCGCTGGACCAATAATGCATATACCTTGTATTTACCTGGTAAATACAACATTGAAGAAGATTTTCAGGTTGGCGAGGATTTGCTGCTGTGCCCACCGACAGAACTGTACACAATTCTGGAAATAATTCCCATGCAATTCTTTATGCAGGTGTACATGGTAAGGATGGAACCGGTGACGTAAGAATACGATGTACACTGGTTTTAGGAATGCCAATCTTGTGTTCAAGCTGTCGTGTGCTCACGTGGAGGATTAATAGCAACAGAAGCGAGAACAATAACTTCGGCAACTTCGTCTCTGCGAGTGATACGACGATTGCGTTGTCGTGGTTGAAACTTTCCGTTTCCTGAAGCAACAAGTCGAGAAAACATCCCCCCTGAAGGTGTTTCTTTTTTTTTTTCAGGATATCGTTCTCTGTACAGTTCCGCTGGCTGCGTAGCATTTTGCCTACCTTCAGCAACAACAATAAAAGAAACAATATGTCGAGATAGTTTATAGGAAGGACAACCTTTACTGTATATCTAGTCTACACAACAGTATTTCAAAGGACTACACTACTGTACCAAATATACCCGTACATAAAAAACAGCATTGCAATTACTGTTCTGCTAAATTACATTCTCCATAGATGAGTAGCATTTCTGCCTTCTCTTCGTTGGTGTACATTCTACTCTTCAACTGACCATGATTGACGGAATGAAGGGTGTGCATTCTACTTATGTTTACATTTGTACTTTGTCAACGTCAGCACGTAGATGTGTTCCATTACCCCGAGTACCGGCACTAAGCGCTGGGAGCGTCAACGTCAATGTTGTGATATAATAACGTAGTGTTTCAGTAAATGGTACACTGTGATACATTTTTGAATAGCCCTTTAGGCGAAGAAATCAAGTACCACATAAAAAATACCGGGTGCCGTTCAAAAAAGTCATACCGCTCTTCATATCTTTCAAAAAAACAAAGGTACAAAGAGGACAATCATGCTGATTGATGTACCCTTGACGGTTAAAGAACATTTGCTTGAAACATTTTGTAATTTGCATCTGGAAAAACAGTTACGTCAAGATAAATGGGACACCCTGTGTACTAAGCCACAGTGTGGGCGGAGTCATCTTGTCAACAGCGCTACTCGTGATAGAAAACTGCTGTATTGTAGCAAGAAAACTGTTTGTGTCGTAAGCGCGTTTGATGTGGCTTCTATAGGCATACATACATTCGTCAATGATATAATTGTGAAATATACAGTAAGAAGAATACTATAGGTAAAATCTTTATTAGGCTTACCAAGTGTATAGCTTGTTATAGCAATAAAATGCAGTAAATTAAAAACACAGTAAAGAAGCTAAATTTATTTGCTAAAAAGAAGGTAGTTAAGTGAAAATAATTCTAATACGCTCTTGTGGTGATTTTAGATAAAAAGATAATGGCACACACAAAAACAAGATTACGGAGCTAGTAGAATAATCTAAAAATGATGAAATAGATGGGGAAAGAAGCCAAATGGATGAAGCAGCAGATTTTAGTAAGTAATCAGCGCCCACTGTTGGCGTGGTCGCCAGAATGACTCATAGGCGAAAAGTAGTTAGAGGAACGTAACCTCCAGAGGACTTCTCGTTACCTTTGACACAGAATGATAAAACACCGTACTAGTCGATTAATAAGATTATGTAGCTGATGAAGTACATTATATAAACATAGAAGGGAGAAGTCAACACGAGAGTAATACGCTCAATGTAAGAAAATGAATCAAATATGTAACGCACTCTGTACTAAGTGAATACAAAGGCAAGGTGTACATGAGAAAGGCGTGCCATTATTAAAGACGGGGGTAACTCACATGGCAACTGGCAAATCAGTGATATACTCAGTGCTAAAAAAGCAAAACGGTGACTGGCACATTACATGCACCGCAATGAACGCTACACTACCGATCAGTTCTTCGAACTAGAGGAGTGCTTTCCATCGACTCACTGGCAATAATCCTATATCTCACTATTCTCTCCGCCACAACAACAATCCCTTACCTGACGACCAGAGCAGACTGACCATTTTGCATCCTCTCTCTTCGACATCTTCTCCGTCTCTGACGAACCCCATTTTGATTACTCCCTGTCCCCCTACCATCCGTTAATGCACAAACACCTCTCTTCCACTAGTGATTTCCAGCTGCCCATACACGTGCAACATAGCATAAACAGAATTTAAAAAAAATGGCTCTGAGCACTATGGGACTCAACATCTTAGGTCATAAGTCCCCTAGAACTTAGAACTACTTAAACCTAACTAACCTAAGGTCATCACACACACCCATGCCCGAGGCAGGATTCAAACCGGCGACCGTAGCAGTCCCGCGGTTCCGGACTGCAGCGCCAGAACCGCTAGACCACCGCGGCCGGCAACAGAATTAAATATACCAATCACAGCACATGACATAAAAGTGTTTTAGAAAAAAGAGAACACCTCCCCAGTCACGACTGCACTACCTATTGAAACATCAAAGAGTGCCCCCTCTCCTTTTTATTCACCCTTGCAACCCTTTACACAACTATCCTCTGCCTTTACACCACTATCCTCTTCGAGTATGGAAACCTTCAAAACCCTACTTCTGATCAAATCGCGCATTCCACCTATTGAAACACCCTGATACCACCCCAATTGCCTCACATCAGTGTTGAGCAAAGTCTTCGAATCCACCCTCTCCCGCCACATCCTTCAAACCTGAAAAAACACCACCTCTTACCCATTAACCAGTGCCGCTTCCGTTTCAGTTCCTCCTCTAGTGACCAGTTCCTGCACCCAGCCCGTCTCCTATATCACCAGATGAACTCGTGTAAATCGGCTATTTTTGTCTCCCTCGACTACATACAGCCATGTGTGGCATTCAAATCTCCTCTTCAAACTCCAGACATACGCGCTTCCAGTTAACTGTGCCCACCTTATTGCAATCTTCCTCTGTAATCGCCTATTACCAATACCTAGCCACGTACAACTCAGTCCACTGCAGGATTGCACCATCCCTCCGTCCTCTCTCCTTTATCTCATTTACACTGCTGATATACCCAAACCACCTCAACCCACCCACCTACTTCAGTATGCTGATGAAACCGCCTTCCTCGCCCTCTAACCATGCACTCCAAATATCCCAATGATACCTCCAGACACACAGGAATCAGTTTACCTACAGATGTAATCAATGGCTCCTCAAAATCAATACCTGCCAAACCCAGAACGAAATACCAACACCTTCAATCTCCACGACTTTTACCTTGCGATTCACAACCGTCCTATCCACTTAACTAACACACTAAAATATCTTGAACTAACCTTCGACTGGCTACTCATGTGGAAATCTCATCTATTAAACAACCTACAGAAAGCCCACAATTGACAAGAGGCCAAATTTTGGGACTGCACCCCTCCACTATTCTCCACAAAACGCCGATCAGACTCATCTTTCACTACGTGAATGTTGCATGGATATCCTTCCCACTAAGGTTCTGTAAGTCCCTCCTAATTCTTCAACGCCTGCACTCTGCCTCGCTTTCACCTACCATCTCATAATATTCGCACTCCTCTTCACTTACATCGAACACCTCCGCATCTTCTACACTATCCGCAAACTAGATTCCACTAACCCCATAACCCTTCTGATCCCAAACCTGGTACGCGTTGTGCCTTTACTAATACCACTCACACCCTATATGAAGGCAACTAAAGCCAACTCCCTTTCCCACATAATGAGATTCGCCCTGATATTCATGCCCCTACAAACTTAAACTATCCCCCACTACCCCACTCCAGGGCCCCACTCTCCTTTACCCTCTCCATGCATCCCAAATCTTGTAACCACTGCCGGCCGGAGTGGCCGAGTGGTTATAGACGCTACAGTCTGGAACCGCGCGACCGCTGCAGTCGCAGGTTCGAAGCCTGCCTCGGGCATGTATGTGTGTGATGTCCTTAGGTTAGTTAGGTTTAAGTAGTTCTAAGTTCTAGGGGACTGATGACCTCAGAAGTTAAGTTCCATAGTGCTCAGAGCCATTTGAACCATTTTGTAACCACTAACACACCCACACACACCAAACTCCTCCTCAACCTCAGACTTTCCCAATTTCAGTATTCTCACTATTCACTCGAACCTGTACCTTCATATCTATTGTTTTCCTGACAGAACACTTTGTTTTCTGCTCACACCCTCAACCTTAGGGAACACTTTCTGTCCTGCCGAAATACTGCTCACCCAATGCAGGTCCTTCAGATTTTAAGTGAAAGTGCACAATTTTAGTGTCTTTTCCTCACAAGCATTTCACCTTCCTGCTATATGTTTTTAAAAAAGTGTGTGTCTTCGTTTTTCTTTAACTGTGTGTTTCTAATTTTTTATTTAAAACATAAAAACAGGTCTAAAGTTGCTTTTTTCATTCTTCCTATATTTCTTAATTCCCTTGGCAGAGGAGCGCAATATTGTACCACTTACATGACAATAAAGAGGGTGCTTAAAGTAGAATATTGTCAAACGAAGCAAAGTGGACTTTGGGTACAAATTCTCCCTACCCTTTGAGCATCCTTGCTGGCTCTTGTTTCTTCGCCTTCCTAATTTCAAGCTCTTCTAACTTGAGAGCATGGCCTTTTCGCACCCTGTGGAGAACACACATACTGTCGTCGATACCCCTTATAGTATGACTAGTTTCTGATAAATGCATCTCAAAGCAGATTCGTTATGCGGCTGTGAAGGCTCCTTAAAACTTAAATTACAAAGAGCTGCTGGTTTGGCCGATATAAAATTTATCACAGTTATTGCAATCAACCTTGTGTATTCCAGAGCCATAAAATTCTCATACGCTCTTTTCAACTAATGTTTTATTCGAAATTTTAGGACTTTATTAACTTCAAAGCCGCATTTAACACTAGATTTGCTGAAATATTTCTGTTTTTGTCCCGGCAAGTAGAGAAATGTTTCAGAAAAATTTAATCGAGTATAGTATGTTTATTTTATACATGGTGAAAAGAGCCTGATTTTAAATTTGTTAGAAGGGCTTGAAATTCATAAAGCTAAAAAAGATGTACAGCTAGACCGCTCAAAGGGCCGAGTGAAATTGTACCCAATGCCCACTATAATAATATCATACCTTAATCAGAGATTACCTGTCTGATGTATATTTTCCGTTTGTCTTTAATTACTATAGAGTGCATTACATATTCGCTACATGTTCTTACGTTGAGAGCGTTACTCTTGTGTTTACAGCAGGGCCGGCCAGAAATTCTGCACGCGTGAGGTGCTCCTGCACATGTGCAACTTCCGGGTCACAGCGTGCACGCCGCAGCCGTCAGCGTTCATGTAGTGCTTGTTTCTACGCATAGATGTCTCTTTATCTACTTGCTGGGATATTCTGTACCGGCGAATTCTAGTGCTCTTTCCACAGCTTGCAAGCCAACCATGGGAAGGTATTTCGCGTATTAAACATTACTGTCACAGTCTGCTCATTGAGACGTCTCCTTTTATGTTAACAGTTTAACCCAGTAGGACAAGCAATACAGTTAACAACCGTGGGTTTTTATTAAGGCAGCTTGACTGACGGCACGTAAATACGCGTAATGTTTTTGATCTAGTATTTAAGAAAGAGAGCACTTAGCGACTTCCAACGAACCTTATTCATGATTTCAAATAACATTAAACTAATGCAAGGTTTCCTATAACTAATTCTCGGTGCCCTCAGTTACACCCACATAATTTCTGTCTCCCTGACCTCTGAACAAAATGATAACCGCAGACATCTCGATAATCACCTGTTATTTCAATACCATTATTGCTGTATCTTTCATCAGTTCCGTCTGAAATCTCCATAATAACCGACAATTAGATGAATGTTATGTTTTATCGACTTCAGCTGAGCGTAGCCCTTCTCACATTAACAAAAACCCCTAAATGTAAGTATACATTGGAACTATCGGTTTAATGACCAATTTTCCTGATAATAATGTAACATGGAGCAGAATTACGCAATAATACACACTTAGTAAACAAAAATTTTTAATTATGAAGGGAATAAATCCAAACACGTTTATCACTCGTCAGGAGAAAAGATATAGTTAAAATCTCGCGCAAAAGCACGGCTCATTGACAAACGCAAGCAGTTGCGAAGATTTTCATCACTTATGCTTGAGCGAAAACTTGATTTATTCATTTTCATCACCGAGAAAAATCTTTCACAGACAAGCTCTTGCGTGTACCACATAAACAGGGAGGTGGAGCCGCCGCCGTTAATTTAGGACACATGTCTAATAACAGATGTCGCTGTCGCTCGCTGCCGCACACGTGCGCACATGTGCAGCACTTCCGCACGTCTGCACACTGTGCAGCGTTTAGCCGGCCCTGGTTTACAGGAATCTTCTCTGTTTATATAATATTTCATGAACTAGATTATCTTATTAATTGACTGGTAGGATGTTTAATCATTTCCTTCTTGGAAAGCCATGTCGCACGATACGAAAGAGGCTCTGGTGGGTAAGGTCATCTGACCACTTCTCACCTATGCGGGATTCTGGCGACCACACCAGAACAGGGTCCTGATTACATACTACAATCTGGTCTTTCATCAATTTGGTTTCTTTGAGCATTAATTTTATCATTTTTAGATTATTATTTTAGCTCTTTAAGCTTGTTCTTATGTATGTCATAATATTTCTATATAAAATCTCCACAAGAGCGTATCAGAAATATTGTCTCTTACCAACTAAATTTAGCTGCACTGGTGTTTTTAATTAACTACATTTTATTTCTGTAATAACTTATACGCTTAGCTACTGTATTATTCTTATTATATAGCTGACGAATATATGTACGTTTAAAGCAGTGACATCTAACGAGCTTATGACACATACATTTTGTGGCTATTGTGCAGCAGTTTGGTATGAACTGCAGCGCTGTTAAAAAGTTAGCTCTGCCTCCACTATGGCCTAGTGTATACCGTATCTTAAATATGTGCGACGATATTAAGCTGACTCTATGGCTATGAGTACTATGGGACTTAACTGCTGAGGTCATCAGTCCGCTAGAACTAAGAACTACTTAAACCTAAGCAACCTAAGGACATCACACACATCCATGCCCGAGGCAGGATTCGAACCTGCGACCGTAGCGGTCGCACGGTTTCAGACTGTAGCGCCTAGCATCTCTCGGCCACTCCGGCCGGCGCTGACTCTATGTTTATCCTTTGATAGTGGCACTATGGCTTCATTATATTAGGACATGTTTTAAAACAGCTATACCTCGTCATATAGTAAGCGCATTTATTCCACATCTCTGCCAGTAATATTTCTCTTTATGGCTTATTTTATCGCTTTAAAATGTAGACAGTCCATTAGCTGTATATGTATTGACGATTCTTTAAGCGTTTTATGTTTGTTTTTCAATGTTTTTTCCATCGTTTCGCTCTACGACCTAACAATTTTGTGACTATAGATAGAAATAAAAGAAATTTATTCTATTCAGAAATCGGTGGCAAATGTTAATTATCGGCTTGTTAATTACGTGTATTGTGAAAAACTGTTGTCAGTATAACACGATTTAAAAAACGGAATCTGTGGGAACTTTATTACCTGCGGCTCAGTGTTCATTTGTTCTGTGGCAACGTTCTGACCCCTGTCATTTGTCTAATGAGGTAAAGCAACCACGCAGACTTAAGAACTGATCCAGTTTTGTAACATCCAGACAGGAAGCGAACGCTCTGAAATGCCAATGTGCAAAACACTAGATTGAGCACAGAGATAAATTATAACAGAGCTAGAACACATTGAGCCATGTGGTTGGCAACTAAGGCTAACAGCGGTGCTATTTTCCTAGTGACCCAATTGCTCTGTGTCAACTGTGTTCTGACAGGTTCGAGGCAGTGTGCCACGTTAGCCTTTCCTGAGCTTCTGTCTGTCTTAGCATCGCCTAACTCCCACCGTTCTCAATATTTTACTGAATATATTCATCTCTCGTCCTTCCCATACAGTTTTTACCTTCTTTTTTTATACGTCAAGTTCACTTAGACCAAATTGAGAAATAAATCTCCAAGGTCATGCAACGTGTCAGGAAATAAAATTCTAACATAAAAGTAATAACAGATAAAAATAAAATGTTTATGACCCCTAAAATAGTCAAGCCATAAGTTGAAGTAAACGCAATCAAGAATATAACAAGAATCAGCTTAATTTTTCAGGGAACTCCTCGAAAAAAGAGAAGGAGTGACCCATGAGGAAACTCTTCAGTTTCGATTTGAAAGAGCGTGGATTACTGCTAAGATTTTTGAATCCTGGTGGTAGCTTATTGAAAATGGATGCAGCAGTATACCTTATACCTTTTATGCACAAGAGTTTCGAAAGTCCGATCCAAACGCAGGTTTGATTTCTGCTGAGTATTAGCTGAATGAAAGCTGCTTATTCTTGGGAATAAGCTAATATTGTTAAGAAGAAATAACAGTAAGGAATATATGTATTGACAGACCTATGTTAAAATACCTAGGCTCGTGAACAGGGGTGGACAAGAGGTTCATGAACTTACACCCCTTATTGCCTTCAACGCCCATTTCTAAGCCAAAAATATACTTTTAGACTGGGAAGAGTTACCCCACCATATAATACCATACGGCGTAAGAGAATGAAAATAAGCAGAGTTGACTAATTTTCGCGTCGAACGATCACTCACTTCAGATACCGTTCGAATAGTGAAAATGGCAGCATTAAGTCTTTGAACAAGATCCTTAACGTGGGCTTCCCACGACAGTTTACTATCTATCTGAACACCTAGATGTTTGAACTATTCAGTTTCAATAATCATACGCCATTTCTGTGAAATTAAAACGTCGGGTTTTGTTGAATTGTGCGTTGGAATTGGAAACGAAGTTCCATGCTTCTTGACAGAAAGTAGGGGAACTATGCGGGGGACACGCACCGCTGTACTAGGCAAGGTTCTATTGGAGGTGGTTTGTCGTTGCCTTCCTCCAAACGTAATGGGATGAATGATAATGATGAAGACGACACTGCAACCCCCAGTCATCTCGGGGCAGGTGAAAATTCCACACCCCGCCAGGAATCGAACCCGGGGCCCCGTTGTCGGGAGGCGAGAACGCTACCGCTAGACCACGAGCGGCGGACAAATCGTGCGTTAGAAACAGTAAAAACTGAGTCTTACTGTAACTTAGTTTATTTTCTACAAGCCATGAACTTATGTCATGAACTGCACTATTTGAAACCGAGCCAATGTTACACACAACGTCAGCAAACAGAAATATTTTAGAGTTACCCATAAGACGTCAGTGTCGTCGTAACTGCCGTCCGCTTCACGTCTGCTGTGTTGCGAGCTGCCTTAATTTAAGTATTACCTGTATTTTTCTCACTTGTCATTTCTTCTTCCGTGTGTTTTTGCTTTTAGGAAGCTTTAATTGTCGAGTGCTAGTAATAGTGTTTCATAGATTTCTAGTTTGTTTTGAATACAGTAAGAGAGAGTCCCTATAGTCAACCATAGTTCCAATAGTGCTAGTGTTTGTTTTCAATACAGTCCAGAGACAGGTAGTGCTATTTTCATTGTTTTCTACAAGAAGTGGCTAGCAACCACAGTTTAGTGAATAAACAGCCGCCTTTAGTGAATTAGCAGTCTAGTTAAAGGTTGATTAACTCTCTTCAGTAAATTGAATTCTTAGGATGGATAGGATGTGTGACTGTTGTGTACGGACGCAGGAGGAGCTGGCCACTGTTCGCGAACAGCTGAACGTGTTGATGGCCGCGGTCTGCCGTCTTCAGGCTGCTGCCTCGGAGTGTAGCGGCAGTGGGGAGTTTGGTGCGTCGCATGGTACACCCCAGGTGTTACATGCTTCACCCACTGTCCCTGCTGTCGAGAGATCTTCGCGGTTACCGGGCGCGGTTGGGCCACCCTCTCCCCAAGGGGAGTGGCGGGTTCAGCGGCGTTCGCGGCGCACGAGGCGGAGGGTAAATGTGGAGGCTGGCCGTGTGCCATCGCCCGCTCTGCCTGTGAGTGGATATGTGGCCACTCCTTCAGCAAGGTCCGAGCAGGCACACGAGGGGGGGGGGGGGGTTTATTAGTTATTGGGAGCTCCAACGTTAGGCGGGTGATGGAGCCCCTTAGGGAAATAGCGGAAAGGTCGGGGAAGAAGGCCAGTGTCTGCTTGCCGGGGGGATCTCATCCGAGATGTGGAGGAGGCCCTGCCGGCGGCGATAGAGAGCACAGGGTGCACCCGACTGCCAACTGTTGCTCATGTCGGCACCAATGACTCCTGCCGTCTGGGTTCAGAGGTCATTCTCAGTTCGTACAGGCGGTTAGCAGAATTGGTGAAGGCGGAAAGCCTCGCTCGTGGGGTTGATTCAGAGCTAACTATTTGTGGTATCGTTCCCAGAACCGATCGCGGTCCTCTGGTTTGGAGGCTTAAACCAGAGGCTCAGACGATTCTGCGAAGATGTGGGGTGCAAATTTCTCGAACTACGCTATCGGGTGGAGAAATGTAGGGTCCCCCTGAATAGGTCAGGCGTGCACTACATGCGGGAAGCAGCTACAAGGGTAGCGGAGTACGTGTGGAGTGCTCATGGGGGTTTTTCAGGTTGGATAATTCCCTCCCTAGGCCCGACAAGACGCCTCCTGAGACGCGGCAAGGTAGGAGTTGGAAAAATGGAACAGAGAATAACAATATTAATGTGCTAATAGTAAACTGCAGGAGCGTCTATAGAAAGGTCCCAGAACTGCTCTCATTAATAAACGGTCACAACGCCCATATAGTACTAGGGACAGAAAGTTGGCTGAAACCAGACTTAAACAGTAATGAAATCCTAAACTCAGATTGGAATGTATACCGCAGAGACAGACTGGACAGTGAAGGGGGAGGCGTGTTTATAGCAATAAGAGGTGCAATAGTATCGAAGGAAATTGACGGAGATCCGAAATATGAAATAATTTGGGTGAAGGTCACGGTTAAAGCAGGCTCAGACATGGTAATTGGATGTCTCTATAGGCCCCCTGGCTCAGCAGCTATTGTGGCTGAGCACCTGAAGGATAGTTTGGAAAATATTTCGAGTAGATTTCCTCACCATGTTATAGTTCTGGGTGGAGATTTTAATTTGCCGGATATAGACTGGGAGACTCAAACGTTCATAACGGCTGGCAGGGACAAAGAATCCAGTGAAATTTTTTTAAGTGCTTTATCTGAAAACTACCTTGAGCAGTTAAACAGAGAATCGACTCATGGTGATAACATATTAGACCTTCTGGTGACAAACAGCCCCGAACTATTTGAAACAGTTAACGCAGAACAGGGAATCGACGATCATAAAGCGGTTACTGCATCGATGATTTCAGCCGTAAATAGAAATATTAAAAATGGTAGGAAGATTTTTCTGTTTAGCAAAAGTGACAAAAAGCAGATTAAAGAATACCTGACGGCTCAACACAAAAGTTTTGTTTTAAGTACAGATAGTGTTGAGGATCAGTGGACAAAGTTCAAAACGATCGTACAATATGCATTAGATGAGTATGCGCCAAGCAAGAACGTAAGAGATGGAAAAGAGCGACCGTGGTACATCAACCGAGTTGCGTTCAATGAATCCGTAAGTAAAGTTCTATGTACTGACTTGGCAGAAAATACTAAGAAATTTTGGTCTCATGTCAAAGCGGTAGGTGGATCAAAACAAAATGTCCAGACACTCTGTGACCAAAATGGTACTGAAACAGAGGATGACAGACTGAAGGCCGAAATACAAAATGTCTTTTTCCAAAGCTGTTTCAAAGAGAAAGACTGCACTGCAGTTCCTTCTCTAGATTGCCGTACAGATGACAAAATAGTAGATATCGAAATAGACGACAGAGGGATAGAGAAACAATTAAAATCGCTCAAAAGAGGAAAGACGGCCTGACCTGATGGGATACCAGTTCAATTTTACACAGAGTACGCGAAGGAACTTGCCCCCCTTCTTGCAGCGGTATACCGTAGGTCTCTAGAAGAGCGTAGCGTTCCAAAGGATTGGAAAAGGGCACAGGTCACCACCTTTTCAAGAAGGGACGTCGAACAGATGTGCAGAACTACAGACCTATATCTCTAACGTCGATCAGTTGTAGAATTTTGGAACACGTATTATGTTCGAGTATAATGAATTTTCTGGAGACTAGAAATCTACTCTGTAGGAATCAGCATGAGTTTCGAAAAAGACGGTCGTGTGAAACCCAGCTCGCACTATTCGTCCACGAGACTCAGAGGGCCATAGACACGGGTTCACAGGTAGATGCCGTGTTTCTTGACTTCCGCAAGGCTTTCGATACAGTTCCCCACAGTCGTTTAATGAACAAAGTAAGAGGATATGGAGTATCAGACCAATTGTGTGATTTGATTGAAGAGTTCCTAGATAACAGAACGCAGCATGTCAATCTCAGTGGAGAGAAGTCTCCCGAAGTAAGAGTGATTTCAGGTGTGCCGCAGGGGAGTGTCATAGGACCGTTGCTATTCACAATATACATAAATTACCTTGTGGATGACATCGGAAGTTCACTGAGGCTTTTTGCAGATGATGCTGTGGTGTACCGATAGGTTGTAACAATGGAAAATTGTACTAAAATGCAGGAGATTCTGCAAAGAATTGACGCATGGTGCAGGGAATGGCAATTCAATCTCAATGTAGAAAAGTGTAATGTGCTGCGAATACATAGAAAGACAGATCCCTTATCATTTAGCTACAAAATATCAGGTCAGCAACTGGAAGCAGTTAATTACATAAATTATCTGGGAGTACGCATTAGGACTGATTTAAAATGGAATGATCATATAAAGTTGATCGTCTGTAAAGCAGATGCCAGACTGAGATTCAGTGGAAGAATCGTAAGGAAATGCAATCCGAAAACAAAGGAAGTAGGTTACAGTACGCTTGATGGCCCACTGCATGAATACTGCTCAGCAGTGTGGGATCCGTACCAGATAGGGTTGATAGAAGAGATAGAGAAGATCCAACGGAGAGCAGTGCGCTTCGTTACAGGATTATTTAGTAATCGCGAAAGCGTTACGGAGATGATAAACTCCAGTGGAAGACTCTGCAGGTGAGACGCTAAGTAGCTCGGTATGGGCTTTTTTAAAGATTCGAGAACATACCTTCACTGAAGAGTCAAGCAGTATATTGCTCCCTCCTACGTATATCTCGCGAATAGACCATGAGGATAAAATCAGAGAGATTAGAGCCCACACAGAAGCATACCAACAATCCTTCTTTCCACGAACAATACGAGACTGGAATAGAAGGGAGAACCCATAGAGGTACTCAGGGCACCCTCCGCCACACACCGTCAGGTGGCTTGCGGAGTATGGACGTAGATGTAGATGTAGATACTAGAGGGCATATCACTTATATAAAGAAGGAACACGCGTGGCCCCATCTCTGATCCCTGGAGCACCTCCCACTTGACCTTACCCTACTCAGACCCTTTGTATACCCTTTTCTATGCTCGAGATCTAAATATAAAAAGACATACAGCGTAAAAAACTTAGTGGTACGTACATATCCAACAAATACTTGTAACATCGATTTCATCATATAATCAGTAACCCTTTCCTTCCTATACAGAGGGGTGCATAGTGTGTACAAGTAAATAAACAGACTTTGCTAAAATATGTGTAATATGGCTGCGATAGAGGCCTGCTGAAAGGATGTTCTCCTTTAGAGAAATATGTCATTGAATTTCACTGAGTTAAAGCCTTTTTTTTCTTGAAGGAGCTTTATTCCTTTGAAAAAGTAAGCGCAAAAAACGTTCTTCACAGTTGCGAAGCGAAAACCAGAGCGAGTAAAGATCCCGGGACAGCTGACATTTTAAATGTCCTCTTTCATTTCAGGTTGCGTAAAAGGGAGTTTCGGTTTGTTCTGCCGTCCCCGGAGACCTGGATCTCGGGCAACCAACGGTCTGAAATTCGGAACCAACGTGAAATATAAAAAAGGTAATGAGATTCTTTACTAGCTATTTCACGTAACACGTGCATTTTAACGAGAACCCATTCTTTCCAGTGACGAATGGAATATATCCATTATAGCGCCAACATTCTATGTCTCTCGTTACTATTATTTGCAGTTATTGCATGTAAATATCTACGCTCGAGGTGAACATTTATTCTGGTTGGCGGAGTGTTGTTCCTTCCATTCTTGAATTCTGAAGCACTGAAGCAGTTCCGAATAGTCGAGGCATATACAACAC
Organism: Schistocerca cancellata; assembly: GCF_023864275.1. Taxonomy (NCBI): domain Eukaryota; kingdom Metazoa; phylum Arthropoda; class Insecta; order Orthoptera; family Acrididae; genus Schistocerca; species Schistocerca cancellata. The sequence continues at coordinate 412,879,782 of NC_064631.1, forward strand.
ATTTTTTCTAATAGGCCATGCAAAAACTTCTACCATGTATCTGAAGTTCACACGTAACGTACTTCTACCCTCTATCAATCTAGATTTAGGCCTTCAACTGTTTGTCTAAATCTTCCATGACGACGAACAGCTAAATTAGAATTTATATTACTTCTTCATTGGCTCTCTACGCTGCAAGGCAGCAGTTTATTTTCTCCAGCTTTCTGATTTTAAAGAGATATGAAGATTGGAAGATACAGTAATAAAAATCGTTTTCTGTCATTTGAAATGTTTCGACTATGCCAGTTTACATTTGGAACACACTGTTTCATCATCAGTGATTCAATTCTTCTGAAAGTACTTTCATCTGGGTGTCACACTAGATAAGTGTGGCTGCGAATTTTATTTTACTTTCTTTTAGATATGAAATCAGAGTGAAGTTACTTCCACATTTGGTGTGCACCGTTACATCATTACACTATATACAACAGTGTAGGCAACATGCGAGAATTACTTAATTGTGGTATCATATACAAAACGAATTGATAAAATTTTGAGATATGCGTTTCTGGCTTGTTGACATAGTAATGGATGTGATTATTTAAGTGCTGAATGCCTGATAATCGAACTGTGACTTCGAAATGTGTCATGGCATAGTAAAAACGGTGAAAACGAAAGCGACTGTTTTTGTCACCGACTCATACATTTACTACACTGCCTCCATTTGGCCAACAATAGATACCATGATAACTATGAAATATCTACAGATTGCTGTGTCATCACTGAGCAGCTATTACATGTTCATTCGTCAGCTATACATTTAATAATAATGATTATGCTAGCAAACTGAGTACGATAGAAATACGTTTTAGTTGTTCTATAGACTGGTATTATTACTGTAATCGTTTTTGTCTCACAGAAGAGACTTTTGAATAGTTTTCTGTTCTTTGATTTGCATCATAAATCCCAACTGACATGTACATTAAAATATTTCTTTAAAGAATTTTATCATGACTGTTTTAATGAAAAACTTTAAAGAATTTTTTTAACACGCATCAGAAAAGCTGTGAATGCCCACACTGTACAAAACGTATGGCTGGGAATGTTTGAAAGTAGTACCCACATAGTTTTAAAACTATCACACCATCTAAAGTATCTAATCTCGTTCACAAGTTAGAAATAAATTCCCCACTGAATGATTGCATACCGAAATCTTGTTTCGATGTTTTTTAAAAGAAATTTTTGTAGTGTTCATAGCACATTCGACTGTCAGTATGAATAATAACAAATTTTTTTACCGCGTTCTCTTCAAATCGTTAAAGAAGAGAATATGAGCATGTGACATGTTTTTAGAGAAAGATACAAAAAACTAAGTATAGTGACTACATTATTAATGGGGAGGTTTTTTGTAGAAATGCGTAGAAGAGAATGTAGAAAACACAATGTAAAATAAGTAACAGCAATACAGGACATCTTAAGACACCAATAAATAACGTCACTGGTACTAGGGAGGGCCGAAAAGTGTAGAAATTTTGCGAGAACAAGAAGAGTGGAATATATTCAATAAAATAGTGATGATACTGGGACTTAAGTCCTGCTTTGGAAAAGAATCCGAGGAGAGTCTATCGTGGCAGACTGCCTCAAACCACTCAGAAAAGTGTAGACATAAGGCAGTGGGGTCTCTATGAATACAGCACCACTGTTATAGTTGCCGACCATACAGCTCAATGTCTTCTAGCTTTGTTGTAAGCTATGTCACTGCTCAACCGAGTATCTTGTACAGCGGTATTTCGGGACGTTCACCTACCGCCCGGATGTTAGAAAATCAGATCAGTTCTGTAATTTGTGTGGTTGCTTTGTCTCACTAGACAAATGACGAGCGTCGGGACGTTGCTACAGAACAACTGAATACTGAGCCGCAGGTAACCAGGTTCCCAAAGGTATCCTTTGTTGTATGGTGTAATACTGGCAACAGTTCTTCACTGAAGACGTAACTGCCATACTGTAAATGAACTTTTACAACAGGTTTCCAAATACAAGAAATTTATTTTACTTCCGTCTGTTATCACAGAATTGTTAGGTCCTGTAGGAAACCATGGGAAAAATTGAAAAACTAAAATATAACGGTTAAAGTGCCGTCAATTATGAATCATTGCTAGACTCGCTCAACCATTAATTTAGCGATACCTTCATAGCTCACTTAATCGATATGGTCATGTGGGTAGTGTCTGCAAATATTTCTGTCAGCAAACGATTCCTTCTCTCACGTACACGACAAAGACATGATCTTGCATCCAAACAGTAATGGCTGGCCCGCATACGCATAGATTTTAACGTACTGAAAATTTCTTCAAATATAATTATGTAGATAAGGCCTTTCAACGTCAATCTCCGTTATTCAGAATTATAATATGGTCTTATTTCACTGAAACAGCCCGTGATATCACATGTTAAATACAACAGTTTTCCAGAAACTGACATGATGCGTTTTACCACAGTAAAACGAAACAATATGAAACCTCTACTGCTTGGAATCATATTAATCCTGCTTCGCTAACCAGTCAGCCTAACGCCACCCGGTTAGACCACTTTTCTTGAAGGTTACCTCATATCTTTCACTTCGACTACATTTGTTTAAAAACGCAAAAAAATTTTGCATCAACTTAAATCAAGTGTTGACTTTACCCGCTAAACTGTTTTGTTCATATGACATTTTAATGTTTTGGCGATTTGGCTAAAATGGAAATCTATCTTAAGTTGGTGATGATCATTATAGAGCTTGCTATTTAATTCTGAACCCTTAGTAAATGGATAACTGAATTCAAACTCTCCTCTACACCTCTTGGAGGTAATCAAGGTAGTGAAGCTTATTCAACAGCAATCATAGAGCAACAAAGAACAATTTCGAATATAGTATGACCGCCGATCTCAATAATATGAAATAAATAACCTCTTATCAGCATCAGAAGCATGACATCCATATTACCAGAGAAGGATTTATTCCTGATCGGTACCACATTTTGTTAATAGTGTCAGGAACAAAATAAGAATGACTTCTCACTATTTCATTTCCCTTTTTAAAAAGAAAGAATGTAGATGCATTGGTAGAGCCATTTGTTAGTCTGGATAAGATGAGTGTCTACCACTTCATCCCAGATATGAATAGTAAGTGATAGCAGAAATTAGATGCCGTTGATTCCGCAGCAAAATAGTGGGATTACCAGATAGCTTGAGGGCAGTTTCTTAAGCAAATACATTTTCTTGTTAGTAATTAACACGCAAAATGTAAAATTAAACAGTTGATTGTTACATAGGATTTATGGAAGTGAGACATGACAATTACATGAAATATCTCATGGATTATAAGAGAAGAAACTCAATCTCCACAAAAATGCACCTGCTGTACAAGTTGTTGATGAAAGAGTGGTAGATCTGAAGCAGGGATCAGTGATGAGTGAACCTTAATATATGATGATTCTCAGTTCTACATTATGTAGAAATGTGAGACTGGAAAATGTATTGAATACAGCGAATGGTAGCAGTCTGTGGAGGTTTTGCAGGCTTTGCGGAATTTGAACTTATGATTTGAACGATCTTGAATAAAGACCTTTGTCTGTAAAGGTGACAAGTTCAAAAAGGAGGTACACTGTCCATGTAGGGGATGGAGACACTTCCTCCTTTCTGTCGTATCGCCTGTAGGATCTATCAAAAAGATTCTAATCGGATCACAGGAGACACCACAATGGTAATGTCACGTGTCCTTATGTTCAGAATGTAGGCACTGTGAAACACTACAACATATCTTGCCTAACTTTTTTTAAACTTAGAATCGATTTAATAAATTACTGTAAAGAAATTCTAACATATATCACAGTCAGTGTGATTTATGATAGATAGAAGATCGTGCCCCCCCCCCCCCCCATGAACCATGGACCTTGCCGTTGGTGGGGAGGCTTGCGTGCCTCAGCGATACAGATAGCCGTACCGTAGGTACAACAGCAACGGAGGGGTATCTGTTGAGAGGCCAGACAAACGTGTGGTTCCTGAAGAGGGGCAGCAGCCTTTTCAGTAGTTGCAAGGGCAACAGTCTGGATGATTGACTGATCTGGCCTTGTAACAATAACCAACACGGCCTTGCTGTGCTGGTACTGCGAACGGCTGAAAGCAAGGGGAAACTACGGCCGTAATTTTTCCCGAAGGCATGCAGCTTTACTGTATGATTAAATGATGATGGCGTCCTCTTGGGTAAAATATTCCGGAGGTAAAATAGTCCCCCATTCGGATCTTCTGGCGGGGACTACTCAAGAGGATGTCGTTATCAGGAGAAAGAAAACTGGCGTTCTACGGATCGGAGCGTGGAATGTCAGATCCCTTAATCGGGCAGGTAGGTTAGAATATTTAAAAAGGGAAATGGATAGGTTAAAGTTAGATATAGTGGGAATTAGTGAAGTTCGGTGGCAGGAGGAACAAGACTTCTGGTCAGGTGACTACAGGGTTATAAACACAAAGTCAAATAGGGGTAATGCAGGAGTATGTTTAATAATGAATAGGAAAATAGGAGTGCGGGTAAGCTACTACAAACAGCATAGTGAAAGCATTATTGTGGCCAAGATAGATACGAAGCCCACACCTACTACAGTAGTACAAGTTTATATGCCAACTAGCTCTGCAGATGACGAAGAAATTGAAGAAATGTATGATGAAATAAAAGAAATTATTCAGATAGTGAAGGGAGACGAAAATTTAATAGTCATGGGTGACTGGAATTCGAGTGTAGGAAAAGGGAGAGAAGGAAACGTAGTAGGTGAATATGGATTGGGGCTAAGAAATGAAAGAGGGAGCCGCCTGGTAGAATTTTGCACAGAGCACAACTTAATCATAGCTAACACTTGGTTTAAGAATCATGATAGAAGGTTGTATACATGGAAGAACCCTGGAGATACTAAAAGGTATCAGATAGATTATATAATGGTAAGACAGAGATATAGGAACCAGGTTTTAAATTGTAAGACATTTCCAGGGGCAGATGTGGACTCTGACCACAATCTGTTGGTTATGACCTGTAGATTAAAACTGAAGAAACTGCAAAAAGGTGGGAATTTGAGGAGATGGGATCTGGATAAACTGAAAGAACCAGAGGTTGTACAGAGTTTCAGGGAGAGCATAAGGGAACAATTGACAGGAATGGGGGAAAGAAATACAGTTGAAGAAGAATGGGTAGCTTTGAGGGATGAAGTAGTGAAGGCAGCAGAGGATCAAGTAGGTAAAAACACGAGGGCTAGTAGATATCCTTGGGTAACAGAAGAAATATTGAATTTAATTGATGAAAGGAGAAAATATAAAAATGCAGTAAGTGAAGCAGGCGAAAAGGAATACAAACGTCTCAAAAATGAGATCGACAGGAAGTGCAAAATGGCTAAGCAGGGATGGCTAGAGGACAAATGTAAGGATGTAGAGGCTTATCTCACTAGGGGTAAGATAGATACTGCCTACAGGAAAATTAAAGAGACCTTTGGAGATAAGAGAACCACTTGTATGAACATCAAGAGCTCAGATGGAAACCCAGTTCTAAGCAAAGAAGGGAAAGCAGAAAGGTGGAAGGAGTATATAGAGGGTCTATACAAGGGCGATGAACATGAGGATAATATTATGGAAATGGAAGAGGATGTAGATGAAGACGAAATGGGAGATACGATACTGCGTGAAGAGTTTGACAGAGCACTGAAAGACATGAGTCGAAACAAGGCCCCCGGAGTAGACAACATTCCATTGGAACTACTGACGGCCTTGGGAGAGCCAGTCCTGACAAAACTCTACCATCTGGTGAGCAAGATGTATGAAACAGGCGAAATACCCTCAGACTTCAAGAAGAATATAATAATTCCAATCCCAAATAAAGCAGGTGTTGACAGATGTGAAAATTACCGAACAATCAGTTTAATAAGCCACAGCTGCAAAATACTAACACGAATTCTTTACAGACGAATGGAAAAACTGGTAGAAGCCGACCTTGGGGAAGATCAGTTTGGATTTCGTAGAAATGTTGGAACACGTGAGGCAATACTGACCTTACGACTTATCTTAGAAGAAATATTAAGGAAAGGCAAACCTACGTTTCTAGCATTTGTAGACTTAGAGAAAGCTTTTGACAATGTTGACTGGAATACTCTCTTTCAAATTCTAAAGGTGGCAGGGGTAAAATACAGGGAGCGAAAGGCTATTTACAATTTGTACAGAAACCAGATGGCAGTTATAAGGGTCGAGGGACATGAAAGGGAAGCAGTGGTTAAGAAGGGAGTAAGACAGGGTTGTAGCCTCTCCCCGATGTTATTCAATCTGTATATTGAGCAAGCAGTAAAGGAAACAAAAGAAAAATTCGGAGTAGGTATTAAAATCCATGGAGAAGAAATAAAAACGTTGAGGTTCGCCGATGACATTGTAATTCTGTCAGAGACAGCAAAGGACTTGGAAGAGCAGTTGAATGGAATGGATGGTGTCTTGAAGGGAGGATATAAGATGAACATCAACATAAGCAAAACGAGGATAATGGAATGTAGTCGAATTAAGTCTGGTGATGTTGAGGGTATTAGATTAGGAAATGAGACACTTAAAGTAGTAAAGGAGTTTTGCTATTTGGGGAGCAAAATAACTGATGATGGTCGAAGTAGAGAGGATATAAAATGTAGACTGGCAACGGCAAGGAAAGCGTTTCTGAAGAAGAGAAATTTGTTAACATCGAGTATAGATTTAAGTGTCAGGAAGTCATTTCTGAAAGTATTTATATGGAGTGTAGCCATGTATGGAAGTGAAACATGGACGGTAAATAGTTTGGACAAGAAGAGGATAGAAGCTTTCGAAATGTGGTGCTACAGAAGAATGCTGAAGATTAGATGGGTAGATCACATAACTAATGAGGAAGTATTGAATAGGATTTGGGAGAAGAGAAGTTTGTGGCACAACTTGACCAGCAGATAGGATCGGTTGGTAGGACATGTTCTGAGGCATCAAGGGATCACCAATTTAGTATTTGAGGGCAGCGTGGAGGGTAAAAATCGTAGGGGGAGACCAAGAGATGAATACACTAAGCAGATTCAGAAGGATGTAGGTTGCAGTAGGTACTGGGAGATGAAGAAGCTTGCACAGGATAGAGTAGCATGGAGAGCTGCATCAAACCAGTCTCAGGACTGAAGACCATAACAACAACAACAACAACAAAAGATTGTGATTTATGATACACGCAGAAAAGAGTACAGAAAATTATTAGAAATTCAGTTTCATCTTGGAGGCAAAGAGCATTCAATAGCAATTTTAATGTGTTACTGTATGATATTCAGAGGTTTGTTTCTCACAGTACACTGATTGCATGCTACTTTCATGCCAGTTATTTTGTGTTAATTCAAGACACAGTACGCTTTGGAGGATCGTATTAACCAAAGCAAAAAACATTTGACACGTTATTTTTGTTCGTAGAAAGTAGGAAGAATGCTGTTCGTTTTTGTGCTGTATAAATGGAACGATATCCGTCTGGATGTCACCCATCTAGACAGGTATTTGTGAACCTCTTCAACCGGTTACCAGAAACTTAATGTGCAACAGCTAGAAAAGGTAACAGCACCACTGAGTGACGGGGGAAGGGGTAAATTAACATTCTAGACACAGTCTCCGAGGATACGCGCATTAGTTCCTACGGAAACGAACATGGTGCTGGCATGTGTCAAGGATGTGTAATACACGTTCTTCATCGTCAGTTGTTCCATCCGTATCATGGCTCTCTCTCCATAAAGAGTTATAAAGAAACAATTTCTAAGATCATGTTAAAGTTAATAGCTATAGTGGCCTTGTTAAAAATGTACACCAGATTTATCATGTATCTTGTTTGGTGAAGAAGTAGTATTTGCAAATCATGACCAGGTAAACTTTCGAAACATGCACTGCTGTTCCACAAAAAATCCCCATAGACATGTTCAGAAATAAAGTCTTCGCCCTATAAGTGTAAATATGTCATGTGGAATAGTGAGCAACCAACGCACTGACCGTGTTCTAATAAAAGCCAACTTTCACAGACATTAAAAGGTTTATTACTGCATACCAGAAGGAATGCATGGTATCAGAATGATGGTTGTCCACGTTAGCGGCGTACAGCAGCCTGTTTTCGCAACAGAACGGGATCTGCACCTTGGTCAACCCATTCACAAAATTTGACTCCGGAGGGCGTTTTCTCCTTGGGAAGTTAAAATGCGCTGTTTACAAGGAAAAGTCGATTACACCAGATGAAATAGAACTATTTATTAATGCTGCCTGCGCTAAAATTTCTGAAAGTGCGTTAACGTGTACATCAATACTTACTTGTAAGAATGTTAATACGTAATAAAGCTGGCGGTTGGAATATTAAACATCACCTTCATAAGCTAATTCTCTTTCCTCTTCAGAATTCAAGACATTTGGCAGTTGAATTTAAAATCGAGGCACATAAAGTCCAAGTTAGCATTTGTCATCGTAGGCAGATGGCATATCCGTAGCACTTGCAATTTTCTTATTTTACTTTAAAACAACTCGTAAAAATTTTTCTAATATGTTAACAATTCTCACTTCGTTGTCAACTGTGAGAGAGTGGTCATAAACGTACGGCTTAATTCTCCACAGAGCAGCAGCAGGGAACGCGTCTGCCATTTAAGTCGTCGCCGAGTGGTCCCTCTGAGACTTAATTACGGAAAGAAATATTTGCAGGAATGCTGAATAATTCGTGACAACCGACCGAGGCGAAGCTCTCTTGCGTCTGTTGAAATGAGACTTCTTCACTTAGGGGAAGCGTAATGAGGCGACAGTAGGTCTGGAACAGAGCTGCATCACCCTTAATTTTCCCTCCTAGAGAAATAAACACCACGACTGTGATGAAACTGCTTAACTATGTGCCATGAAGGAACGAGGAGTCAAACAGCCAATCCCAAGTTAATTTTGCGAAACACCAGAAACTTCTAGAAAAGAACGAATACTTTCACGCAGACAAATTACGACAGTAAACTTAATGTTTGATATACGTTTATAGAACCAGACTGCACAGAATTCGTGTGTTTCTTACGGAATGAAATCAATTAGTGTGAATATATTTGTTGGTATTGATAGGCTATCTCCTTTCACCTTTATTTAATTTATAGACAGCATTTTGTGTTCCTCAGAAATAATGATTTTTTGTTCTTTTTGCTTTGTGCTAATATAAGAAATGAGGAGGTTCTGCGCAGAATCGGAGAGGAATGGAATATGTGGAAAACACTGATAAGGAGAATGGACAGGATGTTAAGACATGGAATGACTTCCATGGTACTAGAGGGAGCTGTAGAGGGCAAACACTGCAGAGGAAAACAGACTGGAATACATCCAGCAAATAATTCAGGGCGTAGGTTGTAAGTGCTATTGTGAGATGACGACGTTACTACAGGAGAGGAATTTGTGGCGGGCCGCATAAAACCAGTCAGGACACTGATGACCCAAAAAAAAAGTGTGAATTAGCAATATTAATATGATATGCAACAGTCTTTGTTTCTGTATGGTACCCCTTTCCTTCCATTTTGAACAGACAATTTGTTTGATTGCAGCTTTGGTGAATCTTCTGACGTTCATGATGATGATGATGTATGATTTGTCGGGCGCTCAAGTGCGCGGTCATCAGCGTCCGTACAAATATCTAATCTGTACATGGTCCAATCTAGACACTTTCACGAATGATGACGAAATGATGAGAACAACACAAACATCCAGTCCTCGGGCAGAGAAAATCCCCAACCCGGCCGGGAATCGAACCCGGGACAGAGATATATTCGCTAGCCACTAGACCACAAGCTGCGGACCCTGACGCCCCCAGTGGACACATCCTCCCCCTCCTCTCCCCCCTTTTAGGGAACGTCTCATTCCAGACGAGTGTAACCCCAATGTTTGCGTGGTAGAGTAATTTTGGTGTACGCGTACGTGGAGAACTTGTTTGCGCACATAGTGTAACTGAGGCGGGATAAAGGGAACCACCGAGGCAGATGGATAACTGCCTTAAAAACCATCCACAGATTGGCCGGCACATTGGACGAATTCATGCTGGAAACCGCCACACCTTCCCCTCGGGAAACAGTGCATTAGACCGCATGGCTAGCCGGGCGGGTTAGAATAATAGTAACGTGTGTTTTATCGGAAAGTTTTAAGAGTTTTCAAATAAAAAATTCGGAGGATTTACTTTCCAGCACGACCTCCCGATATGCTTTGCAGTTCTGTACACACTAGGCATAACCTCGCTGCATGAAGCGTGGGGTTAGTTTCAGTGATTCGTTTCTTCAAATCATTATTCATAGGCGTTTAGAGTACTTCGTTTTAGCACAATTCTTTCAGGCATAACCTGGAGTGCTTCATTGCAGTTGATGTAGGAGATAAAAGACTCGCGTCTTCTTTGTTCATCCATCTTTCTGTAAACGCCTGTATGTACGTATTTCGCACAGACTTGGCTGATTGTAAAGGTGGAGCACCTTATGGAATAACGACTGGTTGTCAGTCAGCTAAACAACGAAGCATGAACTTGCAACGCATTAGGATACGAACACCGCACGAGTTATTAATTACCACTTCGAGAGGTGCTTATAATTAAAATTTCATCTCACAAGAGGGTACCTGAAACTTTGTGGAATCATTTGTAATGAACGCAGAAGAGAAATAACGAATCGCCCACTGAAAGAAAGACATTTTATTTTCCACGTGAGAGGGTAACATTTTTTAATTTCGTTGCTTGTTAAAGTTGCAGGTTACCAACTTTGCTCAATGTGGCGACCATCTGTGCCTACAACTGCCACAGATGCCCTTTTATAATTGTTTGTAGCACTTTTCGAGTGGTGGACCATGGTATGTTCAGCTGTCTTGGCACAGACCCATGGTGACTGTCTGGAATTGTAATGCACACTGATGCTTGAGTTTCAACTCTTCGCCGCCTTACCAATACCGGAGCCTTACGTCATGTCGTCACACTAACACTAATAACGAAGCAAATCGTTCGGCACGCAGACTGAACATCATTCGCATAAAGCTGTTTACGCAAACAGTAAATAGTTTTCCGTGTAGGCTAGCTCAAGTGGCGAAAGATTATTTACAACCATTCTGTACCGTTCGTACCCACGACATCGGGAAATAACGTCTTCAACTCCATCTTCATACAAGGCGGTTGCGGGAGCTCGGCTGCTCAATATAAAATGTGAAATCAAAGCAGCTTCAGCTGTCTAAATGTCCAGTTTTATTTTATTTGTGATACTGGTTTCAGCGTTACATTGTGCTATCTTCGTGCTCTCTGACCGTTCGTTTAGGAAGATTCCCAACGCCGGCCGGTGTGGCCGTGCGGTTAAAGGCGCTTCAGTCTGGAACCGTTCGACTGCTACGGTCGCAGGTTCGAATCCTGCCTCGGGCATGGATGTGTGTGATGTCCTTAGGTTAGTTAGGTTTAATTAGTTTCTAAGTTCTAGGCGACTGATGACCTCAGAAGTTGAGTCGCATAGTGCTCAGAGCCATTTGAACCATTTGAAGATGCCCACATTTTGTACAATCGAAATAAGTGCCAGCATATGGTCAATGGTATCCGTAGGCTTCTTAATAACACAGCAGTCCTTTCGATCATCGTTTACAGAAATGAAAGGTGTGGGTTGCAGTTGCAGTGCGTTGCTTAATACAGGAACATGAAGCGATCTCACCAACAGTTGCAGTAACGTAAATTGAAAACAACACGGCGAGCAGCAACGACATAAACAAGAATGTCACAAAACTTTGCAGCGTAACTGCAGCAAACCGAACCCTCGTGGCACAACATCTTACTGGCTCCCGCAATCAAAGAGCCTCACATGAGACATGTCGCTCATTCACCTGTCTGCAAGAATTGTGCAGAAGGTGTTACTGTCATCAAAGTTCCTGATCACAGTACAAAGATAAGAGCTATAGGACGCACAATCCATTACACATACGTGACGTTTTCGATGCGACAGGGTAGTGTCATGTTCATGTTATAACGAAACGAGGCGAAAAGGTGACTCGTTTCATCAAAGAGTGCAGTTGCTTCTAACGACAGGCAGTCTACAACAAAATGTTAAGAGGTAGACTGAAAACTATCTACATCTTCACCGTTATGAGGTTGATACTCTGCCATTTTTCGGTGCTTTCTGAGAACGAGAGCTATTCCGGCTTATGCAAGACACTCGTGGCTTGTTTTACTTTTCCAAAACATATTTTAACAATTTTTGTGCTCTCTTCTTTGGGATTTTGTTTCTTCAGCCGTGCATGATGCTATGTTTTTGTGTCGGTAGCTTTAAAATTGCCACACATTTTGTTACAAGCTTTCACGAATTATGGTACTCTAGCTTTGTTTCTTGCTATATTCGATGCGTTAAAAGACACCTGCTATTCTTAAAACAGAAATTATCTTCACAAAATAAATAAAAATGGGAGTGAAACAATCAGAAATCCATCTATTAAGAAAATTAGGGTACCATATTTTCTTGAGTCCATAATTGTATTTTGCTTCTACATTTCCTCATATATGACGCAGTCTTGATACTCCGCTCCTCCTCCATTACTTCATTTGTAATGTAGGAAGCCTCCATTTATCTCATTTGTTAATTTTCCAGGTTTATGAACCATACGTCGACTACTTTCTACAGTTATAAGGTAAGAGAGTCCAGCGAAAGAGTCCATGATTTCAAAGTTAAATATCTCGAGAACAAATATCGATAGATCAGAGTAACACAAGGTACATTTTTTGTGAAAGCTGTAAGAATTTTATGCAGAAGTTACACAGAAATTTAGAGATCGATAAGATGCTAAGAGACGACGCCGTAGGCTGTGCAGCTCGTACATTATCAACGTGAAAATTAAACTCGTCCTCAACTAGCAGTCTCTGCAGTAACATCAAAAACTTTTCGAAATGTGCACCACTCTCAGTACAGAGGTGGCGCAAACGTACAGTGAAACTTGCCATCGCGACCGGTAGCGTCTGAAAGGAAAAGGTTTCAGATGCCACACAGACCTCCGATTCAAGTTCCTCCAGTGTGAGAGAATGGTTCCGATAATGTCCTTCAACGTACGCCACAAAAGTAGTCACAAGAAGCCAGATAGGGGGAAATCCATCTTTGCACCAGGAAATTAGCAATAATCCACCTCAATGACTGTGTTCCCAAACCATTCCTCAAAAAAACGAAACACCTGTTCGGTGCAGAGTGGTGCGGCTCCACCTTGCATGAGCCCCTCGGTGCCTGGTCGATCCTCCAACACCAGTAGTGTGGCAGCAAATTCTTCCAAAACTGCAATGTAAAGTTCGCTAGGGATCGTTTCCCTCCAGAAAGAAGGGACAACAAATCCTCCGCTGCGTCCTCAGCCCACACAGTAACTTCAGAAGAATACATTGACTACGCTTAACACAAATGGGAATTTTCGGAATACCAAAGTCATCAGTTCTGTTTATTTATGACTCCATTCACATGGAAGTTTGCTTTATCTTTGAACCAGATGCAGCCAACATCAAATCATTCACTGTCAATCATTACGAGAATCGGGTGCTCAAAGTCAGCCCTCTGTCACACAGCTCGTACAGGTATGTCCAGGTGGCTTTGGATTTTGATTAGGAAGATGTGTACGTTCTCTCTCAGTGTTTTACGCATGGTGGAACGCGTCAAAACAGTCTTCGCTGCAGTTCTTCATACGGATTTCCTTGGATTTCACACACAGTGGCGACATTTTGAGACGTAACTATAGTTTGCTTGAGACCAGCATTCGCCGCTAGATCTTCAGCCACGCTGCCCGCCAATTGGAATTTGGCGAAGAGCTTGCGAATGGTTTTCTCACAGATTCTTTTGGGACGTGGAGCATCGATGGGTTGGTATGGGAGCACTGCAGCAATGTCTTTAGTGCCCGTGCGAAATCAGTTTGAGAGGAGTGTCGGTAAAGAGGAGCATAAAACAGCACTAACTAAAAGTAACAAAATTTTGGTAAAGAGGAGCATAAAACAGCACTAACTAAAGGTACCAAATGTGGAAAACTATGTGTGTACCCACACGGAAGCTCGAAACGAAGTATTACGCCAATATTAAGACATTAACTAAACAGGAAGAAACTGGTAGAGGAATTTAAAACAATATAGCAGATGAACAGGGCTGGCTGAATGCAAGAACAAAATACGTTGGCCAACCGCTCTGCAACAAACTAAAACCTCCAGCCTAAAAGCTTATGTCACAGTCCAGACACATCCTAGATCTTTAAAACTTGGGTCTCACTTGTCTCATCATCAGCTAAAACAGATGGCAGATCCCCTCCGATATTGACTTCGGACCTTGCATTACGGTGTAAAATGCGCTCTCTTAAAATACGGAGTACGGAAATTTGCACGCCACAAGCATCACAAAACGGAGTATTCTTTCGTCGTACTGAAAAGCTATGTGTAATCCGAAGACGTGTGAGGGCCGGCAGGATAAAGGCCACGGCCGGAGAGTTTACTTCGCCAGACACAGCTTATTGTCCCTTACCGCCAGCCATTCCTCGCCCCACAACTGCAGTAACTACCTACGTAGTGCGGAAACGACAGCCTGCAAGGGAATAGGACACTGTGCCACATCCTGTCCTCTGCAGGCGTAAATGGCAGTGCTATCAGCCTGTTCGTTGCCCCGTATCTCCAAGAGCCCTGGCACCCACCAGAATTACACCTGCTTTCTCTCCCGTTGGAGCAGGTATAGTCGGTCATATCTCAGCTGGGCCAACTTCTCAGCTGGGTACAGTTTCAGTAACGATTGAAAGGTACTAAGGGAATCTGAACAGATGAGAAACCATTGGCCCTGAATACCTCGCATGTGCTCCAGTGCCTTCAGGATTGGATGGAGCCCCGCTAAGAAAACGGCATACTCGTCACGAAGGCGAAACCTGGTGACATGAACGGGGTACACGAAAGAGTAGCCAAGGAAATTCCCTTGTTTCGAACCATCAAAGCACACTACTGTAAAACCGTAATGGACAGCTTCAACATTAAAAAACAGAGATTGAAATGTAAGATCAGGAGTACCATTTTTCTTAAAACTGGCCAAGTCTAAAATATGCCTGTGCCTCTTGAGGAGCCAAGGTGGAAATCTTCTCCAACAGCGATGTAAAACACTAATATCGGCCACATCCATCTCTAAAAGGCAATCCTGAGCATGAATCCCATATGACCTCGCTGTCCGTTGCCAGTTACGGAAAAGCCTTTCCATTGGAGGCCGATCAAAGGTATGTCATGGAGGTTTGTATGACGTGGACAGTGTTTTATATGCCTGGCACACCGTAAGTAGCCATCACCTGATGTGAAGTGGCGGTTCACCGGCCTCTGATCAGACTTGGTATGAGGCTTGTTCTGGATGCCCCAGTGACCAGCTGAATCCCCGCATGATGCACCACTTCCATTGTCTTTAAATAATATAGTATTGCAGAACCATACGCCGTGCGTCCTTAAGGTAGCCGACATCGCACACTAACTCTGTAAAACCGAAGCGCAGACAAGCCCTGTCTGCTCCCTAAGTACTGAAGCGAAGATATTTTAAAATACAACCTTAAGGAACCGCTTTTTCAGTTCCTTAATATGTGGAAACCATGTAAGTTTACATTAAAATATGAGGCCCAGAAACCTCACTGAGTCCTTGAAATTAAGTACTGTGCCCCACATTCTCAGCTCAGGTAAGTTTAAAATCGAACGAGAACGGTCAAAAACACACACACAGATTTTCCTTTGAAATCTTAAACCACTCTTTGAGCCCATTCATCCAAACCTAGAAGAATTAGTTGCAGTTGAAGTGTTGTCGTTGCAAGGTTGGAATAAGAGCAAAACGCTGTGAAGTCATCCACAAACAAAGAACAGAGGACTGGACTTTTCATTATTAACGTAATGCTATTAATAGCTATGTCAAAGACAGTCATACTTAAAACACTACCTTGAGAGATAGCGTTCTCCTGCTCAAAGCGATCAGACAGGACGTCAATGACTCGGTACGAAAATTAAGTGGTGAGAGAAAGGATCGAATAAAAATGGAAAGACATCCATGTAAACCCCATTCGTGAAGCTGCTCGTGACTAAAATGCCTCCAAGCAGTATCGTAAGCCTTCTAGATGTTAAAAAATTTAGCTATAATGTGATACCGGCGTAGTAGAGCCGGAGGTATAGCCGCCTCCAGGAGGTCCGTGTTATCAAAGGTGGAGCGATACCTCCTGAACGCACATTGAAAGCGGCTAAGGAGTTGCTGGCATTCTAAGATCCAGACAAGGCAGCGGTTTGCCATCCGCTCCAAAGTCTTCCCCACGCAAGCTAGTAAGGGTGACACTTCGATAACTACTCGGGCATATACTGTCTCCCCAGGTTTTGAAAGAGGAACTAAAATTACCTCACGCCACGAGTCGGGAAATTCACCTGACCCCCAAATGCCAGCCCGCATCTCGTGGTCGTGCGGTAGCGTTCTCGCTTCCCACGCCCGTGTTCCCGGGTTCGATTCCCGGCGGGGTCAGGGATTTTCTCTGCCTCGTGATGGCTGGGTGTTGTGTGCTGTCCTTAGGTTAGTTAGGTTTAAGTAGTTCTAAGTTCTAGGGGACTGATGACCATAGATGTTAAGTCCCATAGTGCTCAGAGCCATTTGAACCCCAAATGCCATTAAAAGGTGTTTAGCCTTGTGAGGTGCCGTAGCGTATTGTAATCGATTTTGCCGTGACCAGGGGATGTGTCACGAGCAGCAGAGAATGTAAAATCCTGCTCCGACATGGAAATAGGGCAGTTGCTCTGCGGCGCCGGAAACCTGGCTGCCGACTGGTCAGTGCAGAAACTGTAGCAGAATAGGCCACCGTAGTTGTGGTGTGCGTACTGTAAGACCTTCGGTACACACGTCATCAGATTATTGGACTCGTCGCTCTAATGAAGTAGGCGAGTGTCAGCAATATGTCTAGTGGTCTTATTGTGGCGTGTTTGTCTTCCGCCGTCAGATTAGACGATAGAAATGCCACTTGCACGTTTAGAGTAGCAGATTGACGGTGACCAACTTTAAACAGAACTTGATTAATTTTCACACATATTTATTAAAATAATAACAATCATAAACCTTACTTAACCCCCCGGCCGTGGTGGCCGTGCGGTTCTGGCGCTGCAGTCCGGAACCGCGGGACTGCTACGGTCGCAGGTTCGAATCCTGCCTCGGGCGTGGGTGTGTGTGATGTCCTTAGGTTAGTTAGGTTTAAGTAGTTCTAAGTTCTAGGGGACTTATGACCTAAGATGTTGAGTCCCATAGTGCTCAGAGCCATTTGAACCTTACTTAACTTGATTCTGGATGCTATTTACAATTGACATTCTGAAGTTCCTTTGGTCTTGGTACGTTAATCTTATTCTCACATATCTCTGATACTTGACAAAGTGTCTATGCATTTATCTTCATGGCTATGTACAGGAATATGGTAATCTCATTAGGCGCAGACTGAAACTTGACTACAGACTAATGCAGACTGACTAATCGGAGGTCTGTACACTCGTTATAATACGTCACGCGTTCAGGTATCACTGCGCGAGTGTGATCCTCGAGTAGAAAAGGTTCTACGTTAGCAGCAATCTCTTTGGCTGCATTAAATATTAATACGCGGATCGGCGGAAGCAGAATTTGGTCCGTCTCTAAGACAGCGCCATCTCGTAGTGCGGAGACGGACGAGCGCTGCGCCTGCGCTGTTGTGCTTAGTGGGGCGCGCTCTAGTGGGAAAGTTGTGTACGCGCTGACTACGCGGAACTATGTACACCACAGTAGTCAAGGGCAGTGTCTCGCAGACTCGTTTGGAAAGTGCTGTTCCCCATTACAGCTACCACGGGGCATCTCCCTCCTCTCTCAGTCGCCTTTTTTTCTGAACGTTAAATCGGGTATGAAATCTTGGTCTTGTAGCCGTAAGACTGTGATGTTACCTGTGGTATTCTAGTACCAGAAAAATGTGTTGTTCAGTGGAATACATGATTCCAACCTCTTTTTTCGGTATGCTAACCTCCTTTCACGTTTCAGTCGTGGAACTGATCACTTTGAGCTGCGGCACACTATTTATAGGCATTACGCATTGCTAGAAGAGTGCTATCTGTTAGCAGTTTTCGAAACTAATTCGAAATTTCTGTATAACTTCTGCGTAAAATTTTACACCCTTCACAACGTACATACCGTTTGCTGCACTAATATATTGATCTTACTTTTCGAGACAGTGAAGTTTGAATGTAGGGACACCTTTGCTGGAAATCCCGTATATTACTTCTTTCTGTTTTGATTGTTAGTTTTTTTGTTTCGTAGGTCGAAATTTAACAGTCGAATTAACTGAATGAACTGTCTAGCTTTATTTTTCGTTTCTTCTATACTCTTGGCTCTAACAGTTAATACTATTCCATGGTAATTAAAAGCTTTCCTTTCTTTTATCTTGCCAACTTCTCCAAGTCCATTGCCTCAGTTTCTCCCATCGCAAGATATTCAGGTTAGACAAGATTTATTGAAAGACCCCGTAGCTCATACTGTTCTCCGGGTTTTCAGGACATAGGATTGCATATTCAACTTCAACCTTTGCTGCAATGATCTCTTGGTCGTGCGCTAAAAGTAATGTACGCAATGTTATTTGTGTCACAACTGGAATTCCCATGCCACAATATTTACGTTTCCATTCCCGTAACGCTTCCTTTAAATAGATTTTGAACAGAGTGGGATCTAATGTACTTCCTTCTCTTTGTCCTTTTGTGATTCTGAAATCAGGAATACCTCTTTACATCTTTACCCATCAATATAGAACTGGTGCATTCAGCATAAAACTCCTACTCAACTGATACGTAAGTCATACAAATACCATTCTCCAAGAAGCTCTTCTGCAACTTGCTTTATGTAGATCTACATGTATTAAGTGGGTATTTAGATTTCTAGCCATTTTCTTTGGCATTAAAATTAGTAAGATAAATATTCCATCAATACAGGGGCGTACAGATCTAAATCTGTTTTGCCTTTCCGCCCCAAGTGTTTGTTTCTCTGTCTACTTCCTTATGACTCTACCAGCAATCTGGCCACTGAAGACATCACACTAATCAAGTAATTTTTCCATCCTATCTGCTCACCTTCTTGTATGTAGAAGAAATAAGTGCTTCTTTCCATTAACAGGAGATCTGATGACCTTTTAAACGTTTAACGGAGACCCTTAAGAACATCTCACAAATAACTGCGAGTGCACGTTTTATAGGACCAATACTTAAACTGCCCGGTCCTGGATCTTTACCAGTCATTTGTGTGACTGCACGTACTGCTTCATCATGATTTATTCTGGCACCCCGTTAGAAAACCCTCTTTCCTGCCCTAGTATTCCCCAGCTTCCATATTTCAACTCTATCGTCTCTTCAAATCTTGATAATATTGCACCCAACGATCCAAACATATTGTGCTGGCACTAGCCCGATCTCTATTCTGCGCCCTCGTCGCTTTAAGTGTTCGGCAGGTTTTATTGGCTCTTATATCGGGTCTAAAATTTTCTGCTTCGTCACGTATTTTTTGCCAATACGCTTTCTCTATTATGATCATCTTTTGAAGAGCAATAATCTCCTTCCGTGATATGTTATAGGATCCTTATCTAATATGGTACTTTGCCATTTCAGATATGATGGTTTCTCCCCCCTCCACGATTTTCTGGATCGTGTCGTCGTCACACCAGCGTTCAACTTTACCTTTAACACATGGAGATGTTCTTCCCCTAAGGCCTCCTTAGCGGCCTGGTAGATTATTTCTTTACTTTCTTCTCATTACACAACGTACTTGAGGTTAGGAACTGATAAAGGTACCTGGTAGAAAACTCTCTTAGGCCGTCCAAATAATATTGAGTCTGAGCCGTTCGCTTTTCTTTATTGCCTCAGTTTTCTTTGGAGATCATAAAATAGTGATCTGATCCGAGCTCTGGACCTCTCAGTTCTCTTACATCATTTACTGTTAGGTAAGCACCTAGTTTCATGATAATATGATCAAATATAGATATTAATCAATGTTTTGGTAGGATATTGTTAAACAGCCTTCATTCAGTTTATATTTTTCGCTCCCACACAACGTGGAAAATTTTAAAAATGCTAATTTTGTTGAGTACTAGCTGACAAACCCGGCATTGTCCGATATTCAGTTGACCAATTTTCTATTGGAAACGAAAACAAAAAATTAATTGTGTTTGTAGAGTAATACCGAAAACATTCCATTTCAGTGTTTCCGTTAAAACACCTTTGATACTATGAATGAGTCGTACAAAGAAATCGCATTATTTACAACCGTATAACTACGATACCCCGGACGGTTTCTGCATAACGTGCGCAGCTGGTTCGCTTGTCTCTACAACGCGACTTTATAAACATCTCTATGCCAACGTCTCGTTATAGCTCTTTAAACCGCGATTGTTTTCCTCTACAACCACTTTCGCTTCGCTATTCAAAGCTTTCAAAAGCGTTAACAGGTGTCAGGGATTTCCTTCAGTCGAATCAGCTGTAGGAGTGTCTTAGTAGTAAAGAATTAATTAATTAATACTTCATATGTGGGCGTCTGACCACGGTCCACGCGGCTTCCCCTTCGGAGTTTCGAGTCTTCCGGCGGGCATGGGTGTGTCTGTTGTCTTTAGCGTAAGTTACTTTAAGTTAGATTAAGTAGTGCGTAGGCTTAGGGACAGATGACCTCAGCAGTTTGGTCCCATAAGACTTTACCACAAATTTCCAATATTTTACTTCATGCGTGATGTGACATTTTTTCACGCATTTCAGTGTTCAAAACGCCAGGTCTCCTGATCTATGTGCCATATGGTTATATAATTTTGTAAGTACTTTCACAGGCATATGTGGATATTGTTTGCAAAATATATAGAAAATAGTGTTGACAGCAAAGAAGCACTAAAATTAAACTTTATACACAATGCGACAAAGGTCTTTGTTTCTTAGGTCATATCTCCTGAAATATGGGTGGTGCCATGATACAATATTGTTGATGCATTTAGCAGCTTATATGGATACTGCTGTGAAATTTATAGCGAATACATTTAGTAGCACGGAAATAATATATTTAAGCGTCATGATAAATTAATAGCACTATTTTTTGTTCTGAAGTATTGCTGTTGTTGTAATACTGTAAAACAAAAGTAAAATAGTGCTTTTCATTTAATATAATTTTGTTCTACTAAGAACCGACGGAAAATTCATCTTGCATGATGCAGCAGTTTCTGTGGCATCTAATTGTTTATGATAACATATCTCCTGAAGAATGGTAGGTAGGTGGTTCTGCATCTACATGTACATCTACATCTACAAGGATTCTCTGCAAATCACATGTAAGCGCCTGGCAGAGGGTTCATCGAATTACCTATGCAATAATTCTCTATTATTCCAATCTCGTACAGTGCGTGGAAAAAACACACATATTTTTCCATGCAAGGTCCGATGTCCTTAATTTTATTAAGATGATCGTTTCTCCCTATGTAGGCCGACGTCAACAAAATATTTTTGCATTCGGAGGAGAAAGCTGGTGATTGAAGAGATTCCGGAGTAACGAAAAATTTTTTTCATGTCCACCCCAAATCCTGTATCCGTTTCAGTGACACTCTCTCCCCTATTTCGTGATAATACAAACGCGCTGCCTTCTTTGAGCTTTGACGGCCGGTGTGGCCGAGCGGTCCTAGGCGCTTCACTCTGGAACCGCGCGGACGCTACGGTCGCAGGTTCGAATCTTGCGAATCTTGCCTCGGGCATGGATGTGTGTGATGTTCTTAGGTTAGTTAGGTTTAAGTAGTTCTAAGTTCTACTGGACTGATGACCTCAGAAGTTCAGTCCCATAGCGCTCATGACCGTTTGAACCATTTGTCTTTGAGTTTTCTCGATGTACTCCTTCAGTCCTGTCTGGTAAGAATACCACTCCGCGCAGCAGTATTCTTTAAGAGGGCGGACAAGCGTGGTGTAGGCGGTCTCTTTAGTAGATCTGTTATATTTTCTAAGTGCTCTGCCAATAGAACGCAGTCTTTGGTTACCCTTCCCCACAACATTTTCTGTGTTCCTTCGAATTTAACTTGTTTGTAATTGTGATTCCTAGGTATTTAGTTGAATTTACGGTCTTTAGATTTGATTGATTTATCGTGTAACCGAAGAGTAACGGATTCCTTTTCGCACTCATGTGAATGCCCTCAAACATATGGTTAGTTAGGTTCAACTTACAGTTTTCGCACCACAAAGATATCTTTTCTAAATCGGTTTGCAATTTTTTTCGATCTTCTGATGACTTTAGTACACAATAAACGACAGCATCATCTGCAAACAACCTAAGACGGCTGCACAGATTGTCTCTTAAATCGTTTACATGTGTAAGGAATTGGAAAGGGCCAAAAACAGTACCTTGGGAAACTCCAGAAGTCATTTCTGTTTTAATCGATGTCTTTGCGTCAATTACTACCAACTGTGGCCTCCATGACAGGAAATCACGGATCCAGTCACATAACTGAGACATTATTCCATAAGCAATCAGTTTCACAACAAGCCGCTTGTGTGGTACAGAGCCGACAGCCTTCCTTCCGGAAATATAGAAATACGAAATCCCTTGTCTTACCCCCGCAGCGAATTTTACGTGACAGTAACTGAATGTATGAACCAAGTTTAGTTCACATTGGTCCAGTGTTTCAGGAGTAAATGTGAAACGTACATACACACACACATACACACATTCGAACATGTAATTTTATAATACGTGTGAATACGGTTGATTCACTCGGGATTATTACGAATTGTTTGCTATTTTATTGTAATTATGTTTTAAAAACTAAAGCACAGTTCGCATCATAAATATACTACTGGCCTTTCAAATTGCTACATCAAGAAGAAATGCATATTGTAAACGGGTATTCATTGGACAAATATATTATACTAGAACTGACATGTGATTACATTTTCATGCAATTTGGGTGCATAGATCCTGAGAAATCGGTACCCAGAAAGACCACCTCTGGCCGTAATAACGGCCTTCATACGGCTGGGCATTGATTGAAACAGAGCTTGGCTGACGTGTACAGGTACAGCTGCCCATGCAGCTTCAACACGATACCACAGTTCATCGCGAGTAGTGACTGGCGTATTGTGACGAGGCAGTTGCTCGGCCACCATTGACCAGACGTTTTCAATTGGTGAGAGATCTGGAGAATATGCTGGCCATGGCAGCAGTAGAACATTTTCTGTATCCAGAAAGGCCTGTAGAGGACCTGCAACATGCGGTCGTGCATTATCCAGCTGAAATGTAGGGTTTCGCAGGGATTGAATGAAGGGTAGAGCCACGGGTTGTAACACATCTGAAATGTAACGCCCACTGTTCAAAGTGCCGTCATTGCGAAGAAGAAGTGACCGAGACGTGTAACCAATGATACGATCACGCCGAGTGATACGCCAGTATGGCGATGACGAATACACGCTTCCAATGTGCGTTCACCGCGATATCGCCAAACACGGATGCGACCATCATGATGCTGTAAACAGAATCTGCATTCATCCGAAAAAATGACGTTTCGCCATCCGTGCACCCAGATACGTCGTTGAGTACACCATCTCAGGCGCTCCTGTCTGTGATGCAGCGTCAACAGCCATGGTCTCCGAGCTGATAATCCATGCTGCTGCAAACGTCGTCGAACTGTTCGTGCAGATGGTTGTTGTCTGGCAAACGTCCCATCTGTTGACTCAGGGATCGAGACGTGGCTGCACGATCCGTTACAGCCATGCGGATAAGATGACTGTCATCTCGACTGCTAGTGATACGAGGCCGTTGGGATCCAATACAGCGTTTCGTATCACCCCTCCTGAACCCACCGATTCCATATTCTGCTAACAGTCATTGGATCTCCACCAACGCGAGCAGCAATGTCGCGATACGTTAAACCGCAATCGCGATAGGCTATAATCCGACCTCTATCAAAGTCGGAAACGTGATGGTACGCATTTCTCCTCCTTACACGAGGCATCACAACAACGTTTCACCAGGCAACGGCGGTCAACTGCTGTTTGTGTATGAGAAATCAATAGGAAACTTTCCTCATGTCAGCATGTTGTACGAGGTGCATTCAAGTTCTAAGGCCTCCGATTTTTTTTCTAATTAACTACTCACCCGAAATCGATGAAACTGGCGTTACTTCTCGACATAATCGCGATGCAGACGTACACATTTTTCACAACGCTGACGCCATGATTCCATGGCAGCGGCGAAGGCTTCTTTAGGAGTCTGTTTTGACCACTGGAAAATCGCTGAGGCAATAGCAGCACGACTGGTGAATGTGCGGCCACGGACCGCAATGGATAAGGATTACGCCCTCGCTGTCCCAGAACATGGACACCATCATTTTTTCAGCACTGTCGGTTACCCGAAATTTTTTTGGTGGCGGTGAATCTGTGTGCTTCCACTGAGCTGACTGGCGCTTTGTTTCTGGATTGAAAAATGGCAACCACGTCTCATCCATTGCCACAACCGACGAAAAGAAAGTCTCATTCATGCTGTTGTTGCGCGTCAACATTGCTTGGCAACATGTCACACGGGCAGCCATGTGGTCGTCCGTCAGCATTCGTGGCACCCACCTGGATGACACTTTTCGCATTTTCAGGTCGTCATGCAGGATTGTGTGCACAGAACCCACAGAAATGCCAACTCTGGAGGCGATCTGTTCAACAGTCATTCGGCGATCCCCCAAAACAATTGTCTCCACTTTCTCCATCATGTCGTCAGACCGGCTTGTGCGAGCTCGAGGTTGTTTCGGTTTATTGTCACACGATGTTCTGCCTTCATTAAACTGTCGCACCCACGAACGCGCTTTCCACGCATCCATAACTCCATCACCACATGTCGCCTTCAACTGTCGATGAATTTCAATTGGTTTCACACCACGCAAATTCAGAAAACGAATAATTGCACGCTGTTCAAGTAAGGAAAACGTCGCCATTTGAAGTATTTAAAACAGTTCTCATTCTCGCCGCTGGCGGTAAAATTCGATCTGCCGTACGGTGCTGCCATTTCTGGGACGTATTGACAATGAACGCGGCCTCATTTTAAAACAATGCGCATGTTTCTATCTCTTTCCAGTCCGGAGAAAAAAAAATCGGAGGCCTTAGAACTTGAATGCACCTCGTAGCTGTCGCCACCGGCTCCAGCCTTGTGTAAATGCTGTGAAAACCTAATCGTTTGTATATCACAGCATCTTCTTCCTGTCGGTTAAACTTCGCGTCTGTAGCACGTCATCTTCGTGGTGTAGCAATTTTAATGGCGAGTAGTGTATTCCTTGTGAAGTGGAGTAGAGTATAGAAGTTAAGACGCCAGGGAAACCTCAAGCCAAGTGCAATTCGTATACAATTTTTGATTAAGAGCTAGACAGTCAGTGCCGTACACTTAAACGAAAATGAAAGCGCTCAACTCTTCTGAAGCTGGATTTCGCTTCGCCTGACTGAAAGTCTGAAAGTGTTCTTTTATGGAACGCAGGGTTCACTAGGAGTATTGTTTTCTATTCCGGATCCCTCAGGAAGCGCTGCGATGCACGTGCGGAAAATTGATCAAAGGTTTTACAGAGTGCGCCGTTGTTAGCGAGATAAAAGACCCGGCTCTCGGTGCCGTCAGCACAAAAGAAGAAGTGCTATCGCCGTCGGCCTCTGACAGTTGCCCGCCCATCGCGTGCCCCTCGTTATTTCTCGTAGGCGACGCTGCAGATGGAGGCGAAACCACGCTCACAGGAGGCCGGCGTGATTATTGTCTGATTATACAACTGTATACAGCATGAAGAATACATGCTGCGATTGGCGGTCGGCATGTGATTGCTTAGCATATTTCAAGACAAAAGAGTATGGAGCATACACTGGTCCCACCAATAGGCTTGTTAAAAATATGAATTAAAAAAAAAAAGCTCTGGCAACTCTATAACTGCGTTGCAAGAAGATGTAACACGAACTCTGCGCGGTGCTGCAGCAGTGCCATTAGCTGAGTGAGGCGAGGCAATGCCGTGGCGAACGGATATGCAGACTCGCCGGTGATCGATTTACGATCGCTCTAGCTTTTTTTTTCTTTTAAAGCATCAGACTGTATCCCATTAACTTCTCCACAGTCCCGCATCTTCTGTATTTCTTTCTGTTTCCGTTGTCTTTGTTTAATCAATAAGACACAACACGAGCTTTTTATAAACGTAATCAACCACTTCGCTTCGATACCCAGTCTTACGTTCATAGAACCGGTACATATACTCACGAGCAACGTAAAAAAAATGTTCAAATGTGTGTTAAATCTTACGGGACTTAACTGCTAAGGTCACCAGTCCCTAAGCTTACACACTACTTAACCTAAACTATCCTAAGGACAAACACACACACCCATCCTCGAGGGAGGACTCGAACCTCCGCCGGGACCAGCCGCTCAGTCCATGACTGCAGCGCCTTAGACGGCTCGGCTAGTCCCGTGCAGCGAGCAACGTCCACTTGAGGGAAGATGTTCAAAGCGACAACTCTGCATCTGCAAACAGGTCGTGCTCACTGTATCATACTTTGCTGGACACCTGCGTCCACATTGCCGAGGCGAAATGTATGACATTCCGTCAAAGCAGTGAAATCCCCGCCAGAAAAAATAAATAAAAAAAGCCAAACACAGTGTTTGTATTTGACGATGTTGCTGTGGGAAACCAGGATCAAACTTTACAACATTTCTTATCATTGGGTAAAATACACTGAAGCGCAAAGAAACTCTTAGAGGCATTCGTATTCGGATAGAGAGATATGTAAACAGGCAGAATACGGCGCTGCGATCGGCAACGCCTATATAAGACTACAACTCTCTGGCCCAGTTGTTAGATGGCAGGTTATCAAGATCAGGAATCCGGTAAAATATCGCATCTCTGATATCGTTGTGTCCGGAAAGAAAAATCCTGCAAGAGCGGGACCAGCGATGACTCAAGAGAATCATTCAACGTGACAGCAGTGTAATCCTCCCGCAAATTGCTGCAGATTTCAGTGCTGGGCCATCAACAAGTGTCAGCGTGCGAACCATTCAACGAAACATCATCGATATGGGCTTGTGGAACTGACGGCCCACTCGTGTACCCTTTAGGACTACGTGACGTAAAGCTTGTGCCGGTCAAAACCGACATTGGACTGTTGATGACTGGAAACATGTTACCAGGTCGGACGAGTCTGTTTCAAATTGTATCCACGGGTGGACGTGTACGGGTATGGAGACAACCTCATGAATCCATTGACCCTGCACGTTAGCAGGGCACTGTTGATGCTGATGGAGGCTCTGTAAAGGTGTGAGCCACGTGCAGTTGGAGTGATGTCGGACACCTGACACATGTAGATACGCCTCTGACAGGTGACGCGTACGTAAGCATCCTGTCTGGTCACCTCCATCCATAATATGTCCATTGTGCATTCCGACAGGCTTGGGCATTTCCAGAGAGAACATGCTACACCCCACACGTCCAGAATGGCTGCAGAGTGGCTCCAGGAACACTCTTCTGAGTTTGAACATTTCCGCTGGCCACCAGACTCCTTAGACATGAACATTATTGATCATACATAGGATACCTTGCAACGTGCTGTTCAGAAAAGATTTCCATCCATTCGTACTTTTACGGATTTATGGACATCCCTTCAGGATTCGTGGTGTCAGTTCCCTCCAGCACTACTTCAGACATTAGTAGAGTCCATGCAACGCCTTGTTGCAGGCCTTTTGGGTGCTCGCGGGCAGCTCTTCCAGTTTCTTGGACTCTACAGTGTGCTATGAACTTGTTCTTTTTGAACGTCCCCACAGAGAAAAATCTAGTGGACTTAAGGCTGGGGGACGCAGGGAGAGAACATTCGACCTACCCGACGCATCCTTTGCTTTATCTGAAATAGTAGATATCACCGAACTGCAATAGGAGCGTTTTATAATGCTTAGGCTAAGTATTGCAAACAAACGTGCGATACAATGGCGCATTCACCTTCTCCGACAATAGGGCCCAAAAGCACTCCTGCAACGATTCCAGCCCATAGGATTATACAAAAGCGTGCCTGAAAGCCACGTTCAAGAGTGACACGTGGGTTGTGTTCCGACCAATAAAGACTGTTGTGAAGACTGGAAATACCCTCACGAGTGGAGCTAAATTCGTCAGTCCATATCACTTTACTTATAAAATGTTCGTTGTCTTCCATTCGCTGCAAAAGCCGTTCACGAAACTGCACTTGTCGACTGTTGTCTTCTGGTCTCTGATGTAGGATCAACGTCTAATGATGTGGATGCAGTTCTTCATCGAGCAACATTTCGACAACCAGTCCTTGAGCTATCTAGAACAGCCTTGCTTCATCATGTGTACTTCGATGAAGTGACAGGTGAATTGGTTCATGAATCTCATCCCTCGTATGTGGACTACGTCCAGCTCATGGACGACATCTGTCCATTGTGGACGAAGATTACCATTTTCCCCAAAGCGTTACACCAGGTGGTACCGTGCATCATACACACGAGCAGCAGCAGCAGCAGCAGCAGCAGCCTGGCTATCGGATGCATCCAGCACGTATTAGTTAATTGTGTACGCCGTAGGCAAATTGCACGGCATGGACCTTACAGGACCAGTGATGGTTGGTCACTGTTGGGTTAGTAGGCACATTCATGCATTTTAACGTACTACACTCTCGTGTGATAGGCTATTGTCATGTGACAAAACTATATCCTGCTTATAAACGGCAACAACTACGCAATGGACGGCTCATGACCCACGACGGCTGATCCAGTAGTACAGGGTGCTATACATTCCGATGCGCTGCATGCTGTGACAGTGTTGCCGTCTCCTCGTTTTCATACACGGGTTTTCAAAAAGTGCGTGATATGATTTTGCTAGATAAGCTTTTGTCTTGAATCAGGATGAGGAATCGCATGCTGACGTCCAAGTTGTTTGGCTGGTTTGTTTGGAGCAGGGGACCAAACTGCGTGGTTTTCGGTGCCATTGGATCAGGAAAGGATTGGGAAAACAGTCCTGACATTTGCCTGCACCGTTTTCTTCCCGAATACGCCTCCAGTACGCTAATCACTGGGCCACGGTACTAGGTCGATCTTCAGCTGTGGCACTCATTTTTCAATTTGTATATTCGCATTTAATTTATTTATTTATTTATATATTTCACCTGGTAAGGTGAGGGACTTCAGATCTTCTTTCACATCTGACAGACATTCTGAGCAAGACTTGAAAGACTGCACCCTACAGTATGACTTGTGGATGGAGTGCTTGGATTACGAACAGTAATCTCAAATTGGCCCTGTATATGTGACATAAGTAAATGATCAGCTATCAAAATAATGACAAAGGAATTCATCTGACTAGGAGATTAGACAGAGACATCAATGAACACACTTTATTACACTTTTACGCAGCTGGATTCACAATAAATAGTAGGTTTAACACTCTTTGAAAATAATCAGCTGGACAAAGGTTCGGGATTTTTATTCACGTGAAAATGTATCTGGACAAAAAATTTACATTCGCAGGAGTCGTTCCATGACAGCCGAAGCTTAGTGCATAGAGATAGAAAAGGACGTGTGTTCGCGCCTATCGCCATATTTGAAAACAGGTTGAATCTCTACCTGCAAACAAGGCTTTAGGCTGAAGCCTGAAATTTCTGAATGACGTTACACGTGATTCGTCTTTCGTACAGTTCACACCACTATGCTGGCTGGATGCCCGCAAGCTGCAAGTGGAAACTGTCGTAGCCGCTAAATCATTGGCTCTGAACCAACAACACCTCACTTTCTTCATCTAAGTCTCACTTTCTTCATCTAAGTTCGCCAAAGCCGAATGAGAGCCCCTCATCCCAAACGAACTTGTAGAAGTCGTCTAGAAGTGAAGTCAGTCCATCAACACGTACGCCTGGAAAGAAGTCTGCCCCTGATGTCTCCCAGACTAAGGAAAAGTAACTTTCAGCAGCGCACTTCTGTTAAGGAACACCGTGTACTCTGCATTTTTCGGCACCGTGTAATTTGTGACTGGGTGAATAACATCTTGTTAATGCCGACCAGTAAGAATTTGTCTTAAAAGATGTTGGTCTCCCTCCCCTACTCGAGTTTCAGATGGTTAACCAGTTATGAAACACATTTCTGTTTGTGCTACCAAACGTTTCCGAATTTCTGCCTCCCCCTGGCTACTTTCATGCAGTGGCAAATCTGGAAGGAACTCTTAAAGCACAGTCGAGCTCCTTACTCCGACTTTTAAATTATACCCGTAAGCCAATGGTAGCCACTTTTACATTTCTTTAACTCTTTGGTTTTGCGGTACCTGGGTGAGGGTTTGGCATCCCACGATCTTCTAAGATGCCCATGAACTTCCTCTTCCCATTAGGTTTCCTAAAATATTATCTTCACAGTTCGTGTTTTCTGGCGAATTTTGACAGCCTGCTGTGTCTCTTCACACTGGTAGTTCTTCTGTGAGTCTGCAGTTAATCGGCACACAAACCGTGATTATACAGCGCACTGAAAACAGTCTCTGTTGTCCCTGCACACCATAGAAGTGTAGTCTGTATGGTATGACTTCGGACATGTGCTTCCCTGGCAGCCTCCTTCCAAAAACACCTTAGCCTGACCCTTAACCTGCCTGGTGGGTCCCTTCTCACGGGAATGAGTGGGTGAGTGGTTATTCAGGGAATGGGGGAGAGGGGGAGGTAGGTGGCTGACTGTCTGCAGTTTATATCGTCCTCCCGAGCTTCCTTCGTTCTCTACGGAGTCCGAGTTGGTTCCACAGTGACTTGTCATTTAGTTGAGCACTCCATTATATACAATAAATTATAATCTAAGTAGTTAAGTACGTATTGGCATTATCCAGTGGGCATTAATTTATTCCGATTTGGTTTGACTCTGTCTTACGGGTATTACAGAAGTTATGGGACAGTTTGGGGAAAACAGTCGCGTAGCAGTCTACACCACGATATGCGTAGTACAGGAGAACTACGTAATGAAAATAACAGTAATAGCAGTAACGGTAATAACAGGTAGAGTAATAATTGTGTGGAATTTAAGAAATGTCAGTGTTATTAAAATATTATTAAATAATTCTCTCGTTGTACACTTGTCAAATGCACGGCAGCAATACATAAGGAATCAAATGTGAAGAAGAAAGTGACCCCGTAAGAGGATGGGCCAGGAGAAATGGAGTCAAATTAGCAGGTGAGATGAAGATATAAACAGCAGTGAGAGGAACAAGGATAGCATTAACAGTGTGACAGATGTGTTTATTCATTTTCTAACAGAAGGAACAATGCTATGGTAATGCGAGAAGTGGGCTAAGCCAATAATAATAGATGAAGCTTTAATCCCCTCGTGAAGTAGAGTGATACTGGATATGACACAGGTTATAAGGTAGCGCGTACCACAGTTGATTTCCTAAAACGTAGGAGAAGATTGTGAAAGATCTAGTGTTAAGAAAGGAACAGACAGAAAACCGTATCAAGACACAAAGGAATTAATGACATTTGGCTGCTAATAGTAACTGATATGCGTCAATGGGCAAATTTGTAAGTTCGTACTCGACCGGGAATCGAATCCGTGTCTCCTACTCACTAGGCAGATGCTTTGACCACTAAGCCATCCGGACACGGCATCGGAAGTGCACGGATTACACTAGCACCAATCCCGTCAGGCCTAAATTCTCATCTTATTCACATGCACTACCAACGTAGAGTCCTTTCCCATTGCCCTTTCACTCTCGGCGTTTCGCAGATTTCCGTAAGAGTTCGAGGGTGATGTGCATCTGCGTTGAAGGGATCATTGGATAGCCTCGCATTAGTGGTCAGAGCATCTGCCTACAGAGCAGACGACTCAGGTTCAACTGCTGGCGCGGCACAAATTTTTAACTTCCCTGTTGATGTATATCATTGCCTATTGTCAGTCAATTGTTATTAATTCCTTTCCGCTTAACTGTATCCCACTCAGACCCCGCATCACAGCCATTCTCAGCACTGTGAATAATGACCTTTTGCTGTCTGTTGCTAAAGTAAGAAGAGAACCAACTGTAAGCTACTCCCCGTATTCCATAATGATCCAACTTCTGGAGCCAAATTTTGTCATCAAATCAAAAAATATGCCTATCGTGCGAAACCTTTTGTTTAACCCATTCAGTACCTCACAGAAAAATGAGATTAGTAGCATTTTCAGTTGTTGAACGACTTCTAGAGCCGAACTGTACACTTGATAACAAATTGTGGGATATAAAATGATGAATTATCCTTACATATACAGCCTTTTCAATAACTTTAGCAAACACTGACGGCATAGAAATAGGTCTAAAATTGTCTACATTATCCCTTTCTCCCTTTTTATAAATCGGCTTTACTACTGAGTACTTTAATCGTTCATGGAACTGACCATTTCTAAAGAAAAAATAAAAAATATGGCTAAATACAGGGGTAACGTGCAGCACAGTACTTTAATATTCTGCTAGGCACTCCATCATATCCATGAGTGACCTTAATCGTCGATGGGTTTACGCACCCATGGTCTAGAGGACACCAGCACGGTAGCTCAGCGTGTTCTGTCAGAATGTTTAGCTAGCTGTGTAATAAAAAACTGACCTGAACGGGTGTCGTCCGACATCCGCCACGAACAAATTCAACAAACTACACTCCTGGAAACTGAAATAAGAACACCGTGAATTCATTGTCCCAGGAAGGGGAAACTTTATTGACACATTCCTGGGGTCAGATACATCACATGATCACACTAACAGAACCACAGGCACATAGACACAGGCAACAGAGCATGCACAATGTCGGCACTAGTACAGTGTATATCCACCTTTCGCAGCAATGCAGGCTGCTATTAACCCATGGAGACGATCGTAGAGATGCTGGATGTAGTCCTGTGGAACGGCTTGCCATGCCATTTCCACCTGGCGCCTCAGTTGGACCAGCGTTCGTGCTGGACGTGCAGACCGCGTGAGACGACGCTTCATCCAGTCCCAAACATGCTCAATGGGGGACAGATCCGGAGATCTTGCTGGCCAGGGTAGTTGACTTACACCTTCTAGAGCACGTTGGGTGGCACGGGATACATGCGGACATGCATTGTCCTGTTGGAACAGCAAGTTCCCTTGCCGGTCTAGGAATGGTAGAACGATGGGTTCAATGACGGTTTGGATGTACCGTGCACTATTCAGTGTCCCCTCGACGATCACCAGTGGTGTACGGCGAGTGTAGGAGATCGCTCCCCACACCATGATGCCGGGTGTTGGCCCTGTGTGCCTCGGTCGTATGCAGTCCTGATTGTGGCGCTCACCTGCACGGCGCCAAACACGCATACGACCATCATTGGCACCAAGGCAGAAGCGACTCTCATCGCTGAAGACGACACGTCTCCATTCGTCCCTCCATTCACGCCTGTCGCGACATCACTGGAGGCGGGCTGCACGATGTTGGGGCGTGAGCGGAAGACGGCCTAACGGTGTGCGGGACCGTAGCCCAGCTTCATGGAGACGGTTGCGAATGGTCCTCGCCGATACCCCAGGAGCAACAGTGTCCCTAATTTGCTGGGAAGTGGCGATGCGGTCCCCTACGGCACTGCGTAGGATCCTACGGTCTTGGCGTGCATCCGTGCGTCGCTGCGGTCCGGTCCCAGGTCGACGGGCACGTGCACCTTCCGCCGACCACTGGCGACAACATCGATGTACTGTGGAGACCTCACGCCCCACGTGTTGAGCAATTCGGCGGTACGTCCACCCGGCCTCCCGCATGCCCACTATACGCCCTCGCTCAAAGTCCGTCAACTGCACATACGGTTCACGTTCACGCTGTCGCGGCATGCTACCAGTGTTAAAGACTGCGATGGAGCTCCGTATGCCACGGCAAACTGGCTGACACTGACGGCGGCGGTGCACAAATGCTGCGCAGCTAGCGCCATTCGACGGCCAACACCGCGGTTCCTGGTGTGTCCGCTGTGCCGTGCGTGTGATCATTGCTTGTACAGCCCTCTCGCAGTGTCCGGAGCAATTATGGTGGGTCTGACACACCGGTGTCAATGTGTTCTTTTTTCCATTTCCAGGCGTGTATATAGGACAAAATGAGATCAACATAACAAAAAAACTGTAGCTTCTTTGATTCATAAGCGTCATGTTTTAGGTTCCGGGTTCGAATCCCGCCGTTGCTTAAATTTTTATTAATAAACAGCATTGGCGGCTGAAGACTTCCGGAATAGGTTGTCACCCTCATTCCTCAAAAGGCGTTTTCAAAGAGGGTGGAGGAGCAGACAGAGGTTCAGGGCACTCTCTTGTCCTAGAGGTGGGAAACTGCCCCGAAAGGCGGAAGAATCAGCAGTGATCAACGGCATCAGGATGCAGAAGGCGATGGGTCCCACTTCATTAAAGACACTTAACCTGTATCCACAGGACATGTGGCCTGTAATTGAAGAAGTGTCATGATGATCTCTCCATTGGCAAAAGATTCCGGAATAGTCCCCCATTCGGATCTCTGGGAGGGGAATGCCAAGGGGGAGGTTAACATGAGGAAAAGATTGAATAAACAACGAAAGGATAACGTTCTACGTGTCTGGGCATGGAATGTCAGTAGCTTGAATGTGGTAGGGAAACTAGAAAATCTGAAAAATGAAATGCATAGGCTCGTTGAAGTGAAGTGGAAACAAGACAACGCTTTCTGGTCAGATGAGTATAGGGTAATATCAACAGCCACAGAAAGTGGTATAACTGGAATAGGATTCGTTATGAATAGGGAAGGTAGGACAGAGAGTGTGTTACTGTGAACAGTTCAGTGACAGGGCTGTTCTTATCATAAATGACCACAAACCAACACCGACAACGATAGTTCAGGTATACATGATGACGTCGCAAGCTGAAGATGAAGAGATAGAGAAAGTGTATGAGGATATTGGACGGGTAATACAGTATGTAAAGGCTGGTGAAAATCTAATAGTCGTGGGGGACTGGAATACAGTTATAGGGGAAGAAGCAGAGGAAAAGGTTACAGGAGAAAATGGGCTTGCAACAAGGATTGAGAGACTAGAAAGACTAATTGAGTTCTGTAACAAGTTTCCACTAGTAGTAGCGAATACTCTGTTCAAGAATCACAAGAAGAGAATGTATACTTGGAAAAGACCTGCAGATACGTGAAAATTTCAGTTAGATTACATCATGGTCAGACAGAGATTCTGAAATCAGATGCTGGATTGTAAGGCGTACCCAGGAGCAGATATGGACTCAGATCACAATATAGTAGTGATGAAGAGCAGGCTGAAGATCAAGATATTTATCAGGAAGAATCGATACGCAAAGAAGTGGGCTACGGAAATACTAAGAAATGACAAGTTACGTTTGAAGTTCTCTGAGGCTATAGATACAGCAATAAGGAATAGCTCAGTAGGCAGTAAAGTTGCAGAGGACTGGACGTCTCTAAAAAGGGCCATCACAGATGTTGGGAAGGAAAACATAGGTACAAAGAAGGTAGCTGCGAAGAAACCATGGGTACCAGAGGAAATATTTCAGTTGATTGATGAAAGGAGGAAGTACAAAATATTCCGGGAAACTCAGGAATACAGAAACACAAGTCGCTGAGGAATGAAATAAATAGGAAGGGCAAGGAAACTAAGACGAAGTGGCTGCAGGAAAAATGTGAAGACATCGAAAAGGATATGATTGTCGGAAGGACAGACTCAGAAAATAGGAAAGTTAAGACTACCTTCGGTGACATTAAAAGCAAGGGTGGTAACATTAAGAGTGGAACGGTAATTCCACTGTTATATGCAGAGGAGAGAGCGGATAGGTCGAAAGAATACACTGACAGCCTCTATGAGGGGGATGATTTCTTTGATGTTGTAGAAGACGAAACAGGAGTCGATTTAGAAGACATAGTGGATCCAGTATTAAAATCAAGAATTTTAAAAAAAGCTTTGGAGGACTTTAGGTCAAATAAGGCAGAAGGGATGGATGACAATCCATCGGATTTTCTAAAATCATTGGGGGAAGTGGCATCAAAAAGAACCGTTCACATTGGTGTGTAGAATATGTGGTTCTGGCGACATACCATCGGACTTTCGGAAAAGCATCATACACACAATTCCGAAGACGGCAAGAGCTGACAAGTGAGAGAATTATCGCACAATCAGGTTAATTGCTTATGCATCCAAGCTGGTTACAAGAATAATATACAGAAGAACGGAAAAGAAAGTGGAGGTTGTGCTATATGACAATCAGTTTGGCTTTAGGAAAGGTAAAGGCACGAGAGAGGCTCTGTTAATAATGGAAGCAAGACTAAAGAAAAATCAAGACACGTTCATAGGATTTGTCGTCTTGGGTAAGGCTTTCGACAATGTAAAATGGTGCAAGATGTTGGAAATTCATAAAAAGGTGAAGGTAAACTATAGGGAGAGACGGTTAATATACAATATTTGTGCCAGCCATGAGAGAATAACAAGAGTGGACGACCAAGAACGAAGTGGTCGTATTAGAAAGGGTGTAAGGCAAGGATGCCGACTTTCGCCCGTACTGTTCAAGCTGTACATCGAGGAAGCAATGACGGAGATGAAAGAAAGGTTCAGGAGTGGAATTAAAATTGAAGGTGAAAGGATATC
Source organism: Schistocerca cancellata (assembly GCF_023864275.1). Taxonomy (NCBI): domain Eukaryota; kingdom Metazoa; phylum Arthropoda; class Insecta; order Orthoptera; family Acrididae; genus Schistocerca; species Schistocerca cancellata. The sequence continues at coordinate 412,916,372 of NC_064631.1, forward strand.
TGTGATACGATTCGCTGATGACATTACTACCCTGAGTGAAAGTGAAGAAGAATGACATTATCTGCTGAACGGAATGAACAGCCTAATGAACGCTGAGTGTGGGTTGAGAGAAAATCGAAGAAAGACGAAGGTAATGAGATGTAGTAGCAATGAGAGCAGCGAGAAACTTAACATCAGGATTGATGGTCACGAAGTCGATGAAGTCGAGGAATTCTGCTACTTAGGCAGTATAATAAGCAATGACGGACCGAACAAAGAGGACATCAAAAGCAGGCTAGCAATGGCAAAAAAGGCATTCCTGGCCAAGAGAAGTCCACTAATATCAAATATCGGCCTTCAGTTGAGGAAGAAATTTCTGAGAATGTACGTCTGGAGTACAGAATTGAAAGGTAGTAAAACATGGACTGTTCGAAAACTGGAACAGAAGAGAATCGAAACTTTTGAGATGTGGTGCTACAGACGAATCTTGAAAATTAGGTGGACTGTTAAGGTAAGGAATGAGGAGGTTCTACGCAGAATCTGAGAGGAAAGGAATATGTGGAATACACTGGTAAGGAGAAGGGACAGTATCATATGACATCTGTAAAGACATGATGGAATTACTTCCATGGTACTAGAGGGAGCTGTAGAGGGCAAAAACTGTAGAGGAAGACAGAGTTTGGAATGCATCCAGCAAATAATTGAGAACGCAGGTTGCAAGTGCTACTCTGAGATGAAAAGGTTAGCACAGGAGAGGGTTCGTGGCAGGCCGCATCAAATCAGTCAGAAGATTGATGACCAAAAAAAAAAAGGTTTCAGTGATTTAATTATTGACTCAACTCCCCCTTGTCTGTACTATAGAGGAGTATTTCAGACATCAATCTCGGAAAAGCATTTGCCCAGTGCTTTATATGTTTCCCTATAGAAAGTAATTTTTTATTTAATTCACCCGCAATGCTCAGAAAATGGTTGTTAAATACTGTACATATATCTGATTTATCGGTAACAGAAATATTTTTTCTGCGAACTGACTCTATATTGTGGACCTAGTATTACTGTCCAGAGACTTCCTTCACAACTGACCCTACGATTTTAATTGTATCGTATGAAATAGCTATTTTATTTGCACATTAAATCTCTTTGCCCTAACAATAACATTTTTAAGCACTTACAGCACTGTTTGTAATGGGCTACGGTAGCTTGTTTGTGACTACTTCTATGAATGTGATATAATTCCCGCTTTGTTCTACATGATATCCTTAACTCACTAGACAGCCACCAGGGCTCCCTTTCACTGCTAGTACCACATTTAGAACGTTTTAATGGAAAGCAACTCACAAAGAGCATGAGAAATGTATTAAGGAAAGCATTATATTTATCATCTATGTTATCGTCATTATAAGCGTCCTGCCACTCTTGTTCCTTGACGAGGTTTAAAAAACTCTATATCGCTGGTGGATTAACTTTCCTGCATTATTGGTAATTATATTTGACGTTTGCTTGAGTACAAAAGCCTTTTAGTTTTAAAATTTGTGCATCATGATGAAACGGCATTCACACTTTTACTAACAGAATGCCCATCTAGCAATGAAGAATCAATAAACATACTGTTTATGACTGTGCAATAGTTCCCCTGCACGCTAGATGAAAAAAAAACACACTCTGCATCAGATCATATGAATTTAGGAGATCTATCAACATCCCTTCTCTTGCACCATCATTTACAATATTAATATTGAAGTCATCACATATAATATCCGGTACTTCCTAAAAATCGAATCAAGAAACCTCTCTTGCTTGTGTAGAAATGCTCTGAAGTCAGAGTTAGGGGATCTACAAACAACAATAATTAAACGTTTAGTTTCACTAAATTCAACTGCCCCTGCATAACATTCGAGTATTTGATCAGTGCAGTGCTGTGATACGTCTATGGACTCAAATGGAATACTGATTTTTTATGTACATGGCTACTTCCCCAACCCGCAATGAACTCCTTGAAAAACAGCCAGCTAATCTGTACCCTGGTAAAGCCTCTGAATTGTCAAATTATTTAAGTGGAGCTCCGAAATACCTACAATGTGAGAATCAATACCTATACGCTATTCAGTAACTTTACATGTTTTAATGAAAAATGCTAATTTCTTCTCTGCTTGGATACCTGACCTCCTCTGAAGGCCATTCTTTCGTTAGAGAGACTTCCTTTAAGCAGATATAACTATCAGCTGATTGTGCAGCTCTAACACCAACTACTACAGAAATTTTTCCATGGTTACTACATTGCTTGTGTCATTCCTTTATAAGATAACAGCTGGTCGTGGTAAAAATCTGGAGCTGTCATTGATGTATCGGAGGAAATGATGGCCATTATTCATTATTTGGGAGTTGTACCAGGCCGGCAGTCGCACTCTGTCGTCTTAGAAATAAGATTTCATCTGTGAAATGATTCTGTCTCGCAAAAGTTTCAGTAATACATACAGAAAATACCCGCACTATGCGAAGACAAACGAATTGCTCTCAGTGCAGAGGAATGTAAACTGCGGTTCTCGGAAATCTAGGAATATGGATTCTGACTATCGCCCTTCATCCATAGTTCCTAGGACATCATGTGAGAAAATGGCAAGCTGAGCTAAACATGAGCGACGCTTTCTAAAACCATGCTGATTTGTGGGCTATAGATTATTAGTCTCAAGGAAGTTTATTACATTCTGACTGAGAATATATCCTTGAATTCTATAGCAAACAGATCTTAAGTATATTGGTCGGTAATTTTGCTAGTCCGTTCTTTTACTCTTCTTATATGCAGAATTAACCTTCGATTTCTTCCAGTCGCCTGGAACTTTACACTGGACAAGCTAAGTATTAGACCAATGCCATAGAGTACACTTTCTGAAACCGAGCTGGTATTCCATCAAGACATGTTGACTTACTTGTTATCAACTCCTTTACTTGCTTCTCTTCGCCAGGGATGCTTATTACTGTGTCCTCCACATGGGAGTCCGTGCGATGGTCAAACGACGTTATGTTTGTACTATTCTCCTGCGTGAACGATTTCTTAATCGTGAAATGTAATACTTCGGCTTTTCTATTGCTTTCTTCTTTTTCCACACCAGACTGATCAGCGAGTAACTAGAAGGAAGCCATCAATACAATGGGATACAAATACATTCATTCAATTTGCACCAACATTTTCAGATAGCTATTTGCAGTAACATAAAGTTGAAAGGTCATGTGCTCATTTGTAGGAATAACTGTTGGCATGTTTCCTTATTTGGTAGGTCGCTGGGAAACTATAGTTCGTCTACGTAAGTGATTGTGTGTGAAACACTCGTGTGGCCAATACCTTACAACTGATGACTTATGGCGACTATGTAAGTATACACTAACAGAGGACATCAGTCATATTCAGAGATGGAGCGATTGTTCAAAGATTTGTTTGACTGGTGAGAGAATGGATAAGAAATACAAAAAGGATCATAGCCGTCAGGCATACAAAAAAAATACTCTGTACACTTCTGCTTAGGAAACTTCAAACATTATTTAGCCAGGCAGAAATTGCAAATATTTTCTTCAGTTTTCCAGGTCCCTATCCCGTAAAAACCATGAAGATGAAAGTAGAAAAACAAGATTTAGAAGAAATACATGCAGTGATTCCTCCAATAGCCAGTCAGTAAAAGAAAAAGGAAGTAACATTTGTATATGATGCAAGGAAATAATCTCAGCCACGCATTTCACACTGATCGCGCTACACAGTTGTACATTTTGAGCTAAACCATTTGTCCCGACATCGATACTGTACGGAGACACTAAAATTTGGAAAACAAGAAAATAGAGGTACAGACGTATCATAAGACAGCAATACCTTTCGCCCTTCACAGATCCATTGAAACAACCCTTCCGCCGCATCTTGAAAGTAGAAAATGACCCAAAAGTCCGTTAACATTTGAAAACTCAATACTTCACGGAATATGTAGGTAGAGAGGTAAAAAAGTACACACATGCTGACGTGGTGTTTATTGAAACAAGAACAAGTGCACAAAATGAGCAACAGATGATACTTCGGATGACACAAAAGCAATAATTAGTATCACAATTGATTTTTATCTAAGTCGAGGATACTTAATGTGTCGGCCGTCATTCATCAAAAATACCTACAGTCGAGAGACCGTGTTGTGGACAGCACTGTACAGGATATCAGCAGGTGTGTTGAGAAATTGCCGTCATTTAGCACAACTAATGACGTCGGGCGAATGGGTCTGACTTGCGATTTCAGGTAACCCCACACCCCACAACCAATAATCACGCAGTTGAGGTCTGGGGACCTTGGAGGACAACCACGACGGACGTGGTGCCTTAATACGCGATCCTCACCAAACGAAGTGCGTAAGAGATCTTGCGCACACGTAGCAGTATCGGTTTGAGCGCCATCCAGCGTAGAAGTCGAACCCTCCAGCAGGTGTTGATCGGCCAGGTTATACCGATTCTCATGCGGTATCACTGCCCTTATTGCTATCCAGCGCCATCTGTGGGCTAGCTTTTGGAATCGTTTTTGGTTTGAATAAAACTCCATGTCATTTCAGACATCTGTGTCAACTTTTACATCTGCACCTACATCACGAATTAGTGCATTTTTATGTGTTAACATACTTACAGACAGCGAAAAATAATGGAGGTAAGAAATGGTAGCAAGAACTCGACCAAGTGAAAGAGCTGGCTGTAAAAAGCAACACTCTCTAGCAAACAAAATGTAAACTATAGCCAACATTCTCGTCGTGATGGAATTCAGAAACTACGCTGTAATTTGTAAAAAAATTTGCATCTTTTGTTTATCTGAGTATGTTTCAAATTGTTAACACTATTTCTGATTTCGAGTACACTCGATCATCTTCATGTACGTGTACCGGAACTACTGTATTGTAATGTGTAATTCCCGTATAAACACGACCAATTGCTTAAGCCCATACATAGAAATGAAGGTGATAGAGTGTGTTTGTCACCAGCTCTACTGTAAAATATTTTCCACCTGACAGAAGAAAAATAATATAGTTGTAAAATAGTGTAAACATTGGGACTAGAAAAGAATAAAAACTTGTTTTGTTTGGAACACACTTCTGTATGATTGGGAGACGTGAACGTTGTTGAATAAAGAAGGTAAATGATTAAAAACCATTGAAAAATGGATACTGTTGAAAATCAGTTCGTCAGATCGCGTATGAAAGACGTTCTACAGTGACTGAATGGGGGAAACTCTGTATGAAAGAATATAATGAATCGACGGGATAGAACGTTTGGGCGCAAGTCCTTACTGTCGTTCAGTGAATAGAGACAGGAAAAAATCGCAGAGGCAATCCTAGATAAGAGTAGGCCTACAAACGGTGGCTGATGGTTCAAATGGCTTTGAGCACTATGGGAGTTAACTTCTGAGGTCGTCAGTCCCGTAGAACGTAGAACTACTGAAACCTAACTAACCTAAGGACATCACACTGTAACGCCGGAAATGCATATCCTCCTATTCACATCTATAGTACTATAATTTTTTTTCTTTATTTTGTTACCTGAAGATATGACATTTCTGTGTTTTTATATATTGTAATTGTTTTACTATTTGTATATATATATTTATGCATTTATGTCGATGTATAATTGGTTTGTTTTGTAAATATTATTTGTATTTTTACGTTGGGTCTGACCGAGGGAAAACTATGCTATCGAACGACTACATCGATAGGTCGTGTGAAGAAGCAAAGTGTTTAGGATCTTTGGTAGTGTTCACCCTGTCGCGTGGAGCGCGGGCAGAGGAGAGGCTGGCTGGAGGAGGGCGGTGAAGCAGGTGTGTTGTGTGACGCTCCCGCGAGTTACCGCGCTTTCGAGGTTTGGCAGCATGTAATTGAGCTCGAATTTCTATGATAGTTTCTGACACGGTGTCGCGGACGGGAAGCGTTAGCTGGCACACATCAAGAGCCCGTTTCGGCTGGAGACCGTGTCGAGAAGAAGGCGCGCCAACATCCAGCTTCTACAACTGCGACGGCCGACAATGAGTGACTGTCGCCACCTCCTCGATCGCCGACTTCAAACCTTCAATAAACCAACAAGGAAGACTGGTAGCACGTAAAGTTTTAGAACTGTATGGCAGACCTCAGCTTTTCAAACTATTAAATTTTTCTCACTAAATTACAGCAACGTAGCATGAACCTTTGTTGCTCATTGTCCCAATTGCATTACCAAGCTGGGTCCCTTCCTTTTCCGGAATGAACCCGAGTGTCGTTGAAATTCAAACGCCAGCATTAAAGTAATATCATTCGATTTCACTGCTTTAATTTCAAAGTTCAGTTAAGGTATTCATAGCTGGCTACAATATTTAGATTACACAAGCACAAATTAAGAGTGCGAGTTTTGTTACCGTATTTTAGCTTACCTGTGACTGCAGCTCAGCTTGGTACGTACTAAGTTTTGCTATTGTTAATTGTTCAGAATCATTTAATTCAAGTTCAAAGTTAAATCTCTTATATCTAAATTGCGTAGATTCAAGTAGCTTTCGAAATGATTGTAGAGGTAGCCCAAAACTTTCAGTTTTCACAATACACGTGTCAACCTTCAGTTGCCACGCTTCTAGTGCTAATTATATGTGTAATAACCTTTCTTTTTCAGTTACTATAGTAATTTCCCCCAAATCTCATATATCTAATTCAGTTTTCACAATACACGTATCAACCTTCAGTTGCCACGCTTCTAGTGCTAATTATATGTGTAATAACCTTTCTTTTTCAGTTACAATTATATTATTATTATTATTATTATTATACAAATTTGGCCGTTAAAGACCGTGAAAACAGTTATTTCTTGCGCTTCTGGGAAGTCTTCTTTCTCTAAGTCCACACTTCTTTCATTCTTGCGCTGAAGGCGGCTTTTCTCTCTTCAGACCATTTAGTTCCACAAGTCTTCTTAATTTTCACACCGAAACCCTGAATGAATTCAGTTTTTTTCTAAAAAGGTTTCTGTTAAATATTGTTTCCTGATCTATGTCCATTTCTTTTAGATCTCTTTCTATGTTGATAAACCATAAATTTTTATTTTTTAGATTTGCGATGTACGAAAATATTTGTTTTGTAAGCCTATTCGGGTTCATCCTCATGATGTGAGCATAAAAGGAGCATCTTCTTTTTCTAATTTCGTCTGTAATTTTGCTGCACTTCGTATACACTTCTTTGTTGCTTTTTAGTCTGTATACAGGCTTGCCTTGATCATCTGTTATTTTCCTGTGTCCAAGAATTGTCCTCACAATTCTTCTTTCACGATTTTCTATCTGTTCTGCGTTTGTAAAATTTGCCAGTGTTTCTGATGCATATAGTATCTGCGGTCTAATGACAGTCTGGTAGTGTCTGAGTTTAATGTTTTTGGATATACATTTTTTTGAATACATTTGTCTGCAGTAGTGAGTTGCTGTCTCTAGTTTTTGTATTCTAGCCCTGCAGGCTGGATGACCTTTTGCCACAGGCTGAATTAGTTCACCAAGATATTTAAAATGTTTAGATACCTGTATTTTCCCGTATTTCGTAGTTATTTTGGTGGATTTTTGATATTTGTAATGATTTCTGTCTTTTCAAATGATATTTGCAAGCCTGCTTTTTCAGCAGTTTCTTTAAGTAGTTCTATTTGTTTTATTGTGTCTTTTTGTGTATAAGCTAAACAGGCGAGATCGTCAGCGAAGGCAAAACAGTTGGTTTCAATGGCTTTGTAGCACTTCCCTACAAATTTGGACTCTCTCAGCTCCATGTTTTTGCGTGAGTTTTCTCCATTCTGCTATGACTTTATCCAGAACACAGTTGAAGAGTACCGGGGACAGCGCATCTCCTTGTCTGACGCCGGTTTTGACCTCGAAATGCCGTGAAATTTCTCCTTGGAATTTTACTTTTGATGTTGTATTTGTTAATGTTTCTTTGATTATGGTGATTGTTGTTTCATCTATTTCATATTCTCGAAGTGTTTTGATGAGTGTGTCCCTATCGATTGAGTCATAAGCTTTTTTGAAATCAATAAATGTTATGAAATATTTCTTGCTCCTTGTAGTTTCAGTTACTATAGTAATTTCCCCCAAATCTCATATATCTAATTACGGCTAGTTAATTGTTAACGTAACGGCCGCACATTTACTTTCTTTATTAACTTTACCCCTTTTCAAAATTTATTTCCACCAGTTTCATTTGCATTTTTCCTTTCATTTAGGTGCAAACCTTTCCTCCCTCTTTATCGACAGATTAACTTCGGTGACGATTGCTTTTCCCAAATTTCCATTAGGTACACGCGGTTTAATTTTTCACTGTCGTTAAGGTCGATAAGTGAGTGGGGAGGTTACAACACACATCCATGCCCGAGGCAGGATTCGAACCTGCGAGCGTAGCGACTGTAGCGCCTACAACCGCTCGACCACCCCGGCAGGCTACAAACGGTGGATATGTGATTATATGGGAAGAAGCAGCTGTGATGAAGTAATGAAAAAAAAGTTGAGACGTGACATGAATCGAGAACTACATCAAACGGACCTTAGGGTCTATGACCAAAAAAGAGATTACGTTACCGCCTCCTGTTTACAGGACTCTTCTTCGAGGTGAGCGTCCATTCACCCGGAAGTTTTAGCAAAAACTTGTACTGAGCAGAGATAGCGTGGCTTTGAGTGGCCTGCGAGCAAAGGAGAGGGTAAAACGACGGAGAAGTTGGCGCAGCCGAGCAAAAACCGCGGAGATAAAAGGTACTTTACCTGGTCTGCTTAAACACCGCGAAAACGACGTAGAAGAAGTAAAGCTGGTTGAAACTGTAGTTATAAAAGAGCTTTTCATATAAGGTACTGAAGATGAGAATTGTTAAACTATATTAGAGCCACTTTGCTTTGGAGGGTGGATTCTTCTGCTTACTAAACAAGGAATATGCACACACACGTAACAGTCTAATATCTTACATAAGTTGTCGTATTTAGTAACGCCTCAAGTAGGTGCGCTTCCCTTGGAATTACGTAATGTAAATACACATTTTGTGAACAAAATGTCATTGACTACCTCTCAACTGCCTACTTACTCTCTGTGTTCCACAGACCTATATTTTAAAACTGTATTGAACGAATGGGCGTCGGTCAATATTTCACGTACACTCACCGCTGCAAAGAGCGTAACATGTTCAGGAAAGTTACAGGAATAAATCCAAGGAGTAAGCGAGACTGCATTCTCGCATCTTAGATACAACTAGAGCTAATTTCGAGGCGGGGAAACATCGTACACCACTAAAAATGCCCTATAGCGTCGTTAAACGTGCTCTATTAACTATGAGGAGCATTGATTTGATGTAACACCAGGAACAAGCGGTATCTGAGCTACAGCACCGCAGTTGCGGAAACAGAGCTGTACCACTTACAGCCCCATTGCCAAAATGTTGATATGGCAGAGAGAGGACGTAGAGTCAGCAATGAATTTCACACAGCACCTGAGCAAGTAGCCAAATTTCCTGCTTGATTTTATGTAAGTAGTGTGTGAACAAGACGTAAAATCTGAAGTGACTGTCATCTGCCTTAACAAAATGAATATTCGCTTGTTCGTCTGCTATGCATTCCAGTACCACTCATCCGATTACGGTGAACTCTGGTGAGGTGCGTCTATGCCCGTGAATGTTTCTTTGAGTTAAAACCGACCCATACCGATAAAGGTGGGGATAAAAATGGGGTGACATGGGCACTTTACATTGTTGTATTTACGTGACTCATTATTTGTATAATTATTCATATAAAAATGTTGTGGAGGTAAGACACATCAACCTACTCCAGGGTTGCGGATATGCCAAACCTGTTACATATTAGCATTGTTCTGTAACACCTGTGGGAATTCCCACCAAAATTGGAACACGAATCACTTGTTGTCTGCAAAAGTTTACTGAGACATATGTGGCACCGATAAGACTGAGCGTTTGTGGTGAAAATGCGTGACGTAACAAGATGACGCAGGGAGCCCTGAAGTAATTTTAATTAATTGTGAAATATGCATGGATAACAATAACGTGGGAATAGGATATCCCAACTGCCTTTATGTATGGGGGTGACCAAGAAACGGGTTGACATGCGGAAATATCCGAAAATGACGTTGTAACTTCTTTCATGTAATTAGTTGCCTTGGAATACTTTAGAAACATGAAACACACTTTGGGTTTGATTTTCGTTGTTCAGTACAGGTAGCAAGTCGTGTTTTAGGGCGAAATATCATGCTACACTGCTCACTACCTCTACATAGTCACATGATGTAAAACAACTGAGGGTCAGACAGTTGACAGCGACAATCATTGTATGTTGAAAGGACGATCAGTTGTAGGCAGAACTACAGGTATCCTCAGAATTCGGGTGAAAGTGTGGAGGGAAAGTTGCAGAGATACGGATGAAATACTGGTACAAATATGTGTGAAATATATGAAGTGTATGTTTCACCAACTGCGACATAGTCGTGTATACAAACAGTGATCCAATGCTGTCAAATGTTTTTATTCCAGGCTTTGATCACCATATCAATTCTTTAGACGATGACCGGTTTCAGTCCGTAATGACCATCCTCAGGACATGGTGTAAGAAAGATCTGAGGATGGTCATTACGGACTGAAACGGTCATCGTCTAAAGAATTGATATTGTTATCAAAGACTGGAGTAAAAAACATTTGAAATGTATGTGATAATAAACATATGATTGAAATATATCAGTCTTACGTGTCTGTCTGTATATGTATACCTATTTACAAAAGAAATAGAAGCATTTCAACGCACGCAATGAGTTATTGAGATCCTACAGATGTGAAAAAAATGTTAGTAGCAGTAAAGGGTACAGTCACAGAATCATAAGGACATCAAAGCCAAATTCACTCTCAAACAGTACAGGTTCATCAGTGATGTTACCGGCTGGCTAATACCGGCGTCAGTGTTGCCTGTGTGGGAAACTGTGGTAAGGGCTGTCCAGTACCGGGGTTTAGCGCAAATCATGAATGCTCACTCAGGAGGAAATTTATTTACTACGAGATGCCTTCCTTGCTAGTTCTTCGACGGTAGTGGTCCACGTACCAGTCACGCTCAGTAGACAGCATGACATACTAATGTAAAACTCACTTTATTTCACAGTCAATAAGTGTCAATATTTGAAAGTTACCTTCTGAAAAATTTATCCAGAAAACCCATTGGAGAACCAGTAAGAGATGAATAACTAAGGCAATTAAAATCTCTTCTTAGAGGAAAAGGAAAATTCATGTAAAGGCCAGAATAAGTCAATATCCAACACTAACTGAGTACTGCAAAAGACAATGCAATATTTTAAAGAAAGACATTAAAATATCAAGAAGCATGCACGTCCTGACAGAAATTAATACTGAAGATAATAGGAATAAAATTATATGGGATATTGTCCAACGAGAGACAGGACAGCCAGTCAATGTACAGGACACCATAACAGTTAAACTATATGACAATGTTGTGTCTGATAAAAAGCAAGTTGCGAGTATTTCTAAGCAGTTTATGAATGTAGCAGCAAAATGAGGATGAAGTGGTTCAGTTGAAGAACCAAAAGGCTGTATTAACAATACCATCTCGTAAAACTGTAAACAAATAGAAGTAGCGCCCACATTCTTCACCGATATTAAAAGAATTATAAAAATTCTAAACAAAAAACTGACACTCGTATGTTGCTGGCGGAAATTCTGACAGAATTATGGTAAGTAGTTGTAACTTAATGAAGAATGTCAGTAGTGATATAAACAATGAATCACTAGCGCAGGGAATTTTTACAGATTAAAGTATTCAATATTGTTAATCTCCTCTATAAGAAAGGTGAAAAGAAAGCCTTATATAAATACCGCCCAATGTCCTACTGAAATTTTTTTCCAATATCTTCGAGAAAGTAATGTATTGAAGAGTAATCTTACATTTAAGTAGACACACCACAGTTCGAACTTCAGAAGGATTACTCGACTGTAAAAGCTATTATACATTCAGTCACCAATTATTTAAAGTCAAAAATAATAAAATACCGTCAGTTGATATTTTTTGTGAACTTTCAGAGGCACTTCATTGTGTAAATCATGTCACACTCTTTGAACATGTCAAGTTGTATGGAATTGATACCTTTATATACAACTGGTTTGCATGATACTTACAAAATAGAATGCGATAAATTGAGCTACATAATTCAAACAATATTAGAAGTGAAGAAAATTTTAGTGACTGAGGTAAACGGGAGAGGTGGACCCACAGGGTTCAATTTTGTGTTCACTCCTATTCCTTATACAGGTACCTTCTACAGGAATAACTAAAACGTCTAGTAAGCATCGGCTCTTAAGAGGTATGAGCGACTGTCCATCTTTGACATTGTGAAATCTTTGATGTCATGAAATAGATCTCTTCTACTGCAAGGTCTTTGCTTTCCACATTTTGAGAAGCGAAAGCACTGATCAAAATGTCCATTAAACATTGGACCCAAAATGCATAAATTAAGAGTTCATCTTGCCGAGTGGGAAACAGTCTATTCATAAATTGTTCAAATGTGTGAATTCTGAAGGGACCAAACAGTTAAGGTCATCGGTCCCTAGACTTACACACTACTTAAACTAACTTACGCTAAGGACAACACTCGCACTCCCATGCCTAAGGGAGGACTCGAACCTCCAGCGGGAGCGGCCGCACAGTCCGTGACATGGCGCGTGAAACCTCGCGGCCACATCTATTGAACAAGTGTTCATAGTTCTTAAGATATGCATTTTAGAGCCCCAGTCTACAAGTTTCTATTTTTTTTTCGAGAAGAGACCTGTCCCTAAGTTCATCGGTGTTGTTTTGGGACACAACGTATATGTGAATGACCTTCCCTTTACGCAGACAATGCTGATGTTACAGCAAATCCCATTGGATAGAAAACAACAGAAGAAACTGTTCATAAAGTTCTTCAAAGTATAATTAAGTGATTCTCCTGAGATGGATTCTCCCAAAATTTTGAAAAAAAACACACTGTATTCCATTCTGTACAACAAATACTGTCCTAGGATCAAACCTCCAAATTATTGGTGTACATACTGAAAAAGCTTGAACTGGAAGAAAGATATTATTGAGTTTCTCAATCAATTAAGTTCATCTATTGATGAACACATCAAAATAATGCAGAAGAACCAAACAATTTGCTTCATTATCCTACGAAGGAGAAAGTGTGTAATATTCATACTTTGACCATAACACTAATAGACCCCTAGCTATAAACCCCGGAGGAGTCCCACTTTTTACGCGCGGTTTTGGAACATACAAGGAGCGTATGCTGTCGCTAATAATTCCTCTTTCGCGTGTTCTCAACATAATCCGGAAAATAAAATGTTGCATTCCATTCACATATGTGTTGTACCACAATTTGGCTGCGATTTACCACCCTCCAGGCATTTTCAAAACAGTAAATTAACATCAAATATTATGAAGGACTTGTTAAATGCACCTCTGTTTGTTCCAATTAATGTGGTCTTCTCTTCAAGACTTTAAACAGCACTCAGACCGCTCCAAAATGTTTTCGGATGCTTGTGCTGATTTACGGACCAAATTATTCTTGAGATTTGATTCGCAGAAGAGCACAGCAGACGCGACGTGTTGTGTAATTTCCGCGTCGATCAAAGATCCGTGTAATTAAACTCAAAGACGAAAGGCTTCATTCATCTCTTCCGACGATATTACACTGGAACTCTGATTTTTTAATTAATTAAAGCGAATTCCTCAACGGAGACACATAGACAGATGCCTGCGTCAGATAAAAAAATGCCAGTAGCTCAAAGGAAGATGTTGTTTCGCAGTGACAAATACTGAACAACGAACCCATTCGTATCGCCAACATTGGTGACTGGTCTTCATTCCAGACGGTTAGCGATTTCTATCCAGTTTAGGATCTTATGTGTTGGTCCAGACCTTACGACCTCTAGATTTCAACCATTATCAGGTACATAATGAGAACCGCAACTGGAATGAATATAGGTCCCTGATCCAATCTAAGACTCTTTGGCACTTACCTGGTATTGACATAAAGTCATGTAAATTAGTTTCCTTTTTATGGGTAGTGAGAAACAAGCGACATCCTTCCGCCGACAAAAGAACAAAAAGAAAGTTACGTACTGCACTCTCTGCCTCAAACTGTCAGTCCTTCAGAATGAAAGTATCACTGTGCAGCGGAATGTGCGCTCATTTGAAGCTTCCTGGTAGATTTAAACCGTATGCTTCCCCAAGACTCCAACTCGTGACCTTTGCCTTCCGCGGTCAAGTGCTCTATCAACTGAATTACCGAAGCATGACACCCGCACCTCATCTCCTGCCATTCAAATTTCACAGAAGCTCTCCTGCGAACCTTGCAGAAGTAGCATTTCTGGAAGAAGGAATACTGTCGAGACACTGGTTAACCACAGCCTCGAGGATGATTCCGAATGAAATCTTCACTCTGCAACGGAGTAAGCGCTGATACGAAACTTGTGAAAGCTGCGTGGAGTGCGGCACACAGTTTCAATATGCCAGGACGTTTCATATCAGCGTACAGTCAGTTAGAGAATGAAAATTTCTTACTTGAATTATCGTCAAGGTTGTGGTAACTCATGTCTCCACAATATCCTTTACCCCGGGAGGGCATATTCTGCAAGGTACGCAGGAGAGCTTCTGTGAAGTTTGGAAGGAAGGAGACGAGGAGACGAGGTACTGCCAGAAACAACGCTGCGAGGACGGGTCCGGAACTGTACATCGGTAGTTCAGTCGGTAGACCACGTACTCGCGAACGTCAAAGGCCCCGAGTTCGAATCTCTGTGCGGCACATAGCTTTAATCTGCTGGAAGTTTCATGAGAGTCCATTATTTACATCTACATTCACATCTGAACGATTGCTCTGAAACCCACATTTAAGCGCCTGGCCGAGGGTTCAGCGAAGCAATTTCACAGTATTTCATTACTGTTACGCTCTCGAAACACAGAGCAAAGAAACGAACACATATCTCCGTAGGTGCGCGTCAGCGAAATATTTTTCCATTGATAGGAGAAATTTGGAATATGAAATTTTGTGAAAAGATATCGCAGCAACGAGAAACATCTTTGTTTTAATTATTGCCACCCCAACAGCAATTGTTGTTCATGCCATCGTAGTGGTTCATGCTCTGTGCCAGCGTCTCCAGCACTCAGCACGGACAAACGGTCTGAAGATGAACAAACTCTCGTAGAAATCGGTCACCTTTCTTTAAAACGAAATGATCGTATGCAGCGATTGACAGCGGTCACTTTTTTCTTAAAATAAAAATATGGTATGCAGTCAGATTTGTTAATATCCCTGACACTCCCATATTTCTCTGTAATACAAGACCAGCTAGCTTTCTTTCAACGGTTGTCATGTCCTCCGCCAATCTTATCTGGTAACAACAATACTCCAGAAGACGATGGACAAGTGTAATGCCGGGAGTCTCCAAACTAGATTTGCTGTCTCATCGCAGTGTTCTGCCAATATAGCGCAGTCTTTGGTTTAGCTTCCGCGCTACATAATCTATGTGATTGTTCCATTTCAGCTTGTCCGTAACTGTAATCCGTAAGTATGTAATAGAATTGATAGTCCGTAGATCTGTGTGACTTATTGTGTAATCGAAATTTAATAGAATCATTTTCGTACATTAGTCGATGACCACACACTTTTCATTATTTAGGAGGAGTGCTACTTTTCACACTCTACGGATATCTTGTGTAAATCATTTTGAAATGGGTTTCTGTCTTCTGATGAATTACTAGACGGCAACCAACCTAAGACGGATGCTCAGATTATCTCATAAATCAGAAGCAGCAGAGGGCTTATAACACCTCCTAGCGGAACTACAGATATCTCTCTTCTTTGACTCGTTACCTCCCCGTCAATTACTGCGAAGTGATATCATACTCCATAGGCACGGAAATTAATTGAAAGCCAGTTGTGAAAAGCACTACCGAAACGCTTCTGGAAATCTTTCAGTACCAAGTAAATATGAGATCTCCTGTCGAAAGCACCATTAACTCACGAGTATAAAGAGCTAATTGTGTTGTAGAAGATCCATGATTTCAGAAACTGTATGTCAATAGATAGTTTTCATCGAAGTCATTCAAAATGTTCGAATACAGTGTGTTTTTCAAAATCCTACTTCAAATCCGAGTAAAATTTTCGGACCTATGATCCTACTATACATCGCACATTGGAATTCATTTACTGTTCTTATGAACCCGCACAGCTCTTCGGGTCAGTTTCAGAAGAATTAGTGTTTATTTTATAGTGATGCAAAATGAGGTAGCCAGAGTTGCAACTAAATAATTGTTTACTTAATCAGTGACTGGTTTCGGGCTGCGCCCATTCTAAAACTAACCAATGTTTGCCAAGTAACATATCCTTCAAAATAGCAGTAAAGGGAGTAGGTACATATGCGTGTGATTGGACCATACGCATACGCATGCAAACTCTTTGCTAGTATTTTGACGGACATTTTACTTGGCGAACTGTGGTTGGTTTGAGCATGGGCGAAGCCGCAAACCAGTCACTGATTAAAAAAACATTCATTTACTCGTAGTTGCAACTCTGGCTTCCTCTTTTTGCATCACAATCTAAAAATGAGTTGCTATCCCACTGTACCCAGCATGATATAACTAGGCAAATTTATTTTTTTTCTTACTCTATATCATGTGCAAGTTTACTGACATAATCATAATCTCAGACCCTTTCTTACATCGAACCAGATATCTGTAAAAATTATGTTTAAATTCAGTAATGAAACGTACATATCTCAATGTGCGTAGGACACAAAACGAAAATAGTTACAGTATTGATCACAGGAATTTCACTAGCATGAGTTCTCTTCTACTTCAACTTGACCTCACTAGCCACCTTGTGGTGACCTGCGGTTGGTCATCCCCCTCCTCGGCCCTCCTTTCCAATTCTAGTCGCAAACAGTACGCGGGAAGGAAAAAAAAAATGGTTCAAATGGCTCTGGGCACTATGGGACTTAACATCTGAGGTTATCATTCCCCTAGAACTTATAACCACTTAAACCTGACTAACCTAAGCACATCACACACATCCATGCCCGAGGCAGAATTCGAACCTGCGACCGTATGAGTCGCGCGGTTCCGGACTGAAGCGCCTAGAACCGCATGGCCAACGTGGCCGGCGCTCGAAGAAAGATTGTTGGTAAGGTTACGTGTGACCTCGAAACAAATTTTACCTTCATGGTCTTTCGGTGATATACACTCTTGGAAATGGAAAAAAGAACACATTGACACCGGTGTGTCAGACCCACCATACTTGCTCCGGACACTGCGAGAGGGCTGTACAAGCAATGATCACACGCACGGCACAGCGGACACACCAGGAACCGCGGTGTTGGCCGTCGAATGGCGCTAGCTGCGCAGCATTTGTGCACCGCCGCCGTCAGTGTCAGCCAGTTTGCCGTGGCATACGGAGCTCCATCGCAGTCTTTAACACTGGTAGCATGCCGCGACAGCGTGGACGTGAACCGTATGTGCAGTTGACGGACTTTGAGCGAGGGCGTATAGTGGGCATGCAGGAGGCCGGGTGGACGTACCGCCGAATTGCTCAACACGTGGGGCGTGAGGTCTCCACAGTACTTCGATGTTGTCGCCAGTGGTCGTCGGAAGGTGCACGTGCCCGTCGACCTGGGACCGGACCGCAGCGACGCACGGATGCACGCCAAGACCGTAGGATCCTACGCAGTGCCGTAGGGGACCGCACCGCCACTTCCCAGCAAATTAGGGACTCTGTTGCTCCTGGGGTATTGGCGAGGACCATTCGCAACCGTCTCCATGATGTTGGGCTACGGTCCCCCACACCGTTAGGCCGTCTTCCGCTCACGCCCCAACATCGTGCAGCCCGCCTCCAGTGGTGTCGCGACAGGCGTGAATGGAGGGACGAATGGAGACGTGTCGTCTTCAGCGATGAGAGTCGCTTCTGCCTTGGTGCCAATGATGGTCGTATGCGTGTTTGGCGCCGTGCAGGTGAGCGCCACAATCAGGACTGCATACGACCGAGGCACACAGGGCCAACACCCGGCATCATGGTGTGGGGAGTGATCTCCTACACTGGGACAATGAATTCACCGTGTTCTTATTTCAATTTCCAGGAGTGTATATATATATATATATAAAGGCGCTACCCAAGAAGATGGCACACTAATGACGATATCGCGGATGGCGCATGCGAAAAATAAAGCGATATTGCATGAACGTCCAAAAATCAATAACACTGGTGTCGCATTCATGGTAAGTGCCTCGTCCATCCAGACATGCTTCGCAGCTCATCCGATTTCTCAACTTGTGATATGTTAGTGGCGTTCACAGTCCAGTAACTACTCCGCTCGTAGCTTTTGGCTGGCTGCCCCAAGAGTTCGGACTAGTGTGAATCCACGCTGAAATTACCGTGAGCCATCAGTGCTCAAAGATATTAATATACGTGGTATGAAAATTAGACTCCTTTCAGCCGTCTAGTTGCCGTACTTATTTTATTTGGCTACCAGTTTCGGTGATTTTCTACGCTATCTTCAGGCCCCTGACCCACGTGCAGAAGATTCCACCTCGGTCAGGAGCCTGAAGATGGCGTAGTAAACTGGCTAAACTGATAGTCAAGTAAAATAAGTTCGGAAACTGGACGGCTGGGAGGAGTTTGATTTTTACATCCAGTATCGAACAGCCGAGTCCCGCAACAGTGTCTGGAAATAAGAACGTACAGAGAGCTAACATATGTATCTCGTGTCTATCCTGTCGGACATGTGGACAATTGAAGCTAATAGTGTGTAAAAAGTTGACAATATACACAAAACTGTTTTGCATCACCTCGGTTCCGAGAGTTCCGGAACCTGTACAGAAAATTGGAACGGATTTAAAAATGAACATCACTTCCAACCTTCATGTAGCTCATGAAAACCACACACTGCTTGTTATACCACAATACAGAGATACCGTCAGAGGTGGTGGTCCAGACTGCTGTACACATCGGTACCTCCAATAGCTAGTAGCACGTCCTCCTGCATTGATGCATGCCTCTATTCGTCGTGGCACACTATCCACAAGTTCGTCAAGGCACTGTCGGTCCAGATTGTCCCACTCCTCAAAGGTGATTCGGCGTAGATCCTTCAGCGTGGTTGGTAGGTCACGTCGTCCATAAACAGCCCTTTTCAATCTATCTCAGGAATGGTCGATAGGGTTCATGTCTGGAGAACATGCTGGCCACTCTAGTCCAATGATGTCGTTATTATGAAGGAAGTCACCCACATGATGTGTACGATATGGGAGCGAATTGTCGTCCATGAAGACGCAAGCCTCTCCAATCTGCTGCCGATATGGTTGCACAATCGGTCGGAGGACGGCATTCACATTTAGTACAGGCGTCATGGCGCCTTCCATGTTAACCATCGGCCTACCTCTGCCCCACATAATACCACCCCTAAACAGCAGGGAACCTCCACCTTGCGCCACTTACTGGACAATGTGTCTAGGGCGTTCAGCCTGACTGGGTTGCTTCCGAACACGTCTCCGACGATTGTCTAGTGAATGCATATGCGACACTCATCGGTGTAGAGAATGTCATGCCAGTCCTGAGCCGTCCATTCGGCAAGTTTGGGCCCATTTGTACCGCACTGCATGGTATCGTGGTTGCAAATATGGACCTCGCCATGGATGTTGGGAGTGAAGTTGCGCATCATGCAGCCTGTTACGCATAATTTGAGACGTAACACGACGTCCTGTGGCTGCATGAAAAGCTTTATTCAACATGGTGGCGTTGCTGTCAGGGCTCCTCCGAGCCATAATGCGTAGGTAGCGGTCATTCACTGCAGTAGTAACCCATGGGTGACCTGAGTGAGGCATGTCATCGACAGTTCCTGCTTCCCTGTATCTCCTCTATGACCGATCAACATCGCTTTGGTTCGCTCCGAGACGCCTGGACATATCCCTTGTTGAGAGCCCTTCCTGGCCCAAAGTAACAATGCGGACGAGCTCTAACCGCGGTATTGACCGTCTAAGCATTGTTGAACTACTGACAACACGAGCCGTGTCCCTACTTCCTGGTGGAATGAGTGAAACTGATCGGCTGTTGGACCCCCTGTGTCTCATAGGCGCTGCTCATGCATGTTTGGTTACATCTTTAGGCGGGTTTTGTGGTATGTGTGAACAGTCCAAGGGAATGTGTATTTGATACAATAGCCACATTCAACGTCTATCTTCAGGAATTCTAGGAACCGGGGTGATGAAAACATTTTTTGCTGTGTGTAGGACGGCTAGAAATCGCGTTCAGCTGGCAAAGGCAGTTAAGGCTCACGTAAGGCGAGATTTACGAGTTCAGGTGTCAGTCCGGCACAAATTTTCACTTGTCGCCGTTGAGTATGAATCAATGACCAATTACGGCTGAGTTAGTGTCTGTTAAAAACCTTGTACATGTACGAGGTGATCAAGATAAAAGTGGTCACATGTTATACTGAACATGATATCTGAAGCAATTTGAATGTTATTTCTTAACGATAGATCGGCGATTTAGTGATCAATACTGTGCTGTTAGTAGTTAGTTTGAAGATTGTTGTGAATATAGATCTGCATAATGCCTTTTTCAGTCGAACAAAGAGTGTTTATTGTTGAAACCCTCTGTGGATGTAAATCATTTCAAACGTTAAATGAAAGGTTTACAATAAAATGTCCAGAGACAGCTGCTCTTTGATCTCTAAATTTAGAACAACAGTTTTAGTAGTTAACGCCAAACGTGGCCATTGACGCTATGATAAGAAGTGCACGGAAATCCATAAGACATCTACCCTCACAACTAAAATCAAGCCGGCCGGAGTGGCCGTGCGGTTCTAGGCGCTACAGTCTGGAGCCGAGCGACCGCTACGGTCGCAGGTTCGAATCCTTCCTCGGGCATGGATGTTTGTGGTGTCCTTAGGTTAGTTAGGTTTAATTAGTTCTAAGTTCTAGGCGACTGATGACCTCAGAAGTTAAGTCGCATAGTGCTCAGAGCCATATTTGAACTAAAATCAAACGATCGTTATGCCAGAACACGTTGAACTGTTACATACGCTAGTATACAAAGTAATGGAAGTACCAAAATCTACGATATACACACGACGACGCCTCTATTCCGAATGATTACTCACGTATATTGCTGATGGTTATCTGGAGACAAATCTCTACTTACATGGTTTCGGAAATTCGTGGTAAGGTCTTCTGGGACCAAACTGCTGAGATCATCGATCCCTAAGCTTACACACTACTTAAACTAACTTAAGGGGCTCCGGAACGCCCTATACTTGCAATGTTAAAATAACTCTTATAAATTACATCTTTCCTCACAAAGTATTTGAGGTAGGAAGATGAACTTTTTACAGATTATTTATTGGAATATGGGCTACAACTTAACACAGGGATTTTACAAAATTTTAGTTCAGTTATTAAAGATGATTTTTTTTCAATTGTAATGAAAATTCACAACAATTTTTTTGCAATTTTTTATTTATATATTCAAAAATATACAGTTTTTTGGAAAAAGGCTGTGTTAAATTATGCAGAAGGTACTGTGTAACATATACTGAAAGTTTGAAACAAATATGTTTGGAAGATCCTTAGAAAACATGTAATTAGTATTAGAAAATAAAAGTTTTGGGAATCGAGCGTCAAAGATTGGATTAACTTTTTAGCGCATTCCAGGTCCATAGGATGGATTATTTTCATCCTCTGCAAACTCCTCCTCCAGCTTCCTCTTGTTCCTCCTCCTGTTTACTCTTGCTTGTATTTCTAGACTCTTTACAGCCCTGTCTGCAGCCCGAAGGCGTTCCTTGTCTAAAGCAAGCATCGCTCGTACCATGTTAGAACCTATCTTCATTCCCATATTTCTAAATACCTTGCACCTTACAATGTTGCCATCATTGAAAGTCGCAACAGCATCATACACACCAAAGTGAATTGCTTCTATTCCAACAAATACAGTCTTGGGGATTCTCGACCATATAATACTATTTACACTTTCATTGGGGTTTTGAGTTTTTCCGTGAATACACTTTTTCAACAGTTCAGGTGCTGCTAAGTCTCTGATAATAGGTTCTATCACCTCCATTATTGCATGAGGCAGACTATGCTTATGAGTGTACACTTCACCAGTTAGCAATCCTTTGTTATATTTACATCAACTGTCTTCTTCTTTGGGACACAAGCTATGTTGGAGATTTTCATCGGTTGAAGAAGTATGAAAAAAAAAGAGCCCAAACAGCCTTCTTCATTTCGTCGACACTTTGTGTATTTTGCCTAATAGCCATTCCATAATAGTTCTGTATTTTGTCAATTACACTGTCAGTTAACCTTCCCTTCCCATCCAACCCTTTACCATCACAGATTTTTTGTTTTTTGTACGAAGCTTTCAGTCGCCGAAGCCTTGTTCCCATTTGCTTCTGTACGTGTCCAATACACTCAAATTTCTGCACTACAACATCATCACCATAGGGCTTCAGTCCTTGAACATGTTTGAAACTTTTAGAATCACCGTCACCAAGGTAATTAACATATCGCACATCGCCACAGTGGGTCACGCCCATGTAGAACACATTTCAAAAAAAAAATTAAAAATAGTTGTATTCTTCGGAATTGAATAAATTATATATCTGTTAAAAGGTAATAGTCTGCAGATTCAGAAAACGCAGAAAAGTAAAAATGGAACTTTTCATGATTTTGAGCCTTTCCGGATCCCCTTAAACTAACTTACGCTGAGAATGACACACACACCCACGCCCGAGTGAGGACTCGAATCTCCGACGGGAGGAGCCGCGCGGACCATGACAAGACGCCCTAGACCGCGTGGTTACATGGTTTCAACTTTGTGGGTACGTGAACTTTCAAACACTCGCTATTTGTCAACATACAATCCCAGGGAACGCTTTGAGGTACCTCCACATGATACGAAAGTAGGCTTTTTGTGTGCAATTTCAGGCCCACGGATTGTAGCCTCCTTTTTCTTTGCCATACCGTGAAATACGAAGTATATGTGACGTAATTGTTGCATCCATTCATAGCGCAGTTAACGGAGAAAGAACGTGAGTACGCGTTTTTCTAGCAGATGGCGCTACGGCGCATACTTCATGGTTTTGAGTGCCATACGTCCACGAAGCTTTCGGAGAAGAACGCACAGTTTCCGTAAGTCAATGGCTTCCCAGTTCGCCCGATCTGCCTTCCTGTAAATTTTATTTGTGGAGTAATTTAAAGGTTACAGTCTATAGTAACAACCCTTACGCAACTGAAGATTTGAAAACACAAACATTCGCAATGCGATTGCGAAAATTACACCAAATTAATTGGCAAAAGTTTCCAAGCAGATGCTGAGACGTGCTGAACATTTTCAGCATCTCCTATAAGCTACTGACGTATTCAGTGCTCAGTACGTTGAGTTTCATGATAATAATAATAATAATAATAATAATAATAATAATAATAATAATAATAATAACAGGCAAATGTAAGAAAAATAGCATAGTCAAGGGAAAACACACTAAACAGGAAGATTACATATTGGATAACCACAGCGACTGCATAGAAGCGATGGAAAAAACAGATGCCTATAAATATCTAGGATACAGACAAAACATAGGAATAGATAATACAAATATTAAAGAAGAACTAAAAGATAAATATAGACAAAGACTAACAAAAATACTGAAAACAGAATTGACAGCAAGAAACAAGACAAAAGCTATAAATACTTATGCTATACCAATATTGACCTACTCATTTGGAGTAGTGAAATGGAGTAACACAGACCTAGAAGCACTCAATACACTTACACGATCACAATGCCACAAATATAGAATACATCACATACATTCAGCAACTGAAAGATTCACATTAAGCAGAAAGGAAGGAGGAAGGGTATTTATCGGCATAAAAACCAACTTTATGGACAGGTAGACAATTTAAGAAAATTTTTTCTAGAACATGCAGAAACTAGCAAAATACAAAAAGCAATCACTCATATAAATACATCGGCTACACCACTGCAATTTCATAACCACCTCTACAACCCTTTAGATCACATAACATCAACAGATACGAAGAAAGTAAATTGTAAAAAGAAAACACTACATGGCAAGCACCCGCATCATCTAACACAACCACACATCGATCAAGACGCATCCAACACATGGCTAAGAAAAGGCAATATATACAGTGAGACGGAAGGATTCATGATTGCAATACAGGATCAAACAATAAACACCAGATATTACAGCAAGCATATTATTAAAGATCTCAATACCACAACAGATAAATGCAGACTTTGCAAAAAACAAATAGAAACGGTAGATCACATCACAAGCGGGTGTACAATACTAGCAAATACAGAATACCCCAGAAGACAAGACAATGTAGCAAAAATAATACATCAACAGCTTGCCTTACAACATAAACTTATAAAACAACACGTTCCCACATACAAGTATGCACCACAAAATGTACTGGAGAATGATGAATACAAATTATACTGGAACAGAACCATTATAATAGATAAAACAACACCACATAACAAACCTGACATCATACTCACCAATAAAAAGAAGAAATTAACACAACTAATCGAAATATCCATACCCAATACAACAAATATACGAAAGAAAACAGGAGAAAAAATTGAAAAATACATCCAACTGGCTGAGGAAGTCAAGGACATGTGGCATCAGGATAAAGTTGACATTATACCAATTATACTATCAACTACAGGAGTCATACCACAGAATATCCACCAGTACATCAATGCAATACAGCTACATCCAAACTTATATATACAACTACAGAAATCCGTAATTATTGATACATGCTCAATTACCCGAAAGTTCCTAAATGCAATATAACATATACCGGACAATTAAAAGGAAGTCACGCTTGATCAAGGTCCGCGTCACTTCCCATTTTTGACCACACATAACTTCTGAGAAAAGAAAGAAGTAATAATATTAATTTACTACTGTGTAATCTCCATTTACAATACAAAAGTGAATAGTCTGTATGTTGTTTATAAGGCATGGAGCGTCTTTTATTTTGCCACGCTGTATATAGGTCTGCTATGTCACTAAGTGGTGTCTGTTCCATAGGGCATATCCAACGGAACAGATACCACTCACATATATGTAGTAACTTCCCAAAGAAGCGCGGAATGACCACCCGGTTTGAGGCGCTATTTCACGGATTGCGCAGCCCCTCCCACCGGAGGTTCGAGTCCTCCCTCAGGCATGTATGAATGTGTGTGTGCATTATTATTAGCATGAGTTAGTTTAAGTTAGTTTAAGTAGTATGTAAGTCTAGGGACCGACGGCCTCAGCAGTTTGGTCCCTTAGGAACTCGCACACATTTGAACAATTTCCCAAATGAATGGACTAAATTTTCTGAGACAGTTCCAATGAATCTCAGTGTGGAATTTACATTATGTGATATTAATTTTACTTGACAGTTCAAATTCAGATCCATCCGTACTCATACTTCCAAATATTTTATGGATGTGACTGTTTCCAGCGACTCTCCTGCAACAGTAGAATATTTCAACAATAATCTTTCTGTCTTTTTATTCACAGTACACTACATTTCTTTATTTTGATGCTCAACCACCAGCATCCCTGCACCAAACGTTGATCTTTCGCTGGTCTTCTTGCATTCCGCTAAAATTTTCAATCGTTCTAACTTTTTATGTAACAGTATCACGCAATCACAAAACTGGTGTGATATTTAATACGCTCGAGTTTTATTCGTTAGGTGAAGATCAAAACTGTATCGAACGCTTTCTAGAAACCGAGGAACATGCCAAAGACTTGTCCAGAGCCCCTAATTTCTCGAGCGGAAATTTTGTCAGCTCTTACACCATCCTCTACTGAGGATTTGTGTAGATGGATACAGATTTAGTGTTAATACCAGTTGAATGTAATGAGCTACCCAGTATATTGATTCTGTGAGGAGTCATGTACGTATAATCAACGTCGCGGGCAGGAATATTAGCTGGTGTAGCCACTGGTATACGGGGGACACCTGGGGGTGCGCTGATCGCTGTCCATTGTCGACAAGGAATTGATTGATAGCAAACACGACGTAGGTGCCTCCTGCAAGGTAGACGTCACGCACATATAAAGCGGGTGACTTACGTGTCCTCGATGTGTTGCAGTTTAATCTTAGCACCAGGCAGACATGTCCTGCCGTGTGTAGCTACAGCAGCCCAAAAATTCTGTAGAAGAATCTCCGTAGCTTGAGTGTGGGGAAGGCACAAACAGAATCCTTTTCTCAAGTTCATACTGACGAAATCAATTATTTATTATAAGCACCAGTCAGTACCAATGTTCCATGGAACTCTTTCCCTTAAGAGTCCCCAGGCTGTATTTTTTCCATGCCATTGATATCTAAACCACGCTACAAAGGAAAGAAAAGATAAGAACCTCTTCGGGAGCGACAGTATCAGCATAAGCATAATAAACGGTATTGCTGACAGCTTAATATCACTACTGAGAGATATATTTTATTCTTCCTTCGTATGTAGGGTATATCCCACTCGATGCAATAGTACCTTAGTCCAGCTTAATTCCAAGAACTAAGACCTACAATTACCTTATGATTACCGACCAATAAGCAAACATAAACATAGCCAAGGCCTTGCAGACAAACAAAAATTACCCTAAGCGAAATGTAGTGTGAGGAGGGCTGTGCGAGAGGCGTTCAATGAATTCGAAAGTAAAGTTCTGTGTACTGACTTGGCAGAAAATCCTAAAAACTTTTGATCTTATGTCAAAGTGGTAGGTGGATCAAAACAAAATGTCCAGACACTCTGTGACCAAAATGGTACTGAAACAGAGGATGACAGACTAAAAGCCGAAATGCTGAATGTCTTCTTCCAAAGCTGTTTCAAAGAGGAAGACTGTGCTGTAGCTCCTTCTCTAGATTGCCACACAGATGACAAAACGGTAGATATCAAAATAGATGACAGAGGGATAGAAAAACAATTAAAATCGCTCAAATGAGGAAAGACGGCTGGACCTGATGGGATACCAGTTCGATTTTACACAGAGTACGCGAAGGAAATTGCCCCCCTTCTTGCAGCGGTGTACCGTAGGTCTCTAGAAGAGCGTAACGTTCCAAAGGATTGGAAAAGAGCACAGGTCATCCCCTTTTTCAAGAAGGGACGTCGAACAGATGTGTAGAACTATAGACCTGTATCTCGAACGTTGATCAGTTGTAGAATTTTGGAACACGTATTACGTTCGAGCATAATGACTTTTCTGGAGACTATAAATCTACTCTGTAGGAATCAGCATGGGTTTCGGAAAAGACGATCGTGTGAAACCCAGCTCGCGCTATTCGTCCACGAGACTCAGAGGGCCATAGACAGGGGTTCCCAGGTAGATGCCGTGTTTCTTGACTTCCGCAAGGCGTTCGATACAGTTCCTCACAGTCGTTTAATGAAGAAAGTTAGAGCATATGGACTATCAGACCAATTGGGTGATTGGATTGAAGAGTTCCTAGATAACAGAACACACCATGTCATTCTCAATGGAGAGACGTCTTCCCAAGTAAGAATGATTTCAGGTCTACCGCAGGGGAATGTCATAGGACCGTTTATATTCACAATATACATGAATGACCTTGTGGATATCATCGGAAGTTCACTGAGGCTTATTGCGAATGATGCTCCAGTATATCGAGAGGTTGCAACAATGGAAAATTGTACTGAAATGCAGGAGGAACTGCAACGAATTATCGTATGGTGCAAGGAATTGCAATTGAATCTCAATGTAGACAAGTGTAATGTGCTACGAATACATAAAAAGAAAGATCCTTTATCATTTAGCTACAATATCGCCGGTCAGCAACAGGAAGCAGTTAATTCCATAAATTATCTGGGAGTAGGCATTAGGAGTGATTTAAAATGGAATGATCATATAAAGTTGATCGTCGGTAAAACAGATGCCAGACTGAGATTCATTGGAAGAATCCTAAGGAAATGCAATCCGAAAGCAAAGGAAGTAGGGTACAGTACGCTTGTTCTCCCACTGCTTGAATACTGCTCAGCGGTGTGGGATACGTGCCAGATACGGTTGATAGAAGAGATAGAGAAGATCCAACGGAGAGCAGCGCGCTTCGTTACAGGATCATTTAGAAATCGCGAAAGCGTTACGGAGATGATAGATAACCTCCACTGGAAGACTCTGCAGGAGAGACGCTCAGTAGCTCGGTATGGGCTTTTGTAGAAGTTTCGAGAACATACTTTCACCGAGGAGTCAAGCAGTATATTGCTCCCTCCTACGTTTATCTCGAGAAGAGACCATGAGGATAAAATCAGAGAGATTCGAGCCCACACAGAGGCATACCGACAATCTTTTTTTCCACGAACAATACGAAACTGGAATAGAAGGTAGAACCGATAGAGGTGCTCTACGTACCCTCTGCTACACAGAGTCAGATGGCTTGCAGAGTATGGATGTAGGTGTAGATGTAGATCTGACTTGCTGTATCCAAAGCCATGGAGTAACCTGTTCGCGACGAACAGACTGACATTTTATTACTTGATAAACTGTGGCACGGTAAATGATGCAACTGGAAAGTGTCTGTAGGGGTTTTGTGGGTATAAACATAAAAGAAAAATACCATAATGAACAATTAAGGTGCCTCGCGGGATTAGCCGAACGGTGTAAGGCGCTGCAGTCATGGACTGTGCGGCTGGTCCCGGCGGAGATTCGAGTCCTCCCTCGGGCATGGGTGTGCGTGTTTGTTCTTAGGATAATATAGGTTAAGTAGTGTGTAAGCTTAGGGACAGATGACCTTAGCAGTTAAGTCCCATAAGATTAAAAAAAAAGAACAATTAAGGAAAACACGCTCAACAAACAACACTTGAGGGCAAATAAAATTAAATAATACAGTGAAATTCTTGTCCCACTAGAACAATTAGCTTTCTAAAAAGAGCACGGGTCAATATACCAAAATAAGGAAGCACCAGCCTAGTATAATGATATAATATACTAAGTAATGGGGTTGGAACTTAAATAGTGGCAACGATATATTTACAGCTCGTACAAAATAGATGTGTGTTTAAAAGTTTTACTGACCCTCAAAGTAGTCATTAGCATTGTGTATAACGTGTAGCCAGCGATGTAGAAGTCGTAGGATACTCTTAGCAGTGCCAGTTGTATTGACAGTTCGAGTGGCGCCGTGTATTGCCCTACGAATTTGCAGAAGTTCTGAAGCGAATGCAATGAAGTGTTCCCTTCAGTTTAGAAATCGAGTTGCACTTACGAGGGCTAAATACAGGGGAGTGCAGTAGGTAGTATAGCACTTAGCAGCTCCATCAGTCAAACAAATCAGTAACCGCTTGCACTGTACGTGCTTGAGCATTGTCCTGCAAAATGACGGTCAGGTCATGCAGAAAGTGTCATCACTTCTGTTTCTAAGCTGATCGTAAGTTGTGTTCCATAAATGAACAGCGTAGAGACAGAAGTGATGACACTTTCTGCATGACCTGGCCACCATTTTGCAGGACAACGCTCAAGCACGTACAGTGCAAGCTGTTACCGATTTGTTTGAGTGGTGGGGCTGTTTAGTGCTATACCACCTACTGCACTCCCCTGTATTTAGCCCTCGTAAGTGCAACTCGAGTTCTAAACTGAAGAGAACACTTCATGTCATTCGCTTCAGAACTGCTGCAAATTCGTCGGGCAATACACCACGCCACTCGAACTGTCAACACAACTGGCACTGCTAAGAGTATCCTACGACTTCCACATCGCTGGCTACAAGTTATACACAATGCTGTTGACTACTTCGAAGGTCAGTAAAACTTTGAAACACATATATATTTTGTACGAGCTGCAAATAAATTGTAGCCACTATTAAAGTTCCAGCCCTCGTATTAAGCCTCTCTGATATCAGAAATCTGACAATAAAGGGGGTACGAATTACGAAACAGAACTAACAACACACATAGCAATGTGAGAAGATAAGGATACTCTATCAACAATCTTTGTCCAAAACCTAATTGCGAAACGCGCCCACCGAATTCCGACACTTTAAGTTAACAGTAGACACACAATATACAGACAAAGCAAATAGACAGTCACGATAAGCAGTTAGACACTAAGTATATGTACACCGTACAGGAAGTAAGATAAAGAAAGATAACTCCAGTGACAGAGAGAATTCGCTCTGAACACAATTCTACCAAATAGAGCTCTTCTCTACAAATGTCATTCCTAGCAGTGGCCCAGTTGCATTTAACCAGCGTTATATCTCGGCGACAAATATGCCAGCAGTTACTCAGTCACCTGCACAATAAGACAGCCTTAGTGACCACAAACATAGTCTCTTCTGTTGTACCAGGAAACACTCTACCGCCAGCACTTTTCCTTTCCCAGATGCACTGCGTTTCTTGCACGCTTCAAGCCAAATACTGTCCGCTCCTTCAGCTGGAATAATGCACAATGTTGTAAGCAAGCCACTTCCAGCCCTTCAGTCCAACCCGATTCCTTGCTGCACAATCCTTCTAGCTTTGTCTCCAGGTGGCTACTGCTGAGCTCCAGACTGTAGAAGTATCTGTTTCTGTTGCCCAGCCCCGACCGCTTCCTCGCTAAGATGAGAGCTGCGGCCGCCATATCCTCACTCGTATACAGGGCAGCTTTCACCGACCAATCGCTGGGCCAGTCACGCCGGGAACATCAACATCTTCTCTCGGCGTGTCAAGCCAGTCCTGGCGACAAATCAGAAGTGTTGCTCACCGCTGCTCATGGCTGTCCTACATTGGCTCCAAATGGATGTGGCTGATTCCATTTCTGTCGTGAGGCTCCACCTCCACTGCTGCTCTCCCAGTTGACGACAGTGGCCAATCACTTGCCAACCGCGCCAATGAAAGCAACCTCGGCCTGCGCGCCACGCCTGGTACCGACGTGAACCAAAGTCTTGTCCGCCACTGTCCACAGTGCCTCAGCTCTGGCCCATGGTGATGGGACCTCTAGAGTTCCAGTTGTCAGACTGCCAACCGAACTGTCACCACGCAGCTTCTCGTCCCGCCCTGTCACCACACTAACCAAAAGTGTAAGGAAAAGGAAGAGTATTTAACATGCTGTCGATGTCGGGATCACTAGAGATGGAGCACAAGCTCGGTTTAAGGAATGATGGAAAAGAAAATTGAGCGTCCTTTTTTAAAGGAACCGTAGTAGCATTTGCTTTAAGCGGTTTGTGGATATCAGTAAAATACTAAAACAGAACAACCAGACGAGAATTTGAACTAGGATCTACATCTGCCTCTACATACATATTCTGAAAGCCACCATATGTTCATGGTGGAGGGCACGCTTTCCTAATACTAGTCATTTCCTTCCCTCTTCAACTCACAAGTAGAGCGAGAGACAGACGATTGTCTGTATGCCTCAGTGCGAAGTTTAATCTCTATAATCTTTTCCTCGAGAGCCTTAAGCGAGATGTACATTGGCGGCAGTGGAATCGTTCTGCAGTCAGTCCTTTGATGCCGCTTCGTTAAACTTTCTCATCAGAGCTCCTCGAAAAGTGTGTCGCATTTCCTCCGTTGATTTCCCCTTGCGTTTCCGAAGCATCTGCATCATACCTGCGCATTATTCGAAACTGCCAGTAACAAATCTAGCAGTCCGACGCTCAACTGCTTCGTTGTCGTCCTTTAATATAAACTGGTGAAGATCCCAAACACACTAACAGTACTCCACAGTGGATATCACTAGTGTCCTGTATGCAGTCTCC
Organism: Schistocerca cancellata; assembly: GCF_023864275.1. Lineage (NCBI taxonomy): Eukaryota > Metazoa > Arthropoda > Insecta > Orthoptera > Acrididae > Schistocerca > Schistocerca cancellata. Next base: position 412,948,134 of record NC_064631.1, read on the forward strand.
ACTAGAGATGAACAGCAATCTCGTAAAATTCTCCCACTCAATCGAAGTCGACTATTCGTTTTCCCCACTACAGTCCTTACATGTTCGTTCCATTTCATACTGCATTACAACGTTTCACCTAGACATTGAATAGACGTAACGGTGTCAAGCAGCGCACCCCCATTGCTGTATTCGAAAATTATTGGTTTCTTTGTCCTATTCAGCTGCATTACACTACATTTTTGTACATTCATCACACCAGATAGAGATTTTGTCTATTTTATGTCCTCCTACAGTCACGCAAGGCCTGCACCTTCTCGTACACCACAGAACCATCAGCAGCCCACTGCAGACTGCTGGTTACCGTGTCCGTCAGATCATACACGTGAACAGAAAATGTCAACGGTCATATCACACTTCACTGGGACACTCCGGGCACTCCTGTCTATACTCTTGTCTCTGATGAATACTCGTCGTCGAGGGCACCATACTGGGTTCTATTACTTAACAAGTATTCGAACCACTCATATATCCGGGAACCTGTGCTTGTACTTCCATTAAAACTCCGCAGCCTGTTCTCCTTCATCCGTACGTCACAGATTGTCTTGGGAGAAAAGGACAAGCTGAAATCCACACGAGTGATGCATTCCAAATTCTTGCTGATTTTTTGGTAGAAGCTTTTCTTTCTCAAAGAAATTCATTATATTAGAACTGAGAATATGTTCAAGGATTCTGAAGGAAACCTATGTTCAAGATATTCGTCTGTAACTACGCGGGTCCCCAGTTTTACGCTTCATATTTACAGGAGTCACCTGCGCTTCTTTCCATTCGCTTGGGACCTTGCGCTGGGCGAGAGATTTGCGATAAATGAGGAATAAGTAAGGGGCTAATGCTATAGAGTACTCTTTGTAAAACTGAACTGAGATTCTATCAGGATATTGCGACTTAACTGCTTTCAGGTTTTTCAGTTTTTTCACAAGCCTAGGGATGGTTGTTACTATCCTCTTGAATGTCAGCCCAGTGAACTGACCATTGCGCTACCTCACTCACTGCCAAATCTGCAGGACCATACACCTTCTGCTGCGATTAGCGTGCGTGAACATACCTGGTTGAATAGCTGGGTGGGAGGGAATATCACTATGCCTCTAATTACTAATTCACTGTACAAAAAATAAGTCCAGATTTCACAGACACACTGTTATAACAAACTCTGTATTTAATAAGATTATTGATGACCTGATAAATACTGTGGTGTCACCGCCAGACACCACACTTGCTAGGTGGTAGCCTTTATATCGGCCGCGTTCCGTTGGTATACGTCGGACCCGCGCGTCGCCACTATCAGTGATTGCAAAAAAAATGGCTCTGAGCACTGCGACTTAACTTCTGAGGTCATCAGTCGCCTAGAACTTAGAACTAATTAAACCTAACTAACCTAAGGACATCACACACATCCATACCCGAGGCAGGATTCGAACCTGCGACCGTAGCGGTCACGCGGTTCCAGACTGAAGCGCCTTTAACCGCACGGCCACACCGCCCGGCTCAGTGACTGCAGACCGAGCGCCGCCACACGGCAGGTCTAGTCCAGTGAGACTTCCTAGCACTCGCCCCAGTTGTACAGCCGACTTTGCTAGTGATGGTTCACTGGCTACATACGCTCTCATTTGCAGAGACGACAGTTTAGCATAGCCTTCAGCTGTGTCATTTGCTACGACCTAGCAATGCGCCATATTCAGTTACTATGTCTTCTGAACAGATAATATTGTGACTCATGTACCGTGAAGAGCGACGTTCATCATTAATGGATTAAAGTTAAGTATGAAACTAATTACGTCCGCTTTCTGAATTCTAATTCCTTGTCATGTCCTAGACCTCACGTCAGTGTAGTCCTTCCCTCCTCACGCCAGCCTGCGTGAGCTAAAACGCGTGAATTTCGGCCTCCTCTAGTAACACAGTGTTGGCTGTTCTGCCAACACAACATATACCATATAAAATCGCGACAATGGTTCATCACAACGTTTCATTCTGTCATCTGTAGCATAACACTCAGAAAAATACGACAGATAACATTTTCATGCATTGTGCTGGGTGAGAGAGTTGTTGGAGAACGCCAAGTTGTTCTAAAAATATGTTCGCTAAGGAGTCCGACAGGGTTCAGTTCTGGAGCCTGTACAACTGGACGTCACATACTGATGAAAAGACATGTGTGTGCGCGAAATGTTTCAGTTAAGTGCAGCGTAGTCTCTTAGAACCTAAAAAAAGAAGTCTCACTATCATTTTAACTCATTTCATAATTAAGTCACCTCACGTAACACTTTGCATCCATGAAAACGTGTCTGAAGTCACAGTTCCTGAACGACTAAGCTTAAGTGCTAGAAGTGAGTAACTCTTCGGAGAGGCTGATATCCTGTTTTACGTATAGAACTTTGAAGAAGCAGCCAATTTCTTTCTGCGTCGTAAAACTGAAAATACTCGAGCTCTGAGTGTGTCGCGCGACGTCCCAGTAGCAGCAGAAGTTTGTGCTGAAGCGCGCTTTCCGCAAGCGCGTTTCGTGGGTGGCTACGACCAGGGCCACCGGATACAGCACTCTGCCAACTTCTCAACCGCCCGAGATGTCTGAGCTCTTGCGGACGTGAAAGCAGTCCGTCTCATGATTTTACAGCCGCAAATAAGTTTGAAGTTAGCCTCAGATGCTGCTCTCTCTCTCTTGCAAACGTGAGATGTTCTTACTTGCGGCACTTCTGTTTCAGGTATCTTCAAGGAGATCCTCCACCAACCTCTGCCAGCCGGCGGTAAGTAGTGACACGTCGGTTCACTTCTTTCATAATTTGATATAGTACGTTCTATGAAAAGCTCACTCTGTTAGCAAGTATACAATTCCATCATTTCTGCAAGAGTACTCTACTTTCGCTTTTATTTTGATAGGTTTGCAGGAACTTTTAAAGTGTGGAGTAGAAGGTGTATGACCTGTAGCCCGTAATTTGTTACCATACAAGTCTTGGCACAAACTGATTTACATTTTAAAATATAAATAGATCGTTGAACTCCCCTAGACGCACCATGTATGGTTGGTAATAGAAAAGTTATTTTTACTCTTCTTAATGGTGTAATTACACCAACGCTACTCCAAAGTTACAACTGTAAAAACTTTTCCATAACCAATACTCGAGTCACAGATTGTAGGTAATGTAACAGTTAATAGTTTCCCGAAGACGACAACCTAAAATCTGTAATACTGCAGTATAGAATTAAACTTTCCTGGGGACTCTACAATTGAAAGACATTGTAGCTTATCACAGATTTTAGCAGTGAATTTCAGTACCGAAACACTGCTAAATAATCGTAGAAATGTGGAGAATCATATAATACCAAAAGAAATGTAAAAACACTCATTCAGGTAATCACCATTCAACCTTCAGTAGACTATATGGTTGCCATTTTGAATAGTGGCGTCAGTTCGAAGAAGATATTCACTTCTTCTACTTAAGCACTGCTCAATGTAGAACTACGGCATAAGCGGTCACTGAACAATACAACACCAGGAAACAAAACGACCAGAAGACTCTTGTCAGAACATTACCAACCAATCGGCCCCGTGTTCACTGTGTCGTCTTTCGCCAAACTCGACCGGCGTGGTTCTGTCTCTACGACGTCTCTTCGATTCTTTCCTCTCGTAAGTACCATTTCACACCGATGGCTTCAAGATATAATATTCCGATCGTCCAGAAGAAAGACAGTACTTCTTCAGCGCTCAGGTGGCGGCAAAACGTAAGGCTTAAATGAACGCAAAGAAGCACCAGATCATAAATTAAGAGCACTACATTTCTGTATTTATACACAACTAATCTATTGCGTTAACCCTTTCTCGGTCTACAAGGCCGTCGTCAGACTTTAACTTATTATTGTCGCCAAAGAAGTTACACTGTCCATTCATGTTAATGTGACCACCAGCCAAAAACCTGAATAAGCACCTTTTGCAGCACAGACGGCAGGAAGATAGTCAATAAGGAACTGGAAAGTACCGACAAGTTTGTGCAGTCATGCCAAATTCAGTGCAGGGACTAGAGGTGCCATGATTCTTGGTTGAGGATCCATGGTGCGAAGAGCCCGATAGTGATGGTCCCACATATCCTCGATCGCGTTGAAATGTGGACGGTTTAGTGGCAAGGGGAGTACGGTAAACACATCTTTGGAGTCTTCGAACCACATATATTCACTACGAGCTGTGTGACACGTTGCCCTGTTCTCTTGCTGGATGTTATCGTGACGAGGAGAAACAAAGTGCATATAAACGTGGCCGTGGTCCCCGCGGTCAGATGCATACTTGTGTTCATCCATTGTGATTCGCAGAGTAACCAGATCACCCGGGGAGTGCCATGAAAACGTTCCCCAGATCACAACACTTTCTCCTCCATCCTGGACAAATGGGACGTTTGTTGCACGGCGCCTGCTTTCAGAGATTTCACGCTGATGGAGTATAGAACGTGATGCACCTGAAAAGGCCATCTTTCGGCACTCAGTGGACGTCCGGTTGCGAAGATGGTGTTCAAAGTCCATGAACAGCATTCAGCATGGGTGCATGAACAAGGTATCTACTACGGAGGTCCATACAAAGTAGCAGGTGCCGAACGCTCGTTGAGGAGACACAGTCGGTAGCGCCTCGGTTCATCTAGGCAATTAGTTGCTCAACAATTGCTCGTCTATTCCCAGGTATACATTTTCGCAGCCCTCATTCATCCCTGTCATCCATAGCCTGCTGGGCACCGAAGTTACCTCGGCGCCGGATTTTTATAACGCCATTTTTCCATGCACTGTATGCTTTAACCACTGCGACACGCAAAGAGTCGAAATAAGCTGTTTGCACCCTTGGCCTGAAGACCAATGATCATGTCGCTCCGTATCGACATTACGACAATGGCTGCACTCTTTCCTACGTCCCTCCTGCAGTTTTGTATACCCTCCTATACTAGTGCGGCCACCTACGTCGAACGTAGGTGGTGGTAATACTAACGTGACTGGGACCGTATACATCGCTCATCTTGACTTTGTGGTGGTGGACTTTGGCCTAATTCATCGATGCAAACAATGTTTGATGAACCTTATATGTTGTACTGCTTCTTGTCGTTTACAATAGACTAAAAGCAAATTCAACATAACACAATTAGTATAACGAACTGTGTTTTCAACGAAATACTACGCCAAAGTACGTCACCATAAAGTCAAGAGAAATATTGTAACTTTTTTGGAGGCAGCAGTCAGTTTAAGTCAGACAAAGGCCTTGTAAGCCGAAAATCAGGTGATGCAATAAATTAATTCTATAGATCATAAGCAGTATTGTACTTTTTATATATTACAATGTTGATCTATCGACAAACGACGGAAGAATCAGTTAACAATCCCAGGTAATATTAGTATCCCAACAGAAAATTGTTTTGAATTCCGTGAGCAATTTGTCGCCTAATCTCAACGACGTTATCCGAATTCCCTGTTACAAAATTATGAATAACTTGAGTTTTACTTCGAATGTGCATCTCTACCGGTCCAACGTTGTTGTCATCATATCCAGAAAGGTTTTCGCTCGTATCTATGACCGGAAAATAGTGTGACAGGGTGCGACGTGTAAAACTTCTGCCACTACTTGTTCTCCCGAAACTTCGCGACAGCTATGTATTACAGCAAGGCACTGTCAGTGGGAACTCAAGATGTTCAGAACTAACTGTGAATGATTTTGAACATTCCAGCTGCTTATCCGTTCATTTGAACAGGTAACTACCTCAAATGAACAGTCGGGATTGTCAGGCGTCAGAAAAGGTATGTACATATTTACCATGTGCTACATCTACCCATAGGCTCCTCAGCGGCCATTAAGTCCAATTTTTCTCACGTTAGGGAATATGCTCCTTTCATAACATCACAGTCACATCAGAATGTCTCACTTATCTAATATCCATGAAAGTAGAACTTTTGCCTGCTTCTTTTCTCTTCATTTTTCTGCCTCTACAAAAAGTCACCCTCCACTCTGCGCAGAGTTACATGCCCTGCAATGATTAAGAAAAAGCTTGATCACTCAATATCGTTAGCTTCATAATTTGTTCCTCAAAACTGGCATATGTAGCCTGTTTCTGTCTGTAAAACAGCAAAGAAAATGCCATCATCTTGCCCCAGTTGCATTATTCCTTGCAAACATTTCTAGTCTATCAGCTATCGTCTATGCTGTCTGGAAATCTATATAAAATGTTGCTAGTCTCTGTCTTGGTTGGGTGACCGGGTAAAAGATTAAAATTACGAAATTATATTTGGTAATTACTTTAATTTATTCGTCTCACCCTCTTTAATAATCGAACTATTTGTCCATTCAGTGCTTCGATCGGATAATTACTTTTAAAACTGCAGCGGATAACCTTTTGTTTATTCAATGTATTAATAATGGAGTCAGAATATCACGTCTAATTTGATTATTGTGGTTTTCATCTTACCCCTCCACAAATACTTTAAGGATGGGCAACAAGGGTTTCAATGCAGAACTCGTGATTTCCTTTTCAACTTATGCCATGAATGATTAGTGGGGCAATTAGGTTCAACGTGGCCCAATTACAGACAGTATATCTCACTCTGATGTGACCCCTTCCTACACTCGAACATTAAATGAATTTTATCAGTGCACCAAACTGAATAACTACAGGGATAACAAAAGATTACGGTAGACAGGAATTCGTGTTTCATTCGTACACTCCTGAATATCGCAATAAATCGAAATAAACGCCGCACTACCCCACAGCAACACCATCATAAAGCCTAATGCATCCTCAGCAGAGAGTATATCTGATAGAGAAGTGAGACACAATGTGCTCTGATCAACACGTGGTCGCACATGTCACAATAAATACAAAGAAATACCCCATTACAATCATGACAAAAATTCACAGAAATTTCATGAGATGCATAACTGATCCACAAACGCTGAAGGCGTAAACTCTTCTAATGGTTCAAATGGCTCTGAGCACTATGGGACTTAACATCTCAGGTCATCAGTCCCCTAGAACTTAGATCTACTTAAACCTAACTAACCTAAGGACATCACACACATCCATGCCCGAGGCAGGATTCGAACCCACGACCGTAGCAGTCGCGCGGTTCCGGGCTGAAGCGCCTAAAACCGCTCGGCCACCGCGGCCGGCTGAAGGCGTAAGCATACGCTGGAAAATTAGTGGACCGACAAACTGAAGTTAAGCAGGATACTTTAAAATCAGGGAAGGCACGTCCTGGCTATACCGTTTTGAAAAGACAAGACCGCTTCTGCTGGAAGTCCTTTATTGATAGGAGAATGGGATGACCTAGAGTTAGTAGCAGCTTAGCGAAAATTGCTGACTACGAACGGTGCGTCTTCGAGTTCTCTTTTTGCTCTTTGAAAATTAATTGATTTTGTGCGTTTATCCCATTTACAGCTTTCCATTTTACTCATAGTCATGCCCTTTTGCAACCTTGCATAAGTCAGTGTCTACCAGTTTTTACAGCTGCGAAACCGGTCGTACCTATAAATAAAGCACTTACAGTTAAAGAGGTCTTACTTTTTAAAATAATCTGAATTTAAACTAATTATACAAACCAGTTAAGTCCACTCAGCTGCAAAGTTCCTTAACCACGAAAATAATTTGGCAGTGCTACTTATAGGAAAAAAATATGGGAAATCGCCTTTCAACGAGAATATCCGAATCACCTAATTAAAGTATTAAAATGTATGTATAAGGACACAACAATAATCGTATGTGTCGGAAACCAAAGGTATAGTGAAACGATACATATAAACCTAGATGTAAGGCAGGATTGTAGCTTGGCCAGACAATGCCACGTACTTGAGTGTGTGTGTGTGTGTGTGTGTGTGTGTGTGTGTGTGTGTGTGTGGGTGGGTGGGTGGGTGGGTGGGTGGGTGGGTGGGTGTGAGTCTGAGTGAGAGACATGCGCAAGCGGACGAAGCTATGGGCAAACAGCTAATAAGTATATGAAGTGCTTTGTAATATATTTCTCATTTATTTATATGTGGCAGGCACAAACATTTCCATATTAACTTGCCTATATAGCTAGAGAGTGTTCTCATTTGCTCCATGTTCTCATATCGACCAGCTGTATTACGAGATGAAATGAAAACGAAAGCCGGCCGGGTTGGCCGAGCGGTTCTAGGTGCTACAGTCGGGAACCGCGCGACCGCTACGGTCGCAGGTTCAAATCCTGCCTCGGGCATGGTTGTGTGTGATGTCCGTAGGTTGGTTAGGTTTCAGTAGTTGTAAGTTCTAGGGGACTGATGACCTCAGAAGTTAAGTCTCATAGTGCTCAGAGCCATTTGAACCATTTTTTGAAAACGAAACATTATTTCTCATAATTCATTCGATTGAGATGCTTCGTGTATAAGCTTCAGAAAAACTGGTATAAGAGTTGCAATATCTAAAAACTATAATCTTATTCACTGTATTCGGTTTGAAATGTATCGTTTAAACTATTGTTTCAAACATTGATTTTCAGTCCTGATCGATAAGTTAGGTACTTTGTTCTCTAACAAAAGAATTAGTCGCAAACTTCTTAAGTGATAAATGTCCTATCTCTTACATGAATTACTCACTTGTAGAGTGGAGGAAGAAGCACACAGACAGAGAAAGGAATCAGGAGATGGACAGAAGCAGAGCAAGGTAGAGATGGACAGAGAGAGATATGAAAGAAGAGATGGACAGAGGAAGGTGGACGAGGAAATAGACAGAGAGAGGCGACAGAAGGAGATAGATAGAGGGATAAGAAAGACGAGTGGACAGAGCAAAGAATGAGGACTCGATGTCATTTCTAGCTTCAGACTAGAAAAGAATTCGCTACAGTTTTATCGAAGTATATAATACGAAAATTCGATGTCTTCTCCAGTATCTCTACTGGCTCTGTCCTAGTACACTACTATTTTGAAACCATAGGGTTAAATTCTTTCTAGTTTCTGTTATGCTAGTGAGCAAAAACAAAAGCATTTAAACAATAACGTAACGATATTATGTAAACTGATTGAATTTGCAATTGGTCGCCTTTGTTACGTACCAAATGGGATAAAACTCTAACAACCCGTAAAGACGACAGGCCGGAATTTATGAGGTAGAAAGGGGCGATCAGAGACACGAGTCTACTTTCATGGCAGCTTACAGTCGAATTAAATTTGTGTGCTGTTAATATGACGTAATAGGACGAAGATGTACGAACGAAAAGGAACGACAACATGGCGTTACTTTTGTTTTGTTCTTCACTTAGTTTGGTATGAAACCTTGATGATTCAAAGTAAAATGTTATTTATCTTTGACTAGCATTTAAGAAAAAAAATGTGACATACAATCCTCCAATCTCTCTCTTGTCTCTCTCTCTCTCTCTCTCTCTCTCTCTCTCTCTCTCTCTCTCTCTAGTAGTCACCTAGCTGTACAGTACCCACTGTTTTAATGATACGGTACATATAATATAAATGAGAGCGAGTAGGTGGAACGAGTACATTGAAGGCCTCTCTGAGGGGGAAGATTTGTCTGATGCAATAGAAGAAGAAACAACAGTCGATTTAGTAGAGATAGGGGATCCTGTAATAGAATCAGAGTGTAGAAGAGCTTTGGAGGACGTAAGATCAAATAAGACAGAAGGGATTGATAACATTCCATCAGAATTTCTAAAATCATTGGGGGAAGTGGAAACAAAACGACTATTAACGTTGGTGTGTAGAATATCATCCACATGATTCCGAAGACTGCAAGAGCTCACAAGTGTGAGGATTATCGCACAATGAGTTTACCAGCTCATACATCCAAGCTGCTGACAATAATAATATACAGAAAAATGGAAAAGAAAGTTGAGGATGTGTTAGGCAATTCCGACGTTGCGGCTGATAATGGAAGCAAGAGTAAAGAAAATAAACACAAGCTCACAGGATTTGCCTACCTGGAAAAAGCGGTCGACAATGCAAAGTGGTGCAATATGTTCGAAGTTCTGAAAAAAATAGGGGTAGCTATAGGGACGTCGGATAATATACAGTATGTACAATAGCCAAGAGGGAAAAATAAGAGTGGACGACCAAGAACGAAGTGTTCGGAATAAAAGGGGTGTAAGACACAGATGTAGTCTTTCGCTTATACTGTTCAATCTCTACATTGGAGAACCAATGATGGAAATGAAAGAAAGGTTCATTACTGGAATTAAAATTCACCGTGAAAAGATATCACTGATACGATTCGCTGATGAGATTACTATCCCTAGTGAAAGTGAAGAAGTATTACATGATCTGCTAAATGGAATGAACAGTCTAATGATTACAGAATACTGGCAGAGTAAATCGAAGAAAGACAAAAGTAATGAGAAGTAGTAGAAATGAAAACGCAAGAAACTTAACATCAGGATTGGTCATAACCAAGTAGATGAACTTAAGGAAGACTGCTACCTAGACAGCAAAATAGCTAATGACGGACGGAGCAAGTAGACTACCACTGACGAAAAGGACATTCTGGGCCAAGAGAAGTATCCTATTAGGCCTTAATTTGAGTAAGAATTTCCTGAGAAAGTATGTCTGCAGCACAGCATTGTGACTGGACTGGACTGTGGGAAAACCGGAACAGAAGGGAATCGAAGCTTTTCAGGTGAGGTGCTACAGACGAATGTTGAAACCGGAAAGAAAAGGAATATATGGAAAACACTGGGAAGGAAAACGGACAGGATTATAGGACATCTGTTAAAACGTCCGTAAATGACTTCTGTGGTACTATAGGGAACTGTAGAGGGCGAAATCTGTAGTGGAATACAGAGATTGAAATATATCCAGCAAGTTTTGAGGACGTAGGTTTGAAGTGCTATTCTGAGTTGAAGAGTTTGACGCAGGAGATTATTTCGTAAAGGATCGTATCGAAACAGTCACATCAATGTAATTCAAGAAAAAAAGAAAAGGAAGATGCAGATGGTCAAGGAAGGAAGCCATTATCAACTTATGATCTTGATCTGCTAGTGGATCACACAATCAGAGAAAATCATCGGTTCACAATTTCTATGTTTAATATTTCGCATCCCGAAATCTGAAGAGCTAATGATCAGCGTAGAGATTTTGCTAAGAGCTCAGGTGACTGTTTTCAATGCGTAGGATATAGGTAAGCTAGCATCATGTTACAACAAATGCCTAAGCCAGAGTGGCGAATATGTAGAGAAGTAGCTGGAAGGTGTAGTTAAATGTTAAAAACACATCATTTTTGATTTTCACTATGGTTTCCATCGGACCTTGGAAATTATAATAATAATAATAATAATAATATACCACGTGGAGGCCCGGGAAAAGAATAGGCCTCTGGTATGTTCTGCCAGTCGTAAAAGGCGACGAATAAAACAAACCACTAATAGGGCTAACCCCACTTTTAGTGTGATTAGTTGGTTCAGGACAGAACTAATGAAGCCTCGGACAAGCGCTGTCATGGTCGGGGACGACGCTTGAACCATATGCCCGTCCACAGTGGTAACGACATTGCTAGCCACACGGAAAATGATTTAAATTCAATTAGAGGTGTTTTGCGGGACATGCTTCCTGCAACCACCCTAGAAGGAAAACAAAGACAGAGGATGAGATGGTCAGATGAAGTTAACCAACACCTCATGTTCTGTTATTACCAAGCAACAAACTTAGGAACCAACACAACTGAATACAGATCACAAATATACACATTTATTACCAGATACCCTGAATTAAAAATTTTAACAGAACAATGACTAGCTGATCAGATCTGTGTAGTAATCAAAAATAACAGGATACCCCAGTCAGAATTAGAAAACATCAAACAACAAGTACAACAAATACTGGAACAAAATAATGTACAGTCAGAAGAAGAAGAAAATATAGTAATGGATTCAAACATCCCAGAGCAAACAAACCAAGAACAACACGCATCAATTAAACAATCAGAGGAAAACGAAATCTTAAGACAGCCACCATAACAAGCACAAATAGAACACAAAGTGACACACATGTTAGATATAGAAGAAAAATTTCAGCTGACATATATAGAATACAAACACACAAATACAGACATTAAACCATTCTTGCACAGACCGCCAAATAACCCACAAGTCGAAACAACAATAAAAACTATGAACACAATCATACACAACAAAATAAATGAAAATACAACTATGGAAGAGTTACAACTACTGATTTATATAGGAACACTCACTACATTAAATATACACACTAGGCAGAGATCAGAACCAACCAACACACAGAAGAAACCCACAAAACCAGCATGGCAACACAGGCTACAGATCAGAATAGAAAAACTGAGAAAAGACATCGGACAGCTAACACAATTTATAAGAAATGAAATATCAGACAAAAAACGAAAAAGGTTAAGTAAAATCTCACAACAAGAATCGATAGAGCAAGTAGATGAAAAGAAGCAAAAATTACAAGCATTGGCGAAACGACTTAGTTGATACAAAAAAGTGAAAATAGAAGGAAACAAAACCAAACATTCAACACAAACCAAAAGAGATTTAACCAGACAATAGATAACACACACATTAAAATAGACAATCCACCAAACATTAACAGACATGGAACACTTCTGGAGCAACATATGGTCAAGCCCGGTACAACATAACAGACATGCATGGTAGATACAAGCAGAAACAGACACATAGAAGATGATACCACAAATGCCTGAAGTGGTAATTTTGCAACATGAAGTCACCCGAGCAATTAATTCTACGCACAATTGGAAAGCCCCTGGAAAAGATAAAATAGCAAATTTCTGGCTAAAGAAGTTCACCTCAACACATTCTCATCTAACTAAATTATTTAACAGTTACATTGCAGACCCATACAATTCCCTGATACACTTATACATGGAATAACTTATCTGAAATCTAAAGATCAAGCAGACACAGCAAACCTAGCTAAATATCGCTCCATAACATGCCTACCAACAATACACAAAATTTAACTTCAGTCATTACACAGAAATTAAGGACACATACAACACAGAACAAAATTATAAATGAAGAACAAAAAAGCTGTTGCAAAGGAGCACAAGGACGTAAAGAGCAACTGATAATAGATGCAGAAGTGACATATGAAGCTAAAACTAAACAAAGGCTGCTACACTATGCATACATTGATTACCAAAAAGCTTTTGATAGTGTACCCCATTCATGGTTACTACAAATATTGGAAATATACAAAGTAGATCCTAAATTGATACAGTTCCTAAACATAGTAATGAAAAATTGGAAAACCACACTTAATATCCAAACAAATTCAAATATCATCACATCACAGCCAATACAGATTAAGTGTGGAATATACCAAGGAGACTCATTAGGTCCTTTCTGGTTTTGCCTTGCTCTGAACCCACTATCCAACATGCTAAACAATACTAATTATGGATACAATATTACTGGAACATACCAACACAAAATCACACATTTACTATACGTGGATGATCTAAAACTACTGGCAGCAACAAATCAATAACTCAACCAATTACTAAAGATAACAGAAGTATTCAGCAATGATATAAATATGGCTTTTGCAACAGACAAATGCAAGAAAAATAGCATAGTCAAGGGAAAACACACTAAACAGGAAGATTACATATTGGATAACCACAGCGACTGCATAGAAGCAATGGAAAAAACAGGTGCCTATAAATATCTAGGATACAGACAAAAAATAGGAATAGATAATACAAATATTAAAGAAGAACTAAAAGAAAAATATAGACAAAGACTAACAAAAATACTGAAAACAGAATTGACAGCAAGAAACGAGGCAAAAACTATAAATACTTATCCTATACCAATATTGATCTACTCATTTGGAGTAGTGAAATGGAGTAACACAGACCTAGAAACACTCAGTACACTTACACAATCACAATGCCACAAATATAGAATACATCACATACATTCAGCAACTGAAAGATTCACATTAAGCAGAAAGAGAGGAGGAAGGGGATTTATAGACAATTTAAGAAAATTCTTTCTAGAACGAGCAGAAACTAGCAAAATACACAAAGCAATCACTCATATAAATACATCGGCTACACCACTGCAATTTCATAACCACTTCTACAACCCTTTAGATCACATAACATCAACAGATACGAAGAAAGTAAAGTGGAAAAAGAAAACACTACATGCCAAGCACCCGTATCATCTAACACAGCCACACATCGATCCCAGACGCATCCAACACATGGCTAAAAACAGGCAATATATACAGTGAGACGGAAGGATTCATGATTGCAATACAGGATCAAACAATAAACACCAGTTATCACAGCTAGCACGTTATTAAAAATCCCAATACCACAACAGATAAATGCAGACTTTGCAAACAACAAATAGAAACAGTAGATCACATAATAAGTGGATTACAATACTAGCAAATACAGAATACCCCAGAAGACATGACAATGTATTAAAAATAATACATCAACAACTTGCCATCCAACATAAACTAATAAAACAACATGTTCCCACATACAAGTATGCACCACAAAATGTACTGGAGGATGATGAATACAAATTATACTGGAACAGAACCATTATAACAGATAAAGGAACACCACATAACAAACCTGACATCATACTCACCAATAAAAAGAAGAAATCAACACAACTAATCGAAATATCAATACCCAATACAACAAATATAGAGAAGAAACCAGGAGAAAAAATTGAGAAATACATCCAATTGGCTGAGGAAGTCAATGACATATGGCATCAGGATAAAGTTGACATTATACCAATTATACTATCAACTACAGGGGTCATAGCACACAATATCCACCAGTACATCAACGCAATACTGCTACATCCAAACTTATATATACAACTACAGAAATCTGTAATTATTGATACATGTTCAATTACCCGAAAGTTCCTAAATGCAATATAACATATACCTTATAGTTAAAAGGAAGTCACGCTTGATCAAGGTCCTCGCCACTTCCCATTTTTAACCAGACATAACGTCTGAGAAAGGAAAGAAATAATAATAATAACAACCGTCCTATTTTCTGAGATGAACGTTTTGGATCAACCCAATACATGGCTGAGCGAGCGTGGTAAACCGCCTAAAACCATGCTCTCATTCTCTGGTGTACCAGATCAACGATATTTAAATTCCACGATGCGATCCGAGTTTGGCCGTATCCAACGGGAGCCTGCGAAAACTGACAGGTAGCACACGATACGTCACCTAGCCGGTGCCGTGCCAAGCCCATTAATACGTAACACGACGTTGTAATCTGAGAAATGCCGTAGGCTGCGGCCGGGTCCTGATCCATTACTACGCTCGATATTTTCAGTAAGTGATTCAGCGTCAAAGTGTTTCATTGACGTTGCGTCTTTTTGATGAAGTGCCTGCGTCAGTTTTTTACTCATTTTTGGAAGAGGGATGTTCAATAGGAAGCGGATTATACACTCCTGGAAATTGAAATAAGAACACCGTGAATTCATTGTCCCAGGAAGGGGAAACTTTATTGACACATTCCTGGGGTCAGATACATCACATGATCACACTGACAGAACCACAGGCACATAGACACAGGCAACAGAGCATGCACAATGTCGGCACTAGTACAGTGTATATCCACCTTTCGCAGCAATGCAGGCTGCTATTCTCCCATGGAGACGATCGTAGAGATGCTGGATGTAGTCCTGTGGAACGGCTTGCCATGCCATTTCCACCTGGCGCCTCAGTTGGACCAGCGTTCGTGCTGGACGTGCAGACCGCGTGAGACGACGCTTCATCCAGTCCCAAACATGCTCAATGGGGGACAGATCCGGAGATCTTGCTGGCCAGGGTAGTTGACTTACACCTTCTAGAGCACGTTGGGTGGCACGGGATACATGCGGACGTGCATTGTCCTGTTGGAACAGCAAGTTCCCTTGCCGGTCTAGGAATGGTAGAACGATGGGTTCGATGACGGTTTGGATGTACTGTGCACTATTCAGTGTCCCCTCGACGATCACCAGTGGTGTACGGCCAGTGTAGGAGATCGCTCCCCACACCATGATGCCGGGTGTTGACCCTGTGTGTCTCGGTCGTATGCAGTCCTGATTGTGGCGCTCACCTGCACGGCGCCAAACACGCATACGACCATCATTGGCACCAAGGCAGAAGCGACTCTCATCGCTGAAGACGACACGTCTCCATTCGTCCCTCCATTCACGCCTGTCGTGACACCACTGGAGGCGGGCTGCACGATGTTGGGGCGTGAGCGGAAGACGGCCTAACGGTGAGCGGGACCGTAGCCCAGCTTCATGGAGAATGGTCCTCGCCGATACCCCAGGAGCAACAGTGTCCCTAATTTGCTGGGAAGTGGCGGTGTGGTCCCCTACGGCACTGCGTAGGATCCTACGGTCTTGGCGTGCATCCGTGCGTCGCTGCGGTCCGGTCCCAGGTCGACGGGCACGTGCACCTTCCGCCGACCACTGGCGACAACATCGATGTACTGTGGAGACCTCACGCCCCACGTGTTGAGCAATTCGGCGGTACGTCCACCCGGCCTCCCGCATGCCCACTATACGCCCTCGCTCAAAGTCCGGTAACTGCACATACGGTTCACGTCCACGCTGTCGCGGCATGCTACCAGTGTTAAAGACTGCGATGGAGCTCCGTATGCCATGGCAAACTGGCTGACACTGACGGCGGCGGTGCACAAATGCTGCGCAGCTAGCGCCATTCAACGGCCAACACCGCGGTTCCTGGTGTGTCCGCTGTGCCGTGCGTGTGATCATTGCTTGTACAGCCCTCTCGCAGTGTCCGGAGCAAGTATGGTGGGTCTGACACACCGGTGTCAATGTGTTCTTTTTTCCATTTCCAGGAGTGTATATTAAAACTATTATTTCCATGTAGGAACTTCTTTTAACGTTCTTCTCTTTAGACAAGTTGTCGTCTGAAGTATCCGTTGTAATAACCAATTTGCAGGTCTGATGATGACATTATGTGTAACTTCAGAAATTTTGTGAAGTTCCTAAAAGAGTAAAGTGTATAGAAATACGTGTAACTTCCTCTCAATGTACTGGAAGACTTACCCCAGACAATTTTTTTTTTTTTTTTTTTTTTTTTGCTACATACAAGAAGTCATGCATTCACTTAATCGAACATACTTTCAGCACTTACCTAGGCCGCAAATATTTGTAAGTGAAGAAGTAGATTTGTTCTCTATAGATAAATATTTCCTCCATGTTATCGGTCTTGGTTTAGTAAGTATTAGGCTATGATAAATCACTGATAATTGTGAGCGCTTTGACGATGGATCCCGCTGTTGCTTGGGGACTCTTGTAGGATCTGACATGTAATCCTGCAGAAACTTCTCAAGACGAAATGCCTGTTAGATATTTAGAGCATAATTATGAACGTGGAAGTAAAATAGGAAACTCTTAGCATATGTGTAGTTTCCTACACAAGAAGTTAGGAATATATCGTTTATCACAATTCATAAATGTGTGCGAAAAACGTAAGAGTCTTAAACAGTGAAAATATCTCATATTTACTCAACATGTGCAGAGGAGCCTTAAACCAAACATCAGACGTAACATTTCAAACTGTCGTAAGCGGATACGTACATTTTCAGACAGTTACATCTGATCTCTCCGTAACTTCCGTTAAAACATCGCAAATCATAAGGAAGTAGGCTGTTTAAACAAGATGTGGAAATTTCAGTTTACTGTTCAAGTTTTCCCGATATATACACTTGTAAAGATATTAAAGGAGAGAAAAACACGCGAGAAATGGTTTTACAAATCTGTACACACTGATAAGAGTAAAGAAAATGAATGAAACAGAATTCGGAAGAAGTAAAAAGATTATGAAAGAAAGAGAGTTGTAGAAAGCGTGAATTTTACGTAACTTTAGACTAACTTCGGATTACCTATCTTGGAGAATAAGACACTTGCTTGGGTGTCATGGAAGCTGGTTATTTATTTCGTTGAAGTGAATTTTCATCAAAGTTTCAGACACACAGTGAACTTCCGCATCAAAATTATACTCACGGAAAGACAACAAGCGTAAGGAACAGTTCAGTAAGATCACTTGAGTTGCGCTTTACCGTGTCTTAAGTTACAAGGAGTATCAGTGGTGTCAAAAGGACTTTGAGCTCATGATTAACTACCGAGTAATATCGTAGCTGACGGGGAAGTTGCTGTGCAACAGGGGAACCGGATCACCGTCAGTGGTAGGGACACGACGGGGTCCGCCGTGCTCCTGCGGGCGCCACCGAGCCACGCTCCCTGCGCTGCAGAACTGCCGCCAGTGGCTGGCGCCAACAGCCCCCGCTGACGGCTGGCGGCTGGCGGGTAATGAGAACCTGCAGAAGAAGGCACTGTTGGCGACGTCAGTCTTCGGCGAAACGCGCCCCCTGTGGCTGCCGGGCCGGGGCGGCGGCACTTAATGAGGCCAGCCCCTCCAGCGCCTGACAAGAGCAGATTTTTCCCCTACCAGTCTGCCCAGCTTCCGCGCTTGTGGTGCCCAACTTCTGCGTGTCTCTCAGGCCACGACTCCATTATCCTAGGGTCACAAAAAATCCAAAACTAATGCAATTTATTTCAATTAGTTTAGTTTAGTTATTTGTAAGTCTTCATAATTGCGGCCTTTATTGACGATATGGGACGTGTCAAATTTGCAATCGGAAGGGTAATCGGAAGCAAGTGCTAACCCCCAATTCAGTAACGATAAATCCGATCGCAGTTCCTGTTGTCTTTTTTGAGTGCACCATATACGAGGGGTAAAACTGAATACAAACAGTCGAAACAGGTATGGGACCATCGCTTTTCACAATATATATATAAATGACCTAGTAGATAGTGTCGGAAGTTGCATGCGGCTTTTCGCGGATGATGCTGTAATATACAGAGAAAATGCAGCATTAGAAAATTGTGCCGGCCATAGTGGACGAGCGGTTCTAGGTGCTACAGTCTGGAACCGCGCGACCGATACGGTCGCAGGTTCGAATCCTGCCTCGGGCATGGATGTGTGTGATGTCCTTAGGTTAGTTAGGTTTAAGTAGTTCTAAGTTCTAGGGGACTGATGATCTCAGCAGTTAAGTCCCATAGTGGTCAGAGCCATTTGAACCATTTTTTTTACAAAATTGTAGCGAAATGTAGCGAATCTGCAGCGGATAGGCACTTGATGCAGGGAGTGGCAACTGACCCTTAACATAGACAAATGTAACGTATTGCGGATACATAGAAAGAAGGATCATTTATTGTATGATTATATGATAGCGGAACAAACAATGGTAGCAGTTACTTCTGTAAAATACCTGGTAGTATGCGAGCGGAACGATTTGAACTGGAATGATCATATAAAATTAATTGTTGGTAAGGCGAGTGCCAGGTTGAGATTCATTGGGAGAGTCTTTAGAAAATGTAGTCCATCAACAAAGGAGGTGGCTTACAAAACACTCGTTCGACCTATACTTCAGTATTGCTCATCATTGTGGGAGTCGTAACAGATCGGGTTGACGGAGGAGATAGAGAAGATCCAAAGAAGAGCGGCTCGTTTCGTCACAGGGTTATTTGGTAGCGTAATAGCGTTACGGAGATGTTTAGCAAACTCCAGTGGCAGACTCAGCAAGAGAGGCGCTCTGCATCGCGGTGTGGCTTGCTGTCCAGGTTTCGAGAGGGCGCGTTTCTGGATGAGGTATTGAACATATGGCTTCCCCCTACTTATACCTCCCGAGGAGATCACGAATATAAAATTAGAGAGATTCGAGCGCGCACGGAGGCTTTCCGGCAGTCGTTCTTGCCGCCAACTATACGCGACTGGAACCGGAAATGGAGGTAATGACAGTGGCACGTAAAGTGCCCTTCCGCCACACACCGTTAGGTGGCTTGCGGAGTATAAATGTAGATGTAGATAACAGCAGTAATTATTATATTTTTATGCAAGGCTACCGGTTTCGGTTTGTTTTTGACCATCTTCAGACCCACATTGAACTATTTATATACAATAGAATTAGAGGGATGTAGTGATATACAAAATACATCTTATGTAACGGATAATAAAAGAAGATATTTTACCCAAGTTGAAGATGGTGCCTGTGAACTGAGCAGGCACTACGCCTCCACGAACGCTAACTGCTAAGGAGAATGATGTAGCGATTGCTTAAATACGCCTTTCTCCCCCACTGTATACCGAATTACATCAGCGATAGCGATTCAGACCCGTAGGACGTCGAACGGTTTTTACAATATAGTATTATAAAAGCTAACAACCGATGAAGCAGTAGGTGCCTTATATAAAACAAATGCTATGCGCAGCATTACGTCAACCTGTTATAAAAATGTATATAAAGGAGATATTCTTTCATAATTGGTTGTGAGAAAATCGATAGCCATCTGTGGGAGTTCATCGTAAGCTCGTAGAGTGTATGGCTGCAAAGTTGGCTAAAGGTTCCCATGGGGACAGCGTGGTCATATTTATATGTGCAATCCAGCAGGAGAGGATCTGAGAGTTGTAACAGTGGCTGGAAGTCACACACATACTGGCATTCAGCTTGAAATGTAGAAATGCATGCAAGCGACGGCATATTGCTCTTGGATCGTAATTCCAGTGAAAATACTGCTTGAGCGACGCCATTATTTATCATCGAGGCGGCGTGGAGGTGACGATGTGCTCGTTTGACAGGGCCGATTTCAAAGCTGCGACACTGACAAGTTGTTGTCAGCAGGTAAGACGACTGTCGTAATATGCGTTGAATCCCCCAGGTGACATTAACCATGTAACTCACAAGATAACAAATGAAATATGCTACCTGATGGAAAAAATATGTAAGTTACATCACCATAAGTCCCCGTAACTGAATGGTCAGCGTGACGGATTGTCAATCCTCTGAGCCCGGGTTCGATTCCCGGATGGGTCGGGGAAATTTCTTCGCCCAGGGACTGGGTGTTGTGCTGTCCTCATCATCACCCTATCATCCTCATCGACTGCAGGTCGCCGAAGTGGGTTCAAGTTGAAAGACCGGCATCCGGCGAAAGGCCTGCCCGACGGGGGCCCTAATCATACGATTAAATAAATAAATCAACATAAGTGTGGCACAAAGTCTCATTTACCCATCAAGGTAGTCAAATGCATAAAGCAATGACCATAAGGAAACTGAAGTTTAAAAAACTGTAAAAACAGTTGTTTACAGTCACACCATAAAACAGGCGTACAAGATGTCCGATGTACAGAAATAGTAGATTACAATACGACGACCATGGACCCATTTACGTTGTCAGAAACGTAAAACAGTTGCATAAGAAGTCGAAAGTTAAACCATACTGTGATCTTAGTTGTTTACAGTTACAAAAATATCAATAAAGATGAAATTACAATTGTCATTTGGACGAATAAAAGAGGAATAAATACGAACTGAGGAAAGATAGCGTTCGCAAGTTAGCCGAGGGCACAATCATCACAGAGTGAGGCACTGTTGACAAACTGGGTCTGTTAAGATACTTCTGAGTAGAAAGTATAAAAACCTGAGAATTGAAGAGTTTAGAAGAAAGGGCACAAAGTTAATAATAATCATTAGGACATTCCCTAAAAAGTAAAAGAATACGAAAGTGAACAGAAGAGCAAGAACGTTCTATAATCATAGAAATATATTCCTCTGAAGTCTAGTTGCTCATTGAGTGTGGATAAGGTTTTATTTTTACAGTCAGCATAAATTTCTGTGTCTTCTAACGTCTTAAGTAACAATATCTTAGGTGCATTTCGAAGAATTTTTAAGTTATTCACTATATACCTTCCTGACTGATTGTGGTAAGTAAGGTGTTTGCCAAATATTGATTTATTAAGAGGTGTATTAGAAGTATATTCCTTGTAACGAGTTGTGAAGTTTCTGCTGGGCCGGCCAATGTACTGTTTGTCGCAATCTTTACATAATATTTTGTAAACACCGGAATTACGGTAGGCATTATTACAGGTCTCAATTGTATGTTTCCGCCTACTCTGCAAAAGGTTGTTACTAGTAAATACTATTGTCAAATTGACGTTCTTGAACAGTTTATTGATTTTACCAGAAATTAGCCACATGTATGTCATTTTTGTAAATTTTCCGTTTGGAGTAGCAAGGTTGTTACCAGATTGTGGCAATTTTTGAAAGGAATAATGAACTTCATTGGGGTTAAAAAACTGGCTTTGGCAATTTGCGCAAAATTTCTTCTTTTATTGTTCGTTACATAAGATGTATTTTCTACATCACTACATCCCTCTAATTGTCTCTATAACAGAATCTCGCTCCAGCTACTGCCGGGTCTGGGTGCTGACGAGTCTTCTCCATTTGGCTCGGTCGTCCCACCACTTTTCTTCCTCCACTTGCTGCCAGGTCACACCTCTCCTTTCTACAGATATTCTCACTCCCATTTTCCACCGTGTTCTTGGGCGCCCTCTAGATCTTTTCCCATCCATCTTTAGTTCTTCCATAATTTTGGGGAGACTCTGCCTGAGCATCCTCTTAACATGCCCATACCATCTTAATCTCTTTTTTTCCATTTCTTCTCTCATACTTACTTGCTTAAGGTCCTTTCTAATCTCTTCATTCCTTACTCTGTCCATTCTGGTTTTTCCCTTAACTGCTCTGAGGAATTTCACTTCCCCTGCTTGCAGTCCCTTTCTGTCATTGTCCATTTTTCTCCACCATTGGTGACAATAGGGAAGTAATAATTCTTATACATAAGGAGATTTGCTTTTTCTGAAACTTCCTTGTTCCCAATCAGGTAATTTATTGTTTGGTAGAAATTGCCTCCCTTCTGTAACCCCCTATTAATTTCGTTAGTTATTCTTCCATCCCTAGATATTTCACTCCCTAAGTAAGTGAAATTTTCTACCACTTTGAGGGGTTCTCCATTCAAGGTA
Source organism: Schistocerca cancellata (assembly GCF_023864275.1). Lineage (NCBI taxonomy): Eukaryota > Metazoa > Arthropoda > Insecta > Orthoptera > Acrididae > Schistocerca > Schistocerca cancellata. The sequence goes on from NC_064631.1 coordinate 412,971,007, forward strand.
ATATTTCCGTTGATCCCTTTCTCTTTTCCAAATACCATTACTTCACTGTTATCTTTATTTATTTTTAATCTATACATTTTCATTATTCCCTTCCACGCATCAAGCGGTAACTGTAAATGTACTAATTGTATTGTATGTAAATACTTCAGTGTGGGTCTGAAGATGATCTAAAAGAGACCGAAACCGGTGACCTTATATAAAAAATAAAAATAAAAGTTTATTGCTATTGTAACTTTTATATTCAATTTTAAATAATAACTAAACCGCTGTACTCCAGGTAGATATGTTCTCAAAAAATACGAAGGTTTTAATAAGTAATGCAACATTTTTTCCTGAAAGGAGATTCGCTTTATTGAGAATTCCAGTTCACCATATTAATCCCCAGTCGTTTGGATGCAAAACCTCATTTATCTGCGTTCAGTACGCCGCTTTACTGGGAGGACGTGAAAGCCCGCTTGGTACCTCTCTGCTGGTCGAAGATGGAGCCAAAGTCTTGCTGCACGGACCGCCTCCCCACCATCACCCGCACTGTAGGATAAATGAGGAAGGACGTTCCAATGAAGTTTTGTGAGCTCCTCTCAGGTGCGCAGACTTGTGTGAGGCCTTGGGTTGCCATGTAGAAGGAGAAGTTTGTTTGCAATTATTGGTGACGAGCAAGATGAGGTTGTTTCTTCAATTTCATGAGGGTAGTGCTATAGACACCCAGCTCAATGGTTGCACTATGATGAAGACATCAAACAGAATAACCCCTTCAGAGTCGTAGAACATTTACCAACTGAGGATGCGGCTTTATTTGGAGGAGAAGTGGTGTGACGCCACCCCACGAATTGCCATTTTCCTTCCAGTTCGAAATGAGGAAACCATCTTTCACCGTCGTTCACGATGTTCGATAAAAGCTTGTTACGAATAGCCTTGTGAGGCACAAGCAATTACACTCCAATGGTCCTTCGTTGCTCTTTATGGTCTTCTGTTTGACACCAACGCCTTTGAGTACCCAACAATAACTTCTTTAACGCCCCTGGTCCTTATTACACTACAGTACCCCAGTGATAGACATAGGACTATGCTAACCTTTTACGAGGATAGCTAACACTAGTTTCAAGAATCATGAAAGAAGGTTGTATTCATGGAAGAATCCTGGAGATACTAGAGGGTATCAGATAGATTATATAATTGTAAGATAGAGATATAGGAACCAGGTTTTAAATTGTAAGACATTTCCAGGGGCAGATGTGGACTCTGACCACAATCTATTGGTTATGAACTGTAGATTAAAACTGAAGACACTGCAAAAAAGTGGGAATTTAAGGAGATGGGACCTGACTAAACCAGAGGTTGTACAGAGTTTCAGGGAGAGCATAAGGGAACAATTGACAGGAATGGAGGAAAGAAATACAGTAGAAGAAGAATGGGTAGCTCTGAGGGATGAAGTAGTGAAGGCAGCAGAGGATCAAGTAGGTAAAAAGACGAGGGCTAGTAGAAATCCTTGGGTAACAGAAGAAATATTGAATTTAATTGATGAAAGGAGAAAATATAAAAAAATATAAAAACGCAGTAAATGAAGCAGGCAAAAGGGAATACAAACGTCTCAAAAATGAAATCGACAGGAAGTGCAAAAGGGCTAAGCAGGGATGGCTAGAGGACAAATGTAAGGATGTAGAAGCTTATCTCACGAGGGGTAAGATAGATACTGCCTACAGGAAAATTAAAAAGACCTTTGGAGAAAAGAGAGCCGCTTGTATGGATATCAAGAGCTCAGATGGAAACCCAGTTCTAAACAAAGAAGGGAAAGCAGGAAGGTGGAACGAGCATATAGAGGGTTTATACAAGGGCGATGTACTTGAGGACAATATTATGGAAATGGAAGAGGATGTAGATGAAGATGAAATGGGAGATACGATACTGCGTGAAGAGTTTGACAGAGCACTGAAAAACCTGAGTCGAAACGAGGCCCGGGAGTAGACAACATTCCATTGGAACTACTGACGGCCTTGGGAGAGCCAGTCCTGACAAAACTCTACCATCTGGTGAGCAAGATGTATGTGACAGGCGAAATACCCTCAGACTTCAAGAAGAATATAATAATTCCAATTCCAAAGAAAGCAAGTGTTCACAGATGTGAAAATTACCGAACTATCAGTATAATAAGTCACAGCTGCAAAATACTAACGCGAATTCTTTACAGACGATTGGAAAAACTGGTAGAAGCCTATCTCGGCGAAGATCAGTTTGGATTCCGCAGAAATGTTGGAACACGTGAGGCAATACTGACCCCACGACTTATCTTAGAAAATAGATTAAGGAAAGGCAAACCTACATTTCTATCATTTGTAGACTTAGAGAAAGCTTTTGACAATGTTGACTGGAATACTCTCTTTCAAATTCTAAAGGTGGCAGGTGTAAAATACAGGGAGCGAAAGGCCATTTACAATTTGTACAGAGACCAGATGGCAGTTATAAGAGTCGAGGGCATGAAAGGGAAGCAGCGGTTGGGAAGGGAATGAGACAGGGTTGTAGCCTGTCCCCGATGTTATTCAATCTGTATATTGAGCAAGCAGTAGCGGAAACAAAAGAAAAATTCGGAGTAGGTATTAAAGTCCATGGAGAAGAAATAAAAACGTTGAGGTTCGCCGATAACATTGTAATTCTGTCAGAAACTGCAAAGGACTTGGAAAAGCAGTTGAACAGAATGGACAGTGTCTTGAAAGGAGGATATAAGATGAACATCAACAAAAGCAAAACGAGGATAACGGAATGTAGTCGAATTAAGTCGGGTGATGCTGAGGGAATTATATTAGGAAATGAGACACTTAAAGTAGTAAAGGAGTTTTGCTATTTGGAGAGCAAAATAACTGGTGATGGTCGAAGTAGAGAGGATATAAAACGTAGACTGGCAATTTCAAGGAAAGCGTTTCTGAAGAAGAGAAATTTGTTAACATCGCGTTTAGATTTAAAAGTCAGGAAGTCGTTTCTGAAAGTTTTTGTATGGAGTGTAGCCATGTATGGAAGTGAAACATGGACGAAAACTAGTTTGGACAAGAAGAGAATAGAAGCTTTCGAAATGTGGTGCTACAGAAGAATGCTGAAGATTAGATGGGTAGATCACATAACTGATGAGGAAGTATTGAACAGAATTGGGGAGAAGAGGAGTTTGTGGCACAACTTGACAAGAAGGAGGGACCGGTTGTTAGGACATGTTCTGAGGCATCAAGGGATCACAAATTTAGCATTGGAGGGCAGCGTGGAGAGTAAAAATCGTAGAGGGAGACCTTGAGAGTAATACACTAAGCAGATTCAGAAGAATGTAGGTTGCACTAAGTACAGGGAGATGAAGAAGCTTGCACAGGATAGAGTAACATGGAGAGCTGCATCGAACCAGTCTCAGGACTTAAGACAACAACAACAGTTACAAAGTTTAGTAAAGTGCACTAATTATTTTCAGATTTTCTCTGCAGCTTTTCCATTATTATAAATCTATATATGATCAACACTAACAGCGACTTTAGTGGCTTGTAAGATAATACAGTTGATAATAATGGTCGTATGCTGCGAGCTAAGATTCCAATGTTCCTCTTCGTCGAAATCTCTTGGCTCAAACTCGTCTAGGGGTTGAACCGCACGTGTCGCAGTATACGCACTAAATTAGACACTTGTGACCCTTTGGCTAAACTGTCTGGCTGATGGCAAGTTTGCGAAATACAAAGTTAATATAACATATAATAACGCTAATAACAATATCGGGAACTAAATTAACGACCCATAAATGTTGTAGGCCACACAGTTGCGTTTTCTTTAGAATAATGTTTATTCATAAACCAAACTAATAGCGAAAGTGGTCGTATTTAAAGTTACTGTTTCACTCGAGCGCAAATCGATTTGACACAATTCGATCATTCACAATATCATCACGAAATACAAGTTATCTACGTGAAAAGTTAGAGTTCACACCAGGCGCGCGGCTGCTCACCGCTCAGAGACTGAGACCCGCGATACCACACAAAGCGAAATTTTCTAAGTCGTTTCACTTCCCAGCTACTTAAAGACCGCTGTCCGCTTCCGTGTCTGCATCCGAACTGTCACCTTTGGTGTCTCTAGCCGAGCTCTCCTCTTTGGTGTCTCGACCAGAACTGTCCGCTTTCGCGTCTTCACCAGCACTCCCTCTGCCCGTCCCCGGCCTGGTTTCCCGCGCGCCGAATTTGCTCTCTCAACTGACTAGGGCAGTTACCTTTCCTGAAGTCGTCCATCTGATTGGCTACAGCTTATTCTACATTATTTTACATTTTAACATATTTAAATAATCAAAGCTTGACATCTTTCACGTTCTAAATAAAGTAACAATAATATCCATTACATAATAAACGTTAAATTCTTTTACATGAGACCAATACAATTTCCTTCTTAACTTTGAATGTCACCGCCAGTAGCCTTGCACCAATGTGCTTTCAGATAAATGAATAAAGAACAAGAGTAACTATTACGCACTAAACTTTACAACAAATGTTTTATTACTTAATGATTAAATAAGGTGTCATGCTGTCATTTTTGAATGTGTTTTATGTGGAGAAAATGATCTGATGCTTAATTGAAAATACTGGTAATTTAAATTTATTATACCTTTTAAACAAATAAAGTTACAAAACTGATATTTACAACGTTTGTCATTTTAATGAAGAGGCTCTATATGTAATGCCGATCGTTAAGATCGACCAAAGTGTTCAGATTTTACCATTCAGGTATTTGTTAAAAACTTGTTAATTTCACTTTAACAGTAAATCCTGAAATATTACAGATATGATCAACATTCTAGGTTTATTGCGATCACCATGAAAATTCATGGAGCATAGCAGATTAAAATTATTGCGGCTTCATTCCCTGACTTACCACAGAATTAAATAGTTTTCATAAACGTTTCCCTTCATGGCCGCCACATTTAACACTGCTTCTTCTCCTTGACCACAAAAGCCTTCTACTGGGTTTCCCTATCACGCAGGTTCTCGTCTGTCTCACTCGCACAATACAGCGCTTAGGCCTCAACAGGCAAAAGAGTTCCCCCATCTCGTGCTGAATCTGCGCCTTTTTGTGGCATACTGTCCAGGACGACACGGTTTGTTTCACAACTCCTGAAAGCTGACTCTTTCAGCTATAGCCTTAAATGAGAGTGAAATGCTCGTTAACTCACAATGCCCTGACTAATTTATAAATTGGGAACTTTAGTTACATTACAGTATAGATGTGTGACAGTATAGTATTAGTTGGTGAGTAGAACATTTCACTATCGCAAACAGGACAAAAACAACAGACCAGACACTGACGTAGAACATGTTTTAGCACTTGGATGCATTTTTTTGTGTTAATTTCTACCTTTTGGCACCAGTATATGTATAAACACTTACTTCATTTAAAAAATATATGAATACAGATGTCCCATAGCAATAAAACTTCGATGTTATCCTGTAAATTGACCCTATTAAATTGTAAGCTTACTGGAGTCGCAAGCAGAGATGAGGTCGATCAGAGTGGTAGGGCGTCGAGGCAAGAGCGGTAATATGATCCAGGCCGATTTTACCAGAGCGTGGTTCTCCGTGTGCTTATAGAGCCCGCAGGTTGTGAGTCTGCTTTGGCGTGGCTTAAACTTATTTGAACGTGTATCTGTTACGAGAGCGTATGCCGACTGCTATTGCTATGATACCCAGAGGCAACTGTGCACTATCTGGATGAGCCGCACTTTGCATGAGTCGGAAACTGCTGGGTGTGGCCTGCGTGAAGTTCGATCTAGAGTTGTGTGGTGGCAGGTGTCATGGTTCTGGTATTGATATAAACCTCACTCTTCCCCCACCACCCGCCCACAAAATGCCCCACTGTTATGGTGTGCTTTGAGGGGTCATGGGACCGACGGAGAGGCCAGGGCTGGAGACAGTGTGATAAAGTTGGACCAGGAGCTGGGTCCAGATATGAGTGACCTGCAGTCCAGCGTTGGCAGCGCGGCCCACTGAAAAAACCAGGGGGAAATACCGGAGGGAGAATGTGCCTCCTGCCGTTCCTGGTGTGAGAACTCCTCTCAATGGCGACTGTGGCTGTGATGTGGGAGACCTGCAGGCGGTGTTGGGCAGCTGAAACGAAACACACCTTGGACTATTGCTGGGAGAGAAAATATCCGCTTCACTAGGCCCTGGAATAGCTAATTCCAGTCTTTGTGATGATGGTGTCCCGATTTCTCCAGAATAACATTGTTTGCTCTGCCCCAAGACCTGACGACAATCCCAGTTTGCCACGAATGATCACTATTTATAGCATTGAAATAATCTTTAGCACTGTTCTGGAATTACGAGGGACAGAGAGGAATGTGTGGGGATCATGAAGCGTAACAGATGCAGTGTAGTCTGATGAGACTTGCAATGCTGAAGTTCAGTGGACAAGATATCTCCCCGAGGCGTTGTACCGTGTGTCGATAAGAATAGAAACAGAAGGTCTAAATTGGAATGGGACAACCTTAATTTCGACATTTGCATCTTGAAAGTGAGCATGAAGTTTTCTGCTGCACTATTGCAGTATGATGAGAAGGGGTGATCTGATGTGGGTGATGCCGGTGGCAAAGTCTCTTACAGTCATTTGTGGGCGATTACGCGATACAAGAATGGTTAGCAATCGTCTTGGCAGGATATCGTTGATAAAGCCTGAATCGTCCTGGCTGATGCTGTGGAAGTCACAGTTACCACAAAAGGAAGTTTGGAAAAAGCGCTTACTTTGATAAGCCATGTCGAACCCAAAAACGTCCCCCGAAATCGATGTGAAGTCGTTGGCATATGGTCTCCAGACAGGACCAGATGAAAAATTGCTTATGAGGAAGTGGCTGCTTCGTGTGGTCACGTGTTCAGTGTCCCTGTCTGTCCCTAGTCACATTCAGTGCCGCCTGGGCCAAAAGCCTCTTTACAGACAATGCTCTAGTATCCTTAATGAAGCAATTCCAACGTCTACTGCTGAAAACATTCAGGAATCGGGACATTTGATCTGTTTGTTTGGGATGTGTTAGAGCATAATTCTCCTTTGGACTGAAAATGCACTCGGAAAATCAACACTAAATGGTCTCATGGAAACTGCTACTTATCTATGACTCACCTTGCCTGAATAAACTGGCAAAGTGGCCTGCGGCTATGGTAATTCGATGGAGGTTAGTCGGAGAGGTAGCCACTGTGCCTTCATTGATCTGCTCAGTGTGGAAGCCAGATTCCCCAGAAGAATCAAATTCGAATCTGACTCGGCTGGAAGATGAGATAACGTATCCATGTGGGCGCTGTGTGGTATTTAGCGATAAAGAATTTCAAAATTTTAATTGACAAAAAAAATCGTCCATAATGATACTGACGGAACTTACTGCTGCCATAAACGATTTCCAGTGCCTTCAAATGATTATAGTTCCCCTAAGATTCGCCAAGTAATTTCCATGCGAATGGAATTGGGCGGTTTGTGGCGCCGATCTTGTAGAATCGCACCGACCTAATGCCGCAGGAAGAGGCACCCACTTTGAAGACCACAGGTTTTGCAGGGTCAAAGTGAAGAGGAGTCGGCATATATCACTAAACAAGATGAGTCGCCCAGATGAAATGAACCTTTATCCATCTGAGAGCATGTAACGGTGTTTCGATCTGGGCAGCGTTATGTATGAATCGAAGATAATAACGAATATTACCGACGACATCCGCTGCCTGGAGCGATCTTTATGGAAACGGAGCTATCGAGTAGCCTGCAAGTGTTTGGCGGGAGGGTGAACTTGATTGGAGTAGATGATGTGGCCGCGATGTGCTATTTAGGTACAGAAGAACCGCATTTCTCCTTGTTGCATCTGATTCCAATGAGAGTTTGGAAGAGGCGTTCTAGGTTTTGGAGGTGCTCATCTGAATTACATGCAAAGATGAATAAGTCACCCAAATAAATGGAGCATGCAGCGACATTCGACATCAATAGCCCTAAAAACAGTTGGAAGATGCCAAAAGCAGAAGCGCTGACAAAGGGTAGATCCTTATATTGGAACAGCCTGACATGTGTATTGACGTCGGGAAACGATGTCATCCCTTCTTCCGATGGGTGTTGCAGTCAGGCATCCTTGAAATCTATCTCTGAGAAGAAGACGCCCCCTTGTAATTTGTTCAGGGAGAGGAAGCGGATATGAATACATGACAGTCTGTGCATCGATTGTGGACTTAAAACTTGAGCAAAGGTGGAGTTTCCCTTTGGATTTTTTGCAGAGGACGAGGGTGATGCCTACTAACTGGCGGCGACTGGCGTGATAACCTCCAGTTCCTGGATCCATCTGACCTCTTCTGTAACCTCTCCCAAACTGCGTGGGGCACAATATGTATTGAAGAATCGTGGCTGTGTGGTTTCTTTCAAGGTAATGTGTGCCATAACGAGAGAGTCTCCAAAAGGCTGACGGTATTTGTTACATAGTTTTCCGCTGCTGACGAAGGAGATTTAAGAATTGGTCGTTGCGACATTGTCCGATATGGAGAAGCCGTAAATGTCAAAGCTGTTGATGCCAAAAATGTTAGGACCGTCGTAAGAACGAAACAAGTTACTGGATTTATCTTGAGTCTAGTGCTGTATTGCATCTGTAGAAGACATGTTCCGAGGATGGCGATAGATACCTGTTGTATGTGGCGAGGTCCTACTTTGGAGCGTGTAGCCGTGAAGAGCCGGGATTTTCTAACTAGCACCTGTTCTTCAGTGTAATGGATGCCCCAGTATTCAGCTGGAATTTAGCACCCTAGTTCTGAACCGACAGCTGAATTGAAAGTGTCTCTGGCTCACGTACAAGCACAGAAGGACGCGAGGGGCGACCGACCACACGTGAGGTTTGTTTCTTAGTGGACATGCAGTCGTAGGTACGAAATGGCAATGGCTCATCGGAAGAGAAAGGTTCAGGGGCTCATCAATGTCGACGTCGACCTGATGGGTGCTCATTGCTTCACAACAATAATTGGTCGCCGAATTATTCAAATCATTCAAATGGCTCTAAGCACTATGAGACTTAACATCTGAGATCATCAGTCCCCTAGACTTAGAGTACTTAAGCCTAACTAACCTAAGGACACAACACACATCCGTGCCCGAGGCAGGATTCAAACTTGCGACGGTAGCAGCAGCGCAGTTCCGGAGTGAAGCGCCTAGAACCACTCGACCACAGCGGTCGACTCATGGAACTATATCGGCACTAAAATTTCTTTGAGAAAACGTTACGAATATGAACAATCTTTTACAAAACGGACGTTTGGTTCGACGAAAACAGCAAGTGCCTCTGTCATGAGAGATGTGGCACACAGGGTAGGCCTGTAATTTGCCGCCAATATATGGCTGTTACGGGCGCGCCGCAGGTTGTTTACGGTGTCCAGTAGGCTCAGAGACCTCGCGTTGGGAAGACTTACAGGTATTAACAGCGGCTGTCACAGATAGCGACATTTTCGGCTCTGCAGCGTCGAACAGTTCCTGTCCCTCCGTTGCCGGCCGCGGTGGCCGAGCGGTTCTAGGCGCTTCAGTCCGGAACCGCGCGACTGCTACGGTCGCAGGTTCGAATCCTGCCTGGGGCATGAATGTGTGTGATGTCCCTAGGTTAGTTAGGTTTAAGTAGTTCTAAGTTCTAGGGGACTGATGACCTCAGATGTTAAGTCCCGTAGTGCTCAGAGCCATTTGAACCATTTTTTGTCCCTCCATTACGTAAATGACAATGTGAGGCTCTACAATTCAAGGACTTTGTAAGTTTCGAATGGGTAACGTTATGTCTATAACGTACCGCAAAATGGCACCAGTGAATGACTAACCTCAGGTACATTCAAATTTGCGTGGGCGATCATGCCTCGTAGCTCCACGAGCCACTCCCTAAAAGACTGGGTAGGTTGGCGCTTAGTTCAGGAAAACTCACCTCAGACAGCGGCAACCATCATCTGGGAATCGAAATACGTATGTAGAGCTACAGTGACCTAGTACAGGCTGAGTATTGGGGGAAACTTGATGCAAATGCGCAAGATGTCGGCGTGAACCCAAGAAAAATTATGATTCACCCGTAATCGTGTAGGCCGAAAGTATTGAAACAATTTCAGCTTCTATTCGACACACACCTTTGCGGGAGCATCGAATTTACAGAAAGGTGGTGCCAACGGGTGTCTGCTGTCATAGTCATCATGCCCAGTGACGCGTTGAAGATTGACTCGTTGCATCAGTTGTCGGTCCTCCAATAGCAGTTTAATCGTCTCCAACAGTTGTGTGAATTGCGTTGTCTGACGTTTAAGGTCGCGTAACAAAACAGATTCCTTATCCTAAGGTTATACACGATCCACACATGAAACAAAAACAATGCGCTTAAGAGCCCCCTTGGGAGGTGATGAGTTACATAAATGAGAATTGAGAGTGTGACACTTCTCCTCCAGCTATACACGCAGCGTAACGGAAATAACTGATTACTTTCTCTGAAACCCTGCAATTATCACCTATTGCGATGATTAAGTATCAAATGTGGCTCAAATGTGCGTACAACTTTCTTCTATAATGGAGCAAAAACGTGGTACCCTGTGACGTCACCCTGGAGCTCGACGGCGCTTGAAAATCAAGGTATCGGCTTGCGAAAGAAGCCTGCAGCTCAGAAGTTCACGCGACATGTAATATGAGTTTTTGATGTCCTATTGGAACCAGATCTCACCACAATTCTCCCAAATGTCACTGTGAAGTGTCACGTTTCACCGCTTCTTTTGACGGCTCTGCCGTGTAGGTATGAACCGCGAGGCCCAGCATGACATCATGCAGTTTTCCTATCTCTGGCCGAGGAAAGCGTTCCACATCCACGGCAACTCAGAATCGGCACGAAAAGGCTGCAAGGGGTGCTACAAAGGGCGTCAATGAAACCACCCCTTTCCCGGCGTTTAGTTGCACATATTTCGGGCATTTTGATCCTTCTCTAGGACGTACTGAGGCTGCATCCGTAACGAAAGTGATTGCACCCATCTGGAGCACAGACTGACCGCTATTTTTGCTCTCGCGTACCGGTTGTAACCACTAGGGTACGTTCAAAACCATTCGACGAAATGCAGCAGATGGTGTTTATGCTCCTTAGGAATTCCTGTTTTGTGGTCACTGGGCGATGCGACTTTGAGACATGTATGAATAAAACGACAAAAGGCCCCTCTAAGATCCCCCAGGTCGGCAAAAGCCTCGACGGCACCCGCTTATCTTCTTTGAGAATTTTAAAAATGCACCCGTTCTGAAGACATCCTAGGCCCTTGCAGACCGGCACCATCTTTGATACACTGTAATTCAAATGGTTCAAATGGCTCTGAGCACTATGAGACTTAACTTCTGAGGTCATCAGTCGCCAAGAACTTAAAACTAATTAAGCCTAACTAACCTAAGGACATTACACACCTCCATGCCCGAAGAAGGATTCGAACCTGCGACCGTAGCGGTCACGCGGTTCCACACTGAAGTGCTTTTAACCGCACGGCCACACCGGCCGGCTACACTGTAATTCCGGATGACATAGTGTCAGGGGCAAAAGCAGCACTGTAGCTACAAAAGACCAGCAGGGTAGCCCGCGTGCAAGCGCCTGGTACTGTCATCACAGGTCCTGTCTGTACAGGTGAATTATTAAAATTCTAAGTAATTGTGGGAGCGTGCTACCTAGTGTTCTGCCGAGTTTGAGAATAACTTATAGGTCACAGGTATTAAAGAAATTCCCTTGTAGTTAGCAGGTTCCGTCTTACCGCCTTCCTTGTGTATAGGATGTATTAGTTCCGATGTTCAACCTTCTGGAAGCTGTTCTTCTTCACAGATTTTTCGTATAATTTGTGTTAGTTCTTCTAATAATGTTCTTAACCTCTTCTATAGGTGGTGGTTTCGAGTCGGGGTTTGGTTCTTTCTCATTGTAATTGAATGTCTCGGATGGCGCTTCACGATTCAGGAGGTCTTCAAAGTATTACGCCAAGATCTGATTGCTTTCCATGTCTCCTTACACTGATTTCCTTCTTTATTCTTAAAGCCGAAGTTTGGAGAATCATATCTACTTATGTTGGTCCTGAATGTTCTATAGAAATAGCACATGTTGTTCTCCCGGAAGTATTATTCTATATGAGTTAAACGCTCTTGCAAATACACTCCTGGAAATGGAAAAAAGAACACATTGACACCGGTGTGTCAGACCCACCATACTTGCTCCGGATACTGCGAGAGGGCTGTACAAGCAATGATCACACGCACGGCACAGCGGACACACCAGGAACCGCGGTGTTGGCCGTCGAATGGCGCTAGCTGCGCAGCATTTGTGCACCGCCGCCGTCAGTGTCAGCCAGTTTGCCGTGGCATACGGAGCTCCATCGCAGTCTTTAACACTGGTAGCATGCCGCGACAGCGTGGACGTGAACCGTATGTGCAGTTGACGGACTTTGAGCGAGGGCGTATAGTGGGCATGCGGGACGCCGGGTGGACGTACCGCCGAATTGCTCAACACGTGGGCGTGAGGTCTCCACAGTACATCGATGTTGTCGCCAGTGGTCGGCGGAAGGTGCACGTGCCCGTCGACCTGGGACCGGACCGCAGCGACGCACGGATGCACGCCAAGACCGTAGGATCCTACGCAGTGCCGTAGGGGACCGCACCGCCACTTCCCAGCAAATTAGGGACACTGTTGCTCCTGGGGTATCGGCGAGGACCATTCGCAACCGTCTCCATGAAGCTGGGCTACGGTCCCGCACACCGTTAGGCCGTCTTCCGCTCACGCCCCAACATCGTGCAGCCCGCCTCCAGTGGTGTCGCGACAGGCGTGAATGGAGGGACGAATGGAGACGTGTCGTCTTCAGCGATGAGAGTCGCTTCTGCCTTGGTGCCAATGTTGGTCGTATGCGTGTTTGGCGCCGTGCAGGTGAGCGCCACAATCAGGACTGCATACGACCGAGGCACACAGGGCCAACACCCGCCATCATGGTGTGGGGAGCGATCTCCTACACTGGCCGTACACCACTGGTGATCGTCGAGGGGACACTGAATAGTGCACGGTACATCCAAACCGTCATCGAACCCATCGTTCTACCATTCCTAGACCGGCAAGGGAACTTGCTGTTCCGACAGGACAATGCACGTCCGCATGTATCCCGTGTCACCCAACGTGCTCTAGAAGGTGTAAGTCAACTACCCTGGCCAGCAAGATCTCCGGATCTGTCCCCCATTGAGCATGTTTGGGACTGGATGAAGCGTCGTCTCACGCGGTCTGCACGTCCAGCACGAACGCTGGTCCAACTGAGGCGCCAGGTGGAAATGGCATGGCAAGCCGTTCCACAGGACTACATCCAGCATCTCTACGATCGTCTCCATGGGAGAATAGCAGCCTGCATTGCTGCGAAAGGTGGATATACACTGTACTAGTGCCACCATTGTGCATGCTGTGTTGCCTGTGTCTATGTGCCTGTGGTTCTGTCAGTGTGATCATGTGATGTATCTGGCCCCAGGAATGTGTCAATAAAGTTTCCCCTTCCTGGGACAATGAATTCACGGTGTTCTTATTTCAATTTCCAGGAGTGTATTTCCTCTTGAGATTTCTGATAGTTCTAGTAGTGGTTTTCCTCACTTCTTTGAAGTTCTTTAGATTTTCTGGTGTTTTATGAGAGCATTAACCAACCCACGCTTTCCGACGGTTCTCGATTTCTTTATCTTCTTCTGCCGCCCACCATGCATGTTTCTTCCTCTTCTCCAGGAGAACTGTATCCTTTTCGCTGTCAATCAGCGCATCTTTCAAGTGTTCCCAGCCATGATAGTTCTTCTGTATCAAGCTCGCCTCAGTATCGTAGCCAGTTCTAAGAGTTTCTGTATCATACCTTACAATACGTGTAGTGTTTTTAGTCTTATGGGTTCTTGGTAGAATTTTGACCTTTATTTTGGATAGAAAGTGATCTAAGTCTCAATTTGCACCCCTGAGGGCTTTGACATTTTGAATTTCCTTCTCTGCATGTCTTGATATCGCTGCATGGTCAAGCTGAAACTCTCCTAGTAATGGATTGGAAAATATCCGTGTTTTGTTTCCTTGGAAGGCGTTTAAAAGCTGTTGATTTCATTTTCAGGTCAAAATTCTTACAAATTTCCATTAGGTGTTCGCCATTCCGATTCGTTCCGTTGTGGGGTGGATAGTTCTCAGTTATGTTTCTGAACTTCCTCTCTTTCCCAGGCTGAGCACTGAAGTCTCCAAGTAGTATGATAACTTAATTAGTTGGAATCTTGGATAGTGTTTCCTCCAGGTCTTCCCCAAATTCTTCTACTTTCTCTGGGTTGGTTCCATTAGTCTCATTTGTGCGAGTTTGTACATTGTGCATGGTATAAATCTAAATTGCTCAGCTAAAGGTAAGTGCGGGAAGTGTACTGTTTCTGGAGCTGAAGTTAGTGTTGGCTCCCAGGATTGGTTTATTGATTATAAAGCCTCTGCCCAGTTGAGGTACGTTCTTCATTACTCTCTTGCCAGATTTTCCCTTCAGAATGTGATATCCTTCCGATTCTAATGCTGCTTTATCTGTATATCTAGTTTCTTGTAATGCAGTTGTAAAATGTAAAAAAATTGTAACTTAATTTTTGCTACTCCCTGTATTTAAAAAATAGTGACAAGTGCATAGACATGGCGGTTGAGTAAGTAAATCTGCATAAACATCTACATGGGTACTCTGAAAATCACATTTAAGTTCCTGGTAGAGGACGCATAGAACCTCATTCGCAATAGTCTCTATTATTCCAGTCTCAAACAGCGCGTGGAAGAAACGAACAGCTATAGCTTTCCGCACGAGCTCTGATTTCGCTTATTTTATTATGATGATTGTTTCTCTCTATGTAGGTCGGCGCCAACAAAATATTTTCGCATCCCGATGAGAAAGTTGGTGATTGAAATTTCGTGAGAAGATCCCAACGCAGCGAAAAATGCCTTTGTTTTAATGATGTCCACCCCAAATCCTGTTTCATGCCAGTGACACTCTCCCCTATTTCGCGACAATACGAAACGCCCTGCTTTTCTTTGAACTTTCTCGATGTACTCCGTCAGTCCTATCTGGTAAGGATTCCAGACCGCGCAGCAGTGCTCAAAAGAGAGGAGGAACAAGCGTAGTGTAGGCAGTCTCTCTAGTAGATCTGTTATATATTCTAAGTGTTCTGCCAATAAAACGCAGTCTTTCGTTTGGCTTCCCCACAACACATTCTACTTGCTCTTTCCAATTTAACTTGTTGATAAGTGTAATTTCTAGGTACTTAGTTCAAATTCTTCAATTCCGTATGTGGCATATAGAAACCCAATGCTTAACACTATTTGTTAAACACAGTCTTGGTTCAATTTTAGTTTTTTAGTTTTCAACTACGCGTTTCGCCTTATTTAGGCATCTTCAGGTTATCTTAATTTGGTATTTCTTAGAAAGATCCTTTAGTCAGTGTAGCCAAAGGGCATCGTCGAATATACCAGGCTAACATCACCTTCGTTAAACTCAGTAAAAACGTTTCTCGCTCCTGTGAACGGGAACGCGTTATGCAGATCTTGGTGTCACTCGCGTCCATCTAGAAAAGTTTTACTGAGTTAATCGAAGGCGATGTTAGCCTGATATATTCGACGATGCCCTTTGGCTACACTGACTAAAAGATCCTTCTATGAAATACCAAATTAAGATATCCTGAAGATGCCTAAATAACGCAAAACGCGTATTTGAAAAATAAAATTGCAACCAAGACTGTTTTTAACCAATACTGTACTTAGTTGAAATTACGGCCTTTAGATTTGATTGATTTATCGTGAAATCGTTTTAGCACTCATGCGAATGACCTCACACATTTAATTATTTAGGGTCAATTGCCAGTTTTCGCCCCATACCGACGTCTTTTCTAAAACGTTTTGCAACTTGTTTTGATCTTCTAATGACTTTACTAGACGATAAACGACAGCATCATCTGCAAACAACCTAACATGTCTGCTCAAATTGTGTCCTAAATCCTTTATGTAGGTAAGGAAAAGTGGAGGGGTTATAACACTACCTCTGGGAACGCAAGAAATCACTTCTGTTTTACTCGATGACTTTCCATCAATCACTGGAAACGAATGCTTTTCACGAACTGTTATTTCATACGACAGTGATACAGACAAGAGCCTCGCTCCAACTGGTCCGCTACTGAGCGATACGATCCTCTCCGTGGTCGAGCGGTGGCCGTTTATAGAGGATCCGATAAGCCGTTAACCTGCAGCTATCAACGAGCGCTCCGTATCCGACATTAATTCACCAGAGCTAGACTCGCCAGTGGAAGTGGTGAGTTGTGGCTGCTACGCGTGGCAAGTGTGACTATTGAAAACAAGCTGTACATACGTTTAATAGGTTTTTGGGTAGAACAGTGGTGGAAGTGGGGGGGGGGGGGTGTTGAGGGGTGAGGGGACAACTCGGTAGGTAGATGGATAGGACTTGGGTGGGTGGGGGGGGGGGGGTATGGCAGAAGCTATTCTGTAGAAACACACTGTGCTTTATTGATTATTTTGTATAAAAATTTCATTGCTTTGTGGTGGCACAAAATTTTGAAAATAGCCATACAGGAATTCCCTCTGAGAACTCTCCCTCTACAGTGTTTACAGGTTCTACAGTTACATAATTTGGCACAGGGGGTGAACAGGAGTGTACAATGAGCTGACAAAGATCATGGTATACCGATAACCATATATACAGTTATCGGTAGTATTGCGTACACTAGGCATAATAGGGCAGTGCATTGGCGGAACTGTCATACGTCCTCAGATGATGCGCCTAAAATGGTTTCCGACGTGATTACGGCCACACGACGGAAATTAACATACTTCGAAGGGTAGTAGTTTGACATAGACGCATGAGACATTCCATTTAGAAAATCGTTAGTAAATTCAGTTTTCAGAGATCCTAGGGAATTCTGAGATCCACATTGTCATTAATGTCACACGAATACTAAATCTGAGGCATTACCACTCACAACGAACAACGCAGTGGCCAACAGACTTCACTTAATGACCAAGTACAGAGGCGTTTATGTAGAATTGTCAGTGCTAACAGACAAGCAGCACTGTATGAAACAACCGCCAAAATCACTGTTGGAGGTACGACGAAAGTATCCGTCAGGTCAGTGCCGCCAATTTTGGCGTTAATGGACTACGGTAGTGCGTTTGCTAACAGCTCGATAAGATAGTGCCTTTGCTAACAACTTGACATGGTCTCCAGTGCCTCTCCTAGGCTCGTGTTCATATAAGTTGGACCGTAGACGACCGAAAAATCTTAGCCTGGTCAGATGAATCCCCAGATTTCAGATGGTAACAGCTGACGGTAGGTAAAGATTTAAAACTGTGATAAGGTCTTATAAGACCATAGTGCTGAGTACATCAGTCTCTAATCCTACACTCTACTTAATCTAACTTAAACTAAATTACGCTATGGGCAACACACACATCCATGCCCGAGGAAGGATTGGAATCTCCGACGGCGCGAACTGCACGGACCATGAGAAGGCGCCCTAGATCGCGCGGCTACCACGCGCGGCGGTGACGGTAGGGTTCGAATATAGTGCATAGACGCAAGTTGTCAACAAGGCATTGTGGAAGCTACTGGGGGCTTCCATAATGGTGTGGGATGTATTTGTATGGAACGGACTGGGTACTCCGGTCGAGCCGGCTGGTGTGGCCGAGCGGTTCTAGGCGCTTCAGTCTGGAACCTCGAGACCGCTACGGTCGCAGGTTCGAATCCTGGCTCGCGTATGGATGTGTGTGATGTCCTTAGGTTAGTTAAGTTTAAGTAGTTCTAAGTTCTAGGGGACTGATGACCTCAGATGTTAAGTCCCATAGTGCTAAGAGCCATTTGAACCTTCTTTTTATTTTACTCCGGTCGAAATGAACCGATCATTGACCGTAAATGATAATGTTCGGCTACTTGGAGGTCGTTAACAATCATTCACGGACTTCGTGTTCTCAAATTACGATGGAAATTTTATTGATGAAAATGGACCCTGCCACCTGAAGACAATTGCTTTGAAGAACAATGTGGGCAGTTTGGGCGAATGATTTGGCTATCCATATCGCCCGACATGAATCCCGTTGAACAGTCATGGAACGTAATCGAGAGTCAGTTCATGCACAACATCCAGCACTGCCAACATTGACACAAATATGGATGGCTCAATATTTCTGCAGAGGACTTCCGAGCTGTTGAGTCCATGCCATGTAGACTTGCTGCACTACGTCGGGAAAAAGGGCGTCTGACACAATATTAGGAGGTATCCCAAGACTATGCTCTCAGCATATACTGCTCCTCTTGACTCATTCTAACACTATTATGTTCAGATAGCATACAAACTCGTAGTGAGCAGATTTTACATGTGGCTGAGTGTGAGATGATCCTTCTGTAGCGATCGATATTACACAGTACATAGCATCTAATTTCACAACACTTGAACGTTTTAAGTATATACTTGGGCCCCAGAAACTCTATCATGGTCTTGCCATACATGTCAAGTATGGCGACTCTATATACCAACATTTGAATGTCATTGGGTGTATGAGATGGACCACACTCGTCCGTCATCTTATTTGTCATATAGTCATCACATCGAATAAAATCTTATCGGTTTTCAAGTCCCAACAATTCAAATAAAATTCTTGAGCTCACGATGGCTATCTCTGTCACCGTCGTCAGGACTAAAAACCGCTAACTGCTGGGGCTCGCAAGGTTTTCGGTTTACATAAGAACGATTGGAGAGTCTGGCAGCAATTAGATAGGGCCGAAACGACGCATGCGCGGAAGGTGAGTTGGGCAGCACATAGCAGCTCCACACGTAGCAGGACCGAGTGACGTCAGGTGGCGCGAAGATCTGCCGACACCCTCGCAAGTGCGGCTCTCGTCTTCCTATAAGCTTCAAGCATCTGTCTTTGCTTCCTTTCGATATCCAGATCCCGCCACCACGCACTACTAATTGTGTACCCCTGATATCTGTTAAAATTGTTAGTGTTCATTTTAATCTCAGCTTCCTTCCCTATAACGAAATCCAAATATGTCGACGCTTGAGCAAAGATGCTCGTGTTTCCAAACTGTATTTAGTGTCCGTTTTCTAGGCAATGCTCAGCTATGGCAGACTTGACAAGCTCCGTTTGTTTAGTGCATTGTTTGTTCAAATGGTTCAAATGGCCCTGACCGCTATGGGACTTAACTTCTAAGGTCATCAGTCCCCTAGAACTTAGAACTACTTATACCTAACGAACCTAAGGACATCACACACATCCATGTCCGAGGCAGGATTCGCGAACCTGCGACGTAGCGGTCGCACGGTTCCAGACTGTAGTGCCTAGAACCGCTTGGCTACCCCGGCCGGCTGCATTGCTTGTGCTCGGTACAATGTTCTGGTCTAGTTTTTTTTTGTTTTTGTTTTTCACTCATCAGTCTTCTGACTGGATTCCTCTCCTGTGACAACCTCTTCATCTCAGACTAACGTTTACAACCGACGTCCTCAGTTATTTGCTGGATGTATTCCAATCTCTGTTTCCTTTACAGTTTTTGACCTCTACAGCTCCTTCTAGTTTCATGAAAGTCACTCCCTGATGTCTTACTAGATGTGCTATCATCCTGTCACCTCTCCTTGTCACATATTCCTATCCTCTCCGTTTCTGTGCAGAAGCTCCTCATTCCATATCTTACCAGTCCCCCTAATCTTCTACAATCGTCTGTAGTACCACATCGCAAATACTTCGATTCTATTCCGTTCCGGTTTTCCACAGCCAAGGTTTCAATGTTCTGTAGCTAATTGTCTGGCATCTACAGAAGCTGCCGCATTAGGAAGGGTATTCATTACGCTGTATTTCTAGAAATCTGGGAAATCCCGTTTAGTTCCAGCAGCCAGTATAGGTCCACACTTACGAAGACAGCTAGCAATGAAAAAATAGTGGCAAAAATGACTAGACAACCGTAAACTTCCTATGCATCAAGACCTCATCTCCCAGTCTAGACGAAGTTC
This sequence comes from Schistocerca cancellata, assembly GCF_023864275.1. Lineage (NCBI taxonomy): Eukaryota > Metazoa > Arthropoda > Insecta > Orthoptera > Acrididae > Schistocerca > Schistocerca cancellata. Next base: position 412,991,008 of record NC_064631.1, read on the forward strand.
TCGTAAACCATTATGGAAAGTGGGAGAGGGTTTATTAAGAGACAGTTCTAACAGTAATGATGCTTGGAGCAGTAATGATGCTGGTCTTTCTCCAACCCAGACTCAATCTAATCAAACATCCGAGACAACGCCCTGTCGGATTTGAGCTACCAAGGAGATCCTAGACATCTCTCAACCGGTTTCGAACAGGGCATGGAAACTGTCACTACTGAAGGCATGAATGGGGCGTGTTTGATAGACCTCACTGCGACTGTGGACCCAGGAAACAGGTACTACAGCACATCGCCACTGAATGTTCTTTAAGGAAATTCCAGGGCACCTTCCAGGACCTTCGTTTCCTTAAGGGAGAAGCTACCGCCTGGCTGAAAGGACTGGACATCCATCCTTGAGCAGTACAGTAATGCTAACTACATGGAATTATGCATGACTTATTATTTCATTCTATGTGACCTGATGTTAAATACATTTGTCGTAATCAGTATTTTATCTTATAATCAGTATGTACTGCACATATATGTGTCTTATCTCAAAATGTACCAGGTGTAATGTGATGCTGTATTACTGATATAATCTGATGCTGTATTTAAAGCTATTTAAAGCCATACGAAGCAAATAAATAAATAATTAAGAAGGGGTACTGTACAGACCGGGCTAAGAGCTACGTCATCGGTAACATTGCGCATCGTATCTCGTATATTGGGGGCGGTTCCGAACACTGGTTTCAGTCCATGTGTCTGCAGCACACATCCTAACATCACGTTCGTGGCCCTACACTATTGCAGGAAAGCAGTCAGCTAGGTCTCTTCCACCTGTTCACGAGGCGCCCCTTTTTCGACGGCACTTGAAAGCATTTGCAACGTCTCTCTTGCTCTGTGAGGAAATTCGGTGCTGACAGAGACTTTGTTGAGAGCACCGCTGTGCCATCCGAGATTTCATAATATTCGTCGCGATATAAAACGTACGTCGTCATTAGAACGTAATGGAGCAGCTGGAAGATTTCAGGTGGAAACCGTTGGCGCAAGATATCCAGTGTGTCTTGTACTGGCGCCTAAATAGTGATATTACGTCCAGAGTAACCATCACGCTGTTACGGTGAGTTATCATTTTCTTGAGTGTAAAAAATTTGGAAATTTGTGGTAAGATCGTATGGAACCAAACTGCTGAGGTAATCGGTCCCTAGGGTTAAACGTTACTTAATCTAACTTACGCTAAAGACAACACACACTCCCATGCCCGAGGGAGGACTCGAACTTCCGATGGGGGAAGCCGCGCGAACCGTGGCAAGGCGCAAAGGCGCACAGACCGAATGTTGTGTGTTTCAGCAAATCTTTTCGAGTTCATGACATAGTATTCATAACGTCCCTGTTTTGGAGCTAATAATCTTCCAAGATGTTTTGCTACTGCAGGTGGGCGATCTGATTTGCACTAACAACGGACCTAAGAGGGACGTGTCTTCACCAGTCCATAAAACTTAGGAGGTCTCGCGGCACGATGCGTTAGTTTCCTTACCACTTCGTCTTGTAAACCAGAGTCCTTTAATAACTTCCCAGTCTTCCTGATGATGGCTTATGCCGGATAGCAACTAAGCTTCCGATAAGTGTCGTTTTCTAGTTCATGTAGCACCTTCAAGTGGTAGTTTTCAGTGTTAAGAACCATGGGGGAACATTCTTTGTCGGCTGGCTAGACAATCAAGTCCCCGTTCTCAACCAACAAGCGTAAGGCACGTCGTTCCTCTTGGGACATATTAAATTTCGGTGGCTTAGCTTTCGCCATTATACGTCCGGTGGTTAATCTGACGCCCTCAGCTCCGTTTTGAGGGAGACGCTTAATGCACTGCTCTGTTTCGCTAACAACATCCAAAATTAGCAGACGTCGTGGTGGCAATGGAAAAAAATCGTAGCCTTTACTTAGCGCTGCCACAGAACTGCAGTCCAGTTCTTGGTTGGAGAGATTATCAACTGCTCTGTGGACATTGTTCCCTTGTTCCCACTTTTATCATGAACACTGAACTTTGGAATCAACGCATTGCACGTTTTCAACTTCTGAGTTGTGGCAGCTCCAACGGTGTCAGCTCTGCTGCTGTGCCTGCGGCAGCGGTACATTGCCGTTGAAGGACGGCGGCGGCTGCAGCCCTATCAGTGGCACGATATTGCTGAACGACACCAGGCACTAATGGACAAGGGACGCTTTGTGCTGGAACAACCATAAGTGCCAATAAATATGTGTTAATAACAATTGTAGACATAAATATATTATTAATATTATTGTCATTAGTAAATACTTACCTTCTTATAAAACAGCCTTATTTCTCTTGTACCTGTGGGCACTGCTGGACTTTGCTGTTGCTGTCGGCCCTTCATCATGTTCACACTGTGATTTTCAGACCTCGACTGAGGAGATGGCTCAGGCAGCATGTGTCATTATATAATATAGTATGGGGAGAGGTCATTTCCTATTGGTCCGGCCTTCCTATTGGTTCACGGAGAAGAGGGAGAGAAGGGAGGGGGTGAAATTTATGTGACTGTCCTTGATCAGTTGCTAGTGGTTTCTTTCGGGGGGGAGGAGGAGGGGAATGGGGGGTGCCCTTCATTATAAGTTGGGCAATTTGATGAGAGTGAGTCAAAACATTGCAAGATCACCTACCTTCATTTTAAATTCGCAAGTCTGGCCCAGTAACATTAAGGCTTGTTTCCTATGCTTAACCTCCCATACTTTCCTCAATTGGAGTGTTTCAAGTGCCAAATCTTTGGTCGCTCTACCGTTGGTCTAGTGGTCATGCTACTTGTAGGAAGTGCGCCCAAGCAGCACGTAAGCCAGGTCGAGAGTGCACGTCTCCACCACTATGCTCTAATGTCTAACTGCTCCCAGTCACGACCGCTTTGGAGCGGGGGGCGTCTCACCTGCAGGGTCGAAACAAGAATTCCATAAATCAGCAAGGAGCGAAGATATTGTTTATGCCACGCATTCCCCATCATGCGTTATCTCATTTCCTTCAGCCATGAAACAGCGCACAATTGAAGCTAGCACAGACGGAAGTGATAATGCCGCTACAAATATCTGCTCTCGTTGCTGCACATATCAAATACCAGGCTCGAGTAAATAAACGCCTGCCACAGAAACAGTCTGGCAAACGTCTAGACAATGAGCTGCCATTGCTCCCAACACACAAGACACCACCTGCTGATCTGGCTGTTGAAGTGGTACCTTCCGGACACACCAAGTCCAACCAGTCCACTTCCAACGACTAGCATGCCTATATAGAAAAGATTTCCTAGGTGGCGAAAGGGCTACGGCAGGAGCGGCAGTGTTCGTCATTGGCACACTTTACTCCTTAACAGTCACCCTTACCACCGCACTATGAGCAGGTACCATTGTCTTCTATTTATCTCCTAACACGAGAGTCACGAGAGTCGCTTTCGAACTGATCAACCAGCACCCCAGGCGTTCCTCCTCCTTGGAGATTTCAGTCCAGGGGTCATATGGTTGAAAGTGTATTAAGATCTGAAACCATTTGCTTTTTGAATAAGAGCACAATGACACAATTTTGCACAGCAGCGGGCTCATTAGTTGCCTTTTTCTGACAGTTTGCGTTTTAGCTCTCGCAGGTCCTGTCTGATGGGAGTTGGTGGATGACCTTCACTCTGGTGACCAATTTTCTATTTCCGTACGCCTTTTACAAACAACAGAGCCTCAGAGAGAACCACCGAAGTAGTTTCTCTGCAAGACAAACGGCGAGATTTATAGCTAGTTGGCTGTACTTGAGCACATGGACGCCGTCCGAAATTGGGTGTATCACATAACCGATGTTATCCATTCTGCTACTGATGTATCTCTACTAAAATCGTCAAGCCATCAAAGGAGGCAGTCTGTTCCTTGGTGAAACGATCAGTGCTGTTTTGCTGTACAGGACAGGCAGATGCCGTGCCCATATTCGAGCACAATCCATCGGCAGAGAACCTTGTAATTTTTCGTCTAACGAGATCGAGATCGAAGACAGCTAAGGCGAGCAAGGATCCATCATATCTAAAGTTTATGAGATCCATTATCCAGTCATATCCCATCACTGAAGTATGGATATCAGTGAGGAAGGTATCTGGGAAAAACACGTCGCCCATTAGTTGCTATACAGGACAATGGAGTCCTCAATCTTATACCCGTGGAGATCATACACACTGTGTAGCAGTACTTTTGCACTGTAACATCATCCATGAGTCGTGTTCCAAGTTTTCACAACTGTCGCAATGTTAATGTGCAGAAACGACTTAATTTCGATTCCAACAAAGGAACTGGACACAGCATTAATTGCAGTTTGCAAGATTGTCCCCTTGCCATATTTGATTCATTACGGTATTCTACGAAATCTTAACTCTGAATCTACATAAATCCAACTTATATTTTTAATAAGATATGGAGTAATAGCGTTGGCATCAAATTCAACACTGAAGTGCCAAAAAAAATTGGTACACCTGCCTAATATCGTGTAAAGCCCCCACGAGCACTCGGAAGGGCCGTAACACGACGTAGCTTGCACTCGACTAATGTCTGAAGTAGTCAGGAGGGATTTGACACCATGAATCCTGTACGGCTGTCCATAAATCCTTAAGAGTAAGAGAGGGCGGAGATCTCTTCTGAGCATCACGTTGCAAGGTATCCCAGACATGCGCGAGTTTGGTGGCCATCGGAAGTGTTTAAACTCAGAACAGTGTTCCTGGAGCCACTCTGTAGCAATTCTATACGTGTGGGGTGTCGTATTGACCTTCTGGAATTGGCCAAGTCCGTCGGAATGTACAATGGGTATGAATGAATGCAAGAGATCAGACAGTTTGCATACGTAGCCACCTGTCGGACGTAGATATATGAGAAGACTCATATCACTCCAACTGCAAACGCCCACATCATTACAGAGCCTCCACCAGCTTTAACAGTCCCCTGCTGACATGCAGGGTCCATAGATACATGAGATTGTCTTCATATCCGTACATGTCCATCCGCTCAATACAATTTGAAACGAGACTCGTCCGACCAGACAACATGTTTCCAGTCATCAAGAGTCCAATATCGGTGTTGACCAGCTCAGTGAAGTTGTAAAGCTATGTGTCGTGCAGTCATGAAGGATACATGAGTGGTCCTTCGGCTCCGAAAGCCCATATCAACGATGTTACGTTGAATGGCTCCTACGCTGACACTTGTTGATGGCCCAGCATTGAAATATGACGCAATTGCGGAAAGGTTGCACTTCTGTCACCTTGAACGATTATCTTCAGTCGTCGTTGGTCCCGTTCCCACAGGAGCTTTTTCCGGTCGCTGCGGTGTCGGAGTTCTGATGTTTCACCAGATTCCTGACATTCACGCTACACTGGTGAAATGGTCGTACGTGAAAATCCCCGCTTCATCGCTACCTCGGAGATGCAGTGTCCAATCACTCGTGCGCCGACTTCAACACAACGTTCAAACTCACTTAAATCTCCACAACCTTTCATTGTAGCAGCACTAACCTATCTAACAACTGCACTAAACTCTTGTTGTCTTATATAGGCGTTGCCGACCTCAGCGTCATATGCTGCCTGTTTACATATCGCTGTATTTGAATATGCATGTCTATACCAGTTTCTTTGGCGCTTTAGTGTATGATACGAGTGGAGTGCTGGATATTAATTCTGTCGAGGTTAATTTGATCGTGATTTGTTAAATTAAAGCCCGAACAGAACAGTTGACGCTCTCAAAGGCGACTGAGTTTTGGATGTCCGCTTGTTGCTCCTGATATGTGGAAGTATCTTCACCATACAGGTTGTAGAGGATCGGACACGGCAGAATCTCCAACGTACTCCTCCCGGGGAGCCAGAAAAATCTCCACGAATCACTGCCACAGTGTTGACGATAGCTGAGGATAGTCCCCGGAGCCCACTGCTACAGTTAAAGAAAATCATATTTGTCACTTTAATTTGTCTTTAAACGGAGTCGTGTTAAAAGCCCAGTTGATTTAACGAAATCCATCCCTCGGGCAAAACAGTTAGTAAATACACGGACTGAGACTGTGCAACAAGCCATCAAATTAATACCGCTATTTTTCCCACAACAATTAAAGTAATTGCACTCAAAATTACAAATGCAAAGGGGCCATTATAACTCAGCAATAAGTTTAGTCAGCCAGATTAGAGCTGGGGTAATAACGTTATCAAATAATTGATAAAGTACTTACTTAGCTGGTAATAATAAAATAACTTCTAAAATTCCCGAGACAACCTTGCCAAACTGCTAAAAAATCTTAAATGAAAACATGCGAGAAGACGATAAGACAGGCACCTGTACTAAAATACTATTGCCCGCATCTCGTGGTCGTGCGGTAGCGTTCTCGCTTCCCACGCCCGGGTTCCCGGGTTGGATTCCCGGCGGGGTCAGGGATTTTCTCTGCCTCGTGATGGCTGGGTGTTGTGTGATGTCCTTAGGTTAGTTAGGTTTAAGTAGTTCTAAGTTCTAGGGGACTGATGACCATAGATGTTAAGTCCCATAGTGCTCAGAGCCATTTTAAAATATTATTCAAATACAATCGCTAGGTCTATTAAAAGCACGATTAATATCACGCTGGTAATGGTAGCTTTCATCAAGTAACGCTCTTAAGCCTAGAGTGCTCAGAACTGTGCGGTGTACAGCTCACAGTGGTAGCGCAATACAGTCATACACAGAGCCCGAAGTTTTCTTAAGATAACAGCACGGTATCGCCGCCTAACTACTTCGCGCCGCAATAAATTTGCCCATCTACGGCCCCTGTCTATTGTCACTTGCTGTCGAACACTCAGAACCACTATGTGGTTCAGGTTAAGCACCCTTCAATAACACCGTAAGCAGAATAACAATTACGGTCAAACCAGCAACTTAAATTTAATATCTAACGACTGTGCTGCGTCACTACTAGTTTAACCACGGATTAGAATAGGTACCACACAGAATAACTTCTGCAGAAGACGAAAAAGCTGTACGGGCGCAGACCTTGTGAAGTGAAACAAATAGGGCGGATTGCACTCTATAACGACCAACTCCAACTCATTTAGAATCACAATTCCAGTCCGGATATTATCTGACCATTCTGCAGCATAATTCAGACCCGCAACGATCCTTCCACATTACAAGATCGGCTGATTCATGACCAACCCGACATCAAATGATGACGCTCTGACAGATATGCTGAAATAGTCAATTACAGAAAACGACCAAATCGATGGTGTCAGAAGCAGAAGGTCGTTTTAACTTGTAGGTGTTCACAACGCCCTGACACTCGGTTCCATAGCTCAACGACGTTGATCAACTCTCAGTCGCAAGCAAAACCTATTCGACGTCAACTAACCCAGTTACTACAATCAGATCATACTGTAACACATAACAGCAACGCAAAGCAAAATTTGTGCTTCGCGGCGCTTATATGCTTCTAAATCGATGTAAACTGTGACTGAGTCGTGAGTCAGTAAATTACGAACACCACTAACTACTCGGCCAGCAACGGTGTGACGCAAATTCAAACACCAGCGAACACTCGCAACAACAGCACTACCCAGCAACTGATTACACTGACCTGTAATTTCACTGTGGTCTGCAAACTAACTTGCCAAGCGGCGGCGGTTAAGACATACGTGCAATACAGTCTTTTGTCAAACCGGAAACTACTCAAATGCCATTACGTCTTGATGACCCAAACGGTTACCAGTCTTGCGGCAAACACCAACTCATCATCGCTACCACCGAGCCCCTAGACAACGCTGTTATTGTAGTCACCGATGCTAAGCCATTGGGAGCCTCCCGGGCGGCACTTCATGTGCATTGAACACTCCGGACATCGACGGCGCCACGCGATAGCAGCACTCGAAACACCGATAACAACAAAACTCTTTCAATTTCCAAACTCAGATGAAATCCTCTGTCCAGTGAGCAGTATAGGTGAAAGTAGCTGGTGACATTTGGCAGAGTCGCGCGGAGTGGCCGTGCGGTTTGAGGCGCCATGTCACGTATTGCGCGGCCACTCCCGCCGGAGGGTCGAGTCCTCCCTGTTCCATGGGTGTGTGTGTTGTTCTTAGCATAAGTTAGTTTAAGTAGTGTGTAAGTCTAGGGGCCGATGACCTCAGCAGTTGGGTCCCTTAGGAATACACACACATTTGAACGTTTTTGAACATTTGGAAGATATTGCTTGTGAGACCATTTAGAAGTGAGTGATCTCCAAATGACTGTCCAGCACCTAGTGAGCACGTGAGTAGTACGAAAGTTCCTTAAGACTGAATCATAAACATTAAGAGACTAGGATTTCAATAACAATAAAACAGATTCAGTTCTGACGTATCATCTTGGCTATTACTGTCATTTTTTAATATATCGTGGTTACTCGTGCACTTCGTAGTATTCAATAGGACTTTAGTCGCAGTATAAATCCATCTCTCCGAGTTTTGAATCGATCTTTGTACGTCGTTACTCCTAAGGTCAATGCAAGGAATGGAGAGGGCACGGTAAAAGATGTGACTTTCTAAATACTTACTAGGTCATTCAAACCCGCTTTGAAGTGCTGTAGTAGCATTGTGTTATTGTGTGCTGGAACGTACTCTTACGTTTGATAATTTGTCTCTCTTAAGAATGACATGCTGTGTTCTGTTTACTAGGAACAATTCAATCCCATCACACTGGTAATCTGAAATTCCGTACGTTGGTATTTCGTTCATTAAATGACTGTGCGAAACCGAATCATACGCCTTCGGGGAGTTAATGAGTTCTGCAACAACATGGGTGCCGGCAGCACGGACTTTTCGGTTGCGTGAAGTAACAGAACGAGCTAGATTTCTCACGGTCGTTCATATCGGAATGCATGCTGGTTCCTGCAGAGGAGATTTTCCAGTCTCCAGAAATGTAACAATACTCCAGCATGCAAAATACAATAGTTCTCCAGCAGCCGTACGTCAGCTATACAGACCTATAATTGTGCGCGACAACCTTTCTGGAAACTCGAAGAACCTGCATTTCTCTTCAGTCATGAGGAACGCTTCGCTCCCCAGCTACTTGCGGTACACGCGAACTGAAACAGGAACAAGTTCTTTCGCATACACTGTGTAAAATTGTGTTGTATCACATCGAGCAGCATTCCCTGTGTTGAGCGAATTCAGTTGATCAACTTTCTCATGATCGCTTACTTCGACATATATTCCATTTCGACGTCCGTACAACAAATTAAATGAGGAACCGCAATATGATTTTCTTCAGTAAACAGTTCTGGAAAAAAAGCCTTTGGTATTTCGACCTTTGTGCATTCATCTGTTTTATTGACATTATGGCTACGGAGTGAACAGACGGCTTTGATCCCTTTACTAATTTAACTTAAGATAAGAACTTCTCAGGATTTGCATTCAGATTGGATAGTTTTCTTTTTGAAATCGTTGAGAGCTTCACGCATGGCTCTCCTTACGATCACTTTGGTATTGTTAACTTTTTGTTGGTGAGATTTATACACCTTTAAATCAGCTTTGAAGCTGACTTTAATTTTGACACACCTCTCTCGTATGGCTGTCGATCCATAATGTGTCCTTGCCATCCCTCACAACTTTGCACATACCTGTTTAAGGCATACCAGTATTGCACAATACTCTTCAGCTTTGTGCTCAACATTTCACTCCTGGACATGAATCTTTCATGAAGACCGCTCAGATAATCTGAACTCTGATTTTCATCGCAGTTGCTAAGCAAAAATATCAGGGGTGTTCAAAAGAACTGTAGGGCCCCCCTAGACAGGTCAGGCGTGCACTACACACCGGAAGCAGCTACTAGGGTAGCAGAGTACGTGTGGCGTGCACACGGGGGTTTTTTAGGTTAGAGGGACCCCCCCCTTGGGCGAAACGATAAAATACCTGACGGCTTACCAGAGAGGACATTATCATCGTTGATAAAGAACGTCCGTCCTCAGAGACCAAAAACAGGAAAAGTTAACGTAATATTGGTAAACTGCAGGAGTATCCAGGGCAAGGTTCCTGAATTAGTATCTCTTATTGAAGGAAATAGTGCGCATATAGTATTAGGAACGGAAAGTTGGTTAAAACCGGAAGTGAACAGTAACGAAATCCTAGACACAGAATGGAATATATACCGCAAGGATAGGATAAACGCCAATGGTGGAGGAGTATTTATAGCAGTAAAGAATTCAATAATATCCAGTGAAGTTATTAGCGAATGCGAATGTGAAATAATCTGGGTTAAGCTAAGTATCAAAGGTGGGTCAGATATGATAGTCGGATGCTTCTATAGACCACCTGCATCAGCAACCGTAGTAGTTGAGCGCCTCAGAGAGAACCTGCAGAACGTCGTGAAGAAGTTTCGTGATCATACTATTGTAATAGGGGGAGACTTCAATCTACCAGGTATAGAATGGGATAGTCACACAATCAGAACTGGAGCCAGGGACAGAGACTCTTGTGACATTATCCTGACTGCCTTGTCCGAGAATTACTTCGAGCAGATAGTTAGAGAACCAACTCGTGAAGCTAACGTTTTAGACCTCATAGCAACAAATAGACCGGAACTTTTCGACTCCATGAATGTAGAAGAGGGTATCAGTGATCATAAGTCAGTGGTTGCATCAATGACTACAAGTGTAATAAGAAATGCCAAGAAAGGAAGGAAAATATATTTGCTTAACAAGAGTGATAGGGCACAAATCGCAGAATATCTGAGTAACCACCATCAAACGTTCATTTCTGAGGAAGAGGATGTGGAACAAAAATGGAAAAAATTCAGAAACATCGTCCAGTACGCCTTAGATAAGTTCGTACCGACTAAGGTCCAAAGCGAGGGGAAAGATCCACCGTGGTATAACAATCATGTACGAAAGGTACTACGGAAACAAAGAAAGCTTCATCATAGGTTTAAGAGTAGTCGAATCATAGCTGATAAGGAAAAGCTGAACGAAGCGAAAAAGAGCGTAAAGAGAGCAATGAGAGAAGCATTCAACGAATTCGAACATAAAACATTGGCAAACAATCTAAACAAGAACCCTAAAAAGTTTTGGTCATATGTAAAATCGGTAAGCGGATCTAAATCCCCTATTCAGTCACTCGTTGACCACGATGGCACCGAAACAGAGGACGACCGAAGAAAGGCAGAAATACTGAATTCAGTGTTCCGAAACTGTTTCACTGCGGAAAATCGTAACACGGTCCCTGACTTCAGCCGTCGCACGGACGCCAAAATGGAAAATATTGAAATAAACGATATCGGAATTGAAAAACAACTGCTATCACTTAGTAGCGGAAAAGCATCCGGACCAGACGAGATACCCTTAAGATTCTACAGTGATTATGCTAAAGAACTTGCCCCCTTTCTATCAGCAATTTATCGTAGATCGCTGGAAGAACGTAAAGTACCTACCGACTGGAAGAAAGCGCAGGTCGTTCCCATTTTCAAGAAGGGTCATAAATCAGATGCGAATAATTATAGGCCTATTTCGCTTACGTCAATCTGTTGTAGAATAATGGAACATGTTTGTGTTCTCGTATTATGACGTTCTTAGATAATACAAATCTCCTTCATCATAACCAACATGGATTCCGCAAACAGAGATCATGTGAAACTCAGCTCGCCCTATTTGCCCAAGAAATTCACAGTGCCGTAGACACTGGCGAGCAGATTGATGCCGTATTCCTGGACTTCAGGAAGGCATTTGATACGGTTCCGCACTTACGTGTAATGAAAAAAATACGAGCTTACGGAATATCGGACCAGGTTTGTGATTGGATTCAGGATTTCCTAGAAGAAAAAACACAACATGTCATTCTTAACGGTTCAAAATCTGCAGATGTAGAGGTAATTTCGGGAGTACCGCAAGGAAGCGTGATAGGACCTTTATTGTTTACAATATACATAAATGACTTAGTTGACAACATCGGTAGCTCCGTGAGGCTATTTGCAGATGACACGGTTGTCTACAAGAAAGTAGCAACATCAGAAGACTCGTACGTACTCCAGGAAGACCTGCAGAGGATTAATGCATGGTGCGACAGCTGGCAGCTTTCCCTAAACGTAGATAAATGTAATATAATGCGCATACATAGGGGCAGAAATCCATTCCAGTACGATTATGCCATAGGTGGTAAATCATTGGAAGCGGTAACGACCGTAAAATACTTAGGAGTTACTATCCGGAGCGATCTGAAGTGGAATGATCACATAAAACAAATAGTGGGAAAAGCAGGCGCCAGGTTGAGATTCATAGGAAGAATTCTAAGAAAATGTGACTCATCGACGAAAGAAGTAGCTTACAAAACGCTTGTTCGTCCGATTCTTGAGTATTGCTCATCAGTATGGGACCCTTACCAGGTTGGATTAATAGAAGAGATAGACATGATCCAGCGAAAAGCAGCGCGATTCGTCATGGGGACATTTAGTCAGCGCGAGAGCGTTACGGAGATGCTGAACAAGCTCCAGTGGCGGACACTTCAAGAAAGGCGTTACGCAATACGGAGAGGTTTATTATCGAAATTACGAGAGAGCACATTCCGGGAAGAGATGGGCAACATATTACTACCGCCCACATATATCTCGCGTAATGATCACAACGAAAAGATCCGAGAAATTAGAGCAAATACGGAGACTTACAAGCAGTCGTTCTTCCCACGCACAATTCGTGAATGGAACAGGGAAGGGGGGATCAGATAGTGGTACAATAAGTACCCTCCGCCACACACCGTAAGGTGGCTCGCGGAGTATAGATGTAGATGTAGATGTAGAAAGAAAAGATACAGAACAACACTGGGGGTATAAATGAAGTATTTATTCAGAGCAATCACCAGAGGCCTCAGTACAAATATGCTAGTGTTACACGAGCTGAATTATTCACGATTCATAAAATTACTGTTGTTAACCACCAAGTCTTCGTTTCGCAGTCCAAGTTGCAGCGTTTCTCTTTCAGATGCTTTTTTACGGAATAAACACTTAGAAGTCGCAGCACAACATGTTCGGGCTGCACGGCGGATGCTGCAGCTGCTGTCACTTAAACTTGGCTATTACACTTTGTGCGACCGTGTAGATGTGTGGACGCGTCATTGTAGAGCATAATCCCTCCCTCCGTGAGCAGCCCATACCGTTTGCTCTTGATGGACTAGTGTAGACTACCGAGTGTTTCACACCACACGACAGTGTTAATCGTTTTTCCGATAAGTATCACACATCGGACGTCGAAAAAGACGGTGAGTATAACCTTGCCTGCTGAGAGCACAGCTTTGAATGTTTAAGGGGCACGCTAGACCCTTCCATTAATTTTAAACAAAGGTTTCAGTCAATGGCCACTGCTGGAAGTACATCAGAGACAACACAGCACCCCCCCCTCTTTGAAACAGAGTTATCCTCCTGAAAGGTCCCGAGAAAAGCTTCGATTCTCTTCTGTTGCGGTTTTACCAAAGCCAATGTTTGATTATCACGCACTACTGTGCTCCAAACGACCATTTTCAGAAATTTGTTCCTCAAATTAAGGCCTATGTTTGATAACAGTACAATCATCAGGAATGCCATTTTCGCCAGTGCTAACCCTCTTTTTACGTCCACCTTGCTATGTCTAAGCTACTTTGGCGCCTAGGTAGCAAAATTCATTAACTTGATCTACTTGGTGATCACCTGTTTTAATATTTTTATATAGTACAGAATGATGTAACAACTCTCGAACGATACACGCACACTGGGCTGTGGTTGCCGTCGTTGCGATGTCAGCTCTACATGCGTCACTGTCTCACTCTCCAACAGGATTCAATGAAAGTTTACCCGAGGTGGATATTAGCGAGCTCTTCATCAGTAAATCTACCCGTACTGACGTACAACTAACACAGTGGGAAAGGCAAACATGCGAGAGAGAACCGAGGAGTACTGAAAGCAAGTTCCAGAGCGAAGAGTAAAGCCGACGTCGCTGCTGCCAGTACCAAGTGCCCTGAATGAACGGAACAAGTTTATTTCCACACAAGGTAGCGGTTCATAGCATCGATATTTGCATACGTATCATACAGATACTTTCAGTACCGCACAGATGCAAAGATAAATGAGAATAAGAAACCAAACGAAATGCAATCACTCTATAACGGAACTCTAGAGAAAACGAGTCTCTTTAAACAGATGGTTTGGGGATTTCCGCTGTACAGTCAGAATGTCGAACCAATACTACTTTAATCGTCTAATTTTCCAATTATTATTTTATTGAGTAGTCAGTTTCGGCGATATGTTACGTCATCTTCAGGCCCCCTGATCGACGTGTTGGAAGATTACCACCTCCGGTCCAGTCAAAATACGGACCAGAATTCACTGACTGGTATACGTAGATTTTGGAACGGTGCGTCAATATTCTGCCGACGCCAGTCACTGAATGCTGGCCCCTATTTTCACTGGACCAGAGGTGGGAATCTTCCTAAAGTCGGTGGGGTGACCTGAGGATGGTGTAATATATTGCCGACACTGGTTGCTCAGTAAAATAGCGATTAGAAATTTACATGTCTGGAAGGTGTTTTGATTCGACATTCTCACTATTTGCAACCTACCACTTGTATAAAATTACTTGAAATCTTCGAAATATTGTCGGTGGATTGCGAGTACAAACTGTAAGCAGATTGTAGGTGGTATTACTCCAAGCTAATTTGTGCGCCTGTGCCAAAATGTGAATTATTTGCATGTTATGGCATGTAGAACACTCCATGCTAATTTCGCATTAGCTGCATGCTGTCTCCATGATGTTACAATTTTAATGGCCAACAGAGGACTTCTGCTATGTGACGTAGCAGAGGCGGCAGTTTGCTCTCCGTAAAGTTTCTCCAGAGGCCTCGTTCTTCATCTGCTACTCCCTATTTCATTTTTATACGTCCGATTATATTCCCATGCAGTATTCAACCATCACAAGTCAATTAATTTCAATGTTTTCTTCTGTGGGGTTGCAGTGGTATTTTTTTTTATTTCCACGCACTGAATGCCACATACCCATACTTTAAGGCATCCTTCGTAACCTTATTGTCAATAACGTAACCAGTAGCGCCTAGTTGTTACTGTAAACTTTGCCCACGCACTCTAATCTAAAATTTCTCTTTCGTCAGTTGTAATATGAGATTTTGCTCCCTAGCAGACTGCTTGTAGCATTTTGCAGCAATGTCATTACCCACATGCATTCTGCCATTGTATTGTTTTCATTTTAGTTCTCTTTTTCCGGAGGTCACACTCCACAGCAATACGACATCCATTTCATTCAACTGATTCATAGCTCAGCATTACTGAATCAGAGGAGTTTAAGTTGCTTATATACCTTAGTGTATATATTTCTTGGCTATCAACTATTGTTCACTCCTTATCTTCTGTTTCCTTAATTACTGCTTTGCCGTACAACAACAGTGGCGCTGTTCCTTATTAACATGTCTTTTTTCATCTTCTGCTTTTATATCCCATAATTATTGTATTTTGACAGAGTGGCTTACTAGATGCAGGTTATACCCATATGTCATGGAGCATCGAACACATCATTTTACCTTACCCTGTTTAATGTTGTAGATATTTTCAGGAACAACAAGATTTATAATTCTATAGAATTAATTTGATATCCAAGCGTAAAATACGATTTTTTCTCTCATAGCTATGCGTTTTCTGAAATCAATCAGATCTCTGTCCATTACCTTTTCCTTCTAAATGTTCGACTTTCGTTAAACTATAGAGTTCTCGTATATGAGCAGCTGTGAAGTACGGAATCTACTTGATTGAAGCCTATGCTAGATTATGAGATAACACTTCGAAGATAAGACAGGAAGTCAGTCACTTGTTTGCAAAATTGAAATTGCAAATAAATTATTTAAGTATAAGATCATTCAGATTTTCGTATCAAGCGAATGAAACCAACTTCTGAGAATCAGAATTCATCAGTCAATAATCCCTTAGCTATACTGAACTTTCAGCAGTGTTTGTTACAAGAAATGTAAACGACATTATTTTGCCTTAGGATCGTTAAAGAGAAGGCAATCAAAGAAACGGCGATGAATGCATCTGAAATGCCTCTGGCATTGTATTTGCTTCGTCTTCGTTTCTGGGTCCTCAGTTTTGCCTCCATCATCCGATGGATTAGCATTTAGAAAGCTCATTTGCATTTAGACCCATGAAAATCCGGAAATGAATAATACATTTGGTGTGAAAGTATTTCTAGCTTTTCTTGTCTCCTCAGTGTTACTGTAAAGAAACGTCTTCTTTAACAACGCGCATTTGCCGTAAGCTACGCTAAAGCCTCACATTTCATAATTATGAAATTTAAATTCTCTATACTTATGTCTACATAATTTTCTTTGGTAGTTACCGCTTTAACGAGATGTGAACCAAGTCAACATACGCAGACTGCTAGTTACTCGATAGCATTCATGAGGAACAGGCCCACATCATGGGCGCCACTGAGTGTCAGGCTGTACCCCAAGATTTAACTAACTGGTAAGAGGAATAGTAGGAATACACGGGAATCTATGAATTTAATCGGGTAATAACTGTAAAAGTAACGACGGAAGTGTCATATATGTGTCGTGTACATGTTTGTCAAATTCCTGGACGAAAAAAATTCTCCGTCAGATTGGAATAACCACATTCCAGCATAGCATATTTCATTTATATAGTGGTTTAGAGAAGTTCCAATTCACTGTAGATTCAAATAATATATTGTATATTCGAGTACTCACATAGACAAACTAAGTATCCAGAGGATCTGTGTGTGCACCATTGTGCAATACTTGCCCTTGTTCTCATTGACGTCTTGCGGAGCATCTCGGGAGTTCATACTCAAAAAGCGTGCTCAACATTTTTAAGCAATTGTCATCCGTTTAGTAGTGACATTAAACCACATAATTATTCCCCAAATAGCTCTCTTACCTGTTTGGCAATCTGAGTTGGAGTTCCGTTCTGCTGTAATTATACGTGACCAACGAATCTCCTGTCTTCGATCTGAGGTATTTGATCACGTTTGAGAACATATTTAAACAAGAATTTCCATTCACATGCTCTTAAAATACATGGCCCAGACAAGTATCGTAACGTCTTCGCGTCATACGAAGGGTTTCCTTCCAAATCTCGCTCATAATGTGCACCGAGAATCAAATTCCTCCTCTGTGAGCTGACACGTATCGCACACTCGTCAGGTAATAACACTCTAGAGCGCGGGACTACACGCTGCTACTAACTCGTATGGTTCAAATGGCTCTGAGCACTATGGGACTTAACATCTGAGGTCATCAGTCCCCTAGACTTAAAACTACTTAAACCTTACTAACCTAAGGACAGCACACACATCCATGCCCAAGGCAGGATTCGAGCCTGCGACCGTAGCAGTGGCGCGGTTCCGGACTGAGGCGCCTACAGCCGCTCGGCCACAACGGCCGGATGCTACTAGCTGCTACATAGAGTTATGAGATAATTCTTTCAAAGTCCAGCCTAATATAATTATTTTCAAATCGTTATTTAATGTGGTCATGCATTTTTGATCGCGGTTCTTCAAATCCATCTGCTCTTTTGCGAATGAATTTCATCGAGAACTGATTAACTGATTCAGCTACGGTATCAGACATTCCCTCTCGATTTTTCTTATGTACGCTATACAACTTGCCTTTGAAACTGCCTGAAACAAGAACATGCCTTTCCTAATTGAGTGGATTTGCTTTATGCGGTATGGCGCTGCCAAGTCTGTCTATAAAGACACTCACTACTTTCATCATTATTGGCGATATGTGCGGCCGTTCGTGCACCCACAAACCACTAATAATGCCTCTATTTATTTCCCCAGTTTATTTCCAAAGTCAAAAGTGATACGGGGACTTCCGAAGCAACGAAATATAATGCTGTTCTAGAATGTGTGCATTCCAATTTATCAGAGGTATGTTGTCTGTACAGGGATTAGTTCAATAAATAAGGGATACATTCATAACGCTTCTGCCATTACCTATACGTTATTAATTATATTCGCAGACTGCATTTACGGTACCACAACACGTATACAATTTACTGGAAATATGCAAAAAATTTTACTGGACCGGGACTGCAATCCAGGTTTCCTGATAGTCACGAACAGTCACATTAACTACTTCGGCTATGAGAGCATGCTTCCTCGATTTACCTAAGTATCCATATGTTCCAGTGTCTGCTGCCCACAGCGCTCACACAACTATGTAACGCCAGCACAAGGAGAGATTAATTTATTTTTCTCACCAGGCTGAACTGGTTTTAGCATGAAATACGTTTCTGTATTGGACAGCTTCTGTATGATTCGATGAAATGTTCCCCCTCAAATGGTCTTGTTTCGATTTAGGTCTTTCAGGATTCTGCCAAAATCTTCTCGCAGCATCATACTCACACCTCATCTTCAT
Organism: Schistocerca cancellata; assembly: GCF_023864275.1. Taxonomy (NCBI): domain Eukaryota; kingdom Metazoa; phylum Arthropoda; class Insecta; order Orthoptera; family Acrididae; genus Schistocerca; species Schistocerca cancellata. The sequence goes on from NC_064631.1 coordinate 413,009,376, forward strand.
CTACGTGCTCTCCCCTTCGTAGAATATTCCTTCATCTCCGTTATATTACCGCTCCGTTTACTCACTCCATCTTTCAGCTTTCTCATATATGCTTGGAACTGGTTCGCCACCTGAGCTCTTGAATTTCATGAAGCTGCATCTCTTTCCTCCAAAGATCTAATTAACTTTCCTATTGACGGAATCTGTCTTTCCTCTAGTGATATATGGTTCCATATCCTTATACATCTCCTCTATCTATTCCCGCTTAACCATTTAGCACTTCCTGTCAATCTGTTTCGTTTTTTAGACATTTTTATTCTCTTTCGTCTGCTAAAATTGCTACATTTACGTTTATTTTTCCTTTCATCAGACTTCTGCTGATGTTTGTCTTTATGTTTATTTGATTCTCTACTGCCCACATAACTACATCTCTCAAAGATATCCATTCGACTTCTGTTGTATTGCTTTTTACTGTTGCGTAATACTTCTTCTGCAACTCTCAAAACCTTTTGTTTCTTTCAACTTATTCTGCTTCATTTTTTATCTTTTTAATATTTCATCAGCTTTAACTCACAGTTCATAACCAATAAATTGTGATCTGAGTCCGCATCTGCCCCTGGGAAAGTCTTACAGTTTGAAATCTGGTCCCGACATCTGTTTTACCGCCATATAATCGGTCTGAAAAGTTCCAATGTCTCCTGGTCTCTTCCACATATAAAACCTTCTTTCATGACTGCCAAACCAAGTGTTATCGATGATTAAATTTTGCTTTGTGCGAAATTTTACCAGACGTTTTCCTCTTTCATTCTTTTCCGCCAGTCCATGTTCGCTTACATTTTCGCCTTTCCCTGCCTAGTATCGAATACCGGTCCCCAATAAGAACTAAATTTTCGTCTCCCTGGAACGGTACAGTAGTTTCCGCTCTATAAGCAGCAGATTTCGCTGCTCGCTTGCACCGGGAAATAGAAACAGAGGCGGCTCCGCAGCCAATTTTATTACACGACGCTGCCGGCCGCGGGTGCAACGGAACCCATGTGGACGGGTGGAATGAAGTGTGTCAGGCTTCATAACACGTATTTATATGTGTCGTGTATTATGCATTTCTTGTACGTGGATGTGAATCTGCACATGAACTTTCCTAATCCTCCTCACACATTTCCGTAAATCGTGGCCAAATCTTTGTTGGGAAGTACTTCTGTAGTATAGTAGTGCCAACCTTACTCCTGGCTAGGGGATCAGAGAGACAGCACAGGCAGGTAAAAGTCAAAGACTTTCCAGTGTCACAAGATTTGGGGTGGAGAGGTTGGTCACGGCTAAGGGGTTCGACCACCCCCTCCACCGGGGCCCAGGAAGACCTCCGGGTGCCCGCCATATTCTAGGGGTGTTACAGAAGACGGGTAAGTGAGCAGACGTGCCCGCAGTGCGTCTGTCACAATGATCACGTATTGGTATTTGAATATTTGTACTAATTCTTTTATTTCCAGCTTCGGATTGTGTAAGGTAATGAATGTGCTCGTTTAATTCCGGAAATTTGACTCCCTGTGTTAAAGTATCTGGTCCCCAGTTTGCCCGTTATCCTCCTCACATAGTGCATGTCCTATGTAAAATATTGGGAGACTTTGGTGGTATACATTTGGCCAACGCAATTCCGTCTTGCCCGTAGAAAAGTGCGTGCAGATTCCTATATAACATAACCGAGCTATAAGTTGTAAAATTGTAATATCTGTAAACTGAAACAATTGCTGCTGTCGCTGTAAAGTCGAGTGATGATGTTTAGAATAAATAGGAAATCAACGGTCATCAATCTTTAACATACCTTAAAAATCACAAAGAAGTCAAGTTAGAGGAATTTATTTAAAGTAAAAGCTATAGAATGCAGGGACCCACACATCAGCGCTCTCAAGCTCCCCTCCTCAGTCATCCGTTGCGCAGTTTTGATTCAGGGCTTGACGACATCAGCTTTCATCTGGCGTCCCTCGGCAAGGAGGTATGACGGTAAACTTTCATCCCTTAACTATTAGAATACTTTCTTCTACCTCATCATACATATTTTCAATCTCTTCATCTTCTGCGGACCTAGTTGGGCTATAAACTTGTGTTCCTGTGGCAGCTGTTGGTTGCATGTCTGTCCTGTCTACAATAATGCCGCATTCCTATTTTCTTGTTCATTAACAGACCTACTCCGCAATACCCTTATTTCATTTCATATTTATAACCCTGAACTCGCCTGAGCGAAAGTCCTGTTCCTCCTGCCACTGAACATCACTTACTTCCATTACATCTAACGTCAACCTACTCATTTCCCTTTTTAAATTTGCTACCCTACCTCCCCGATTTGGGGAGCTGACATTCTACGCTCGGATTCGTAGAACGCCTGCAGCCCTCGCCCGGATATCCGAATGGGGAACTATTTTACCTCCGGAATGTTTTACCCAAGGGGATACCATTATCATTCAACCACATAGTAGAGCAGCATACTCTCGCGAAATGCCTGGAATTACAACGCCTGTTCAGTCGATCATCCAGACTGTTGCCTCTGCAACTACTGAAAAGTCTGCTGCCTCTCTTCAGGGACCATACGTTGGCCCGGTATCGTAACAGATACCCCATCTGCATAGTTGAGTCACGCAAGTCACCCCACCACGACAAGGTTCACTATATGAAATATAAAAAAAATGAACGATAAATTGCATACATCAATGGAAATCTGAATAACATGTTGAATGGTGAATTATCGTTAAAAAATAGAAAAGCATACTCTGTGTGGCAGTTCTTATGTTCGCACAAGGAAACATCTCGACCTACAGCGTTTTTCTCACGAAACCTTTCATGTGCATAGGTCTAAGTGGAACATTTGTCTTTTGAAATCCAGGTATTTGTTGATTGGTTCTAAAGTCATGATTTAAAAAACCAATTTTCTGTTATAGCGCTCGAATATATGACAATTATAACTATTTAGTTCAAAATATCGACTCCATTATTCTTGAAAGCGTCCCACTACATCATCCGTTTTTCTATTTGGGTTTGCTGGTGTTGCACCTACGTGTGCTGCGTCTCACGGAAAGAAATGTTTCCTCTTGAAATGAGAATAGAACTTACCTGAACGCCGAAAAGAAATCGCAACACGTGAGTCGTTCTTTCTCCCACACGTTGGTTCCACATTTTGCTGAAATCCTACCAAATCTGACCGTATCTGTCACTCAGAAAGCAATTCTGTGAGGATCTATATCCCATTTATACTTCAATCGGGAAGGATTGCCTTCGCGAGTCCGCCGTTCCGAAGCTTTCTTCTCTTTCACGTTCATCGGAAAGCTTTCGTCCCAGCAGCAGACACTTGTGTTTCGTTCGATCAAGTGTGACATATCTCTTTGATTGATCGTGATAAGTTTCGTGTTTTGCAGCTTCCACGTCTGTTTGCCGTACACAAGGAAATGGTGAAATTATCAGTGCACTACCGTAATACACAAGACATTTTGTTTCCACGATGTACCTCATGGCCTACCTAAGCCACACGTGGTGTAATTTACAACAATATTTTCCAACAGACCAAAGCCAATGCCGTTGGGCGCATGTTCTTTCGTTGAAATAATTATTACCTCGATTTTGTAACACGTTCTTCTGTTTGATACTCATTTTCTTCGTCTACATGTGTCTCAAGAACTATATACCATCTAGAGTGGACATTGCTGTACCCGTAGGGAGCATGTAGTAGAAGAATAAAGTATTTTAATTTGTATCTCAAGCTTAAAATCCAATATGTCCTGATGAAGTTTGCTCTGATTGTCCAGTTTCAGGTGCATCATTTAGGACTGGAACTTAAGAAAGTGACATATTGTTGTATGCCCTGACAGAAAGAGAAATCGCTTACGTGAGCCTACAGCCATAATCCCAGATTAAAATTATCCTAGGAATTAAAATTATGTTAAAGACAACCTTCCCAAATGTAGTCTGCAAAAGTCAGATGCTACGAAATGTGTGACGGCCTGATCGATACAAAGGATGGAATATGAAAGACCACAGTACACATCCAGCATACAACTAGCTGCCTTTGGACAAATCATAGTACCAACCAATTTTTGGAAACAGCACAAAGTCTACCATCAGCAAACATGGCCTCGCTGTCCTGGTAATGCGAATGGCTGAAAGCATGCAGTTCGGTTCTCCACGAGGGGACAACTAACGGGAACGTCGTCATTAAGAAAAACAAAACTGGCATTCTGTGTCTCGGTGCGTGGAATATTAGGGACCTTAATTGGATGGATATGTTGTAGAATTTTAAAATAAAAATTAATGGGTTGAAATATATAGAAGAATTAGTGAAGTACCGTAGCAGGTAGAACAGGACTTCCGGTCAGGTCAGCACAAGGTCATCAGCTAACAATGAAATGTGGGTAATAAGAAAAAGAACATAGGATTGTGGGTCAATTAATGTAAAAGGCATTTTGAACGGATTACGTAATTAATTACATGCTGCACAGATTACACTGGTCTCCGACGTAAAAATTGTTTAAAATTTATAAAGAGATTTTTTTACTGTTTTCAACGCTGATTTTGGGAAAAATAATGAAAAAATTCCCTCGCGTACAGTTATTTCACAAACAGCTTGTCTAGTTTTAGCTTTTTTCGATATTTCAGCATTGATGGATTTTGGTTTTTAGGATCTTCATGACTTGTTATTTAGCCGTCTTTATGTTAGATATACGTAAAATAAATTAGGAGAAACAAGCAGTATTTTCATGTCAGTGCATGTCTGTCGCGCTGCCCCCTCCCCCGCCAACAGCAAGTCGTAAGCTTTTGCTATTGTCCTTCAGTTCATAGTATCTCTTCACTCTGTGCTGTTCACTCGTTGTTGTTACTAGTACTTTAAAGTAGTGGCAGTTTTCTTGTGTTGTGAAGTTGTTCTATGGACAGTGGAAAATGGCTACAAGAGGATGTATAAACTCGCCAGATTTCTTCCGCTACATTTGTGGTAACTATACCGTTAAAAAGCAACAAAGAAACATTTTCGATTTTGTTGAAAAACTATATTTCGCCTGTTTTGGTATAAAGTTAGGCGATCAAGATAAGCCTTTGCTCAGTGCGTGTTGAAGAACTGAGGCAACGGTTTCAACGTAAAAAGCGGTCCTTACGTTCTGGAATATCAATGGTCTGAAGGGAACCCAAAAATCATAGTGACTACTGCTATTTTTGTTCGTGCAACGTTAGAGGTTTTAGTTTGAAAAAAAAAAAGGATTTTACATACCCTAACGTGCAATCAGCCATTGGCCCTGTTCCTCATGGACCTGAAGTACCAATACCCTCCCCTCCAGATTCCTTGGATGATATAGATGATCACGAGCCATAGGCTCAGCAAGTTGATAATGAATAAGACAAGATTGCTACGATCCTGGCAAAACCGATCCCATTGCATTCTTGCAATCTGAACTCAACGATTTAGATACCTAGGCCTTTCTAAGGAATCGTCGTAGGTTTTAGGATCTAGATTGAAAGATAAACATATGTGGGCTCCGGGAACATGCTTTCCTTGGTATCGATCGAGGGAAAAGGAGATTGTTTCTTTCTTCTCTTGAGAAAGTGACCTGGTGATTTTCAGTGATGTTCCTGGACTTATGGCAACAATAGAATATGTGGAGACTTTTTATTGATTCTTCAAACAAAAAAAAAAGCCTTAGATCAGTACTTCTACACAATGGCAATAAGTATGGTTCTATACCAGTTGGACAGTCGGTTCACTTAAAAGAATGTTACGAAAACATTGAACTGGTTTTAAGCAAACTTTGCTATCCAGGCCACAAATTGACACTATGTGGTGATTTAAAAGTGATTTCTATGCTACTTCGTGAACAAAGTGGCCATACAAACTTCCCTTGCTCTCTCTGTGAATGGGACAGTAGGGACAGAAAGAAACACTACATAAAAAAGCTTGGCCCTTGAGAAAAACCTTACAGGCAGCGGTTAAAAATGTTGAGAGGAAAAGCCTTGTGGTTAAAAAATGTGTGACTTCCATCACTTCACATTATGTTGGGGCTCATGAAACAATTTTTTAAGGCATTGCCAAAAGAAGGGGAATGTTTCAGATATCTTTGTGAACAGTTCCCTGGTTTATCCGAGGCAAAGCTAAAGGGAGGAATCTTGGTCGGACCAGACATTAGAAAACTAGTGACAGAACCCAACTTTGTGGAGAAAATAGAAACAAAAGAAAAGGCAGCATAGACATCTTTCAAATCAGTTGTTACCAGTTTACTAGGAAACAGAGGAGATCCAGACTATAAGACAATTGTCGCAGACATGCTCGACAACTTAAAGAAGTTGGGCTGCAACATGAGCATTAAAGTTCATTTTCTCCACTCACATCTTGACTACTTCCCTGCAAACCTTGCTGATGTAAGTGAAGAGCAGGACGAAAGATTCCACCAAGACATCAAAAAAAAAAAAAATGAAAAGAAGATATCAAGGAAGATGGAACGTCTACATGATAGCGAAATACTGCTGGATGATAGAAAGAGATGATCTTTAACGAGTCCACATCCGGAAAAGCGATAAAAGAAGCTTCGACAGAAAGCGAAAACATTATCATAAGGACTTATGAGCTTAAAGAGAAATGGGAGTATACTGGAAATGTATTTTAGAACATGATTTATGAAGAAAATAAATTTTTATAATATGGGAAAAAATGTGATAAATTGCTTAAATTTTGTTATTATATCCAAAAATTCTCCATTTTTTGTGAGAAAATCCGACGTGATAGAAAAAGATGAATTGCATTTTTGAAATCAGCGCTGAAGAATACATAAAAGTCAAATATCAGATTTCAAACCTCTTTCACACCTAATGTTTTTGCAGACCTGTGTTATTTGAACTATATCGTTTGTCGAATAGTGCTCAACGAGTTAGTTTAAAGGATATGTATGTGTGATTGTTTTTAACGTTAATAAACATATTGTCGTTCAGTCCTACTCATGCAAGTGCACTTCATAAATAAGCTTTTTAATAGTCTGTCAGTTTTTAAATAAGAATTCATCCATGGTGTAGAAGAAATTATCAAGTAGAAATGATTTTATATTAAATTTACAACTTACTTTGCTATGTGTCATTTATTTTATGTTATTTGGTAAAAATCAAGAATTTTTTGTTGAATATCTAAAACCATTCTGCGCCACTGACAACTTTAATAAAGAGTAAATCAAGGTGAAATTGTTCCTCTAGTTTTGTTTGAATGAACAGCATTATTCTTCTCAAATTGTGACGCGTTACTTGCGACAAACTTCATTAGCGAATATATGTATTGTGATGGTGAAGTTGAAATGCCTAAAATGCCTAATCTTGAAGAGGTTCCTCCTTAAAGACATACCTACATCACTACCGCAGGTGAACACACATTATTCTTATTCCTCGCTCTCACTCAGTCAGTGCTTCCTTTCTAAGTGATGAGTTACCCCAGATAATTATTTCCATTAGACATCATTGAGTAGAACCCTGCAAAATATTTCAGTACGTTAATTCATGTGTTTCCAAGACTAGCAAATATACTAGGATCGAAAGGAGCTGAACTTAGCTATTACAACAGCTCAACAATATGTCTCTACTAGTTCAAGTTTTCACAAATATGTACATTCAGAAATCTGGAGCATTCTAGCCTGTTAACTGACTCTCGTTCATGTGCTACATCAATTGTTGATATTACTCTATGTGTTGCACAGACTTACTTCAGCTTTTAATGTCCGGGGCTGGCAATTTTTTGGCCCAGTACAGGGCTAGGTCAAAAGCTTCACGCTTGCTCAGCCAGAGGTCGTCTAGAGATCAACGTGTAGGAGAATTTCAGCGTATTAGAAGATGTTCCATGTTTTTTACTTCTGCACAGTCACACTTTATGTCATCAGGTTCCAAAAGGCTCCATTTTATTGTCATTTGGTAGAGGCTACACCAGTTATGATACGGTTTAACATTTTCCAAGGCCTGTACTTTCATTCAGCACCACTTGGTAGATGTTCTGAAATATGGTAGCCGACAGGAGGTTCATCCAAAGTGTAGCTGAGGAACCGATATGGCGATTTTAGTCTTCTTAATTTATAAAGACTACCGTATAATGGGTGGCGCTAGTCAAATGTCTTTCTGAACTGCTCGCCATGTTCATGAGGTACCCCACGAGGTTGGGAACTGCTGAAACCTGAAACTTGGTAGAGCTTTTCCATTGGCGTAGGTTTCATACATCCTGTTATTAGCCTACAGATTTCGTTAAGGCTTATGTCGATCTTCATGTGCCGATCTAGACCAGACGGGGCACGCAAAGTACCAACGCGGTGGTTATAAGCAAAGTAGGTTTGGTGCCCCACATACCCGCAGTTATCTTTCTAAGCGTGTTGTTCCTTGCAGCTATCTTATTTCGGATTTTTTTCGCAGAGATGTTCGTATGTGAGGTATCTGTCAAGCGTCACTCCAAGGTATGTCGGTTGGTTGTGTGCTCAAGGGTAGACCCTTTCAAGTTAAAGTGCAGCTTTCTATTTTCTAGGCGTTTGTGCAGATGAGAAGCGAAAGCTTTCCTTTTAGTTGGGTTTGGTTAGAGATTTTTCATCATAGTATGTTACTATAACTTCTAGGGTATTCCCTAACTCTACTACTACTTCCTCAGAGGTTCTTCCTTGCGTTCTGATATCCAAAGCGTCAGCATAGAGAAAATCTCTCGTATCTTTGGATACTGATTGACCGTTGGTATGTATGTTGAACAATATGGGGACTAGAACACTTCACTTAGCAAGGCCGTCTTTTTACTTCATCCAGCGACATTTTCTCCTTTCTAAGATGACGGAGAATTGTCGGTTCTGCAGCAAAGATTCTATAGATTTTAATACTTCATGGTCTCCAGTAATGTCATAGATATTAACAGTTTTCTGTAGCGTACTGTATCGTAGACGTCACTTAATTCGATCAGAACCAAGACCGTTATTTATTTATTTTTGTGTGTGTGAAATCTTATGGGACTTAACAGCTAAGGTAACCAGTCCCTAAGCTTACACACTACTTAACCTAAATCATCTCAAGGACAAACACACACACACGTGCCCGAGGGAGGACTGGAACCTCTGCCGGGACCAGCCCAATCAAATTGCTCGAGGCTACGCCTTATTAGTTCTGCATTCCCTTACAAGCCATTTGTTTATTATATTCGTGCCGTGTGTGCTGGTTGTGAAGTTTAACTTTTATAAAGGAGAGCTTCGTGAGCGTATGTTCTCAGGGAATGTTTAGATACTGAGGCGCTATTTTTTATTAATTAATTGATTGTTGCCTCCCTGTTCTGCCATCAACTAGATTGCTCCTTAGTTAGAAGTTAGTGTGCCCAGTGCCTCCAGTTTTACAGGTTTAAATTAACATTTCTAGCGGAAGGTGCATTCACCAAAGCGGCGAAGGACCGAGCTACAAACAATGACCTGATAGGGCCAGGAACAAAGAGAACAGCAATACTCAACTTAAGGACGAAATCGAGACAGAAGGCCAGCAACATGGACCCCAGTCTAACAAACACAGTTCGACTGGCAACGGCCAAGTCGTCAAGCCCCGGTGCCACGCCGCACCGTACCGGAGCCGGCCGGAGTGGCCGAGCGGTTATAGGCGCTACAGTCTGGAACCGCACGACCGCTACGGTCGCAGGTTCGAATCCTGCCTCGGGCATGGATGTGTGTGATGTACTTAGGTTAGTTAGGTTTCAGTAGTTCTAAGTTCTAGGGGACTTATTACCACAGCAGTTGAGTCCCATAGTGCTCAGAACCATTTGAACCATTTGAACCGTACCGGACGAGATACACTGCGCTCCGCTCAACGGAAACATAAATCAACTACAACAACACCCTTGCAAACTGCACATTAATATTACATAATAGAATAAATCATAACATTAAAAAGGGGAGGTCGATTTTTTTTTTTTTAAACTCAGCACTTAAGAATCCATTTAAACACTGCAATACACGCATAGATAAGATTGTTCCTTGAAACGTGATAGTAACAGCTGAGAGTTATTTTAAACGGGCAAGAGCCCCTCCCCCTCTCCTCCCGCCGCCAGAACTTCACTTTCATGGAATATGATGTAGTTTTCGAGATAACATAGTATTTCGTTACTCATAAACTAAGGTACAAATTTTGGTACTTAATCACCAAGATTACAACAACTTTAGATAAACAATCACTCAATAATGACCAGCTCACCCGGCTTCCTTACATATAGCTGAAGATCTTTCATCCATTAGTAGGAAATTAACATGGGAAGCCCAAGCCTCGTTATCATGCCACGTGTGACATAACGTCGACATATCAGACACGTCACCAATTTCATACATGTGCCCAGGCGAAAAGATTATGCCGGTCGGAGCTCCGGCAAGCTCTTCTTCTCAACATGCGCTGCGTGGTGAGAGTAGCTAAACACCACACCTCGTGCCGGAACCCAAACATTTCCTCCGTCTCCGGCCTCAGCACTCCAGTAATACCGAGCACAATAAGCATGCGCACCAAGTAAGGGCCAACCCCCAACCCCGTTACAACCGCAACCGACGGACCTGAGAGCCTGCTGCCTCGCCGCAGCACTCTTAAGTAGTCTAACCCACGATGAACAAGTCACTCGTGGCCACACAAAGCGAAATCGATGGCAAAGATGACACTACAGGAAAGAGGTACTAGTTTCAGCCGCGCGACATATCACCGTCATTGAGTTCTCTCATTATGAAAGAAGATTTCTGTATAGATATCACATTGTAACTTGCTTTTTCTGGTATCCTGGTCCGACAATTTGGACAGTCCGCCAGAAGGCATGGACATAGACACAGCCACCAGGCGATGCTGCTACAACCCGCGAGCGCTGCAGTAGCCGCCACAGGTCTGTGCGCGGGACACGCCCGCCGCGCCAACGTATCAGCGCTCACGGGGCACTATTAAGCCAGCAACGCAGGGGCTCAGAAGTCACTAGTGTTCCGACTGTGCTCTCGTATTTTACGTCGGACCTATCGTTGTTCGGTTTCTGATCTGGCCGCGTCTGGGCTCTCAATTTCGTTCACACTTCGGCGTTGTCATTCTTCTGTATCCGTACATAGCTGTCATTGTCATCTTAATTGTTGTCCATAGCTGTTGTCTCTCTGTTGTTTTAGCGCCTCGCCGTCGACGTTCTCGGCCGCTCGGCATGCGTCTCCTGGTTGTGTCGGATTCCGTTCACTAGAATTGGTGAAGAATAAAAGGTTAAAGGTACGTTATGGACGAAAAACTCGCACAGCTCGTGAAACAGCAACAGCTGCTCCTGCAGCTGCAATTTCCACAGTACTTCCATCAGCAGTTCCACAAGCAAACGGACCTTTTGCGCCAAGAAATTCCGATGCTGTCAGGGCGCTTACAGATACAACGTCCACAACCTGTCTCGACTGTGGTCGTTGTTGTGGGTTGGCAGGAGATCCAAAACCGTATTATTAGAGGAAGCCGAAAGGCACACGTTTAGCTCAGGCAGGCTGGCGTGAGGTCTGGAACAGGACAAGGAAATTAGACTTTAGAAAAACGGACGTAGCTGGTGGAATACTTAACTTTAATCCATTAATGATGAGCGTCGCTCTTGACGTACATGTTTTACAGATCAATAGTAACTGGTAATGGCGCCTTGCTAGGTCGTAGCAAATGACGTAGCTGAAGGCTATGCCAACTATCGTCTCGGCAAATGAGAGCGTATTGTGAACCATCGCTAGCAAAGTCGGTTGTACAAATGGGGCGAGTGCTAGGCAGTCTCTCTAGACCTGCCGTGTGGCGTCGCTCGGTCTGCAATCACTCATAGTGGCGACACGCGGGTCCGATGTATACTAACGCACCGCGGCCGATTTAATGGCTACCACCTAGCAAGTGTGGTGTCTGGCGGTGACACCACATTCCTCCCCCGCAAATCGGCGTACGGTTGTGGCATAAGGCTTGCGCCCGCCGTGGGGAGGACCCCATGTTGACGTATGCAATGAGGTGGGGAGCCTAGCAACAGGCGAGGCTGTGCCACTCGCACCCTGACATTCGGACTGCGGGGAGCTAGGAATCGCCTGAAAACCTGCTCCAGGGTGCACGCCAACATGCGGTGTATGCGCCCGTAGCGAGACAGGAGGGGCAGAGGGGTCGACCTCCATCGGGCCGGGGCACCCGACGGGAGAAGACGACATATGGTCCGGAGCGGGCAAGAGTACCATGTCGGAGGACAACTGGTCACGGGAAGCGATCGGCGAACCAACGGATCCCCGATCCGTGACTTTGACAAGGGCCATTGCGTAGCAACAAATCGCAGAACGGTAGCAAGGACAGGGTCGGCAGCTGTGGCTGTAGCTACACGACGAAAATCAATCGGAGACGATTCAACCACGTCATCGGTTTCTGAATCAATGAACATGCAAGCAAGTTTGGAGGAATCGAATGCTCTATCCTCAGCAACAGGCAAACGGGACAACGCATCGGCGTTTCTGTGCTTAGCAGTGGACCGATACAAGATATCGTAGCGGTGCTGCGAGAGGAAAATAGACCAGCGAATGAATTTCTGCGCTGTACGTGGAGGTACAGGCTTGGTCGGATGAAAAAGCGATGTCAAAGGTTTGTGGTCTGTGATGATGGTAAAGTGACGACCGTACAAGAAATCATGAAACTTTGTAGCACGAAATACGAGAGCTAATGCTTCTTTCTCGATCTGTGAATAATTTCGTTGCACAGACGAGAACAATTTGGACGCAAAGGCAATAGGGCGATCGTGCGAACCATCTTTGAGCGCAAGCACAGCACCGATCCCGAAATCCGATGCATCCACCATCAACAAAAAAGGCTTCCGGGGATCGAACGGCGTAAGGCAAGTATTGGAAAGCAACGCCGATTGCAACTGGGGAAAGGCGCAGTCGCATTCCGTCGTCCAGACGAACGGAACACCTTTACGGCGTAAGCGATGAAGCGGAGCTGAAATGGAAGAGGCGTGTGGTATATATGTATGATAATAGTTGATTTTTCCCATCACACTCTGTAGCTGCTTCAAATTATACGGCAAAGGCAAGTCTTGTATGGCACGGAGGTGCTCTGGACTGGGATGTATGCCTTGGGCATTGAGTACATGTCCCAGATAGGGTAAGTCACGAACAAAAAACACACATTTGTCCTTCCGCAATGGAAGACCATGTTGTCGCAAGACCTGAAATAATGTTCTGAGATTGGCTAAATGTTCTTCTTCCGTCTTTCCGGAGATCACATTATCGTCCAGATAGTTTGCTGCAGTAGGGACCGACGCACAAACAGTTTGTAGATATTGCTGAAACAATGCAGGGGCGGATGCACACCCGAATGGTTGTTGTTTGAATCGATACAAACCAGGATGCGTGTTAACCACCAAAACGCGCTGGGAGTCTTCGTCCACCAGTATTTGCAAGTACACATCTGCTAGTTCCAACTTCGAAAAATATTGGCCCGGGCACATTTTGTGAAAAATATCTTCCTGGTGGGGTAAAGGAAAAGTTGCAATCACAAGTTGTGGATACACTGTTGCCTTGAAGTGCACACAAAGTCTCAATTTTCCAGAAGGTTTTGGCAAAATTACTAAGGGTGATGCCCAGAGAGAAGCCTGCACACGTTCAATTACACCTTGTGGTTCCAAATCATGTAATGTTTTTGCGACCTCATCACGCAATGCGTGGGGAACATTGCACGCTCTGAAAAATTTTGGTTGCGTTTTTACTTTCAGTTCCAAATGTGCTGTAGTTCTTAGCGCAACCGAGGCCCGGTGCAAAAATGTCTGCAAATTCTTCACAAAGTCGAGAAACACTGCAGAGTGAAAATCTCATTCTCGAGAAACACTGTCTGAAGGCACAGTCTGGTTCAGTGATAGGACCTGATTTACTATAGACAAGTTAAACAACTGAAATAAATCGAAACCAAACAAGTTCACTGCAGAAGAAGAATGAAGGACGTAAAATGACACAAATTTTGTTTGTCTCTTGTATGTTGCAAGAAGGCTGCACTGTCCTAACACAGGGAGCTCGTGAATAGATAGTTAACTTAACAGTTGCGGCACGCTACGGAGGTGTGCCCATCAGTTTGTAAGTGTCCTGATTGATCAGTGAAACTGCAGCCCCGGTATCGAGCTGGAATGCTATCACTTTGCTGTTAATGTCCAAGTCCACAAAAGGTTTATTGTCCTGCTGACAACAAGAGCGACTGTCTCGTGCAACGTGAACTGACACTGGTACAAAATTACTTGCGACTTGCCGACGAGGTACACATGGCTGAGAGTTTGGCGGCAGCGGCGCGGCCGGGCGTGAGGTCTTTTTACTGTTCCGTGCAGCTCGCCCGGCGGGCCGGTTATCCTGACACACGGGTGGCGAAGTTGCAATTGATTCCTGAGCAAAGTGAAGTGTGTCCTGATCCAATATGTCCATCACTTGTTGAAGCGAGGGATTGACTAGTTTCAAAATCTGTTCCCGTATACGAACATCAGAAACGTTCTGTGCAATTGCATCACGCACCATAGTATCTGAATAAGGGAGTCCACAATTGACACTCAAAAGCACAATCCCTAGTAAGGCCTTGCAAGGTTGCACCCACTCCCGATTAGTCTGACATGCCATACGTTTTGTACGAAATAAGGTATACCGTTTGGCTACTATATTGACTGAGTCTTTGAAATATGCATCTAATGCAGACAAAATTTCGTCGTAGGACAGAGTTGCTATGTCGCGTCAGGGAAATAATTTGACTATCACACAGAACGTGTGCTCCCCGATGCAGGACAATAAAAAAGGCTGCCGCTCGTTACCTTGAATTCTGTAGGCGGCGAGATGGAATCCAAATTGGCGTGACCACTCCGTCCAGCTTTCCAGTGCAGCATCAAAAGGACGAAAAGTTGGTGCAACTGCATGTTGTGGCTGCGTTCGCAGTGGAGCGGCGGCTGCCGCATCGTTTTGCATTGCATGGTGACCCTGGACGAGCTGTCCAAGGGCATCCAGTAAGGCCTGCGTCTGCTGATTCTGTAAGCGATAAAATTCGGACAGTACATCTGGAGATGGTGGCGAAGCCATTACACAAGTAAATCAGGGCAGTATAGTTACGAACGCGGTGTTGCCTTGTCGCCAAATGTTGTGGGTTGGCAGGAGAGCCAACACCGTATTATTAGAGGAAGCTGAAAGGCACACGTTTAGCTCACGCAGGCTGGCGTGAGGTCTGGAACAGGACAAGGATACTAGACTTTAGAAAAATGGACGTAGCTGGTAGAATACTTAACTTTAATCCATTAATGATGAACGTCGCTCTTGAAGGTACTTGTTTTACAGTATCAATAGTAACTGGTAATGGTGCCTTGCTAGGTCATAGCAAATGATGTAGCTGAAGGCTATGCTAACTATCGTCTCGGCAAATGAGAGCGTATTTTATCAGTGAACCATCGCTAGCAAAGTCGGTTGTACAACTGGGGCGAGTGCTAGGAAGTCTCTCTAGACCTGCCGTGTGGCGGTGCTCGGTCTGCAATCACTGATAATGGCGACACGCGGATCCGACGTATACTAACGGACCTCGGCCGATTTAGAGGCTACCACCTAGCAAGTGTGGTGTCTGGCGGTGACACCACAGTCACCTTCCAAACAGAGTCCCACCCACCAACATATCCGCCGTTTAACGAAACAAGGGAGAATTGGGGCATGTGTTTGCAGAGGCTGCTGCAGCACTTCGTCGCTTATCGGATTTCTTATGACGTACTCCAACGGTCGCTCTTCCTGTCTTGGGCTTACCGAGAAATATTTTTCTTACTTAGGAAGTTGGCTCTCTTCACAAACCCAGTTGCACTCACTTTCCAGAAAGTGTGTTCATTGCTGTCGACCTATTATTCACGATGGGCACATCGCGTGTAGAGTTCGATCAGTACCTCTGAGCAGCCCGTCCAACAATGTCGGCGGAAACAGTGGCGTCTGCCTTCTTGTCCTGACTGTGACGGACCAATTGGCAGATTGCCTAATCGTTGGGCGCACTGCATCGTTTGTGGCAAGGATGGACATCTCCGAATTGTCTGCTGTCAGACGTCAGTTCAGTGTAACTCTACTAACGCGCGTCATGAGACAGTGCATGACCTCCAGGCCTTAGTTACCCAGGGCAATCCTTGCCCCTCAAGTCGTTTATTGATCTAACGAATGCTCTTCAGAACGTTCGTTTCCAAGTCTTCACGGGAGTGAAGGTTCCCTGGTCAAACTCTTGACATACGATCGTCTGGTTTACCGCCCGTTGTCACCGCCCTGTCGTAAGTTGGTTATTTAGGATAAGAGCTTTATTCCCCTCAGTGGTCAATTCAGCACTACGGCAACTACAAGACAGTTACATGGCCACTAACACCGCATGTTGTCAACAGTCATTAAGCTGGCAACATTTTCGGCCTGGATGCTTTCTCGCTGTTTGGGTCCTCCACCATAGATAGAGTTCAAGTGGTCTCAGACACAATCCACTTTCAGAAATTTGGTGATCTTTGTGTCTCTTTCGTGTCGCTGTTTGAGCGTAGCACAGTGTGCGCCACCAATTTTGAGAAACATATTTCTTTATGTCCAGATGTAGTGCCCCATTTCTGTTGAGCACATCGACTTCCAGCCTCCTTACAGACGGCTGTCAAGCTCGAACTCGACCGTATTTACAACGCTGGGATCAAAACTGATGTTTGGGTCACCACACGTGGTCGTGTTCTAGAAGCCGAATGATTCCTTTCGGCCATGTATCTGGCATCCATGAGGGTTTTGCCCCAAACGAATGTGCCCAAACAACCGAACCAGGAGGATATTTTCCAGCATGTCGGGTCTGGGGTTCGTTGGGTTGGGATGCCAGGACAAGGTGGATGTATACAGCTGTCGAACATGGAGGTATTCTGCTGGGCTGTGGTCAAGGAGATGGGTGGACCTGCCCGTGTTCAGGAACATCTTGAGTGTCGCTGTCATGGTAGATGTGCCCATGGCCATCAACATTGCTGGCCAGTGTGGCCGAGCGGTTCTAGGCGCTTCCGTCTGGAACCACGCGACCGCTACGTTTTCAGGTTCGAATCCTGTCTCGGGCATGGATGTGTGGGATGTCCTTAGGTTAGTTAGGTTTAAGTAGTTCTACGTTCTAGGGGACTGATGACCTCAGATGTTCAGTCCCATAGTGCTCAGAGCCATTTGAACCATTTTTGAACCTTCAACAATGGTTGCTTAAATGTTGCCTCTGTAATGAACTTAGAATAATAATTCACTTTCCCAAAAAATGCCTGCATCTCCTAGAGGTTTCGGGGTTGCGGGAGAGAGTCAACAGCGGAAACATTACGGTCAATGCACTGAACCCCGTCTTTGGTGAGTAGATGGCCGAGGTAGTCCACTTGTTCCTGGAAAAACTGCCATTTCAGCAGACCGCACTTGAGCTCTGCATCGCGCAACGTAGTAAACAGTCTATATACGTTAGGAAGGTGATTTTGGCATGTGGTACCCGTAACAATTAAGTCATTAAGCTAATTTGTACGAGCTTGGATGGACATGGTTTACTCTGGAAGATCGGTGGATCAGAAGAGATCCCAAAAGGCAATTGCTTATATCTGTATAAGCCAAAAGGCGATGGATTGCAACATACTGTGACAACTCATGAGCCCCACCTTACAATGGTTGATACCTTGAAACGTTCAGAACGTTATCACATGAACTAGCTCTGTCCCTATCTCCAGCCTACCCCTCTACCAGTGGATCGTTCTGAGTTGGTGTCCCCACCCTCACAAGTCCCTCGACCTCATGAGTACCATTTGCGCCCCAGAACGCTGTCGACAGCTCCTGTAGGCACGGGTATGGAGGTCGAGACATCACCACAGACTCCGTCTGCTCCACGGTCGTCCCCCACACTGCAGTTCCCCATTTCAGTGCCCCAAGTCCTATGTTGCATGTCCCGTGTTCCTCCTCCCAGCTGGTGACCTTCACTAACACCACACCACCAGTTAATCTCTCAAAACATCGGCCAGGGCGTTTCAGGCTCTGTGCGCCAATTTAAGGGGCGGGGGGTGGAGAGGGGATGTGGTATCCCAGTTCGACATTTTCGATATCCCACCAGAACGCATGGACGTAGACGATAGCCACTGGGCGGCACACCTATAACCTGGTGGGAGAGAGCTGCTGTCGCCGCTACAGCGCTGTGAGAAGACACGCTGTACCCATCATTGTTACGTTGCTGATCTTGCTACGTCTAGGCTCTCGATCTGGTTCACTCTTCAGGGTTTCCATTCTGCCGTATCCGTCAATAGCTGTTGTTATCGTCGTCGTTGTTGTCCGTAGCTGTTGCCTTTCTGTAGTTTTGGCACCTCGCCGTCGACTCCCTCGACCGGCCGGCCTGCGTCTCCCGATCGTGTCGGATTCCGGTTATCAGACTTTTCTCATACTTTTGTTTTTGATACTGCCATTCAGTAGTAGCTGATGTGCTGTTTCATTAAGTGACACTGTAGTCATTTCACTGTTTTTTTTCTGGATCCCCATTGAGCTGTCATCAGATTCCATGCAGTTTTGCTGGTACGTGGCATGTCCATGTCCTCCGTGGTTTAGACCTGTTTGTTTTGGCTTGTTTCACATCCTGCTGTCATAAGAGGAGATCAAGTTTAATGAAAACTGCGTTACCATGTTTAATGTGATGCGCAGAATTGACTGTAGTGTGTCATTTCAAAATTTATGGAGTATGTACTTTCTAAGTACCACTTAATAATTCTTTGAAGAACATGATTTTAATTTCTTCTGTTGATTTCTCATAATGACGTTTATTATAGTACTAACATCATCTGCAAAAAGGTACTAAGTCAATTCATTGAACGTTAAGTGGAAGGCCATTCACGTAAATAAGGGGTTTGATTGGGACCCCCTTGGTTGTTTCTCTCCAGTCATTAATATTTCCAATCCTTTCAACATCATTTTAATGATGCAGCAAATCTTGAATTAAACAATCAAATTACTTGAGATGTTCCCGAAAAATTTCAGCTGGTGACATTTTATTATTTAAGACTTTTAATATTTGGTGAGCGGGTGTATAATACCATTTTCAGTCGAGCAATCCATATGGAAACGAAACTGTGCCGTGTTAAATAAATAACAGCTCTTAGATTACTCTTGCGTATATTACTTCTTCGAACATTTTGGGAAAAAAATGCAGGATGGAAATTCTGTATATTAACTATGTTAGTCTTTCTTGTCACATTTCATGTAAATATGTTTAACAATTCCATATTTTAATCTCTTTGGAAACACTGCGTGCTCCAGTGGTTGCGATTCAAATTCCTTCAACAACATATAACTATAGCTTTTGTTAATTTGAATTTCTATGGTTCTATTAATGTCAGTGAAGGATGCTGGATCTATTTATAGTTGCGCAATGTTTTGTGGAATGAAATGTTTAGTATATTCTCTTTATTTTCCAACTGCACATTTTAATCCTGTTTCTACTTTTATGTTTAGAAATAGATTTTTAAAACATCTTCCAGTTTCTGAATTATCAGTCACAACATTGTCATTTAGTTTGGCTGTTATGGTATCTTGTACGCTGAATAGTTATCTTGTCTCGTGTTTCTCAATATCCCATATGGTTGTAACATAATTATCTTCATTATCAATTTCTGCCAGGATATGGATATTTCGAGACATTCTATCGCATTTTCTGAAAATATTACAGTATATTTTTTAGAATGCAAATAAAGTCAGATTTTAACTTTTGAGGCCTCTACGTAAATTTTATTTTAACTGTTAACTGAGGTTTTAATCCCTCTGCCATGTCTGAGGAGTCTCTCTGAAGTCCTGTATATCATTATAGTAGAGATACTTTCAAATATCGACACAACCTTAATGTTGAATATATTTAATTTAATTTAATTTCACATACCTCATCCAATACAATGTCTTTTAAATTATTCTTAAATCATTGTAACCTTTCCTCATTATCAAGCCCCAGTGATTTATATGAACATTCTAGTAATCAGGGGGATTTTGACTTCTGTTCTAATGGCCCCCTTATACTTTCTGCAAGATATTCAGCTAACCTGTTCTTCCATCACTTATTTACACGCAGGCCATTATTCTTATATCCCTGTCACACAAATGCAGCAAGAGGTTCAGCAAAGGTATGATCCTTTGTTTCAGTCAACAGTAATCTAATCAATCCACTCAGCACTTTGGGCACGTGACTAAGAGCTCTATTAACTCTGGGTAGGTTATGACGCTACAAAAAATCCAACCTCGAATACGTGTGGGCTGTTTTTAGTCCTTATTCCTACAAGTAACCTTAACTACACTCTATAGCAAGAAAAAGCAACGCACCACGAAGTAAACATCCCAATGGGACGCAAATCGTTAGGTTAGTGTACAAGTACAGACAAACAAATGACTACAGTTTCAGAAAAATTAGATGAGTTATTGAAGACAAAAAGCTGCATAAATTGAACCAGATAATAACGTGTTGCTCCACCTCTGGTTCTTACGGAAGCCGTTATCGGCTTGGTGTTGTTGGACGCCCTCCTGACTACTATTGTGACAAATTCTATCAGACAGTCGCGTTTCATCGTTAGAATCCCGAGCTGGTAGGAGAGTGCTGCCAAATAATTCTCGAAACATTCTCAACTTGGTAGAGGTCCGGCGACCTTGTTGGCCAAGGTATGGTTCGGCAGTCACGAAGACAATCAACATAAGCCACCTCTGTGGACTGACGGGCAATATTTTGCAGAAATGTAAGACCAGGATGACTTACGATGAAGGGAACCAAAACGAGGGGTAAAATATCGTCGTTGCATCACTGTGGGGTACGGGGAGCTGCTATGAAATGAAGTAGCTCTACTGAACACCACACCTGGTCGTCGTGCCGTATGGTGGGTGACAGTAAGGTTAGTATTGTAACGCTGTCCAGGGTGTCCCAAGACACATATTCGCTGGTCGTCGGGGCTCAGTTCGAAGCGGAGTTCTTCCCTGAAGACAATTCAACTCCACTCAATGGGATTCCAGGCCGAATCTGCCCGACACCACTACAAACGGGCATGTTGTTGTACGGAGGTCAGTAGTAGTCGGCGTAAGAGGAGTCGTGAGCTCAGCCCGCATTCTGTGAGCCGACTATTAAACGGTCCTTGTGGCCGGTGAACCAGCAGTCGGATGTGTAATCGATGATAATGATGAAAGTGGAGGTCTGAGTGCCTCTCTGACAATTGCTCTATCCTCGTATCCTATCGTCTCTCCAGGTCGACCGCTTCTTCCTTGAGCCATGTGAAACCGGGTAATAAAGGTTGGCAGGGTTCGGTTACGATTGTGGACGGGGCCGTAATCAGTTACTGTTGGTTCCCTTTTGCAATTACACACATTTATTTTTAAACGGCAATTCCAGACTCAGCAATAAATAAAGATATCACACGTTATTAATGAAGGAATAAACAAGTGTGTAATTAATAGTGCTTTCGGTGCGTTAGAATTTACCAAATGAACATAAAATACAGACAAAACAAATAATGTCTTAAAACCAAGCCAATGTGATCACGGATGAAGGTCTTTATCGCCAAGAACGGCAATTACAAAAAAATACATACTGTAAAACAGCATTGCAAAAGCAAGGTTAATTTAAAAAGACAGGCAACTGATCACCAAACACGTGAGACAAAATGATGGTAGGCTTCGTAGCACAACCATTCAACCATGCTGTAACGCAAAGAATGGCAATTATATAAGTAAAACAGCAAATACAACAGCAAATGTTAATTTAAAAGTACAAGCAACTGATCACCAAACAGGTGAAACAAAATGATAGTACACTTGTTAGCACAAACATTTAAACCTGCTGTTCAAATGGTTCAAATGGCTCTGAGCGCTATGGGACTTAACTACTGAGGTCATCAGTCCCTTAGAACTTAGAACTGCTTAAACCTAACTAACCTAAGGACATCACACACATGCATTCCCGAGGCAGGATTCGAACCTGCGACCGTAGCGGTCACCCAATTCCAAACTGAAGCGCTTAGAACCGCACGACCACACCGGCCGGCAAACCTGCTGTAACCCCAAGAATGACAATTATATAAAACATTAAGAACCATACAATAAAACAGAAAATACAGTAATAAAACACAAGGGCCAGCCACAGGTGGTGCACCAGGAATCGACCTCTGAGTACGTCCGGCAAAAAACACTTTCGCGACTGATGAGATAGGCTGCCAAGTGTTGAATTCACTTTTTCAGATGGTAGTTCAGACTTCTGGCAGTCCAACGAATGATTAATGATAATCTTGCTGAGGCTACCTCACGTCCAATAAACCAAATGCAAAGATGTAAAAATACACCAAAGCCAGAACCGGCGTTCTATACTCTGCCTGCAGAATACTGTGCTCAGAGCGCCCGGAATTAGAAAGGAATCACTACCACCACAGTAAAAGAATCGCCAACCAACCTACAATCAAGACAGCTGTCAAAACTACACGCCTCTCCGGACAGCAACGGCAAGACGAGAAGATGTACACTGCCATTACACAGACGAATCCCCAGGGCAGGTAACTGGGGCGTTAGTGGCCACGAGGCAGGTAAAATACCATTTGTTGAACTTATCAAATGGTAACAAACTGAACGCAATACATAGTAATTAGAAGTCCGGGAAAGCTAATCAGATCCTCCTTCCCCAAGCACTCCACTCACTGCTCTTTCCCTCGGCAACGCTACGACCAGCAACACGAACCCAATTCAGCAGAGAATCGCAAGATTTCACAGTGGTGGAGGTTTCTTTACTTGAATCCAAATGCACTCAACTTAAGACTTGCAGCATCCAGTTTACGATGTGGTGCACCCTCGTGATCACAGGCCTTCGATCCGGCAGTCCATGCACCCCACCAGCGGTCCCGCCGTGTTCTCGCACTGCGCGGACCTGGCTCCTCCTGTGTTCAAATGGCTCTGAGCACTATGGGACTTAACAACTCTGGTCATGAGTCCCCTAGAACTTAGAACTACTTAAACATATCTAACCTAAGGACATCACACAACACCCAGTCATCACGAGGCGGAGAAAATCCCTGACCCTCCTCCTGTGTCCCCAATCGAACTGCTCACTGGCACGACACAGAAGAACCACGACGTCGGCCCAAAGATAGGGTCACAGTTGCTACACATCGATAACCACCGCAGCTGTCACTTTCGGGACAGGCAACGCTTGTGAAACCAAGTGGTGCCAGTCAACACGAGAATAAGACAAACAACTGCAGGCATGTCAACTAAACGATACGGTCTGGCCTCCAACAGAGGAGAGAAAGCTACAAACAGCACCAACGCGGGCCGGAGCAAGGCTCACTATGATTTGCCCATTGCAGGCAACACCGTCGTAGAGTAGCATCACTTCTATAGAGACGTCGAGCGATTCGCCAATTTCTCCACCCAGATTCCTTGAGCCGAACCTACTGACTTACTTGTTTTCAAACTGTTTCAGTTGTTTCTCTACAGCAGGGATGGTGATTGTTAGTTCTTCCATAAGGGAGTCATAGTAATACTTCATCAAAACGTGCAGATCAATAGAGGAGGAGGAGGAGGAGGAGGAGGATATTAGTGTTTAACGTCCCGTCGACAACGAGGTCATTAGAGACGGAGCGCAAGCTCGGGTGAGGGAAGGATGGGGAAGGAAATCGGCCGTGACCTTTCAAAGGAACCATCCCGGCATTTGCCTGAAGCGATTTAGGGAAATCACGGAAAACCTAAATCAGGATGGCCGGAGACGGGATTGAACCGTCGTCCTCCCGAATGCGAGTCCAGTGTGCTAACCACTGCGCCACCTCGCTCGGTAGATCACTAGAGTTCGAATCAGTGGTACAAATAATATAGTTGGCAGAACGTAGTCCTTCAACAAGCAAACGCCGAATTTCTACACGTTTTTGTAGAATACGGCAAACATTAGAAGTGCACTGTCTTTATTCGCTTTATTAACAGCACATCCAGCACCGTCGAGCAGCCGAGGAAGGTAGACGGCTGGAAATTTATTGCAAATCGTAGAGTAATCTAAATAATGCTGTTTACGGATAAAGTCACTTCCACAAATGATGGTGTCAATAACATTCGTAACGCAGATCAGTAGGCCCTCGAATTCACAGATGTCATTTTCATAGAGATTTTCAAGAAAGTTTCTCTGTAAATATGTGAGGCGTTACGAAAGACAATCGGTGGGACCTGTTGTCTTAACGCACTGCCTTACAGGGTGCCGTTATCTAGACATTGGAAAGAAAGAGGTTCCAGCATTATCGGAGGAGGTTCCTTTGGTATAAGACTGGGTATGTTCTTCCAGCGTGACACCGCCACCGCATTCTAGTTTTGGATGACGTATAATGTCAATCTAACATTCTGCGAAAGACGGACCGATGGAAACGGCCACGTTTCTTCGTCAGCTATTTCTATGGACCTTAAAGCTATAGATTTTTGACTGTGATAAAGGTCGGAAGGTGGAGTTTTAAAGGAAAAGTATCGGCTCACGAATAATGCCTGCCTCGTCAAAGAATGCCAAGACGACGTCAGACGACTTACAAGTGGTGTTGCCAAAAGAATTCTAAAGTACATTGAAATCAGTGGTGTATTTTATGAAAATCAACTCCCAGCTTTGCCATTTCCCTTTGCTCAATACTTCCTATGAGTATTTATTTGGGCTACATTGTAACAGCTGTATCTCGGTAAGCTATAATTATGGGACACATGTCATGCGGAATGTTTTATCTTAATTTGTTCATACTATCACCACAAAAAATATTTACCATTCCTCTTGAAACGTCCCCTATAGAACAGCGCATCGGCTGTAGGTTGAACCCTCCTGTATTTATGAAGCAGCTACTCCGCGGTACATATTTGAGTGCTTGACAGACAATTTTTTCCACCGTTCCACTCTCGAACAATCTGCGGGAAAAAAAAAAAAAACATGAGTTAAATCTTTCTGTGTGAGCTCTAAATCCTCTTATTTTACTACTATCATAATTTCTTCCTTTTCAGTTGTGCGTCAATAAAATATGAGGACGTGCTTAAAAGTAATGCCTCCGAATTTTTTTGTGGAAACTCTTAAGGCTTATAAAATAAAGCCAATGTTGCTACTATTTTATAACTTTGTTCTTCCTTCTACACATTATTTCTCAACATAGTCACCCTGCCGACGAATACATTTCTCCCACCGAGAGACCAGATTGTTGATACCGTCACTGTAGATTGTTTGACGTTGTTGAGGGTGCCACAACCATTGCTTGCACCACCTCGTCTCTGTCACAGTGGCGTCATCTATGGTGTTCTTTGAAAACAGTAGAAAATCACAGGGGCCAAGTCGGGACAAGGATGATCGGTGACTTCTATTTTCTTTCTTATGTATTGGTGTGACGTGTGCTACTTCCCAGTCTTTAGGTAAGCACCTTCCTTAAAACGAGCGGTTGTGTGTGACTGCTGAGTATAGAGTTACAGTGTCAGCACACTCTCAAAGGGTCTAATGGCACAAATTCTGGAATCTAAGGCTTGACGCTATCGACTACCTGAGTACCATGTGTTGCATGGGTGTGTACTTATTTCGGAATTACGTTACTCGGTCCCCTCTGTCCATCAACTGCTTCACCTCTTTTTCACTATCACCTACCTCCTTCCCTCTCGAAGTTCATCTCCTCACCGCCTCCATCTAATCCCCACCTCCCCTCCCCTTCGTCAAACTATCTGTGCTCCCTCTCTTTCTGTTTCTTAGTTTCTTAATCCGTCTCTCCCTATTGTTCTCCTCCTCTCCACACACACTGTCCATCTCCTCGTGCCCCCACCTCCTCTCATTCCATCTCAACATCCTCAATTTCCCTGTCTATTTCCTTCCCCTCCCTACATCGTTTTGTCCACTTCCTACTTCACTTACCTGTGTCCATTTCGACCGTCCCAATCTACTTCTCCCCAGCTTCTCTTTTCATAAGTAGGTTATCACCCCCAACGTAATAGCAGACTGTTCGATCTTACGCCACAGAATCTCTTTCCAAGTAGTAAGTGACATATGTATCAAACTTGGTTGAAATCGGTTCAGGGTTTTGGAGGAGATATTTACCCACTGCTTTACCAGACCACGCAAATATCATAAATATTTTACATCCATTCAACATATTTCACACACATTTGTACACATTTTTCAGCTGCATGTGTAGCGAATTTTCCAGCAGCTAAATTTTTCTGACGTAATATCTTCTACACAGTCCGTCGAACGTCGATATAATTTTGCAGGCATATTTGGATACTGTCCGTGACATGTGTTACGAACAGAGTTAGTAGTAAAGAACTAAGAAATTAAAACGTCATGATGATGCGTCTGTTTTTCAGGCAACATGTGTTATGGCATTGTCTTCTCCTGAATTGCGTGTCGTACAATGATATAATTTTGCAAGTAAATTTAAGGGAACATGTAAGTACCGTCTGCAAAAGTGTCGTGTATGCAGTTATTAGCAAAGAAATAAGAAATTAAAACGTTATGCCTGGTGTGGGAATTTCACTGCACAAACAGCAGAAAGGTAGTAAGCGATAAACTCTCTTCCTACCATCTTTTTATGGGGGTTGTCAGCGGGAAAAGTTTCGTAACATTTTAAAATTATTTCTAAATATTATTGCAAGCCCCTAAGCGGCCTCATTCTTTAATATTCTAGGTATTCGTGCATCGTGGGATAGACTGATTTTTCACCGCCGCCCCTTTAATAGCTAGATAGGTGTCACCACCACAGCGAATTTTTCCAGACAGTAAGTAATATTTGTATCAAGTTTAGTTGAAATCGGTTTAGTGGTTTAAAAGGAGAAGTGGAACATAGAGACTACATACATTCATACATACACGGAGGTGGCAAAAGTCATGGGATAACGATATGCACATATACGGATGGTGGTAGTACTGCGTACACAAGGTATGAAAGAGGAAAGCATGGCGCAGTTGTTATTTGTACTCACGTGATTCATGTGCAAAGGTTTCCTATGTGTTTATGGCGGCATGATGAGAACTAAAAGACTGATCGCGGAATGTTAGTTGCAGTTAAACGAGTGCGACATTCCATTGCGGAAATCGTTAGGGAATTCAATATTCCGAGATCCATAGTGTCAAGAGTGTGCCGAGAATATCAAATTTCAGGCATTGCCTCTCTCCACGAACACCGCAGTGGCCGACGGCATTCACTTAACGACCGAGATAATGGTGTTCCATGGAGATGTCAGTGCTAGCTGTGTGAACTAACTGCAGACATCTATTTGGGACGTACGACGAACGTATCCGTTAGGACAGAGCGGCGCAATTTGATATTGATCGGTTCTAGTAGCACACGATTGCTGCCCGTGTTTTCGCTAACAGCACAACCACGCATGCAGTGCCTCTCCTGGACTCGTGAGCATATCGGTTGGACCCTATAATACTGGAAAACAGTTACCAGGTCGAATAAGCCCTGATTTCGGTTGCTAAGAGCTGATGGTAGGGTTCGAGTGTTGCGCATGGACTTGGAGACCATTTTCAGCCATTCATAGACTTAATGTTCCCAAACAACGACAATGCGCCATGTACCCGGGCCACAAGTGGTCACGATAGGTTTGAACAACATTCTGGACAGTTCTAGAGACTGATTTGGTCACCGAGATCGCCGAGATGAATCTCATCGAATATTCATGAGATATCATTGAGAGGTAAGTTCGTGCAGAAAATACTGCACCGGCACGCTTGTGGAAGGCTATAGGGCAGGATGGCTCATTATTTCTGCAGAGACTTCCAACAACTTCTGCAGTCCATGTCATGCCCTACGCCGGGCATAAAGCCGCCGGCACACGGATCGTGCTGTGGAACGTTAATGTTCAGCGTGCCGAGTCAACGTGCTGCTGAACGCTCAGGAACGATGCGACTTGTGCACACGGTACGTGGGCCCCAACGTGGTATACGCGATCGCAACGCACTCCAGCGGCAGTTATTGGATGTGTCTAGTTCGTAAATCGCACTGTTTGCTCAAGCGGCGCGCCTAAAATTCCCACGTCAGCTCTATTAAAACGCATATTTCCTCCATTGTTCATATCCTAGTCACGTTTTTCTATATTCAATATACACAAATTAAAATTTCAATATCGGTGTACATGTTTCAAGATGAAAAGGAAAGTACCATGTCCAATCAATAAGGATACAGGCTTATAAAAGTTCGATAACAAACAGTGCTACAGGCTGGAACCGCGCGACCGCTACGGTCGCAGGTTCGAATCCTGCCTCGGGCATGGATGTGTGTGATGTCCTTAGTTTAGTTAGGTTTAAGTACTTCTATGTTCTGGGGGACTGATGACCTCAGAATAAAGTCCCATAGTGCTCAGAGCCATTTGAACCATTTTTGAACAAACAGTGCGACACAAATGTGCGATAGTTCTCCACATTAGATAAACACTATTTTATCTTTCCCACATTTTAGTAAAACCCTAAGGTCATTCTTACTTGAACATTGTTCGTACCCAGTAGCAGAATCTTTACAACATATAAATTACGAAACTCAAAAGAAAAATGAACAAAATATCTTTATACAAGTTGCGCAATCTGTCCTGTAGATTAAGCCAATCGAAAAAACTCACTCCTCAAAAAAAGGTGAACTGATATTTACATAACATCAAATATTGTAGTATATACTTACATTAAACTAATAATAGAGTATCAGAACCTATTGTATAAGCGAATCGTTAGGAATAAAACTTTAGAGTTGGCAAGACGCGAATCGTCATCAGCTCACATTTCAGGTCATGAATCATCAACGCCACTCACAACGCTTTTTTTTTTCTTTTTGCCGTTGTTGATCGTTGAGTTTCGTCGTTGCGGACGTCACATTAGATCCGTTAAAGTTAGTTTGTTGATCCTTCCACTTAGTTTTTTTATTACAGAGGCCCACCTGCTCCCTGATTGAACAAGCTGAGGTACCGTGCCGGCACGCTAAAGTGACAACAATTCTAAAATGTTGACAAGTGGTAAATGCTTTAATCGTAGCTACGTTACTAACTGAAATGTAATTATAACAAATTGTACCAAGAATAATGTGTTTTTGGTGAATCCTCAGTTGTCGCTATCGTCAAATGACATACTATCATAATATGCAAGTTACAATAATTCTTTTGCCACGAATATGATGTCTCTCATTTTTTATTGCAACGAATCACGCAGTTAAGAACGGGTTTTCGAGTGATTCTCAGTTAACTGGTGCTCAGAAACGACATACATAAGTATAGGCTTGAAACTGAATGCCAGTATGGCGCCTCATAATTCAATGCTGAAGGGAGATGGCGTGCACGTGACGTTGTGGCATCTGATTGGTCAACGCTCGGACGCACGCCGAGAATATCTGATATGTTAGATATTGCTCTGCACGTTAAGGCGTCGGCACACGAACCGTGCATCTGAACATTGAGCGTGTCGAGTTTCTGACGTCATAGCGTGGAATAGCACGCCCGATAGTCTTTACGAACGTGCAGAGCAATACCAGGCATGTCAGATATTCTGAGCGTGCGTATGAGCGTTGACCAATAAGATGGCACAACGCCACCTACGTCACACGCACGCCGTCTCCCTTCAGTACAGAGCTCTGAGGCGCCATGTTGGCATTCATTTCAAGCCTGTATGTATATATGCCGTTTCTGAGCACCAGCAAATTGAGAATCGCTGGAAAAATCGTTGTTAACTGTGTGATTCGTTCCAATAACATAATGAGAAACATCATATTCGTGGCAAAAGAATTATTGTAACTTACGTCTTATGTGAGTAGGCTATTTGAAGGCAGCAACACACTGAAGATCCACGCAAAACGCATTGTTCTTGGTACAATTTGTCATAATTAAATTTCCATTAGTAACATATCTGTGATTAAGATTTTCAGCAAGGTGTAACATAATATGATTTGACACAAGTGGTGTCATATTGGTTTAGCGTAATGAGTAGCGTCACTGTACTCGATTGAATTCATTGTTGTGCGGTCGTTCACGTCTTCACACTACTCAATTTGTATTCCTAACATTCGCGTTTTTATTAGGTTCTGATATCTTATTATTAGTTTAATATTAGTATATACTATAAGTTCATCTCTTTTTGAGGGGTGACTTTGTTCGATTGGCTGAATCTACAGGACAGCTTGCGCTACTTGTATAAAGATATTTTGCTCCTTTTTCTTTAACAGTTCGTAATTGACATTTTGCAAAGATTCTGCTGCTGGGCAGGAACAGTGTTCAAGTGAGACTGACCTTCGGGATTTACTAAAATGTGGGAATGATGAAATAATGTTTATCTTATGCGGAGAAGTATTCCAGATTTGTAACGCACTGTTTGTAACGGAACTTTTATAAGCCTGTGTACTTATTGATTGGACACGGTACTTTCCTTTTCGTGGACGATGGAGGAAATGTGAGTTTTAATAGAACTAACGTGGGAATTTTACGCGCGCCCGTTGAGTAAACGGTATGATTTACGAACTAGAAACACCCCTCAACTGCCGCTGGAGTGCGTTGCAATCGCGTATACCACGTTGGGGCCCACGTACCGTGTGCACAAGTCGCATCGTTCCTGAGCGTTCAGCAGCACGTTGAACTTGGCACGCTCAACGTTAACGTTCGGATGCACGGTCCGTGTGCAGACGGCTTAAGGAGGTACGACACGGGATTATGAGGTATGCCACGACTCGTGCTTGTGCTCTCATTCTGAGAAGCTGTGTTATGTCCACGCTCCGTGCACCTGCATCATGGTCAACCAACGGTAGAATAAAGATCAAGACCGAGGATGCCGAGACAGTGTGAGAGGTTAGGAGGTGCGGCGGCGGCGGCAGTGACATCGGCTGGAGCGCGCCCGCCCGGCGCAGGGCGGTGCCGTCTTTCGGCAGCCCATTCACACTAATGAATGAGCAATTACCGGCCAGCAGCCGCGGCTCTGGCGCGTGCGCCGGGCACGATGCAGGCCAGCCGGGCCGGGCCGGGCCTTAAAGCGGAGCTCCCACTGTGTGCCAGCTGGGCAGGCAGCGGCCTCCACAGCTCTGTCCTGGCCACTTACCCGCATGTTTCGCTAAAGATACGGCTCTAGAAAGTAAACATATACAGCATGTCCATAAAAGAATTTACCAGTTTCAGTGGAATATCATAAAAATTTAATGCAGACCATTTACAGCGAATAGTACATCAAAGTGGAGGTAAACTAATCTTGTTTTGCTTACTAATGTACAATATGTTCTCATTCATTTATAAAGTGCAATCCAAACAAAAAATCGAATTCTTCCCACACTTCGGTTAGCAAGACAAATGTAATGAAAGCAGTAGGCCGAGCCTCTGCAAATCAATTCCGGTGGACTGGGGGTAGTGTCATTGATTATAAATCGAGACAAAAACAGTTCCCGGTTCGTCCGCAGCTCGTGGTCGTGCGGTAGCGTTCTCGCTTCGCACGCCCGGGTTCCCGGGTTCGATTCCCGGCGGGGTCAAGGATTTTCTCTGCCTCGTGATGACTGGGTGTTGTGTGATATCCTTATGTTAGTTAGATTTAAGTAGTTCTAAGTTCTAGGGGACTGCTGACCATAGATGTTAAGTCCCATAGTGCTCAGAGCCATTGGAACCATTTGAACCATTAGTTCCAGGTTCGATCCTCGCCTCGACTTAAATTTCGAACAAAAATAATCAGTATTCAAGTGGCTCTGAGCACAATGGGACTTAACATCGGAGGTCAGCAGTCCCCTAGAACATAGAACTACTTAAACCTAACTAAGCAAAGGGCATTACACACATCCATGCCCGAGGCAGCATTCGAACCTGCGTTCGTAGCAGTCGTGCGGTTCCGGACTGAAGCGCCTAGAACCGCTCGGCCACAGCGGCCGGCTAATCAGTCTTGCCAGCCGAAGACTTCTGGCATTAGAAGTCGTGTGACGAGGGCCTCCCGTCGGGTAGACCGCTCGCCTGGTCTTTCGAGTTGACGCCACTTCGGCGACTTGCGCGTCGATGGGGATGAAATGATGATGATTATGACAACACAACACCCAGTCCCTGAGCGGAGAAAATCTCTGACCCAGCCGGGAATCGAACCCGGGCCCTTAGGATTGACAGTTTGTCGCACTGACCACTTAGCTACCGGAGGCGGACGGCATTAGAAGTTAAACTCATTCTCCCAACGGCTTTCTCAAAATAAGGTAGAAGGAGTGGACAGAGGTTCAGGGCGTTTTCTTAACCTTGGGGTTGGAAAGTGTACCTAAATCCAGCAGAATGACCGATGATGAACATCTTGACGATCCCGAAAGCAATGGAAAGCACTGTATTATAGACACGAAATGTGTATCCACAGCACATGTGACCTGAAAGTGCAAGAGTGTCATTACGATCTCTCCATTGGCAAAAGGTGCCGAAATAGTCCCCCATTCGTACCTCTGGAAGGGGACTGGCTAGGTGGATGTTATCGTGGGAGAAACATCGAATAACCATCGAATGGACAACATTTTACGAGTCAGGGCGTGGAATATCAGAAATTTGAATGTGGTAGGGAAGTTTGAAAGACTGAAAAGGGAAATGCAAAGGCTCACTCTAGATGTAGTCGGGGTCGATTAAGTGAAATGAACAGAAGGGAAGGACTTGTGATCAGATCAGCATGGGGTAATATCAACAACGCGATTGATGATGGAAGCATGACTAAAGAAAAATCGAGATTCGTTGGATTTGTCGTCCTGGAAAAAAAACAAGCCTTAATTTGAGGAAAAAATTTCTGAGAATGTACCTTTTGAGAACAGTATTGTTTGCTAGTAAAACATGGAGTGTGGGAAAAACGGAACATAAGAGAATCTAAGCATACGACACGTGCTGCTACTGCTAAGGAACGAATGAGGAGGTTCAGCACTGATCCGCGGGGAAAAGAATATATGAAAACACTGACAAGATGAAGGGACAGGATAAGAGGACATCTTTTAAGACGTCAAAGAATAGCTTCCATGGTTCTAGAGGGAGCTGCAGAGGGTAAAAATTGTGGATAAAGGCAGAGATTGGAATGCATCCCGCAAATAATTGACGACGCATGTTGAAAGTGTTGCTCTGAGATGATAAGGTTGCCTCAGGAGACGAATTCTTTGTTTGTGGCGGGCTGGATCAAACCAGCCAGAAGACTGATGACCAGCCTTGTGTCTCAAGTGTGCCAAATTGAGCGGTTCTGGCACACGAATATGACCTCCACCTTAGTCCGACGTCATCGTGCAATAACAACTCAGAGATGGTTGGTGGCAACACAGCAGGAGGTAGCCTTTCGTAAACGGCTAAGTTCGTAAATTGTTAGCGTGTCATCGTGGTTATAGTATACAGTGCATGACACAATGCGGCTGTACAAAATCGGCACAAAGGCAACTCTGGTGTACCTCAGGCCAGGGATGACGGGAGTGAACAACGGTTGCGTGGATGCGCAGCTGTTGATCAAGTGACCGCTGAGATTAAACAAGAGGCTATCAGTAGTCGCTCCTCGTCGACTGCTAAGCAGACATTTCAAAGTATGGGTCTCCGCAGCAGGCGCCTGGTTTACGCACCCATGCTGACTGTTGTTCATCAGCGATGAAGGATGGAATTTCCTCATCAGTATGGCAACTCGACGTCCACCGATTGGCGACAGGTGTGCTTTTCAGATGAATAACGTTTTG
Source organism: Schistocerca cancellata (assembly GCF_023864275.1). Classification (NCBI taxonomy): domain Eukaryota; kingdom Metazoa; phylum Arthropoda; class Insecta; order Orthoptera; family Acrididae; genus Schistocerca; species Schistocerca cancellata. The sequence goes on from NC_064631.1 coordinate 413,042,968, forward strand.
TGCTTCATTGGACAGATGGTCGTAGGCTGAAACGTCTGAGAGCAAACACTCTCTCGTCGGAAGGGATCAAGTCGGAAGGGAAACCGTTTTGGTCTGGCAAATGTTTCAATAGCATTCCATGGATTATCTCTTCTTTCTGAGAAGCACAATGTATCAACACAAGTCGAAACTCGACGACCATTGGCGCGGCCAGTAACAGATAAGCTGTGGGGAGCCATTTCGTAAAATAAAGCGTTAGAACTACGGTCATTCAAACGTTCCTTAAGTTGACTCAATTTTACGCCTAGCATAACAGGGTCTGACGAGCGAATGTTGACGGCACAGAGGAACTTCTATACCATATTCATCTAGGCGAGTTACGGCTGATAAAGCTCAGAGATGGTACTACTAAGAGACGGCATCGAGAGTATGTCTTTCATCATTCATAACCTTTTCTACCTGTAAAAGTAACGAAACGTTAATGCATGAGTTAGCCCACAATCAAGATAGTGCCTAATTATTTCTAAGGCATATTTCACGTTGGAATTTACAATACAGGCAAGAAAATTCAGAATATTTTCATAATATTTGTTGATGTATAGAGGGTGTTCCATAATGTAATATTATGTTGAAATCATCAGAACATTAGGTATAAACCATATGGAAAGAACGGTAGTATACAATGTGTGCGAGAGTTAATAGGGAATAACATTAACGGAAGACCATGAGACCGGCAGCGAGCACCTGTTATCCCGCTTTACGTTGGTCCTGGGGTGCTAATAGGCATATAATGCGAGTATATAGCCTCTCTCATCCTTCTGCTGATCTTGTCTCTCCGCACTGCAACCTGCCTAGCGTAAGAGGATCTGACGAGCGAGTATTGACGGCGCAGAGGAAATTCTGTACCACATTCACCTAGGTGAGCTACGGCTGGTAAAGCTCAGACGGGGCAACTATATTACCAACCTTAGCTTCGACGAGTCAATATCTCTTTCAAGGACCCAGTAATCTCTTTAGCTTGGCAAAGAGAGGATTACTGGGAAAACTTGTGGGCAAGAAATAGGAAGAAGAGGAAATTGTTTAAAGGAGCTCGAAAAACTGCCACCTGCAACTTTAGGGTAATTGCTTTTAATGAAGTGGAATTAGCTAAACATTTTAGAGAAAAGGAAATAGATTTTGTGACAGTTAAAGAAACAAACAAGAAAACATTTGCATGTGAATACGGAGATTACTAAGTTATTATCTACAGTGGAATAAAGCAGAAACAAAAAGCAAGTAAAGCTGCTGCCATCTACATTCATATATAATGGGAACATAAAAGGCTGGACTACGAATATGGAAATGAACTCACTGTACCAGCAGGAATTTAAGCTACAAGAGGAATCGTAAAAAGCAACTTACGCACCAGAGTATGGAAAAACTGACGATTCCACGGTCATATACAAACATCTGCAAATTACGTATAACATTTACAATAAAAATCACTTTACCGATGAAAATATGTTTCTGTGGGCCTGTGTCAAGCAAAAAACGATAATTGACATAGAATTTAACCCAATATAGTCCTTGATGACATTTATAAGTTGCATCGTCTGTTGCTTGACAAAGATCTACAGGAACGTATTTTAGTCGGTGAATTGATGAAAGTTTTTTATGTTAACACAGACTGTACATTCTTCATCGTTGACGGTTTTTATCAATTGTGGAAGGCTGGGAAGTTTGCCTAGACACGCCAACTGTTACTCCGAGGCATTCTGTAACAATTCCCTGTACCATATGACATAACATTTATATTCAACTGAAGATGCAACTTAAAAGTTGCCAAATCGGTTGTGTGAGTCTCTAAACTACTTAAAAAAATACAGCTAAGGCGAACTATTGGACTTTTCGTTCAGTTTTATATTGCAATTGTTTTAACACCTGTAAATAAACACCTGTTACCCTGAATAAATTGGTCAGTCCTTTATGTGATACTATGCTTGTTTAAAAGATGCGAAGACATCTCGAAAACTACTGGTGCAGTAAGACGCCGATATAGATCTCAGCCTCCCCTAGATGATTTAGTGTGCTACCCTTACCTTTAAGGCGATAACCTCCGCAGGTTATTCCTTATATTATCAACTCTCTGATTATTTTCTGCAAGATGAACGGGAAATGCTGCTCTGCTTAAGGTATTCAATATCAGGGCATCGTGGAGTTCAAAGTTTCTTTCAGTTCTACTACCTGTTTGGGTAAAATAGAATTTCGCACAGTCATTACAGTTTCCTTTAAAATTTGTTCATATTCTATGGGGTACCGCTAATGTGTCGAACTGTGTGTACAGCTCATTGTCGAAAATTATTATTCGGGGAAAATCTGATTCTGACATTCTCCCTTCTACACTACTGGCCATTAAAATTGCTACACCACGAAGATGACGTGCTACAGACGCGACATTTAACCGACAAGAAGATGATGCTGTGATATGCAGATGATTAGCTTTTCAGAGCATTCACACAAGGTTGGCGATGGTGGCGACAACTACAACGTGCTGACATGAGGAAAGTTTCCAACCGATTTCTCATACACAAACAGCAGTTGACCGACGTTTCCCGGTGAAACGGTGCTGTGATGCCTCGTGTAAGGAGGAGAAATGCGTACCATCACGTTTCCGACTCTGATAAAGGTCGGATTGTAGCCTATCGCGATTGCGGTTTATCGTATCGCGACATTGCTGTTCGCGTTGATCGAGATCCAATGACTGTTAGCAGAATATGGAATCGGTGGGTTCAGGAGGGTAATACTGAACGCCGTGTTGGATCACAAGGACCTCGTATCACTAGCAGTCGAGATGACAGGCCTCTTATCCGCATGGCTGTAACGGATCGTGCAGCCACGTCTCGATCTCTGAGTCAGCAGATGGGGACCTTTGCAAGACAACCATCTGCATGAACAGTTCGACGACGTTTGCAGCAGCATGGACTATCAGCTCGGAGACTATGGCTGAGGTTACCCTAGACGCTGCATCACAGACAGGAGCGCCTGCGATGGTGTACCCAATGACGAACCTCAGTGCGCGAATGGCAAAACGTCATTTTTTCGGGTGAATCCAGGTTATGCTTACAGCATCATGATGGTCGTATCCGTGTTTGGCGACATCTCGGTGAACGCACATTGGAAGAGTGTATTCTTCATCGCCATACTGGCGCACCAACCGGCGTGATGGTATGGGGTGCCATTGGTTACACGTCTCGGCCACCTCTTGTTCGCATTGACGACACTTTGAACAGTGGACGTTACATTTCAGATATGTTACGACCCGTGGCTGTACCCTTCATTCCATCCCTAAGAAACCCTACATTTCAGCAGGACAATGCGCGACCGCATGTTGCAGGTCCTGTACGGGCCTTTCTGGATACAGAAAATGTTCGACTGCTGCCCTGGCCACCACATTCTACAGATCTCTCAGCAATTGAAAATTTCTGGTCAATGGTGCCGAGCAATTGGCTCGTCACAATACGCCAGTCACTACTCTTGATGAACTGTGGTATCGTGTTGAAGCTGCATGGGCAGCTGTACCTGTACACGCCATCCAAGCTCTGTTTGACTCAATGCCCAGTCGTATCAAGGCCGTTATTACGGCCAGAGGTGGTTGTTGTGGGTACTGATTTCTCATGATCTGTGCACCCAAACAGCATGAAAATGTAATCATATGTCAGTTCTAGTATAATATATTTGTCCAATGAATGCTCGTTTATCATCTGCATTTCTTCTTGGTGTAGCAAGTTTAATAGCCACGGCCGGAGTAGCCGAGCGATTCTAGGCGCTACAGTCTGGAACTGCGCGACCGCTACGGTCGCAGGTTCGAATCCTGCCTCGGGCATGTATGTGTGTGATGTCCTTAGGTTAGTTAGGTTTAAGTAGTTCTAAGTTCTAGGGGACTGATGACCACAGCAGTTAAGTCTCATAGTGCTCAGAGCCATTTGAACCATTTTTTAATGCCCAGTAGTCTAAATAGGTCCGAAATTTTATATGAAAGTAGTCCTGTATATAGTATAACTGAATAGTTAATTGATCACATGACCCTCACAGTTGCTGCAGATATTATTATTAGCAGTTTCTGGCTTCACTTCCTGAGCGAGCTTGTCCCCTATTGCCATTTCTTATCTATGATTGTGAGTAACTGGTTTGAATATTACGAGTTCTTTTTTTGCTTATCGGTGGAACTGAGGGGAGGTTTTGCATTTATTTGGCAGAATTTACTGAGAAAACTAAAACTACACAAACAGGAGCCAACGGCCTTTGCCGCAGTGCCATTGCTAACACCGGGTCCCAGCGAACCATGAAGGTTAAGCGGTGTCCGGCTTTGCTTCCTCTTGGAAGGGAGACCGTCGAGTTGGCCTCAATTCTTGTGAGGCCAACTGAGGAGCTACTTCACTGAGAAGTAGCGGCTCCGGTCACGAAAATGGATATCGCCCAGGAGAGCGATGTGCTGTCCATATGCCCCTCCATATCCGAATCCAATGACACATACCGGCTGAGGTTGATATGGCTATCGGTCAGTACCATTGTGCATTCCCAGGCAAGTTCGCACAGAGGAAGAGAGAGAGAAACTATCCCAACAGAACTAGTATCAGACACCCACCAAAACTCCGAGTTAAACTCTGAAAATTACTTAATAGAGGCAAATTCCTCTTTAACATAAATTCGGAACTTCATAATCATGACCAAAACTGCACCGAAACTTTAACAACCTAAGATCCTCGAAGGACACAACAAGCTGTAAACTCGACACACGGTCTAGCATACATAATAAGTGGGAAATTGGTCTTCCAATACAATGACATATTAGTTTTTAATGTATATAATATTACATTTCTTTTCCGCCTACAAATTAATTTAATCGATTTAGCAAAGACACGTTTTATTGTTGCTACACACGCCATACAGTACCTATAATGTAATATATTTATTGTTCTAATAAATCGGAAACTATTGTCATGGTTACTCATCTGAATCAAGGCCAAATTGAATGTGTGTGCTGCCATAAAATGTAGAATGATGCGTGTTAAAGCGATTTTCAGGTAATTTGACTGGATCGCATTGGAAAAAAGTGTTAACTTTAAAGAGCATGAGACAAATGCACAACGAAAGCGTTCCACAGAAATGTACACCACGTAATATTTCACATTATTTCATGTTTTGTTAGTTCAAAAGTCATTTCATGAATGTTTCTGTAAAGTTAAAAAAGAAAAGATTTGTTGTAAGTTCATAGAATTTCGAACAAAAGCCTTTTTATTCATTACAGTGCACGAATAAGTAACGAGGATAAAACGATACACTAGCAGGAAAGAAAGGAAATACGTTAGACCCACCTAAATGTGGATTAAAAAAAAATGTGAAAAAGGCTAATGGTTTGATGTAAATAAATTTTTTGAAACTAAATCTTATGAAAGTGATGTTCTTACAGACCAGGAGATGCCCTGAAACAAATCGTTAGAATATGGTGATCAATAATGAAATAATATCTAGTGAAAAGGCACTTCGGAAAAAGGCTGTTATTTCTTGAAGTTTGAATATAGGGAAGACAAAGAATTCCTGCACAAAATGGAGTGGAATACCCCATTTCACAACGAGAAATTACATACGAAAATATTCCTTCAATTGAAATGCAGATATAGTAGATGCGATTTGCAAATTCGAATTATTTGGAAACATTTTGCGTAATTAATGCTTGATATATCGCATAATTATGAAACAGCACTCATTGAAGGTTGGCAACAAGCAGTGAAAGATCGTATTCGATATCAGTGGGGGATTTGAAGATAGAGGCCGGGTTCCATAGCCAGTACCGATATCCCATCACAGAAGATGTATGTCTCTGTGAGTCTCGCATTCAATGTTACGTGTGGAGAGGTTAGCAGATGCATGTACGTGTTATCTAAACGAGAATCAGCTGTCACAGGTGTAATCTTATCTTGCCAACACGCACGTCACCTGAACCGCATGTCGTTGTATGTCTTCCTGGTGCAATGCCCTCCACTGGATACAAGGGCCAGTCCCAAAAAGAATGATGCACAGTTCCTGGAAAATTATGTAATAGTATACAGAAATTACGGAAATGTCAAGTAGAAGCCATCACAGCAAGAGGAGAACAATGTCACCGTACCACATTCATGCTTGCCATAAGCTGTCGGAATGTCAGTACATGTTTAGCTGTGATTCGGACGGATAAATATGTATTTATTATAACACCAGTGGCTAATTACTTCAACGAGACCCTGCTATAGCCTTGTACGGAGCTCTCTCAATACACTGACGAAAAAAATTACAGCACCTAAAGGTAATTAATGTAGATTAATGAGATTCGGGATTACATTTGTCTAGGTTCAAATGGCTCTGAACACTATGGGACTTAACATCTGTGGTCATCAGTCCCCTAGAACTTAGAACTACTTAAACCTAACTAACCTAAGGACATCACACACATCCATGCCCGAGGCAGGATTCGAACCTGCGACCGTAGCGGTCACGCGGTTCCAGACTGAAGCGCTTAGAACCGCACGGCCACACCGACCGGACATTTGTCTAGGTAACATGTTTAGGTGATTAACACTGTGAGCACGAGATAAGCCATTATAAATATTAAATGTTAGTACAGTAATAGCCGGGCTAACCGCCAGTATGTTGAAGGCAATCATGCAAACGTGCATGCATTGTGCTGTACAGGTGCCGGATGTCAGTTTGTGACCTGGAGTTCCGTGCCTATAGCACTTGGTCGGTCAATATAGGGACGGTAAATGCTGTTTGTGGATGACAATGGAATTGTCGTTCGATGATATCTCATATGTGCTCGTTGATAGTCAGATATGGTGATCAAGTGGGCCAAGGCAACTCTGTAGAGTATGTTGGGTTGAAACAGCGGTATGTGGGTGAGCATTACCCTATTGCAAGACACTACCTGGAATAGTGTTCACGAAACGAAGCACAACAGGTCGAATCACCAGACTGACAAATTGCAATCAGGGCCCGTGGGATAACCAAGATAGGTTCCTGCTGTCATATGTAATATTCAGGTTCTCGTAGCCCTAAAAGACGACCTCGTTCAAACTCAGTGAGGTGTTGATAACGGCGTCTTTGTCACCTTACACGTACTCTTGACTGACATCAACGCACCACGTCCAGTCTCAAAGCTAACTAACGCTCACCACCGTTACAGCGTGAATATGAAGAAAACGAGATTTACTTCCTCATAGTGGCACTGCTAGGGACACCCTTATTCGACTGGCACGAAATTTGAACATAGTCATCGCTTAAATGTGGAAACAGGCATACCACATTAAGTTTATCTCGCGATTTTTTTCGTTCAGTGTATATGTCTACGGTAATGCTTGCAAGCCCTCCGATTGCATGTGCCAATTTCCTTTTAGCATCCTGTTTCCAAGAAATTGAATAGGGAAGGGAAATGGAGAGTGGGATGTATGGTTTATTAAGATAGAAGGCCATGTCGGTGAAGTGAGCGTGGCTCGGTAGTGGCATGATGGTACCATGTGTCTCCCCCTGTCTCTGCATGCAGGCAACCAGAAGTTCAGATGTCACATCCAACCCAACATTGGCATCGAGACGTGGTAATCACTGGAAATAAGGAAAACGTGGAAGGGAGGACCCACCAATACAACTTTCGTTTCACACAACCTGTTTATATAATAATATGTAACCATACGTCTTTTTTTTAATAGAATGAATAAATTTGTAAATTGGATAAGGTTTCACAAGAGAAATCAAAACAGCAAACAATATTACAATAATTACAAGAAGACCGGACCTGCAGCCCGCCCGTTATCGGGGAAACAACGGTGTTTACTACCGCGCTGGACAACGTTTATCTTATTAAATTCCATTCTGCAACACATGAAAACTATATAAGTACCATTGATGACAAAAGTGATTCAATTATTCAAAACAGATGACGCAACTTTTAATTTCAAACCTGCATGTCGAGAGGTTGGGGGTTAAGGTGCGCACCTGTGCTTAAAGGTTAAACAGACTAGGACGCAATATGACAATGACAAGGCTTACTTCAATGCAAGGAACCTCTTAATTTCAATCGGCAACCAAGGTTCGACTGGATCGCAACCCGTCCCTTTGGACAATGTTATTTTGATTAAAACCCTGATGACAGTTTCCTTTAATATTTTCAAAGTTAAACTGATTGACAGTTATTAAGACCGCTATGAAGGAACGCATCAAAACATTACTTGTGAACACTCAGTACAAGAGAACTTACTCGGCGGCACCACAATATCCAGTTAAAAAAAAAAACACTAATAATGACCCGGTCTTTCAAAGACAGCAACGCGCAGCTTAATACAACAGGTTGTTCAGATTATAACTAATGCAATTACAATTAAGGAATTTGACTGGTTAACATGTAAATCTAACCGCAAGACCCCTCTTTTGTTTAACGACAACCTGTGCCTTAGTACAATTGTTCTGGCTATGTTTACGACCAGGAGCTGATGCATTAGAACATTAATGATCGCGTATAAACCAGAAAGAAAGGCAATATAATAGCGGAACAAATTTTGAAACGATAACTTGCGTCTTAGCAATACTACGGCCTGTATTTACGACCAAAGCGCCGACCTAGTAAGACTCTGAAGGTCGGGTACAAACCAGAAAATAATTAGGAGGGCAGGTAGACAATGACACTATTCATCACGAGGATTACAGAATGTTACTCCTCTTTATCAGCAAGCGGTTCCATAGATCCACGGTGCGTCGCGGCGGTTACTGAGTGGTGCCGGTGAAAGCCAGGCCACGAGCGTTCGTCCGACACGAATGATGCCAACCAACTAACCGACAGGATGTCGGCCTGCTGTTTGTAGTCGACGCTGACCCCGGTGAAGTACTCCGGTATCTTCGCTCTGCGCTGGCCCTCCTTATGCAGCTCGTGGCTTCGGCTGCGCGGACCTCGTGATTACCTCTTTCTTCCTCATAGATATTGGCAATGGGGAAACAAGAGGGATAGTCGATACTGCACCTGAGCCAGTGGTGCCAGACAGAACAGTCTCAGGCAGATTCTCTACCTCTAATACTGGCGACATTTTACGAAATTTCTCTTATGCTCCGAATTATAGTTAATCACATTTGTACCTCTGGTATTGTATGGCGAAAGCCATATACATTAATGAAGAGCAGCATAAACATAACAATTTCTTTTACTACTGGTAAGGAAGAACGTAGCACAGTGCACATAGGTAGTGGAAATAGGCTACCCGAATAGGTATCCCTGGACATTCAGCAGTTTTGCAATTGCGGCATATGTAGGAACGGGAACAACGTAAAAGTCATAATTTTTGTGGCGTATAAACAGTAAAATTCTATTTACTCGACGTCGCCGGTAGATTCCGTCTTCATAAAAGACATCCTTCGGATATCACGAATGAGTTAAAGAATGATCCCGAATTCGATCGATATAACTTCGGAGATTTCTGAGTAACATTTGCTGAGTGTTTTGATACTCTTGGCGTCCCAGTAATGAGGTAATTAAGGTTTACTCGGTTTGTTGCCTCAGTTGCATTTGTTTGAATGAAAATAACAGCACCACAGTGAAAAAGCATCACGAAACGCAGAGTAATGCCACAACTCTGCTGGCTGGAAAAAAAGTGGCAACCGAACAGTTCTGATACAACCTTGACACCGAACAGTAATGGGGATATTACTGTTGTTTATACTAGCGAGTACCGTGAGTGAACAGACCACGTTTGTTTTCACATAAGACACACAGAGAATGTCGTCGACATTTTCTCTATTGTTGTCGAGATGCATCACCGGACACAGAAACTGAAGCACCCAGAAGATATGGTCGATTGGCAGTACAGCTTCGTACACGTACATACCATCTGCGAGTATGTAAATTACTAGAGCTCCAGTTTTGTTTGACAAGTAGAGCGGCCATCAGAGCGCGTTAGTGTTGTTCCCGTATAGTGTTGTTAGCAGGTCTATTAGCGTACATTAGAAGCTTGACCAGCGTCAGATGTTGGATGATCACTGTGAAGAACACGGAGCTGCTGTTTACCAGTGTGAATCGGTGTTATTCGCATTGTGGGTTTCCATCTGGTCGGCTAGTCGATTCGCGCAATGTCCAGATTTGTGGGGCATTCAGATTGGCGCGATTATGGACCGCATGGAGACTCGAGGGTAGGCATACTCGTCGTCAAAGTTCAGATCTACCACGTCGAACTGCTACAAGGGAGAATCACCTTGCAACACCGTCACACAGCGCCAGCCATGGGAGAACTACGGAGGCGTGCTGTAAAGTATTGCCTCCGACCTTTTTGTTTGAAAACTGTTATTAAGCCTTTTCAAATAAAAACAAAAATTATTGGCATTTTTCATTTTTATCCTTCGTGTCTACGTCTTAGCTGCCCTCTGCCGCTAAAGAGCTCCTAATTGTAGCACGTAACGTCGTGGTGTGTAAAATTACGTCGGTGCATGAGAAACAGTGTGCTGCAATCGACTTCCGAATTCGAAGAGTTCGTTTGCACAAGGAACACCCTCTCCTTCAGTATGGCAATACCACATCGTACATAGTGCTGCAGCATCAAGGCGCTACAGTGTGGAACCGCGCGGCCGCTACGGTCGCAGGTTCGAATCCTGCCTCGGGCATGGATGTGTGTGATGTCCTTGGGTTTAAGTAGTTCTAAGTTATAGGGGACTGATGACCTTAGCAGTTAAGTCCCATAGTGCTCAGAGCCATTTGAATCATTTTTGCTGCAGCATCTCGAACAAGGAGACGTCTTGGGTCCACCGTCATCGAACATAACAATCCGTCGCTTTGGGTTCGCCATCATCGATCGACCTCAATAATGTCTAGACTTGACCCCAAACGATTTTCATCGTTTTCCAGAACTTAAAGAACACCTCGGAGCAATTCACTTTGATAATGATGAAACGGTGCAGGCAGAGGAGAGCCTGCACTTGCAACCTACGTCCTCAATTATTTGCTTGACGTATTCCAATCTCTGTCTTCCTCTACAGTTTTTGCCCTCTACAGCTCCCTCTAGTACCATGGAAGTCATTCCCTCGTGTCTTAGCAGATGCCCTATCATCCTGTCCCTTCTCCTTATCAGTTAAGGGAGAGTTCATTCTACAGTTACGGTCTCAACAATCTGGTCTCCCGTTGGGAGAAATGTGTGGGTTTCCTGGCTGACTATGTTGAGAAGTAAACGAGTAGACATGAAGAGTAAACATGTAGAGTGCTAGTATAATAAGTAAAGATCACTGTAAGAGTTTTCTCATAAAAAATTTCGGTCGCGTCACGCTTCAGCACGCCCTCGGATGAATGGGCTCCCTGCTACCGTTTGTGTCATCGCGCACCACTCATCGTACACCGCCAGCAGCTGGACTAGGGAATTACCGTCCTATACTTTTTTTTTTTTGGTCATCAGTTTACTGACTGGTTTGATGCGGCCCGCCAGGAATTCTTTTCCTAGCACTTGCAACCTACGTCCTCAATTATTTGCTTGACGTATTCCAATCTCTGTCTTCCTCTACAGTTTTTGCCCTCTACAGCTCCCTCTAGTACCATGGAAGTCATTCCCTCGTGTCTTAGCAGATGCCCTATCATCCTGTCCCTTCTCCTTATCAGTGTTTTCCACATATTCCTTTCCTCTCCGATTCTGCGTAGAACCTCCTCATTCCTTACCTTATCAGTCCACCTAATTTTCAACATTCGTCTATAGCACCACATCTCAATTGCTTCGATTCTCTTCTGTTCCGGTTTTCCCACAGTCCATGTTTCACTACCATACAATGCTGTACTCCAGACGTACGTCCTATACGTAGGCTGCCATTAACACCACAACGCAATGGGCTGCATTTGATGTGGTGCTGTGATCGGGAAGCATGAACTGTTGTCGACTGGCGTCACATTGTGTTCAGCGGTGAATCGTGGTTCTGCACTACCATGATCGGGTATGATAATGGTCGGCGAGCTAGACAGTAACCTTGTGAGAGGTCCATTTCTTCCAGTGTTTTGGGATGCCACAACATTGTCAGTCCTGGCGTCATGCTGTAGGTCTATGACTCCAGGTCACAGATGACTGTGACAGCGGTAGTGACTAAGGGAAATCTGACGGCACTACGGTACCCTTGCGGGCACCCGGTGTCGTCTCATGTTACGTCACATGCGACCTCATATTAATGCCATTTTTCAACATGACAATGCTCGTCCACACATGGCACGTGTAATTGTCGTGGCTCGAATTATACCCCAGATCCTCCGTAATAGAACATCTGGGGCACCAGGTCGGACGTCAACTCCGTCCCATTACCAGCATATGACGGGTCCGCTTGCCTCAGGACAAGATATGCCAGATTTATGACACCCTTCTCAACCGAATCAAGGCCAGAGGAAGTACAACGTGAAGCCGACTCGATTTTATAATCACCGATATAACATTTCATTTCGATTCCTCTTCCGCTTCTGGGTACTTCGCCGTTTTGTTATGTCCAGTGCAGATGCGAAGGTAAATGGGAGTAAGGAAGCGAACTTAATGCAATTATTGTAAAATGAACCTACGAACACCACGTGTCCCGCATACCAAAATACTCAGAAAGTTTCCCTGAACCATACCACAAGTATGGGAAGAGAGCACTTGCCCGCGAACCATACCACAAGTATGGGAAGAGAGCACTTGCCCGCGAAAGGCAAAGGTCCCGAGTTCGAGTCTCGGTCGGGCACACAGTTTTAATCTGCCAGGAAGTTTCATACCAGAAGTGCTGTCGGTGAGGTTCAGTATCATCCTGTATCTCTCAGTCTGTGATATACTTACCAATTTCGATTGACAACAGGTACACAGAAACTGCAGAGTAACCCTATGTGATTATTACGATCGAATCATAGGACGGACCAAGAAATTCAATGTCAAGAAAAAGATTTTTGTATGTGGATACACTATCTTGTTTCTCAGAAGTTGTCCTTATAAAAGCACGGAGACACAGCCCGTTGTGTCCACCCTTGCCACTTTAAAAAGATGGCATCGACATTCTTTCTTCTGCAACCGATATTCCTTCCTGACAGTAAACTGAACGTGACACATAGTAAAACGAGACACGAAGAATATATATGGAGCTAGGAGAACAAACCTATTGAAACATCATACTTTTCGAACTATAATTTCATTTCTATTTAAGTTGCTCCATGTTTTTAATTTCTTAGCTATTACGTGTGTATTAACGAGAAGTTTCCGTCTGTGCACTAATATTGTTAGGGCGGTTTTTGCTAAAAGCTCAGTAACGAACTATGTCACTGAAACAGTTCAAACTTATAATAATATGGATTTATTATTTCACTATATGAAATTACAAACACTCCTATGTTAACATAAATGTACTGTTTTCTTTTTATCTTATGCTTTTAAGGCTATGGAATATCAGATGGTTGAAACGGCACTTTATCTGCAGTTGCAGTTATCACTAGAACTACGTAAAAGCCACAGAAATTAAATGCTGTAGTCTCTGGTTATCAGCCTGGTTGCGAAATTTTTCAGCCCAACCTACTTTCGGTTAGCCTAGTCTTCATAAATTTCAACTGAAAATGGCTCAGTCAGTTTGTGAACATACGTAGAGAAATGAAATAGATAATCCTTCTCAACAACAGAAAAAATATCTTCCAGAAATTTGGCGAGAAGATTCAGAGATCGTGACACTAAAATTACGTTTTCATGTGTTTCTAGTTTATTTAAACAATTGCCATCTTTATAGTAGTTAAAGTCTTATTAAAAAGTTTTTTCTTTGCTTCCTTATGGTTGTTGAGAGGTTTAGTGTATTAGATATTGATATCTTAGGTGATGTAAAGAATTATGTTGGACTGGTACATGAACCTGGAAACTGTGAGGATTTCATGCGGAACGAAAAGAACCGGATTTGAGTACCGGATTGCCTTCTAGGAACTTTTTCAACTATACTCACTCTGTTGTAGAGTGTGAACTCATTAGGATACCGTATAGCTGCGTAGCTCATGGAAACAAATATGTGAAAAGCGACGTCATGAATTTGCTTATCGTGATACAGACTTTCACACAGTCAAGAACAAAATCGTTATTGGTTTCCTGCCTGTTGAAGCGCTCGGCAGGAAGTTTTTGCGAAGCCGGAAATCAGCCAAGTCTCGCTTCAGTATAGAAGCGCAGGAAAACTTTGCGTCGTTCCGCGCCATGGGGTTGCGTAACCATTGTTGCTCCCTCAAACAGCCTCTGATGGTTGTTCAGAGCCGCCGGGGAGAACTTACGCTAAACTTTCTCATTTATTACGAAAGTTCTGTGCTGCCTGACTGCTTGTGTTCGCGGGAGCTGTAGTCCTTGTGAGACATTTATTTGGGGTTTCGTCCAAGGGATAGGCGCGTTCCATTGCGTCAGCGTCTTCATTTTATTACATTTCGCGCCGGAGCCGAAACAAGTTGTGCTCTTTGAAGAAATGGGATCTCCGTTACTGAAAAAGGCAGTGGAGAGTACCTTTCATAAAATAACTATCGGCATTTGTATCACTTTTACAGTAGTGCCATCTCGGACGTCATACCAATGTTAATTGTGTAGTGCGTTGCAGCAGGCTGAAAGCATTCCAAAGAAAGCTCTCTCTGCTCTCTCCCTCTCCTTCTCTCTTTCTCTCTCTCTCTCTCTCTCTCTCTCTCTCTCTCTCTGTGAGTGTGTGCGTGCGCGCGCGCGCGCGTGTGTGTGTGTGTGTGTGTGTGTGTGTGTGTGTGTGTGTTCAATGTGTGCTACTGTCTTTTTCTAAAGCTGCAAAAATTATTTCGGGGAAAGTAAGGTTTTTCCAAAGCCGAGAAACTGTTTCAATGTACAAGGTAGTCATATATCTACGAACTAATCTTCAGTTAGGATTTTAAAAAAAAGTTACAATCCAAAAGATCTCTTCAGGACTGTATTTAACAGTGCTACATTATTACTCAAATGCACACCAGCATTCAATAAGTGAAATCAAATTATGAAGTAGTGTTATCAAAAACCAGTTTTATGTTAATTACATTTTGAAGTAGAAGCTATTACCAAATAACACAATGTTCCATTCTCAAAACACGGGGCAATTGTTACGGTATTAAAGAAACTCAGTTGATGTGCAAATATCACATGTTCCATGGTAGAACTTACGTTTCAAGGTACAAGAGTGTGCACGACTGACTGCTTAAAAGTCAGCATGTTATGTCACTAGTGCTAAAAATAAACAGAATTTTACTCACCTTAAAACTCTGTGACGGAAGAATTAACACTATCTTCGAAACATCTTTAATGTATGATACAGAGCTTAAACATATAAAACTTCTAATACGTGCAAATGCTGCACAAACGTAATCTCGTGTCTCACAACAATCAAAACAGAAGAAAACGCCAGAAACTACTTCTGACGGTTTCTAGTGACCGGTCCTTCATGTGATTCTAAAATCAGTTGTTAGATTAAAAGACCGTTGACACATAATGTGTTGCTAGACAGACTATTGCCAGGTACAGCACACACCTCCCAACCCCTCCTACTTTTGTTCACGGCACGAACAGATTAATAATCGAGATGTGTTACCAACTCGAAGAGTACACAAAAAACAGAACCGCACATTAATATTATTTCCGAAAATAATCACAAATAAAATGAAGGGTTAAGCACATATCTGCGACGAATGAATTCCAAATCTAATTAGCCATTTATATACTGAGTGAAAAATACAATTTTCTAATAATATTCTCTTCTTGATCTACATCTACATCCCATTTTTCCACAACGAACTATACCATGAATATTCTAGATGGTGCTTGTAACGACAAACCACAACACCCGCGATCCTGCTCAGAACTGTCATCGGGAGCTATGACGAATGACGCTAATACTTTCAGGTACACATTAGAACACACAAGAGTTGGCCCACGGGTGGGGGGGGGGGATATTCTGACGAGTATTTGCTTATAACAGGGTCGGGAAACAGTATCTGCAACCACATTAATACTCAGCTAGTCATGGTACGGTATGAGAAGAAGGGTAAATACTGTAACAGCATCAGTTTTCCGCCTTTCTTGTTCGCTTCTTGATAACGCACGGGAAGAACTGCTCTATGCCGAAAATTATGTTCAATCACCGCCTTGAGTCTTACGTGGGATTTTTGTGGAAGTAATTAAAATGTTCCTTGACTCATTTTGCATTGTGTGATCCATGAATTTTAACAACAATCCCCACATGATGCACAGTTTTTTTTTTTTTGCAACGTCTACCGTTAGCATTGTTGGGGCCTCTTGTAACACTAACGATCTATGAAATCACCTGAACGAATTGCACTCACCTTTGAATCTTATTTCTCTCTCCCTCCCCTTCCCGGCCACCCCCTTCCCCCCCCCCTCTCTCTCTCTCTCTTTCTCTTTCTCTTTCAGTAAATCAGTGAAGATGAGGTAATACAATACCCATCAATAGGTAGTTTGTGAGTTTTGGAAGCAATCTCATTCGTGACTGATTTACTCCACAAAGTGTGTCAATAACCTCATTCTAGCGTGTCTCCTTCTCGCAATTGGATTTCGGTGGACATTCCAAATTAAACTGCTCGCGATGGACATCCCTGTATGACATGGTTATGAATGATTTCAGGGTTTGCATAGTTGTCAATAAAATAAAATAATATCCGTACTCATCAAACTCTTAAAATGAAAAGTTCTAGTGTTTGGTTGTAGGAACTAAGCTACCAGGTCTTGAAGAACTTATGATGTCGACTGGCCACCAACTCATATTATGTCATACGGTGACATGTTGACGCAGTGCGCAGGGGCATGGGCTCAGCACACACCCTTCTTGTCATTCCGTCTCCCAGACCTTCTGAGCCACTACACATTCAAGTAGTTTCCCAGTTGTCATCAGAAGGATTGGGTAGGTGGGCCCTCCACAGGAAAGGCAGATGCGCTGATAACTCTGCTATGGAGGCATATGGACATAATATTACACAATTACCGCTTTTGAAGGTTGTAGATGATCCAGACCTAGTACTAGGCCATCGTGTGACCCTCCACCACTGATGTAAAGTCGTCGGTTGAATGGAATTAATACTGTAAGATGCATCAGCGTGGTGACGGGAGATGGTAGCAGAGAGGAGTTATCATCTTAGTACTTGCTCATGATTGCACCGTGAAAGAAGTTTTCCAATATCTACATGTATCTACGCAGACTGTCCAAGATATATACATGGAATGGCGTAACTCTTATATCCATGTAACATGACATAATGACGGTAGTTATAAAAATGTAGTAACTGACACGACGATGAAAATCAGTTTGATGACCAACAGAGTGAACTACTACCAATGAATTGGTCCATGCAAACCTTTTTTCCCAGCGAACACTATGACATGGTCCGAAAGAACGGACACCATATCCATATAAGTATATCGTTCTGCCAATACCGGCCATGACTTTCTTCTTCTGTCCGGATACACAGATATTCCCCGAACTCTTACGGGACCTGGTAAGAATGTCTTCCACGAGTAATGAGTGTATTGGGGTGTAACACTACGAATGTAGTGTGTGAACATACAAGGTGAGAACGTGGGTCTCGTTGGAGGCGCCCGGGAGATAGTCCCTTCAGTCGCACTATCCTTTGTGTCCTCGGTGGCTCAGAGCGTCTGCCATGTAAGCAGGAGATCCGGGGTTCGAGTCTCGGTCGGGGCACACATTTCCATCTGTCACCGTTCATATATATCAGAGTCCGTAAGCAGCTGAATGTATTAATATTATTCTCTTTCTTTTTATCTTGGCACACAGTGACTGATTCACTCATCTTCTAAATTTGTGTTGTTCGTCTGGCTCCGAATATAATCCTGTGAATCTTAGTCTCTTAAGTACTCCTATTCTTATTAGTCTAAGAGTATAAGGCTTCAGGGTGGATCATTCTTTAGTAATGTCTCAATATTACATTGACCGATTACATTACATTCATATCGTAGATGTTCTTAGATTGTATGCTAAGTTCATTTTGTTTATTCGTGTTCCCATTGCTTCTATCCTGTCAGCACACATTCTAACCATTCGCCCAGGCATTTAA
This sequence comes from Schistocerca cancellata, assembly GCF_023864275.1. Taxonomy (NCBI): domain Eukaryota; kingdom Metazoa; phylum Arthropoda; class Insecta; order Orthoptera; family Acrididae; genus Schistocerca; species Schistocerca cancellata. Next base: position 413,061,011 of record NC_064631.1, read on the forward strand.
ATCGCTTCACCTTCTGAATCTTCCCTACTCCTTGATGTTTGTCGTATTCTACGTCTTCTGTAAGGGATCTCTAGGCCTGCTTTAGTTGCTTGTCCGTGTTGTTGCATGGTCTGGTTAACCGTCTCTTCGAATGATTCCGAAAACATAACAATATCGTCTGTGCTGTGAACTCTTGACAGTCTGCCCGTATTCCTTTTACTATACACTGAGGTGAAAAAAGTCATTATATAATATCGTGTCCGACCTCCTCTTTCACGGCATAGTCCAGCAACTCGGGGGTGGCATGTACTCAGCAAGTTGCTGGAATTTCCCTACAGAAGCACTGAGCATTTTGCCTCTTTAGCTGTCCATAATTGCTAAAATTTTGCAGGTGAAGGATTTTTTGAACGAACTGGCCACTCGATTATGTCTTACAAATTTTCCATGGGATTCATGTCGAGCGTTCTGGATGGCCAAATCAGTCTTCAAACCAATCAGAAGCAATTGTGGCATCGTGACATGGTGCATGCTCATCCATAATAATCCCTTCGTTTTTCGGGATCATGAAGCTGCAAATGGTCTTCACAAGCATTATCAGTCAATGATCATTTCAGTTTGAATAGAGGGCTCAGTCCATCCCTGACGGGATACCAATTCGATTCTACACAGAGTACGCGAAAGAACTTGCCCCCCTTCTAACAGCCGTGTACCGCAAGTCTCTAGAGGAACAGAAGGTTCCAAATGATTGGAAAAGAGCACAGGTAGTCCCAGTCTTCAAGAAGGGTCGTCGAGCAGATGCGCAAAACTATAGACCTATCTCTCTGACGTCGATCTGTTGTAGAATTTTAGAACATGTCTTTTGCTCGAGTATCATGTCGTTTTTGGAAACTCAGAATCTACTATGTAGGAATCAACATGGATTCCGGAAACAGCGATCGTGTGAAACCCAACTCGCATTATTTGTTCATGAAACCCAGAAAATATTAGATACAGGCTCCCAGGTAGATGCCATTTTCCTTGACTTCCGGAAGGCGTTCGATACAGTTCCGCACTGTCGTCTGATAAACAAAGTAAGAGCCTACGGAATATCAGACCAGCTGTGTGGCTGGATTGAAGAGTTTTTAGCAAACAGAACACAGCATGTTGTTCTCAATGGAGAGACATCTACAGACGTTAAAGTAACCTCTGGCGTGCCACAGGGGAGTGTTATGGGACCATTGCTTTTCACAATATATATAAATGACCTAGTAGATAGTGTCGGAAGTTCCATGCGGCTTTTCGCGGATGATGCTGTAGTATACAGAGAAGTTGCAGCATTAGAAAATTGTAGCGAAATGCAGGAAGATCTGCAGCGGATAGGCACTTGGTGCAGGGAGTGGCAACTGACCCTTAACATAGACAAATGTAATGTATTTCGAATACATAGAAAGAAGGATCCTTTATTGTATGATTATATGATAGCGGAACAAACACTGGTAGCAGTTACTTCTGTAAAATATCTGGGAGTATGCGTGCGGAACGATTTGAAGTGGAATGATCATATAAAATTAATTGTTGGTAAGGCGGGTACCAGGTTGAGATTCATTGGGAGAGTCCTTAGAAAATGTAGTCCATCAACAAAGGAGGTGGCTTACAAAACACTCGTTCGACCTATACTTGAGTATTGCTCATCAGTGTGGGATCCGTACCAGATCGGGTTGACGGAGGAGATAGAGAAGATCCAAAGAAGAGCGGCGCGTTTCGTCACAGGGTTATTTGGTAACCGTGATAGCGTTACGGAGATGTTTAACAAACTCAAGTGGCAGACTCTGCAAGAGAGGCGCTCTGCATCGCGGTGTAGCTTGCTCGCCAGGTTTCGAGAGGGTGCGTTTCTGGATGAGGTATCGAATATATTGCTTCCCCCTACTTATACCTCCCGAGGAGATCACGAATGTAAAATTAGAGAGATTAGAGCGCGCACAGAGGCTTTCAGACAGTCGTTCTTCCCGCGAACCATACGCGACTGGAACAGGAAAGGGAGATAATGACAGTGGCACGTAAAGTGCCCTCCGCCACACACCGTTGGGTGGCTTGCGGAGTATAAATGTAGATGTAGATGTAGATGTAATCACAGCCGACATCATTCTGGTGCCACCACCAGCTTGCACAATGTATTGCTGACACCCTAGGTCCATGACTTCGGGCGGTCTGCGCCACACTCTAACCCTACAGTCAGCTCTTACCAACTGAAATATGGACTCATCTGACAAACCCACTACTTTCCAGTCTTCTAGGGTCCAACCGATATGGTCGCTAGCTAATGAGAGGCACTGCAGGCAATGTTGTGCTATTAGCAAAGACACTCGTATAGATCGTCTGCTGACGTAACCCATTAACGCCAGATTTCGCCGCATTATGTTAAGTCACACTCTCGTCGTATGTCCCACATTGATTCCTGCCATTAGTTCACGCAGTGCTGCTTGTCTGTTAGCACTGACATCTTTACGAAATCGCCGCTGCTCTCAGTCGTTAAGTGAAGGCGATCATCTGCTGCGTTGCCCATGCTTAGAGGCTATGTGTGAAATTTGGAAGTGTCGGCACATTCCTGACACTGTGAGTCCTCGGAATATTGAATTCCATAAGGATTTCCGATATGGAATCTCTCCTGTGTTTAGCTCCACCCCGCGTTAAAGTGTATTGGTTCCATGACTGTAAAAACATCGCACACCTTTCCACACCGATCACCTGTGTACAAATGAGAACCTTCCTAGTGCATTGCCCTTTTATACCTTCTGTGTGCGACACTATCTCCATTTGTATATGTGCATATCGTTACCCCATAGTTTTCGTCACCTCAACGTTATACTTTTTCTCTTAGTAAAAACTGTTTGCTCCTATGTCTTCCTTGCAGGAAACCACTTGCAAAGTAATGAAAGCAGAAAGGCTTAGCAGTTTTTTGGTGGATAATAGGAACAAAATGTAATTACTAATAATGTGAATATATCTGATGAGTCACTCTTAGGACGAAGGCGTGATATTCGCTTTTGAATTTATCACCTGAAGACCTAATCCGACCTACAGTTGATATTTGAATGGCCTTTACGTACCAAGAGGCCCGGAAAGAACTCGAAAAGTAAAGGAGCGGGATCAGGTTGAGAGCGAGAGAGAGAGAGAGATAGAGAACTGTGCCTTTCTGTTGCTAATTCAGGAGGCAGCACCGCGCCGCGCCGCGCCGCGCCGCTTTGCGGGTGCGTGGGGGAGGCGCCAGCTAACACGATTGGCGGCGTGCGTCAGCGCCACCTGTTCCCGGCGGTTAGAGCGCCTGAATGATGCAGCCACGCAGAGCGCCGACGACGTGGTGCGCCGACTTTACGCTCGTTTTGGCCCTTACAGCAGCGAACGACGTAAAGAAATATTAAAGCGTTTCAGCACCTGGCAGGGTCCGAGTGATATGCTCATAACATTACGCGCTGTCAGATACTGTTTATAAAACAAAACGAAGCTGAGTTTATAGATACAGTTGTGTCAATCGTGGCATCTATGTTGCTAGACCGTTACTCCAAAATCCGGTACCAGTTGCATGTTGCCTATGTAACGGCTTCCAGGGGAGACGAAAATTTCATTTTCAATATTTCGCGTAAATGAGCGAATTTAAAAAATTTAAAACGCTGTCATAATGCACGCATTAACAGGTAAAAAATTGTGTTACAGATCCAACACAGTAAAACGACTATAACAGAAACTATTTCTTTGTGTTGAGGCGGCGTGGCTGACAGCTCGCTAATACCTGGAACTTTCTTTAGCCGGTAGTGGAGCACTTAGTGACTTCCAACAAACATTAAGAATAATTTCAAAATTTTCCTGAACTTTTTTTGGTTACATGCTTATCGTCAAATACTTAACACATTAAGTCATTCGTAACGTGATCAGACGTTAGAGACTGTTTTATACGTGGGAGTTCCATTCTTAAACGAATCGGGGAGTTTACTGGTTCTATTAGAAAAGGTAAGTTTTTGTCCAGTAAACAGTTCATCATATGCATTGTTTGATCCTTATTTAAGAAACTGAATGCTAAAAGCTAACCAAGGCTGTGGGAGTAATGTAAATGGAAATCAAATAAAAACGACACAGATGAGAAAAATGCAAGAAAAGTGTATGTTACTTCAAAAGCAATCGTCACAACTGTAAAAGCCTTTATCCTACTGTGAAACAAGACGGTGGATGACTTCATGGAAAAATGTTTGCCGTTGTCTGCGGAACTATGGTCTTACCAAGATGTGCAGTTCTTCGTCCGAAACAAATCGACGGTCACGAATCTCTTTCTCCAGGCCGAGCCGACGTGTTGCTAAAGTTGTTTTGACTATGCTGCAGAAGTTTGGATGGAAAACCCCTACGCAGCCACCACACATTCCCTATCTCTCCACATGCGATTTCCATACTTTTGGAGTCATAAAGAAAGACATTTGTAGACGTCGATTTCATTCTGACGAAGAGGTGTACACATCGTACAATCGTGGTTCCGTGGGCAACTGCAGACATTTTTCCAGGAAGACATTGGCAGTCTTGTCTCACACTGGCATAAATGTATTGACAGTTAAGGTGGTTACTTTATAAATAATAAACAGTTTACTTAATTTTTTCCATGTGTCTCGGTTTCATTTGACTGACCCTTATACAGAGAGCGACGACACATCGTTTGCATAGGGAGAAACTATAATTCCGCTCTTACAGTATTCCGTTACTGGCCTGCTATTGTCCTTGCCATATTTTAATGTTCTGCTACTTTATTTTAAATGGAGGCAAGATTTGTCCTGTTTGAAGATGATACAAGCATTTTTGTGAAGCCTAGCAAAGCACGGTCAACAAACAAAAATGATAAATGTTGCTTTTGTAAAGTTACTTAGTTGCTTGAGTGGTTTTTCAGAACTGGACTTGCTTTAAATTTTGAAAAGAAACACAGCACATCCAATTTTGTGCTAACAAAAGTATTCCATCTCCGATAACACAATATACTAAAACAGTATAGAAACTTCTAATTTCTTAGATGTGCTTGTTGGTGAAAACTTAAGTTTCAAAAACCTGATAGTATAATGTGTCGATAAATTGAGGAGTGAGCGGCACTTGCAGTGAAGAAAGCAGTTTCTAGAGGAAGAACGCCCTAACTGCCGTGCAGGGTGGCTAAGAATTAAAAGTGAATATGAACATTCATAAAAGGAATTAACCTCATTTTTATATAAGGTTAAAGGTTTCGGTCTGCTTTAGACCATCTTCAGGCCCATGATGGCAGATGGTGTCTGTGAACGGAGCAAGCGCTATACCTCTGAGAACGATGTTAATTACTTAATTCCGTTTATTAGCACATTAACTGTAAAATACACGCACGCAGGTGTGTCTGTACGCTGCGTTGCCATTCACTGAAAATGCGCGCTGCGGAAGAGCCCGTATATCATTGTGAAACAGCCTGTACTTGCTAGTTGCAGTTGGGTGGAGACAGTAGTACTTGCCCACTCTCTCTTTACTTTACCTACAGACTGTACACTTTCTACAACATATAGTTTAGGTTAGTTCCATCATAAGTGTCTCAACACATACGCAAGAAATATTCATGGCACAAAAAATATGAAAATTCCGCGAAAGGTGCATGGTAGAACATAAAAGCAGATGATGGCCAAGCGTGCAGGCTGCGCTGTGGTATTTGACCTTGAACGGTGACAGTGCAGTGTTCCTAATGCCTTTCAAGTGTCAGATACGGTCAGAAAAGTGTTCTTTGTAGTTGCGAGTGCATTTCGTCTGAATGTGCAAATTGTTGGTGCTCTTATGGTGGGTGCTTCCATAACCAAGGTACCAGAAGTGCTTGGTGTTTCGAGAGGAATCGCATCGGAGATTGATACCGTATGCAGGGATAGCGGGGAAAACATTATCCGCTAACTCACACCGTAGGGAAAGTGAGTGTTGAATGCTCGCGAGGGACGGACAGGGAGAAGGATTATAACGAAAAACGTAAAGACCACAGTTGCGTGAGTAATTGCAGAACTGAATGTGACAACTCTTGGTCTGTGTCAGCACCAAAAGTACACGATGGGAGTTCTTGAACCTGGGAATTGCAGGGCAAGCTTCAATTCTAAAAGCACACATCAGTGACGCAGATGTCCACAATGGGAACCGGGTGTCGAAGCTACATAATTTGGATTATGGAGCAATAGAAGAATGTCATTTCTCCAGAAGAGTCTTGTTTCACATTGTTTCCAAATTCTGGACGTGTTTACGGGCCGAAAGTAACATATGAAGGGGGTTCAGTGATGATTTGGGCAGCTCTATCGCGTTATTCCATGGCCCCCAACGCTACCGTGCAATTCCATCTTAAGGTACACTGTTTGCACTCCAACAGGGATGCTGTGTTCCGGAGCGACAGGGTTTCTGTTCACACAGCTCGCGTTTCCCAGGACTGTTTTTCTGAGCACAGGGATGAATTGTCGCATATCCGATGGCCACTGCAGACACCAGTTTTATTGAACCTTTGTGGTATTCCTTGGAGAGAACTGTGGTGATCGCCACCCACCTCCCTAACTGGTAGCTGAACGTGCCAGTGTTTCGCAGGAAGAATGGTATAAGATTCCTTTGAAGACAATACGACCAGCATTCATCCATTCAGAGACGAATGGAAACTATTTTTAATGCCAAATACAACGTATCAGGGACGGTAATTTGTTATTCTTGCGATGTTTCCTTGTTTTCAAGCAGCCGTTGTGCTTTTTGCTACCTTATCTTTAAGTAACTGGCAGAATCAACCACACACTATATTTATTCTCTTATATCATTTGATCTCGACAATTCATCATCAGACCAACCGAGTTATTGACAAGCAGAACAACAAAGCGGTAAATTATCTGCATTACTCTTTTGTGAATTGCATTTTGGCACAGAAATAGCTAAATAGGCACTATAAAATTGTTTGCAATCTACTCATGGGTATAAAATAACAGGTTGTGAATGTTTTTTCAGATGTAGTTGAAAGATGTTTCTCCTTCTCCTTAATACTTTCTACTTTTCCGCGTATGAATCCTTGAATAGAAACAATACAGGAAAAAATTCTGCAGACTGGCTAACTTGTATCCATAAATATGTTTTTAGTCTGTTATACTCTTCCTTACACATTCAAAATTTTAACATTTTTCGTGAATATTAACTACGGAACAAGTAAATAACTAACTATCTGTAAGTTGAGTACATCATGAAATTGTTAGGCACACTTTTATTTTGTAGCAAATCATCATTTTCGAACCACACGTGAAGGTAACGTAGCATTTGTATACTGACTAATATTTTTCCATGTGAAGGATGCAGAGGTATAGCCGTGAAATAGAACTTCACAAAGACAACTAACAGTCTGCATGTATAAAAAAAAATACACTCCAAGCAAATAAAACGCAGTCAGCTACTCTTCACGAAGAAAATTTTCGGGCATAAAAGGAACTTAACGCGTACCTTAAGGGAGCACTACATCACCATTATTGTCTACAGAATGTTTGAATTTGATTACTACTTCGCATTTTCACTTCACAGTCGCATCAGCAACAGAGTCTCTTACAGAGTTTGCACATTGCTGTCAGAGTTATTAATGCAGAGCTCTACATAGCGCTGTGAACATACAAACACATAAACCGCCTATTTACAACGCTTGAAGTTTTCTAAGGCTGCAGATATAGCAAAATAGAATAGTCCAGTAGGCATTACAGTTGAGGAGGAATAGACATCTCTAAAAACGGCAATCACAGAGGCTGGAAAGAAAAACATAGGTACGAAGAAGGTAAATGCAAAGAAGCCATGGCTAACAGAAGAAGTACTTGAGCTGATCCATGAAAAAAGGTAGTACAAAAATGTTGAAGGAATCTCAGGAATACAAAAATACAAGTCGCTGAGGAATGAAATAAATATGAGGTACCGGGAAGCTAATACGATTAGCTCCATCAAAAATGTGAAGAAATCGATAAAGAAATTATGGTCGGAAGGATTGTCTCAGCATATAGTAAAGTCAAAACAGCCTTCTGCGACATTAAAATCAAGTGTGGTAGCATAAAGAATGCAAGGGAGTTCCACTATTAAATGCAGAAGAGACGGCGGATAGGTGGAAAGAGTACATTGAATGCCTCTATGAGAGGGAAGATTTGTGTAATATGATAGAAGAAGAAACAGGAGCCGATTTAGAGATTGGGGATCTAGTATTAGAATCAGAATTTAAGAGAGCTTTGGAGAAAACCAAATAAGGCAAAAGTGCTAGATAACATTCCAACAGAATTTCTAAAATCATTAGCGGAAGTGGCAACAAAACTGCTATTCACGTTGGTGTGTAGAATGTACGAGTCTGGCAATAGATCGTCTGACTTTCGGAAAAATATCATCCTCACAATTCCGAAGACTGCAAGAGCTGACAAGTGCGAGAATTGTCGGATAATCAGCTTAACAGCTCATTCATCCAAGGTGCTCACAAAAACAATACACAGAAACATGGAAAAGAAAATTGAGAATGTGTTAGATGACGATCAGTTTGGCTTTAGGAAAGGTAAAGGCACCAGAGAGGCAATTCTGACGTTGCGGTTGATAATGGTAGCAAGACTAAAGAAAAATCTCGACACGTTTATATGATTTGTCAACCTGCAGAAAGCTTTTGTCAGTATAAAATGGTGTAAGATGTTCAAAATCTGAGAAGAATAGGGGTAAGCTATATTGAGAGACGGGTAATATACAATAAATACAAGAACCAAGAGGGAATAACAACAGTGGACGACCAACAACGAAGTGCTCGGATTAGAAGGGGTGTAACACAGGAAAGTTGTCTTTCGCCCCTATTGTTCAATCTGTACATCGAGGAAGCAATGACGGAAATGAAACAAAGGTTAAAGAGTGGAATTAAAATTCATGGTGAAAGGGTACCAAAGATACGATTCGCTAATGACATTGCTATACTGAGTGAAAGTGAAGAAGAATTACATGAGCTGCTGAATGGAATAAACCGTCTAATGAGTACAGAATATGGATTGAGAGTGAATCGAAGAAAGACGAAAGTAATGAGAAGTAGTAGAAATGAGAACAGCGAAGTAGATGATGTTAAGGAATTTTGCTATCTAGGCAGCACAATAACCGATGACGGACGGAGCAAGGAGGACATCAAACGCAGACTAGCACTGGCAAAAAGGGCATTCCTGGCCAAGAGAAGTCTACTAGCATCAAACATAGGCCTTAACTTGAGTAAGAAATTTCTGAGAATGTACGTCTGGAGCACAGCATTGTATGACAGTAATATATGGACTGTGGGAAAACCGGAACTGAAGAAATCGAAGCATTTGAAATGTGGTGCTACAGACGAATGTTGAAAATTAGGTTGACTGATAAGGTAAAGAATGAGGAGGTTTTGCGCCGGATCGGAGAGGAAAGGAATATGTGGAGAAGACTGACAAGGAGAAGGGACAGGATGAAAGGACATCTTTTAAGACATCAGTGAGTGACTTCCATGGCAGTAGAGGAAGCTGTACAGGGTAGAAACCGTAGAGGAAGACAGAAATTGGAATACATCCAGCAGATAATTGAGGACGTAGGTTGCCAGTGTTACTCTGAGATGATGATGTTGGCGCAGGAGAGAAATTCGAGGTGGGCCACATCAAACCAGTCAGTAGACTGATCACCCAAAACAAACCTCTGGCTGTTGCTCATCTCAAGAGTACGATTTTTATGTTGTCCACTCACTGACGATCGTGTGTGCAATCGACAGATTGGAAGGGAAATATTCTTAAGGTATCTCGTTCCTTGTACACAGTTCGAGATACCGCAACGATTTTTGGAAAATGACGGGATGATAATCATAGAGTTTTTTCCACATAGGTAACACATGAAACTTTGTTATCTACTGCGATACATGAGTGAATGCAGACTTTCTCAAGTAAGTAATTTCATTCTTTGAATGGCGATCGACAGCTGATGAAATGAGAATTAGTATGCGTTTGTAACAATGTAAGTGAAGGAATTGCACGTTCATTTTCATACATAGCGTTAGCTTTTCATAAGCTTCCCATAACCTTATTTGTCCTTAGTTGTTTTATTAATAATAGCCTGTATAAGAACTCTGTCGCAAATGAAACTGCAGTAGCATGTCAGTATGGTAAAAGTATGATGTTACACATACAGAAATGGGCGGGAACTGAGTCCAACAAATACAGAGTGGCATTTTAAAACATTTATTAACCACTCTAGTAATCAAATATAAATTTAGAACGTAATAACATTTAAGCATTCCCTTGAACTATCAACCAACCCTTTACACTACAATTAGCGTTTATGTGCACAATGCGTAAATTGACTTAATCCTGTGATCTTCTCAAGTCGGCTGGGTACATCATAACAGTACAATCAAGACAATTGGATACCTTAGTTGTATGTAATGGTCCATAGACACCGCTGGAACCCTTCCGACACAAGGAATTCAAATGATATCACAACAGATTCATCTGAAAGGGAAACTGTATTCATATCTGATAACTGCATTTAAAAACAATTCCCTTCGCTCACTTTCCGTTTTAACAGCCATACCTTAAAACCGTGAAATGAAAGATTCTCCAGTTAGGACCTAGTGTATGACACTAAGAAGTGAATTCTGGTCACTAAGCCAGTCACCAATAAATTAACTAATAATCTAATAGCTAAACTACACCAACAGTAGGGAACAGTAGAACAACCATAGACAACATTTTTGTTCATTCCTCATTACTAGAAGGGCATTCTGTTAGCAAAAAGGTGAATGGCCTTTCAGATCATGATGCACAAATTTTAACTTTAAAAGATTTTTGTGCTGCAACACGTGTTAAATATAGTCATCAGCTGTTCAGGAAAGCTGATCCAGTTGCTGTAGAGACCTTTGTAAACCTTATAAAGGAACAAGAGTGGCAAGATGTTTATAGTGCTGATACAGTAGACGATAAATATAATGCTTTTCTCAAGACTTTTCTCATGCTCTTTGAAAGTTGCTTTCCGTTAGAACGTTTAAAACAGGGTACTAGCACAAACAGGCAGCCTGGGTGGTTGACTAGAGGGATAAGAATATCTTGTAGCACAAAATGGCAGTTATATCAAAACGTTAGAAACAGTCAAAATCTAAATGCAGCAGCCCATTACAAACAGTATTGTAAGGTGCTTAAAAACTAAGTGACGTCATAAGCGAGTGACTGCGTGTAAGATCGCTCTCTAAGTTTTCATATATTTTTAGGTTTCAGATACATATTTTAACGGTTTTTGTGATAATATTTACTATATAAGTGACGTATTAGTGGTTTCTTCATTCACCTCTGCCTTTCTTGAGTTGTGACCTGATATTTGTGAGTGTTTCGTATCGAGCAACTTAACCTCTTGCCTGTGTGTACATTCCGCGCTGACCAGTTGCAGCTGTAGCGGCGCATCGAAAGCTAAGTACTAATTAATTGTTTGTGTATAGTGGTTTATTTAGGAACTTTAGCAGTCTTCAACCGGTGTTCTTGGTGTTTTCTGGTGAAATAATTTCAGAAGAACCTTTTGGGAACTGTTTTCAGCTTCGTTACTGTGTCATTAGACGTTTGATTCTCTTTCTGTATTAGTCTTTTGTTATATTCACATTTGTTGTTTATTAATACTGTTAATAATAGTCGTTACTTCCCTTGTAGAGTAAGTTTGTGATTATTGTAGTCAGGTTTTTAACATGTTCTTATTGTAGTAGCGGAACTTAGAAAAAGTAAAATTTTACCATGAGTGAGAAGTGTGGGCTTTGCCGTAGGTTCGTGAGTAGTGGATTGCGGTGTGAGACTTGTTCGAAGCATTTTCACTGGGGGGAATGCAGTGGGGAAGCCAGTGGGCATTCTGGTGAGATCCTCTCCTGGAACTGCAGGTTATGTAGCAAGAGTAAGTTGATAGAGGAGCTGGAGCGTAGGATCTGTGCTCTTCAGGTGCAGTTGAAAAACGCACGGGACGAGCTAGATAGGATGAGGAGGGAGAAGGGGGTTGGGGAATGGGAGCTGGCTGTTGGCAAGAGATCTGCTAGGAGAAGAAGATTTTCAGATAGTTTTACTATTGGTGTTTACAATAGATATGACCAACTGTCAGAGTCTAGTGGAGAGGAATCTCTAGTAGCTGTAGATGTAGGAAGTATGCAGCAGACCTCAGTAGTTACTGTGCCTAGAACAGTTGCAAAGTCGAAGAGGAAGAAGAAGGTCCTGCTGTTAGGTAGTTCTCATGGCAGAGGTGTAGGCCAGCAGTTGCAGGAAGTGCTGGGTAGTGAGTACCAGGTCACCAGCATTGTGAAGCCTAATTCAGGGTTGGCTCAGGTGACTGTTAACATAGGGGGGTTATGTAGGGATTTTACGAAAGAGGATCAGGTAGTGATTGTGGCTGGGGCTGGTAATAGTATTGGTAGGGATGGGGAGTATAACATAGATGGTGACCTGGAAAAGATAGCCACTCAGACTGGCAACACGAATGTGCATTTCGTGGAACTGTTTCAGCGTCACGATCTGCCTCATCTTAATACAGCCGTCAGGCGTAATAACATGAGACTTGGGGGTGCGCTGATGACAGAAAGCATGGGTCACATTTCAGTGGTGTCGGTGGAGTCTATCAGCAGAACGGGTTTCACTAGACATGGCCTGCACCTCAACAGGTATGGGAAGGGGAGGTTGGCAAAGCTTATAGGTGACAGCATAGGTGGGGTTGGTGGGATTACTCATGGGAAAATTCCTGCAGTAATGGGTGTTAGAGCTGCACCTTTTTTAGATTGAAGTCAGCTGATAGGTATTACTGCTTAAGGGAAGTCTCTCTAACAAGGGAATCACTTTTGACAAAGCTTAGGTATCCGAGTAATGAGGGAAATAGTATATTTCATCAAAATAAACAAGGTATTAGAGATAAAGTTAGTGAACTGCTTATAGATGTTGACTCTGAACTTATTGGTATATCTGAACACTTCTTAACTAAGGAGATAATTCAGAGGCTTCCTTTACCAGGATACAGGTTGGCTGGCAGCTTTTCGAGGAGCTCTTTGCGGTGTGGGGGAGTAGCCATGTATGTGGAAAACGGCATCCCATTTGAGTCATTTGATGTTTCAAAGTACTGCACTGAAAAGGTGTTTGAATGTTGTGCAGGTGTGGTTAAATTTAACGGAGCTAAACTTCTAACTGTTGTTATTTATAGATCCCCAGACTCCGATTTCACAACATTTTTGTTAAAGCTAGAGGAGGTTCTTGGTTCACTTTATAGGAAATACAAAAAGTTAGTTATATGTGGTGACTTCAGTATTAATTGTATAAGTGATTGTGCAAGGAAGAGGATGCTGGTAGACCTCTTTAATTCATAAAATCTTATGCAAACTGTATTCTTCCAACCAGAGTGCAAGGGAACAGTAGAACAACCATAGACAACATTTTTGTTCATTCCTCGTTACTAGAAGGGTATTCTGTTAGCAAAAAGGTAAATGGCCTTTCAGATCATGATGCACAAATTTTAACTTTAAAAGATTTTTGTGCTGCAACACGTGTTAAATATAGTCATCAGCTGTTCAGGAAAGCTGATCCAGTTGCTGTAGAGACCTTTGTAAACCTTATAAAGGAACAAGAGTGGCAAGATGTTTACAGCGCTTGTAATGGTCGCCTGGTCGTAGATATTGCTAATTGCTGTAATCGCACTATTTCACTCCCATTTACGGAGCTTGTTATCACTTGATGTTAGATTGGCGCCATTAAAATGCATTGTGTTGTGGTAATCGCTGCTACTTGTTGGATCGCTGCTGTCTCTCGATGCTGATGCTGGCTCTACATCTGGTTGTTTAGGGTTAAAAACATGAGGTCCCGTGTTTTTTATGTGCTTTTGATGATAAAGAACGAGCGAAACCAACAAATATGTAAACTTCAAATATTCATTACTCTGGTGGCCATCTTAATTCCATTGTCCACCAAAGACCATGACACAACACAAAGTAGTACTTTATTTACATGTTCTTTGCATTGTTTATCCACCTCAAACAATAACACACAAACACACTTTACCAAAGTGACATTCCGACTGCTCTCCGACCGTTCTTGCTGCTTGTATTTATAACATTGTCAAAGAACTACTAAAAAGAGATATAGTTTACAAGTCACATGTACATCTGTTATCATAATTTGTGCAGAAAAGTTATTAATTTGCATCGAGTGACATAATTTAACATGTTACTAAAATGACAGACAGATTTTTTGACTTGACAGAATAATTCTTTGTTACAAAAAGGCTGTTTTTTAGAAGTTTGTCAATTGACTTCTCTAATTTGCATAAATAAGTAAATAATATGAATTATTAAGAATTACATTGGTTTTCGTCTAAAATAGGATTGCTTACGTGAATACTGAGTGAAAACGCTCCTAGTGAACAAATAGGTTTCACTGGGTGATTTTTATTTAAGGAGATCCAAAATACCTAAGTTGGCCACTATTTTTCGTACTTCATATTAATTATTTAAGATGAACTTAGTGTTTTTACATGATGACATTTGCTGTGTCAGTGATCAAGTGATATAAACTTTTGTGTGGGTCAGTTATTCGGTATAATTTAATGGGTTGACTGTTTATGGAGACATGCTATGCAATCATTGTTAACATACACAATAACTTTTCTATAATCATAAATACTCGTTAAACTGGTTGAATTTGGAGGGTATCGCATACTTCGGTACAGTAAAGCCTTTAATATGTTCCGTTACACGCTGATACAGTAGACGATAAATATAATGCTTTTCTCAAGACTTTTCTCATGCTCTTTGAAAGTTGCTTTCCGTTAGAACGTTTAAAACAGGGTACTAGCACAAACAGCCAGCCTGAGTGGCTGACTAGAGGGATAAGAATATCTTGTAGAACAAATTGGAAATTATATCAAAACGTTAGAAACAGTCAAAATCTAAATGCAGCAGCCCATTACAAACAGTATTTTAAGGTGCTTAAAAATGTCATTAGGAAGGCAAAAAGTATGTGGTTTGCAGATAGAATAGCTAAGTCTCAGGATAAAATTAAAACCATATGGTCAGTCGTAAAGGGAGTTGCTGGTCTGCAGAGACAGGTCGAGGATATAGAATCAGTGCGTAGTGGGAATGTCCGTGATACTGATAAGTTGCATATATGTACAGTATTTAATAATCACTTTCTGAATATAGCAGGTGAACTAAATAGAAACCTAGTCCAACAAGGAATCATATAGTGCTCTTAGAAAAAAGTATTCCGAGACTGTTACCTGAAATGCTCCTCCATGATACTGACAAGAGGGAGATTGAGTTAATAATTAAATCACTAAAGACCAAGAACTCTCATGGATATGACGGGGTATCTAGCAGAATACTGAAGTATTTTTCTGTGTATGTTAGCCCAGTTCTCAGCCATATCTGTAATTTTCCTTTAGGAGTGGTCGGTTTCCTGACCGATTAAAGTACTCGGTAGTGAAGCCACTTTATAAAAAGGGAGACATTGATAATGTTGACAATTTTAGACCTATTTCTATGCCATCGGTGTTTGCTAAAGTTATCGAGAAAGTTGTATATACAAGGTTACTGGAGCATTTAAATTCACATAATTTGCTGTCAAATGTTCAGTTTGGTTTTAGAAATGGCTTAACAGCTGAAAATGCTATATTCTCTTTTCTCTGTGAGGTTTTGGATGGATTAAATAAAAGGTTGCGAACGCTAGGTGTTTTCTTTGATTTAACGAAGGCTTTTGACTGTGTTGACCACAAAATATTACTGCAGAAGTTGGACCATTATGGAGTAAGGGGAGTAGCTTACAATTGGTTCGCCTCTTACTTTAAGAATAGAAAGCAGAGGGTAATTCTCCGCAATACTGAGAGTGGTAGTAATGTTCAGTCCCAATGGGGCACTGTTAAGTGGGGCGTTTCCCAAGGATCGGTGCTGGGGCCACTGCTGTTTCTTATTTATATAAATTATATGCCTTCTAGTATTACAGGTGATTCAAAAATATTTCGGTTTGCTGATGACACCAGCTTGATAGTGAAGGATCTTGTGTGTAATATTGAAACAGTAACAAATGATGTAGTTCATGAAATAAGTTCGTGGCTTGTGGAAAATAATTCAACAAGAACCGATTTTTTGATCAGACAGAATAGGCATATTATAAGCGAGACGGAACAGTTCAAGTTCCTAGGCGTTTGGATAGATAGTAAGCTGTTGTGGAAAGCCCATGTCCAGGATCTTGTTCAGAAGCTAAATGCTGCTTTATTTACCATTAGAACAGTATCTGAAATAAGTGACACTTCAACACGAAAAGTAGTCTACTTCGTATATTTTCATATGCTTATGTCGTATGGTATTATTTTTTGGGGTAATTCTTCTGATTCAAAAAGGGTATTTTTGGCACTAAAACGGGCTGTTCGAGCTATATGTGGTGTAAGTTCAAGAACGTCTTGTCGACCTCTATTCAAAAATCTGGGAATTCTGACATTGCCCTCACAGTATATGTTTTCTTTAATGTCGTTTGTTGTTAGCAATATTAGCCTACTCCCAAGAGTTAGCAGCTTTCACTCAGTTAATACTAGGCAGAAATCAAATCTACATGTAGAATGCACTTCCTTGACTCTTGTGCAGAAAGGAGTGCAGTATTCTGCTGCATCCATTTTCAATAAGCTACCACAAGAACTCAAAAATCTTAGCAGTAGCCCAAACTCTTTTAAGTCTAAACTGAAGAGTTTCCTCATGGCTCACTCTTTCTATTCTGACGAGGAGCTCCTGGAAGAGCTAAAAAATTAAGCAAATTCCAGTGTTACATTGTTGATTTTCTTCATTTAAACTTACGACTTGTCACCTGAATATGTCTTTTTATATTTCATTTTATCTCTTTCTAATATCGTGTTATAATTTCATGTATTTACTCGTTCCATGACCATGGAGACTTCTCCTTAATTTGGTCCCACGGAACAATAAATAAATAAATAAATAAAAATGAAGTTGCAACATACATCAAATAACAAAACCTTAAGATGAAGTGGCAGCACTAGGTTTCAGCTTGTAGGCACATTTCTAGTAGACACTTGTAGCAGAGTAACAAACAGTTTGACGATAGAACCAATAAAAGAATTCTTTCGGCTTTACTACAGATAATGATACATCTTTTATTCAAGCTTGTCTACATCACAGCGCTCGCGTGCGCACACTTAACTGTCCGGCAACGCAGCCCCAAGCGTCACAGCACCACCACATGCCAGTCCTAACTAACTAGCGTAACACAATAACGTACATAGATGAAGCCCGCTGTCTGAAAGCACTGACAATACACACTGACCCACTTCATTAATGACAACATGGCGGGGAATACATATTACGTGCTGTGGTTCTGCATCGATTAGGATGCACGACCATCTAAGGCAAGGTACTATGAACAGCAATAGCAGTCACCAACAACCGCACACTTACCGCTTCCGCTTCAGCTGCACATCTCAATTTTGCGACATCGGAGCTTTAAAGCATTAACATCAATACATCAATTAGCCAAACCATCATCGAATTTGAGATGTATGAAATGCTTCTAACACATAGGGTGTACCATCTGTCAGGCAACTCTTTACGGTATCCTTTTAATAACCTTGCCCTACGTCATACCAAAAGTTCCTGCTAGTCTCAGATGCATTTATGGTAGTTGGCTCCAGCCCACTCCGTGACCGTGCTTTCTCCTGTCGCCGCCGTCTCCCAATGGCGCTTGTGTAAGGCCAGCATTCAGACCGCAAATATGTGCCAATCCGCCAACACGAGATGTGCCACAATTTAAGCCTCAGTCTAACGCAACAGCGCTCATAGCGTCCAGTAAGCGACACTTCTGAATACGATGACGGATGGGTGCAAATATTAACGTTCATACTGATTTGTAACTTAGTTTTTCCAGTATGGAGTGTGTGTAGTGTCATAAAATTCGATAATAACCCAAGAACTGCACCACGTTGGTGATTATTTAGTTGCGCTATAGTACAGTTTTCTTAGATTCTCTTGTAACGCACAGACAATTTCTGAGTAACTTAATTTCCCTTTAATGGCAGAAAATTGATAGTAAACACAAGGAGACCTCACCTTTTGCCGAAAGATGTCTTATATCTACCCAACAAAGAACAGCTTCGTTCCACACTTTCAGCCAGAGCAGTAGGAAACCTATATGAAATGGAATACCTACATTTTGTAACATACCAAGTAAACTACCTTAGCTATAGCTCAGGGGAAAACCAAACATATGCGATACTAAATCGACAAAAACAATAAAACTCTTCCCCCAACACAGAAAAAAACATTTCCACATCTGTTGCTATATCTGAGCTACAAATAGCAATAATCGTCAATACTGTCGCTTTTGAAAAAAAATTAATTACATCTAAAAAAAATTTCGTGTATCAAGGACTCGGGTAAACTGTAAAAATTGGAGAGTAAATAGATTCCATATCAAAATTTTAAGGGCCAAGGAAAGTGCCTATCATAATTAGAACAAACAAGAAAGGAAATATATGCTTCTGATGCATGAAATGTGTTTATACTGTCGTTCTTTCAGAGGAATAAGCAGCAAATATAGACATATTCGAAAAGTCTTCTTCATGAGTAAATTGTAGCATATGTCATTGAACTAGTGAGATTCGGATTTTTTACGTGTATTTCTAGATAATTTATGTCTCTTGCTCTTGCTAACGCTTGGAATGCAAAAATACAACTGTTCCGTTAATTAGGTTGAGTGTGATTAACAACGAACATTACAATTACGACGCATTTGACTGATTCGTTTCTCACCACGTTGAGCACTAGTCTCGTACCAGAGAGTGTCGTGACTGTATGTGGCAGACTGTAGTTTAAGCCTCGCTATGTTTTGAAAAAAGAAGGTAATGGCAACAAAAGAAAGAAAAAATGTACAAGACAGTAGAAAATAAACCGCTCTATCTATTATAATTTCAGGGCATGCTGTACACGCTGTATTTTTAACAATGCACTTGTCGAATTACTTTTCGTGCTGGCATAACTTGTTAATACCAAGATTTGCGGACTCGCTAGCTGTAGGTTACAAGTTCTGCGAGACGGCGTTTGTGTGTTGGCTTCAGCTGCAGAACTACACCTCCCCTACGTCACAATCCTGTCCGCGAGGGAGCCCCCACCGCTACTGGTATCCCCTCCCCTACCGCACCACCTGAGCAGCTGCGGAACAAGTAATTTTACAAACAGTCGTAATAAATTTATCAACAGATGTCTCTTCAAAGGTCTTGCCATTATTCTGAAGCGAAATAAATACTGTACTTCAAATTTTACTGTGATGAAAGGAAGTTAGAAGTATTTGATGCTTTATGTCTGTTGAAGGTTTGATTGAATAAAGGTCGTGAATTACCACTGAGTCGGAATAGTGTTTGTCATGTAGGCATTAACTCCCTCTAAAGCTAATTATTTTTCAACGACGAAATGTCAGTAGCTTTCAAAAAGCTGCTGGATTTATTCATTGTGAATACGAGAACTGACACACAAAAAATACCTATTACTTTGCCACCGTTGTTGTTCTGTTCGTATGACAATAAATCATATCATACACATTGTTTTTTTACAACAGTTGCGAACTTTATTTCACATTCAGTAGTCGAAATATTCGTTAACCTCATTGTCAGCACTGGCACCGTAATCAATGAGACACTTGTCGAAGCCTGAGCATGCAGAAGATAGACAAGTATCCAAATTGACAGACTACATACGTAGCGGTCTTTATGCGGCATGATGAATTGAAAACCGGTAACCTTTGTCAGTTTGTAATCAACAGTGAATCAGGAAAGAGAGTTAAATAACGCACGAGTGTTAACCTCTTCTGTAACCCAGCCGATCGCTACCTGCTACTGACACGGTTTTTGTTCGCTACTGTCACTCAGCTGAATCAGACGAATGCGTAAAGCTCTCATCGCTACACATGGGATATTCATTGCTGATACAATGAGTGCGGTACAGAAGCTATACGTCACACATTTGTTTTCACGTGTTTTTTGTTCGGTTCGGAATTCGTTATTCGGAGGCAGAGATCTCTTTTACGTGCTATCGGTCTACTAACTGCGGAGGAATTTGTTTGAGATTCGGCCAGGAAAAATTAAACCAGCCAGTGACAGAACACCTTCAGACGTTGTGGAAGACACCTGTATCTACATCTACATAAACCTCTGCATGGCCCTGCCCAGTAAGTAGCGGGCGGGAATTCGACATCTACACTGGTGTCCAAAACGAAGGCAACAAACAGAAATTTTTACAAGGGTGTGTTTATTTCGTAACGAGACAGTATAAATACGTGATATAAAAGTAGAAATCATTTAAATAATACAGAATGTAAGCTGCTGGTACGTACTGAACAGTAGACGAAAATGTTTTTCGTTTTTTCCAACTTAACCTGCACACACATCTGACAACTGGTTAATGTGCTCACTAAGCAGTGAGATCACCTCTAAAAAGCAATAGAGGTCTGCTAACGTCGGAGCATACTGTGAATAACGTCATCAGTGTCATGTTGAGGCAATAACGCCCATCCTTCTTGCAGAGCTGCTCGTAAATCTTGGAGAGTGGCTGGTGGATGTTGAATTGATGCGACCCGTCTTCCTCGTGCGTCTTAGACATTCTCTATTGGATTCAAATCGGGAGAGCGGGCAGGCCGCAACATGTCTGCAGTATCTTCCGTTTCCACGAAAATCTAAATCAGTCGTGCTCTATGAGGTCGAGCATTATCGTCCGTCAATACGAAGTCCGGGCACACAGCACTGCAAGAACAGTACATGAAGTCCCAAGACCTCAGCACGGTACCCGACAGCAGTTAAACCTTTCCGATTCACCCGTACAATTTCCTGATGAGGTGTTCGAGAAGTCAGCATAATCCCTGCCCACATAATAAGCGATCCTCCTCGATATCGGTCTCTTTCCACTATGTGTGGCTCTCAAAATCATGTTCCACGTTCCCTTCAGGTGCGAATCCGCCGGGAATCAGTTTCCAGACTTACGTGGAATATGGGCCAGCCAGTCATCCTGTGAACAAATTAAGACTCACTCCCTAAGAGTCTGCAGCTCGTGGTCGTGCGTTAGCGTTCTCGCTTCCCGCGCCCAAGTTCCCGGGTTCGATTCCCGGCCGGGTCAGGGATTTTCTCTGCCTCGTGATGACTGGGTGTTGCGTGATGTCCTTAGGTTAGTTAGGTTTAAGTAGTTCTAAGTTCTAGGGGACTGAAGACCATAGATGTTAAGTCCCATAGTGCTCAGAGCCGTTTGAACCCTCCCTAAGACCCTGGTAAAAACCTTGTACAAGTCACAGAACTTTCAAATTTAAACCATATTCGTTTGAGTATTTACTGAAAGAGATGGCATATCCGCCGGCAAGTCAGCCGCGCCACGCTGGGCAGCAAATAAAAGGCAGTCCAATGAAACGTGGCGCACAGTGATCTGGACGCCACAAGTACCACACATTGGAGGGTCCTCTCGCCGGAGCAGGAAGCCATGCGTCGTAGGACTGTGGCCTATCCGAAGACGAGTGAGGAGAATCTCGTCCCGTGTACGGGTCTGGTAAGAAGTACACTATACTCGCGTTGTGGGTTTGGCTAAACCGAGCTTATTGTCGGTCATTTCCAACCACTCATCCTCCCACCGACACATGACTCGTGAGTTCAATAGCGAGGTGAGTGCGTGCAGGGGGATGGCACACTGAAATACTTGCGGATCGAGACATGCCTCCTTGACTGCGAGATCTGCCCTTCAGTTCCCAGCAATGCAGACGTGCCCTGGAACCCACCAGAAAACCACCTCCTTCCACAATCGTTGTAGTTGGAGGAGGGCATCCTGGATGTTCTGAACTATTTTATCTGCTGGATACAAACGTTGTAATGAGCGAAGGGCGCTTAGTGAATTGGAACAGACAAGAAACTTATGACGGGAAGAGCATCTTATCTGCTCCAGTGCTCGCAAGATCGCAGACAATTCTGCATCAAAGACAGTAAATGCTTGAGGCAGTGCGACCTTGACGACACGATCTGGAAAAACAACGGAGCAACCAGCAGAATCCTCCTGATTCGACCCATCCATAAAATCAGCTACATAGTCATGGTGCTCTGATAAAATAGCATAAAATGTTGCATTAAAAACAGTGGCGGCTGGTCCCGGCGGAGATTTGAGTCCTTCCTCAGGCATGGGTCTGTGTGTTTTTCCTTGGATAATTTAGGTTAAGTAGTGTGTACCCTTAGGGACTGATGAGCTTAAGAATTAAGTCCGATAAGATTTCAGACACACACACACACACACACACACACACACACACACACACACACACACACACACACACACGGATATATTTCGTAAACCACTTCAAATACTGACGAACCGATTCCACAGACCTAAAGTGAGAAGAGGGGCTAGTGTAATTGTTTAATACAAACCATAAAAAAATGTACGGAAGTATATTTTTTAACACAAACCTACGTTTTTTTAAATGGAACCTCGCTAGTTTTGTTAGCACATCTGAACATATAAACAAATACCTAAAGTTGACGCTTGAGTACCACTCCTCTGCTGTTCGATCGTGTGTATCGGAGGGTACCGAATTACGTAGGGATCCAAAGGGAACGGTGATGGACCTTAGGTAGAGAAGAGACTGGAACAGCACATTACGTCCACATGCTAACACTTTTTTATTGGTCTTTTTCACTGATGCACATGTACATTACCATGAGGGGTGAGGTACACGCACACACGTGGTTTCCGTTTTCAATTACGGAGTGAAATAGAGTGTGTCCCTACATGTCAGGCCAATAGATGTTCAATGTGGTGGCCATCATTTGCTGCACACAATTGCAATCTCTGTCGTAATGAATGTCATATACGCCGCAGTACATCTGGTGTAATGTCGCCGCAGGCTGCCACAATACGTTGTTTCATATCCTCTGGGGTTGTAGGCACATCACGGTACACATTCTCCTTTAACGTACCCCACAGAAAGAATTCCAGAGGTGTAAGATCAGGAGAACGGGCTGGCCAATTTATGCGTCCTCCACGTCCTATGAAACGCCCGTCGAACATCCTGTCAAGGGTCAGCCTAGTGTTAATTGCGGAATGTGCAGATGCACCATTATGCTGATACCACATACGTCGACACGTTTCCAGTGGAACATTTTCGAGCAACGTTGGTAGATCAGTAGAAACGCGATGTATTTTGCAGTGCTCTCCGATACACACGATCGAACAGCGGAGGAGTGATACTCGAGCGTCAACTTTAGATTACAATATCTCCGGATGTAATTAACATTTTACAATGCAACAAACGGCACTGATAACGTATTTGTTTATATGTTCAGATGTTCTAACAAAACTAACGTCGTTCCATTTAAAAAAACGTATATTTGTGTTGAAAACATACTTCCGTGCATTTTTGTATGGTTTGTATTAAACAATTACACTAGCCCCTCTCCTCACGCTCGGTCTGTGGAATCGGTTCGTCAGTATTTGATGTGGTTTACGAAATATATCTAGCGGTAACGTTAGGTGACTCACCCTGTATGTTTTTAAAACGGTGGCAGGAGTGCAATCTCGCTTGTAACGCACCAAATCTAAAATCACTCTGGGCCTCTCCAGTAACCAGGGTGGCATGGGGTTAAAACCCTGGATTTGAGGCTGTACGGGCTCCACACCAAGGGACTCCAGCACACGTTGCACACGGATCCCTAACGGCATCGTGGCTCGTGGACGGTTGCAAAAAAGGCTCTCCAGAGGCGGACGAGCAACAATATGGTGAGCGGGTGAGGTTGGAGCTGCAAAGAACTTACAAGCCTGGCGCACCAACAGGAGCTGCCGCCAGATGCTAAGTGGCGGTTCTCCCGCCTCAGCACAGAGGCTGGGTATTGGACTAGTCCGATAAGCACCCGTGATCAGTCGAATCCCCGCACGGTAGACAGCATCAAGGATCTCCAAATATGAGAGCCTCGCTGACCCATACACCGTGCACCCATAGTCCAGCCGCGAACGCAGAAAAGCCCAATAAAACTGGAGGAGACACGCCCTGTAAGTTACCCATGACTTGTGGCTAAGGCACTTGAGGATGTTTAGCGCCTTCAGGGTTCTGACTTTCAAGTCCCGCAGGTGTGGCAACCATGACAATCTGGAGTCAAAAATTAGACCCAGAAACCGCACTGTGTCTCTAAAGGAGGACAGTGTCCCCTATATACAAAGCAGGAAAATTAAAAGGACGACGAGAACGATTAAAATGAACACACGTACACTAATCGGCAGAAAACTGAAAACCCGACTTTG
Source organism: Schistocerca cancellata (assembly GCF_023864275.1). Classification (NCBI taxonomy): domain Eukaryota; kingdom Metazoa; phylum Arthropoda; class Insecta; order Orthoptera; family Acrididae; genus Schistocerca; species Schistocerca cancellata. The sequence goes on from NC_064631.1 coordinate 413,085,279, forward strand.
CAGCCCCTTCCTCGAACCTCCGCACTGTAAATTGCAACTGACGGCTCAACGTTGCAACACTGGAGGAGGAAGAGAAAACAGCAAAGTCATCCAAAAATAAGGAGCACTGTACTGGACTTCTTAGCGTAGATGTTATGCTGTTGATGGCTATGGAAAAGAGAGTAACACTTAAAAAACACTGCCCTGAGGGACACCATTCTCATGCTCGAATCGATCAGACAGTGTGTGACCAACTCGGATCCAAAAAAAAACGCTGAGACAGGTAAGACCGAATGAAAATGGGGAGTGGCCACGAAAGCCCCATTGATGCAGTTGTGCGACAATACTGTGTCTCCACGTAGTATCGTACGCCTTACTGATATCAAAGAATATGCCAGTACAGTGATGCTGACGGAGAAAAGCCTGCTGAATAGCCATTTCTAGGAGGGTCAGGTTGTCGACAGTGGACCGAAACTTTCGGAATCCACACTGAGAGAAATTGCCTGGTCTCTAAAAGCCCGACCAGATGACGGTTAACCAACCGTTCCAGGGTCTTTCCTACACAGCTCGTCAAGGCGATACTCCGATAACTCCTGGGACATGTGCGGGGCTTTCCTGGTTTCAGGAGAGCGATTAGAATTGCCGCTCTCCAAGAGTTGGGGAAAACACCTGTCTGCCGTATTAGATTAAAACATTCGGGGAGGATCTCCTTTGTCGCAGCTGGCAGATGTCGAAACATTTAGTACCGGATGTGGTTGTGACCGGGTGCAGTGTCGGAAGTCTCAGTCAGTGCTGATTCGAGCTCCCACATCGAGAAAGAGGAGTTGTAGGCTTCAGAACTGTTCGACGTAAAGTCCAACTTTTCCCTCTCGACAGTCGTACGGTAGTGACGAAACGCCGGATCCTGGCTTGCATTGGCAGTAATTTGTGCAAAATACTCGGCCAGCGTCTGAGCAATGTTTCTAGGTGTTGTTTGGAGGTACCCCTGGTTAAACACTGCGGCTATTGGTAAACGGCTGTCTTTACCGGTAAACCTCCGGATGGCTTCCCATATATTTGAGGAACAAGTGGAACGATTGATTGAGTTCAGCATCTCATGCCATGACCGCTTTCTGCTCTCTTTAATGACACGGCGGACCTTGGCTCTCGCGATTCGAAAGGTTGAGAGATTGTCCGCTGACGGGCGGCGTTTAAACCGTCGAAGAGCCGCACGTCAGTCCTGGTTGGCTAAATAGCATTCTTCTGTCCACCCTCTGAAGAGGGCCGAAAAACGTTGATATGGATAGATCGGCAGTGTGATGGATCACATGCGTGATGTGATCCACCCATTCCTGGACGCTGTCACGGTGTTCAAACACAGCCAACTGGCCGAACAGCGTCCAGTTAAACTTGCTAATCATCCACGTTGGTGGCTTGTGTTCCAGCAACACACCATCGAGTAGCTGAAGGCGGATCGGAAAGTGGTCTCTGGAATGAGGGTCGACAGTGAGTTCCCAGAGAACAGAGTCGGCGAGGGCTGGAGAACAGAGAGATAGGGCGCTGACTGAGAATGACCCAGTAGCACCACAGAAATGAGTCGGAGTACCAGCGTTTAGGAGGCACAGCTCTCGAGATGTCAGGAGGCTCTCCAAAACTCGACCCTGATGGCAAGTGGACGTTGAGCCTCACAAGACATGGTGGGCATTGAAGTCTCCCAGGAGGAGAGATGGTTGGGGGAGTTGCGCAATAAGATCTGTGAGAGCCGCTGAGTCCAATGCATCCAGCGGAAGTAAATAAAGAGAAAGAACTGTAAGCCGCTGACGTGCAGAAATTTCAAAAGCCACTGCTTGCAGCTCATTATCCAGGGGAAGAGAACAGGAGCCGTGCACATTATTGACGAAGACAGCAACCCCTCCTTCGGCTCTTTCCTCAGTCAGGTATCCCTGCGACTTAGGCTATAGCCCCATAGTGCAGGGGCATCAAATGCTTTGAAATGTGATTCCTGCAAACACAAGCACAGAGGTCGTTGCTGCGCTCGCAGTTTCAGTTCCTCTATGTGCGAACTGAATCCATTCATGTTCCACTGTATAATGGAAGCCATATATCAGAGGGGTAGTACTTTCATCCCGACTTTCTGACGGGGAGGGGAGCCCAGAATAGGTGGAGGCTCAGGTTTGGAGCGAGATGGTTGCCCTATTCCGACATCACGTTCCATAGCCTCTAAAGATAAATCGACTGAGATGTCAAGAGCTCTATGTCGACATCATCAGGCTGTTTTCTGCCCGATTCCACCGGCGTTGGACGTTTTGCGTTGGATTTATTCCCTGGGTAGAATTTGCAGCCACAATTGCGGTTGAGGGTGTGGCTGCATTTGACAGCGTACCAGATGGAAACTTTGGAGAGGCAGGGAGGTCCACAATGTCAGCAACGACAGCTTTTTTCTGAAGTTCTCAGGGGAGGGCCAGAGTTAGACACAACTGCAGCAGCACAAGTGCAGGGACACACGCAGGACGCACGTGCTAGTGGTGACAGCAGCAACCTCCGTTTGTGTAGCGGCATCAGTTTTCAGGACAGGCTGTTTCAGAACGGGAGAAAGGGAGGCAGCGAACGTGGGTGGCTGCATGGACTTGTGTAGCTTCCTCGCTTCACCATACGGGATGCGCTTTGTGGTTTTAATCTCCTGGATCTTCCGTTCGTCAAGGAAAACTCTGCAGTCCCTGCTCCACACAGTTTGATCCCCAGAGCAATTGACACACTTGGGAGGAGAGGAGGAACCAAATGCCTTAAGGGCGGCTTTACCGCATTTACCGCAAGTGGCTTCCCCTCTACAGCCGAGAGTAGTGTGCTCACAGTGCTGGCATTTAAAACACAGCATTGGATTGTGGTAATAAGGCCATACACTGAGACGTAGGAAATCTGCTTTCATATGCTGTCAAAAGTAAGGATAACCCAGTCAGACTCCACGAGAGCATCATCCACCGGTTTCATCACTTGTTGCACGTCGACAATACCTTCCCTGGAAGATTCAGCTTTCAGCTCTTCTTGGGGAATGTCAACGAGATCCCTGCAAGTCACAACACCCTTGCTGTAGTTCAAGGTGATGCGAAATTCAGTTTCTGTTGCAAACTTCCCAAGGAATTATGCTTTCTGAATATTCTTGACTTGTTGGAAGCTAGATGTTTCAACCAAAAAGGTCCCATTTCACAAGCGCTTAACAGATTTCAAGGTGCCAGGAATGCCTTCCAAGCCTTTCTATATATAAAATGGTGAAACTTGTCAAAACTCACCTCTTTTCTTTCAACTATAAGTAACACATTCTGTGAAGCAGCATGCATTCTGTTACTACTGACTGAATCAGGAGGACTGGCTACATGAGCCCTCTTGTTGGATTCGGTGTTGGTACCCGCCATCGGCCCCCCCTTTCCGCTAGGAGGAGGCAAAGAAGATTTCGAAGGATCCATCTCGGTCCCATGATTAGCTAGGGAACTAGAAGTCCACCTAAACAGATAATCACGTGCCTAGGTAAGCCTTACACAACTGAGATGCGGCAGGTTCTCCAGAGGTTGCCCGCAAACGCCTGTTCCACCTCAACAGCCATGCATTTCATCAGCGCACAGCTCACCTTGAGATTGAGGTTTATTTATAGCGGTTTATTCCATCCTCGCGATCCGGGCGGTTAAGCCAAGATCCCCATTGTCTGCAGCACACAACGCTCCACCGCCGCGCCACACGGTGGTCGCTGAAGTATGCCCAGAGCTTACGCTGACAGGGGACTGGCGGCGCGTACCAGTCCTCGGTCAGGAACCCCGGGGTCGCCAAGTCCATACTCAGCAAATAAATGCCGAGCTCCTGGGAGCTCTGTGACTAAATACACGGCGATTGTGGATATGGGACTACGTGACAAACACTATTCCGTTTGATATGTGCCCTGACGTCTTCGTTGGCGCGATTTGCCGTTGACCGAAATCCCATTGTCGGTGCCGAACACGATCGTACTGATGTCTGTTGACAACTTGTATGAGCAAATTGTGAATTATAAACAGGACGAGGAAATAGCAGTTTATTGCTTTAATTTTGGACAGCAGTGTACGTATACACTCCAGGTAACCATCTATGATTTTCAGTAGATGTTCTTCCCACAACCCTTTTTCCTATCTTGTTTATTCCATTTGCGAGTGGCGCATAGGAAGAGTAGTTGAGGGCCGTTTTCACAAAGCTCAACAACTACTAAATTTGTAATATTGAGTTATGTATGTACGCTTGTACTCCTCAGTCAGTCATTGCAGTATAAATACTTTATAAAAGCTTACAGTGTTTAATCTTGCACACAAAACAGAGATTTTTTTCTACACATCCAAACAAATAAATAAAGAGTTTTGCCAAATATGATGACCCAGACAATTATTTTTCACATCCGACGTAGTAGTTCACAACTTTCCAATGAGAGGTCACAGTTACACCGTCCTGAAAAGATATTTGACAGCATTAGAAAGGGATTCACAAAACTTGAAACCATGGGCTTACCATTACACTGTCATGAAGATCTGAGCCACTGTGGTAGCAGTATTGTTCTGGGTAAGATATAGCTTGTGTACTGTTGCAAGACCACTGATAATACATTAATAAAGGACAAGGTACTACTCAAAATGTCGGAAGCCAGAAATATATATGTTTATACGACAGTGGCATCTAGATAGTCGAAACATCATACATATTTCCTCTCCGACCATTGTTGAATTGAAGAAAACTAAAATAGATATTTTCAAAGACATTAATCAGTCAGCTCTAACAAAACCCAAAACCTAGAAACCACGTGAATGGTAAAAAAACTGACGATGTAAAGAACTAAAGAGATTTCCTAGGGAAGGCCCTAGAGCGTTGCCACGAACATAATCATGAAAATAACGAAGTACAGTTACATAATAAAACAGTTTATTAAGCGTAGTACTTTGAACGTGGCTGACGTTTGCAGCAACCGTATACACAAATTTGAAACAACGTAAAAATCAGCCAACCGGTTGCATAGGTTTTCTATACACCTTGACCGGGTTTCGTCACCTCTAAGTGTGACTTCATCAGAAGGTAAGGTAATTACATGAAGAACATATCGTCAAAGATGTACAGTGATTTAAGAGCTGAGTTAACGCATACTTCAGCAACTCAGCTCTTAAATCACTGTACATCTTTTACGATATGTTCTTCATGTAATTACCTTACATTCTGATGAAGTCACCCTTAGAGGTGACGAAACCTGGTCAAGGTATGTAGGAAACCTATGCAACTGATTGGCTGATTTTTACATATTTTTCAAACAGTTTATTAAATTATTATTTGTTCAGAAGGCTAAAATAATTTAGAACATTACAGCAATTAAATTATCAATCTGTAGATGTTCAGTTTTTTTAAAAAAAATCATGATTTCTACGTGTTCTTTATTTGCAGATGAAAGCTTATGGAAAGGTTTTCCGAAATTGTCTTACGTATCTAGACTTTCTTTGTGAAACATAATTTTGTAAGACATGTCAAGTAACTCAACAAAATGTGTTTCCAGAATATTTCGCTTTTGCAGATGTTGATTTTCATGAAAACGTGCCTCAATGGTCGCTAAACCTCCATATAAACAGTAATCTCAATGACATTTACGAGACGCAAGTCGAACGAGGTCCGGAGTGGCCGAGCGGTTCTAGGCGCTTCAGTCTGGAACCGCGCGACCGCTTCAGTCGCTGGTTCGAATCCTGCCTCGGGCATATATGTGTATCTTGTCATTAGGTTAGTTAGGTTTAAATAGTTCTAAGTTCTAAAGGGCTGATGACCTTAGGTTTTAAGCCCCATAGTGCTCAGAGCCATTTGAACCATTTTTTTGGAACGAGGTAATATATTTCCCGACTCTCCTACAACATACCCTATGTGAATTTCAATAATAGCCCTCTTCGTGAGTCTTTATTGAGAATTTCCGCAACGCTCTCGTGCTGACTGTGATGAACTCTGTAACTCTGTGTTGTATTTCGGTTCGCTTTTGTACCACACAATCTAGGACGGGTTCCAGTGTTACGGTACAGTGAACACTGAAGTAAACGTTTTGTGAGCCTGTTCTGTCGTGGATGAGTTCCATTTTCATCCGAACCTGACATATGTTTTTTTTGTGAATAGTTTTATGTGCTGATTTCTACTTTAGTTTGCTCTGGATCGTTACGCCTAGGTATTTTCCGATTGTTTCTTTTTCCAGTAAACTGTTGTCAATGGTTTAAACTGAAAATAGTGGATAACATCGCCTCTTCAAGTGTAATATTTTGCATTTATTTAAATTTAGCTTCAACTGACAAAGCTCATGGTCTTCGTGCATTTCTGTGTACCATACTGTCAACTTTATGTTTTCTCAGCTGTGTGATTTGCTCGATACATGACTGATATTCTGTGCAGTCTCATTAATGCGACCACCTGTCGGAAGATAGTATTCACATTTCACAGCACGGACCGCAGCAAGACGTACAGGGAGGCAGTCAGTGAGGTTCTGGAAGGTACTGACGAGAATGGGGAAACATGCTGACTCTATTTCCGTGGCTAGCTGCGTTTGGTTTCTTGGTCAGTGCCCACGGTGGGAACAGCCCGATCGAGGTGGTCCCAGGGTGTAAATGCTGGGGGTTTGGTAGCCGGGAGAGTACGGTAAATTCATCCTGGTGTTCTTCGAACCATGCACGTACACTGTGAGCTATGTGCCACGTTGCATTGTCCTCATGGTAAATACCATCATGCCAAGGAAGAACGAAGTGCATGTATAGCTGAAAATAGTCCCCAAGGTTAGGTAAATACTTGTGTTTATCCATTGTGCATTCCAGAATGACGAGACGACCCACGAAATGTCACGAAAACACTCCCCAGACCGTAACGCTCCCTCGTCCGGCCTGTACCATTCAGACGATTGTAGCTCCGCAACCGTCGCTCACCCCTATCATGTATGGTCCATAGTGGGACACATCTGCCTCGGCGCCGGTTTTGGACAACTCCATTTTGCCATGCACTATGTGTTTCAACTGCAGCGGCAGGCGAAGAGCTTACGAACGCAGTTGCTTTGGAAATGATTCCACCCTTATCCCTAAAGTCAGTGATCACAACCTTTTAGACTCAACCGTTAACTAACGAGGTGTGATCTCTCAGACCGCGCGAAAATATTCGAACTCGCACCCTAAGGCCAGTTGTGGTGGAATGCTTCTATATATCCCGTACCCTCCTTAAATTACCAAGCTGTTTGGCTGTCAGTTGCTTTATCGCTTTCTGTGTTTATTGTTGACACGAGTTATTGATAGGTGTTGGAGACTCCTAGACTCCGCCTCTTGAACTACGTACCTGTTTCTTTTCAGTACGGTACCCCATAGCTCAAAATGTGTTCGCACGAATGTGTCAGTTTTAACTTTCCCAAGTTTGATGAAATTATTAGTCGGTCTGTGGAGAAAGGTGTCTGTGATATGGATGAAGAAATAAACGAGAAAGACAACTATTTTACATTAGCCAGTGATCACAGTTCTGCTATCGAACAACAGTATCATTCAGAGGAAGAACTTTAGGAAAGTTGTGATCGGGACCATTCTGTTTCTTCCATGAAATACTTAAAGTGTCTGTTAAAATCGAATGTGTTCTGAGAGGTGATAAGAAAAATGCAGTTCCCAGCAGTGTTTGTCAATTTGGCAGACTTTCTTTTTGTACCTATGGGTTGGAATTTTTATGCGCAAATTTAAACCCTCTACTTAAATTTGTTCGGAACTTCATTTGCTACAGAAATTATATAATTTTTCAGACCCTAAAATTCAGTACTCTCACAGTCCATTTTTGTCCACTATTTAAAAGAACCACACAAAATTATGTGCTTTTGTGTGATAAGTAGTACTGCAATAAAATAAACTAGGAGCATTTAAACAACACTTAAATAATTGTGAAAATAAATGTTATATAGCATAAATTGAAAATTTCATGTGATTTTTGCCTTACATCTCGATTTAAACATAGGGGTCCCAGAGATCCTCTCGAGTTAAGGGTTGAAATAAATAACTGGTTTGGGCTGCGCAACAACAACTGTATTGCTTCCCACGCTTCTTTGACTCGCTTTGTGTACCCTCCATCGTAAGTGCAGCCACCTGCCCTCCGTGGCTGGTTATCTCACGTCGCCGTCGAACACAGGCGCTGGTCACATTAATAGGTATAAGTGTTTAGAGATAATATGCGATATGAAATGGGTCGCGTGCGTAATATCGGTATTATGGAACATAAATGGAAGACACATGTGTGGGAATGGCTCTGGGAAAGTGCAGTGCAGTTGTAAACAACGCCAGCTGAACCGATCCTCGAGGACTTTCACAATTTGCAGTCCTTGTCTAGAAGGAATGACAATTTTCACCGGACACCTTCCCGGCTGGTGACAGGCCTGCGTAGCTGGTATTTTAGTGTCGCAGAAATTATTAAAAAAAACTAAACTCCTCCCTAACATGCCATGAAGGCCCAGCGGTACCGACCGGCCACTGTGTCGTAGGCGACACTGGATGCAGATATTGATGTTCATGTGGTCAGCACACCGCTCTTTCGAGACCGGAGCCGCTACTTCTCAATCACGTATTTCCTCAGTTTGCCTCACAAGGGCTGAGTGCACCCCGCTTGCCAACAGCGCCCGGCAGAACGGATGGTCACCCATCAAAGTGCTCGACCAGCCCGACAGCGCTTAACTTCGGTGATCTGGCGGGAACCGGTGTTACCACTGCGTCAAGGCCCTTGGCAGCAGAAATGACTGGGGAACTTAAATGGAAGTCGTTTGGACGAAATACGACGCATTTCTCGCGGAACCCTGTCGGGTGAATTTAGTGAACGTGTACTCGAATAAAGCTGTGCGAGAGCTATGCTTCTATTTGCGCTTATGCTACGATTATGAGAACTGTTGACATAAGGGCGCGTAGTGTGTCGTGTTGGTGTAATACATGGTGCAATCCAAAAGGACGTACAGCCTAAAATCGTTATTTAAGTTAAAATGAACAGCCGATATCGTAACGATCGTGGTATGACAAGAAATCCGAGGAGCCGCCAGCACCAACCATACGGCGCCAAAAAATTCTGAAGGTGGATTGCACATAAGCCGAAACCGCTTAATAAAGAAATATTGCGATCTTCACTGTTAATTTTAACTTAAATATAGCATCAAGTCGGTGCTCTCCATAGACTATGTTGTGAAAATTTATGCATAATCGGAGGTACAACAGCACGTTGGTCCTGTTTGGATACATTTGGTAATAACGTCGCCATGGTTCACGTTTTAGCATTTACCGCAAACACGTCAGATGGATATGAATACTAGACTAATCCCTTGCCTACCTGTCGGTGCGTGTATACCCACATCGGAGTCATGCTACGTTGTATTTACGCTACACCAACGATTTAATGCGGAACGGTTTTGATCGACCCTTTCTTTTGTCATCAGTCTTCTGAATTGTTTGATGCGAATGCCACGATTTCCCTCCTGAGACAACCTCTTCATTTCAGAGTAGCATTTGCAGACTACGTTCTCAATTATTTGCTGGATGTATTCCGATATCTGTCTTCCTCTGCAGATTTTGTCCTCTACAGCTCCCTCTATTATCACGGAAGGCATTCCCTAATGTCTTATCAGATGTCCTATAATCCTGTCCCTTCTGTTTTCCATATATTCCTTTCCTCTACGATTATGTGCAGAATCTCCTCATTCCTTACCTTATCAGTCCACCTAATTTTCAACAATCGCCTGTAACACCACATTTCAGATGCTTCGATTTTCTTCTGTTCCCGTTCTCCCACAATCCATGTTTTATTACCATACAATGCTGTGCTCTAAACATATATTCCCAGAAATTCCTTCCTCAAATGTTTGATACTAGTAGACTTCTGTTGGCCAGGAATGCCCTTCATGCCAGTGCTCGTCTGCTTTTGATGTCCGTCATCGGTTATTTTGCTACCTACGTAACAGAAATCCTTAACCTCATCAACGTTGTGACCATCAATCCTGATGTTACGTTTATCACTATTCTCATTTCTGCTGTTTCTCATTATTTTCGAATTTTCTCGATTATCTCCCAATCCATATTCTGAATTGATTAGATCGTTCATGCCATTCAGAAGATCATGTAATTCTTCACATTCACTCAGAATAGCAATGTCATTAGCGTATCATATCATTGATATCCTTTCACCTTGAATTTTAGTTCAACTCCTGAACCTTTCTTTTATTTGTAGCGTTCCTTCTTCGATGTACAGATTGAACAGTAGCGGCGAAAGACTACATCCCTGTCTAACGTCCTTTTTAATCTGAGCACTTCGTTCTTGGTCGTCCACTGTTATTATTCCCTCTTTGATCTTGTACTTATTGTTTATTACCCGTCTCTCAATATAGCGTTCTCCTTCTTTTCTCAGAGTTTAGAGAATCTGCCATCATTTTACATTGTCGAACGTTTTTCCCAGGTCGACAAACCCTATGAACGTGTCTTGGTCTTTCTTTAGCCTTGCTTCCATTATCGGCAGTAACGTCAGAATTGCCTCTCTGGTGCCTTTACCTTTTTTAAAGCCAAACTGGTAGTCATTTAACACAGCCTCAATTTTATTTTCCATTCTTCTGTGTATTTCCTTGTTAGCAACTTGGACGCCTGAGATAATAAACTGGTGGTGTGATAATTTTCGCACTTGTCAACTCTTGAAGTACTCAGAACTGTGTGGATGATATTTTACAGGAAGTCAGATGGTACGTTGCGCGACTTCATTCCACACACCAACGTGAAGAGTCGTTTTGTTGCCACTCCCACCAAAAACTTAAGAAATTCTGATGGAATGTGATCTAACCCTTTCGCTTTATTTGGTTTTAAGTCCTCCAAAGCTCTCTTGAATTCTATTCTAATACTGGATCCCCATTCTCCTCTAAATCGACTTCTGTTTCTTCTTCTATTACATCAGACAGATCTTCCCCCTCAAAGTTGCCTTCGATGTACTCTTCCCACCTATCAGCCCTCTCCTCTGCATATAACAGTGGTATTCCCGTTGCACTCTTTAAGCTACCACCCTTGCTCTTAATGTTAGCGAAGTTTGTTTTGACGTTCCTGTACGCTGAGTCAGTCCTTCCGACAAATATTTATTCTTCAATTTCTTCAAATGGTTCAAATGGCTCTGAGCACTATGGGACTCAACTGCTGTGGTCATAAGTCCCCTAGAACTTAGAATTACTTAAACCTAACTAACCTAAGGACAGCACACAACACCCAGCCATCACGAGGCAGAGAAAATCCCTGACCCCGCCGGGAATCGAACCCGGGAACCCGGGCGTGGGAAGCGAGAACGCTACCGCACGACCACGAGATGCGGGCCTTCAGTTTCTTCACATTTTTCATGCAGCCATTTCGTCTTAGTTTCGCTGCACTTCCTACTTATTTCACTCCTCAGCGACATGTATTTTTGTATTCCTAAATTTCCCTGAACATTTCTCTACTTCCTTCTTTCATCGATCAGCTGTTCTTCTGTTAGTCACGGTTTCTTTGCAGTTACTTACTTTGTACCTATGTTTTTCTTTCCAACTTCTGTGAATGCCCTTTTTACAGATGTCCATTCCTCTTCAGCTGTACTGCTAACTGAGATAGTCCTCATTGCTGTATCTACAGCCTTAGAGAACTTCAAGCGTCTATCGTCATACTTTAGTATTTCCGTGTCCCAATACTTGGCATATTGATTCTTTCTGACTAAACTCTTAGACTTCTACCTACTCTTCATCACTACTATATTGTGATGTGAGTCTGTTTCTACTCCTGGGTACGCCCTATAATCCAGTATCTGATTTCGGAATCTCTGACCACCTTTTTGTCGTGGTCGCCTTCCCCTTGGCAATCCTCTCCCAGAAATCCGAATTGGGGCTATTCCGGAGTTGTTTTTGCCAGTGGAGAGATGAAAATGACTCTTTTTCAATTACAGGCCACCTGTCCTGTGGATACACTTTATGCATCTTTAATGCTGTGGTTTCCACTGCCTTCCGCATCCTCATGCCATTGATCATTAATGATTCTTCCAAACTTAGGGGCAGTTTCCCACCCCAAAGGCCGGCCGCGGTGGTCTCGCGGTTCTCGGCGCGCAGTCCGGAACCGCGCGGCTTCTACGGTCGCAGGTTCGAATCCTGCCTCGGGCATGGATGTGTGTGTGATGTCCTTAGATTAGTTAGGTTTAAGTAGTTCTAAGATCTGGGTGACTGATGACCATAGCTGTTAAGTCCCATAGTGCTCAGAGACATTTTGAACCACCCCAAAGGCAAAAGAGTGCCCTGAACCTCCTTCCGCTCCTCCGCCCTCTTTAACAAGGCCATTGGCAGAATTAGGTTGATTTCTTAGGCCGAATGTCTTCCGACATCAATGCTGATTATTAATCAAAATTATAGCGGTGTTGGGTTTCGAACCCGGGAGCGAGGACTTTTGGTAACTAATTAAAGACGCTACCCCTAGACCCTTATACAAATAAAACAGTCACTTTTTTCCCAGTATCTGTTTTGGCGGTTCACTCCTTCGTCTTGAGATAAAAAATTGTGTTATTCCTGGTGATAGAGTAGGGCTCAGACGCCTCCTCACATCAGGCTAGGTGGCGTCTCGCGAAGGGAAGTAGAATAGAAAACACACATTATACCGCTACTTTCTCAATTGGTCTATGCTGTACGTTGAGAGCAAACATGAAGTACATCAAGAAGCTGGACGTAGCCTAGAACAAAGAGAAATGAACACATGTTCTACTTTGTGATTGAATTGCCTTGCTGAGTTCTGGACAGTTTTGCCTCACAAAATTCATCAAAATGAAATAAAATTCACACAGTGAAAACAACTGCAAGCATCTTATTAAGGGCTGCCAGAGAATCCTTAGGCGTTTATAACGAATTAACAGGAACATTTTTGCTAAAATTTTTCCCCGGAATTTTCTTAGCCTACATCACGTCGTTTTGGAAATACTTCTGTTCAGTAAGTATTTGTGTGATATTGTGTTGCCTGGCGATAGCCAGATCATAGCCCGACAGTTTCCGAAAAACCAAGAGCTGGACCAGCCCAAAGGTGCTCGCAAATCAAGCGTGGTTTACGGTAGCGAGAAAATCTGACGTCCTTCTCGTGTGTGTATGTGTGTGTGTGTGTGTGTGTGTGTGTGTGTGTGTGTGTGTGTGTGCTTTCCAGTACTATCTCGTTCCAACATCAGTTTACAACCAATCGACACGATTCGATCGGCTCGGCGTATTCCATCAGCACTCAGTTTAATAGTTCATTGAATGACTTCTCTATGAAAGTGCTACCTCTAATTATATTTTGCCGCTAAGATACCTTGACCATCTCGAAAGAATCTCGTTTTCTTACTCCGAATTTCTTACCGAATAGCAGAATGTGCCATAGGAATGTAAATCCTCCTGTTTAGATCCAACTTTCATCAGAACCATTCTCTAATGGGTTAATAGAAACTTAGCTAAGAGTTTATAGTTTCCTTTTCATCCACGACCAATTTCAAGTCTCAACCGTATCCTTACGTTTAAGGTAGTGACGAAGGAAAGTTGGGCTATGCTTCAGTGGCATAACGATTTTTGGCTGTAGCAGAGAATTACGTAAGTATCAGTTATTAGCAACATCCATTACGTTTGTGTCTTTGTGTGAGGATACGTACGAACAGGGAATTTATATTTTACTGCTTATTATAGTGCACCTGAGAAGTAGCAATCCTCGATGGCCATTTGTAACCGTTTACATCTCTAATCTCATTACAATGGATCCGTCTGTTTCCTGACATCATTATGCAAATAATATGCATCCTACCAGTCAAATCCGAACTGTGATGGTAGCTTTCTTGAACGTTCTTATTCAGGTAAATTTGAGGTAACAGGAATATTTGCAAGCCATAGCCTTCAGTACGCAATTCAGCGTTTCATTGGTGACGTACTCCTATTTTTGCAAAGTCATTGCCTAAACGTTGGCTACGTGCATCCTATTTAAAATCTTCATTGCATGATTTATCAGTCTGAATAATTGTCTATTCTTAATGTTGATTTGTTTCCTGAACATTACGATTTGGTTTTGTACCATCTTTCCTAATGTGGAATTGTATTGTAGACATTCTTGATTGTGCCCAAGTGATTGAATTCATAGCCATCTACACCTTCAATGCCAGATTTTTAATAAGATATAGATAATAAACGAGATAAATGCTTCCTACGCCTGGCCAGAAGCACATAGAACGAAAGGTCAATTTCCTCTTCTTTATGTTCACTTAGACCCAGTAATAGGCAAATTAGATTGTCATCAACCTATTCAACAAGAAAAGGCAGCAGTGCAGCACTAGTATTAAGTATAAATACATGAGTAGCTCTTCCGTTACTGACAGTGTATTTGTGCATTGTAACCCGTCCGTAAACCAAATTCGGTCGCTAATGCAAGTAGACTTAGACGATGTCGAGCATAACAAACAGCCACTTTGTACGGGACTGTGGTTTTTGGTAAGGCCTCGTGTGCGCCATCTCTCATATTACGAACCCTCATCAAGAATTCAAAGTATCTTTCCAAACCTCGTTTCACACAGTGATGTCGTTTGAGTGAAATTACTCCTCTTTTCGTAAACAACTGAAGAACACAGATGGAACTTGAGATTTTTTTCTGTTACTTCTAGTGAGAAAACAGAAAGTAACTAATTTTGCGTATCTTCTTTTGTGAAAGATGTACACATTTTGTTCTTATCATGAGCAAGCTAGTTTAGAGGTACTTTAGATTCGTAACTGATGCATAGAGATATTAGGTTCTTCAGCTGTAGAATTTCTCAGTACCAATAATAAAAGTCATACATAAGTTAACTGCAGGGGGAACTCGGCGAGTGCCCGTAACAAATCTGACATTTACATTGTCCGTTTCCCGTCAATCCTATACAAGATCCGCCTCACACAGCCACCTAACAAGGACAAAGGTTATATACGTATATGAATGAGCCTTTTTTAACAATTTTTTTATTAAATGGTTTACTTGTTAACTATTTTCACTGAAGTTTATTTGATTGTTTATAATAAACAATTTTAATATTGTTCACTTCAAATTGACTTAATATTCCATAATTAAATTTCGAAATAAATGTAACGTATAATAAGCAATCAAATTCGTCTAAGAGATTAAAATTACGAACATTTGTACCAGATATATCTTCGCATACATACTTTGGATATCAGTGTACAGATGTATCTCATTAATATGTTTAAAACTATACAAATAGAGGATCAAAATTTTAGCTCCGTGTTATATTGTCGCAAATTTACTGCATGTATCGAATACTCCAGGATGTGACAAAAGAAGGGCCGTTCGTCAGTTCCTTTAGAATGGGCAGTTTAGGCTCACATAGACGGACGTGCAATCAGATTCAGTTCATAGCGTTCATAGATACACAAATTGTATAGTGAATCTGGCTAGACGAAGTGAGATTATATTTTCTTTTATAATCAAATATTTATAAATCAGGCACGAACAGATGCACTACAAACATTTTCCTACATAGAATAACTTTATTAAAACGTGTATTTCCTCCATTCATTTCTTATATGAAAGAAACAGTATTCACTTCGTTGACTTTAAGAAATAAATACAATTCATTTAGCCGATCAATACCAGCATACACACAAAGGCAAATAAGTGCATTTCATTTGCTCAGCCTCCTCAGGACATGCATATGAAGTTTAAATTCTCATTCATAAACCAGCTGTCACAAGCCTCTTTTTGATCCTCAGTCAAAATGTGCAGAATTCATCGTGAGCTAGTTTTTTAACAGCTAATATTTCACGCAAATTTGAATACACGCATTTTTCAATGATCAGGAAGATGTTCGTTTCTCCCAGCAAATCATATGGCAATCCCTTTAAATCGTGTTGTACATAGCGTAGGTATTTCTTAGGAACAGTAACCGATTTTTCTCAACATTTTCGAAAATCATCGTTTATGGCAGACGACCTCGTCGAAAATCTGGAAACCAAACAACCAATTGAACGAAGTGTTTGTGGCATATGTAACGCATTAGATCGTCGAAGAAAAACCTTCCAGTGAAATGTTTGTAATTGACAACACTGTTCCTTTAAACACTTAGTATGAACTACCTACTCATCAAATTCCTGAGCTGCCATAGTTTTAAAACCACAAAGTAAAAAAAATTATAAAACACTAATAATGACACGTCTCAATATGGTGTTCTAGTGGATATTTACACAGACTGGAAAAGCAACCCTCATATATGCTATGGATGAAGGTTGTATGAAAGTCACTACCAAATAACTTATTCTACACGAGGTATTAAAAGCTAGGAGGGGAAAAACCAGTTTCAATCGTATTTATTTCACAGATAATGCGCGTATGAGTGAATAATTTTAATTGCACAACGAAAAGGCAACTATCGAGTAAATTGTGTGTCCTGATGAGGTTCTGCTCTCAACAGAGACTAAAGTAGACAGAAAAATGATTCGAAAGATTTTAAAAAGTGAAAAATCAGGCGAGAAGTTCCTCCCAGTGCCCAAAACCTTTTGTACAGAAGAATGTCTGAACACATCGTTCAGCATTCCTAGATTTGTGTAAAAATGTGCCTATAGAAACATAAATAGACTACACATTTCGTATTACATATATACTGCTGTTTGGAACAGCGACCAATATATTCATTTAAAAATGTACTTGTATTAGCCTATAGTTGTACTTTCTCTTTGTTTTGCCTACTGGCACAATTTCACTACAAACATTTCGAGGCGCCTAGTTAAGAAACAAGCATGACAACCTTGTACCAGGGGTTGCCTGAGGATAGTATTGTGTGCCCAAAGTTGTAGCCAGTAGGCAAAATAAAGAAGGTGACTACAGAGTAGAACATAGAATACAGGCACTCCTCACAGAAATGGAAAGATATGTGAATATGGATGTGTGCATATTGCATATTAGGGCCACTTGCTCATCTCGATAATAGCTGTTCATTGTGAATGTCTGACCGTTTATTTGGTAACCGAAGGAGGCCTTCCAGCCAGGGGGCTGGGCGGTAGCGGACACCGACAATACATGGACATGCACGCCGTACTTGGGAGTCTACTAGTGTCGGAATAACTGTGCGTAGTTTGGGCTCAATTGTTGCCTCGGAAGTATAGACATCCTTGTGGGCTGAACACAGCATGAGATTGGCAGCCTAGAATGGAATGTGCTTTGGGGCTAAGATCCCGTTCGGGATGAAAATTGAAAGTCATTCGATCATTTGGAGGAAGCATACGGATTTTATGATGAGCTCCTATTTCCAGCTACGGGCCGGAATTTTGAATTTGATAAACAAGTGTTGTGGCACAGGACATCATCGTTATCTTCCTAGGTTGCGAGTGACTTTCCCGTGGGTGGCCTGATTTACTGTGGGGTGTTCCTGTACTGAGCTATCCCTAGCTGTTTTGCACTCGTTTCACGAGTTGTGGAGAATAAGGGAACTCATTAAATTTACTGTTGTCATTTAAGCAACTATTGACACGCTGCGAATGGCGTAGATTGTTAGTGACTGCACAAACTTCCCATATTTATGTTGTTTCGAGATCTGCATGTTCAGCTAGCCAACCTTCTGCAGCTCAAGGGCGCTTTCGTTTTTTCGCTTTAGTGATACTAAGATTAGAGAAGTTTGAACACTGAAGAGCCAAAGAAACTGGTACACTTGCCTGATATCGTGTAGGGCTCCCGTGAGCACGCGGAAGTGCCGCAACACGACATGGTATGGACTCTACTAATGTAGTGCTGGAAGGAATGGACGCATGAATACTGCAGGGCTGCCCATAAATCCGTAAGCGTACGAGGAGTGGAGATCTCTTCTGAGCAGCCCGTTCCAAGGCATCCCAGATTTGTTCAATAAGTTCATGTCTGGGGAGTTTGGTGGGCAACGGAAATGTTTTAAACTCAGCCTACACTAGCTTGAACAGTCCGCTGCTGACATGCTGGGTCCACGGATTCATAAAGTTGTCTCCATACCAGTACATGTCTATCGAATCGATACAATTTGAAAGGAGACTCTTCCGACATGTTTGCAATCATCATCAGTCCAATGTCGGTGTTGACGGGGCCAGGCGAGACATAAGGGTACACGAGTGGGCGTTGGGCTCCGAAAGTCCGTACTGATGATGTTTCATTGAATGTTTCGCACGCTGAGACTTACTGATGGCCCAGCATTGAAACCTGGAGTAATTAGCGGAAGGGTTGTACTTCTGTCACGTTGAACGATTCTCTTCAGTCGTCTTTGGTCCCGTTCTTGCAGGATCATTTTCCGGTCGCAGCGAAATCGGAGATTCGACGTTTCACCGTAGTCCTGATACTCACGGTACTCTTCTGAAATGGTCATACGGGAAAATCCTCACTTCATCGCTACGTCGGAGATGCTGTATCCCATCACTTGTCCTCTGACCATAACACCATGTTAAAACACACTTACATCTTGATAATCTGCCATCATTTAGCAGCACTAACCGATCTAATAAGTACCCCAGAAAATTTCTCTCTTATATAGGCGTTACCGCCCGCGGTGCCGTATTCTGTCTGTTTACATATCTGTGTATTTGAATATGCATACATATACAAGTTTCTTTGGCGCATCAGTGAATGTTGCAGAGGAGCTAATAGCAATTTCACAATTATTATTGTACTGAATTGAAGAGGAGGGCTGGAAGCATACCTTGCTGTACTGTTCTGTTTGCTCCGAGTGGAACCAAGTTCGCAGCTAAGTCAAAAAGACGAAAAATAAGAAGATGATGACCAAGAAGAAGAAGAAAAGGGAGCAAGTGGCACCTTGTGGTACTGTGCAACACTTTAAAAATCATTGGACAGAGCTGTCTTACGTTACCACATTGCTTGTATGCCTCCCTCTACTGTCACAGTGAGTTTAAGGTGATGTTTTTATTGCTGGTGTAGACACCCATTAATTAACTGTTAGTTACTCTAATAGAGCATTCATTTATTTAAATTTAGTTGCATCAAGGCTGTTCAGTTTAAATTTCACTGCCGTGCTGGCAGTTGGTCTTATGCTACAAAAGCCGGCCGCGGTGGTCTCGCGGTTCTAGGCGCTCAGTCCGGAATCGCGCGACTGCTACGGTCGCAGGTTCGAATCCTGCCTCGGGCATGGATGTGTGTGATGTCCTTAGGTTAGTTTGGTTTAAGTAGTTCTAAGTTCTAGGGGACTGATGACCACAGATGTTAAGTCTCATAGTGCTCAGAGCCACTTTTATGCCACAAAATTTAGTAGCGCCCACAACTCAGAAGAACTGGTACTAAGCTTAATAATTATTCGTGGGAACTGGTGTCAAGTCCTTTTGCTAAACCTATTTGATAGCACCATTGCGACGTGGCTGATGGTATAGTACTACATTTGATGACTTGAGAGTCACCTGTACCTAAGTTCAGTACTGTGAGTATGTTGAATATTTTGAGAGATGTCACTTTTGTTTGGCCTTAGGTTGAGAATTCAATTGTGTTCAAGAAAAGGGCAACCTGTCCTCCGGCAGTGGCGTATTTGGATTAATATTATATACATGTTTTTTATGACTCTTCTTGTTTTCTATTGAAATAATCTGTAACAGGGCCGAGCCCGCTGATATACTTATTCAAGACTGTTATTATTGTTATTGTTATTGTCATTGTTTGACTTGAAGCCGTTGGTCGCAAGTTGATAAGGTTGTCTTGAATCGTTTTAAATTTTATTTTAGACACTGTCATAGTTATACAGTTATTCTGTACTCTTAAAATTTTGAAAATTGTACGTAACATTTTTTTCGTTAAATTTTTGCTTAAAGGCCATTGAATCTTCTAACAAAATTTTTATCCTTCGTTATTAAGAGATTGATTTGTTTAAGAGGTAATAAATTGTTACTGATGTAAATACGGTTTAATTTGTACAGAAACTTACAACTCCGCAATCTGCACACCTGCAACTTCAAACATATCTTTAAATAAAAGTGTCCTGTCTGGTAAACCCCAGAGTAACTTGCAGTAGACATGTAGATCTAACTGTAGAAGAAAGAGAGCATTCAATCGATTTTCCAAGCCATTTTCACCACTGACTTCCGAAGAATAATTTCCCACCAAGTGGCTGTTCTGTAGTTCGAGTCATCAAGAAACACAAGTCAGGAATGTGACTGGTGCTTGAGTTTTAGCTGATCTTCCTGAATGCGTTATACGTTGCAGTTGTTTTCTACGGTCAACCTGGACGACATGAGAATCATCGAACATGAGATGTGGAGAATAATGCAAATACTCTGTACGTATTTTTTTTTTGTAGAACTGTCCGGTTTACACGAAAATAATATATGTTTTTGTTTAAAGTGACTAGTTATAATGATACGTACCGCTAATATAATGATAATTTTATTAATTTTAATACATTGTTATAGCTGAGATAACTCCACAATGTTCGTTGCAAACACACACACACACACACACACACACACACGCACATGCACACGCACACGCACGCACGCACGCACGCACGCACACGTGCACGCGCCCACGCACACACAAATTTATGCGCCCACCAACAACATTCATGCGTCATGAACGACACTATTGACTGTAGTCTAACCCCTCCTCTCTCAGGTCCATCTTCATTTTGGTCCTGTTTAGGTACATCTTACGTCAAGCGAATCAGTCTTCCCAATTCCTTTTCTGAAGCGAATTTAACAGTAATTGTAAATGAATTTGGATTTTTATTAGAGCACATGCCTTTTTTTCTGCTGGGTATCTGAAATTCAACATTCGAGACAACATCACAAGCGAGAGGGAATCTTGCAGCTTGCAGCATGGTAATTATCCACTGGTTTTTTGCTATTTAAATACGTGCTGCTTTTTGTTGGGACGAGGATTCTAACGAGCATCCCACAGCTGGGTTTACAGAGTAAAGATTGCCGCTAAAACACAGGCAGCTAATTACTACCATGGACGAGAAAGAGAAATTTCTTTTCCAATATTTCGCTTCCCGTGAAATGATAGGATTTCACCAATTATTATTGCCGGCTCGGAGCTCTGCCGCTATCCTCTTTCACCCCCGCCGACCGAATCCTCTCGAGTGGCGGGTGGGTGTGTTTTATAATTCGGGAACCGCGCACGTTCCTAATTGAGCTGAGCTGTCTCTGACGGCGCTGCGCTCCGGGAAAATTCAATAACGAGCGGCGGGGAGGCTGATCAACCAGGTGCACGGATTCCTGTGCCCGCTTCTTATGGTCCCCTACATTATATTTAACGAACCCCTGCCGTAATGAAGGATTTCCCCTAGCTTCACATTCGTGCAGAAAATGTTCTTGTGCTTTGAATAATCGTAGTGTTTACATCCTGCGATGAGCTGAAAATCTTGGCTTAGAGTATTAAGACTGATACATTTAGCGTACTACATCAGTATAACGACCGGAGAGTAACGTTCTTCTTACAAGTGTTTTTCTGCAGTGTTAATGAACACTGTTGTGTGGAAAACTGTTCGGAGTTCCAATCAGTGACATATCTCACTCTTTTCTAGATGTCGAACGACAAGAAAATTCATACATTGCTTGTCAGAACAAAACACGACAGCTCTCTACCCGAGCTTCAGATATGTTAATTGTATCCATCTTGTTGACGAACAGTTAAGGGCTTTGCTAAACATGTTCAGAATTTATCGCAGACTGTTCGCCCGTTTATATTGTTGTTCTGTCTATACGCGTTCTTTTATTGGGTATTTGGTGGGAAAATATGAACATGGAAGTTCACCTACAGCAGCGTAGGTATATTTACGAGGAGCGCTGGATATTGATTTAGACTTCATTTTCTCGCATTATTCGTGGAGCACCATTTGACTTATAGCTACAGTTGCAAGTATATAGTATTTCGGTCTAACTGTAAGTGGTAGGGTAGACACTGTAAGTGTAAACCCTACGCAGTACAGCCCAATCTCCCACCTGCTATTCATTACGTGAATGGAGAACATGAAATGTGATCATCAAGCAATAGGCCACGTGGTTTCTGTGGAAGGAGGGTATAAACGCTGTGGATATTCATAGGCGGTTATCGGTAATGTGCGGAGAGTGTGCCCTGACACGAAAAAGTGTTCTTGCAACACGGCAACGCTGGTCCCCATACGAGTCGGAAAACCATGGCTGTCACCGCCCAGATGAGGTTCTGGGGTTTCTAGGCACCTAACAATGCTCCCCCTCCCCCACCCCACCCCCCCCCCCCCACCGATTACCACATATTCGAGGCTTTGAAGATGCTACAGTGCGGACATCACTTCGCAGAATCCTAGGAAATGGGAGCAGCAGACTCCAATCAAGCGATTCGAGGAGGGTCTACAGGAGTCAGAAGAATATGGTAGTGTGCCAGTATCTGGTAGCCTGTTTCAGCGATAGTAGGCGTGGATCTCCGACTCATATACGGAGATGTCGTGTTGCAGGAGCGCTTTTCGTTACGGTGCACTTTTTGACATACTGCCACCAATCGCATGTGAATATTATAAACGTTTGTACCCTCCTTCCACAGAAATCACTTCATCCAGTGTTGTCCTTGATGATCACTCATCATGTCCGTTCACGTAATGACAGCAGTAGGGATAATAGACTTTTTTAGTATATGGAGATTGCCTCCTGCACTTAGGCCAAAACACTGCATACTTGCGACTGTGATGACAGATCAAACAGCGCAGCATTAATGATGGGAAAAAATAGAGAATAAATAAATATAGAACATTCTTCGTACATGTTTAACTGTATTAAAGTAGCAGTGTTTGGAACTTATTTCATGTAAATTCAGCCTGTCATAGGACAAGCAGCGAGGACAGGTGTCAATATCTCCACTCGACATTACTGCCTAAAACGTGATGGTGTGAAGAGCCAGACGTTTCACGTGGGCTTTGCAGATGGAAATGTATACATCAGAAACACTCAGCGAATATTTTTTTTTTCATTAATCTTACGTCCTCCACTTAAGGTATTGCACAGTCGTGGGTCCGTTGATAGCACACGTTGACTGAAATGACACTCGCCACAAGTAATAAATAAGCTGCGTATGTGTTGGCACTGTTCAGTGTTACAGATGCCAACACAACTTTTATCACGGGAACTATCCTAGAGTAATAATCACACACAGTTGAAACAACACACAAATTTAGTACAGAATGCGCCAGCACTGCGTAGGTCTTTCTCGTAGCACTTCAAAATCAAGCGCTAAACCATTCCTTCGCGTCACGCCGTTCTCAGAGTCTCCGTTGTCGTAGCCAACCAAAGGTCACAAAACGCAATGCACGTTCGTAGAGGCGTGATCTGGCATGAGAGAAACAGTCGTTCCACCTGTCCGACCATCCAGTTTGTGATAGTGACTCATTAGGTGTCGGCCAGTCGCCTTTATTTCATATTTAACAACGTTCATGTATTTCATTATTTGGCTGAAAAGCCTCCCCTGAAATAAGCCAAATTCATGATGCCAGATGTTTCAGGTCCTCAGTAGGCCTATTCAGGCAAAAATATTGCTTGGTCGCAAAGCAGTTTCTGTCCTAATCGCATACATTTTGCTAATTAAAGAAGTAGGGAAACGTCCATCACAATAATAGACGTACAAGTAGTGTTCCATACACCTGTCTCTTGCCTAACTGAAGCAATTTCATAGTTATTCAACAACTACGTTTTGCTCATAATGCCTTCGACGGTAATATACGCTTACGTAGGACAGAGTAACATCAGTACAAGTTATTATGAGGATTTAATCGCAACATACGCCTCTATTGACGATTAGCCTAATTGCAAACCATAGGGGTGTCAAAAATACAGTAGAAGAAGAATGGGTAGCTCTGAGGGATGAGGTAGTGAAGGCAGCAGAGGATCAAGTAGGTAAAAAGACGAGGGCTAATAGAAATCCTTGGGTAACAGAAGAAATATTGAATTTAATTGATGAAAGGAGAAAATATAAAAATGCAGTAAATGAAGCAGGCAAAAAGGAATACAAACGTCTCAAAAATGATATCGACAGGAAGTGCAAAATGGCTAAGCAGGGATGGCTAGAGGACAAATGTAAGGATTTAGAGGCTTGTCTCACTAGGGGTAAGATAGATACTGCCTACAGGAAAATTAAAGAGACCTTTGGAGAGAAGAGAACCACGTGTATGAATATCAAGAGCTCAGATGGCAACCCAGTTCTAAGCAAAGAAGGGAAGGCAGAAAGGTGGAAGGAGTATATAGAGGGTTTATACAAGGGCGATGTACTTGAGGACAATATTATGGAAATGGAAGAGGATGTAGATGAAGACGAAATGGGAGATAAGATACTGCGTGAAGAGTTTGACAGAGCACTGAAAGATCTGAGTCGAAACAAGGCCCCGGGAGTAGACAACATTCCATTTGAACTACTGATGGCCTCGGGAGAGCCAGTCATGACAAAACTCTACCATCTGGTGAGCACGATATATGAGACAGGTGAAATACCCTCAGACTTCAAGAAGAATATAATAATTCCAATCCCAAAGAAAGCAGGTGTTGACAGATGTGAAAATTACCGAACTATCAGTTTAATAAGTCACAGCTGCAAAATACTAACGCGAATTCTTTACAGACGAATGGAAATACTGGTAGAAGCCGACCTCGGGGAAGACCAGTTTGGATTCCGTAGAAATGTTGGAACACGTGAGGCAATACTGACCTTACGACTTATCTTAGAAGAAAGATTAAGAAAAGGCAAACCTACGTTTCTAGCATTTGTAGACTTAGAGAAAGCTTTTGACAATGTTAACTGGAATACTCTCTTTCAAATTCTGAAGGTGGCAGGGGTAAAATACAGGGAGCGAAAGGCTATTTACAGTTTGTACATAAACCAGATGGCAATTATAAGAGTCGAGGGGCATGAAAGGGAAGCAGTGGTTGGGAAAGGAGTAAGACAGGGTTGTAGCCTCTCCCCGATGTTATTCAATCTGTATATTGAGCAAGCAGTAAAGGAAACAAAAGAAAAATTCGGAGTAGGTATTAAAATTCATGGAGAAGAAGTAAAAACTTTGAGGTTCGCCGATGACATTGTAATTCTGTCAGAGACAGCAAAGGACTTGGAAGAGCAGTTGAACGGAATGGACAGTGTCTTGAAAGGGGGATATAAGATGAACATCAACAAAAGCAAAACGAGGATAATGGAATGTAGTCAAATTAAGTCGGGTGATGCTGAGGGAATTAGATTAGGAAATGAGACACTTAAAGTAGTAAAGGAGTTTTGCTATTTAGGGAGTAAAATAACCGATGATGGTCGAAGTAGAGAGGATATAAAATGTAGACTGGCAATGGCGAGGAAAGCGTTTCTCAAGAAGAGGAATTTGTTAACATCGAGTATAGATTTAAGTGTCAGGAAGTCGTTTCTGAAAGTATTTGTATGGAGTGTAGCCATGTATGGAAGTGAAACATGGACGATAACTAGTTTGGACAAGAAGAGAATAGAAGCTTTCGAAATGTGGTGCTACAGAAGAATGCTGAAGATAAGGTGGGTAGATCACGTAACTAATGAGGAGGTATTGAATAGGATTGGGGAGAAGAGAAGTTTGTGGCACAACTTGACTAGAAGAAGGGATCGGTTGGTAGGACATGTTTTGAGGCATCAAGGGATCACAAATTTAGCATTGGAGGGCAGTGTGGAGGGTAAAAATCGTAGAGGGAGACCAAGAGATGAATACACTAAGTAGATTCAGAAGGATGTAGGTTGCAGTAGATACTGGGAGATGAAGAAGCTTGCACAGGATAGAGTAGCATGGAGAGCTGCATCAAACCAGTCTCAGGACTGTAGACCACAGCAGCAGCAGCAGCAGCAGGGGTGTCAAGGTTGTTGTTCGAGCGGCAGTCTTCACCGTTTAAATGAAAGTCTGCTTATTCTGGAGGAACAGTTTCCAAATATTGTCTGATCATTATAAATTAAGTAAGATTTTTAAAAAGAACAACAGCGACAAACGCCGGAAATTTTCCTTCAATATGGTGGTGACTGATCTATATGCACATCTCTACAATGCAAACCACATTTGTTCGATAGTAGTTCGTCTATAATTAGCATTCTTTCAGTACCTTCTCTATTTCGTCTACTAATGGCACCGGGTAGTGTGCCACACTGACGAGCAGTACATTTCCTTAGTATTCCGCCGATGGGTCCTAGTCTAACGCCTCCAGTTGGGGTTCTTTAAGACGTCGTCAGGCTTCAAGTCCACCCGTATTCATGTTCCTAGCTGTTCAAATATATGACGTTTCCAGTGACTAATGGCCAGTCGTGTAATGATGGAGCTGTCCTGTTTATATCAGATGTTATGAAACAGGATTTTTTTCTATCCTGCATTTTTTAAATTCTTTTACAACGTAATGCTGATTAGTCCGACGGGTCGCTCTTGTAATTCACACATGCTGAGGAGGGTTTATGTTGAACCGGAACCGGTGACCACAAAAAAATTAAAGAATTCAAAGTGACGGTAAAAGCTCTGTTGATGGAAAGGTCTCCGGTTTTCACTAAGGCGAAAGTGTTAAAATTCCGTGTCATTTCCAAGACTATATTATTCATGAGAACGTTGCGGTATTTTAACACTGCCATCCAGCTGGAAACCCGAAGACCTTTCATCAACAATAAATGACAGTCTACGTTCACACAATAAAAATTCTCTATTGCAACCAGTGATTACCCGATTTCTTCGAGGACACTCTGCCACTAATTTCCAGTATTTTCTCTGTCTTAAGGGTCAACTTCGCGTCCGCTCAACAAGCGTAGAGCCTTCGTCTCCAATAGTTCGCTGCAATGTTTTTGCCTTACGCCATCCGTAAACAGTATTGATAGAAAACATCAGGTTCAAAATGATGAACACACAGTGATATCTGAAGTCGAATACAGCTCCACAAAGCGATTCGCAACACGGCCCTAGTGGAAGTTAACTTGATCACATGAGTAGGTACAGTGACGTTCGAGCGGCAGGCCATAAAGTTTCCCTCTTCTTCAGTATAACGTACAGGTGACCATGTTTTATGAAGCCTAAAGACGGTTCAGTACAGGCGAAATTAGGTTGGTGAATAGCAATTGTTGTATATACGCTGAAGCGCCAAAGAAACTTGTACAGGTATGCGTATTCAAATACAGAGATATATAAACATCCAGAATACGGCGCTGTGGTCGGCAATGCCCATATAAGACAACAAATCTCTGGCGCACTTGTTTGATTGGTTACTGCTGTTACAATGGTACGTTATCAAGATTTAAGTGAGTTTGAACGTGGCGGTACAGTCGGCGCACGAGAGATGGAACACAGCATCTCCGAGGTAGCGCTGAAATGGGGATTTTCACGAATGTACCGTGAACATCAGGTATCTGGTAAAACATCAAGTCTCCGACATCGATGCGGCCGGAAAAAGATCCTGCAAGTACGGGACCAACGACGATTGAAGAGAATCGTCCAATGTGACAGAAGTGCAGTCCTTCAGAAAATTGCTGCAGATTTCGATGCTGGGCCATCAACAAAGTCAGTGTTCGAACCATTCAAATAAATATTATCGATATAGGCTTTCGTAGCCGAAGCTCCTTTTGTGTATCCTTGATGACTGGGCCCGTCAACATCGGCATTGGACTGTTTATTACGAGTCTCATTCAAATTGTATCGAGCGGATGGACGTGTACGGGTATGGAGACAACCTCAGGAATCCATGGACCCTGCATGTCAGCAGGGGGGCTGTTCAAGCTGGTGGAAGCTGAATTTAAGCATTTCCACCAAACTCCCCAGACGTGAACATTATTGAGCATATCTGGGATACCTTGCAACGTGCTGTTCAGAAGAGATCTCCACCCCCTCGTACTGTTACGAGTTTATGGACAGCCATGCAGGATTCTTGATGTCTGTTATCTCTAGACATTAGTCAAGTTCATGCCACATCGTGAGCACTTCTGCGTGCTAGGTGGGGCACTACACGATATTAGGCAGGTGTGCCCATTTCTTTGGCTCTTCAGCCTAGAACGAAATTCCTAATTCAGCTAATGGAGAGCCTTTTGGAAGCCATATTTATTTTCGCAAATGATGATTTTAAACTTGGCGGATTACACGATGGCCGGCCGGAGTGGTCAAGCGGTTCTAGGCGCTACAGCCTGGAACCGCGCGACCGCAACGGTCGCAGGTTCGAATCCTGCCTCGGGCATGGATGTGTGTGATGTCCTTAGGTTGCTTAAGTTTAAGTAGTTCTAAGCTCTAGGGGACTGATGACCACAGCAGTTAAGTCCCATAGTGCTCAGAGCCATTTGAACCATTTGGGCCATGGTACGATGTTCCAGACTTGTCATCAAACAATTTACTTCCCACTGGTATCCTAAAATCTGTTCCATTAAGGATATCGCTTGTACAGATGTTAAATATTGTTGGAAAAATTGCAACAAGCTCATTTATACCAAAGATTACCTTTATTGTCCGCTACTGACTCGTGCCAGGTTTTATTCAAATGTCCTTATTCCTATAGGGTTTTCTCATAGACCCTTTTAAGTGTTTTGAAAGAACTACTTCAGGCACTACAGTTCATAGATTACTTCCTTCCTATCCAGATATAGGGACATAGCTCATCGCCACCGCCTTATGAAACTGAAATATTCAATTTGAATGTTCCACATGTTCAATTAGAATAGTGTGAGCCATGAATTTTTGCCCATTTATGTTTTGAAATGACACATCAGAGAGTAGACGAAACATTTCAGTAATGTCTTTCTCTATACGATGACAATTCAACGCTATTTATCATCTTTCAGAGAACCATACCATGTTGTGAGCTGCGAAATTTCAGGCATTTCCGTAACTATGATTATGTTATTTATACCTCCAAGATTTTATTACTTTCTTTTACAGATCCCACATAAATTCATCAAGTTTCTGAGAACTAGACGGCGTGCTTTAGTTGTTAAGGCCGTATTCGACCTTATTAATCATCGGGACGTACGTAACCTGTACGCTACTTTTGGAACGTATTCCTGGTTTGCATGAACATATGATTATACAAGGCACCCCCGCCAACCCCCGCACCCTGTTGCAAAATTTCTGATGAAAAGAATGGCACGACGCGAAACGTCTATCGTCATCGTCACATCATCATCATCATCAGCTGCAGCAGCAGCAGCAGCAGCGAAACAGCTATTTAGCATCTACTGCTCTACAACTGCTCGTACGCAAAACAGATATATTTTTAGATTCATAGGAATAATCCTAAGGAAATTTAATTTTTCTCTAGAAAAAGTGACTTACAAAATTGTTAACCATTGTGAGACGATTATCTGGTTACATTAAAAGTAAAGATAAAGAAGATCCAAAGAAGAACGGTGCATTTTTATCCTGAATGCTTTATGAAGAGCACGAACGCCACGTAGATGCTCATCAAATTACACTGTCAGACTCCACAAGAGAGGCGTTTCGCATAGCAGACATGTTTACTGCTGATATGCCGAGTGCGTACATTCCAGGGAGATTCGTGCAACATGTTGGTACCTGCCACATGTATCTCGCGGGACGATGACAACTAGAAACTCGGAGAGATTACAGACCAGACAGGAGTTTACCGTCACTCATATTTCCCAAGCACTATTCACGAAAGGATGAGGGAGCACAGACGTAGATGTATATAATGGTTTCTTCTAGATGTTTCAATGTATTACCCTTCCCGCCTATTATGATCTGCAGTTGTGGCGTGTGGAGTGGAAGGCGGTATCATTTTGATGGCTAGCAAATATCTGCCACTAATTATCTTACTTTCTATATATCTGCGAGACAACAAAGAATTGATATGAATGTACAATGTACATAATCACTTGATGTGCGTCATCACATTTTCGCGACGTAATGAATAGCCTGTTAAATTTCGAGCGTGCAGCCGCGCAAATAACATTTCTTCCATTGATATTTCGGCCACGTATCGTCTGGCCGTCCCGTGGCCGAACATTGTATTGACACAGGAAATTCCATCAACTACATTGATGTGAATATCCTAACGCCCAACTCTTCCTTTTGGGAATCTGTCTTCAAGAAAGCTATAAAGATTAGTTAGCTAATAATTTAATAAATAGTGATAAAGGTTTTAATTTGGACAAAGCATGGAATCAGGCTCTTGGGATAATGAAACTGCATGGAAGTGGTCATGATGTCATCGCCGCCGAACATAAATCGATAAGCGAATCGAATGTCTGTACATGTCGCCATAGGCGGATCGTTTGTGAGCGTATCTCTTGGATGCCGAGCAGCGTCTGGAACTTGCAGGCGCATACAACCGCAATAGAGCATCTGTTGCTAGGGCCACGACAAGTGCCACCAGAATGCAGATGCTACAGCGCCCGCAGGACAAGTGCTCAGGTGGAGCCCGCACGCCCCGCCATTCACTATAATTGCCACTCCCCACGAGGTAGCAGAAATTGTCCCACTCAAAGGCCACCATACGCAACAACGGGCGGCGGCTCTATAAGCAAGTGGATGCCTTGCGGGACACTGTCGATGGGTTACGCCACGTTGGGACCACGCCGCTGCCTTCGAAATCCAGTTCCCCTAACCATCCTAGAGGAACGTCAGAGGGTGGTACGGGGCTACAAGTCCCACCGGCACACCTACAAAGCCAAAGTGTATTGCAGTGACGCAGTGTCACTGCCTTGTGGACAGATTTACTGCCTCACCAGCACACTTAGACCGCAAAAGACCGGTGATGCTGTATTGTAACATATCACAAAAAAGAAAAGAAAAGTTGTGTGTGTCATAAATCTCGATCAGCAAAACGCGGTAGAAGTATCACGGCAAGATTTTGTTTGTGTACGGGTGTAGGCCTGAAAAAATGGCTCTGAGCACTATGAGACTTAACTGCTGAGGTCATCAGTCCCCTAGATCTTAGAACTAATTAAACTTAACTAACCTAAGGACATCACACACATCCATGCCCGAGGCAGGATTCAAACCTGCGACCGTAGCGGTCGCGCGGTTCCAGACTGAAGCGCCTAGAACCGCTGGGCCCCTTCGGCCGGCTGTCGGCCTGAAATTTGACGGTCTACATTATTACTGCCTAAACTAGGTTAAGAACGACGAATATTGTAAGACACTGCACCCGCTGGGTATGACATATACGTATTGCAATATATCTCGCTAAACCGAAAGCGAAATATGTCGACGTTAAAAAAGCCTAATTTAATTCACAAATACGGAAGCTTCAAAACTGGACAAGATAAAAGAAGAGACTATTATTTTACAATTATCAATATTAGCGAATGAGATTTCAAAAGCAATTAAATGTCTTTTCACATTATTGAATTGCGCTGTCCAATCACATTAATGTGACCACATGTCAAAAGCCTGACTACAATCTTTCGCAGTGTGGACCGCTGCGAGAAGCGCAGGACGAGAGTCAACGAGATTGTGGATATACCGACAGGAACGTGGAGCTATGGTGACTCCAGCGCCGTGGCCAACTGCTCTCGGTCTGGCGGTTGGGGATCCACGGCGTAAGCAGCCGGGTCGGGGTGATGCCACAGATTCTCGATTGGGAGTCTCGTGACCAGGACCATACGGTAAACTCATCCTAATGCTCCTCGAACCACGCTCGTACACTGCGAGTTGTGTGGCGTATTGAAAAATCCTTTTGGCAGATGGCATCGAGGGAAAAAAAGAAACTCCATGTAGAGTTGACATGGCCCCGAAGGAGAGATGTGTACTAGTGCTGATCCACTGATCGGCGATATCACACAGGGAATGCCAAGAAAACATTCCCCAGACCACAACTGTTGTAGGTATTTGTTTTCAGACGTTTCACGTTGTACACTCTAACGGCCATCCTTCCGATGGAGCATAGAATGTAATTCATCTTAAAAGGTCACTTAGACGACTAGTTGCGGTATTGGAGTGCCAATTTCAGCCTACGTCGCCGATGTACAGCAGTCAGAGTGGATACGCGAACCAGGCCCACGCTGCAGAGGTCCTCACCCTGTAACGTTTTCTGTACGGTTATTAAGTGCAGACTTTTGGTAGTCCCTTGGTTCATTTGTGCGATCATCTACTCAACGGTTGCACGTCTAGTGGTCCGTACATAACTCCGCAGCGATCGTTCACCCTGACGTCAACGGTCCGTGGTGCACCACAGTTGGCTCGGCACAGGTTTGTTTTGTATCCCGCCTGGATAGGCGGCGCGTGGATCTGCTCCTGTGAACTGCTTCTGCAAAATACACTCCTGGAAACGGAAAAAAGAACACATTGACACCGGTGTGTCAGACCCACCATACTTGCTCCGGACACAGCGAGAGGGCTGTACAAGCAATGATCACACGCACGGCACAGTGGACACACCAGGAACCGCGATGTTGGCCGTCGAATGGCGCTAGCTGCGCAGCATTTGTGCACCGCCGCCGTCAGTGTCAGCCAGTTTGCCGTGGCATACGGAGCTCCATCGCAGTCTTTAACACTGGTAGCATGCCGCGACAGCGTGGACGTGAACCGTATATGCAGTTGACGGACTTTGAGCGAGGGCGTATAGTGGGCATGCGGGAGGCCGGGTGGACGTACCGCCGAATTGCTCAACACGTGGGGCGTGAGGTCTCCACAGTACATCGATGTTGTCGCCAGTGGTCGGCGGAAGGTGCACGTGCCCGTCGACCTGGGACCGGACCGCAGCGACGCACGGATGCACGCCAAGACCGTAGGATCCTACGCAGTGCCGTAGGGGACCGCACCGCCACCTCCCAGCAAATTAGGGACACTGTTGCTCCTGGGGTATCGGCGAGGACCGTTCGCAACCGTCTCCATGAAGCTGGGCTACGGTCCCGCACACTGTTAGGCCGTCTTCCGCTCACGCCCCAACATCGTGCAGCCCGCCTCCAGTGGTGTCGCGACAGGCGTGAATGGAGGGACGAATGGAGACGTGTCGTCTTCAGCGATGAGAGTCGCTTCTGCCTTGGTGCCAATGACGGTCGTATGTGTGTTTGGCGCCGTGCAGGTGAGCGCCACAATCAGGACTGCACACGACCGAGGCACACAGGGCCAACACCCGGCATCATGGTGTGGGGAGCGATCTCCTACACTGGCCGTACACCACTGGTGATCGTCGAGGGGACACTGAATAGTGCACGGTACATCCAAACCGTCATCGAACCCATCGTTCTACCATTCCTAGACCGGCAAGGGAACTTGCTGTTCCAACAGGACAATGCACGTCCGCATGTATCCCGTGCCACCCAACGTGCTCTAGAAGGTGTAAGTCAACTACCCTGGCCAGCCAGATCTCCGGATCTGTCCCCCATTGAGCATGTTTGGGACTGGATGAAGCGTCGTCTCACGCGGTCTGCACGTCCAGCACGAACGCTGGTCCAACTGAGGCGCCAGGTGGAAATGGCACGGCAAGCCGTTCCACAGGACTACATCCAGCATCTCTACGATCGTCTCCATGGGAGAATAGCAGCCTGCATTGCTGCGAAAGGTGGATATACACTGTACTAGTGCCGACATTGTGCATGCTCTGTTGCCTGTGTCTATGTGCCTGTGGTTCTGTCAGTGTGATCATGTGATGTATCTGACCCCAGGAATTTGTCAATAAAGTTTCCCCTTCCTGGGACAATGAATTCACGGTGTTCTTATTTCAATTTCCAGGAGTGTAGGCCGAGACTGAAGGA
Organism: Schistocerca cancellata; assembly: GCF_023864275.1. Taxonomy (NCBI): domain Eukaryota; kingdom Metazoa; phylum Arthropoda; class Insecta; order Orthoptera; family Acrididae; genus Schistocerca; species Schistocerca cancellata. The sequence continues at coordinate 413,118,875 of NC_064631.1, forward strand.
CGTGAGTAAGAGCAGGAAAAAGTGAAGTACTTCGGTACTGCGTAAGGGTTAAAGCTCTTTTACTGGTGTATGAACATATACAAAATATAATATTACTTAACTTTTCGTACAGATGAGCACTTAGGTGCGAAGCCGGTCATGTATCAAAGGTAACAGCTACTAGCAGTTACAAATGCAAATCTGTAGTGGCTTGCCCACTATGAAAATGAAACAACGTCGGTCGGTTATCTGCTCGGAATCAAATGGGCTGAATCCGGAGTGGCACTCGTAGAGCTGCACAGCGTCGGCCTAGAGGGCGCTGTGGTCGGCGTTGACCGTTCGCTCTCGTGGTGCCAACCTACGAGAGCGCACCTACTTTGTGGCATCGTAGCTATCGATACCACAGTTTTGTATGGTGCCATTTTCTCATTGCACAGTATACTGGAACCTCGGCATCAACCGCACAGCTTGCGAACTTAGACGTTTCGGAAGTCCTTACATCCTTTCCCCGAAAGCCAATGATCGTGCCCTTCTGCACCTCGTATAAATTGCCCAGTTTCCGCATTACGACGACGACTGCACTGTTGTCTGTGTTCCTCAGAGACGCCTTTATGCGGTGTGTTCCTTTTAACTGAATTCATTTAAATATCTCGAAAGCTGCACACATATCAAATAAAGTTATAGTTCCAATTTCTTTGTCTCGGAGGAGTGCATTCAATGATACCACAATCTATCCCCACCCCACAGCATGCGTGTGTGTGCGGGGGACAACTTTCAAAAAATCACTGAAATCCCCGTTTTTTGTTGCATATTACGATTCTATTGCAAAACCTTTTTACATTTTGTCTCGAGTATTTTCTTCGTTTCGCCACAGATGTCGCTGTAATAGGAGGAACAGAAATGGATATACGATCGTAACTCACGACAGGGTACTCAATCGCCCTTGAATATCCAGCGGCACATGGGATCCCACCTCCATGCTGCAAGGATTGGTCAGGCCAGTATTTCGCAACTTCTAATTGGGAACCTCATTCGCAACGTTGTAATCCTCCGACATATCGAACAGTCGACTACTCGACGCGCTACTGTGGCCGTCGCTCGAGGCGAACGCCGCTCTACTTTTCTAATTAGAGTAAGCGTTCAAACTTGGTACCGCCAACTTCAGTACACTTAGTGATAAACTTTTGAAATGATCGTATAAGGACAGAAGCGTATCTATGGGAATGTAAGTACAGGCGTTTCTGATGCAGTCGACCATTTCTTCACGGCCTGTTGTCACTTGTTGGTACACTTTATCATTTAAATAACCCGAGAGAAAAAAATCTGGCCACTTCAAATCCGGCGATCTAGCGGGACAGTTAATAGGCCTATATCTGCCGATGGATCGACCAGCGTAAGCACAGTCTAAATCCTCCCATGCTTCAATAGCGTAAGGCGCTGGGCAACCGTTATTCTGAAACAACATATGTTATCGAACGTCCACTAGTTCCTGTTCCAAAAACGTTCGATATTTGCGTTCATTCATAAAATATGGACCATTGACTTTCTTCCTCAGGATATCACAGCACGTTAACCGACCACGGACGTTGAAGATCAACTTGCCGTAACCAGTGGGGACTGCCTATAATCCAGTAACGCATGTTATGCCGGTTACCGCTACCATGGATTGTGAATGTACACTTTTCGGAAAATAGTACGTCAGCAAATAGCGTTGGGTTCTTTGTATTTGTCGACCTGCCCATTCACAAAACACTAGTCGGTTATCGAAATCGGCGCCATTAACTTCTTGATGCAGTGACACGTGGTATGAATGATACTTACGAAGATGCAGTATTTTGACAATACTACCTACGGACACAACGGAATCGCAGTGTAATTGCCGGGCGCTTATCCGTGGGTTGTGCCGCACTTTTATAGAACAGCTATTTCATTGGCTTCTCCTGTACTACATTTGCTTCATTTCCTTTCCCCAGTCTATACGCTTCCATCAAACATAAAGGCGGTCAAATAGTTGTACAGGAACCAACGAGAGCGAGATTTCTTCGGAAAACACTCTTCGTACAAGGCAACAGCAACCTCAGAATTTCTCGTGCATTCTCCGTAAATCGGGTCCATTTCCATTTTTTTCCTCTGTGGCTGAAACATTCATTGTCCACTTGCACGTCTGTTCTCCGAATGTTAAGCTGGTGTGCAGGCACTAAACGCCGTTCAAGTATTATAATGTTTCAAGCCATTTTCTAGCTCTAAGTCTGCACAATACGTAAGCTCCGGTCGCAGTGCACTGCCTGTTATGATAAATCGTAGTTCGCTACACGTCCACGGTGGCGCGTCGAGTAGCCTCTCTTCCATATTTCTGAGGATTAAAAAGTTGCAATGGGGTGGTTAGATTAGATTAATTAGATTAGATTAATACTGGTTCCATGGATCATGAATACGATATTTCGTAATGATGTGGAACGAGTCAAATTTTCCAATACATGACATAATTAAGTTAATTTAACAACATACTTAAGTTAATATAACAACTTTTTCATTTTTTGTGTTTTTTATATTTTATTTTTTTAAATATTTTTTTAATTTATATCTAAAAATTCCTCTATGGAGTAGAAGGAGTTGTCATTCAGAAATTCTTTTAATTTCTTCTTAAATACTTGTTGGTTATCTGTCAGACTTTTGATACTATTTGGTAAGTGACCAAAGACTTTAGTGCCAGTATAATTCACCCCTTTCTGTGCCAAAGTTAGATATAATCTTGAATAGTGAAGATCATACTTTCTCCTAGTATTGTAGTTATGCACACTGCTATTACTTTTGAATTGGGTTTGGTTGTTAATAACAAATTTCATAAGAGAGTATATATACTGAGAAGCTACTGTGAATATCCCTAGATCCTTAAATAAATGTCTGCAGGATGATCTTGGGTGGACTCCAGCTACACTCCTGGAAATTGAAATAAGAACACCGTGAATTCATTGTCCCAGGAAGGGGAAACTTTATTGACACATTCCTGGGGTCAGATACATCAAATGATCACACTGACAGAACCACAGGCACATAGACACAGGCAACAGAGCATGCACAATGTCGGCACTAGTATAGTGTATATCCACCTTTCGCAGCAATGCAGGCTGCTATTCTCCCATGGAGACGATCGTAGAGATGCTGGATGTAGTCCTGTGGAACGGCTTGCCATGCCATTTCCACCTGGCGCCTCAGTTGGACCAGCGTTCGTGCTGGACGTGCAGACCGCGTGAGACGACGCTTCATCCAGTCCCAAACATGCTCAATGGGGGACAGATCCGGAGATCTCGCTGGCCAGGGTAGTTGACTTACACCTTCTAGAGCACATTGGGTGGCACGGGATACATGCGGACGTGCATTGTCCTGTTGGAACAGCAAGTTCCCTTGCCGGTCTAGGAATGGTAGAACGATGGGTTCGATGACGGTTTGGATGTACCGTGCACTATTCAGTGTCCCCTCGACGATCACCAGTGGTGTACGGCCAGTGTAGGAGATCGCTCCCCACACCATGATGCCAGGTGTTGGCCCTGTGTGCCTCGGTCGTATGCAGTCCTGATTGTGGCGCTCACCTGCACGGCGCCAAACACGCATACGACCATCATTGGCACCAAGGCAGAAGCGACTCTCATCGCTGAAGACGACACGTCTCCATTCGTCCCTCCATTCACGCCTGTCGCGACACCACTGGAGGCGGGCTGCACGATGTTGGGGCGTGAGCGGAAGACGGCCTAACGGTGTGCGGGACCGTAGCCCAGCTTCATGGAGACGGTTGCGAATGGTCCTCGCCGATACCCCAGGAGCAACAGTGTCCCTAATTTGCTGGGAAGTGGGGGTGCGGTCCCCTACGGCACTGCGTAGGATCCTACGGTCTTGGCGTGCATCCGTGCGTAGCTGCGGTCCGGTCCCAGGTCGACGGGCACGTGCATCTTCCGCCGACCACTGGCGACAACATCGATGTACTGTGGAGACCTCACGCCCCACGTGTTGAGCAATTCGGCGGTACGTCCACCCGGCCTCCCGCATGCCCACTATACGCCCTCGCTCAAAGTCCGTCAATTGCACATACGGTTCACGTCCACGCTGTCGCGGCATGCTACCAGTGTTAAAGACTGCGATGGAGCTCCGTATGCCACGGCAAACTGGCTGACACTGACGGCGGCGGTGCACAAATGCTGCGCAGCTAGCGCCATTCGACGGCCAACACCGCGGTTCCTGGTGTGTCCGCTGTGCCGTGCGTGTGATCATTGCTTGTACAGCCCTCTCGCAGTGTCCGGAGCAAGTATGGTGGGTCTGACACACCGGTGTCAATGTGTTCTTTTTTCCATTTCCAGGAGTGTATTATTCCGATTACACACTTTTGTGCAATAAATACTTTATTCCTCAGTGATGAATTACCCCAAAATATGATGCCATATGAAAGCGACGAGTGAAAATAGGCGTAGTAAGCTAATTTGCTAAGATGTTTATCACAAAAATTTGCAATGACCCTTATTGCATAAGTAGCTGAACTCAAACGTTTCAGCAGATCATCAATGTGTTTCTTCGAATTTAATATCTCATCAATGGACACACCTAAAAATTTGGAATATTCTACCTTAGCTATATGCTTCTGATTAAGGTCTATATTTATTAATGGCGTCATACCATTCACTGTACGGAACTGTATGTACTGTGTCTTATCAAAATTCAGTGAGAGTCCGTTTACAAGGAACCACTTAGTAATTTTCTGAAAGACAGTATTGACAATTTCATCAGTTAATACTTGTTTGTCAGGTGTGATTACTATACTTGTATCATCAGCAAAGAGAACTAACTTTGCCTCTGCATGAATATAGAATGGCAAGTCATTAATATATATTAAGAACAACAAAGGACCCAAGACTGAACCTTGTGGAACCCCATTCTTGATAGTTCCCCAGTTTGAGGAATGTGCTGATCTTTGCATATTATGAGAACTACTCTAGCACCATGGAGGTGGGGTCCCTCATACCATTGGATATTCAAGGATCATTTAGTAGCATGTCGTAAATTACGGTTGTGTACCCATTTCTGTTCCTCCGATTACAGCGCCATGTGTGGTGAAACGAAGGAAATGATTCAGATAAAACGTATGTAGATTTTGTCATAGAAACTGCAATAAAATAGGGGGTTCGCATTGAAGACTTCAAAGTTCCCCCCACCACCCAAGTACGGGGTTGTGTCGCGGGTGGAGTTTGGTATTGTTGGATGTTTCCCTCCGAGACAAACTAATTGGAATTACAACTTGTTTTGATCCGATGTATAGTTTTCGACATATTTCAACGTCTTCAGTTCCAATGAACATCTTGTATTCCATCCACTGCTAGTCCTGCCACCTGCGATCTGTGAGTGATTACTGCACGTTGACGTCGAACTGAGGCTGGGGTGATATTAATGTGATTGGACCGCGTGTAAGGAAACAAAGCTGATATATCTTTGTGCCCAAGCAAAAAGGAAGGAGTTACAATGTCAAGAATGGAATAAAATTTAAAAATGGTTCGAGTTAAAGCCTGTAAGTGATAACATTTGTAGTTGTAATCCGGGCAACGCAACAGACTACCATTACAACGACTCCTACGGCATGATCGTATGGATAAATATTGGCCAAAAATCGCATGGAACTGGCAGCTTCCACGTCATTACCTAATGCCAAGTGATAACTAAAACAATGTAATGGATTGCAGCATATCGAGAACCTCGAATTAAATGTACTTTTTCAAGTAATGAAGCCACAGGTAGGAAAGTGGATTCAGAAACCTTATGTGACGACTCCTTGTGACGGAATGCAGAAAATGAAGTAAATGTGAAAGAAAGGGAAATGTAGGAGTCCGGGACGTGGTGCGACGGAAGAACTCTACGATGTGACGTCACGTGTGCTGGACTGCTGTTTAAATTGCCCGTCAATTTTTATGATGTTTTAGGCTTCAGTTAGTTATTTTGAAGTTTATTTGTGTTAATATTTGCTGTCAAAGGAACTTATTAGGGGATTTTCATTAATTTCAGTCTTTCTTTCTTTGTTATTGACTCGAGTTGTTTGTTTTCGTCAGTGTGCTTACGTCGTTCACCCAAGTCTACCGCCTCAGTAGTGTGTTTACGTTTCGCGGCAAGCGGTTGCAGCTGTACAGATTATAAAGGTAAGTACTATCAAAGTTGTTTGTGCACTGTTATACAGGTATTAATTTTAATTTTCAACCATGTTTCGTGCTGTTCGTGGCGAAATAACGATTTAATAAATTTTTGTATACGTTCGTTTTCTGGGTTTTTAGAGTTTTCTGTGCGTTGAAGTCGTTTAGAAAATTCTGGCTTTCGTTTTCAGCTGACGTTTCATACTGGTTCTATTGGAATTCACTGTTTTAACGTGGTTGAGTATTTCAATGGTCGCTTGAATTTTTGGTTTGAGCTACTATATTTAGTGACGTTTTGTTGGTGTTGGTATTAGTTGCGGTTTAGTTGTTTAACAAAAGTTTTTGCTTTAGTTGTAGGGAGTGAATTTACAGACCGCCATCGTTAGTTCTGTAAATAGTTGTACTGGTGTAGCTAAACTTATGTAATGTAGACGTGTAGTTTTAGCTAGTAACTGTTAAATTTTACCGTGCGTGAGAAGTGTGGCCTCTGTCGTAGGTTTGTAGGTAGTGGGTTACGGTGTGGGATTTGTTGAAAGTTCTTTCACTGCGTGGGGGGGGGGGGTGAGGGGAAGTCAGTGGCCATTCTAGTGAGATCCTCTTCTTGCCAACTGTCAGAGTTGAGTGGAATGGAGCCTCTTGTAGCTATAGTTCTAAGGAACATGTAGCAATCCTCAGCAGTTAGGAGACCTAAGTCAGTTGCAAAGTCGAACAGAAAGATGGTTCTGCTGCTTGGTAGTTCATGCAATAGAGGTGTGGACCATCATTTACAGGAAGTGTTGGCAATGGGTATCAAGTCACAAGCATTGTGAAGCCTAGTGCAGGGTTGTCTCAGGAAGCTGACAGCCTAGGGGAATGAAGTAGGAATTTTACAAAGAGGGTCAGGTAGTGATAGTGGGTGGAGCAGGGAAGAGTCTTGATACGGACAGGGAATATGATGTAGGTGGCGACCTAGTAAAGATAGCTACTCCAACTCGTGACACTAATGTGCCTTTCTTGCAACTGTTTCAACGCCATGATCGGCCTCATCTTGATGCGGCTCTTGGGCGCTTTAACATGGGGCTGGAGAAGGCACTGAATGCGGAGGGATTTGTTACATTGTCGTGGTGACAGTTGAGTGTATCAGTAGATCGGGTTTCATTGGACATAGCCTGCACCTCAATAGGTATGGGAATGGGAGGCTAACAGAGCTTATAGGTGGCAGTGTAGTGGGGGTGTGGGATCACTTCATGGAAAGAATGCTGTAGTATTATGGTGTTAGAGCTGCACCTGTTTTCGATTACTGTCAGCTCATAGGTACACCTGCTTAAAGGGAGTCCCTCTAAACCCAACAGACAAGAATTAACAGGTGAAATTGTAAACGATGTTTTTCAGAAAATCGTTAAGTGGTTCTCTGCAAATTGGCTCTCATTAAACGTTGAAAAAACACAGTACATACAGTTCCACACAGTAAATGGAATACAGACTTCGATCATAAATCGGTAGCGAAGGTAGAATATTCAAAATTTCTAGCTGTATGCATTGATGAGGGATTCAACTGGAAAAAACACACTGAAGATCTGCTGAAACGTTTTGAAACGTCCCCTTAGAAAAATTATACACGACTGTGCTTAAACTGATACACAATATTTTTAGCGAAACGCAATCTGACTTTCAGAAATCCCTACAAAAGAATGGCCCTGACTAACATTAACCTATACCTTTCACAAATCACTTACCTCACAAAAATCTTCGTTACTCGAACTACTGCAATGCAGCGAGCGCCACTACTGCCAGCTAAATAAAAGATTCATACTACGGAAGGCACTAACTACTGATAGGCATAGTTAGCAAATGAAAGATTTTAATAGAGAACAAACAATGTATTTACCTTAATAGTCATAATATATATAGCAGTTCATGACAAATTTCAAAACTCCGCCATTTCTCTCCCCACATCCACCAGTGCTGGCGGCTCACCTCCAACTGCGCAACGCTACGCGCTGTTCACATCCAGCTGCCCAACACTACAATGGCAGACAACAATGCAAACTAGCCACAGACTGCACACAGCACAGCCAGTGATTTTCATACAGAGAGCGCTACGTGGCGGCGACGTTACCAATATAAGAACCTAAACAGCCTACTTACATAGCCCCCATGCTCCCCACAATAAATTTTACAAATTGTTTTGGGCACTGGGCAATACATATTTGTTAAAATTTTTCATAATTGTAATTACAATAACAATGAAATCAAATGCACCCACTAATTGATACAATGTTGGTCAAAAGCTAAAATTTTCTCGTACTCCATAAAGATAGTCCTGATCATTCGTCATAATAGTAATTACAGTTTTTTTTCCAAAGTCTCATTAGTAAAAGAAATTGCACACAGAAGTAGTGGATTTCCATGCAGTCTTGAAGAAGTAGTGTTGTCCTTCCAACGGAAAGGCAGTGCTGACTCTTGACATGCTGACAGGTAATGGGCCACAACAGAGCAAACCCACAGCAGAGTCAGTCGAAGTTTTGAAGAATATTGGTATGTAGGTCGTCACAGAGTAGGCCCACTGTAGTCCTGGTAGAGATTACGGTATTGGTGGGCCACCAGAGGTGCAGACCCACTGCAGTCCTTGTAGAAATAATGGTACTGGTGAGTCAGCAAAGGTGTAGACCCAATGTAGTCCTTGTAGAAATAATGGTATTGGTGGGCCATCAAAGATGCAGACCCACTACAGTCCTTCTAGAAATAATGATATTGATGGGCCATCAAAGATGCAGACCCACTGTTGTCCATGTAGAAATAATGGTATTGGTAGGCCATCAAAGATGCAGACCCACTGCAGTCCTTGTAGAGACAGCCAGCAGCCATCTGTTGCGACTGTGCAGGTGTACATTCACCATTGAAGAGTCTTGCGGAGAATATAGCAAGTCCATAAACCACCACTTGTACATTCACAAAGTTTTTTGGAATTGTCCTTAGAACCAGCAATGCTGCTATCCAGTCCCTTGCTGAATTATTAACACACGTGCAAACACTATCAGTCCCTACTTCTCACATAATGTGCATTACTATGACCAACAGAAATGTGTGCTGTGAAATGAATGCTTACCAGTTACTTAATTTGATGAACTGGAGTCAATTACAATATTATAACATGAGAATACAATTACAAAGGTACTAAATACATCATTAAAACATAACAATACAGATAACATTTGTAGTACAGGCTTTACAAAAGAATCAAAATAACATATACATCAGTGTTACAGGAATTATGACATGAGTACATACATAAAAGATCAGAATAACTTCGAAACATCAACTTCACACATGAGCATTAAAACAAAACAGAATAAATAATGTCTAAGCATATTTGCAAGGTAAATAACAAATTATTAATGCCAATTGTATTTGATGATAACAGTATTCCTCATCATAGTGAATGTAGCTTAGTATTAGAAGAAGAAAAAATTCTACAACATAAATCTTATCAGATACACATATAAATACAGGAAGAACATAAATACACAAGGGTACACAAACATATAGCGGAATATACAGGGAAAGGACAAACTTTGATGTACTTCAAAAAAAACGAAGGAGCACAAAAACACATTTCCCTTCACAGGAATTGAATACAGAATTTTCTTTTCAAGTACTTGGTAATTTCTTTTGTAGAATAATTTGTGGTGCACCACTTTAATTACATAGACATTAAGATGTGAATAGACATTTCCCTTATCTGCATTTTTGTCTTTAGTGTAATTTTTTTTTCTGTTTGAGCTATGTCATGTTTCAGTATAAGTTACTGCTGTTTGCCAGGCATAGTGTTACTGAATTTGAGTTTGTGTTACTCTTCTAAGCCAGTTTACTACTGATTTATTTTTCTTGTTGCTGTACAATGGCTCATATTAGTTGTAATGTTGCATTGCTTGGTAATTTAGATTTACTGTAGCTTGTTTTGCAATTTTCAATTTTTTTGTCATTGCTGTTTGCATGTGGTTCATGGTGTGGGTTCCTGTAGTCATGTCCTAGTTCATGAACCATGGGCAACGTATGAGTGGCCAAGTAAGTGGTCCCGACAGTCGGGATACCAATTACTTTGGAATAATGTTGGGCATCTCGGACATATTCTGAGTCGTGGTCACCTTTGTGCTCATACGGCAAAGACTACCAAATCCACCGGTTAGTCCCTCAGCCGTTAGGAGTAAAACCCAATGGGACTCGGGGCTTCCCTGGTACTTTAAATATGATGCTGGCAACAATCAGAGCAAAATGCCTCGGACCTTTGGAGGTGTCGGAGTCCCACCTCTAACTGACAAACCAAGGACTCCTAAGATACAACTTGGCAAAGAAATGGTAATGAGATGGGGATCTATTAATATCAATGGGGGCTACTCTGGGAAGAAGGTAGAGCTGGCAGAGGCTGCAAGTAAGATGGGGCTGGACGTTTTAGCTGTTAGTGACATTCGGGTAAGGGGTGAGAAAGAAGAGGAAGTGGGAGAATACAAGGTCTACCTGTCAGGAGTCAATGCAGGAATAGCACAATGGGGTGTAGGGCTTTACATCAGGATAGAAATGGAACCCAGCGTAGTTGCAATAAGGTATGTAAACGAACGACTGATGTGGATAGATTTGACAGTGTCTAGCAAGAAAATTAGGATTGTGTCAGTATATTCGCATTGTGAAGGGACAGATCAAGATAAGATGGATAGCTTTTATGAGGCACTCAGTGATGTAGTTTTTAGAGTAAAGGACAAGGACAGTGTTCTGCTCATGGGGGATTTTAACGCCAGGATTGGAAATCGAACAGAAGGGTATGAAAAGGTTATGGGTAAATTTGGAGAGGATATGGAGGCCAACAGGAATGGGAAACAACTCTTGGATTTCTGTGCCAGTATGGGCTTAGTAATCACAGACTCCTTTTTTAAACATAAGAACATTCACCGGTATACTTGGGAAGGCAGGGGAACCAGATCTGTCATTGACTATATAATAACAGATCAGGAATTCAGGAAGGCTGTGAGGGACACACGTGTATTCAGGGGATTCTTTGATGACACTGATCATTATTTAATCTGCAGTGAAATTGGGATTGTGAGGCCGAAAGTGCAGGAGGTCAGGTCCATATGTAGGAGGATAAGAGTGGAGAAACTTCAGGATAAGGAAATCAGGCACAAGTACATAACAGCGATCTCAGAAAGGTACCAGTTAGTTGAATGTAGCCAATTACAGTAATTGGAAAAGGAATGGACAAGGTACAGGGACACAATACTAGAATTGGCTAAAGAATGTCTTGGAACAGTAGTGTGTAAAAGTAGGAAGAAGCAAACAGCTTGGTGGAATGATACAGTCAAGGCAGCCTGTAAAAGGAAAAAGAAGGCGTATCAAAAATGGCTACATACCAGAACCCAGGTAGACAGAGAAAGTTATGTTGAAGAAAGAAACAAAGCCAAACAGATAATTGCAGCATCCAAGAAGAAATCGTGGGAAGACTTTGGAAACAGGTTGGAGACTATGGGTCAAGCTGCTGGAAAACCATTCCAGAGTGTAATTAGCAGTCTTCGAAAGGGAGGTAAGAAGGAAATGACAAGTATTTTGGACAGGTCAGGAAAACTGTTGGTGAATCCTGTGGATGCCTTGGGCAGATGGAAGGAATATTTTGAAGAGTTGCTCAATGTAGGTGAAAATGCGATCAGTAATGTTTCAGATTTCGAAGTAGAATGGGATAGGAATGATGATAGAAATAGGATCACATTTGAGGAAGTGGAAAAAATGGTCAATATATTGCAGTGCAATAAAGCGGCTGGGGTGGATGAAATTAAGTCGGAACTCATCAAATACAGTGTAATGTCAGGTCTTAAATGGCTACACAGGATAATTGAAATGGCCTGGGAGTCGGGACAGGTTCCATCAGACTGGACAAAAGCAGTAATCACACCAATCTTTAAACATGGAAACAGAAAAGATTGTAACAACTACAGAGGTTTCCCTTTAATCAGCGTTGTGGGTAAAATCTTCTCAGGTATTGTTGAAAGGAAAGTGCGAGTATTAGTTGAGGACCAATTGGATGAAAATCAGTGTGGGTTTAGGACTCTTAGAGGTTGTCAGGACCAGATCTTTAGCTTACGGCAAATAATAGACCTATATCTCTAACGTCGATAAGTTGTAGAATTTTGGAACACGTGTTGTGTTCGAGTATAATGACTTTTCTGGAGACTAGAAATCTACTCTGTAGGAATCAGCATGGGTTTCGAAAACGACGATCATGTGAAACCCAGCTCGCGCTATTCGTCCACGAGACTCAGAGGGCCATAGACACGGGTTCACAGGTAGATGCCGTGTTTCTTGACTTCCGCAAGGCGTTCGATACAGTTCCCCACAGTCGTTTATTGAACAAAGTAAGAGCATATGGACTATCAGACCAATTGTGTGATTGGATTGAGGAGTTCCTAGATAACAGGACGCAGCATGTTATTCTCAATGGAGAGAAGTCTTCCGAAGTAAGAGTAATTTCAGGTGTGCCGCAGGGGAGTGTCATAGGACCGTTGCTATTCACAATATACATAAATGACCTGGTGGATGACATCGGAAGTTCACTGAGGCTTTTTGCAGATGATGCTGTGGTGTATCGAGAGGTTGTAACAATGGAAAATTGTACTGAAATGCAGGAGGATCTGCAGCGAATTGACGCATGGTGCAGGGAATGGCAACTGAATCTCAATGTAGACAAGTGTAATGTGCTGCGAATACACAGAAAGATAGATCCTTTATCATTTAACTACAAAATAGCAGGTCAGCAACTGGAAGCAGTTAATACCATAAATTATCTGGGAGTACGCATTAGGAGTGATTTAAAATGGAATGATCATATAATGTTGATTGTCGGTAAAGCAGATGCCAGACTGAGATTCATTGGAAGAATCCTAAGGAAATGCAATCCGAAAACAAAGAAAGTAGGTTACAGTACGCTTGTTCGCCCACTGCTTGAATACTGCTCAGCAGTGTGGGATCCGTACCAGATAGGGTTGATACAAGACATAGAGAAGATCCAACGGAGAGCAGCGCGCTTCGTTACAGGATCATTTAGTAATCGCGAAAGCGTTACGGAGATGATAGATAAACTCCAGTGGAAGACTCTGCAGGAGAGACGCTCAGTAGCTCGGTACGGGCTTTTGTCAAAGTTTCGAGAACATACCTTCACCGAAGAGTCAAGCAGTATATTGCTCCCTCCTACGTATATCTCGCGAAGAGACCATGAGGATAAAATCAGAGAGATTAGAGCCCACACAGAGGCATACCGACAATCCTTCTTTCCACGAACAATACGAGACTGGAATAGAAGGGAGAACCGATAGAGGTACTCAAGGTACCCTCCGCCACACACCGTCAGGTGGCTTGCGGAGTATGGATATAGATGTAGATGTAGATGTAATGGAGAAGTGTTATGAGTGGAACAGGGAATTGTATCTATGCTTTATAGATCTAGAAAAGGCATATGACCGGGTTCCCAGGAGGAAGTTATTGTCTGTTCTACAAGATTATGGAATACGAGGCAAACTTTTGCAAGCAATTAAATGTCTTTACATGGATAGTCAGGCAGCAGTTAGAGTTGACGGTAAATTGAGTTCATGGTTCAGAGTAGTTTCAGGGGTAAGACAAGGCTGCAACCTGTCTCCACTGTTGCTCATATTATTCATGGATCATATGTTGAAAACAATAGACTGGCTGGGTGAGATTAAGATATGTGAATACAAAATAAGCAGTCTTGCATATGCGGATGACATAGTTGTGATGGCAGATTCGATTGAAAGTTTGCAAAGTAATATTTCAGAGCTAGATCAGAAATGTAAGGACTATGGTATGAAGATTAGCATCTCCAAAACGAAAGTAATGTCAGTGGGAAAGAAATATAAACGGATTGAGTGCCAAATAGGAGGAACGAAGTTAGAACAGGTGGACGGTTTCAAGTACTTAGGATGCATATTCTCACAGGATGGCAACATAGTGAAGGAACTGGAAGCGAGGTGTAGCAAAGCTAATGTAGTGGGCGCTCAGCTACGATCTACTCTCTTCTGCAAGAAGGAAGTCAGTACCAAGACTAAGTTATCTGTGCACCGTTCAATCTTTCGACCAACTTTGTTGTATGGGAGCGAAAGCTGGGTGGATTCAGGTTACCTTATCAACAAGGTTGAGGTTACAGATATGAAAGTAGCTAGAATGATTGCAGGTACTAGTAGATGGGAACAATGGCAGGAGGGTGTCCACAATGAGGAGATCAAAGAAAAACTGGGAATGAACTCTATAGATGTAGCAGTCAGGGCGAACAGGCTTAGATGGTGGGGTCATGTTACACGCATGGGAGAAGCAAGGTTACCCAAGAGACTCATGGATTCAGCAGTAGAGGGTAGGAGGAGTCGGGGCAGACCGAGGAGAAGGTACCTGGATTCGGTTAAGAATGATTTTGAAGTAATAGGTTTAACATCAGAAGAGGCATCAATGTTAGCACTGAATAGGGGATCATGGAGGAACTGTATAAGGGGGGCTATGCTCCAGACAGAACGCTCAAAGGCATAATCAGTCTTAAATGATGATGATGATGATGATGATGATGAAGATGATGCTGTTTGCGTTAATTGTTTTGTGGTGCTGCATAGCCTCGTCCCTTAGTTTATGCATCTGAGGTCAGTAGATTTAAGTTAGCTTAAGAGGGGGTAGCCTATAAGAGAATGAGTTGCGATGAATTTGAAGAAATGCACTGAGAGGTTATACGAGAAAAATACAGAAAGCATGCTTGGATAGGATTTTTTTGGTGGAAGCAAAGGTTGAAATCAGACGAAAGATCCATGGAATGAAGTTTTGGGTTGGACTGCAGTACCAAATGTTACACTGAAAACAAACCCTGTCCTTTCCTTTTGTGTTATCCCACTATGTGTTTGTGTACCCTTGTGTATTAGTTTTCTTCCTGTCTCTGTGTAGTTTCATAGAATTTTTTCTTCTTTTCACTATGATGAGGAATACTGTTATCCTGAAATATAATTGGCATTAATAATATGTTATTTACCTCGTAAATATGCTTAGACATTATTTATTCTGTTTCGTTTTAATGCTTATGTGTAAAGTTTAAGAAACGTCCCCTTTCAACAATTGTACACGACTGTGCTTAAACTAACACAATATTTTTAGCGCAACGCAATCTGACTTTCAAAATCCCTACAAAAGAATGGCCCTGACTAACATTAAACTATACCTTTCACAAATAACTTACCTCACAAAAATCTTCATTACTCGAACTACTGCAATACAGCGAGCGCCACTATTGCCAGCTAAACAAAAGATTCTAACTACAAAAGGCACTAACTACTGATAGCGATAGTTAGCAAATGAAAGATATTAATAGAGAACAAACAATGTATTTACCTTAATAGTCATAATATATATAGCAGTTCATGACAAATTACAAAACTCCGCCATCTCTCTCCCCACATCCACCACTGCTGGCGGCTCACCTTCAACTGCGCAACGCTATGCGCTGTTCACATCCAGCTGCCGCTGCCCAACACTACAATCGCAGATAACAATGCAAACTAGCCACAGGCTGCACACAACACAGCCAGTGATTTTCATACAGAGCGCTACGTAACGTTGCCAATAAGAAAATATAAACAGCCTACTTACATAGCCCCCACCTCTGAAGGTGATTCCTAAGATTAGATTAGATTAGATTAGTACTTGTTCCATAGATCATGAATACGACACTTAGTAATGATGTGGTATGTGCCAGGTTAATAAAAGGATTCCATACAAGATATTACATTACACAAAGTATTACATGACAGTTAATATTTTTATTTTTTTGTGGGGGTTGGGGAAATTGTCCGCTTAATATATCCAAAAACCCATCTAATGAGTAGAAGGAGCTGCCATTAAGAAATTCTTTTAGTTTCCTTTTAAATTATGTATGGCTATCTGTCAGACTTTTGATGCTATTAGGTATGTGACCAAAGACTTTTGTGGCAGCATGATTTACCCCCTTCTGAGCCAAGGTTAGATTTAACCTTGAGTACTAAAGATCATCCTTACTCCTAGTGTTGTAGCCATGTACACTGCTATTACTTTTGTATTCGAACGGATTGTTAATAACAAATTTCATAAGTGAATATATATATTGTGAGGCTACAGTGAAGATCTCTAGGATTTTAAATAAGTGTCTGCAGGATGATCATGAATGATTTCAGCAATTATTCTGATTACACGCTTTTGTGCAATGAACACTCTTTTAGTCAATGATGAGTTACCCCAGAATATGATGCCATACGAAAGCAGAGAATGAAAACAGGCATGGTAAGCTAATTTACTGAGATGTATGTCGCCAAAATTCACAATGACCCTAATAGCATAAATATCTGAAATCAAACTGTAAGTAGGCTGTTTAGGTTCTTATATTGGTAACGCCAACGTCACGTAGCGCTCTCTGTATGAAAATCACTGGCTGTGCTGTGTGCAGTCTGTGGCTAGTTTGCATTGTTGTCTGCCATTGTAGTGTTGGGCAGCTGGATGTGAACAGCGCGTAGCGTTGCGCAGTTGGAGGTGAGCCGCCAGCAGTGGTGGATGTGGTGTATTTACCTTAATATCATCAAAAGTCATAATATATGTAATTTCAAAACTCCGCCATTTCTTTCCACACATCCACCACTGATGGCAGCTCGCCTCCAACTGCCCAACGCTACGCGCTGTTCACAGCCAGCTGCGTAACACTACAATGGCGAGTATTACAACAATGCAAAGCAGCCACAGACTGCACACAGCACAGCTAGTGATTTTCATACAGAGGTGGCGTTACCAATAAAAAACCTAAACAGCCTACTTACATAGCCCCCATGCTCCCCACAAAAAATTTTACAAATTGTTTTGGACAGTGGCCAATAATGACTTGATAAAATTTTTCATAATTACAATAACAAAGATGTCAAATGCACACACTTATTTATACAATGTTGGTCAAAAGCTAAAATTTTCTCACAGTCCCTAAAGACAGTCCAGATTGTTCATCACTGTAAAATTGCAGTGTTTTTCTCAAAGTCTGAGCAGTAAAAGAAAATGCACACGGAAGTAGTGGATTTCCATGGAGTCTTGAAGAAGTAGTGTTGTCCTTCCAATGGAAAGACAGTGCTGACTCTTGACATGCTGACAGGTAATGGGCCACAATGGAACAAACCCACAGCAGAGTCATTCGAAGTTCTGAAGAATATTGGTAGGTAGGTCATCACAGAGCAGACCCACTGTAGTCCTGGTAGAGATTACAGTATTGGTGGGCCACCAGAGGTGTAGACCCACTGCAGTCCTTGTAGAAATAATGGTATTGGTGAGTCATCAAAAGTGTAGACCCACTGTAGTCCTTGTAGAGATGGCTAGCAGCCATCCGTTGCGACTGTGCAGGTGCACAACCACCATTGAAGAGTCTTGCGGATAATAGAGCAAGTCCATAACCACCACTTGTGCACTCACAAAGTTTTTGGAATTGTTCTTAGAACCAGCAATGCTGTTATCCAGTTCCTTACTGAATTATTAACACATATGTAAACACTAAGAGTCCCAACTTCTCACATATTGTCCATATACTATGACCAACAGAAATGTGTGCAGTGAAATGTAACTTACAAGTTACTTAATTTGATGAACTGGTGTCAATTACAATTTTATAACATAAGAATACAATAACAAAGGTACAAAATACATCATTAAAAACATAACAATACAGATATCATTTGTAGTAATACAGGCTTTACAAAAGAATAGAAATAGACATATACATCAGTGTTACAGGAATTATGACATGAATACATACATAAAAGATCAGAATAATTATTGAAACATCCACTTCACACATTAGCATTAAAACAAAACAGAATAAATAATGTCTAAGTATATTTACAAGGTAAATAACATATTATTAATCCCAATTATATTTGAGGATAACAGTATTCCTCACCATAGTGAATGTAGATTAGTATTAGAAGAAGAAAAAATTCTATGAAACTACACAGAGACAGGAAGAAAACAAATACAGAAGGGTACACAAACACATAGTGGGATAACACCAATAGGAAAGGACAGGGTTCATTTTCAGTGTATCATTTGGTACTGCAGTCCAACCCAAAACTTCATTCCATAGATCTTTTGTCTTATTTCAACCTTTGCTTCCACCAAAAAAAAAAAAAAAAAATCCTAACCAAGCATACTTTCTGTATTTTTCTCGTATAACCTCTCAGTGCATGTCTTCAAATTCATCGCAACTCATTCTCTTATAGGCTACCCCCTATTAAGCTAACTTAAATCCACTGAGCTCAGATGCTAAACTAAGGAACGAGGCAATGCAGCAGCACAAAACAATTAACGCAAACAGCAATGACATAAAATGCAAATTGGCAGCAGCAGTACATCTAAATTAACAGAGAAAATGCAACATTACAACTAATATGAGCCAATGTGCAGCAACAAGAAAAATAAATCAGTAGTAAAACTAGCTTAACAGAGTAATACAAAGTGAAATTTAGTAGCACTATGCCTGGCAAACAGCAGCAGCAACTTATATCTAAACATGACATAGCTCAAGCAAAAAAATATTACAGTAAAGACAACAATGCAGATAAGGGAAATGTCTATTCACATCTTAATATCTGTGTAATTAAAGTGGTGCACCACAACTTATTCTATGAAAAATATTACCAAGTAGTTGAAAAGAAAATTATGTATGCAAGTCCTGTGAAGGGAAATGTCTTTTTGTGCTCCTTCGTTTTTTTTTAAGTTATTGTTTACTGGATCTGTAGGCATAAAATATCCAAATTAGTACATTCATAAAATTTTATTTTAAACAACGCTGCAGTGCAGCTAGAAACTAGGTATTAAACAAAATGAGCATATGTACAAAGTAAAGCGTAAAAAATCCTTTAATAGTCATGTGGCATTTCATAAGTTAGTAGAAATTCTCTCAACTCTCGTAGAAAGATACTTCTCATAATCAGGTGTGCAGATATAAGAATGTTTCCAAGTAATGAGTGTGTCGTATTTCCAGTGCTTTCTACAAAGGAATGGCAATAGCGATGCTAATGGCCCCCTCTTTGTTTTTTTTTCTCCACCTGCGCCTCTGAAATGCACACCCTAATGGCTTTTTCTCAAGGCGGCTGGCACACCTGGCCGCTCACAACGCATTACGTCATGGTCACTTACCTTTCTTACCGAAATATTTACGACAGCAGTTTCCGCTACAGTGACAGTCTCATATAAAAATTTCACAGGTCGAGAATTTACGTTGCAAATGTGTAGAAACAAAATCCTATGAATATAACAGTGTTTCGTCGGCATTGTGATACATTCATGCATTTACACGCATTTCATAACTCTTAAAGTACGATTCTTGGTTTCCAACATCCTTTTTCACAAGTCAGAGTCCCTATCCACTATTCATTACTCCTTACCCTATTACACATATACATATTCGTCGACACGTGAATCTCGCGACGACACTTCAATAATTCATCATAATAAATACATAGCATAATCAAATTCCTCATATTGCATCAGCTTATTGATCATAAACATACCTCATCAGCATAATACACATCGTCGTCATAAAAATAATATCATAACATCTCAGTCAAATCTCAAAAACGTCATAGTTTCCTCCAATAATTTCAGAACCTAAAAAAGATTCTCTGCTCATTTCAGTAGTGTAATCTACCTCAAACGTACTTTAAAAATCATGATCTCATACCAAATATATCATTCAAAGTTCTCATAATATCACAATGGGTCCAAAAAAATATGAACAGTTCACAAAGTACAGACAAAATACAATTTCTTAAGTGTGAAGTTATCCAACAGTGTAATTACGTAAACATCTGTCACTGCCGTAGTAAAAAAGTTTGTCTCTCCCAGTTAAATGATCAGATAGCTGTGTAATTTATGTGTTAGAGAAATATGGTACCGATGTGTAAAGTTGTATAAGCAAATACCATATTAGCTAGGGCTCCTTGTGCTTGCCAAACGCATGGTACACAAAGTAGGAGTGTACCCCCCTGATGATTATTGTAATTATACCCTCAGGTGTTACAGATTACAGCAATGGAATGAAATGTATCACGGAAATTTTCGTATCATTGTACTTCAAATATCTTTAAAAATAAATGTTCTATGTACAAAATTAATCACTCAAATACATGTCCTGTAGCGCTAAATGTGCGTCTTGCTGTAACATAATCTCTGTGGAAGTGTCGTAGTTATTATCCTCCGAAAGCTAAGTTCTGCAGAAGTCAATGTACTTACCTCATGATAAACAAAAGTGAAATACTTTGCGTATAGATATCTTAGTTATTATGCTTATTGTTGTGATGAAGAAATTACTGTGCTGTAACGTATTGTTGTGCTACGGAAAAGGCTGTCTCATTGTAGCTATACCACAAAAGTTACTATTAAACATGTTTTACTTTCCAGAAGAATTCAGAAAAACTGTGCAGATATAAAACAGATACACCGCAAAAGCAACATTGTAAATTGTCAATCATTAGTAACATCGTGATATAATCGTGTAGCTGTCACATAAACTAACCACTGTGTCATCTGGTATCTCTCAGAAATTACTTTAATTCAGAATGTATTTTCAAGTAAACCAAAATTTTACATTAAAATCTCATTAGCAGTACCATTATATGTCCTAAGTATGTAAGCCTCATAGTCGTTACATAATTGTGCAACTAACAAGCAAGAATGTACACACACAGTAACACTGTGTCGTCTGTTCACAATAACAATGCATTCGTAATTTCTGTTTAAATAAGTTCTCTTGGTTCTTGAGTGGATATTGAACTTCAAAACATTGTTGCATGTTAACAGTTTCTCAGTGTGACAAATTGTACAAGTAGCGTGAAGTGAAAATTGCAAAGACTAAGTTAAAAAGCAGATTATCTGTCAATAAATGGTTTTACATATGAAATGAGGTGTAGCCCTTTGCTCTTCCTAGTATGCAGAGTTTCAGCTTTAACACAATTATCATGTGTTATACGTCGGTAAAGAATACTCAAATTTTTCTCAAGGTTAGCGTCTATGTTATTTTTCTCTGAGCCAGCCGGCGCACGCGGCAGCCTGCGGTGCGAGTCATTGTCTGTTCCTTTGTTGGCGTGCGTCGTTATTGGGATTTGGAGACCTATTTTCTACAAATTCGCCTTGCCGAGAGGGCCCTGCTCTGTTTGAAGCTCGCCAGTTCTGATGAAATTCAGGTCTGTCGTTTTGTCGGTAGTTTACATAATTTCTTGTTTGTCGGTCATGTGGTGGAGAATTTCTCCCTGAGTCGTAACTGCGCACTGGACTGTTGCATCTAAAGTCATTCTGTCTCCCTTGATAATAATTATTTTGGTTCCCATATTGTCTGTTTCTCTGATTGTCTCTGTGATAGTCATTACCGCGGAGAGGTGATCTTTCCCTGTAATTATTACTACTCTGCCAACGGTTGTCATATGGGTAATGTCTGTTTTGGTCACAATTTACGTTGTAAGAATAGCCTTGTCGTGTCCAGTTATTGTTTCTGTCGTCACGGAATTGTGACAGATGTGACCTGTAGTGATTGTTTTCCTGTTTTCGCATGACGCGACTGTCTGTGTCAATTTCTAATTCTTTTAAGAGTCCCTGAAAAGCTTCAATGTCGTCTTTGCAACGTCCTGCCAAAATAATATGCCGTAAATGTTCAGGTAATTTGATTAAGCAAATGCGGATGAGTTCTGAGAGCTGTATGGGTTTGACATGTACTGATTCTTGTGCAACATGTCTTCAAAATATTTGACAAGACTGGAAAATTCAGATTGTTCAAAGTGTTTCATCATCATGATGCTATGTTTTACTCGGGCTTGTGTAGCTTGTGACCAATATGCTGAGAGGAACGCATGGTAAAATTCTCCTTCACTGTGACAATCGTGAATGACCGATCGCATTCTTACAGCTGGTTCATTCTCCAAGTAGCCACACATTAATTCTAACCTGTGCTCCAATGACCAGATGGGAGGAAAACAATGAGAGAATTGATGGAGACACGCTTGTGGATGAATGTCGTTGGCAGAATTCTTAAACGTTTTGAATTTACGTGTAGTAATGAACAGCTTATAGTCAAAATCATCATGTCAGCGAGTCGCATGTCGGTCATTGTTACGTCGTTTCGGTGGTTCCATCTCAAAATCCAATGCGCCTTGCCAATTTCTTTCATAATTTCCGAAGTGCCCTGAGTTATTATTTTGTGGCTGTTCCGTATTTCTATGTCCCTCTTCCCGTATTGGAGCGCGAGTGGCCTCTGAAATACGTAATTCTTGTATTACGTGTGTCAGCTGATCTTGTACTTCCCAGATATCTCTTTGGTGTTGCGTATTAATTTGATTCAGATTTTGTTTCAGTTTTCTAATTTGTTCATACTCTTCTGTGTCAGTGAAAGCTACAGGTCTTGTGTCATTCAGATAATCATCTACCTTTGTAGATAAGTTAGTGACCTGATCCGAAAGTTCGGCTACTTTCTCCGATAGTGAACACATTTCCTCAGTGTGTTTTTCTGATCCAAGTTTCAGAGTGTCCATTTGTGTTGAAATCGAATCTACTGTGTCCTTTAAGTTTTCCTGAGTTTTTGCAAGTTGCGTAACCGAATCGGTAGATGCTACTGAGTCAATTTTAGCCCACAACATCTCATGATTTTCATGAACAATGGTTTGCAGTTCTTTTATGGCTGCTTCGTGATTCTGTAATGCATTTTCATGACGCGAAAAAATAGGTTGGAAATGCTCACAAATTTGCGTTTTTACGTCATTACAGACTTTTTGACATTTCGATTCAATGTTATGTAACTCAGCAGTTAAATCTTCACGTGTTTGTTCGAGAGTTTGTTCCAATGAGTCTAACTTTTGAAGCATTTGCTGTGTTTGTCTCTGATTTTGTTCCATTGCGTGTAACTGTTGCTTTGTTTGTCTCTGGTGTTGTTCCATTGTGTCTAACTTTTGAAGATTTTGTTCCATCGTGTCTAAGTTTTGAAGATTTTGTCCCATTTGTTGCATTAATTGTAATAACAATGCATTAGTGTCTGGAATCTGTTCCTCTACACTTTTCGGCAGTGCATTTGCACCAGCAACATTAACATTTTGACAAGCAGAAAATGTATCTTGACTTATTTGAGAAAACGGTGAGGATGCAAAACCTGAATCTACAGTATTTGCAAAATTGTGTCCTATCATTTCGGATTCCTGAGGCGAGCTGTTGCCGACCGATCGATCGATAATGCTTCCTTGTTCACTACCTGTTTCACTGCCTACACCATTATTTGCCGCCTGCTCCATTTCCCTATGCACAATTACCAAATTACTACTTTGAATGTCTGTTAATTCACTACACAGTGGTGCTGATAAGCTACGCTCGTCGTCACTATTATTTTTCAGTTTACTTTGGAGCCTAGTGTTACGTTTTTCACACGCCATTATTGTCACAATATTTCACACGATAACACAGAAAAGCACAATTTGAAGTGCAAAACTAAGAGAACACATTAACATGGCACATAAAATAATATGTAGTTAATTGCAAGCACAGCTGCAAAATACTTGGTGCAAATCTAAATGCATACCACAACTGTGTACAACAATGAAAAACTACAACTACAAAGGAAATACTCTCTATAATTATGCACTAGCAATAAACAACATCTACACTAATTACACAAACTACAAGAAAAAATCAGAAGATTCCAGTGAGATATCCTGGCAGGGTCGCCATATGAAACGTCCCCTTTCAACAATTGTACACGACTGTGCTTAAACTAACACACAATATTTTTAGCGCAACGCAATCTGACTTTCAAAAATCCCTACAAAAGAATGGCCCCGACTAACATTAAACTATACCTTTCACAAATAACTTACCTCACAAAAATCTTCATTACTCGAACTACTGCAATACAGCGAGCACCACTATTGCCAGCTAAATAAAAGATTCAAACTACAGAAGGCACTAACTACTGATAGCGATAGTTAGCAAATGAAAGATATTAATAGAGAACAAACAATGTATTTACCTTAATAGTCATAATATATATAGCAGTTAATGACAAATTACAAAACTCCGCCATCTCTCTCCCCACATCCACCACTGCTGGCGGCTCACCTCCAACTGCGCAACGCTACGCGCTGTTCACATCCAGCTGCCGCTGCCCAACACTACAATGGCAGACAACAATGCAAACTAGCCACAGGCTGCACACAGCACAGCCAGTGATTTTCATACAGAGCGCTACGTAACGTTGCCAATAAGAAAATATAAACAGCCTACTTACAAGTTGATGTTTCAAAAGTTATTCTGATCTTTTATGTATTTACTTATCTCATAATTCCTGTTACACTGATGTAAATGTTTATTTCTATTATTTTGTAAAGCCTGTATTACTACAAATGTTATCTGTATTATTATGTTTTTAATGATGTATTTTGTACCTTTGTTATTGTATTCTTATGTTATAAAATTGCAATTGACACCAGTTCATCAAATTAAGTAACTTGTAAGTTACATTTCACTGCACACATTTCTGTTGGTCATAGTATATGGACAATATGTGAGAAGTTGGGACTCTTAGTGTTTACATATGTGTTAATAATTCAGTAAGGGACTGGATAACAGCATTGCTGGTTCTAAGAACAATTCCAAAAACTTTGTGAGTGCACAAGTGGTGGTTATGGACTTGCTCTATTATCCGCAAGACTCTTCAATGGTGATTGTGCACCTGCACAGTCGCAACGGATGGCTGCTAGCCATCTCTACAAGGACTACAGTGGGTCTACACTTTTGATGACTCACCAATACCATTATTTCTACAAGGACTGCAGTGGGTCTACACCTCCTTCTCTACATGATTCCATGTAGAGAAGGAATTTGCATATTTCACCAAAATATGAGGTAAAGCTGAAGTGCTTACAGATTTGACTCTGAAATAATTGGTATATCGGAGCACCACTTAAATAATTTGACAATTCAGAGGCTTCCTTTACCATGATACAAATTACCTGGCTGTTTTTCAAGGAGTTCCTGGCAGGTTGGCGGAGTGGCCATGTGAGTAAAAGACAGAATTCCATTTGAGTGCATTGATGTATCAATGCACTGAACAGATATTTGAATGTTGTGCAGAAGCAGTTGAATTTAATGAAACAAAACTCCTAATTTTTGTTGTTTATAGGTCCCCTAACTCTGACTTCAGAACATTTCTGCTCGGGTTTGAGAGGGTTCTTGATTCACTTTACAGGAAGTCAAAGAAATTGGTTATATTGGTGACTTCAATATTAATTTTGTACATGATTTTGCAAGAAAATGGATGCTGGTAGATCTCCCACATTGATACGATCTGATGCAGACATGTTTTGCGAACTAGGGAGCGGTAGAACAGTAGCACAGCCATAGAAAATAGATTAAGTCTTTTTTCATTACTACATGGGAATTCTGTTAGTAACTGGGTGAATGGCCTTTCAGGCCATTATGCATAAATTTTGATAATATAAGGCTTTTGTAGTCAAACAAATGCCACATGTAATTACAAACTATGTAGGACAGTTAATCCTACGGCACTAGAGTTTCTTAAAACACGTCAAGGAACAAGAGTGGCAAAATGTTTATAGTGCCGATTGTTGTGAATTGGCAGGAGCCAATTCACGGAGTTTGGAGGAAGCCGAAAGGCATGCGATTAAGCTCACGCAGGCTGGCGTGAGATCTGCAACAGGTCAGTGAAATAAGACTAGCAAAACAAGAGTAACTGGTAGAATACTTAACTTTAATACACAATTGGTGAACATCTCTCGTTACTGTACAGGCTTCACAATATTAATTATCAAATGCTATGGCGCCTTGCAAGGTCGTAGCTGAAGGCTATGCTAACTATCGTCTCGGCAAATGAGAGAGTATTTGTCAATGTAGCTTCGCTAGCAAGTCGGATGTACAACTGGGCCGAGTGCTAGTACGTCTCTCTAGACCTGCCGTGTGGCGGCGCTCGGTCTGCCATCACTGACAGTGGCGACACGCGGGTCCGTCGTATACTAGCGGACCGCGGCCGATTTAAAAGGCTACCACCTAGCAAGTGTGGTGTCTGGCGGTGACACCACACCGATAACATAGTTTACAAATATAATGCTGTTCTTAACACATTTCTCATGCTCTTCGAGAGTTTCTTTCCATTAGAACGTTCTAAACGTGGTACTGGCTGTAAAAGGCAGCGCGGGTGGCTGACTAGTGGGGTCAGGGTATCATGTAGAACAAAGTGGAAATTATATCAAAATGTCAGAAGTAGTCACAATCAAGCTATAGTTGACCATTACAAACAGTATTGTAAGGTGCTTAAAAATGTTATTAGGAAGCAAAAAGTATGTGGTATGCAAATAGAATAGCTAATTCACAGGATAAAATTAAAACCATAGGCTCAGTTGTGAAGGAATTGTCTGGTCAGTAGCACGAGGTCGGTGATATATAGTGATTTCGTAGTAAAAATATTTCTGTTATGGATAAATCAAATGTATGTACAGTATTTCACAATCATTTTCTGAGAATTTCTGGTGAATAAATAAAAATTTACTTTCTACAGGGAACCATATAACTATCTTGGCAAATGACTTTCCGAGATTGATGTCTGGTATACTCCTCTGTGATACAAAGGGCAGATTGAGTCAGTAAATCACTGAAGACTAAGGACTCTCCCGGATATGATGTAGTGCATAGAAGAATATTAGAGTACCGTGGTGCCTATGTTAGTCCTGCACTTAGCCATATTTGTAATTTTTCCTTTAGAAACGGTCAGGTTTCCTGAGCGATTAAAGTACTCAGTAGTAAAGCCGCTTCATAAAAAGGAAGAAAAGGATAATATAGACAATTGTAGACCTATTTCTATGCCATCAGTGTTTGCTAAAGTTATTGAAAAGGCTGTGTATGTAAGGATAATCGATGATTTTGTATCACATAATTTGCTATCAAATGTACAGTTCGGATTTAAAAGTCGTTTAACAACTGAAAATACTATATTCTCTTTTCTGTGTGAGGTACTGGATGGATAAAAAAGGGTTCGAACTCTAGGCATATTTTTTCATTGTGTCGATCACAAAATATTGCTCCAGAAGTTGGACTACTAGGGAATACGGGAGTAGCTAACAATTGATCCACCTCTTACTTTAACAACAGACAGCAAATGGTCATTACTCACAGTGTTGGGAATGGCTGTGATGTGGGGTGGCCCAGGATCAATGTTGCGGTCACTTCTGTTCCTTATTTACATAAATGATAGGCCCTCTAGTATTATGGGTAACTTTAAAATATTTCTGTTTGCTAATGACACTGTCTTATTAGTAAAGGATGTTGTGTGAAACATTGGCTCTGTTTCAAATAGTGCAGTTCATAAGTTTATGGCTTGTAGAAAATAAACTTACGCTAAACCACTGTAAGATTCAATTTTTACAGTTTTAAGGCACAATTTTACAATAACGGAGGTTATAATTCCATAGAAAGGACATATGATTAGTAAAACTCAGCAGTTCAAATCTCTAGGTGTGCAGATAGATAGTAAACTGTCGTGGAGATCCCCCGTTCAGGATCTAGTTCAAAGATTTAGTGCTGTCATTTTTACTATTCGAACAGTATCTGAAGTAAGTAATCGTTCTGCACGAAAATTAGTCTGCTTTGCTTGTTTTCATTCGCTTATGTCGTATGGTATTATATTTTATGGTAACTCTTCCCATTCGAAAAGGATATTTTAGGCTCAGAAATGAGCGGTTCGGGCAATAAGTGGTGTAAGTTCGCGAACTTCTTGTTGACCCCTGTTCACTAGTCTGCGTATTTCTACATTGGCCTCTCAACATATATATTCTTTACTTAACTTTATTAGCTTGTTCCCAAGAAAAAGCAGCTTTCACTCGGTAAATACTCGGCAGAAATCAAATGTGCATTTGGATCGGCCTTCCTTAACACTTGTGCTTATAGGTGTGCAGTATACTGCTGCATCCATTTTTAATAACCTACCACAAGAGTTCCAAAATTTTAGCAGTAATCCACGCGCTTTCAAATCGAAACTGAAGACTTCCGTCATGGGTCATTCGTTCTGTTCTGATGAGGAGTTCCTTGAAAAATTAAGCTGATTCTTACATTATATTGTTTCTGCTTTCACTTAAACTTACGGCTTGACTTTTCCTGGTCGGCCGCGGTGGCCGAGCGGTTCTAGGTGCTCAGTCCGGAACCGCGCGACTGTTACAGTCGCAGGTTCGAATCCTGCCTCGGGCATGGATGTGTGTGATCTCCTTAGGTTAGTTAGGTTTAACTAGTTCTAAGTTCTAGGGGACTAATGACCTCAGAAGTTGAGTCCCATAGTGCTAAGAGCCATTTTTTTTTTACTTTTTCTGGGTTCATAAACATTATTTATCTATTATTATTTTTGTGTTGTAAATTCATTTACTGACACGTTCCATGACCTCGAACATTTGTTCCGTAATTTGGTCCTACGGAACTTGACGAGTAAATAAATAAAACGAGAATATTTTACAAAAAGGGAGAGAGCGATAGGTTGCTGATTACTGCAACATTAAAACTAAGTACAGTGAATCCGCACACACCGAATTGAAAAAACTAATACACGGTGTACCGGACAAAATAATTGAAGAGGAGTGGTTTGAGAAAAAGAAGAAACCAATTTTTTGATATACCACCTGTTAAAAGCCTGACGATAAGTCGTGTTTGACAAGGATGCACGCCGGAAATGACTGTGACTTTAAGGAAATCTACTCGATATTGATATGAGGTAATAGTGGAAATCATGGAAAGCCACTACCTGCAAGTCCAGGTTCGAACAAAAATTGGAGTATCTATTGTTCGTGTAGACACTGAGTATATGAAGTGTACTGTAGTAGCAGGTTAGATGTTGAGTGACTAGTACGTACTGGTTTGTAGCGCGATGGACTGAGAGGAGGGATACTATATTGCAGTGCCTGTGTTATTTTTAATTACCATGCAAAGTTTCCTTGGACATGGATGCATGTCCAGAAGAGATGACAGTGCGTCGCCTATATCCGTTAAGAAGTACATTAAATGTATTCGGAATTGCGCATATGGACAACCATCAACAGTAGAATGGAATGACGAAAACGAAAATTTGTGCCACACCGGAACTCGAATCAGGATTTCCCTCTTATCACCATCAGTCGCTTTACGATTTGCTATCCGTGGACGACCCTTAGCCAGACACAAACTTCCATATGTTGTCTTTGCTTTGAAATATTAACTCAACGTTGGAATCTAATATGGGCGTGTTTTTAAGTATTCAATACTTAAATATATGTATATTTTATACACAAATATATATGTCTTCAATTTATAATTTTCCCTTTATATATTGTATACATACATATTTATCGATTACATGTATTAAAAAAATACATATATTAAAGAATTATGTACCTAAAAATATGCACGTATTAGATTCCAACGTTGAGTCAAAATTTGAAAGCAAATAGTCAAACTTGCATACGTTAACGGTTCTGAACTAACGAAAATTTACATTTTTATAAGGATTCCGCTTCTATTACTTATATACTAAGAATAAACCAGATGGCGTTAAGGGAGGTACACACATCAAAACAAGTTTTGTATCACCTTGGTTCCGAGAATTCCGGAACCTGTACATAGAATTGGAATACACATCAACATAAACATCATTTCCGCCCCTTTCATTGCTCATAAAAACCACACGTGGCATGTTGTACCACCATACAGCGAAACCTTCAGAGGTGGTGGTCCAGAGTGCTGTACACACCGGTACCTCTACTACACAGTAGAACGTCATCTTGCATTGATGCATGCAAGTATTCGTCGTGGCATAGTATCCACAAGTTCATCAAGGCACTGCTGATGCAGATTGTCCCACACCTCAACGGCGATTCGGTGTAGATCTCTGAGTGGATGGTGGATCACGTCGTCCATAAACAGAACTTTTCCATCTATCCCAGGCATGTTCGATATGGTAAATGTCTGTAGAACACACTGACCACTCTAGTCGCGTGATGTCGTTATCCTGAATTAAGTCATTCACAAGATGTGCACGATGGGGGCGCGAATTGTCGTCCATGTAGATGAATGCCTCGCCAATATGCTGCCGATATGGTTGCACTATCGGTCGGAGGATGGCATTCACGTATAGTACATCCGTTACAGCGCCTTCCATGACCACCAGCGGCATACGTCGGCCCCACGTAATGCCAAACCAAAACATCTCGTAACTTCCACCTTCCTGCACTCGCTAGACTGTGTGTCTAAGGCGTTCGGTCTGACCAGGTAGCCTCCAAACGCGTCTCCGACGATTGTCTGGTTGAAGGCATATGCGACACTTATCGGTGAAGAGAACGTGATGCCAATCCTGAGTGGTCCATTCGGCATGTTGTTGGGCCCATTTTTACCGCGCTGCATAGTATCGTGTTTGAAAAGATGGACTTCGCCATGGATGTCGGGAGTGAAGTTGCGCATCATGCAGCCTATTGTGCACAGATTGATTCGAAATACGACCTCCTTTGGCTGCACGAAAAGCATTGTTCAGCCTTGGTGGCGTTGCTGTCAGGGTTCCTCAGAGTCACAGTCCGTAGGTAGCGGTCATCCACTACCGTAGTAGCTCTTGGGCGGCCTGATCGAGACTTTTCATCGACAGTTTCTGTCTCTCTGTATCTCCTCCATGTCCGAACATCATCACTTTCGTCCACTCCGAGACGCCTGGACACTTACCTTGTTTAGAGCCTGTAACGCAGCACATTATTACGAGATAACACTCATTGCAGTAAGGCACGCGGCCGTCTAGTACAGCGGCTGCAGGATGGCTGTTTTTTTCTTGCTCTGCTTACAGCACAGCTGACACTGCCTGCCGTGAGAACTACGTAGCGTAACATTCAGTTAATACGAAGATTCATACACTCTACGAATCTAAATAATTAATAAAGTTGCTATCGGATTTTGTTCAAATTTGGTACACAGCCTTTTGTTATTAATGGAATGATGGTGTCAAAGTTTCAAACTCTTCTCGGTTATAGGTCCGGAGATAAAGAGAATTACCTACAAGTCCTAAAACTTACGGTTTTTTAAAACAAGTTACGAATAATAACAGATCACATTAATTATCATCTGAAGCCATTACAAAGTCGTCAGTACATAAAAATCAATTAATTACAATTTTATTTTTAAAACTTTAGTCACTTTGCATTATTTAACACAAAAATCGGTTAAAATTAATATCTGATGATATTTTGCTGTGTGAGTGCGTGATAATGATACAGTGAGTGTATGTGGGACATACGTTAAAATTTAATACTTCATTTTATGTAAAACCTTGTACAAACGAACAGTGGGAAAGTTATGTTGCAACCATAATTCACGTGACGTAAATCTGTGGCAGCACGCTTTTGTATATGAGCAGCCAGAATAAAAGTTAGAGGCGGAATAAGTTTATTTATTAATTTGAAGAATATTTTGCACTTTGCTTAATTTGATTAAAGGTAATACAAGAAATTGAAGTTTTGCTGTCATTAGTATCAGATTATGGATTGGATAAGGCAAGATTTGCTGCGAGAATGATCAGCAAATAACTTCCTGACTGGTCATGTAGATCAACAGCGAATCAGACTGAAGCAGTACCTACGTGAATAGAGGAGTGTGCAGAGAAGAGAGTCGCTTCCTAGCCGGCCTACGGATAACATGTTAGATCGCTCCTTAAAAATTGTAAGACGAGGTAATAGTGAGCTAATCTCGGCTCGAACCAATCGTGACCGAAGCGACTGGAGTTACTAACATTGTAATGAAAGTTTGGTGTTTCTAAGTTATATAGTTTAAGAGATATGATCGTGTGAATTTTCTGGTCGTAGTAATAACTCCGCTTGGCGTGTTTCGTGCTCTGTACGAGCGCCTCTTACGAAGAAGACCACTGAAACGACCGAATGTTTAACTCGTGAATGGTTGTGGGTCTGTGACTGGTGGATCGTGAAAATTAGTACGGTCAGCCTGGCTAAAATTCTGGCTGCTTTGTGAATGAGTATTTGTTATACACACAGTGAACTTTCAATGATAACGTTTCACCATATTAAATACGGAATTGTTAGCCATTTCATACGTTTCAATAGAAATAAAAAAACAGAGTTAATCTAATTTTTGCCCGCAGGCTAGCCGTGCAGTCCAACGCGCTGCTTCCCGAGCGGGAAGGCGTGCCGGTCCCGGGCACGAATCTGCCCGGCGGATTGGTGTCGAGGGTCAGTGTGACGGCTAGCCTGTGGATGGTTTTTAAGGTGGTTTTCCGTCTGCCTCTGCGAATGCGATCTGGTTCCCTTTATTCCACCTCAGTTACACTGTCGGCTATTGATGCGCATACACTGTCTCCACGTACGCGTACACCATAATTACCCTTCCACGCAAACATCGAGGCTACACTCGTCTGGAATGAGACGTTCCCAGGGGGGTCCACTGGGGGCCGAACGGCACAATAACCCTGGGTTCGGTGTGGGGCGGCGGTGGGGTTAGTGGATTGCTGTGGCCTGTTGTGGGGTTGGGTACCACTGAGGGCTGCGGCGGGAACGAAGCTCTCCATCGTCTCTAGATCCCCAGTTCAATACATACATAAATACATACAAACATAATCAAATTATGATCGCTTTTCTGCAAGTACACTGAATATCCTGAACGCCCGATTTTTTAATTATGAACATTCAGGAACTGACTTTCAACTAGAGTTACGAGGCGTCCACATGGTAGGTATTAGGTAGTGGTTTGATCAAGGTTGCTTTACACTGCGTAGCACGTAATTGCTACCACAGAGTGAAGGGACATCGGCAAGAATCCTATCGAGGTAGGGGGACTGAACGATAGCGTAACAACAACAACAACAACAACACAGACGACCGACCCCGCCCCGCCGCAAACCCTTCTTGGCACAAAGTAACAATGCAGTTGCGATCGAACCGCGTCTAGGCATCGTTGAACTAGAGACAACACGAGGTGTGTACCTCCTTCCTGGTGGAATGACTGAAATTGATCGGCTGTCGGATCCCTTCCGTCCAATAGGCGCTGCTCGTGCGTGGTTGTTTACAACTTTGGGCGGATTTTGTGACATCTCTGATCAGTCGAAGGGACACTGTCTGTGATACAATATGCACAGTCAACGTCTACGTTCAGGAGTTCTGGGAACCGGGGTTATTCCAAACTTTTTTTTTTAATGTGTGTAAATAAAAAAACTTGTTTTCGGAAGGAACGTTTTGTAAAAATTTCGAACCAATCAACGGAGAAATTTCAGAGGTTTGAGATTTTGAAGAAACGAACATCTACGTTTGTACTCGTATTCACACACTGAAGCGCCAAAGGAACTGGTATGGGCATGTGTATTCAGATACACAGATACGTCAACAGGAAGAACACGAAGGTCCGGTCAGCAACGCCTATATAACACAAGTGTCTGGTGCAGTTGTTAGATCGATTACTGCTGCTACAACAGCAGGTTATGAAGATTTAAGTGAGTCTGAACGTGGTGTTATAGTCGGAGCACAAGCTATAGTACACAGGATCTTCGAGGTAGCAATGAAGTGGGGATTTTCCCGTCCGGCCATTTCAAGAGTGTACCGTGAATATCAGAAATCCTATAAAACACCAAATCTCCGACATCAATGCGGCCGGAAAAATCGGGCACGAACGGGACCTACGACAACTGAAGAGAATCGTTCAACGTGGCAGAAGTGCAACCCTTCCGCAAATTGCTGCAGATTTCGATGCTGGGCCATCAACAAGTGTCAGCATGCGAACCATTCGGCGGAACATCGGTTTTGGCTTTGGAAGCCGAAGGCCCACTCATGTATCCTTGACGGCCGCACGACATAAAACTTAACGCCTCGCCTTTGCATGTGAGCAGCGACATTGGACTGCTGATGACTGCATACATGTTGCCTGGTCGGACAAGTCTCGTTTCAAATTGCATCGAGTGGTTAGATGTGTATAGGTACTGAGACAACCTCTCGAATCCCTAGACCATTAGTTTCAGAAGGGGACTATTCAAGCTGATGGAGGCTCTGTAATGGGATGGTGCGTTACCAGCTGGAGTCATATGGGACCCCCGATACGTCGATATTCGACTCTGAGAGGTGAGGAGTACGTAAGCATCTCGTGTGATCACCTGCATTTATTCATGTCCATTGTGCATTCCGAGGGAGTTGGGCAATTACAGCAGGACAATGCTACACTGCACACTTCCAGAAACGCTATGGAGTGGCTCCGAGAATAATCTGAGCTTAAACACTTCCTCTGGCCAGCAAACTCCCCAGATATTAACAGTATTGAGCATATCTAGGGTGCCTCGCAACGTGTTGCTCAGAAGAAATCTCTACCCTGTCGTACTCTTACAGATTTATGGACAGCCTTGCAGTATTTATTGTGTCTATTCCATATAGCACAACTTCAGACATTAGTTCAGTCCATTCCACGTCGTGTTGCGGCATTTCTGCGTGCTCGCGTGGATCGTGCACGATACTGGGCAGGTGTACCAATTTCTTTGGCTCTTCAGTGTATGTAGATGTTTGTAACCGCAAAACTCTGCAAGATTTTGACCGATTGCTTTGAAATTTTGACACAACGTTTCATTGGTATATTTAAGTTTTTTATACATATTTTAATCATATTTGATACATAAATTATATAAATTTAATAATAGGGGAACGTTGTTACAAAAGATCTGTTACACATGCGTATCTTATACATTGAAACGTCCTCTTAGAAAAATTATGTATGACTGTGCTGGTAAACTACGTTATATGATTTTCAAACAGCTGAGCAAAACTGACCGTACTCAGACATTTCTCTCTTTACTTCTTCTGATCATCTCTAAACTGACACACAATATTTTTAGCGCATCAATAATCCCTACAAAAGCATGGTGCTGACTAGCAATAACCTATACCTTTCAAAAATCAAATGGTTCAAATGGCTCTGAGCACTATGGGACTCAACATCTTAGGTCATAAGTCCCCTAGGACTTAGAACTATTTAAACCTAACTAACCTAAGGACATCACACACACCCATGTCCGAGGCAGGATTCGAACCTGCGACCGTAGCAGTCCCGCGGTTCCGGACTGCAGCGCGAGAACCGCTAGACCACCGCGGCCGGCTTCAAAAATCACTTACCTCACAAAAATCTTCGTTACACGAACTACTGCAATACAGCGAGTGCCAATACTGCCAACTAAATACTCGTAAAAGATTATAACTACGAAATGCACTATCTACTGATAGTCATAGTTAGGAAATGAAAGATTTTGATAGGGAACAAACAATGTACCTACCTTAATAATGTTCAAAAGTCATATATATATATATATATATATATATATATATATATATATATATATATATAAATTCAAGATAACCATCTTTACAAATTTCCTTCTTCTGGCGGACACACGTCCAGATCGTCCGCTTATAGTAAATAACCTCTCAAAACGCATCTCTCTCTTTTTCTCTCTCTCTCTCTCTCTCTCTCTCTCACCCCACATCCGCCACTGCTGGCGGCTCACCTCCAACTGCCCAACGCTACGCGCTGTTCACATCCAACTGCCCAATATTACACGAGCGAATATTCCAACAATTACTCTAACCATTCACTGACTGTACACAGCACAGTCAGTGATTTTCATACAGAGCACTACGTGGCGTTACCAAAATGGAAACCTATACGGTCCTACTTACATCAAATATGAAGGCTTCACGTACCTGAAAACGTAACCGTATTGGAATTCAACTTTGTATCAAAATTTCAGAGCAGCCAATCAATAACTTCCGGAGATATACGATTCTGAACGGACATTTACATTTCAATTGTTATAGACATTTTGCTTCGGGTGAAAAAGTAAAGAAACATAATGTAAATTATTTGTTGTTATATGATAACTTTCAACTTATAGAGGAGCCAGAGGCCTCTAGACAATGACAACGCCAACAATGAGTAACGGATCTGGTATGTCTTAACGTAGCCTCATGGGCGCCAACGTTCGGCAGATCTCTGTATCTTTGAACTGTTCGAAATGCAGAGAGGTCAATGGCGGAGCCACGTATCTACTACCCAACTCTTCCTCGTCTGCCTCTGCCTCCCCTGGCGAAGGCTGATGGTAATAAACAGACCCCAACATCTGCCACTGAAGGAGGCCGTCAGCGGAAGCCAACCACTCTGTTAGACAGAGAAATGAGAGGAAAGGTGCTGAGTGGTTGGGCAGGGGTGGCGCCTCGGGCACCGCCTCGCTCCGGAAGCAATTTGCGCCTGCTGGAGAAGAAGATTGCTCCGCAGAGGGCCGACTGGGGTGGAGTGCATTAATATCTGGAGCGAGACGCCGCCGCCAACACTTTCACCACCGCGGCGTGCGGGTAGAAGGCCTCAGGCGCTTGTAATGAGCTCAAGCACGGGCGCAGACATCGCGTCCTTATTTTCCACTCCTCTTCCAGCAAAGCTGGCTTACCGGATACTTCACCACTACCGTGCAGCTATCTGTATTTACTGGGAAACCACTTTTTTTAGTTTTCCTTAGCTTGTTAGTCTTCAGACTTGTTTGATGGGAGCCAACACGAATCCCTCTCTTGCGTCAGCTTCATCGCAGAGAAGCACTTGCAACCAACGTCTCCAATTATGTGTTGGATAAATTCCGATACATGCCCTCTCTACATTTTTGCTATCAACAGCTCTCCCTAGTACCACAGAAGTTCCTCCTTGATGTCTTAACCCATGTCTATCACCCTCTCGCTTGTTCTTGTCAGTGATGTACCACATGTTACTCTCCTCACCCATTCTATGGAGAATATCCTGATTTACTATCGATGACCCTACACATTGCCAGCATCATTCTGTAGCATCATATCTCGTCTGTTATTTCGGATATTTCAAAGAGAACAGACACCACATAAATCTAATTCAGGCGGGAATGGTCAATGATTTCGTCAGTGCGGATGCTTTCTAGGCTCTAACTCTTACGAGAATCGGCGAAATGACGCAAATAATGAGGATAATTGGCAATGGGATCTACATAGTAATGTGCGGTAAGTTGAGAGTGTGGGTCTGACTGGAGGCGTGCTTTCGTACTACGTGCAACTGCGCTGACCATTGTGCCTGGATGGTGCAATGGTCATCGCATCTACTTCCTAAGCAGGTAGACCCGGGTTCGAAAGCAAGTCCAGCATAAATTTTCAACATTCCCCGTTGATTTAAATCAATGGCCGCTTGCTGCCTATTTCTGTAATTCCTCTGTGTGTGTGTGTGTTCTAGTTTCCTCACAATTCATGATTCACATTCGTTCAATACTGTAATCCAAACTTACATTCTCAAAAATTTCATCTGAAAATTAAGGCCTAAGTTAGTTGTGAGTAATTTCATATTTGCTACTCCACATTACTTTGGTGCTTCTACGATTTACACTCAGCCCATACTGTATGTTCATTAGTTTGACCATTTCATTTAACAAGTCCTGCAGTTCTTCCTCACTTTCACTCAGATAAGTAATGTCATCAGCGAATTTAACCATTGACATAATTTTACTCTGAATTTTAATCCCACTCTGGGAGACTTCTGTTATGTTCTCCATTGTTTCTACGATGTGTAGATTAAACAATAGGGACAAAAGATGACCCCCTTGTGTATTAATCTTTCTAATCCGAGCACTTAGATCTCATTTGTCAATTTTGATGTTGCTGCTCTTAGTTGTTGCATGTATTAGGTATTCTCCAAAGCTTAAAACTACACTCATGTTCATAAATTAAGGACATTGCTGATACATGGTGAACCAACGCTCTGGTGGACGGTTTGCGGTCTTAAATCACCTCGGGGTATGACCATGTGGTGCATTTGATCTGCGGTCTTAGCAAGGTGCCGCTGGCAGCAGACCACATACGCAGAGATGTGTTGGTGCATGTCAGAGTTCGGTGCAGCGAGTAAGTGTGCAGACGTTTTCAGACGTGCTAATGGTGACTATGAGTTGAAAATAGCTCAAAGAACACACATTGATGACGTTATGAGGGGTAGAATACTAGGGCGACTGGAGGCTGGTCAAACACAGCAGATCGTAGCAGGGGCCCTGCGTGTGCCACAAAGTGTGATCTCAAGATTATGGCAACGATTGCAGCAGACAGGAAACGTGTCCAGGTTCTTGAGTACGGGACGTCCACAGCGTACAACACCACAAGAAGACCGATGTCTCACCATCAGTGCCCGCAGACGGCCAAGGAGTACTGCAGGTAGCCTTGCTCGGAACCTTACCGCAGCCACTGGAACAGTTGTCTCCAGACACACAGTCTACAGACGACTGAACAGACATGGTTTATTCGCCTGGAGCCCCGCAAGGTACATTCCAGTGACCCCTGGTCACAGGAGAGCCCGTAAAGCCTGGTGTAAAGAACACAGTACATGGTCATTGGAACAGTGGTCCCAGGTTATGTTCACGGACGAGTACGTGTGTAGTCTTAACAGTGATTCTCCCCGGGTTTTCATCTGGCGTGAACCAGGAACCAAATACCAACCCCTTAATGTCCTTGAAAGGGATGTGTATGGAGGTCGTGGTTTCATGGTGTAGGGTGGGATTATGATTGGTGCACGTACACCCATGCATGTCTTTGAGAGAGGAACTGTAACAGGTCAGGGGTATTGGGACGTCATTTTGCACCAGTATGTCCGCCTTTTCAGGAGTGCAGTGGGTTCCACCTTCCTCCTGACGGATGATAACGCACGGGCCTACCAAGCTGCCATCGTGGAGGAGTACCTTGAAACAGAAGATATTGGGCGAAAAGTGCAAAATGGCTAAGCAGGCATGGCTAGAGGACAAATGTAAGGATGTGGAGGCTTATCTCACTAGGGGTAAGATAGACACAGCCTACAGGAAGATTAAAGAATCTTTGGAGAAAAGAGAGCCACTTGTATGAATATCAAGAGCTCGGATGGAAACTCAGTTATAAGCAAAAAGGGGAAAGCAGAAAGGTGGAAGGAGTATATAGAGGGTCTATACAAGGCGATGTACTTGCGGACAATATTATGGAAATGGAAGAGGATATAGATGAAGATGAAATGGGACATACGATACTGCGTGAAGAGTTTGACAGAGCACTGAAAGACTTGAGTCTAAACAAGGCCCCGGGAGTAGACAACATTCCATTAGAAATACTGACGGCCTTGGGAGAGCCAATCCTGACAAAACTCTTCCATCTGGTAAGCAAGATGTACGAGACTGGCGAAATAATTCCAATCCCAAAGAAAGCAAGTGTTGACAGATGTGAAAATTACCGAACTATCAATTTAATAAGTCACAGCTGCAAAATACTAATACGAATTATTTACAGGCGAATGGAAAAACTGATAGAAGCCGACCTCGGGGAAGATCAGTTTGGATTCCGTAGAAATGTTGGAACACGTGAGGCAATACTGACCTTAAGACTTATCTTAGAAGATAGATTAAGGAAAGGCAAACCTACATTTATAGCATTTGAAGACTTAGAGAAAGCTTTTGACAACGTTGACTGGAACACTCTCTTTCAGGGGTAAAATGCAGGGAGCGAAAAGCTATTTACAATTTGTACAGAAAGCAGATGGCAGTTGTAAGAGTCGAAGGGCATGAAAGGAAGCAGTGGTTGGGAAGGGAGTGAGACAGGGTTGGGCCTATCCCCGATGTCATTCAATCTGTATATTGAGCAAGCAGTAAAGGAAACAAAAGAAAAATTTGGAGTAGGTATTAAAATCTAGGGAGAAGAAATAAAAACTTTGAGGTTCGCCGATGACATTGAATTTCTGTCACAGACAGCAAAGGACTTGGAAGAACAGTTGAATGGAATGGACAGTGTCTTCAAAGGGGGATAGAAGATGAATATCAACAAAAGCAAAACAAAGATAATGGAATGTAGTCGTATTAAGTTGGGTGATGCTGAGGGAATTAGATTAGGAAATGAGACACTTAAAGTAGTAAAGGAGTTTTGCTATTTTGGGAGCAAAATAACTGATGATGGTCGAAGTAGAGAGGATATAAAATGTAGACTGACAGTGGCAAGGAAAGCGTTTCTGAAGAAGAGAAATTTGTTAACATCGAGTATTGATTTAAGTGTCAGGAAGTCATTTCTGAAAGCATTTGTATGGAGTGTAGCCATGTATGGAAGTGAAACATGGACGGTAAATAGTTTGGACAAGAAGAGAATAGAAGCTTTCGAAATGTGGTGCTACAGAAAAATGTTTTAGATTAGGTGGGTAGATCACGTAAGTAATGAGGAGGTATTGAATGGGATTGGGGAGAAGAGAAGTTTGTGGCGCAACTTGACTTGAAGAATAGATCGGCTGGTAGGACATATCCTGAGGCATCAAGGGATCACAAATTTAGCATTGGAAGGCAGCGTGGAGTGTAAAAATCGTAGGGGGAGACCAAGAGATGAATACACTAAGCAGATTCAGAAGGATGTAGGTTGCAGTAGGTACTGGAAGATGAAGGAGCTTGCACAGGATAGATTCGCATGGAGAGGTGCATCAAACCAGTCTCAGGACTGAAGACCACAACAACAACAACAACAACAACAACAACCACATCTTTGTCCTCATCACTGAGTATTTGATGCTGACTCCTCAGATTATCTGAAATTTGTATCCAGTCACTTATCCTAAGCAAAAATATCTTCCTACATTTCTTAACATTCTTTGCCAGACTCGTTTCCGTAGATGCTATCACACCCTTATCACTAATACCTTCCTCTACGTTCACTGATTCGATAAGTTCGGGTTTAATTATTTCTTTAAAAGTCTGGTGGCCTCCCGAAAGAAATGATTGGGTTGATATGCTAAACTGAAGTGAAATAAAACCACTAGCTGCCGACTTTATCAGCTGATTTGTCCAACATGGAAAACATAACAATCGGACTCGAAGGGCCTAAATTCTTTAACGTACTTTTCCGTCTGGACGGAAGGAATCTGTCGTTACAACAGTACAAAATTCACTTGAAGAGACAGGATTCTTCTAAGCAGAGTTTGGATGCATACCTGCTTCTAACGTGAAATTTCGTGGTAGATAAAAACTGTATGCGGGAAACTGCTCTACCGACTGCGCTACCAAAACGCTATCCACGATGAGTCATGACAGGGGGTGGCGAGGGGGTGGGGGAGGGGTGGGATTTTGAGCTAGTAACAAATTATGAGCGCTAGGTCCACGGCTGTCATCGGTCCCAATTGTGTTTATTCTTTAGAATGCGCAGTGGTTGCGCAGCCCTTCACGCCAGCAAATCTAAATCCTACTGGTCGTTTACGCGACGGCAGCTGTCATCGCTCACAAACTGTTTGCGTTTATTCTTTAGAATTGGAGGTGGCTGTGGAGCTCTTCACACCAGCAAATATAAATCCTATTGGTCGTATATGTGACGGCAGCGAGCTAGCTGTGCTCTTCTTGACCCAGTTCCGTCAAGGGCTCGTGACTTATGGGTGGGTGGTGGATAAGTGCTAGTGATTGGATTGCCTCGCTAACTGTGCCTTGTGGAAATTTACGCTTTGTCACATTGCCGCCATTATCAGGGCGAGTGACGACGCTGCACACTATTAGGTAAGTGGTTCTAATTCAGTTTCTCGGTTAGATTCAAATTCTTTGGACCTAAAAATTTATTTCATTCTT
Source organism: Schistocerca cancellata (assembly GCF_023864275.1). NCBI lineage: Eukaryota > Metazoa > Arthropoda > Insecta > Orthoptera > Acrididae > Schistocerca > Schistocerca cancellata. The sequence goes on from NC_064631.1 coordinate 413,160,707, forward strand.
TCCCAGTCGAAAACGTCTGTGCCTGTACATTGTCTCACGTTTCCATTCAGCGGGGAATCGCGTTCAGACGCACTTAGTTTTCATTTCATATCCCATTCATACAGTTAAGGTCTTATAGTAAGCATGGTGCGCTTTACACAGTGAAAAAAATCTACACCCCGTAATACTGAAAAAAAATGATGTTACGTGTGAACCACTCATTACTCCCATGCGGAGTTGTGAACTTATGCACTGAACATTGCACTATAGGGATAGACTGTTGTATGCGAAGGCATTTTTTCACTATTTTCAGCGCTAGATCCCGTTAACGCGTAAATCATTTCATGCTTCACAACTTCCTCTTCTGTGCCAACCTCTTTATCCCAGAGTAGTACTTCGACCAATAGTCCTCCGTTTTTAATTGGATATACTTCAACCGCAGTCGTCCCATTCAGTTTTTACCCCTTTCAGCTCCCTTTAATACCATGGGGCTATTCCCAGATGTTTTAAACACATCTTATCATTTGTCCCATCTTCTTCTCAGTGATCTTGGTATGTTCTTTTCCACATCAATTTTCAGATCATTCTCATTCCTAATGAGGAGGTATTGAATAGAACTGGGGAGAACAGGAATTTGTGGCAAAACTTGACAAGAAGAAGGGACCGGTTGGTAGGACATGTTCTGAGGCATCAAGGGATCACAAATTTAGCATTGTTGGGCACCGTGGAGGGTAAAAATCGTAGAGGGAGACCACGAGATGAATAGACTAAGCAGATTAAGAAGGATGTAGGTTGCAGTAAGTACTGGGAGATGAAGAAGCTTGCACAGGACAGGGTAGCATGGAGAGCTGCATCAAACCAGTCTCAGGACTGAAGACGACAACAACAGCAACAACAACAACAACAATAACAACAACTCATTCCTTATCAGTCCACCTCATTTTTCACCTACTTCGATGTAAACACATCTCAAACGCTTCGATTCTCTCTTTCCCGGTATCCCGCAGTCCATGTTTCACTACCATACAGTACTGTGCTCCAGACGTTCATTCTAAGAAATTTCTTCCTCAAACAAAAGCCGACTTTTGATACTAGTAGACTTCTCTTGGCCCAGAAAGCCCTATTGCCTTGTGTTACTCCGCTTTTCTTGTTATCCATCCTTCGTTCGCCTTATGTTATTTTGCTTCCAAGTTCGCATTATTACGTGTCCCACTTCTTAGTCAAGAATTTTGGCACTTTATCGCTAATTTCATTTCAGATACACTTCATTACTTTCGTCTTCAGTTTACCCTCAGTCTACATTTCGAGCTCACAACACTTTTCATTACATTCAACAGGCTATTTTCACTGATGACAGCATTCATTCATATCCTGTAACCTAGAATTTTAATCCCACGCCTGATACGTTCTCATATTTCGGTCACTGCTTTTCGATGCGTAGATATAACAGTAGTGACAGAGGACTGCATCCCGTGTCTTTCATACGAGCCCTTCCTTCCCCGTCTTCCGTTTTTATTGTCCCTCTTAGACCTTGTTCATATTGTATAACATCCGTCTTTTGGTATAGCTTATTCCTAACGTTCTCAGGATTTCGAACATTATGCACCTTGTTACATTGCCGATCGCTTTTTCTCCGCCGACAAATGCTGCGAACGTGTCTTCATTCATGGAAGGCTGTTTCAGTTTTCCTTGTGCACTGAATAAGTCCTTCCGACAACCATGTATTTTAGGATTCCTTTACGTTTCTCCTACTACCATTCATATTTAGCGTCCCTCCACTTCCCATGTATTTCATTCCTAGGTCATATGTATATCGATATTTCCTTTTTTGTGAGGATTTAAGTACAGTCTTCTTGCGTTGACCAACTGAAATTATTTTTCTATTTCGTAAGGTAGTATTCAGCACGCCCTCGTATTTATTATACATGTTGTTATAGTATGGAGATATTGCATAGGAAGGAAGTTTCAATAGTTACCACCAAAAGAACGTCATATTTCAGTACTAACTCTCGTGTCACATGGACTTTAATTGCTAATTTGTTATATACTTTGCCGGCCGGAGAGGCCGAGCGGTACTAGGCGCTTCAGTCTGGAACCGAGCGACCGCTACGGTCGCAGGTTCGAATCCTGCGTCGGGCATGGATGTGTGTGATGTCCTTAGATTAGTAAGGTTTAAGTAGTTCTAAGTTCTAGGGGACTGATGACCTCAGAAGTTAAGTCACATAGTGCTCAGAGCCATTTGAACCAATTTCTTATATACATTGACGTGAAATAATCACTGTCCCCTTAATACGAGGAAGGTAAATGTTGTGCATGATGTCAGCTCATGGTATCCTAATGACAGTGTTAAATTACAGTTTACAGTATGAAAATTACCAAAACCGCTTGAAACGAACATACAGTGCTGAAATATATAGATTGTATGAAGCAGCAAGAGACTCGGGAATCGGGAATACTTCTCTCTTATGGATCAAGCATGAATCAGACACAGGTGCCGCCCTGGTCACTTGGGAGCAGCTTGGGTCGATATACGGCGTCTTCGAATCAGCGAACGAAAGGGCAGGCACGCTGGTGGGAGGTAGCGCACTGACGAGGTGCCGACTGGCGCCGGTGCGGGCCTACTTTGCATAGCGCTGCGCTCTTGCAGGCCGGAGCGAGTGCACTTAGCACAGCCGGAAGTGGCTAGGCGTAGGCTTCACTGGGTTCCACGGGCACCAAGGAGTGTGGTCGGCGGGTGGCTAGAGGACGCTGTGTTGACGCGATAGACGGATCACTGTACTCTGCTGAACTCTTCGCTGACCTTTCTGCTGCTGTCATCAGCCAGCCTGTTTGTAGCATTCTCGTACCGAGTTACTTTACTGTCCGGCGGCGATGACATGCACTGCGGACTGACGCAATGTTGCGTCTAGTAGTCGCTGCAGGAGTGGTGTACACGTTGATATGACGTCGATGATGATTACGAAGTAGACTGCCGTCACTGCGTGCCTTGGTTAAAGGAACTACATCGGTCACTTGCAATATTTCCCACACCCTTTCGCCGTGAGATTGACTTATGCTGCGAATTTTAAGATTTTTGTTGGTGCCTAACAGTGTTTTTACATCAGTGGACTCAGAGCATATGTAATGACAAACACTGCTTGACAACTTGCAGTGGGATATGGTTCAATGGAACAACAAGGGGCGGTATACAGGTGTGCAGTGGACTCAGAAAATACACTACTGGCTATTAAAAATGCTACACCAAGAAGAAATGCAGATGATCAATGCGTATGCATCGGACGAATTTATTATACTGGAAATGACATGTGATTACATTTTCACGCAATTTGGGTGCATAGATCCTGAGAAAACCGTACCCAGACCAACCACCTCTGGCCGTAGTAACGGCCTTGATACGCCTGGGTATTGAGTCAAACAGAGCTTGGATGGCGCGTACAGGTACAGCTGCCTATGCAGCTTCAACACGATACCACAGTTCATCAAAAGTAGTGACTGACGTATTGTGACGAGCCAGTTGCTCGGCCACCATTGACCAGACGTTTTCAGTTGGTGAGAGATCCGGAGAATGTGCTGGCCAGGGTAGCAGTCGAACATTTTATGTATCGAGAAAGGCCCGTACAGGACCTGCAACATGCGGTCGTGCATTATCCTGCTGAAATGTAAGGTTTCGCAGGGATCGAATGAAGGGTGGAGACACGGGTCGTAACACATCTAAAATTTAATGTCCACTGTTCAAAGCGCCGTCAGTGCGAACAAGAGGTGACCGAGACGTGTAACCAATGGCACGCCTTACCATCACGCCGGGTGAAATGCCAGTATGGCGATTACGAATACACGCTTCCAAAGTGCGTTCACCGCGATGTCGCCAAACACGGATGTTACCATCATGATGCTGTAAACAGAACCTGGATTCATCCGAAAAATGACGTTTTTACATTCGCGCACCCAGGTTCGTCGTTGAGTAAACCATCGCAGGCGCTCCTGTCTGTGATGCAGCGTCAAGGGTAACCGAAGCCATGGTCTCTGAGCTGATAGTCCATGCTGCTGCAAATGTCGAACTGTTCATGCAGATGGTTGTTGTCTTGCGAGCGTCCCCATCTCTTGACTCAGGGATCGAGACGTGGCTGCACGTTCCGTTACAGCCATTCAGATAAGAGGCCTGTCATCTCGACTGCTAGTGATAAGAGGTCGCTGGGATCCAGCACGGCGTTCTGTATTACCCTCCTGAACCCACCGATTCCATATTCTGCTAACAGTCATTGGATCTCGACCAACGCGAGCAGCAGTGTCACGATACAATAAACCGCAATCGCGGTAGGCCACAATCCGACCTTTATCAGAGTCGGAAACGTGATGGTACGCATTTCTCCTCCTTACACGAGGCATCACAACAACGTTTCACCATTCAACGCCGGTCAACTGCTGTTTGTGTATGAGAAATCGGTTGCAAGGTTTCCTCATGTCAGCACGTTGTAGGTGTCGCCACCGGCACCAACCTTGTGTGAATGCTCTGAAAAGCCGATCATTTGCATATCACAGCATCTTCTTCCTGTATTGACAAAACCTACTTGACTACTTGCTGTCGGCCGCGGACCGTTAGTATACGTCGGACCCGCGTGTCGCCACTATCAGTGATTGCAGACCGAGCGCCGTCACACGGCAGGTCTAGAGAAACTTCCTAGCACTCGCCCCAGTGGTACAACCGACTTTGCTAGCGATGGTTCACTGACAAAATACGCTCTCATTTGCCGAGACGATAGTTAGCATAGCCTTCAGCTACGTCATTTGCTACGACCTAGCAAGGCTCCATTACCAGTTACTATTGATGCTGTAAAACATGTACCGTCAAGAGCGACGTTCACCATTTACGGATTAAAGTTAAATATTCCAACAGCTACGTCCTTTTTTGCTAAAGTCTAATTTCCTTGTCCTGTTCCAGACCTCACGCCAGCCTGCGTGAGCTAAAACGCGGGCCTTTCGGCTTCCTCTAATATTACGGTGTTGGTCTCCTGCCAACCCACAACACAGTGCTACAACAAGGGGGCGGTATACATTGGAGCGTGATGCTTTATGCTTACTTACCTGTCTCTCAGTAATGCATCGTTCAAGGGCAGCCGCACTGCTCAAACCTGCGAAAACTCACATTCCCTTACCTCTAGTGCTGTGCTGTACCATGTGAATACTGCCTGCTTGCTCATTACCCACAATCCCGCTAGGGGGAATTTGCATCGCACGACCGGTAAAGAGAAACTAATTCTGATATAACATCGCTATATTATGGAGGGCCAGTGTTCTCGAAGTAAGTGGTTTCTCATTCACGGATAAGTCGAAACAAATTCAAAGATGGCGCCTATCAGAATCCACGGAGCTTGCTCGAACGCGAACGTGCCATTAAGAGTAGTACAAAGACCGTACACGAAAATGTACTAACATAAGAGTTTAAGGTATAGAATAGCCACAAGACAGCTAATCTCCGTCGAGAAGGTAGCATTTAAGCATTCTGCCACGCGGGACTTATTACACCCCGCCTTTACAGTTAGGAAGACCGTAATAACCTTATCTGCTTGTCTCCAGGTCAACACATCTCACAAATTGCAAGTCTCGACCAAAGCGTCTTCGGTTACTACAACACTAGAATAGCAAACAGCTCTTCAGTAGAACGCACTTATCTAGCTTCACGCACGGGAGCAATGCGTCGCACACGGCATAAGCTATGTCCGTGGACTACTCACTTGTAAGCCTCAGAAATTCGTCACCATCAGAATAAATACTTCAAACACACTACTAAAGTTCAATGCCTGCTCGACTTTACCTCTCGGACATTGTCAGCACCGCACGCTCTTAAACACAGCTCATTGCGACATTAAGGTGGAGCGACAACCGCTGCACTTCCTGTCCAGCCACCGAGCCTCTGACCACGGACTGTCTCCCCACCACTAAATATTTTTCGTCAGTGACGTCAGACGTCACCGCTTAACAATTATTCACTCTGTATGTAATTCTCTGACTCTGCTTGATTTCCGTACATACAGACAAACTGTAACAAACATTGCTTAATTTAATTCTGTGATTTCGCTACTGGACGTTACCGTATGATGTACGTTGGACTATTTCGTTTCCAGCCTGGGTCTGCTTATGGACTCGTCCACTGGGATGAAAGTGAAGGGATGTCTGCCCAAAGAACTGCGTCCTAATTTTTTTGTCGAGACACTTCTCTGTATCCCAGCGCCTGAGTCTACCGTTTTCATGTCTCACTATCTCCGTCCGCCGTTCATACTAGGGATATTGGAAACAACAGTCCGTGGCTGCCCCTGACCGCAGTATACAAACTTCCCACCCTTCAGCTGTCTCTGTGTCACTTCTGTTAGGCTAGTCTTCATTAAATGTTACAGATGTCTACACTCTGTACACCGATCGATATGGTTTCTTTACCATTATTCTTCTAATCACTTTCCGCATCATTAACAAGTTCCCCATTAACTATATTTCTGCATTAGTATTCTTAATTGGCAATAAAGCGACTATTCAAGTTACAGTGTAAAATGTATGAGACTGGTGGTGCACAATCAAACTTTCGGAAAAATATCCACAAGTTCTGAAGACTACAAGAGCCGACAGGTGTGAGAAATAACGCACACTCACCTTAACAGCTCACTCACCCTAGTTCCTGAGAATAGTAATATTCAGAAGAATGGAGAAGGAAATTCAGGATCAGTTGCACGACGATACAAGCAGTTCGTTCTTGCACTTCAAGTCTGATTGTTTCCTCTTGATTGTTGTACATACAATATATTATCGCTTTCTTCTCAAAAGCTCACACCAATTTTTCTCAGAATTTCGAACATCTTGTACCATTTTATAGTGCCAATCGCCTTTTCCAGGTTGACAAATACGATGAACTGCTTTAGGAGAGGTAAAGGCCCCAGAGAGCCATTTCTGATATTGCGGTTGTAATGAAAGCAAAGCAAGTATGAAGAAAATCAAGGGAGTTCATCGTATTTGACAACCTGAAAAAGGCGTTCGGCAATGTAAAATGGTGCAAGATGTTCCAAATTCAGAGAAAAAATAGAGGTAAGCTGTAGAGAATAAAACGGTAGTATATAGTACGTACAGGAATCAAGAGTGAACAATCAGACTGGAAGTGCAAGGACGAACTGCATGAATTAAAAGGGGTGTAAGATAGGGATTTAGCCTTTCACCTCTACATAGAAGAAAGATTCAAGAGTGGCGTTAAAATTCAGGGTGAAAGGATGTCAATAGTAAGATGACATTGCTATCCTCAGTGAAAGTGAAAGTGTAGAAGAACAGCAGGCTCTGCTGAATGAAATGAACAGCCTAATACAGAATATGTGTTGAGAGTCACTCGAAAAAAAAAAAAAAAAAAAAAACAAAAAACAGAAGTGATGAGAAGTAGCACAAGACAGAACAACGAGAATCTTAACACCCATATTGATGGTCCCAAAGTAGATGAAGTGAAGGAACTCTGCTACCTAAGAAGCAAAGCAGCCCATGTAAATGTCCTGTGGCTAGGGCCTCCCTTCGGGTAGATCGTTCGCCGGGTGCAAGTCTTTCGATCTGACGCCACCTCGGCGACTTGTCGTCGATGGGGATGTAATGATGATGAATAGGACAACACAACACCCAGTCCATAAGCGGAGAAAATCTCCGACCCAGCCGGGAACCGAACCCGGGCCCTTACGATTGACATTCTGTCGCTCTGACCACTCAGCTACCGGGGGTGGACCAAAACACCCCATGAAGGATGCAGAAATGAGGACATCAAAAGCAGATTAGCAAAGGCGAAAACGTCTGAGGTTAGTCTACTGGTATCAGCCACAGGCCTTAATTTGAGAAAAAAAAATTCTGAGGAGTACAGAATTGTATGGTAGTGACATACGGACTGTGGGGAAACCGTAACAAAAAGAGAATCGAAGCATTTGAGATGTCGTGTACAGACGAATGTAGAAATGTAGGTGGTCTGGTAATATGCAGTCTATATCATCAACAGCACACCGACCAGCGCAGAACCGCGAAACTGCATCAAGAAAACGGTGACCTGCGCGCCAATTGAAAGAGCGAGCAGCGTGACCCATCCAGGAAGATAGAGTTCAGCACTCCGTGTCAACGCTGATTTAACCAGCCGTCCGTCAGTGGTCAGCCCAGTTCGGTTACAGACTTCGAGAGCATTCATGCTGAATAACAGAAGACGTTTAGCCTGCGTTCTGTGTGTAGTTACAGATTATCGACATATTTGCATATAGAAGTCACAAATTAAGTAGCGGCTCTCTTCTTTTTAGATATCAAGTATTATATTAGTCGTAAAGTCTAATGTGCAGATCATTTTGGATTCCTGCTACTGGTCATCACAACTTCTCTCCGTTCTTCTTTTTATCGGTGCTGACTACCGCAGAAGCTGAGACAACAGGTAAGGTGATGAATGAGGAAGTTCTGTACAGAATAGGACAGGATACGAACATACAGAAAATACTGACAAGAAGAAGAGGCAGGATCATAGTACATCTGTTAAAACGTCAGGGAATAAATTCCAGCCGGCCGGGGTGGCCGAGCGGTTCTAGGCGCTACAGTCTGGACCCGCGCGACCGCTGCGGTCGCAGGTTCGATTCCTGTGTCGGGCATGGATGTGTGTGATGTCCTTAGGTTAGTTAGGTTTAAGCAGTTCTAGGTGATAGGTGACTGATGACCTTAGAAGTTACGTCTCATAGTGCTCAGAGCTATTTGAACCATTTGAATAAATTCCATGGTACTAGAGGGAGCTGTAGAGGGTAAAAACTATAAAATGACAAAGACTGGAATACATACAGCGGTTAATTGGGGATGCATATTTTAATTCTACTCTGAGGTGCACAGCCCGCATCAAACAAGCCAGAAGACTGGTGACTCAAAAATATTCTTAATTGGACACATGGATCATTACCAATTGAACGTGTACAGTGTTACGTCACCACACTGAGGCATCTCACACTCCATCACGAAATTTCTCCGCTTCACAGTATTCTGTCCTCGCCATAACACAGGCAGTGCGAATATCCAAATGAGAGGATTATGATTTCTTTCTTGTCGTTCCCGCCCCTGTTCAGAAAGTCAGTCTCTCTCTTAAGTTTTTCGTACCTGGTGATGCGGGAATAAACTTTCTGTAATGACTTACTCAACATTCTGTGGTTTACTGATCCCACCTGTGGCCCTTGAACATTATAGGATTCGACATTTGGCATCCTATGAATGAGCACTTTTCCCTGGCTGCAACGTTCTCCACAGGTAATCAGGAACTAAGCCCATCCATGTGTACAAGAAAATGATAAAGCGTCTGCATCACTGTTAGCAGACAATTTTCCAGAATGAAACTTCATACTGATACTACTTTATTCTATAAAATTTAGCTGAAATACTTGGATTTCTTTTGTGTGTGGGTGACAAAATACCCATCTTCCCCTCAGGTCCTTGAATCCACTTCTGGCGTAGACGCTGTAACAGATGATAGAGAATAGAGGCACTGAATACGTTAGGAAGAATAAATGAATCCTAATATAAATATTGATGATAGTAAATTTCTCTAAGCATACACAGGATGTATGGAAACTAAACGCTAGTGAACTAACAGTGAGTATACTGAAAGGGGACAGTACCATACATGTCATATCAGCTATCAAAAGTCTGTATAAGGAAACAGCAGTAACATAAATACAGAAGGAAAATACACAAGGCCGATGCCCATAAATAAAGGAGTGACAGAAGATCCTGCGCCATTCGATACTTACATATATGGTGTAGTTCACAGATGGAATTCAATAATAAACACTGCGCTATGAGAGAACAATTTGGTAAACATAAAATCAGTCCTGTACGCTAATCACCTTAAACCATTATTTTCAGGGGAAAATATTTACAAAAATGGAGTTTATAAAGTAAATACGATATGTAAGAAATAAGATACGAAAATATATTCCAGTTAATCTAAGTCAATGACATCTTGCGGAAAATGTTCAGTGAGAATTGCGATTGTAGTCGATGAAAAAACAGTAGCACAAGTAATTTATCTTGACTAACCTGTATGTAAAATATCGTATTAATAAGAAGTAGGTTTTGAGATTAATTTGAAAAGATTTGGAAGCATCTGTGAAAGAATTAATATAACTTTAAAATATAGAACACAAAAGAAAACACGACAGGAATTTTATTAAACGGCTGCATTGCCAACCTTTCTACATGGAAGTCAATCATGTGTGGTGAGTAAAAAACGGAAATTCAAGAACAAGTAGTATGAGATACCTTAGAGCAGTGAAAAATTTTAAAGGGATGGATAAAATACGAAATGAAGATATTTGAATGGAGTTGAAACTCTAAAGTATGAAAGAAAAACTGAATGAAACGAAACGGAAAGGAACGAACAGCTACAAGGAGTGGGTTCAAAGAGCCTACCACATCAGGTAAAGAGCTTTAAACGTCTTGAAAAAAGAGAAATTGTTAGGCAAAGAAACTGACCTAATACGAAAGTGCCGAAGAAGAAAAAGAAACGTAAAGGTAACACAATTATGACCTAAGAAAACGTGTAAGGTTTAAATGACAATGTTTGCAGTACACCATTCTAGTATATGGAGACCAGGATTGTGTGTGAGTGTGTGTGTGTGTGTGTGTGTGTGTGCAGGTTAGTTGTAGTTGCATCATGTGGCGCTTAGCGGTGAGAGTTGTGAAACGCTCTTGAATGCCTCTTAATCATACAACAGAAGCTTTCACAAGTGGTATTTACGTTTTAGGTGATATGTGTAATAGGCATTAGGTGGGTCAAGTGTACGGTCTGATTCCACCCATGTGATTTGTGCCATGACGACCTGCGTGACGTCATGAGTCTATATTGCGAAGGATGTAAGCGCCCTGTTACTACATGCTACATATGGTTGCCTTAGTAACTATTACGATCTATGGCATTTGAAAACTCTGCTGTATGTTGCAATAAGTTGCGATGCATCAGCATGTGATTAGGTTGGAACCTTGGAGAACAGAGTACGGTGTTGATACAGAACCTAGTAACGATTTTTTTTCTCATCTCATATTAGGCTGTTTCTTTCCATATCTGGCACGATTTCCGAGGGTAAGCTTAGGCAGGAACTTACGACCACAATTTATATGTGTAACGTGTAGCTATTATAATTATGATGTCGCTTCTTACAATTATGCGGTTGTATGTATAAGCTCCACGATTGTTGAGTGCGAGATTAGCCAGCAATTTCATAGGTCGAATGGTCGTTTGTAAAACAATTAGTGGTGATACTTATAATTTTGATACTTATAAAATTTGGCTGTTTTCTTTCCAATGTGACATCTTGGAGACGCTGTGTATATGAAATCTATTATTCTTGTAACGTTCGTGTTGTCAATACCGGTGCCTCACTCATGTGTTGGCTGTATGATTTCGTCAAGTGGTTTGTAGTAATGGTTCAGTTGAATAACATCGATTCTTTGGTATTTATTATTTTTTAGGTTTTTTACCTGTTAATTGGCATTTGTAGATTAATTCCATTTTCAAATATTATCTTTTGGTTTATTCAGGTACAATTTGCGAGTGTTATTTTTCGATTAAATCGATTTTCGGGGGTGGTGCCCGGCATCACCGTCTTCGTGATTCCACTTTTTTTTTAATATTTTGCTTCCGTTTATCCTGGAGAAACTTTCGTGTGTTATTTTTCGAGTATGTCGTTTTATGTGCTGTGTTTGGCATGCCTGACTCCGTTTGAAAAATATTGGTCCACCGAACCCAATCGTATGTTTTTTTTTAAAAAAAAATACTTTATTTTTCATTATTCAGAAAGAATTTGAGTGTGATATTTTTCGATTATGTCGTTGTTGTGTGGAAGTGTCTGGTAACGTTGTCTTCGTTTGATCTCTATGTTGTTCTTGTTGTGGTCTTCAGTCCAGAGACTGGTTTGATGCAGCTCACCATGCATGATCTATAAAGGGAAGCGAAAAATTGGATTCGAACCGTGTGACATTTTACCTGCTCTGGAGAAATAAATCTTGTTGTTTTTGTAGGGGCTGTCTGGTAACGCTGTCTTCTTTGATCTATAGAGGTGAATCGAATTATTCGATTTCCATTTTGTCTTTCCTGTGTTTATTTCTTTCGGTTCACTCTGGAGGAATTCGTGGATGCAACTTTTCGATTTTCTTGGTTGCTTTGGAATGAACTTAGCTCTGTTAACCCTTATTTACTTTGTTCTCGCCAAAAAAACTTCATCCCCGGTGTTGTCCGGTCAATTTGAATTTATTAACTGATCGAAATATTTCACATCATGTTTGTGTTCTATCCTGTGGTTGCCATCTTGAAATAAGTAATCAGCGAGCTATTAAATGTTATCGGTGGTTGTCTTAGTAATTCGTGTAAACTATGCTCTTTTCTCGATAGACGACACCATAGGTTAAAACTGACGAATGGGATCGGATCTTGCTCTGTTCCGTATTAGGCCGTTGTCCAGTACATACGTCTCTGTCTACCTTTCCGTCTTCCAGTACTGGAGATAACGTCATAGTCTTTAACCACTCGGGGAGCAGTTTCAAGATTGTAACTGCATTTGAGTTGTTACAGCCTCTGATAATGCCTCCATAATTTCCAGAAGGAAAAGTAGGCATGGAAGTACTATGGCCTAGAGTTCACAAAACCAAAATCTCCGAAAAGAAAAATTACTTTCTCAGCGCACGAGATAAATATTTTACTCTGATGCGTTATTGCTTTCTAGCTTCCGTTAGATATCGCGCTGCCCGAGTTGAGATTGTTCTTGGGTATTTTGTAGCGACTTCTGACCGGACAGGAAGCATCTGCGGGCCACGGAAAGCCGTACCTACTGCTCTCTAAAAATGAGACGCCGGGGGAGGGTGCGCCAGTCTGTGATTCTGACCTATGGCCTTTCAAGCCCGCGTGACCTACGCACGTGACACAAAGGCACGTGTGTGTGCGTGCGTGTGTGTGTTTGTGTGTGTGTGTGTGTGTGTGTGTGTGTGTGTGTGTGTGTGTGTGTGTGTGCCTACTTCGATCGGGCTCGTGGGGTCTCCTTCCTTCGACAACCTCTACTTTTAGAAATAAACAAGTGAAGCTTAAAAGATCTTTGATGATTCAGTCACCCTTTATTTCGATTAAGTATTTTTGTATATCAATAACGAGAAAACTCTTTCGTTTATCTTTCGAGGTCTCGCTGGTCGATTCAATATTCTTCTGCAGCATGGGATGTATTTAGCTTTCACTGCCAATATTGTGAGTGAGTTTGTGAGCCAATGAACCCTAGGTGTTGTATTTGAAGGAAGGAAAAGAGGAAGTTGTAATTTCGCTACTGTACTGAGATAGTGAGCCTGTTGTGAAATGTGCGCAGTCCTAAATGGGCTGGCCATGTAGTCCAGTGCGTGTTGCTATAAGTCTACATTTGCATCTACGTGATTACCTGCTATTCACAATAAAGTGTCAGGCAGAGAGTTCAATGAACCAGCTTCAAACTGTCTCTGTACCGTTCCACTCTCGAACGGCACGCGGGAAAAACGAGCACTTAAATTTTTCTGTGCGAGGCCTGATTTCTTTTATTTTATAGTGATGATAATTTCTCCCTATGTAGGTGGGTGCCTACAGAATGTTTTCGCAATCGGAGGAGAAAATTGGTGATTGAAATTTCATGAGAAGATCCCGTCGCAAAGAAAGGCGCCTTTGTTTTAATGATTGTCACTCCAATTCACGTATCATGTCTGTGACACTAACTCCCTTACTTCAAGATGATACAAAACGAGCTGTCCGTCTTTGTGATTTTTTGATGTCATCCGTCAGTGCCACCTGATGCGAATCCAACACCGCACAGCAGCACTCCAGACTATGGAGGATAAATGTTGTGTAGGCAGTCTCTTTAGTAGACCTGTTGCACCTTCTGAGTGTTCTGCCAACGAATCGCAGTCTTTGGTTTGCTCTACCCACAATATTATCTATGTGATCGTTCCAATTTAGGTTATTTGCAATTGCAGTCCCTAAGTAATTAGCAGAATTTACGGCCTTCAGATTTGTGTGACTTATTGCGTAATCGAAATTAGCTGATTTATTTTAGTACTCATGTGAATAACTTCACACTTTTCTTTAAACAGGGGCCATTGCCACTTTGGGCACCATACAGATTTCTAATCTAAATCATTTTGCAAATCGTTTTGTTCATCTGATGACTTTACAAGACGGTAAATGACAGCATCATCTGCTAACAATCTAAGACAGCTACTCAGATTGTCTCCTGTGTCGTAAATATAGATCAGGAACAATAGAGGGCCTATAACACTTCCTTGGGGAACGCCGGATATTACTTCTGCTTTACTCGATGACTTTTCGTCTATGAGTACAAACTGTGACCTTTTCGACAGGAAATCACGAATCCAGTCGCACAACTGAGGCGATAGTCCATAGGCACGCAGTTTGGTTAGAAGACTCTTGTGAGGAACGGTGTCGAAAGCCTTCTGAAAATCTAAAAACGTGGAATCAATTTGACATCCCCTGTCGATAGCACTTATTACTTCATGGTTATAATGAGCTATTTGTGTTTCACGAGAACGATACTTCCTGAATCCGCGCTGACTATGTGTCAAATAATCGTTTCCTTCGTGATAATTCATAATGTTCGAATACAGTATATATTCCAAAACCCCACTGCATATCGACGTTAGTGATACAGGTGCCGGCCGGTGTGGGCGAGCGGTTCTAGGCGCTTCAGTCTGGAACCGCGCGACCGCTAAGGTCGCAGGTTCGAATCCTGCCTCGGGCATGGATGTGTGTGATGTCCTTAGGTTAGTTAGGTTTAAGTAGTTCTACGTTCTAGGGGACTGATGACCTCAGATGTTAAGTCTCATAGTGCTCAAGGCCTGTAATTCAGCGAATTACTCCTACTTCCCTTTTTGGGTATTGGTGTGACTTGAGCTATTTTCCAATCTTTAGGTACGGATCATTCTGTGAGCGGGTGTTTGTATATAATTGCTAAATATGGAGCTATTTTATCAGCATACTCTGAGAGGAAGCTGACTGGTGTACGATCTGGACTGGGGGCCTTGCCTTTGAGTGATTTAAGCTGCTTTGTTACACCGAGGATATCTACTTCTATGTTTCTCAGTCGGCGCTGAGCAGTTATGCGCGTGAAAGATTTCTAATTGTGGATGAATGAGAACAGGCAGTGCTGAGGTGGGAAAGAGTTGTTCTAAGGTGGTTTGTCTCAGACGAGCTGTGGTCTCATAATGCTGTTGCCACTCAGTTCAAGAACAGTGTATGATCTCGGTAATTATATTGAGAGTTGCAGTAGTATTAGTTTTGAGAGAGAAAGCTACCTTTTTTTTTTGTTTGATTTTGAAAAGCACATATAGCTCTTCTCCAAGCTTTCCCTCTTGCGGGTCTGGTGATTAGAATAGGCCTGAGGTACTCCTGCCTGTCGTAATTGGCGACTAAATGGACTGACACCTTTCGGCGTTTACGTGATGGTCCCCCGTATGGCCTGATCTCCATTTTTCAAAATTTTCCCGAAGAACGTGTCCATCGTGCCTTGATTTTTAGCCCAGTTTCTCGTCGTCGCACTGCAGTCCAGCTCATTCTCAACCTCTTGGGCGAGGACGCCTTCCAAGGTGCGTTTTCCACCATGCACTATGCAGTGTCACTTTTGGCGCCGACTATGACCATGGACTTCTTTGCACCTCATATACAGCACGGTAGCCAGTCTGCTGTGGTGGAGCCTCAAAGTACCCGTTGGTTGTAGCCCCTGAAAACACAGGGATATCTCTGCTGATGCATGAGCTGCTAACTCCCCGTGTATGCCAAGGAGTAGACGCCCGTCATCCTGGGACATCAGGACCCCCAGCAATGGTAATCCTGGCATGTGGCCTTTGCTGCAGCTGGGTGGTGCTTGTGGCTAGGGCCCGTGGTCGGAGTGGGTGGCATCTGGGCAAATGATGCATGATGAAGCGTACCACGTCATCACTTACTGGTGATCAAATACCAGCAGTCTCTAAGCGTTCAAAGTCTCAGTACAATGCAAGAAAGTACGACCCTAAATCACTCCACTCGCCGGCCACACCATGGGAGGAATGCCGGGCTGAGGATGGCAGCGAACCTTGTTCTCCCCGGGTTCCTCGTATGTGCATGAACTGATGGGGACTCCTTTGTTTCGACGAAGCAACAGCTCTTTGTGGAGCATTTAGAGGACAAGTTTGGGTAGCAGGAGGGCTTGTCGAAAATCGATCTCCGTCAGTCTTGATAAAAACAGCATCCTCTGCCCATTCTAGGACTTTACTCGCTTTTAACAAGTTGGGGGATGTTTCTGTTACCATCAAGCTACATAAGAGCTTAAATATGGTTCAGGGTATTGTCTTCCACAGGGACTTTCTTTTGCTGTCTAACGACGAGCTGCGCGCCAATTTACAGCGGCGAGGTGTTCATTTTGTGTGTCGAGTCCATGCAGTTCACACTAATGTGGTACGACATTTAGTGTGACTCTCGACATGCCGCAGAAGCAGTCGGCATCGGCAGATTAAGTGGCTTACCTAGTTCTATGTAAATTGAAGGTGGAGAGGGGACAAAGGAAAGGAATAAGTGACGTCAGTTGCGTCATCGGGACACGACACTGAATTAACGGGGACGAGTGAAAATGTGTGCTGGACAGGGATTTTTTCCTTTTTTTGCATTTTGTTTGTTATTGTTCTTTGCGTTTGGTCGTAGCGGACGTTGCATGACATCCTCTGAAGTTCTTTGTCGATCATGGATTCGAATCCTGGATGTCCAGCTTATTAGTCAGTTCCGTCAACCACTGCGCCATTCAGTGCACAGTGTTCACCGCAACCGCGCGGACTGTCTCGCTACGCCTCAAGACCGATCCACATTCCCGCCGAGCGCCACCTGTCCGCAGTTCCTGTCCATAGTTCCTCCATGTTCGCTACTCTGCGATTCCATCCTGAAGTCAGACGTACTTGTGTATCCGAACTTAAAATTTTTTTGTATAATCGTATGGCTAGTCGCTGAGAATGATAGGATGATGATGACAGCACAATACCCAGTCCCTGGACGGAGAAAATTCCCCAGCCCAGCCGGGTATAGAACCCGGGCCCACAGGAGTGACAATCCGTTATACTGACCATTCAGCTACCGGGGGCGGACATTTATCCGCACTGAAGAAAATGGATAAATTTGCCATCAGTTATTTCGGATATGTCTGAAAGAACAGACACCACGCACTCATAATCTGTCGTTATGTCGTAAACCATTAGATAAGTTTTGAAAAGTTTGCAGTGAAAAATGTAGGTGCTGGCCAGGATACGTCTGGTGGGTTGTAGATCGCTGACTGCTGCACACAAAATACAGCTAATATATCTAAATTAATTATCCATTCTCAAGAAAATGTATGATATATATTCGATGTAGTCGCAACCAGATAAGCAGCTACGCGCCGCATGCCACGCAATTGCTGTCACCTGTTGGGCTGAGCGCGGATCTGCCTGGTGTCAATCTGTTTCCTATACTCCCTGTAGAAGCCAAAGCTGGAAATGAAAACCTTATTGCGGCCGCGGTGGTCAAGTGGTTCTAGGCGCTTCAGTCTGGAATCGGATTACGGATGTTCGTACGGATTATGCACATATACAGACGCATTCACAAAAAATTAATGTTACAATTAAATTTCTGCACCGTATGTCTCTACCTACTGATCAAAAACAAACTAACTTTTTTGAAAACATTAACGTCCTATAATAAAAAAAAATGCTAATCCCCTGTCAATTTTAAATATTTTTGCCTCAAACATTTTCTATAACTGCAATCCGTGACAATCAACCACTCCAAGGATGGATTTGAAAAGATAGATTTTTTCGAAAATAAAAAGTATGAAAAAATTTGCTTGACAAATTGGACTAAACCACTGAATGCAGCACGCCAAGACAAGTCATGAAACAAATTTTCAGCCCCATGGGAATTTTATACGACCAGGTTGAACTTTCGGCGATATCTCTCCTTAAATAATGATAATCCGAACTAACGTCCTCTTCAGAAGAGCTCATGATTGCAACTGAAACACAAACGTGATTCGTGCTGTCATGTGGCTTGTCGTATGTCAAGCCGCATCGCGCATCGTCTCGCGTGCCATATCACGTCAGTGGGATAACGAGGGTCATCCGATAAGCGTCGTTTCGAGCGACCGTTACTGCAATGTGTTGTCTCTGTGTGAACCACGTCTACCATACAGGATTGACAAAATTCAAAATCCTCTCGCTAATGCTGATTATCCTGCTGACGTGTCAAAATGTGATGAATGAATCAAAAGCAACAAAAGCGCGCTGTTTTACTCATGTCACGGGATATGGTAGGGAAACTGTTGAACTTCTTGGCTCACACTACCACTAAAGATAGATAACGTGCTATGACCAACACTTCAGTTGTTCCCTGTGCTAATATCAGATTTTCCACTACAAATCTTTATAGACGTTTTCTGGGGATACTGTGGCCTGGGTTCATGACTGAAAACAGTTCCAACAACATAAATAATAATTCGATCATTTTACCAACCTCCCAGTTCAGATGATAAATTGCTGAATTGTTCAAAGAAAACTTGAATTTGATTTTAAGCATGTTCCTGACTCATACAAGTATAGCTGTCATGTGGCTTGTCGTATGTCAAGCCGCATCGCGCATCGTCTCGCGTGCCATATCACGTCAGTGGGATAACGAGGGTCATCCGATAAGCGTCGTTTCGAGCGACCGTTACTGCAATGTGTTGTCTCTGTGTGAACCACGTCTACCATACAGGATTGACAAAATTCAAAATCCTCTCGCTAATGCTGATTATCCTGCTGACGTGTCAAAATGTGATGAATGAATCAAAAGCAACAAAAGCGCGCTGTTTTACTCATGTCACGGGATATGGTAGGGAAACTGTTGAACTTCTTGGCTCACACTACCACTAAAGATAGATAACGTGCTATGACCAACACTTCAGTTGTTCCCTGTGCTAATATCAGATTTTCCACTACAAATCTTTATAGACGTTTTCTGGGGATACTGTGGCCTGGGTTCATGACTGAAAACAGTTCCAACAACATAAATAATAATTCGATCATTTTACCAACCTCCCAGTTCAGATGATAAATTGCTGAATTGTTCAAAGAAAACTTGAATTTGATTTTAAGCATGTTCCTGACTCATACAAGTATAGCTGGTGGTGACTTTAATTTACCCTCGATGTTTTGGCGAAAATACTTGTTCAGTTCCGGAGGTACGCATAAAACATCATCCGTAATTGTGCTCAACGCATTCTCTGAAAATTATTTCGAGCACTTAATTCATGACCCCACGAGAATAGTAAATGGTACTGAAAACACACTTGACCGCTTAATAGCAAATAACCCTGAGCTAATAGCGACCATCAAAACGGATACAGGGATTAGTAAACACAGGGTTGTCGTACCGAGATTGAATATTATAACCCCACAATAAATAAACGAAATATATACCTATTCAAAAAAGCAGATAAAAATTCACTTGGCGCCTCCCTTTGAGAAACAATCTCCACACCTTCCAAATTAACAATGTAAGTGTAGACCAGAAGAAGCTTGAATTAAAAAAAAATGTATCGACAGAAATTGAGAGATTCATACCAAATTAACAAACGACGGAGCTAATCCTCCTTGGTACACGAAACGGGTCAGAACACTGTTGCAGAAGCAACGAAAACGACATGCCAAATTTAAGAGGACGCAAAGTCTCCAAGATTGGCGTTCTTTTACAGAAGATAGAAATTTAGAGCGAACTTCAATGCGCACAACATTGTAGTAGTTACCATAACGAAATTTTTTTCTCGAAACCTTGCAGAGTCTGGTCGTATATGAAGTACTACCGAAAACAGTGCTGTCACAGCAGAGTTTCTAAACACAGCATTCCGAAATTCATTCACCAAAGGAGGCGAATGTATATAGAGCAGAATTCGAATCAAGAAAAGCTTGTAACAGGAGTTATTTAGTCCTTGGAATAGTGAAGCAAATTAAATCACTTAACAAAAGCAAGTCTTCCAGTCCAGATTAGGTTGCTTTCAGAGTATTCAGGTGCAATAGCTCCGTACTTAACGATCATATACAACAGCTCGCTAGACGAAAGATCCATACCAAAGAGTGGAAAGTTGCGCGGTCACGCAAGTATTCAAGAAATGTAGTAGGAGTAACCCACTAAATTACAGGCAGCAAGTTCTTGGAACGTATATTGAGTTCGAATATTATGATTTACCGCGCTGAAAACAGTCTATTGCTACAGTCAAAAGGGATTTAGAACACATCGTTCTTGTGAAACACAAGTAGTTCTTTACTCGCACGAAGTGTTGAGTGCTAATGGCAAAGGGATTTCAAGTTGCTTCCGTATTTCAGGATTGCCGGATGCCTTTTGACACTCTACCACACAAGTGGCTTGTAGTGAAATTGCATGCTTACGGAATATCTTCTCAGATATGAGACTGGATTCGTGATTTCCTGTCAGAGAGGTCACAAATGGCTCTGAGCACTATGGGACTTAACTTCTAAGGTCATCAGTCCCCTAGAACTTAGAACTACTTAAACCTAACTAACCTAATGACATCACACACATCCATGCCCGAGGCAGGACTCGAACCTGCGACCGTAGCGGTCGCGCGGTTCCAGACTGTAGCGCCTAGAATCGCTCGGCCACCCCGGCCGGCAGAGAGGTCACAGTTAATAGTAATTAACGGAAAGTCATTGAGTAAAACAGAAGTAATTTCTGGAGTTTTACAAGGTAGTGTCATAGCCCTTTGCTGTTGCTTTTCCATATAAACGATTTAGTAGACAATCTGAGGAGCCATCTTGTTTGGAAATGGCGCTGTCGTCTATGGACTAGTAAAGTCATCAGAAGATAATAAAAAGAAATTACAAGAAGGTTTTGGAAAGATATGTTGTATGGTGCGAAAATTGGTAGTTGACCCTAAATAACGAAAAGTGTGTGGTCATCTTCATGAGTGCTAAAAGGAATCCGTTAACCTTCGGTTACACGATAAGTCAGTCAGATACGAAGGCCATAAATTCGAATAAATACCTAGGAATTCCATTTACGAACAAATTTAACTGGAAAGAACACACAGCAAATGTTGTGGGGAATTCTAAACAAAGACTGCGTTTTATTGGCAGGATACTTAGAAAATGTAAGAGGTCTACTAAAGAGACTACCTACGCTACGCTTTTCCGTCCTCTTTTAGAATCCTGCTGCCCGAAGTGGGGTACTCACCAGATAGGTCCGACGTCGCAAATCTAAAAAACTGAAAGAAGAGCTGCACGTTTTGTATTATCGCGAAATATGGGAGAGAGTGTCACTCAAATGATACAGGATTTGGGCTGGACGTAATTAAATCAAAGGCTTTTTCGTTGCGGCGGGATTTACTAACGAGATTCCAATCACCAACTTTCTCCTCCGAATGCGAAAATATTTTTCTTGCACCGACCTACATAGGGAGAAACTATCACCACGTTAAAATAAGGGAAATAAGAGCTCGAACAGAAACATATAGGTGTTGGTTTTGTTCCGCGCGCCATACGAGACTGGACTAAAAGAGAAATGTGAAGGTGTTTCGAGCACCCTTTGCCAGGTACATCAATGTGATCTGCAGAGTATCCATCTACATGTAGATGTTGAGTCAATTAATCAAGTTCCCTCGAAGTTCACTATTCTTAAAAATATGTTTTTGCCTGGCTGCTTGGAAGAGGAGCCACAGAAAAACGACCATCTAATGAGGATGCTTTTCACTGCCCTGAGATGGAAATAAAGGGCATGTGAAATCAAGAAGAATATAGTGCTGTCATACCTTTTAAGTCGCTTGAGAGATTTAGTGGCATAAAATAGTGTCCTCGATCAGTAGCTGAATAACTATTGAAATTCTTTTTCTAAATTGTAGGCCCACTTTAATGCAGAATTTGAACTTTTCAAACATAGCTTGCAGCCGATTTTCTGTGTTGTTTGTCATGCAAAATACACACGTGTTGTGTAAGATGTAGTGAAAACTCTGTTATAATTCATATCAGACTTAAGTGACAGACGGTCACCCTGTTCAATGCAGTAGCCTTTCAACTCGATTACCCTTCACGAACGAATGTGGAAGACGTGGTAGACAGTCTCAGCGTTCGTCTTTGTCGGTTTTTGTATGTCCATCCTTTTGATCGAAGCTTTGAGGAACTTCGGCCGTTCACTCATGTAATAAAATGGAGCACCTACAGCCGTCCTTTCAATGTTATTTATTGTATAGGTAACAGTTTTGGAGCTTCAGTAAACCATCTTCAGGCCTTAATTGATGCTTTGGGGGGGTTGACTCGAATCGTACACAAGATTCCACCAGTGGAAAACATCCATGAATTGGTTTCCGTAGACTATGACCACATTGGTTGAAGGGATAACATCGTTCTACAGTCTGTGGAAACAAGTTCATAGATGTTGGCCATTGATGGAATCGTGTATGCTATTGGAGTTAACCCTCTTAGCATCATTTAAGGCCTGGAGATGGTATACTGAAGCACCGAAATTGGTAACCATATAATAAATAACATCGAAAGGACGGCTGCAGGTGTTACATTACAACATTGTCCGAGTCCCGTAAGGACCACCGTAT
This sequence comes from Schistocerca cancellata, assembly GCF_023864275.1. Lineage (NCBI taxonomy): Eukaryota > Metazoa > Arthropoda > Insecta > Orthoptera > Acrididae > Schistocerca > Schistocerca cancellata. The sequence goes on from NC_064631.1 coordinate 413,183,329, forward strand.
GCCACGGATGGCGTCATCTCCTGTCCTATAGCGCGTGCCACAAAGAGGTTGCTTCATTTTAGAGAACAGCCCGTAACCGCATGGAGTCACATCGGGTGAACATGGTGGATGTTCCGCGCAGGAACTCCTGAACTGGGTTCGCCCTGTGACATCGCACATTGTCATGAACGATGATGGAGCTCAGTGGCAGAAGAGTCGTCGCTATATTCTCAGTGCTTGATGAAGGTTATGTCGGAAGAAATTGCAGCAGTAGGCTGCACTGACCGTCTGTCCCTGTGGTGAAACGTGATGCACGATTACCCCACGGACATTGTAAGCCACAACCACCATCACTTTGATGCCATCTGGTTCACGACACATGTTTTGTGGACGACGAGAACCAGGGTGTTTCCATTAATTGGAGTGGCCGCTCTATTACTGGTTCATGCGACCGACCCGGTTTCATCCGTAGCGCCGATTCTTTCAAGCCTCCCGGTGGTAGTGACTGAGAAGTTCCTATGCAAGTGCATGAAGATGCCCCTGTTGCATATCGGTCACTGCATATGGTACCCAACGCACTGCAATTTTCCGAACCCAAGAATATCGAGCAAACTGTGGAACTCTGTTACGTAGTACACGCCTACCTCTGTGGCTAACTCATGAAGCAATCCATCGGTGATCCACATCCAGCAGTGAGACAGAGCTCGATTGTCATTTTGTCCGTGGGTGGTCGTCTTGAACGGTACCGATCTTGATCGCCATGCCTGCCATTCCAAAACACTTTCACCCTTCTCGGCACCGTTGGGTATGGCAAAGCTGCACCACCAAACTCTTGTGCGTTCCGACCACGTGCTACTTCAGTCTTTACCTACGCACGTTGTTTCCTAAACACACTGTGGGGGTCATGAACTGGCCGCACTTTCACAGAGTACACACTGCAACTGACTCATGCCCAGCCGTCGCCGCTCACTGAACAACTAAGATTCTGCTTGCATTAGCCGCACATCGCTTATGTCATGGCAGCGTTGCCTTGACTCTTTTAAACGAGTAAGTCATCAGATCACATTCTGTCTCTAGTACCATTCCTGTAATCGGTGCTTTGGTGTTGTTGTTATTGTGGTCTTCAGTCCTGAAACTGGTTTGATGCACCTCTCCATGCGAATCTATCCTGTGCTAGCTTCATCTCCCAGTACCTACATCCTTCTGAATCTGCTTAGTGTATTCATCTCTTGGTCTCGCCCTACGATTTTTACACTCCACGCTGCCCTCCAGTACCAAATTGGTGATCCCTTGATGCCTCAGAACATGTCCTACAAACCGATCCCTTCTTCTTGTCAAGTTGTGCCACAAACCCCTCCACAATTCTATTCAGTACCTCCTCGTTAGTTATGTGATCTACCCATCTAATCTTCAGCGTTCTTCTGTAGCACCATATTTCGAAAGCTTCTATTCTCTTCTTGTCTAACTATTTATCGTCCATGTTTCACTTCCATACATGGCTACACTCCATAAAAATACTTTCAGAAACGACTTCCTGACACTTAAATCAATACTCGATGTTAACAAATTTCTCTTCTTCAGAAACGCGTTCATTGCCATTGCCAGTCTACATTTTATATCCTCTCTACTTCGACCATCATCAGTTATTTTGCTCTCCAAATAGCAAAACTCCTTTACTACTTTAAGTGTCTCATTTCCTAATCTAATTCCCTCAGCATCACCCGACTTACTTCGACCACATTCCATTATCTTTGTTTTGCTTTTGTTGATGTTCATCTTATATCCTCCTTTAAAGACACTGTCCATTCCGTTCAACTGCTCTTCCAAGTCCTTTGTTGTCTCTGACAGAATTACAATGTCATCGGCAAAACTCAAAATTTTAATTTCTTCTCCATGGATTTTAATAACTACCCCGAACTTTTCTTTTGTTTCCTTTACTACTTGCTCAATATACAGATTGAATAGCAACCATGCTTCCCTTTCATGTCCCTCGACTATTATAAATGCCATCTGGTATCTGTACAAATTGTAAATAGCCATCCGCTCCCTATATGTTACCCCTGCCACCTTCAGAATTTGGTGTAGTAAGTACAAATGATAGAACGTTAAAGCATACGACACGTAAGTCTTTTTTTTTTTTTTTAATGGACTTGTAGTCCGGGGTGATATGTTACAATACAGCATCACCGGTCTATTGCGGTCTAACTGTGTTGGTGAGGCAGTAAATTTCCACAGGGCAGTGACTGCGTCACTGCAATTCACTTTGGAGGTGTGGTGGTGGGACTTGTAGTCCCGTACCACCCTCTCACGGTGATAGTACTACATGAGTCAGGCAGAAAATTTTGCCTAACATGGGCAGATGACGTAAGTCTTGGTTGAGAACGGTAGATGAAGGAATGGTGCAAGAAAAGAACTGCAAGAGAAGATACAGGTATATAACGCAAATCGTCTACCATGTACAGTACATAGTGAAAGGTGCAGCTGGCAAAATAGCTTGGTGACTGAAACAAAGACAGTGCTGCAGCCTATAAGAAACCTACCTAGCGAAGTTTGGCAGTGGTTAGCGCACTGGACTCGCATTCGGGAGTACGACGGTTCAAACCTGCGTGCGGCCATCCAGATTCATGTTTTCCGCGGTTTCCCTTAATCGCTCCAGGCAAAGCCGGGATGGTTCCTTTCAAAGGGCACGGCTGATTTCCTTCCCCATTTTTGACACAGTCCGAGCTGCTTCTCTGTCTCTAATGATCTCGATGTCGGGAAGACGTTAAACCCAATCTTCCATCCTTTTTTCGTATAAAAAGGCATATACTCCAATTTCACTCCTATTGCGATAATGATTCCATCACAGCCAAAAGACGTTTCATCACCTTTTAGACGTCGACTCGTAACAAAGGCGGGCTTGGGCCTCATGCGACACGACAGATCACAATCAGCGCCGGCGTACACAATGCGCAAATTTCCGCCCGCGGTTCGTCGCAATTGTCCCGGTAAGAGATTCCAGCTGGTTATTAAACGGAAACGGCGCGGTCGGCAATTGTTTCGGCGCCTGGCTGCAGCCGAGTGACGAGGGCCGGGAGTGGGCAGTGCCACCTGGCGTCGGCGCGCGAAATTAAAAATGCAATATCCAGGACGTGTCTGGCAGACTCTCATTACCCGCACTCCATTTGCAGCGGCATTCGCTTTGTAAATGTGTGGTTTACAGCAGAGGCAAATTTCCTCCAGCTTCCGTTATTAAATGTGTCAGTAAAAATTCAGTTTTTCAAGTGAACAATTATTTGCCGTTAAAACTGCGTTTCGAGAGTGCGCTGCATCCGCCGAACGCCAGATTAATTCTTAAACGGACAACAAATTAAACTAGCGAGCGATAACTGTTTACCGTCAAATTTTGGTCAGTTCATTCACATTGACAGGAAACAATGTCGAACGTTGCGTTTTAAAGCGGATGTGCTGATGTAAATGTGATTATCTTGTGAATAGAACATTGCGTACGAGAATTACATTGCCGTATTAACATAATGAAAAAGAGTTCTCTGAAATAACAGTGCATTAGTCAACACTCAGGACCTGGAGTTGATGGTACTGCATCTGATTTTTAAAACCAACGAATCTCCTTTATATCACATCATCCACGTGCGCATCAAATTTAGGTAATAAGTTCGTCCAGCTTTACGAGAATCGCCCTAGTCTGAGAGACAGGGTGGTGGGCCGCAATCAGATTGAATCAGCCCAGAGGATTAACATCCCTTTATGTGGCACTACTCGGAACCTGAGCGTTGTTTCTAGGTGTTCATCCAGGCTCGTTTAGGCTTAGGCTAACTCGGGGCTGGTCCCTAATCTCCGCCTCATAAAATACGGTACACATGCATCAGAAATACGATGACACACGTAATAAAGCTTACACGATTCGTAGGAAACTGTAAAAGCATTTTTCCTCTATTTGTTTAACACAGAATTGCGTGTCAAAGCCATACGCTAAATACTAAAAATAAAATAAAGTAACGAATTATGGAAAACAGTGGGTTTGGAACAATTGGGATAAAGGCTAGGAAAGAGAGGTGCGTATCTAGATCTACATGGATACACAGCAAATCACATTTAAGTGCGTAGCAGAGGGTTCATCGAACCATCTTCGCAATTCTCTATTGTTCCAGTCTCGTATAGCGCGCGGAGAGAACGTACACTTGTATCTTTCCGTACGAGCTCTAATTTCCCTTATTTTATCATGCTGACCATTCCGCCCTATGTAGGTCGGTGTCAACAAAATATTTTCGCATTCGGAGGATAAAGTTGGTGATTGGAATTACGTGAGAAGATTCCGCCGCAACGAAAAACACGTTTCTGTTAATTATGTCCACCGCAAACCCTGTATCATTTCTGTGACACTCTCTCCCATATTCCTCGATAATACAAAACGTGCTGCCCTTCACTGAATTTTTTTGATGTACTCCGTCAGTCTTATCTGGTAAGGATCCCACAGCGCGCAGCAGTATTCTAAATAGGGGACAGAAAAGCTTAGTGTAAACAGCCTCCTAAGTAGATGTGTTACATTTTCTAAGTGTCCTGCCAGTAAAACGCAGTCTTTGGTTAGTCGTCCCCACAACAGTTTCTACGTGTACCTTCCAATCTAAGTTGATCATAATTGTAATTCTTAGGTAAAGTTGAATTCACGGCCTTAAGATTTGGCTGTTTTATTGTGTAACCGAAGTTCTACAGATGTATTTTAGCACTCCTGTGAATGACTTCACACTTCTCATAATTTAGAATCATTTTTCAATTTTCGCACCATACAGGTATCTTTTCTAAACCGTTTCGCAATTTATTTTGATCTTCTGATGTCTTTATTAGCCGATAAACCATAGCGTCCTCTACAAGCAACCTAAGATGGCTGCTCAGATTGCCTCCCAAATCGTTTACATAGATAAGGAACAGCTACGAGCCTTGGGAAAAGCCAGAAATCACTTCTGTTTTACTCGACGACTTTCCGTCAGTTAGTGCTAACTGTGACCTGTCTCACAGGAAATCATAAATCCAGTCACATAACTGAGACGATATTCCATAAGTATGCAATTTCACAATCGAAGGAATCCAACGAGCTTTAAGATTTTGATTGAAACTTAAACTCACAACATTTTTAATAATTGTCTGATAGACTCATCTTTCTAGTATGTCAAAGAAATTTTATCTTTGAGGAAACATCTTTCATTGTTACTGAGTTAAATACTTTTCAAGTTTACAAGCCGGGTGGGGTGGCCTAGCGGTTCTAGGCGCTACAGTCTGGAACTGCGCGACCGCAGTTTCGAATCCTGCCTCGAGCATGGATGTGTCAGATGTCCTTAGGTTAGTTAGACTTAACTAGTTCGAAGTTCTAGGGGACTGATGACCTCAGAAGTTAAGTCCCACAGTGCTCAGAGCCATTTGATTTGATTTTTCAAGTTTACACTGCTGTGAACAAAATATGCAGACTGACCCAAAAATTCTGTGACAGACTGCGAGAAGTTGTGAAAAGTGTCCTGAGAAACAAATCGAAGATACGAATCAGTGCCCAGGAACATCATACAGCTACGCTGCACAGCGTCGAATTTTTCGGCGCCAGCGCCTGCCAATAGGCCACCCATTGGGCAGGAAACGTGACCACCGACGCTGACGGACAGTTGGGGGAACATTTCGAAGTATTGTTTGTTATTCAATAATCTTGACTAGTCGCAAATGATAGCCAGTGGAGAAGACGGAGCTAGGTACCCTGCAGACAAGCTTTGTCTCCTACAAAGATGATCCTCTGTTGGTTCAGTGGATGACGGTTTCGCACTCGAATTTCCTTCTGCCGCGTAATTTTCTACTGGAACCCTCTGAAATCTCTATTTTTCATTGTAGATTTTAAAGGCTTCCAGAAGAAACTGTCTTCCACTAAAGTAACAGAGTATCAATTTCATGGGAGACATGGGCTGCCTATGGAGCAGCTACTTCATCTTTGCCATTGGTGATAGTGGCAACCAGTCGCGATCACTGAAGATCAACAACTTTGTCAGACGTCCTTGCTAAGGTAGGTGAGCGTACAAAGTCACTTTTTATTCCAAAGTGGTGGCCTAGTGGCAGGCACCGCCAGAGATAACTTCAACACTCTTAGTTCAATGGATGAGTTTTCCATACACGCTTTCCTGTCTTCGATTTGTTCCTCAAGATACCATTTACAACAACCCTAAATTTATCGCAAAATTTCTGGAACATCCTGTAGAAGAGATAAAATTAGAATACACGAATCTGTTATCTACTCTCAGTTCCAGTTATTTTTTCTTCCATAACATGCTTTCATTGTACATCAGGTACGTTGGTGTGGATATATGTGTTCAACGTGTTTAAACAGGGTGTCCCACAGGGAGTGATCAGTGCTTAGGGAAATGACAGAAACGATCATTCAAAACAAAGTAATCCAGTGAACATGGATTAAAAAACAAGTACGGTAACAGCTATGAGCACTTCTTAATCTTCGATACTGTGAGACCAATCTACTCTATAGCAAGCTCTTTGCTTTGCATCTTTTGGGGAGAGGTAGTATGGACCAATAAAATAACAAATTGTTAATAAACATGTGCTCTAAAATAAGTACCTATGAGCTATGATCACTTGTTCAGTAGAAGAGATGTTTTTCGCTGTATCTAATATGAATGACTGTTCATAGACCTTAAGGTACCCGTCATCCTTATGGTGCACAATTCATCAAACAATACATGGTACACTACACTGATGACAGTAACGTCATAAAATATTGGCCCGATGATGCGCCGCTGCGATAACCCGTGGAATACCACGAACAGTAAGCGACGCTACGGTGAAACACGAGACCAGCTGACAACTCGCAGAATCTAATTGTTTCCACGTTGCACAGACACAGCCTCATAGACGACTTATGAGCGAACATCCTCTGTGAAACCCAGTACTCTAGCAGCAATATTCACGAAGATGCAGCGCCGTGTAGAGGTGTGTAAATGCAGGTGGCAGAGATCATTCCAGCACCTCTTGTAATGTACATTCATTTATCAACCATAAGATATGTCACTTACAAATTTGGTTTCGTGTACCCTTTTTTTAAGATTTTTGTAGAACTTTTGGTTCAAATGGCTCTGAGCACTATGGGACTTAACTTCTAAGGTCATCAGTCTCCTAGAACTTAAAACTATTTAAACCTAACTAACCTAAGGACATCACACACATCCATGCCCGTGGCAGGATTCGAACCTGCGACCGTAGCGGTCACGCTGTTCCAGAATGTAGCACCCAGAACCGTTCGGCAACTCAGGCCGGCTAAAGTCTTCACATGATATCGACAAATGGGCCTAGCAGGCGCCTTGAGCGCTAGAGATATACCAAGGCAGTTTTATTTTCATCCTCCGACATTTCGTTAGCTCAGTGAAAATCCGGTGAATATTTTCACAGATTTGTTGTTCAGTGTCTCTCGTATACCTGTCCATCGCGCCACGTCGCACCTTTCAGTTCTGAGCTCCCAATTAGCACACAAAGATGCCTACAAAACAGCCAAGTGTCAAGTCCTTTTCAGCGGTTTCGCCTGACTTCGTGCAGGCCACATAACGTAACTGTCATGCGTATCTTCCTTCATGACAATTCTCCACCGCACACTGAGGTGCAACGAAGACTCTCCCACCGCGTTTTCAATACGAAGTACACTCCTGGAAATTGAAATAAGAACACCGTGAATTCATTGTCCCAGGAAGGGGAAACTTTATTGACACATTCCTGGGGTCAGATACATCACATGATCACACTGACAGAACCACAGGCACATAGACACAGGCAACAGAGCATGCACAATGTCGGCACTAGTACAGTGTATATCCACCTTTCGCAGCAATGCAGGCTGCTATTCTCCCATGGAGACGATCGTAGAGATGCTGGATGTAGTCCTGTGGAACGGCTTGCCATGCCATTTCCACCTGGCGCCTCAGTTGGACCAGCGTTCGTGCTGGACGTGCAGACCGCGTGAGACGACGCTTCATCCAGTCCCAAACATGCTCAATGGGGGACAGTTCCGGAGATCTTGCTGGCCAGGGTAGTTGACTTACACCTTCTAGAGCACGTTGGGTGGCACGGGATACATGCGGACGTGCATTGTCCTGTTGGAACAGCAAGTTCCCTTGCCGGTCTAGGAATGGTAGAACGATGGGTTCGATGACGGTTTGGATGTACCGTGCACTATTCAGTGTCCCCTCGACGATCACCAGTGGTGTACGGCCAGTGTAGGAGATCGCTCCCCACACCATGATGCCGGGTGTTGGCCCTGTGTGCCTCGGTCGTATGCAGTCCTGATTGTGGCGCTCACCTGCACGGCGCCAAACACGCATACGACCATCATTGGCACCAAGGCTGAAGCGACTCTCATCGCTGAAGACGACACGTCTCCATTCGTCCCTCCATTCACGCCTGTCGCGACACCACTGGAGGCGGGCTGCACGATGTTGAGGCGTGAGCGGAAGACGGCCTAACGGTGTGCGGGACCGTAGCCCAGCTTCATGGAGACGGTTGCGAATGGTCCTCTCCGATACCCCAGGAGCAACAGTGTCCCTAATTTGCTGGGAAGTGGCGGTGCGGTCCCCTACGGCACTGCGTAGGATCCTACGGTCTTGGCGTGCATCCGTGCGTCGCTGCGGTCCGGTCCCAGGTCGACGGGCACGTGCACCTTCCGCCGACCACTGGCGACAACATCGATGTACTGTGGAGACCTCACGCCCCACGTGTTGAGCAATTCGGCGGTACGTCCACCCGGCCTCCCGCATGCCCACTATACGCCCTCGCTCAAAGTCCGTCAACTGCACATACGGTTCACGTCCACGCTGTCGCGGCATGCTACCAGTGTTAAAGACTGCGATGGAGCTCCGTATGCCACGGCAAACTGGCTGACACTGACGGCGGCGGTGCACAAATGCTGCGCAGCTAGCGCCATTCGACGGCCAACACCGCGGTTCCTGGTGTGTCCGCTGTGCCGTGCGTGTGATCATTGCTTGTACAGCCCTCTCGCAGTGTCCGGAGCAAGTATGGTGGGTCTGACACACCGGTGTCAATGTGTTCTTTTTTCCATTTCCAGGAGTGTATTTGATCGCACATGAAACAGCACAGGCTGGGCCCCCTCCGAGTTTCAACTCTATGCTTACATGAACCACTGGCTATGAGGACAGCATTTTGGCACAGACAACGAGCAACTGATGGGTGTAGGGAATTGGCGGCTGTCACAGACGGCTGCTTTCTATGACGAGGAAATTGGAATGTTGGTACAACGTTACGACAAATGTCTATGTCGGAGCGGCGACTATATAGAGAAGTAGCAGTAATATGTAGCTACATGACGTAAACAAATCTTTTGTGATTTTCACAGTGTTTTCAATTGCGTCACCGATCGGAAGATAGAAAGAATAGCCCTTGTACATATCTCCAAGATGAACTTGTATTGCTTCTGTATGGCGTGGAGGTAAATGTATCTATAGAACAGCTTATGCAATCAAGCCTAATACACATCTCGAACCCTACGATGCCGAATGGGTATCGGTAGTTTCATTTGTAAGCACAAAAGTACATTTACCAAAATGTCACGTTTCAAACATTTCAATTCACATTTTATGTGATTACGACCAAATTGCAGTTTTAATATGAAATTACGTAGCTTTTATTCTTACATAGTTTCGGTAAAATACTATGTGACCAAAAGTATGCGGACACCTGGCTGTAAATGACCTACAGGTTCGTGACGCCCTCCAACGATAATGCTGGAATTCAGTATGGTATTGCCCAACCCTTAGTCTTGATGACAGCTCCCACTCTCGCAGGCGTACGTACAATAAGGTGCTGGAAGCTCTCTTGGGGAATGGCAGTCCATCTTCACGGAGTGCTGCATTGAGGATAGGTATCGATGTCGGTCGGCGAGGCGTGACACGAAGTCGGCCTTCCAAAACAACCCAAAGGTGTCCTATACGATACAGGTCAGGGGTCTGTGCTGGCCAGTCCATTACAGGGATGCTACTGTCCTGTAACCACTCTGTGACAGGCTGTGCATTATGAACAGGTGCTCGATCGTGTTGAAAGACGCAATCGCCATCCCCGAATTACTCATCAACAGGGGGAAGCAAGAAGGTGCTTAAAACAACAATGTAGGCCTGTGCTGTGATAGTGCCACGGGAAACAAGGGCTGCAAGCCCCAGTCATGAAAAACACGACCACACAACAGCACCACCTCAGGATTTTACTGTTTGCACTACACACGCTGGCAGATGACGTTCGCTGGACATTCGCCGTACCGACACCCTGCCATCGGATTGCCACATTATGTACCGTGATTCGTCACACCACACACAGCTTTTCCACTGTTCAGTCGTCGAATATGTATACGCTCGTTACACCAAGCGAAGCGTCGTTTGGCATTACCGGCGGGATATATGGCTTAAGACCAGCCACTCGACCATGAAATCCAAGTTTTCTCACCTCCCGCCTAACTGTCATAGTAATGGTAGTGGATCCTGATGCAGTTTGGAATCCCTGGGTGATGGTCTGGATAGATTGCTGTCTATTACACATTACTATCACTTCAACTGTCTGCGGTGTCTGTCAGTCAACAGACGACGTCGACCTGTGCGCTTTTGTACTGTACGTGTTCCTTCAAATTTCCACTTCATTATCACATCGGAAACAGTGGCCCTAGAGATGAATAGGAGTGTGGAAATCTCGCGTACAGACGTATGACACAAGTGACACCCAATCGCCTGACCACGTCCGTCGTCCGTTGAGTTCCGCGGAGCGCCCCATTCTGCTCTATCACGATGTCTAATGACTACTGAGGTCACTGATATGCAGTACCTGGCAATAAGTGGCAGCACAATGAACCTAATGTGAAAAAAGTATGTTTTTGAGGGTGTCTGGATACTTTTGGTATATGTCAGTCATTCGAAACAATGTGTGTGCCAACGGTGTGAATCGTTTAAACTTCTTTGTTTCAAATGTTGTCTTTGGTCGTTAGCTTGCTCTCACTTGGGATATATCTATACGTCTATATGATGGAGTGTTGGAAAGACTGCCGGCTACGCATTGGCCAAACCTGGCTGACTCACAGTTATTTATTGCGCCGCGAGACCCCACTTCTATGTCGCTGCGGATCAGCGTTGAGAGTGGTCCACATCTTGTTGGACTGTACGCTTTTAACTGCGCTCAGACATAAGTTTGCGCTGCCTGTTACGCTCCTTGCTCATTTAAGGAATGACGCTGCCATGGCAGGCTTAGTTTTGAGTTTTATTCGAGCAAGGGGCTTTTATCGCTCAATCTGAGTGTTTGTCTCTTTTGTGTGTTGCGTATGGCCTTTGGCCTACGGTCTTAGATTGGGGTTTTTAGTGTGTCTCTTAGTGGTTGGCTTTTCCTTTTTCTGTTTGAATGGTCAGCCAACCACTATAAAACTGTCTGTGCTTTTAGTTCCTTTTTCTGGTCTTTGTTTGTGTCTTTCTTGTTCTGTGTTTTTCCTTTTCATCTCTGTTGCTTTTTTTTTTTTTTCTTTTTATTCCTGTGGGTGTTTCATGGTCGTGGAGAAAGGGACCGATGGCCTTTCTAGTCTGGTCCCTTCAACCCACCCACAAACCAACTATCTGTTGGAAAGACAGTTCCAAGGGGTAGTAATTTATAGTTGTGGAATGGACCTTTATTGAGACATATTTTGTGAAACAAGTGTCTAAGAGTTCATGAACAAAAAAGATTCAATAAAGAAACTGTTTTAGTTGGTAATAAGTAAACCTAGAATGAGATTTTCACTCTGCAGCGGAGTGTGCGCTGATGTGAAACTTCTTGGCATTTTAAAACTGTGTGCCGGACCGAGATTCGAACTCGGGACCTTTGCCTTACGTGGCCAAGTGCTCTACCATCTGAACTACCCAAGCACGACTTACGCCCCGTCCTCACAGCTTTACTTCTGCCTCTCCTCGCACGAGAGCTTGTGTGAAGTTTGGAAGGTAGGAGTCGGGGTACAGGCAGAAGTAAAGCTGTGAGGACGGGGCGTGAGTCGTGCTTGGGTGGCTCAGATGGTAAAGCACTGGCCCGCGAAAGGCAAAGGTCCCGAGTTCCAGTCTCGGTCCGGCACACAGCTTTGATCTGCTAGGAACTTTCAGTGAGTAAACCATCAACTACACAAGTCTGAAAATGGTATAATTCTTTGAACAGTTAAATCGAAAGACCTTAGTCATATCGCTGAAAAAAAGGCAAAGAGGCAAACTTCGAGACAATCAGCTACAGAAAAAATTCTTTCTTTATAATGTGAGCGTTCCATTTAATGACACTTCTTTGAGAAAAGCTACGAGAGCTCATTTTGTGGGCAAGTCACTGTACAGATTTTGTTGAAGTGAGGTGCTATAACTTGCAAGATTGGACAATCAGTCACCACAAGGTGAGTTTAAACAAACGCTCTTATGGAGTTCGATCACACAATTCAGGTAATACTAATTTTCGTTGCATTCAGTTGTATAAAACATATCGTAGAGGAAAAGGTACTACATAATTTCATCTTCTAGTGTCAGTTTCTCTCCTAGTGTCAATTTCTTATGGAACTGCTTTAGATTAATGCCTTGTATTAACTCGATAACCTCGTAATATGTAACTGAATGCTCTGCGAAGACTACCAATCGATGCAGTGGAAGGAAAGTTTTATGTGTGTACTTGGCTGTCAGACTCCCCCCGTCATCAAGGCGCTCACCGTGAAGTTTAATTAACACGTGCACAAAGGCAGTCTAGTTAATTCCCAGCCGAGATTATTAAGCTTTTGTGGAGGAAGCGAAACACGACCGAATAGTGAAGCCCGGCTGCCGCTAATGCCGGAAATTAAGGGAAACCTTCCCGCCGGCTCGCGCCGCAGCGGGAGAGCGTGCACCGCAGATCTTGGCAACACCTCCTCCCCCAGACGATGCCTTTGTGTGGTGCACGCGCTCAGCCCTTCTAGTGTGGCTTACTTCACATGAATGGTTAATGTTTACTTTCCCACGACTGCTGTGACGCCCGCTCAAAGTGTAGAGGATTCCTTCCTCGTGCAAAATGAACTTACACTCACTGACATATAATACCTTGGACCGGAGCGAGTGCAAAGAAAATTCAGTTGTTGAGAGGATACAGTGTGTCTTTTCAGTTATTCCAAAACCACATTCAGTGGAAAACGGAGTCGACGTTGTGAGACACTGCTGAGCAGTGAAATGGTGCACCTTCTTGATTCAGAATGCGTACCATTTATACACTTGTTTGCTTAGGGAGCGTGTCGTATCTCTACCGTATCCACTCCCGTTGTCAATTCGACACAAATGATGTAACTAGCCTCCAGTATCATGGATATTGTCGTTTGAATGGAGTTGCCTGAACTGATCCCACGCAATTTCTGTTGGGTTCCGGTTGTTAATCTCGATGATCAAATTGCACTCAGGTTAGCGTCTAGACCTTTCGGCGGGGCAATTTCTGGTCCATTAGATTCGACTAATATTTCAGCCGCACGTTTTTCCCCCAACTCTTGAGTGAGCCGAAACTCTGGATTAAATTACAGAATTCGCATCCATCCTTTTAAACGTGCGGCAAAATTGATTCAGTGAACTTCGCAAACTAGCTCTCTATTCACATGGAGTAGTGAGTGCTATCAACAAGGATCTCAAACTGATTCCATATTTTTAGATTTACTGATGGCTTTTGACACAGATACTCATAAGCGACTTCTAAACCAATAGCGTGCCTAAGGAGTAGGGTCTCAGTTGTGCAACTGGATTCGCAGTTTCCTGCAGGAAAGGTCACAGATCGTAGTAAATGATGGAAAGTCATAAGGTAGAACGGAAGCGGTAACTAGCGTTCCATAAACAAAATGCTATACGCCCTCTGCTCCTCCTGACGAATACAAACGATTGAGGGGACAATCGGAGATTGAGTTGACAATCGGAGCAGTCCTCTTATTGGTTGCAGGTAATGTTGTGATTTAACATCTTTTGAAGTCATCAGGTGATTTAAATTAATTGAAAAATAATTTAGACAGGGTATCTGTATATTTCGAAAAGTGCCCATTGAATCTAAATAATGAAGTCTGTGAAGTCATCTTCATTAGTACTAAAAGGAACCTGCTGAATTTCGGTTACGCGATACCTCTCACAAATCTAAAGCCTGTGAGTTCTATTAAGAACTTAGAGATTATAATTATGAATAACTTCAGTGGGAACGATCACAATTATGTGGGTAAAGCGAACTAAAATCAGCGATTTTATTCCCCGAACACTTTCAAGATGAAACGGGTCTACTAAAGAGATCGCCTATCCACGCTTGTTCGTCCTTCTCCCAGAGCAGCGCCACGTTTTGTGGGATCCACATCAGATGGGATTGACAGAGGACTCAGAGAAAGTTTAAAGAAGGGCAGTTCGTTTTGTGTTACCGCTATGTAGGGGAGATAATGGCACGGATATCATCCGTCAGCGGTGGTGGCGTTCAGTGCTGAACACCTGCGACCACCACAGGTTCGCCACCGCACTGTTCGCGCTGATGTCTACTTCCCATTATCAAGGATTTGATTCTAGGTTACGAACGCTGAGGGGGTCTTGGTGTACTAATGTGATATTGTTTCATCTGTCGGTGTTGTTTTATTGCGAGGAAACCGGTGGTGACAATAAGGAAATCACAAATGATAGCTGCCAGGAAGTTCATTTTACTTCAGTTCATTGCAAAGACATATGGTTTTAATAGATAGGAACCAGTGACAGCACGTCAAGGTTTTGTTTGTTTCACGCAGTGGTGATACTCCATATGCACGAGATCATATATAACAACGTTTCCCAAGTAATTCCTAATATCATGACTGAACTTAGACAGACGGCCGAGTAAGTAATGACAAGTATTACTCGAGATCTGAAGCTGCAAGTGTGGTTATTAAACTGTGTATCCCGATACGAGGCACAAACTTCTGTGTTGAAATACATCAAAACTACGCAGGTAGAAGAATATTACCACATAGGTGACAACACAATTTGTGCAAATGAAATTTACCATATTTATGTACGTCACAAAACCCCAACATCTTTACTTTAGTAAATTACATTTTAAAACTAATCACTGAGCTTTGTATGATCTCTCAGCCTGCAAAATCCGGACAATACAGAGGGTGGGATTATTGATAGTTTGGAGCTCCAACGTTAGGCGCGTCATGGGGCCCCTTAGGGACATGGCTGCCGAGAATGAAAAGAAAACCAATGTGCACTCCGCCTGCATACCGGATGGAGTCATTCCAGATGTGGAACGGGTCCTCCCGGATGCCTTGAAGAGCACAGCGTGCAACCAACTGCAGGTGGTTGCTCATGTCGGTACCAATGATGTGTGTCACTTTGGATCAGAAGAGATTCCCTCTGGTTTCAAGCGGCTAACAGAAGTGATTAAGGCTGCCAGACTTGCTTGCAAGATGAAAGAGCTGACCATTTGTAGCCTAGGCGACAGGAACGATTGCAGAACTCTGGTACAGAGACGAGTGGAGGATCTAAATCAGAGGCTCAGACGGTTCTGCGACCGTGTAGCCTGCAGATTCCTAGACTTGCGCCAAACGGTAATTGGGTTTCGGGTTCCGCTGAAGAGGTCAATCGTCCACAATACGCAGGAAGCGGCTACACGGATAGCAGGGGCTGTGTGGCGTGGAGTGGGCGGTTTTTTTAAGTTGGAGGCTCTCAGGAGGACACAAGAAGGGCTTCAGACATAAAGAGTGCTGGCCGAACATAGGAAGAACGTAGATACAGGAACCATCGGTATAATCGTTTTAAATTGTCATAGCTGTGTTGGGAAAGTACCAGAGCTCCAAGCGCTAATAGTAAGCACTGATGCTCAAATCATAGTAGGCACTGAAAGCTGGCTAAAGCCGGATATAAGCTCAAGCGAAATTTTTGCGAAGAACCTAACGGTGTTCCGAAAGGATAGGCTAAACACGGTTGGCGGTGGCGTGTTTGTTGCTGTCAGACTTGTCGCGAAATTGAAGTAGATACTTCCTGTGAGTTAGTACGGGCAGAGGACATTTTTGGCAACCGGAATATAATAATAATTGGATTCTTTTAACGATCTCCCAATTCAGATGATACAGTTTCTGAAAGGTTCAAAGAAAACTTGAGTTTGATTTCATACACCTACCCGACTCATACGATAGTAGTTGGTGGTGACTTTAATTTACCCTCGATATGTTGGCGAAAATACATGTTTAATTCCGGAGGTACGCATAAAACATCATCCAAAATTGGGCGAAATGCCTTCTCTGAAAATTATTTCGAGCAGTTAGTTTATGAGCCCACGCGAATAGTAAACGGTTGTGAAAACACACTTGACCTCTTACCAACAAATGAGCCTGAGTTAATAACGAGCATCAAAAACGATACAGGGATTAGTGAACGCAGGCCGCGGTGGCCGTTCGGTTCTAGGCACTGCAGTCCGGAACCGCGGGACTGCTACGGTCGCAGGTTCGAATCCTGCCTCGAGCATGGATGTGTGTGATGTCCTTAGGTTAGTTAGGTTTAAGTAGTTCTAAGTTCTAGGAGACTGATGACCTAAGATGTTAAGTCCCATAGTGCTCAGAGCCATTTGAACCATTTTTTGATTAGTGAACACTGGGTTGTCGCAGCGAGACTGAATACTATAACCCCAAAATCCTCCAAAAATAAACGAAAAATATACCTATTCAAAAAAAGTAAATAAAAGTTCACTTCACGCCTTCCTGAGAGACAACCTCCATTCCTTCCAAGATAATAACATAATTGTAGACCAGATAAGGCTTGATTTCAGAGAAATAGTGTAGGCATCAATTGAGAGATTTATACCAAATAAATAAACAAGCAATGTAGCTGATCCTCCTTGGTACAGAAAACGGTTCAGAACACTGTTGCAGAAACAACTAATAAAACATGGCAAACTTAAACAGACGGAAAATCCTCAAGATTGGCGATCTTTTACCGAAGCTCGAAATTTAGTGCTGACTTCAATGCGAGACACTTACAACAGTTTCCACAACGAAACTGTCTCGAAACCTGGCAGAAGATCCCCAGAGATTCTGGTCGTATTTGAAGTATGTTAGTGGAAAGAATCAACCAATGCCATCTCTGCACGATAGCAATGGAGATACTATCGAAGACAATGCTGCCAGAGCGGAGGTACTAAACACAGCCTTCCGAAATGCCTTCACAAAAGAAAACGAAGTAAATATTCCAGAATTCGAATCAAGTACAGCTGCAAACATGAATAACGTGGAAGTAAATATCCTCGGAGTAGTGAAGCAACTTAAATCCTTTAATAAAGAAAGTCTTCTGGTCCAGACCGTATACCAATAAGGTCCCTTTCAGAGTATACTGATGCATTAGCTCCATTCTTACCAATCATATATAACCGTTCGCTCGACGAAAGATCCGTACCCAAAGACTGGAAAATTGCACAGGCCACACCAATATTCGAGAAAGGTAGTAGGAGTAATCCACTAAATCACAGACCCATATCGTTAACGTCGATATGCAGCAGGATTTTGGAACATATATTGTGTTCGAACATTATGAATTACCTCGAAGGAAACGGTCAATAGACACACAGTCAACATGGATTTAAAAAACATCGTTCTTGTGAAACACAACTAGCTCTTTAATCGCAGGAAGTGCTAAGATATTTTGGCCGCTACGGTCGCAGGTTCGAATCCTGCCTCGGGCATGGATGTGTGTGATGTCCTTAGCTTAGTTAAGTTTAAGTAGTTCTAATTTCTAGGGGACTGATGACCTTAGAAGTTAAGTCCCATAGTGCTCAGAGCCATTTGAACCATTTTTTTTGTTAAGATATTTCAGACTGACTCCGTATTTCTGGATTTCCGGAAGCCTTTTGACAATGTGAAACACCAGCGGCATGTAGTGAAACTGCGTGCTTATGGAATATCGTCTCAGTTATGTGAGTGGATTTGTGATTTCCTGTCAGAGAGGTCACAGATCATAGGAATTGACGGAAGGCCATAGAGTAAAACAGAAGTGATTTCTGGGGTTCCCCAAGGTAGTGTGATAGGCCCTTTGCTGTTCCTTACATATATACACGATTTGAGAGACTATCGTAGCAGCCGTCTTAGGTTGTTTGCTGATGACAGTGTCGTTTATCGACTAATAAAGTCATCACAAGATCAAAACAAATTGCAAAACGAATTCCTTTTAGCACTCATGTGGATGACCTCACACTTTTTGTTATTTAGAGTCAACTGCTAGTTTTCGCACTTTTTTTAAAAAGATATCTGAATGGTGCGAAAATTGGCACTTGACTCTAAATAACGAAAAGTGTAAGGTCATCCACAAGAGTGCTAAAAGATATTCGTTAAACGGTTACACCTAAAGGCCGTAAATTCAACTAAATACCTAGGAATTACAATTACGAACAACTTAAATTGGAAGGAACACACAGAAAATGTTGTGGGGAAGGCTAACCAAAGACTGTGTTTTATTGGCAAGACACTTAGAAAATGTTACAGATCTACTAAGGATACTGCCTACAGTAGGTTTATTCGTCCTGTTTTAGAATACTGCTGCGGGGTGTGGGATCCTTACCAGATAGAACTGACGGAGTACATCGAAAAAGTTGAAAGAAGTGCAGCACTTTTGTATTATCGCGAAATATGGGAGACAGTGTCACTGAAATGATACAGAATTTGGGGTGGACATAATTAAGAGAAAAGGTGTTTTTCGTTGCGGCTGAATCTTCTCAAGGAATTCCAACCAACTTTCTCCTCTGAATGCTAAGATATTTTTTTAGGCAATGACCTAGATATGGAGAAACGACCACCACGATAAAATAAGGGAATCGAGAGCTCGTACGGAAAGATATAGGTTTTCGTTCTTTCGGCGCACTACACGATATTGGAATAATAGAAAAATGTGACGGTGGTTCGATGAATCCTCTGGCAGGCATTTAAATGTGATTTGCAAAGTATCCATGTAGATGTAGATCTGTTGAATGTGCTGTATGAAGTAACAAGTACAGTATGTTTCATTCGCTAACTTGGATGGAACCCTCGGCCACCCCGGCCGGCAATATGCTTACAAGTATGATGTAAATTGAAGATGGAATGGGTGAGAAAGCAAGGGGTAGGAACTGATGATATCAGCTGCATCGAGACATTATGTGGAATCAGCAGCGATGAGTGAAAATGCGTGCAAGACTGGGACTCAAACCCTTGATCTTCTGCTTACTAATCAGTTGCATTAACCACTGTATCATCCAATACAGCATAAATCCCAAATTCATGGAGTATCTCGGCATCTTGGCCGAACCACATTCTTATCAAATGTCACCCATCCATGCCCCAGTGGTCACCAATTTCATATGGTCTCTGGAGGTCGAACGTAAATGGGCATCTCCACCGGTGGTTGTGGATTCATAGCCCATCGAGGTATATCAATTATTTGAATGTGTGGTTTCTGTTCTTTCGAACATTCGTATATTTGATGGAACTAGATGGGCTGTGAATCCGCAACCGTCAGTGAAGAATCGTATTTACGTTCGACGTCTAGCGGGAATCTAAAATGAAAGAGTATGGAGGATATGGACTGGGAATGCTGATAGTTGGTGGCGCTATGTGGGATGTGGATTGCGCGAGGAGTGTGGCGAGATACTCCACTCGTATGCGAATACAGAAGAATGGAAAAGAACATTGAGGATGTGTTAGATGACGATCAGTTTGACTTTAGGAAAGATAAACCGCGCGAGGAAGGCTATTCTGACGTTGCAGTTGATAATGGAAACAAGACTAAAGAAATATCAACGCGCCTTCGTAGGAGTTGTCGACCCGGAAAAAGCGTTCGACAAGAAGATTGTGCAAGATGTCCGAAATGTTGAGAAAAATAGGGGTAATCTATAGGGGGAGATGGGTAATATACAAAATGTAGAAGAGCCAAGAGGGAATAATAGGAGTGGACGACCGAGAACGAAGCGCTCGCATTAAACAAGGTGTAGGACAGGTATTTGGTGTTTCGCTCGTACATCGAAGAAGCAATGATGGAAATAAAAGAAAAGGTTTCGGAATGGAATTAAAATTCGAGGTGAAACGATATCAGTGATAAGGTGACACTGTTATCCTGAGTAAATGTGAAGAAGAGTTACATGATATGCTGAATGGAATGAACAGTCTAATGAGCCCAGAATATAGACTGAAAGTAAATGAAAGAAAGACGAAAATAATGAGAAGTAACAGAAATGAGAATAGCGGAAAACTTAATATCGGGACTGAAGTTGAGGAATTCTACTACCTAGACAGCAAAATAACCAATGTCAGACGGAGCAAGGACTAGCACTGGCAATGTACGGTAGTGAAAGATGGATTGTGGGAAAACCGAAACGGAGGAGAATCGAAACATTTGAGATGTGGTGCTAGAGACGAATGATGAAAATTAAGTGGACTGATAAGATAAGGAATGAGGAGAGTCTGCGCAGAATCGGAGAAGAAAGGAATAAGTGGAAAACACTGCCAGGGAATGACTTCCATGGTACTAGAGGGAACAGTAGAGGGCAAAAACTATAGAGGAAGACAGATCTGAATACGTCCAGCAAATAGTTGAGGACGTAGATTGCAAGTGCTACTGTGAGATGAAGAGGTTGGCATAGGAGAGGAATTCGTGGCGGGCAGCATAAAACCAGTCACAACACTGATGACCGAAAATGAAAATAAGTGCTAACGCTGTGTCCAGCAGCTGTAGAATGGAATGCCAACAATGAAAATTTGTGCCAGATCGGCACCCGAACTAGGATTTCCCGCTTATCGCGAGCGGTCCCCTTTGCATTTGGCTATTCGTGCACGACTCACGACCAGACCCAAACTGGCATATGTCATCAACCATGCGTCTACGAACTGTACTCGTACGCCCATTATGTATAGTCCCACACTGGTAAGATAGTTTCACTAGAAAGTTGCTT
Source organism: Schistocerca cancellata (assembly GCF_023864275.1). Taxonomy (NCBI): domain Eukaryota; kingdom Metazoa; phylum Arthropoda; class Insecta; order Orthoptera; family Acrididae; genus Schistocerca; species Schistocerca cancellata. Next base: position 413,204,251 of record NC_064631.1, read on the forward strand.
GCCCGGTAGCGGCGCGTAAACACGACACTGCAGTGCCTGTGTTTTACTGAATTACGATGCAAAGTTTTTGGACTGTGGTATCCTAGATATGTATCTAACGAATTATCAGGAATCGATACAGCGAATATCATCATTATGTTTCCTTTCTCCTCTTTCAACCATCAGTTTACATTATACATACCACAGCTGTGGATTACGTGTTGTGTCTTCTCTTTCGGACATGTCCGAAAGAACGGACACCACGCATTCACGTACTATAAGTATAAATTTCCAACGTAAGTCTTTGTGTGAATTATTTCATTTTAAAAGAAGGCGTAATACACGCAACCCTACCTGATACCTACTGGTAGTATGGGGACCATCAGTCATTTGTAAATATCCGACACTACTCCAAGTGAGACATCTGGACAACTTGATTAGGGTGAATTAGTCTAAGATTCCACCATATTTGGTACTCACATTTTATGAAAGCAATATGTTGGAGGTAACGTGGGCAAACTGTTGGTTCTCCTAAGGTAGGTTTCTAAGCGAACGGGGACAAATTGTGCTTGTACGGTGGGTGCTTCCGTAACCAAGGTAGTCGAAGTGTTTGGTGTTTCATGAGGAAGCGTATCGAGGAGTTGTACCGTGTACAGGGAATACGTACAAAAATCACCAAGTAACAACGCGAACGAAAGCGTGTGTTCAGTGATCAAGACAGAAAGTTACTGAAGAGTACTGTCACGAAAAACAAGTGGACGGAATCTGCAAAAGTCACTGCAGAACTGAATGTCGCACCCGTGCATCACGCCATCACCAAAATAATACGAAGGGAGCTACAGAAGCAAGGATCTGCAGGGCGAGCTGCTGTTTACAATGAACTCATCAGAGATGCAAATCCCCAGAGGAAAAAAGTGGCGTCGAAACTATAAGACTTGGGCTACGTGGCAGTGGATGAGTGTCATATGGTCAGATGAGTATGGTTTTCACACTGTTTCTAAACTCTTATAGTGTTTAAGTCTCTAGAGTGAAACGTGGTCGGTGTTCGGCGATGATGCGGAAAGTCATATCGTGTTATTCCATGGAGCCCATGGTTACTGTGCAGCGCTGCATATTGTCAATTGTTATGTGAGCATTTTGGATGATCCGGTCCAATTTGTGGTAAAATGTTCGTTCCCCATATGGTGATGCTGTGTTCCAAGACTACAGGAACCCTTTTCACACTGCTCGCATTGTCCGGGAAGTGGTTTTGTGAGCACACAGATGAATAGTGGTATCTCTCCTAGTCACCTTAGTTACCCGGCCTCAATATTGTTGAGTATTATGGTCTACTTTGGCTTGAAGGGTTCGTGATTGCTGTCCACCTCCATCATTATTACCTGAACTGGCCAACACTTTTGAAGAAGAATTTTAAAAACATCCTTTAAAAATCATCTACCGCGACATGACTGGAAGCTATTTTGATAGCAAACGCTTTCCCTTCACCGCATTTGGCGTAGACGTGTGCTGTGTTATTGGTGTTTACATATTTCTGCCCACCTCCTATAGCTACAATAAATTGTATTATGTCTTTACTCATAAAAGGCAGACTCGCAATCACAGTCCTTTCGCCATCAACGTAAAAGACACAACACACGTTATTTGCACTCTCATGATGTCCATGTCATTTATAACGATTCCCTTAGGTTCGAAAGATGGAAAGCGATCATTGAAACCAAACCTTGCTTGACATCTTTACCGAATGAAGCAGTTTATTACTTCTAGAGGTCACCTATCAAACAACAACGTGCGACCTATTATTTTGGTGACAAACATCATTTTATATTAGGTATGGTGAAGGATGAATCGTAAGGCAAAGGCCGTAAACTCAGCGATTTAATTAAGTGAAAGTGAACGTTAAACATACTATGAACGTGGCTGCTCGCCAGAGCAGGAAGTCTGCTCAAGAGTCAGTTGGTCGTAAACCCTTAGTGTGGACGGGAGCCATTTTACGACGTTACGTCCGCTGCTTTAACGCTTTGACTCAAAGATTACTTCCCACATATATGCTCACGCGGCATAGTTGGCATTATAAAAAAAGCACAGTGATTGATCCCTCGCACCTAAAATCAATTCGGAAATTATAAGTTCGAATTTGAAAGGCAATCGCCTACTGTTTGTTTGTTATCTGCGTGACACAAAAGCTGTCGTCATTTACGGAAACTGCGTAGTATACTTAGAAGTCTCAATTCCGTAGAGCGCACAGTTTTTAGTATTATACGGCACATAAAATAAAATGAACGAATAATTTGTGGAATTGTTTATGACGTCGTTTGTGAAAATGAAATTAGCAATTCGAATTTCAGCCATATACGCGTCTCGCTTTTTGTAAGCGAAAACATCACGATATTTTACAAAGGTATGGCACTCGTATTTAATCAAAAATTGATCCTTATTGTTCAGAGGATACCACGGATACAATTATAGTCAGGTGCTGAGGCTGGATGTCACTGATGTGGTTGATTATATACATTTCTCTCTAGCCTCGATTTCATTTTATCCAAATTATGTGAAATATGGGAACTTTTAGTGTGCAGTTGTTGTACATCTATATTTTCTATTGTATTGGTGCTATTTACAGAGAGTTTGACGAATGTGTAACATCAGAAGAACGAAAAGTTGAAGGAAGTTGGAGGAAGAGAGAAAAATGAGAATTGGTATGAAATTTTCTGGACACCGAATGTACGAAAATGATCATTTGAACCCTCAGGGGCTAACCGTCTGTGAAAATAGTGTGTAAAGGTGAAGTAAAGAACAAGTGACTCAGATTGATCAGTTTTTGAGCTACAATAAACAATTTATAAACACAAGGTTGGGTTAGATTATTTAGGGGGAGGAGACCAGACAGCGAGGTCATCGGTCTCATCGGATTAGGAAAGGAAGTCGGCCGTGCCCTTTCGAAGGAACCATCCCGGCATTTGCCTGGAGCGATTTAGTGAAATCACGGAAAACCTAAATATGGATGGCCGGACATTGGATTGAACCGTCGTCCTCCCAAATGCGAGTCGAGCGTGCTAGCCACTCCGTATAAACACAAGGGATGTGTTGTGTGACGAAATAATGCGACTTTATGCTAAATTTGGGAGAATAATGTTTGCTAAATATTTTTGTTAAGGTACAGCACATGTAATTTCTGTGTGAATCTCTTCTGTATAAAATGTCGTGTCCGTTCAGCTATATATCGGCAACTGAGATCAAATACTGAAAATTGGCAACTGTGGTTGGTTTGAACTTTCTAGTCCGGCCTGAAACTGTTCAAATACAGCTCCTAATTTATTTCTACTTTTTGAAAAATCTATATGATTCAGGCGAATTATCACCCAGGAGCGTCAATAGTCATTTTAGTGTACTTTCGAGTAGCAAAATCAAGAAGTCAGAGACAGCAACATTCCTCACCGTCTTCATACGACACTACTTAACAAGAACTGCTTTGCATTATTCCTCAACCATCGAAAAACATTCACCACAAACGTGAACAAAACAAACAGATCCACAAGTACGCAACAAGAACAAACATAGAGTGTGAACATTGCTTTTATGAGGAATAAACATTTTTGGAGAAAACTAGCAGACAAAATTGACTGAACAGCTAAGGTCCCTTTTGGTTTTCCTACAGCATAGGCGATCCCTAGCTCGTGAACCGTCCCTAATAACCTCGATGTAGTCGGGTTGTTAAAATCTAAACTTCGTTTCTTTTTCCTTCTTGTTATCGTGTGATATTAGTAGGGAAATAAAAACAAAAAAAAGACAGTAAAAAGACTCACAAATGACACTTACGTCACAGCAAATGATCTTCCTGGGCTCCAACAAATGACAAACAATTTAGTGCAGCACAGTGAAGAGAGCCGACCGTTGTGGCCGAGTGGTTCTAGGCGCTTCAATCTGAAACTGCGCGACCGCTACGGTCACATGTTCGAATCCTGCCTCCGGCATGGATGTGTGTGATGTCCTTAGGTTAGTTAGGTTTAAGTAGTTCTAAGTTGTAGGGGACTAATGACATCAGATTGTAACACCATAGCTCTAATACTCTACTGAATTATTTTGCCTTTTGTTTTATGTAACGTTACATCGTTTAGCTTCTGTAAATGTTGTTTGATTGAATCAATAACACCAAATTGTATACTCCTTTCATTGTAAAAACTTTGATGTCTTGGTTTGATTCTATGCAATGTAGTGTATCTGTCATTTAAATTCTTTGTCTCATTTGGAGGGAACAAGCCTTACTGTAAATAATTGTAGTTTCTTTGTAAATAATTTTGTGTAGAACTAGTAATATATGCAAAAGTTCCGTTTTATTTAAAATGTTTGTCTGCTGTTATGTAAACCACTAACCATCACGTAGGGTTCTTAGGTATTTAGTATGTAAAATGTGTTTTGGTTCCCCTCGGGAACGGAACTGTGTAGCGCGCGCAAATTGTGGTTGGCCTGGATAGAAAGGTGGACCCAAGAGTCAGTCGGGGACGAGCTACCAAACTAACAACTGCTCATGAAAAAGTTGTGTATTGTGCTGGTTCCGAGATAGGCTTTTCCTGACGCTTTCCAATGCCTCAGATGGATGGATAAAGAGCTGAAACTATTCTGCAATTGGTATCTACCATCGCCACCAAGGAATGACAGAGTCCAGAAATTCAACATGCAAATCCTCCTACCAACATGCAATCGCCACCACATTGCGCAATAACTGTAATGGAACACTATAGTAATGTACAGTGAAGAATCAGCTCATAGGATGTTATAGTGAACCCAAATATAAGTTAACAATTTCACTGAACTCTTGTACCTACTGTGATTTATCCTCAGTCACATATACACTTATGGTCACTCCGACGCTATTTACCGAGCGTCCTTTGTTGAAGGCATATTAAAATTAATGTGGCATTAGAGTGTGCTAAAATTAGTATTGTTTGCTGAAAGGATCTTACAAATATCTCAAATTTGTGTTTCACTGCAGTAAAAGTTCTGAATTGCATCTGTTGAGAGTTAAATGTTCATGTTTGCTAAGTACTTGTTTCTGTAGTGTATCGAAAGTGTGTTTAGTTTGCTCTGTTACAGTGGTCAAGATGAATGGCCCCCCTCCACTGAAAGTAGTTCAAATGCCCAAAGTTACTTAATTATAGAGAGTTTTAATTACTCTTTCTGTTAAAGTCAAATTCTGTACAATATTGGGCTCCTCTTGTGTATTAAAAGTGTATATTAATGGCGTAACAGGCCCAACAGTTTGTCTATTGTGCTCATGCTAGAGAAAGATTAATAGAAAGACCACTATTTATGAAAACAGTAATTTCTTTATTCAAAAGACAGTGGGATGTAACCTGTTAGTGAATTCCATTTAACTTTCATTCTAAATATAAAAGTATTTAGCTGAGAGAGACTTAATCTGTGACCAGTTCATAATTTTGCAGTGAACTACGTTTACAATTTTATGTCAGCTAGGAAAATGTTTGAAAAGTACTGCTGAACCTGTGTCTAATTTATGATTCTACAGTGAATATTAATAGTAATGTTATAAACACCATTCAGTTTGAATAAGCCCTGAAAGTAATAGTGTGTGTTGTTATCTCTTATATTTATGCCAATAGTTTGTTCTGATCTGTTAACTCAAACCTTAACCTGAACACACTGTATTCAGGTGCCAGAGTTCATTGCACTCACGTGTGGCAAAGTATAGTTTGTGTTTGTCCGTTAAAGCTACTCATAGCTATTTTCATGAATAAGAATGCCAATCATTCTCTTGCATTATTAGGCTGGCGACAGTTTTCCTTATCTTTGAACAGTGTAGCTAGGTAAAATATTGTTTGTTACTGTTTAAATATTTACTTAATTCTTACTTTGATTACCGATAAGCCGCCTCCGTTAGGTACAACACGGTCAACATAGTAAAATTCCTCTTAAAGGGTTACACTGCTCTGTTGCTTTATAGCATAATTGCTTTACTAAGATAATTTTATTTCACGACCTGACTCCAACTTTAAGGTTACGATATAACAGTAGCGGACGGTAGTGTTATAAGATGTTAAGTTTCATAGTGCTGAGAGCCGTTTTTGAACAGTGAAAAGTCTGGCTTATTTATCAACACTTGTTAAGCTAAAGCTGCATTCTTCTATAGGAGAAGAATCGAAGCAACATTGTCCATAATAGTAAATAAGATTCAACAAGTGTCCTCCTCGAAGTACTTCGGCACTATGATGGATGGACAGTGTGGCTGCAAGAAAGAGATCTGGAATAGAACAGGCTAGAAGACAATTTATTAGCATGAAAACGCTTTCCATAAGATCGGATCGTAGTCTGCCATTGAGAATATGGAAGACATGCTGCTACGAGCCCTCCATTTTTCTCTATGGATGCGAAAGCTTAATCGTTGACTAATATTTAGACAAAATATTTGGTGCTTCTGAACTGTATCTGTAACGCACCTTGGATACTGAAAATTTGAAACGGAGAAGTTAGTCATAGCATGAAAAAGCAGATATAGCTATTGCTCACTATATGATAAAGGAAAACAGTACCTAGAGCACATTAGAAGGCGCGATAGATACCAGTTATTACAACTTACCATTGAAGGGAAAATACAAGGGGAAGGTCTGTTGAGAGACGAAGGAACTCACGACTACAGGATATTCGCCCATAACTGCACGTCAGAAGATGCATTCCATGCTGCAACGAGTTCCCAAAGCCGGCTAAGTGGTCCACCAACATCCTTCGGGAGCAGGCGCCTACAGAGGAAGAGGAAGAAGAAGAAGAAGAAGAAGAAGAAGAAGAAAACAGGTAGAGTTACAGCGTCCTTCGTTTACGCCCATCAATTCCGCTGTTTGTGCAGTCATTAACACGGTTACTTCAGATGCATAATTGACTGATCAATGAAATCTCGAGATATAATTAAGATCAGCCAGTATTTAGAATGGATTTTTACAGTCTGATTATTGTTATTCTTGGTAATTACTCTAAAACTGCTTTTTTAAATTTGAAAAATGAGTTCCAAACATTTACGACTTCGACCCTCACAAAATGATTGTGTAGGTAAGAACATAGTGTGCGTTGCGAATAAAAGTAGTTGGCTGACACAGCGCACAACGCAGCTAGTGGACTGTGGACATTTTGGCAGAAGTGATTCTGTCAAGGGTGTTTAACTGACGTATATAAACTAATTCTTCTTGTATTGGAATGATACAGAAACACTTTCAATGTGAAGCTACAAGCAGGAGTTAGGGATTAATACCTATTTAAAATGAATAGTGATATTTCCTGGCGAAAATGAGGCGAACTTAAATGACAAGACTGCAGCCTAGGCCATCTGCCCTAAGGAAAATTAGGTGACAGGAGAGACAGAGGCACAGTCCCAAGTAATCTGTCCTGCATCAAAACTAAAAGAGAAGAGGGTGAGATTTACGGATATAGCCCTGCAGGGCAGCCGCCGGAGGCAGTCATATGGCATCTCCCCCGCGACTCCTGTTTGGTTCTTCAAGGTATGCAGGGCTACGCTTCACCTCCATTAAGACTTTGTTCTGTCGTTTGAATTTGGCCAATCGATTCAGCAATCTTATAATGGCATGTAGAACGACTAGGCCTTAAAATCAAAATCTTCTTAATGAACGATTATATAATAGAAAACAATGATTTGTAGGCGTTCACGTTTAGGGAAAAAAACCAAGGTTGAACATCAGGAGTCGATGGCGATATTCTATTCGTTAGCTTCTTTCTCTGTTCCAATATCTGCAGATAATTCCACATGTAACGATATCATTTGCTGGAGAATATTAAGAAGTTTTTCACGAGAGAGGTTGACGTATTATCTTGCCTGAAACAGTAGTCACTCTATACTTTGCCGCTTGTTTCACACCTTCATTGAGATATTTATCCAGATTTATGAGTTCATTTCGATTATTTTTCATTTTGCTACCTTAGTAGTCGCTGTTACACATTCCAATCAAATTATGCGACCACCATTCAAAAGCTGTAATAACCCCCTTTTGCAGCGCGGACGTGCATCAGGAGTGAGTGAGGTTCTGGAAGGTACTGATGTGGAGCCTTGAATACTCCATTGCAGTGGTCAGCTGCCCTAGGCTTCTCTGTTGAGGTTCTATGACGCAGACAACCAGATAGTGGTCCCACAGACCTTCGATTGGTTTAAATCCTGGTAGTTTAGTGGCCAGGTGTGTACGGTAAACTTATCCCGGTGCTCTTCGAGTCACGCGCGTACTCTGCGAGCTGCGTGACACGTTGCACTGACCAACTAGGAGATACCATGGAGCAGAGGAAAAAGAAAAGGCATGTAGGGATGAACCCGGTCGCCAAAGATAGGTGAATTCCCCCCAGAATGACGGGACGACCCAGGGAATGCCTCGAAAATGTTCCCCAGACATTAACGTTCTCTCATCCGGCCTGAACCCTACCGACTATTGTTTAATGGCCGTATACGCCAGCGCCAAAGACCATCTGTCCGACGGAGGGTGAAACGTGGTTCATCAATTTCAGTTTGATATGCTGGTGTGCAAATGTCAGCCTTCGTCACCGACGAACAGTAGTCATAATGTTTGCATGAATCAAGCTCCAGTTGCGGAGGCCCACACACAGCGACGTTCTCTGAACGTTCGTTGAGGAGACACTGTTGGTAGCGCCTCGGTTCATTCGGGTGCTCAGTTGCTCAACGGTTGCTCGTCTCTTCGCCTGACGACCGAGCGAGGTGGCGCAGTGGCTAGCACACTGGACTTGCATTCGGGAGGATTACGGTTCAATACCGCGTCCGGCCATCCTGATTTAGCTTTCCGTGATTTCCCTAAACTGCTCCAGGCAAATGCCGGGATGGTTCCTTTGAAAGGGCACGGGCGACATCCTTCCCCACCCTTCCCTAATCAGATGAGACCGATGACCTCGCCGTCTGGTCTCCTCCGTCATTCAACCCAACTCTTCGCCTGACGTATCTCCGCAGCTGTCCTGTACCCCTGTGATCAGTGATCCGTGGCGCGCCACCGCTGCCTCGGCGCCGTTTGTGGATGCACGATTTTGCCATGGGCGGTATATAATAATCACGGCGGCACCCAAGCGGTTTAGAGAGCTACCCGTCCCAAAAGTCAGTGATCATGCCCTCTGGACGTCAGATAAGTCGCTCTGCTTCCACATTATAACGATTGCACCGTTTGCCGCGTCACCCCTGACAAAAAAAAAAAAAAATGGTTCAAATGGCTCTGAGCACTATGGGACTTAACTTCTGTGATCATCAGCCCCCTAGAACTTAGAACTAATTAAACCTAACTAACCTAAGGACATCACACACATCCCTGCCCGTGGCAGGATTAGAACCTGCGGCCGTAGCGGTCGCGTGGTTCCAGACTGTAGCGCCTAGAACTGCTCGGCCACCCCGGCAGGCGACCCCTGACACGATTTATATATCCTCTACTGGTAGTGTTACCACCTGCCGCCTGTCACATTGACGTCGGACAAGGTAGATGGTCATTTTAATGTCACTGGACCATATATATACCTGCTCAGATTTGAACGGCCCTTGTTTATTTCTGTGGAAGTCTTATAACTGTGACCACAAATACTCTATCAATTGGTGGTGGATATAATATTGAAAAGTACTCATTTAAAGCAAAATTATCAAAATACTTTAGGTTTGGCAACCTGAGGTGTCATGTTTATTCGATATTTAGTAGTAAAGTAATAAAATAAGTTTTGCTTTAGATCATTTGAACCCATAAAGTCATTATTCGTTAGACGTTTCTGTTAAAGACCCAATACCGACCTCGAGCTTCATCTGTATTGATATTATAAATTAGCAAGCAACGTAAATCAGCATGTTACAATTCCCATACACTATCTGTGGTAGGGGTGCGACAAGTTGACCTCGAAGTACTGCTTGTCAGACGTCTGCGTCATTCAAAAAACTTGGTATCAGCTGTTCTGTTTTCACACTGCTGCCACACCAACGATTCCAAAGCTGTGACACTGTAATTGCCTGACGAAGTGTTGTTGTGTAGTCTGCTTGAGCGAATAGTCAACTGAGCAGTAAAAGTGACTATAATTACATTTACATGTGTTAAGCATAATGAGACACGGTCTCAGATATTTGCTAAATGCTTTGAGTGTCATTTATCTTCTACTCATTGCGTTATATTGTAATTGACTTAATTTAATTTCATTTTCTTACTATAATAATACACAGCATGTGAAGATGAAAATAAGTATAACGTTTATCCACGAACCCATGCTACTTCCGTGTGAAATTTATACCATAGTGATAAGAGTCGTACATGCTTGGGAATTGCCAGAAGACAAACAACAAAACATTTGTTCTGTGACATTCTCTGACATCGCAGCAACAACGCTAATTACGCGACTGCCAGTGACGTACGCGGTCAACGTTACTTAGATGACGGCGTAATTCCGAAACGTAATTTAAAATGAAACGTGTCTTAAAATATTTCTGTGTCTGTGTTTTTGTTTCTCAGCAGGAAAACTACGCTCTTAAGAAGCTTTTGACGTTAGTTGACATTTTAGATTCACCTGTTAGTTTCTAGAAAACATATTATCAGAAAATAGTAGTTTGGCGACCACTGCCTCAAACTGTGTTCTCTGTAACCAAGGTAAACGAGCGAATTATCAACTCAAATGTTATCTAGAATTTTGAACAAAATTCAGTAAATGCACATCTAACCGGATTACTGTTCGTGATGAGGCACCGGATCTCCGGGTCACGTTCCTATTGTATCTGCTACTGGAAGATTCAACTACAGATACGAAAAGCCGTCCCCGGTTTCCCGGCTAACCGTGGCCATCGCCATCGCCGTCACCGCTGGCCCGGATATTGGACGCGTGCTGCCGAACAGGTATCTGATAGAAGAGCAGCGGAGGACCACCCCCAACAGACCACCCCTCCCACCTACCACCACCTCTCGACCGACTTTCTCTCTGGCGTAGAAGCTCGGCCCGGTATTTTCGCGCCGCCGCACACTAGGCCGAAAACGTGGTTGTGTATGATCGAGCGACGACCAGCTTACTTCGGTGTCCCTCAACTACACAGAGGCGGCAGAAGTAGTGGGATAACGATATTCACATATACAGACAGCAGTAGTGCCATGTACTCGAGGTATAAATGGGCAGTGCATTGGCGGAGCTGTCATTAGTATTCAGGTGATTCCTGAGAGAAGATTTGCGACATGATTATGGCCGCAAGACGGGAATTAACAAACCTGGAACACGGAACGGTAGTTGGAACCAGAGGAATCTGGCATTTCATTTCTGAAATCCTTAGGGAATTTAGCACTGAGACATCCATAGTGTCAAGCGTGCCGACAGTAGAAAATTATAGGTATTGTAACAGTTCTGTCACTAAAAGTAACTAGGTTTTCCCTTTTGATGCTAGTCAATTGCCAGGATGAGCGTTACTGCAAAGGGCATTTGATTCTAAAGCATTCTGTCAGGGTCAAAATACTAAATTAATTAATTTTTCTCTCTTAACGATATGTGGGCAGGGTGGGTTCTTCCTTGGCTCGGGTATGAGGTAGAATGAAACAGCATTTTTACATAAGATAACTTTTATTGAAGATTTGTACAACTGTTTCCTTACTCGATGTTCTGGCTCGGAGAATGGCAGCTGTGTCGTTTGCGAAGCCTTCTGCTGAGGCAGCGGCGGCGTCTGATTGCGCATGGCAGTGTGTATCTCGTGTCGCCGTCTCGCCCAGTTGACTGGAGACGCGCAGCGCGAGGTGGCCCGTTTAATTATTGCGAGCGAAATCGTGCATCGGATGGTGATACCTTGGATGTGGCGTCCCAGTGTTTCTCTTCTCTTAGCGGCCGCGTGTGTTGTGCGTCGGCCAGCGAAGCGGCGCGGCGGGTGAAGGCCAGTGTCCCGGACTCGAACGACGGACTCCCGCTTGCCAGTCTTCGGCTGTCAGATCTTCATCCCAGCTTACAGGTGACTGCTGATGTGAGGCCGTCTTCTTCCCGTCCTCACGAGTCACCCGGATACGTAAAAATCAGAATTCAAATACCTTTTAACTTCTGTCTTGTGGCGCCGAGGCTGCTGCTTGCTATTCCATTACAGCGGCGGACTTGGTGCGTCTGTGTATGATGTAGTCTCTTCTTGCATGACTGATTGTTTCATGAATCAAGCTGCTCTGCCTCCCCTCTGCTCACAGCGTGACAGAGACACTCCACGCGCACAGACGTAATAAATAGCAAAACTGCAGCAACGATACTGATTTTTGTTTAAAATTTTTTTGTGGAGCCATAGCTAGGACTGTCAGACAAAAAGCTTACTATGCAAGTATCTGAAAATTAACCCATTATTTAACAAACGTAGAAAGACAATGAATACGAAACAGCATTTTTCGAAGTAGCATTTTCCTTATTAATAAACTAGATGAAGTGTCATAATATTCATGTAAATATAAAAAATGTGAAAGTAGAAATATAAAAATGATAAAAAAATCTGCGTAAAGAAGGCATACCATGAGGACATATTTGCTAACGCATTCATATTGGAGTTGAAAGTAAAGGGAACGGTTAACATATAGCCAAGACGGTGAGGTGTAAGAATCAGTTGTCATAACTATTGGTGGGAATGGGTACGCAAAGCTACGCAGTTCAACCGGAAGTCTGCTAACTCAGTAAAAGAGAGAAGAAGTGACAGTGTAGTGAATACGTATAAGAAGTGGTTTGAGTCAGTGGCTGAAACATCGATTAAACACGCACTGGCCGACTGTTACGGAAAGAACAAACAGTAATTGGTGCTTACGTGAGATAGAGCACATAAGAACCATAAAAATTACGAGAAAATTTGGTCTCTTTACAAGACGCATGTTATCAGTTTACTGCAATTACAATAGCAACGCTTGTGCATGTGGGAATGTTACCTAAGCGGAAAAAAATTATTCTTTGTTAACATAAGCCGTTATTGTATGTTTGATCCTTGTGTCACATAGATAATATAAATCCAGGGTTCGATTTCTTGGCGTGCAGTCATCACATGACCTGTTTAAAAATGAGGAATAAGGAGGACAGTAAACACTAGGAAACTAAATTACAACGCGGTCTAACTTCTGCACGAATACACACTTAAATGTGTTACATATCAAGTCGTCAACTGAACAGAGCAGCTGAGCGCTCGAAATGAGACCATATCTGTGCCCTAATTGAATTCAAATTTTGAAGCTAGTCACATAAAAAAGTTATGTATTTACTGGTGTATGTGACGCAGACGTGCTCAAGATTTAAGACTGATAGCGCACACTTACATATGTGATACGCCAGGTACCGGCGTCCTACTCATGGATAGTGGCTGCAAGTGAGTGCCTGCTACTATTTACATCTGGTATATTTAACATTTGTGTGCTTAAGTTTTACTAGTTTTCACTTCAAGAAGGCTTTCCCACACGATTTATTTCAAATTCCCAAAATTTTTAAACTTACATTTTGAATTGGAATATTATCAACCTTAAAGTATTCCATCGTTAACTGTGGCCCTCAGCTCCGATAGCTACAGAGCAGATATGGTCACATCATGGCTTATAACTGTTTCATAGATTTTTGCTTGGTAAGTAATCACTCCATTTAAGTGAGGAGAGGGGAATATCTCTCCGTCCGCGGGAAAATTGGTTACAATTTACGCTCTCAGTCATGACAGTTTAGAGGTATTCTTCCATATCTGCAGGGCGTACTAAATTATATAATTAAGAAACTGGCAAAGTTAACAGAGGTTACAACACACAAAGGTAAGTTTATAATTACAAAATTCGTGTATAAGAATAAACCTCTTTCACACTACCAAAAACAAATTTCATTAACGTATGTTTGCGACAAAGATTCCACTGCAGAAAACAGAAGCAAAACAATAATATTTAAAGAGAAGCAGATGTTGTTGTTATAGTATGAAATAAGTATAGTTAGAGAGTGGTGGACAAGATGACATTCCTCTAGTAGCTGTACTTAACCTCTGCGCTCTAGACACTACTATGCGAGAAGTTTCGAAATAAACCTCAGAGATCAGAGATGATTACATTCATGGGAAATCAGTTGGGTCGAGAAAGAAGGAAAGTTGCGATCTTTTCTTACCGCGTGGCGTTGTCGAAGGTTTCCAACATCCAACAGGCTGCTACAAAACGCCGGCCCGAAATGGCTGCGTTAAGAAGTTTGTTTCCTATTAAGGGCGTCGATAAACGTCTGCATCTAACGTAATTAAAAGAAAAACTGTAAGGAGGTTCTGTGCGACAATTTAGTAGAACTGAATTTCACAACCATCGTCGTCTTCCGAACATGCCATCTAGCTGGTACCGCTTATGTTTGAACACTGAAGTGGGTTAAACGACTATGTCCTGGAGTTTTTATGATTTCATAATGACCGGTCACCAAAATGCAGGTCTCTTGACAGCTGCTGAGAAAGGCAGCGTGCAGTTGTTTCCTGCTGGTACGAGAAAGCTAATAGTGACTTCGATAGCCGTAGGTTTGCCATACTGCTTAGGCGCTGGCCAGCGCAAAGGAGGACGCTTTCTGTGCCAAGGTTGCCCTCCGACGATGAAGGAGCTGTTCATAATTTCAGCGTAAGCTAACGGCTGTCACCGTTTTTGAGAAAATGCTGAGTTCTCTCCTCATGGTCATACCATAGATTAGATTCCAGGATACTGTTCTGCAGTTCGTAAGCAACCGGGCTATGGCTTCTCCTTTAATCAGTTTTGTTTCCTTTGAGGGGTAACTTGGCAGGCTAAAGTACGTGGAAAACGAAATAAAATTACCTAATATTAAAAAAATGAAATACACTTTAGTGTTAGTTGTAACGAATAGGTCAATAATTTGTGGGAACTGAATTTTGATTTAAATTTGTTAGCGATTCCTTCTTTGACTTCGGCTGAGCGCTCATAAAAGCGGCGTCCTAAGTGAGTGAATTATGGGAAAGCAACTCTGCGCTGCAGCTGCGCAATGATGCCAAACGGTTGCCAGCGGTTCAGTTGTCCAACGCGGATGGACACGGGCTGGGCGTTGTGTTAAGTGCGGTGCGAGGAAGAGAACGCAAGCAGGTAATTTGATATTTTTCGTGCCAAGTGGACGTGGTGCACGATTCGCGTTTCATGTTACAATGAGAGACACTTGTTATCACTGTAGTTCTGAAATGTTGTGTACATCCATATCTACGTCCATACTCCGCAAACCACTGTGAAGTGCATGGCATAATGTTCATAACACTGTACCGGTTATTAGGGCTTTTACCGTTCCACTAACTATTTTATACAGGGGAGCTTTTTCTGCTGACTCTAAATATCATTCCATCACAGGCAGCCCGATCGAATGGGACACTAATTACTATTTATTCTGGGCATGCAGGTTAATCAAAAGCATATTCGGTATTTTAGTAATCAAGTGGGGAATCTAGCATTTTATTATTACAGTTAAAGTGGACAGTTTAATTATTGCACTACTAACTCTTAATCGGTATTCCATCAGAGGCGATGCTCAAGGAGGTTGCTGTTTTGTTCTGTGGAATGTGTGAATTTTAGAGACTGTGACAGGCCGTTACACCTGGTACTTAATATCGTAGGGTAAAAGAAACCGAAGTAGCACCTCTGACGCCTCTGTATAGAGGCACTTTAAATAGCGTTGCTGGAGAGATTAGTTGGCGAGCTGCTAGAACATGTAGCTATAAATTATTCTAATTGTTGCAAAAAAGCATGAGGTCTTGATGAAAAGTGAAATAATTAAAACATGTAGTTACTTAGCGATTACTTCTTGGAATACAGAAACAAAAAAGTTTCGATCAAGGCTAAGCAGCCCACTTAGATTATCGTAAATATTAAGGTGTGCAATGCTAGAGTACACTTCTTTGATGAGAAACTAAATGCTATTAAAGAATAGGGCAGTGTGCCATCGAAAACAACTGTAGTTATATTCATATAGCGATAGATAAAAAGTTTCGCGTGTTAATTATGTGGAAAAATTCGCACCTCTTTGCGTGCTAACGTTTGCAACAAACCTCGTTTCCACTAATGGGATCTTTTATTATTCACATATCGCAAAGACCAGTACGGACATACTGTACGCGACCCTTTCGTACAAAAATTCAAATGGCTCTGAGCACTATGGGACTTAACATGTGAGGTCATCAGTCCCCTAGACTTAGGAACTACTTAAACCTGACTGACCTAAGGACAGCACACACATCCATTCCCGAAGCAGGATTAGAACCTGCGACCGTAGCGGCAGCAAAGTTCCGTACTGAAGCGCCTAGAACCGCTCGGCCACGAAGACCGGCTCCTTCCGTAGACATGCGAATCCATATCTAGACATCGGAGATATATACCGTTCTGCTCTCAGTTTCAAATACAATTTCGATATGTTAGATGCGTTTAATAGACAGTAATGTACGACTCTAAAATGAATCATATTCAAAACGTTTTTACCTCTGGAAACTCTTGAAACTTCACGAAATGATCTACTTAATTTGATGCAAGATAGTAACTACGTCGAATAACCAAAAGAAAATCAGTTCCTCATCGAGCAAAGATAAGAAAGAATCAAGTTTTCACCGAATATTTTTTCTTAAAATACGATGATAAGTATTCTTAGCCACGGCGCGTCATCTCAAGTGGGTCTCCGTACGCGGCTGTATGCAGCAAGGAGGAGATAGTAACCATACAGCTCCGTGCAGCATTCGCTTTAGACTGCTTACGAAGAAGCAGGTGATAGGCGTCTGGACACGTGGTGAGGTACGGTAGGGTTCTAAAGTTAAATGCTGTGACGTATTTAAGTGCATCTTGTTGTGGTGTAGATAAATCAGTTTAATTAGTTATTTTCTAGTATTATTCAACTCTCTTTTTCCATCTCCCCCATCTTTTTTTGTTTAACATACAGGGGTTGACGAAACAATGGGAACAGCAAAAACACAATACATTACCATGACTATTAGGTTGCAGGAAATGTATCGGCATTCAAAGTAGCACGCACTGTTCTCGGAATGGGTACGTACATGCCCTGTATTGCTTTCAAGGGTATCTTACACCATTCTTCCCGAAAAACAGTGGCAATATTAGGTACCGAAGATGACGGTGGATTGCGACCACGAACCCTTCCTTGCAAAGTAGACCACAAAGGTCCAATGATATTGAGATTTGTTAACAGTGGAGGGCGGGGAAAATGTGAAAATTCCTTCTCGTGCTCACAGAACCAATCTCACGCAATGCGTCCTCTATGAGCAGAGGCCCTGTCCTCTTGGAACACAGCGTAACCATTGGGGAACAAATGGTATCCCTTAGGATGGAACTGATCTGCCTGTATGGTTACATAATCTTGGCAGTAATGTGACTTTGCGCACGGAATACCACTGTATGGCTGTACGGATCATCACCGAACCCCTGCCGTGTTTCAATCTTCGTACGTACATACGGCGAGATTTTGCAGACAACGTGAAACAAGACTTGTCTAGAGATTTTATTCCATTGCTTCACAGTCCCTATCTTATGTCTTCAGTTCCATTTTTTTTCCTGTAGCAGTAGTTTTGGAATCCCAACTCCCCCTAAACTTTAATGCTTCCGAGTTTCCGTAGTTTTGTTTTGATGTTGACGTGGTTCGCAGGTGCACTATCAGTTCAGCAGAGGATTTTGCTGAGACGTGTGCGGCTCACGTTACTGCCGTTCATAACTTGGCGTCTTGTAATAGCGATAGTAGCGTCTCGTTTCCTTCTTGTGTTGTCCGCAGCTCGTGGTCTTGTAATAGCGTTCTCGCATCCCGCGCACGGGGTCCTAGGTTCGATTCCCTGCGGGATCAGGGATTTTCTCTGCCTCGTGATGACTGGGTGTTGTGTGTCTTTCATCATCATCATTGACTCGCAAGTCGCCGAAGTGGCGTCAGCTAAAAAAGGACTTACAATACGGCGGCCGAACTTCCCCGCATGGTGCCTCCCGGCCAACAATGCCATACGATCATTTCATTTCCTTCCTGTGTTAATGACGCCACCCAGTTCGCTAGTATTGTTTGTCCGCTAGTGCAGCAGCAGTGGTTATCGATAGCGAGTACTGTGGTACTATATTTGGTGCCACGGCTAGTATTTCCAGGCTGTCATGTGTGTCGGGCAGTTAGGCTTCGGACGGAGCAGCGAGGAGGTCCGCAGTGCAATGGCAGGCCGAAACCGATGGCGGCATGCAGGCTCTGTCCGATGAGGGGCTGTAGCAGACGACTGAACCCAGGACGTTTGAAGTTAAGTGAACCTTATCCATTAGTGAAACCTCCACTGTTTGAGTTCTCGCTGTTGTTTCCGTGTTGCTGTTCCCAGGGTCAGTGAGACCAACTGCATAAATTGAGTCTGTCAGGTTGGCGAAAACTATTGGCCGCCTTCTACTGCTTGATGTTAGTATGGATTTAGTGTGAAGTGCAACCAGCGGTATCTTATTGCCTAGTGGCCGCTAAAGCCCCAGTTACCTGCCATGGACGTTAGCGTATTTTGCGGCCGTGTACTTTCCCTCATCGTGCCAATGCTGTCCAGCGTGGCATGTAATTTGACAGCTTCCTTGATTGGGGTATGGATAATTGTTTTCCTCCGCCGGCCGGAGTGGCCGAGTGGTTAAAGGCGCTACAGTCTGGAACCGCACGACCGCTACGGTCGCAGGTTCGAATCCTGCCTCGGGCATGGATGTGTGTGATGTCCTTAGGTTAGTTAGGTTTAAGTAGTTCTAAGTTCTAGGGGACTTATGACCACAGCAGTTGAGTCCCATAGTGCTCAGAGCCATTTGAACCATTTGAATTGTTTTGCTTGACTACCAGGGTTATAGTGGTTCCTTCTGCCTTTTGGTGTTTTAAACATCAGATTCTGGAGACGCAGTGCTGTCTGTCACTTCGCTCTTGCCAGAATTATTCTATCGTTGTACTGGCTATGTAGCGTTAGATGGATTTGCTAAGAAGGTTGATCGGCTTTTAAACCATCTCGAGTTTGAGTTGCCCTCATGAGGTGAACATTACTCTTTCGCTCCCTGCCTCACTGCTTACACAGCTGTAGTCACCTTCCTAAGATCGATCTAGGGAGCACTGCCTGTGGATCACTCCGTCTTACTTAGTCAAGTTGCCATAATTGTATAAAATTTACCCTAACGTTATAACGTGTAATTGCCATCCTCACTTGTAATTCAAGCCTTCAGGCGAAAGATAATTTTCAGCTCTTTCTTAATAATGCCTTCGGCCATTATTATAACTTGTTACAGTTTTGATTGTTTAAGAACAAAATATCTTAGTTTTTGTTAATGTATAACTGCCTTCCTCACTTGTAATTCAGGCGTACAGCTGCTGAGTATTCTGAAGTTGCTTGTGACCGTCAGCCGACAAAAAAAAAATTTGAATTACTTCTTAGTAAGTCCTTCAGCCGTCCGTGTAGTAAAATCTTTTAAAATAATTGTTGAAAGTTGTTTCTTCAAATAAAGTGTATGTGTTTACTGTAGCCAGTAGCTGATTACGGCGCCGTCCACAATCTTTGCCTTATCCTGCCTCTCCCTGACTACCAGTCAGTTCAGCAGTGACTTTTGCAGCTGCAGTCATCTTATTTTTCGTCACAATCCTCTTCAATGACCGTTTGTCACCAACCCGCAACACACATTTTCGTCTGCGTTGTGACTTAGCGGATGGCGTTTTTCCGCTTTTTCTGTGGTCAGTATAAATCATCGATACGGCGCCTCTTCAAATATAAAACACCGCTGCTCTCTTCGTTACGGAAGCACCCACCATATGAGTACCAAAAATTTTTCCACGTTCGAATTCCTTCAGCTTCTATATAATCCACTCACAAATACACGAACACTGCTCTAATCTCAAATGACAGTTCAACGTATTGCGGCCATGGCACAGTGTCAGTACATGGTCAAATGAAACATCGCAGCCCGCAGGCTTGGTCGGCGTCTGCATTGAAGCTCAGGCATGCGTTTCTCGCTGTGTTCCCATATTTTTGCCAACCCCTGCATATTCTGACTATAACATGCTACGAAAGCAAAAGTGGAAACTACCGTATGCAGAAAAAGACAACAAAACGACCGCAGCTCTTATCTTTCTTCCATTTGTGCTATTACAGGAACGACAGCACGTCGTCTTGTATCAGAAAAGAATGGAACGCAAACTATCTCGCTAGCTTTATTTTATCTGACCGAAATGTCGCTTTGGTGGAGAGAGAGGCAGATGTAAATAGCTCAGAACCACGTTTCGTGCCCCGTGCGTCGTCCAGCTTTATGTTCCTCCACACACAATAGTGCGGAGCAGCCCTAACGCCAGCTGACAGCGCACTTCGGAGTGTGACGCACAGTAGGGCGACGCGCACGCTGCCGCCTCTGCCCCCCTAGGCGACCTTCCTCCAACACGCCTTACGACTTTCGCCGCCGCGTCTTGCTGGCCGCCTGCCAGCCCACTCGCCGCTACCGCCGATTTATCTGCTTGTTTTGGACGTGCCTAGCCCGAGCTGTAACTCGCACACAGTTATTTGCTTCCTACACCAGGCGGCAGACGTGTAATTCACACCCGTCGCCTTCTACTTTCTCAGAGCCCGTCGAACTTCAACGGTTTTTCTGCCCTTAGAGAGTAAACAGTTTGGACAGCTGATTGCGTCCAATGTTCGAAGTAAAATGAACAGCTGGGAAAAGTTATCGCAGTTTAGGAAAAATTTCAGCCAAGGTGGATGGTCTAAATTCACCCTACGTTGCGTAAGAATTACACTATTGGCCATTAAAATTGCTACACCACGAAGATGTCCTACAGACGCGATATTTAACTGACAGGAAGAAGATGCTGTGATATGCAAACGATTAGCTTTTCAGAGCATTCACACGAGGTTGGCGCCGGTGCCGACACCTACAATGTGCTGTCATGAGTAAAGTTTCCAACCGATCTCTCACACACAAACAGCAGTTGACCGGCGTTGCCTTGTGGAACGTTGTTTTGATGCCTCGTGTAAGGAGGAGAAATGCGTAGCATCACGTTTCTGACTTTGATAAAGGTCGGATGGTAGCATATTGCGATTGCGGTTTATCGTATCGCCACATTGCTGCTCGCGTTGGTAGAGATCCAATGACTGTTAGCAGAATATGGAATCGGTGGGTTCAGGAGGGTAATACGGAACGCCGTGCTGGATCCCAACGGCCTCGTGTCACTAGCACTCGAGATGACAGGTATCCTATCCGCATTGCTGTAACGGATCGTGCAGCCACGTCTCGATCCCTGAGTCAACAGATGGGGACGTTTGCAAGACAACAACCATCTGCACGAACAGTTCGACGACGTTTGCAGCAACATGGACTATCAGCTCGGAGACCATGACTGCGGTTACCCTTGTCGCTGCATCACCGACAGGAGCGACTGCGATGGTGTACTCAACGACGAACCTGGGTGCACGAATGGCAAAACGTCATTTTTTCGGATGGATCCAGGTACTGTATACAGCATCATGATGGTCGTATCCGTGTTTGGCGACATCGCGGTGAACGCACATTGGAAGCGTGCATTCGTCATCGCCATTCTGGCTTATCACCCGGCGTGATGGTATGGGGTGCCATTGGTTACACGTCTCGGGAACCTCTTGTTCGTATTGACGACGCTTTGAACAGTGCACGCTACATTTCAGATGTGTTACGACCCGTGGCTGTACCCTTCATTCGATCCCTGTTCTAATCACAAGTGACAGTTCAACGTATCGCGCCCATGTCACAGTGCCCATACATGGTCACATGTAACATTACAACCCGTAGGCTTGGCCGGCATCTCCATTGGAGTTCAGGCATGCGTGTCTCGCTGTGTTCCCATATTTTTGCCAAGCACTGTATATTCTGATTATAAAATGCTACGAAAGCAAAAGTGGAAACTACCATGTGCAGAAAAAGACAACAAAATGATTGCAGCTCTTACATTTCAGCAGGATAATGCATGACCGCATGTTGCAGGTCCTGTACGGGCCTTTCTGGATACAGAAAATGTTCTACTGCTGCCCTGGCCAGCACATTAACCACATTTCTCACCAATTGGAAGCGTCCGGTCAATGGTGGTCGAGCAACTTGCTCGTCACAATACCCCAGTCACTACTCTTGATGAACTGTGGCATCGTGTTGAAGCTGCATGGACAGCTGTACCTGCACACGCCATCCAAGCTCTGTTTGACTCAATGCCCAGGCGTATCAAGGCCGTTATTACGGCCAGAGGTGGTTGTTCAGGGTACTGATTTCTCAGGCTCTATGCACCCAAATTTCGTGAAAATGTAATCACATGTTAGGTCTAGTATAATGTATTTGTCCAACGAATACTCGTTTATCAACTACATGTCTTCTTGGTGTAGCAATTTTAATGGCCAGTACTGTATATATTTAGGATATTCCAAAACGTCTTTAATTTCTTTAGATAAGGAGGTTGGTACTGCCTCGTAGGATCTGTGCAGTGCTGTATACACTCACCGTTTTTAAAATCTTGTTTTTACTTCTATTTTTAGTACGGACCACAGTTTTATCGTTGTTCCGCTGTTTTCCCTGACAGTATTTTCAAAGTGAGTCTTCCGGAAGAATTTACAAATTATGATAAGGAGCGACATTGCATTATGACGGCACTGGAGATGATTCACAGACATCACCCTACAAGTATGGAAGTCTGCAGGCTTCCGTGGCCGTTGTTACTAAAAATTCTTTGGGTTGTTAGGCCACGTCATATTTCCTTCTAAAATAATCGACGTTTCGACCCCTCTGTCGGGATCATCTTAGAGATATTATTGTGTCCATTACTGCTAGAAGTAGTGGGCACCGTAAGATCCAGAAGAGGATCCCACAGAGGCGTCGAAACGTCGATTATTTTAGAGGGAAATATGACACGGCCTAACAACCCAGAAGATTTTAACTTTAATCACCGTACAACGCTTTTTGCCTGCTCCGACTCGCTCAGTGAACTACAAGCACTTCACCAAATGTATCCAATAGACCAGTTGATTTAGGTCATGAATGGCCCCTTCGCTAACAGCGGCTTCAGCGTCATGGCAAGAATGAAATCTTCTGTTGGACAGCGAAACTACATGGCCGACAAAGCAACCAAGGAAGGATGTCAGGATGGTGGTGTCCGTCAATATTCGATCCAGTTGCACGGCATCATCTTATTTTCTGTTTAAGGCATCATGCGTCAGTGGGAGACTGAATGATTGTAGGTCACTGGAAACAAACTGCGGGCGCTCAGATCGACCACACAGACACGGCAGACTTTGTCAGCCTTACCGCTGGAAGGAGGGTCTGCTTACCAGGCTGCGCATCGGCCATAGCCCGTTAACACACGGCTTCCTCCTCTGGCGGGAGGATCCACAACTCTGTGAGGTTTCTGGTGTGCCACATTCAGTTCGGCATACTTTGGCAACATGTGTCCTATGTACTGATGTTAGGACAGCCCTCAGTCTCGATGGAGATCTGTCCACCATCCTCGCCAATACTGATTTCAAAGAGAGGTGAAATTTTGTGAACTGTCAGGCCTCATCCCTAAATTGGTGGGGAAGGGAGGTAGACTTCAATGCATATCAACTGCTCCGTATGCGGGGACAGTCTTTGTCTCCACCCACGACATTGACATGTTCACTTTTCGTCAGGGCGCTGATGACCATGACGTTGAGCACCCCATACCTTAAATCACGATCTATACACTTTCGTCTAATATACAGTTTGATTCAAATAAAATACCTTAGCAAAAATGCACTCCTGCACTACAGAGGCACAAAAATGTTTCAGAAAAAGTGCTAGCCATTATAATTTGGCTTGACGATAAATTGCTGATATTCTAAACCGAACTGTGTATTGGTCAACTTTCACGCCGACAAAGTCGTCAAGAAACACGAAAATCTTTTCAGGTTGAACAAATGGTCTAAGAGAACAGTTGCCAACGCTGAGTTCGGCTTACGACATAATCTTAATGGCCAGATATAAGGACGACTGAGATAGATTGTTTCAATGAACGAGTATCAGAATAGAATATGGCATACAGATTGTAATAAGGGATGGAACTGATCCGGCACCCCACAGGGTACCAAAATGTAGTGCAGATTGAATGAGGGATTCATATAAAAATGATTACACGTCAGGTATCAAAATGAAGTACAATTAATTGAAATGTGACGTATATATAGAATGGATGATCAGAAAGTTTCTATAAACCCATCCGTAGGTGACTGTCTATGCATGATAAGTATTTTCAAAAAGTACGTTTGCTACATCAATTGTACAACTGTGCATTTATTCTCTTCCAGTTTCAGTTACAACAACCATCTTCACAGGAGAGTTATTACATGTGACATTATCACCAAGTATATATTATTTTAATTGTGTTAATGCATAGTACATTTATACAGATTTTGTTCAGCAGACACTCATGTACCCTCTACATTTGTGCCGTATTTATACGAAAATGAATTTTTTTCCATCGGTGTACACTGTTTTTGTCGAATGAAGATGGTTGTTAAAACTGAAACTGACAGAGAACAATTACACAGTTGTATACCTGCATGGCTATTCTCCAAGAGAGTTCATCGTACCACGTTCACATCAATTCTCCAATATTCCACTCTCGAATAGCGCCCAAAAAGAAACAACACTTATATTTTTCCGTGCGAGCTCTAGCTTCCCGTATTATGATGATAGTTTCTCTGTATGCAGGTCGGCTTTCACAAGATATTTTCGCAATCGGGGAAGAAAGCTGCTGATTGAATTTCGTGAGAAGATCACGCCGCCAAGAAAAACGTCTTTGTTTTAACGATTTCCAACCCAAAACCTGTATCATGTCCGTGACTCTCTCTCCCCTATTTCTCGATAGCAGAAAACGTGCTGTTCTTTTTTGAACTTTTCGATGTAGTCGGTTAATCCTATCTGGTAAGGATCCCGCACCGCGCAGCAATAATCCAAAAGAGGACTGATGAGCTTAGTGCAGGCAGTCTCTTGAGTAGATCTGTTGCATTTGTGTTCTGTCCATGAAATGCAGTTTTGGTCCGGTTTCCCCATAAAATTTTGTATGTGTTCTTTCCAATTTAAGTCGTCCATAATTCTAATTCCGAGGTATTTAGTTGATTTTACGGCTTTAGATTTGATTCATTTACCCTGTAACTGATTCCTTTTAACAGTCATGTGGATGACCTCACATTTTACATTATTTAGGGTCGAGTGCCAATTTTTCACCATGCACGTATGTATTGTAAATCTTTTTGCAATTTGTTTTGATGTTATGATGAATTTACTATACGATAAACGACGGCATCATCTACAAACACCCTAATATGGCTGCTCAGATTATCTCGTAAATATAAGGATTATCAGAGGGCCTATAACACTACTTTGGGGAACTCCTGTCTTACTCGAAGGCTTTCCCTCAATTACGACGAACTGTGACCTTTCTGAAAAGAAATCACGAATCCTTTCGCATAACGGAGACGATATTCCACAAGGACGCGATTTTGTTACAAACTGCTTGTGGGGTACGTGTTGACTATGTCTCTACAGACCGTTCTTTTCCAGGTAATTCATAATATTCGAACACAACATGTGTTCCTAAATCCTGCTCCATATCGACGTTAATGATAGGGTCCTCTAATTTAAAGGATTACTTCTACTGCCTTTCTTGAATGTTGGTGTGACCTGTGCAACTTCTCGCTCGTGGGGCCATTTGTACAAGATTGTGATGTACGGAGTTATTGCATCAGCACACTCTGAAAGGAATCAATTTGGAAAACAATCTGCACCGGAAGACTTGCTTGTATTAGGCGATTTAAGCTGCTTAACTACACCGAGGATGTCTGTTTCTAATATGCTCACGATGGAAGCTATTCTTGGTTCGAATTCTGGAATATTCACTTCGCCTACTTTGGTGAAGGAATTTTGTAAGGCTGTGTTTAGTAATTCTGCATTAGCAGCTCTGTCATCGACGGTACAGGGTGTTTCAAAACGAATAGACGGGTTTTAAGGCTTTGTAGCACATACTACATTCACTTCACAATTATAGATAATACACCAAATGAAAGTGGAACACAAAAAGTTTTTCTTACAATTATTCAGTGAGAACACCGATCGCACATCGGGTCGTTAAGCGAGTTTTTCCGAAATTTTGGTCAATGTGTCAGGAGTAACGGTTGCAATAACACTGTTTCTAAAGTCGTACAGATTAGCTAGTACTGGAGGCACATGATCGCGTCCGATCGTGTGTGAACGTGCTTGCGAGGTGAAGGCAGAGATCGCCATTGGCGGCAATATAGATAGGAACGGTTGCGACCTCTGTTACAGAGTAGAGTGAATGCTCTCAAACAGAAGCTCAGGCGGTTCTGCGATCGTGGACCACTTCATATAGCCACTTGAGCTGCGGTAAAAGTTGCTGTTTCGAAGAACGCGCCGCAGCGCGTAGTGTGAAGCGGCCGCCTTCCGTTTCTGGCGGTGGCGCCGCTGTGGTAATCGCAGCTTTGGAGTCTCCCTCTGGTGGGGAAGGGGAAAGATCGCATGTTAACGTGCATTTAAGGGGCGCTATGATTTCGCCAGTCGGTCAGTGAGACAGTCTGGGTAAGTTCCTCGTCCCCAGATTGCTAGTCTGTCTCTCGTCCGCATTTGTTCGGCAGTTAGTGTCTGCCTGTCGTTCGGAGTGCTAGTATGTCTGTCGTCTGGATCAACCTTTAAGGCCGGCAAAATGAGAGTCTTTCCACTCCGCCAGTAAGAGAACTCAGCGAGTGGTCGTCCGGTCGGGGCTTAGTTCCTGCATCTGAGTCTGCGCGTTAGGCCGCCACTCTGCTCGAGTTTGCTCAGGCAATGGTCATTGGCGGTTGGATCGATCGGTTGGTCGGTCGCGCACTGAGACACAAGATGACTTGTCCGTCTTGAGCGTCGGCGCTTGTGAGGTCGCCACGTGAGTCCAGTGGGCCGCGGCGTATACCGAGGGGAAGTGACTTTGCGGTCGACACGAGAGTAACAGGAGTCAACCCACTACATCAGTCTGGCCGGTGCAAGCTGCGACGCCGTGAGAAGGGAGATTGGCGAGCCTTCCTGCGTCCGTTGAAGCGGCTGGCAGCGGACGGTTCGGGAGAGCGATTTAGGGGTGCTGCGCAAGGCCTTCTCGAGAAATCGCATTTTATTAGAAGTTATGTGATTGGTGATATGTTGTTTGATTTACTCTTGTTAAATTCTACTTGTTTTCTTGGTGAGGTCACCAGCCGTTTTGCTTTGGGGTCGTCCCACCATTCTTCTCCGTTGGCCCAACCGCGGGGCAAAATAAATCGGGTGGTCCGTTTTTCCCTTTTGGAGTAGGGGCGGGTTAGAGCAACCTGCGGTTCGGGTTGTTCGGTGATCTCCCTATCAATGTACCGTACGTTAGTAGCTGCCGCTCTCACGTTTGTCGGATTTGGTGTGTTAACGATTTTATTGCTTGGAGTGTAAGCGGCCTAATAACTGAAATATGTTTTGATCTTTGGAAACTTTGGTATTATTGTCTATGATGTTGATAGGCGGTATCTGTCTACTATAGAGAATCTTAACTATTGTTTGGCCAACCTTGTAGAATTTTATGTAAGATTGCATTTCATGGCCTTTTATTTAAATGATCATTTAAGTACATAAAGTTGAGACCCTTTCACCATAAGACTTTTCTTAGAACTTAAAGTCAAGTTGCACCTTCGGTGGCAAGGTTATATTTTAATTGTTAGTGTTTTGTACCATTTCCATCCCTCCTAGGGCGGGAGGGTGCATATTTTGTGTGCTTGTGTAAATTGTGAAAACTCTTTAGTTATATGATATGTTGCAGATTAGCACCAGTGTTGTCTTTCAGAGGCTGTTGTGAGCGGCTGTAACTACGGCCGTTTTAAAAGGTAGCGGCAAGGTTCTCTGCCCGAAAGCTCATACAGTCAAAACTTGTTTCTTTCTGCCTCTGTATAAATTGTGACTTTGATATTCTGATTATAATTTTAAATCAGTCTCTTTTAAAAATGCTTTTAGGAGCTATTAAAGTGAATGAAATTCCCGTTTTTTAAAAGGAATTTGGTTATGATTTCGTTAGTTACTCTCTGGCAACTACTTACATGCGTACATAGTGTGATTAAATGTGGTAATATTCTTGATGAATCGCTAGTAAATAAAATAAATTCTTAATAATATTCTTCGAAAATAAATCACGGTTCACCACTCGTAACCTGAGAGAATTTCTTCCGATCCAAAGCGACACACATCACTGTACAGCCGATGTCGCAATTACTCATTTTTAAAAATTTTCCATTAGAGTGCTTTGCTGCAGCGTATATGGAACGTGTTGAGATTCCGATGCGGTTATATATGCACCGACATGTACGCGAGGAATTAGTGTGGTATTCGTGTCTTCCGGATGTGTGTGCGGTAAGTGAGGAACTAAAGCGACAGTACTACCAAATGTGTCCTAACGGGACCAAGGTGCCGTTATTCTTTCCTTGGGTGCCGAACGACAATTACCTGTAGACATCCATTGTAGAATGAAGAATGACTATGGGGCAGCATGTCCGTCGGAAACCACCGCTGTCGTGTGGTGCTCCAAGTTCCGCGCTGCTTCAGGATAACGCACGTCCCTTAAGCGCTAATGTTGTAATGTAGAAGCTACGCTAACTTAAGTGGGGGAAAGTCTTCTACCCTCATTATAGCCCTAATCCCTCCCGGCCGGTTATTGCGGTTTCACGCTCTGAAAAATGCATTGACTGGTTGACAATTCCTGCCAGACGGTGATGTGCAGCAATCAGTTCCAGACTTCCTCAAGCTGCAAGGCGTGGTGCTTTACCAACAGGGTGTATTACCATTAACCAGGATGACTGCCTCTATGGTAAAGGCGATTTTGCCTGACTGGCATACAGTTTCTGGGCTGTACCGCCTTCGAACGGAAAGTTTTAGATGGCAAATTACACATTTATTATAGTTTTCATTGATCAACTGTACAAATATATTCTCATCACAGATTTAAGTGGGCACAGACAGGACTCGGTGTTTGGGTAATTAAGTGGGGAGGGGAGAGTTTAACCGTTTTATCTCGCCAGTCGACAGAAACAGCGTCACTCACAGGTGCGGTTGGCTGACGCGATGTCCGCGCAAACATGTCAATATCCTCTCGTGCCCTGTTCCTTTGATTGACGGCCGGCAGTCTGCATCTCCTGTGTCCCGTAGCTGACGCACGGCGCTCCCTGCCCATTCAATCTTCTGCTGGTCGACAGCTGTCCGGTTCCAGGTATAGGTAGGGCGCTCGCCGGAATAGTGTCATCGTCCTCGTGCTTAGCGTCAACCATCCATCGTGATTTGCTTTAGTATTTGTAGCCGGAGGTCAGACACGGGATGCTCAATTGGATGCTTAAAGATTCACGTGCAGGACGATAAAAATAAATGGATTGGTAAATGATGATGTACCAGAGTGACGAAAGACATGGAACTGAATGTTGGGACCAACTCACAGTCTGAAAACTGAGTCGACAATAGGCTGACATGCGTCCAGAACACAAGGTTTGAACACTTTGTACAGAGCCTGATACACAGTACTTCTCATGCGTCTCTGGATCCTCTTCTCATTCACTGATCGATCATTATCGTCATACACTGTCTGTCAGATCTCGCGGCTGCTTCTGCGCAGCAGTTGTGTCCAATTTCTCCTAGTTTGTCTTTCAGAGTGTACCACTACCGCACAGGTCCGGACACAGTCTTAAGTATGCTCACGGTGTCCTCAACGAATGTGACTAAAGGAGTGTATGAAAACCTTAACGCCTAACTGTACTGATATTCACGCCCGGCAAGAGCGTGAATGGAGCACTTATTTGGCGAAGCGGACACAATAAGAAAGATAATATGGGAGACCGGAATCTATACTTCCGTAAAATTCTTCTCTGAGCACTTACTATTTAACAGCATACGACTCACCGCCTTGTTAATATAGGACTACGTGAGGCGCTTTTAGAATCTGTAGTAATTGGTGACTACGTGGAGCGTTCATAGAGACAAAAACGTAAAATTAATCAAAATGGTTAAAATGGCTCTGAGCACTATGCGACTTAACTTCTGGGTCATCAGTCGCCTAGAACTTAGAACTAATTAAACCTAACTAACCTAAGGGCATCACATACATCCATGCCCTAGGCAGGATTCGAACCTGCGACCGGAGCGGTCGCTCGGCTCCAGAATGTAGCGCCTACAACCGCACGGCCACTCCGGCCGACTCCCGAAACGTAATCTCAGGGACTATATTTGATGTCACATTAATATATTGCTGCAGGATATCTTTACTGAAGCGAAATTTAATCAAAAGAAACCTTTGAATTAAAGAAAGTATTTCTCTTTTTAAGCGGAATAGTCTGTTTTGTCGAGAAGCGGTCAATGTCTTTACTGAACTGAAAGTTTTGAGTTTTTTCTTTCATACAAAATAAATTAATTTATGCACTTTCTTTTCTTTACTAATTATGATGCGAGTCTTATAAAGCGTCCGTTGATGACGGAATAAAACGAAATTATAATGAAATTACCCCTACGCTATGTGTTTGCCAGGAATGGTCGATTGTTCGGCCGTTCTTGTTGTTTGTCCAGAGCACTGAAAACCTTGAAAATAAACCTTACTTTTACTTCTGCATGAAGGTCACTATATACATGAAAGAAAAACCCACAATTAAAATAAAGTACAATATAATATTTAAAATTCACAACTTACAACCCGAAATGGCCGCCGTAGCGTGCGATTTCTTAAAGGCTAGAACAGAGAATGTGTGTAATTACAGTGCTCTTTCCGGTTTCATACACCGAGTTAAAGAACAATTATATTGCCACATAGATTCTATAGTTATCTTATAAAGTCTACCTATACAGTTATTATTTTGTTTCAAGAGCAGTGGGTCAATCTCAATAAATGAATGCTCCACACTGTGTCATAGAATGGGAACTTTCAAGGTCATCTCATGCTGTTTGATGTTTCAGCAGGTTAACCATGGCTGGCAGTTTCCCTAGTGGCTTCTATGTCTGGTTTTCTTTCACACACCTCTAGGAATTACTTCAAATTATCAGAAAAACTGCCATCAGTCGCTTTTTGTGCTGCTTCAACTTTTTATTAAACCATGACCGGTTTCAAATCTCCTAGCGTATCATTAGATGATTCACACTTTTAAGGATTGTTTGTACAGTGACTTTAGTCACATATTTCCATTAGATTTTAACACAACTGTGTGCTTGGAAAGGCAGCCTTGCTCCCTGCACGGTAGGGCGGTATATCTCCGGAAACGACTGCGAGTTCCTTTGTTGATAGAAGGCCGCCAGTGAATCTCATTAGGTGAAGAGAGCCTCGTTTAGGGAAACGGGAACCTTTTGCATAAGTCAGGTAGCGATCCGCTCCACTGCTTTTGAAAGTAGGGCTGGCGGTTGCATCCTCTGTAATCAGTGAATACCATTGGCCCTCCGCAGTTTCCGGAGAGTAACTGAGCAAAACAATTATGCCTTACTGCACGATCATCAAGGATTAAGACACCGTGGCACCTCCGACCAGCGTGGGAGAGGTCACTTACATTCACTCTAAGAATTTGGTTCAGCCAAAGAGATTACGTCGCAGCAGGCACTGTTCTTGGAGTGTAATGCTGACCAATCGTGAATACATTGCTTCGATTCAGTACCAACTTCTTGTTTATAAATGTACGTCTTGCATGGAAAAGAAGGTAATTTATATGTGCTTACGCTGCTTTCTCATGAAATTAACTACTCTTGCCCGTCACCATGGCAACAGCATTGAGTCGTCCGCTCCATGTAGGTTTTTTGTAACTAAGGAGTTGGTGAGGACCAATTAAATTACAAGATTCGGATTCGGCTACCGCCTGGAGAGGAAATGTAGATGGATCACGTGCTAGCGGCCGTCTGACGCAGTTCAGCACACTTCGCTGTTCTTTAGGAAATGTAAGTTCGCCATCTGCGGTGGTACAACCCATATTATGTGCCGTGACACGATCCATATTCTGAGGAGCTCTTTTACGAGTACTTGTTTGTTTTTAACAGGCAGTTTGTGTTGCCAATCTAACTGTAGTTCTGGATACTTTAACTTTGCATTCGTGAGCTGGACGGACACGGATTTTTGTACTTGATTCTCCATGCCTTTGTGTTGGTGTGCAATTTTTTTCCAGTCATCTCAACTGCACAGCATTACATGAGCTATGTCACAGGCAACAGCTCCCACATGCTTTATTGGACATAAGTAGACCACAGAGTCTGAGTAAAGTTAACTGTCAAAGAGTCTGTGCTGGAGCAGAGATTTTCCTTCGTCGCCACTAGCCTGTGGCACGATTTCGAGAGTGACATGTGCACCAGGGTTAGGCTCATAGCTGCTAATTAATGTAAGTAATGCAGCTAATTCTATCTTATATTGCAAACAATTCCCGATAACTCTTACAATCAGTGCTTATTTCTTACGTGTTTTCCTCATTCACGCAGCTACACGACAACCACACACATTTCTACAGTAATTAAAAGTGTCTTCCTTGCGGTGAGTAATCAGTAGGCGACATGAAACCTGTCACCTACATTTATACTGATAATACAATTGTATGCCTGTCGGGTCTGTCTGCTTGATCACGCTATTCCCCAAACTTATTTGAGGAATTTTCATGCGGTGTTGAAAGGTAACCTGAGCGTAGCTTGGGCAACTTGTAGGCTTTGTTTCATCAAAATCGGATCACACCGAAACAAGATTGGGCTATTTAAATTTTTTATCTAAAATTGTCTTCTCAGCTTAGTTCAGACGTTTAACCATCGCGGTGCAGCACACCGGAGAACCGACGTATGGCGCTGTTAGCTTCGTAGTCCACTAAAGAACCAGTAGAGAGTGCTGTTAGGTTTGTAGTACACCAACTAGTCAATAAATTGCGCGTTAATTTTTTAGCACAATGACAGATGTATTTTCAGAATTATACACCAATGACAGAATTAAGCGCCGTGGTATTACGTTTACGATAACAAGCTGACAGCGAATTCACTTGACTAGGATATATTGATTTACTGATTGAGCTTTATGCATTAAAAGCTTTACAACACTGCTTCGCTTCATTTGATAAGTTTTATTTATATTCTTTGCTCTGAAAAACGAATTTATTAAAATTGCTTTGTGGTCTGGATCCATATATTTTGATTTAGTTTCGTTTGTGAATAAAAATATGTAGAAAACAGCCAAGTGCATCCGAATACACCACAACAGCTAAAATACTGAAGACTATGAATTGTCAAGTATCCAGTGACAATCGTGATATGACTTGGTATGACTCGAGAACATCGGGCTTCAACTCACTACGTGCAGGTGCGGCTTAAGTGGAGTACTTATTCCCTGAGCGCCTGGTGGCGGACAGTTGCAGGATATGAGTCCAAAACGAGACCGACAGTGATGAACGCTAGTGCAGAAAAGAATAACGATTTTCTTAAAATTTAATTTGAAAATATTGCAGTTGTGGAAAAAACTACAGAATTTTCCTATGTAGGAAACAGAAAGTGAGAAAGATACTGGAAGTACACAGTCCATACGATAAAGGGAGTTACTGATGTCGGATACTGATGTACAAATGAGGAAGAACCTAATGAACACTTACGCTTGGACCATAGTATCATACGCAGTTGAAACATGAATAAACGGAAATCGGGAGAAGTACAAACTGGAATCACTTGAACTGTGGTGCTTTGGAAGATATTGAAACTTGAACTGAAAATTAAATACCAAATTAATAAGCGTTAAAAAGTATAAATGGGGAGTATGTTGAGTAACTGTCACTTCGACAAGGAAATATCAGCACGGATTTCAAAACGTGGTGGGCAGTGTAAAACAAAGTGGACGACTGGATTTCACACATCAAGGCTTTAATATGATATTTCTGTGACACTGCTGTTTTGATGGTATGACATCATTATACACTCCTGGAAATTGAAATAAGAACACCGTGAATTCATTG
The DNA here is from genome assembly GCF_023864275.1 of Schistocerca cancellata. Taxonomy (NCBI): domain Eukaryota; kingdom Metazoa; phylum Arthropoda; class Insecta; order Orthoptera; family Acrididae; genus Schistocerca; species Schistocerca cancellata. Next base: position 413,238,158 of record NC_064631.1, read on the forward strand.
TCCCAGGAAGGGGAAACTTTATTGACACATTCCTGGGGTCAGATACATCACATGATCACACTGACAGAACCACAGGCACATAGACACAGGCACAGAGCATGCACAATGTCGGCACTAGCACAGTGTATATCCACCTTTCGCAGCAATGCAGGCTGCTATTCTCCCATGGAGACGATCGTAGAGATGCTGGATGTATTCCTGTGGAACGGCTTGCCCTGCCATTTCCACCTGGCGCCTCAGTTGGACCAGCGTTCGTGCTGGACGTGCAGACCGCGTGAGACGACGCTTCATCCAGTCCCAAACATGCTCAATGGGGCACAGATCCGGAGATCTTGCTGGCCAGGGTAGTTGACTTACACCTTTTAGAGCACGTTGGGTGGCACGGGATACATGCGGACGTGCATTGTCCTGTTGGAACAGCAAGTTCCCTTGCCGGTCTAGGAATGGTAGAACGATGGGTTCGATGACGGTTTGGATGTACCGTGCACTATTCAGTGTCCCCTCGACGATCACCAGTGGTGTACGGCCAGTGTAGGAGATCGCTCCCCACACCATGATGCCGGGTGTTGGCCCTGTGTGCCTCGGTCGTATGCAGTCCTGATTGTGGCGCTCACCTGCACGGCGCCAAACACGCATACGATCATCATTGGCACCAAGGCAGAAGCGACTCTCATCGCTGAAGACGACACGTCTCCATTCGTCCCTCCATTCACGCCTGTCGCGACACAACTGGAGGCGGGTTGCACGATGTTGGGGCGTGAGCGGAAGACGGCCTAACGGTGTGCGGGACCGTAGCCCAGCTTCATGGAGACGGTTGCGAATGGTCCTCGCCGATACCCCAGGAGCAACATTGTCCCTAATTTGCTGGGAAGTGGCGGTGCGGTCCCCTACGGCACTGCGTAGGATCCTACGGTCTTGGCGTGCATCCGTGCGTCGCTGCGGTCCGGTCCCAGGTCGACGGGCACGTGCACCTTCCGCCGACCACTGGCGACAACATCGATGTACTGTGGAGACCTCACGCCCCACGTGTTGAGCAATTCGGCGGTACGTCCACCCGGCCTCCCGCATGCCCACTATACGCCCTCGCTCAAAGTCCGTCAACTGCACATACGGTTCACGTCCACGCTGTCGCGGCATGCTACCAGTGTTAAAGACTGCGATGGAGCTCCGTATGCCACGGCAAACTGGCTGACACTGACGGCGGCGGTGCACAAATGCTGCGCAGCTAGCGCCATTCGACGGCCAACACCGCAGTTCCTGGTGTGTCCGCTGTGCCGTGCGTGTGATCATTGCTTGTACAGCCCTCTCGCAGTGTCCGGAGCAAGTATGGTGGGTCTGACACACCGGTGTCAGTGTGTTCTGTTTTCCATTTCCAGGAGTGTATAAATCCAAAATGTATTTACTGTTAAGCTTCTTCTATTATCACGACGAGTGAATACAGCGTCTCTCAAACATTTATAATATCCTATGTGTCACAGAAATAAAGGTGTCTTGCCCAATTCAGTTACTTGAATGAATTTCAGTGGATCACTTCCGGATGGAGATCAGTTTCGTTGTGAATGTGCCAAAAGTAAATTTGGAGCATCGCGGCGATCCTGCCTTTCCACACAGATGACGACGACAGTTCCTATATGGTAAATTTACACTTGTTCATAACACTGATACACAATACTGCAGAGACGTGCCGAGTAATCTACTCTATGCATGGTACAACTGAATTAGCTACCAATGAGCTGTGGCTTTTCGAAAATTTAGGAGCAAATCGTCTTATCACTATTACACGACTTTGTGTAACTTCGACCATGATCTAATGACTTTGTATTGCGTTTTGTGTACATTTAATAGTTCATTAATTTAAAACTGAAATGCACAGCAGAATATAATTTGTTTCAAAAATACTCCTACTGTTTCACTGGATAATTCTTTCACAAATTTATATAAATTTCACAACCAGTTCTGATAGCATTTCTTTTTATTCGGTTACAGATTCCAGTCATTATGACCGCTTCAGATTGATCTACAAGAAGGAAATGGATATATTCACGAAAAATGTATGGAATAGTAGAATATTAATTACTGCAAGCAGTATCGTAATATGCATAGTCGAGAAGCTTAGCAACTATACCTCTCTATATCAAGATAACAGAACAAGGGAATAAAATATTAATCATGATAAAATGACAAGAACTGATTACTCGTCATGTCGGGTAGCCGCTGACGTACTGTGCTTACAACCACGGTGCAAACAGCTGAGACGGCGTGTCCGTTTGATGTTGCTGGCAAATGGCGGATTGCAACGGCATGTTACAAAGTCAGAATTTTGATCTTAGACGATCTGCATGAACTAACTCTGATACATCAAAATGCAGTCGAAGGAAGAGCTAGAGCCTCAGCATGGATCCAGGGATAAATATTAGCTTAAATTGTAAAAGTTGGCTGTAAATAAGTCATGAAATAAGCAGTGTAATAAAGCTAATTGGCAGCAGCAAGTCACAGGCACAGTGCGCATACCAAGTACTGATCTAAGACAATGCAAATGCCGAGAATGAGAATTACAATTAATAAAAGCTCTAAAGTTTAAACAAAGGTATCTAATGACGTGTTATAACACATCGGTTTACGAACCCTCCCAATGGTGCCACGTGCCGTGACGAGAGCGAGGACAGCCACGCAAGACCAAAAACGAAGATGAGTAGAGAAGTAATTAATGAAAGAAACCATGTAATAATGATCGTCTAGATACAGAGGAAGCGAAATCTGTAAAATTTTGAGACGAACTAATAAGGCTGTTACAGATATTCCAGTTTAAACGGAGTGTCTTCTTGGTCTTAAGACGAGCACGAATGGAGAAAAGCCCGCCGTTCCAATGGACGAGGCTGCGTCAGATTAGGAAATCTAGGGGGTAAAAAAGAAGCAGACGATAATATGGCTCAGCAGGCGATAGCAGGCCACTTGACCACTCAAGTTGACACCAGAACTGCTTTTTCAGCCGCAGCTGAGATGCCGATAATCTAACAAATCCCTGAGTACCCTCACTCCGGAAGACACTGCTACAGCTTGGAAGGGCAAACGGCTGCCGTCTCACTCGCGACCAAGTTATGTCTATAGATACGCTCCGCCATGCTGTGGTACAGTCCAACGGTTCGTTAGTTCGGGCACAATCTGGTAATAACGTTCGGATTCAGTCGACGGTTCGGTCGTAGAGTGATCGGGGTTATTTCCAGACATACAGCAGCAGCGCCAGCCGTGCGGTATGGTGCACCGAAATCGAAACTCACCCCCCCCCCCTCCTCCTCCCCATGCACTCTCTTGTTGGTGAAGCCTAGCTCTCACAGTTGAATACTGTCTCTCCAAACTGTTACCCAGTGAAACTTGTGTATTTAAGAGTCAGTGCTTTTTCAGTATGTCGTACTGTCAATAAAGGCTACTATCGGTTAAGAATACCTTGTTCCGTGCTAATTTCTGTCTATCTTCAAAATCTTAAGTCACCTTGAGCGAGCTGTACAATGCTTACTATAAGGCGAGGCTGGCCACAGTTTGCTTCGTGACTAGCTGGCTGGTCTTTTACTCAAACAGAAGGTAGAGAGAGTGAATTTGCTTGTGTGAATATAAGGCAGGGCTCTTTTCTGCTAGCTGGCTGTTGAACGTACCCAGTGTAAATCAGCCTGATCAGCACGCATCATAATAACAACATCCGCTGTTTGGTTAGTGACTGAGAGTCTGAACTGTCCAAATGCAATATCCAAGTTTGGCAGCTGCTGGTTAGTTTGGCCTCCCTTTCAGTATGTCATTTGAACTTTTACTCTTGTTTTCAGTAAGCAACTCACAGTTTATATCACTCCCAGGCTTTACCTAAATGTTGTGGAAGGTTTTCTACCACAGCTGCTGTACTAATAAATGTTTTAATCTCTTGCGCATTTCGCGCGGAGTTCCATCTACATTATTGTATATTTCTATTTAAGTTTACTGTGTATTTCATTTTAAAATTTTAAGTAGCATATGTGCGTTTTACAATTGTTTTCGTGTGTGACTTAATTTATTGACACATTTGTGATTACGTTATTACGGAATATTTAACTATACCGTGTTTGTTCAAGCTGGTCCTATGGTGATGGTACCATTTTGTAAATTCTTTCTACAGACTGCTTCAGTTTCCGCTCTTGTATTACATTTCTGAAATTATTTTGTTAAGCCTGAAATGTATTATTGAGTTACTCGTTACTGTGGATTTAAGTTAATTATTGTTAATAGCCAATTACCATTGGTATTTCGTGCATTTTCTGCTGCATAGGTTTGAAACTATTCTTTTTGTATCTTGTTGTTTTGGTAGATTGTTCTGTTAATATGCTTCATAGTGACTTGTTATTTAATGGTGAACTTGTTCTCTTTATGGGGAGTGTAAATGCCTGAAAGTTTACTTAAATTTACTCTGCGTGGGCAAATAAATGTTCAAAGCTTGTTTAAATAAAATATAAATCATTTTAACAAGGACCAAAAAGCACTCACAGATCAACATAGTCCCACCACTCACTGTGGCAGCAGTCGTTTGTCAGTGTTGCCACTAATACTACCTTTACGTAGGATCCATTCAAATCAGCGTATCCCTGGAAGCAGGGGCGTAGTCCATGCATTCCCCACGGTCTAGTGCTGGAGAGAATCCAAGATCCCGATGGCGAATGAATCTTGCCCGCTAGCTGTGGAAAACCCTTTCCATTTCGGCGACCTGGATACGAGCACCGGGGCAGTCAGTTTACATGAGGTAAAAATTATAAAACTAGTTACTAGTGGTTGTCTGCGACGTATACAGTTCACAATGAAACGATGTGTGATATACACATTTTCTCCTTTTAGATGCATCTGAATACGATCATAGTGATTGAAACCAGTCGCTTATTAAACAATTATTTGCGTTCAGAGATTGTTGCAATATTTACAAAATTTCGTAACATTAGATAGCTGTCACCTTCATAGTGATTGTGTCACTACTCGTAATTCTTATACATTAATGAATAAAGAGACGTCTAGTAAATTTTGACTTACACACTGGACTACAAAGTTTTTATTTAAAAAAGAACCAGTAGTTTCTGTTTTACACACATGATCATAAAACCTTGGGATACCACTTACAATTATTTTTAGGATAAAAGTTTTCAAAAATGTCTACGGGATGCACGACAGACATTTTGACGACAGACAGTTTGACCATAGTCAGACTCGTCCCGTGCTTTTGCTGATATGTCTTTGACTTCCGGCACTCTCCTGCCGTCACTAAGCAGCGTCAGAGTTCACCCAAAGGTGCTGCAAGGAGAGGCACATTGAGGCGAATCATCGTTCACGCAACTCATTCATAGCAATGTCCATACATGCAGATGCCATAGCGGTGGCGCTCCATACCATCGAAGAAGCGTGAAATTTTTATGTTCTTGCAATTCTGATAAAACACAAATTCCCAACATTCCCATTACTTCCTCGTTAATACGAGCGGCGTTCAATAAGTAATGCAACACTTACTTCTTTCTCTGAAAGCAGGTTGGTTTTATTCGGGACTCCAGTACACCATATTATTTCCCACCCTTTTGGCTACAAAACGCTATCTTTCAACGTAATCTTCGTTCATTGCGACAGCCATACGCCACTTTAATGGGGAGGCCCGTATTCCCTCACGGTACCACCGTACTTGTCGACATCGGACTGAAGGTTTTGCTGCATCGGTAGTTCGTCACCCAAGTACTGCTTCTCTTGGAGTGCATCCTTCATGGAGCCAAACAGAAGCAAAATATATTCCGACATAGCAAAACATTCAATTTCGAATTTGTTCTGCTGTAATCCACATACAAATAGGACAACTAAATTAATAATTAAGATTTTAATTCTAGCTTTAACGTAACTTTTGTAATTATTAGTGACTCCCTTGGGCCTGGCTTGCAGGAACGTGATTTTAAGTAGACAATGTAGCTGATGCTTATTTTTGTTTTCAAAACTGCCTACGCACAAAATCCGGTTTCACAAAGGCACGGTGTTTAAATGATCAAGTTATACAAAATGATCTCCTTGTCTGTTCAGGAAACTTACAGCCTGCCCCTGCCCAAAAGTCAAAGGGATTTCTTACTAAATAGTCCTTAGCTTTCGCCACTTGCCATAGCTCTTTGAAGACCTGAAGACTCCTTTTTGGCAGTTGCTATACCTTAGGAAGTGTTTTCGAGTGCTACCTGTAACACACACAGCTGTAGAGGGGTATATACATACAAACACACACATGTCTGCAAAGCTTGTAAGGATACCGCAGGGTAGGTAGTGATGCAAAATAACTATTAAGGAGAAAAATCGGTACGTTGCACCGTTTCCAATTTAATTAACACTGAAGTTAGCGAATGAAGTCACCGAATATGCAAATTCAAGATGTCAGCCAGAGACGGTGTTGCCAAAAGTATTCTTCAGCGGGAAATAGAAGAATTGGACAATGTGTGGCTGCAAGCATCGAACTCGTTGCTATCCAACTGTTTCCTTGTTTTTTCTTTCCGGTTTCTGTTAACCAAACGATGAACATGTTTGGAAACAGTATCTCTTGCAGGCTGCTGGGACGTGCATGCGCAACAACCTTATTAGGTAACTTAAATGTTAATTAATCAGAAACTGCACTACTAAATAAATTTTTCTCAAGAATTTTTTCTGAATACAACTTATCCTGCAACAGCCTTGTAAACTTTCCAGACTGTTACGGACCACCATGCAACCTGTTATAATATGAGGTAAGGTAGGACTGTGGCGATGAAAATTATGGCTGAAAATTGCGTTGCGAATACTCAGACGTTGAGAAACGCTGCTTTATGAAAAGAAACACAAACGTCGCCTTAGTACACTCCAAGTAGACAGACAAGGGGTAGCTATGTCTCGGCTGGCCAGCGAGTAGACATCTGGGGACTCTACGCAAAATTCAGTTGTATGCACCTTGAACAAGGACATGGGGCAATACGTTGATGCCCCCTTATATAAACAGCCAGTATATAGAAACTGTTAGTACCATAGTACAATACTTTCAGTAGTAGGACGTGCTGATCCGTACTATCAACGAAGGATACGCAGCGTAGGTGCAATTGAAATACTTGTGTTGAAGCGAAGAACACCATACGCCATACCTTCCTATGACTCAACGCATGTTGGGTAAGAAACCAGCTAGCTCTAGCTCTCCGCCGACCGCTGTGGCCGAGCGGTTCTAGGCGCTTCAGTCCGGAACCACGCGGCTGCTGCGGTCGCTGGTTCGAATCTTGCCTCGGGTATAGATGTGTGTGATGTCCTTAGGTTAATTAGGTTTAAGTAGTTCTATGTCTAGGGGACTGATGACCTCAGATGTTAAGTCCCATAATGCTTAGAGCCATTTGAATCATATTTCTCGCTTTACCACGGAGTCACCTAACAGCAACCACACGACTCAGCAACTTGCAAACAGGGGCCAAGGTAGATTTGCAGTTCCAAGGCGTCAGAGAAAATTCACGTCAAGTTTGTTATCATTCATGTAGAAGATGTAGCCTTGTGATATCGGACAAATCCTTTTGAAACGCGCTGCATCTTTTGTTAAAAGCAATGATTAAACGGGGCTATATTGAGCACAATTTGCAATGTTCTCTCAGTTGATGTCGATGTCAAGAAGACGATAATTGTAGCGCTTAATTTACTTTATCTGTTGGGATTACTTTCTAACAGATGATTCACTTCGCACTTCATTAAGGCATGAAAGACTATTCAGCGTGAATGACGCTCCCAGTTCTTCATTCTCAGCGGAATTTAGATGTCCCACTGCATCACGGGTGAAACATGGGTTAGGATATAGAAGGAAGTATTTTACAATTATATTACGAGAAGATCACATGTCGGTCCCTCTAAGTTACCTCAACAAGATACCGGTTACGACAGCGAATCTCAACACGGGAAATCGTATTTTTATTAGAGCACCGATGGGCGAAACAGATATTACTGACGCTATAACAATTACAGGTCAGGCACTGATATAACCGGAGTTAATAGCGTTTCAGATTGGTCGCCGGATAAACGTTCACACGCATGACATTAATATCGTATCAATTTAAATTGCTGATAATTGTGCTACTTAATGAGTTCGAAAGTAATAAATTATATGTGGTGGTGGTGGTTAGTGTTTAACGTCCCGTCGACAACGAGGTCATTAGAGACGGAGCGCAAGCTCGGGTGAGGTAAGGATTGGGAAGGAAAGCGGCCGTGCCCTTTCAAAGGAATGATCCCGGCATTTGCCTGAAACGATTTAGGGAAATCACGGAAAACCTAAATCAGGATGGCCGGAGACGGGATTGAACCGTCGTCCTCCCGAATGCGAATAAATTATAATTGGGAGACATTCGTTTTTCAGTATTATTTAATAACATGGATTATTATGGTCGGGCACATCTCAATTTCACCGAAGAAAAAAATATATAGCTACCGTCGAAGTGTTAGCTTTTATCGCCTCGATACGCTTACGCTTTAGTAAAAGTCACGATTCAGAGTGGCATTCTTTGGAAATGATTGTGTGTGTGACAAATTTCTATTTCCAAACACTCTTTCCATAACAAATCTGATATTCTAGATTGTGTGGATGCAATTTTTGGTGTGTGATTAGTTCTTACGGCTGCTCTTAGATTTTTCCAGTGCGCTGTAAATTCGAGGACTGTGGCCCGGATTAGTTTGTGGCTGCTTGTGAAGGTTTCTCAGGCAATGCGGACTAGGATCACAAGCCTGCTAGTACTACGGTCTTTAGCAAGACTGTAGGCAAATGGCAGAGTCTGGACTAAATTTTCTGAATACTGCAGTACCTTGAAATAATTGTCGAAGTGAATCCAAACTTTGGAGGTTGCTTGGAACAATGTACCAGCAACAAGGAATTTCGGACGTGTTTGCCGGCCAGAGTGGCCGCGCGGTTAAATGCGCTACAGTATGGAACCGCGCGACCGCTACGGTCGCAGGTTCGAATCCTGCCTCGGGCATGGATGTGTGTGATGTCCTTAGGTTAGTTAGTTTTAAGTAGTTCTAAGTTCTAGGGGACTTATGACCACAGCAGTTGAGTCCCATAGTGCTCAGAGCCATTTTTGAATTCCGGTGTTCTTACTCATAGACGGATTACGCAATGACTATTTGGCTGCATGACTTTTTTCTGCGCGTCAGAGTCGGATTCTTCATTTAACACGCAGTTCCCATAAGGCCTTACAAACTCCCTATTTGACAACACGACCGTCAGTGCAACCGCCGATCCCCGAAAGAGATTTCGGCGACCCAGTCGTGTCTGACCCTTTCACACGTGGCGATCTGGCAGCGCAGTTGCAGAGGGAGGAGGTGAAACATTTGCCGTCTCACGTGGTTGTACTGCATTTTTTATTTTTTTAGCGATTTTTGATTGTTGAGACATGGGCATTTTCTATGTCGGTTTACAGGATTTGACTTTTCTGCTAAAATAATGATTTTCGACTTGAAACTTTTCGTCATTGAAGTCAAGCGTCGTGGTGTAATTTTTTGTTTCAAGAAACGAGTATTACAGCGATGATATCGAATAACCTCTTGCTTAGGAGGAGAACCGTGACACACTTGTACGTGACCTCGAAAGTAAATAAAATATTGCTAAAATTTCATCATGATTCAATCGATCTCTTTAGCGGTCGAAGTTGTGCAGAAGGCAACATTCTCCAATTATCACTGCACAGACATCGTCCTTCAGATTTATAGTGTGACGAACTACTCACCATTGTTGGATACGATCATAAAAGTGTGTAACGGCGCACCATCGTTAACCTGTAATTATAAATTATTCTGTTTACCGTCATTTTATCTCTACTGTACGGGCACGGCATGTTATGTAAAGCAGAATGGAAGTAGTTCACCTCAGTCACAGAAATATTTAAAATACTATCTTTCACTCTGTTACGAAGATCACTATTTTTATAACCAAATTTTGAAGGAATAGTGCAGCTCTGAAAATGTGCAGCCTGTAGCAACGTACCTCAAATAGACACTTTTTTTTAATGCTGATACACAGTTACAGCGCAAGTGGAAGAACATTCGTGACTGTTACACCAGAGAACTCAAGAAGAGGAAATCCTCATACTGTGGATCACTCGCAGAGTTAGAGATAAAAAAATTTTATTTTTCGCTTCACACGCACCAGCATGCATATAATCGAACCTACTCTCAACTTTTCTTGCATCAAATCCAAGCCCAAGTACCTCAAATTACGATGCCACAGTTTCAGCTATATTTGTATTCACGAGCGGTCACTGATTTATTCTCTCAGGACAGTAAATGTTAGAGTTAGTTCATTCTATTACAATCTTATACATAGAAAAAATCACTTTCAAACCTACCTTAAAAGTATACGTAAATATATACTAAGCATTTTGTTTCCCTGAAAGTAATCATTAATGTTCCCTCTGGTAATGTACTATTTCTCACCTTCCCGCTTACCTTTGTTGGATTAGCCCTCACAGCACATAACTGTCACTAACATTATGAGGAAGTTCAAGAATTTTGCAGTTCTTTTTCTCATTTCCTTATAAATTTTAAAAAATATCCGTCTTTCTCTAGAGTAGTTAACAGAGGACGAATCTAGTACTTTCGATGACATCGATGGCTTCTGTATTTTCCTATCAGTGACAAAGCTAAAAGCACTTAAACGTCAGAGTCCATATCGGAACTGGCTGGAACAACCACACAGGCAGCTCTAGATACAGAGCTTCTGCCGCGCTGTTCAGTCGCATGCCCTGTGGAACCAGCCTTCCAAAAGGAGCGCTGTCGAACGCCCCGTCTCTCACCACGTTTACACGCGACGCAATTTGCGGAAGATGAAAATTTGATTTCAGACTCCGAGTGCAGTGTTCGAAGTCGTGTTTACTTGTTAGCCCTGAATCTATTCTATTATCCCTATCCAACACGATCGCATTATGTAATTTCGCTGTTCCGATTTAGTCGAGTCTGTGAAGTGGAATTATCAGCACTCTCGTAGTTTTTTTTATAAACACGGAGAGAGAGGGAGATGTTAAAAAATCTTATACCTGTGAGACTTTTGTTGTTCCTGTCAGATCACGTGCATTATTGATAATGATTGCAAAGTGAACACTGATCGGTCGAACATCGTAATCAAACATTGTGAAAACGTACAATCGCTAGAAGCATTTCGAATGTGTAAAGATATTACGAAAACTGAACAAAAAGTATTTCGCCTGATTAACATAAGGATGTTGCTCAGAAATGTGGCGTAGACAAGGGCTTAAGATGTTTGTTGTTGTTGTCTTCAGTCCTAAGACTGGTTTGATGCAGCTCTCCATGCTACTCTATACTGTGCTAGCTTCTTCTTCTCCCAGTACCTACTGCAATCTACATGTTTCTGAATCTGCTTAGTGTATTCATCTCTTGGTCTCCCCCTACGACTTTTACCCTCCACGCTGCCCTCCAACAGTAAACTGGTGATCCCTTGATGCCTCAGAACATGCCCTACCATTCGATCCCTTCTTCTAGTCAAGTTATGCGACAAATTCCTCATCTCTCCAAATCTATTCAGTACCTCCTCATTAACATTAAGAGAAAAGTCTTATTCGCGTTTTTTTTATTTACCTAGTGCCGACCGGTTTCAGTACATCGCAGGGGCCATCTTCAGGGCGAACATACCGCTGGTGGACTGCTTGTGGCGTCACGTCTACCAAGGTGCCACACCTTGGTAGAGGTGACGCCGCAAGCAGTCGACCAGCGGTATGTTCGCCCTGAAGATGGCCCCTGCGATGGACTGAAACCGGTCGGCACTATATAAATAATAAAAAAAAAACGCGAATAAGAATGTTTTCTTAATACTAAGTTAGGTTCACATCAATCGCTGTTACTCCACAACCATGTGGTCCAAATCTCCTCATTAATTACATGACCTACCCATCTAATCTTCAGCATTTTTCTGTAGCGCCACATTTCGAAAGCTTCTATTCTCTCCTTGTCTAAATTATCGTCCATGTTTCACTTCCATACATGGCTACACTCCATACCAATACTTTCAGAAAAGGCTTCCTGACACTAAAATCTATACCTTTTGTTAACAAATTTTCACTTCTTTAGAAACGCTGTCCTTGCCATTGCCAGTCTACATTTTGTATCCTCTCGACTTCGACCGTCATCAGGTATTTTGATCCCCAAATACCAAAACCCACCTACTATTTTAAGTGCCTCATTTCCATTATCCTCGTTTGGTTTTTGTTGATGTTTATCTTACTCTCTCCTTTCAAGACACTGTCCATTCCGTTCAGCTGCTCCTCCAGGTCCTTTGCTGGCTCTGACAGAATGACAAAGTCATCGGCAAACCTCAAAATTTGTATTTCTTATCTATTGATTATAATTTCACTCAGAATTTTTGTTTCCTTTACTGCTATCTCAATATACAAATTGGAAAACATAGGGGATAGGCTACAACCCTGTCTCACTCCTTTCCCAGCCACTGCTTCCCTTTCATGCACCTCGACTATTGTAACTGCCATCTGGTTTCTGTACGAATTGTAAATAGCCTTTCGGTCTCCGTATTTGACCCCTACCACCTTCACAGTTTGAAAGAGTGTATTTCAGTCAACATTGTCAAAAGCTTTCTCTAAGTCCACAAATGCTAGAAACGTAGGTTTACCTTTCCTTAATCTATCCTCTAACATAAGTCGTCGTGTCAAATTGCCTCACGTGTTCCAGCATTTCTACGGAATCCAAACTGATCTTCCCCGAGGTCGGCTTCTACCAGTTTTACCATTTGTCTGTAAAGAATTGGTATCAGTATTTCGCAGCCGTGACTTGTTAAGCTGATTGTTCGGTACTTTTCGCACCTTTCTTTGGGTTTGGAATTATTGCATTATTCTTAAAGTCCGAGGGCATTTCACCTGTCATAAATCTTGCTCACCAGATGGTATAATTTGATCAGGAATGGCTCTCCCAAGGCTATCAGTAGGTTTATAGTTGATTTAAAATAGTCGATCTCAGCCCCCACCCGCTCTCCTTAAGTCAGCGAATGCTTTGTCACCAGAAAATGATCGTAAACTAAAGCATTCGCAAGTAAGGAAAAGAGCGTATAATAGTTAACAAATTAGCCTGCTATGTAGAATAATATGGTTGTCACCAAGTAGGTTTGTTTTGTTCATTCAGAAAAATTTCAAATTTATTCTGATGGTTGATTCTTCCGTAAAAACCAAGGTGTAGTATACCCTTTTTGCAGATTCGTTTTGTCGTTCACTCATAACAACACGTTTATTTTGGCACCTTTTAAAACTAAACCACATAGACAGAACAATATTTGCAAGTGTTTGTTCCTAGCCTCTAATTTTGTTCTGTGCGACGAAAGCTGTGTAGCTTTCGCGGTGTTGGTATTTCCTTATATTGTTCGTAACAGCGTAGAAATTGCAGCCTGATACAACAATTATCCGTATTGTCTACGGAATGTTAATTGTGAGCATCTTGCTTCTCCTTCTTTGACGCAGAATCTTGAATTCCACTCTGCTCGACTTCGTGTTCCTCCTTCAGTAATTCGATAACCATTCTGTTGCTCAATTCAGCATTTTGGCTGCACGTCCCGCTTAATTCTGCGCTTTCTCATTCGCCAGCATATTTAATCACGTTAACAGCATGCCGTTGCGCCTGCCCACAAAAGATTTTCCTCGCTGACGTCCCGTGCTTGCACTGAGGCATAGCAAGGTGCACTACTATAATCGGAGCTTGGCTGTACCTAGTAACGTGACCAATTCAGTTCCTGCTGTTGCACTGCCTCTTTGCCTCGCCGATTAATACCATTTATGATCCAGTAGTATGCCACTAGTTTCCCTTGCTTATGGGGTCAGCACTCCTCTCTGTTTCATCCCATAGTCAAGTGAAAAGATCTCAGTCTTTAACCACTGAAGTCGCCGGCACGGTAACTCAGCGTGTTCGGTCAGAGGGTTAGCTGCCCTCTGTAATAAAAAAACTGAGTTAATGGATCAACATCGATATGAAACGAGTGTCTTGCGACGTCCGCCCCGAGCAGATACAACGAACCAAAGCGAACAAAATAATATTAAAAAAAAGAAGCCAGTACATGTTCTGTGGTTGCACGGACACTGGAGCCAATCAGAAGAGGATATGTATCGGGTGGTTGTACTACACTACTAGCGATTAAAACTGCTACACCACGAAGATGACGTGCTGCAGACGCGAAATTTAACCGGCAGGAAGACGATGCTGTGATATACTAATGATTAGCTTTACAGAGCATTCACACAAGTTTGGCGCCGGTGGCGGCACCTACAACGTGCTGACATGAGGAAAGTTTCCAACCGATTCCTCATACACAAACACCACTTGACCGGCGTTGCCCGGTGAAACGTTGTTGTGATGCATCTTGTAAGGAGGAGAAATGCGTACCATCACGTTTCCGACTCTGATAAAGGTCTCATTGTAGGCTATCGCGATTGGGATTTATCGTATCGCGACATTTCTGCTCGCGTTGGTCGAAATCCAATAACTGTTAGCAGAATATGGAACCGGTGAGTTACGAATGGTAATACGGAACGCCGTGCTGGATCCCAACGGCCTCGTATCACTAGCAGTTGAGATTACAGGCATCTTATCCGCATGGCTGTAATGGATCGTGCAGCCACGTCTCGATCCGTTAGTCAACAGATGGGGACGTTTGCAAGACAACAACCATCTGCACGAACAGTTCGACGACGTTTGCAGCAGCATGGACTATCAGCTCGGAGACCATGGCTGCGGTTACCCTTGACGCTGCATCACAGACAGGAGGGCCTGCGATGGTGTAGTCAACGACAAACCTGGGTGCACGAATGGCAAAACGGCATTTTTTCGGATGAATCCAGGTTATGTTTACTGCATCACCATGGTGGCGCCCGTGTTTGGCGACATCGCGGTGGACGCACATTGGAAGCGTGTATTCGTTATCGCCATAGTGGCGTTATCACCCGGCGTGATGGTATGAGGTGCCATTGGTTACACGTCTCGGTCACCTCATGTTCGCATTGACGGCACTTCGAACAGTGGACGTTACATTTCAGATGTGTTACGACCCGTGGCTCTACCCTTCATTCGATCCCTGCTGGAACTCTACATTTCAGCAGGTTAATGCACGACCGCATGTTGCAGGTCCTGTACGGGCCTTTCTGGATACAGAAAATGTTAGACCGCTGCCCTGGCCAGCACATTCTCCAGATATCTCACCAATTGAAAACGTCTGGTCAATGGTGGCCGAGCAACTGGCTCGTCACAATACGCCAGTGACTACTCTTGATGATCTGTGGTATCGTGTTGAAGCTGCATGGGCAGCTGTACTTGTACCTGCCATCCAAGCTCTGTTTGACTCAATGCCCTGGTGTATCAAGGCCGTTATTACGGCCAGAGGTGGTTGTTCTGGTTACTGGTTTCTCAGGATCTATACACCCAAATTGCGTGAAAATGTAATCACATGTTAGTTCTAGTATAATATAATATATTCCAGACCAGATTCATATTCTCAAGAGAATATTCAGGAGCACAAAATATATCTTCTCTAATAAGGATAAAATCCAGAAGCTGTTCTTTATATCCGCTCCTCAGATGAAAATACCTTAGTGTCCGGTGTAAACAACATCGGTACGTCCATCAAGCCACACAGGATATGCAATGAATTATTGCTCACTCAACGTTAGTTGTCAGTCTTCTACATGGCGTGCAATTCTATGACGAGCAGAAAAGTTACATTCAGTTGTGTTTAACTTATAGTACATACAGATTCACTGCTAACGTCGAGGCATTCTTTTCCAAATGGCCCATTCCAGAATGGTCGTAGTTCCTAAGCAGTTATTTGAACTGTTTTAAGGCTGACATTTCCTCCACTGTCGATTGTAGCTTGAAATTCATAGAAACAAATTTTTTGGATTAAAAAATTATAACTTTAATAGTATTAATAGTTGACGTCAAGGTAATTGAAATAAAAGAGCTTATCTCATTCATTATTAGCTGCACATTCTCGTTTCCCTAAGTACTGTTATACATGTCACAACGTCTTGAGTTGTAGTGTTGCTAAAGGTTAAACTTCTTTGCTAAATCAGAATGTCCACATATAAAATATTTAGCACGTTCTTTAATTTGCACTAAATGTCGGTGCCCTTCCTACTGGGATCTTGTTGCACGCTGTTTGTACTAGGGTGTGGTCTGTTCCCAGCTGAATCCATATTCATAGCAGGAGCAATGCATGCATTCAGTGAGGCAACACGTTTGTTTACCCAGCCCAGACCGATAACACGCAACATCTCTGCTCGCACGCCTCACGTGCTCTGAGCTTGCGCCCACTGGGCGAAATCCCGGGTTTGAGAAAGCCCGTCTTAAGCCTCTAAAAAAGATTCCTCGGCACTATCCTTCAGCTGATTTCTACTACCATAACAGCTCAGTACATTTAGCTTTCAGCCTCATGGTTGCACTTCAACAAGTCTGTACAGTTACTAACCACATTGGCCTGCTCATGTCGTTGCTGCGGCAAATATTCGAATTTCCTGTCCAGTCAGTGAATTATTCAAAGTATTTGATTTTGGTTTACAGACTACTCTAAATTTAGTAATAAAATAATCTGTGTTGCTACTTGTTTGATGGAGTCTAGTATTTATAGGATTGTGCTTATCACCATGATCGTCATCACCGTAATCCGATATTTCGTATCCGGTACTGGATTAAGAGCTACTTCCTACTTTCCGGACACTATGATCCACTGCGATGTAAATCCATGTCTCTTCTGCACGCTTCCAATATGATGTAGCCATCTCTCAGTAGCCCGTTGTCTTGCAGTTCTCTTAAGACTCTTACAAAGATCTTCCATGGTACATCACCCATCCGTTCCCCTTGCTACATATCCTGCACACACTTCCCCCCCCCCCCTCCACCTGTTTTTACTAGCAGTGTAATTGTGTCATCGAGTTGACTGTCTTCCCTTATGCCTTGCCCTTTGAAATTTTTCTCAGAGTCTTCAAAAGACGTTTGTTTAGTTATTCTTCTGACATTTTGCCAGCACCAATGGCTGGGATTGTAAATAATTCGCCATCCGTGGCTGGTGGCGGATATGACACAAATGGCGAGTGAAGACACCGAAAACGAACAGACAATACGTCGACCAATGGGTATGGCAACCAGAAGAATTGTAATCCCCTACCCTTTCGTTGCTTTTCCCTGTTTTTCCTTGTAACTCCCGGCATCTCATAAATGGCCGCATGATACGTTTGAGAATACGTGCACTAGGGTCATTCGCCTCGTTTTTGTTCCATGATCGATGTCCATCGTCTGTGCAGGCCACTTTGTCTACTATTATAGATAAAAGGAGCGAAAAGAGGAATAGTACAATAAATAAAAATACAGGTTGTAGATAAAGTCCGGGAACACTTTCAATTATTTATTGTACAAGAACCGAACACTGTACAGATGCCATACATGTCATTTTGAAAAGATATTCTGAAAGCTTTTTTTCCTTTTTTTTTCTTTTGTGTGTGTGTGTGTGTGTGTGTGTGTGTGTGCGTACGACCACAGAATAGTTTGGTATTTTGCCGATAGTCAGCGCTAGTTGCAAACATGGCGAGTGCAGGTGCCGTGCTACAGAAGGGGATAGCTGTTCCATGAAATGGCCTGCCCCATCACCAGATCTCACTCGGTGTGACTTTTTCTTTGGGGGCACATTAAATTTCTGGTGTATGCATCGCCTCTATCACGTGATGTAGCAGAGCTCCGGGAGAGAATACGGGAAGTGACTGCCACAGTCGACGATGCCATGTTGGGTCGGGTATGGCAAGAAGTCGATTAACGTATTGACGTCTGCCACGTCACTCATGGTTCGCATATCGAATGTTTGTAAAACAAAACAGTCAGTTTGTCTTCAAAATGCAATATTTATGAGATCTATACAGATCTATAGTTCTTGTGCAATAAATAATTGAAATTGTTCAAAAAAAATGGTTGAAATGGCTCTGAGCACTATGGGACTTTACTTCTCAGGTCATCAGTTCCTTAGAACTTAGAACTACTTAAACCTAACCAATCTAAGGACATTACACATATCCATGCCCGAGGCAGGATTCGAACCTGCGACCGTTGCGGTCGCGCGGTTCCTGACTGTAGTGCCTAGAACCGCTCCGTCATCCCGGCCGGCAATTGAAAGTGTTCTCGGACTTTATGTGCACTCTGTATAGTGACTCTAAACTCTCCATACTTTTAGTCTTTATTAATGTTTTTTATGTATTGTATTATGAAAGCTTTTTGACCTACCTAAGAGCACAGACATACGCACTTCTTGTCACGTGGAAGCCTAAATAATTTTATTTATCGATTCATTCGTACTTCTGCCGTAGCTTAGTGTTGCGTCTTCATCTTGGTAATAACATCTGTTTCCCAACAGTAGGTGTGAATTCCTTCATGATATTTGTCTTAGTACCTTTTAATTCAGCATTTCAACACTATTTTCTTTAGTCCACTTTTCTTATTTTCTCCCAAGCTTTGTAACGGAAGATTACCTGTCCACATCACTGATAACGATTGTCTAATTAAAAGTTTGTGAATGACCCTGGTGTTATTTTTTCAAGGTATTAATTGTGGAAGCTTCTTTTTCAGAACTTACAAAGGTTACTTTCATCACTCCAGGCCAGTTTTACAGTCATGAATGCTTCATTTAATGTCACTCCTGTCCTAGCAGATATCTATTGTCATCCATAATGACATGTGATTTTCTGATCTTGAAAACCGTCACGTAAGAGGCAGAATCGTAGGATAATTGTTAAATGTTTTGAGATATTGTAATCTGATTCAACTACAGATTTTTGGAACAATGATTAGTATATTACCTCATGTTTGCGACTGTAGAAATCACGTGGTTTTGAGGCGGAGAACTCGTCGAGCCATGTTCTGAGCGCATTTTCATCCAGAAAGGAAGTTCCTTGAACGTTATTCGATAGAGAGTGGAAGAGGTGAAAATCTAAGGGCGCAAGAACAGGTGAATAAGATGTATACGGAAGGACTTCGCAACGCACCTCCTTTATTGTGATTTAATCAGTGTAGCATAATTCGGGCGTTATAGTAGAGTAGCATCACGTTACGCAGTCTTTCTTGTCGTTGTTTCTGGATTGCCTCTGCAAGACGTCTTAGTTATTGACAATAAATGTCAGCAATGATGGCTTCACATCGGGGAAGCAATTTGTAATACACAACCTCGTCGTTTTTCCATCGGATGCATAACATTAACTTTTGTGGAGGCGCGCATGTCTTTGTACGACGAGCTGCTGCTTTGTTTGGGTTCAACCAGTCCCTTGTTTTCCTTATGTTAGCGTAAAGACACCCTTTCTCGTCGCCATTAACGATACGGGGTAGGAACGGCCAGTGCTGTTCACGAACCGATTGATGAGGAGCAAGCAGAGCATCACACATGGGCTCCGTGATTTTGGTTTTGAGAGTTCTGTAACCAAACTCCCGGTTTTGGAATCTCCCCCATTGCATACAAATGTCGCACGATGGTGGAATGATCACAAGTCATTACATTCGCCAGTTCTCGACTACACTGACGTGGATCATTATGGATTAATGTATGTAAATGATCATTATCAAAGCTCGAAAATCATCCTGAACGCAGAGAGTCACTAGTGTCAACATTATCCTCCTTAAAACGAGAAAAACCAGTTTCATGCCGTACTCTTCCTAATGGCACTATTCCCGGACACAGCGCAAATGTTTCTGGATGCTACCGCTGCTGTCGCCCCAGTATTAAACTCAAACAGAGGACTATATCGGAAATGTCCCGATTTCCACTTTTGGCACTCCATTTTAAAGAGTCCACACCTCCACTCTGTATCTCCAAAAGATGAAATGACAATACGTAAACTCTAATAGCAACAGTGAACTCGCGCGACCGCTACGGTCGCAGGTCCGAATCTTGCCTCGGGAATGGATGTGTGTGATGTCCTTAGGTTAGTTAGGTTTAAGTAGTTCTAAGTTCTAGGGGAGTGATAACCTCAGCTGTTAAGTCCCATAGTGCTCAGATCCATTTGAACCATCTTAACAGTGAACTGCAAATAATAAATTGGCAATCGATAAATAAACCCATAGCAACCTGAATCCCACCATGGAAAACAGATACGCTACGAACTGATGCATCAACCTAGTGGTAACTGCTTTAAAGAGTGCACTGGCCGCTGTGTATCGCTGTAAATGGTATAGATCTGGTGTGATGATGTTGTACGATCCTCCATCACTGATGTAAGCCTAGACTATGAAGTATTATGTGAGTGTCAGAAGGCTGCACAATTTGTTAGCGTATAAACTTGAACTATACAACGTGTATACAAATGCAGCCCTGCAACAAGTCATTCGTGGAAAAGAACCTCACCAACAAGGACCCAAAGTACCAAGATTTGGGCCACTATAATAAGTTAAGACATCGATACCACTCTTGGTTTCGTTTTGCTCGATAGTATTTCTGTCTCGTAAGCTACATGTCTTCCTATGAAGGTTGGTTGATTTGGGGAAGGAGACCAGACAGCGTGGTCATCGGTCTCATCGGATTAGGGAAGGATTGGGAAGGAAGTCGGCCGTGCCCTTTCAGAGGAACCATCCCGGCATTTGCCTGGAGTTATTTAGGGAAATCACGGATAACCTAAATCAGGATGGCCGGACCCGGGATTGAACTGTCGTCCTCCCGAGTGCGAGTCCAGTGACTAACCACTGCGCCACCCCGATCTGTCTTCCTATGAAGCAGATGATGCATTTGTGTTTATACAGCAACAGTAACTTTTTTCTGTTTATAACTGGCATGAAATCATTATCAGTCAAAACATGGAAACATAATACTCCTCAAATGTAGTTACCCTTTTTAATGTCTGTTTAAAATGGAGAGAGTACGTGATGAAATAGATTTGAATGTAAAATAATGTCGAAAACCTTTTAACTTTCCATGCTTTACTTTGTTCAAGTTATAGCAAATGCCACGTAAACTGCCGAAGTCATGAAATTATTCTTTTCACCTTCTTCAAGACCATAATTTATTATTCATTAGTTAAATATATACCTTTTGACTGTGGAAATGCACTTCACTCCACAATAAATAGTTTTATTTGACAAAAATTTCCAAATCATCGCAATGTGAACAAAGCATAACACGGAAGTGTGGTCATAAAGAAAAAGTTATGGACTGTCACCTAGCAAATTAAAAGTTTTTCGTAATCCTCTTATCAGAAAACGCCCATTTTGGTTAAAATAATTCATTTGTGCAACACTTACTAACTTTTAAAATTTAGACTTTTGAAATGTTCAAATGTATGTGAATACCTAAGGGACCAGTCTGTTAAGTTCATCGATCCCTAGGCTTACACACTACTTGAACTATCTTATGCTAAGAACAACAGACACACCCATGTCCGAGGGAGGACCCCAACCTCCGGCGGGAGAGGCCGCGCAATCCGTGACATGGCGCCTCAAACAGCGCGGCCACTCTGCGTGGCTTAGACGTTTAACAACATTCAATTATAAAATTGTAATTGCTTGAAATAATATTGTTACTGCTTTAGATCGTTAATCTTTTTCTATGAGAAAATACGTATTTTTATTTAAATTTGTAGCTCCCTTAAAAATCGTATTTAATTAAAATGACTGAATTTATTCTAGCGGTATGTAGACATTTTGGCACGCAGTAGTCTAACATATACAGCAGTAAAAAGCGAGCCAGGAAGTTAGTTCAGGTCAGTTGTAATTAGTTGAACTACTTACTTATTCGCAAACAGTTCCTTTTCTACATGGCATACAGTGTTTTGTGAACAATTCTTTCTAAGCCGTTTTTTGGCTGGCTAAATGGTCTGTACTTCGTTGCGAAAAGATTTGTGGTATGAAGTGATCCTTCAGTATTGCTGTCTTAAAACTGTGAAGTTTATATGAATGTCATAGCACATTATTTCGCAAAATGCATCTTTGTAATGGAAACTAAACATGTGTCAAGTAATTCCAATAGTCTGACCAAAGCATGAAGATTAATAAAACACCAATTTGAGACAACGGATGTTCTTATTCTTGAAGCTGACGAATCATGACTGTGAGACAACGGTGCCATTCTGTAGATTTCCTCGAATCGAGATAAGTGTATTAACTGTGAATGGTGGGCTCCATGTGGTTCCCAAGTCGTGCAGCGACCGTAAACCATAAAATTACCAATTACGTAGCAACCAGTCGCAAAATCGTGTTTTATTTATTCACTTTCGCAAATCGATTTCAACTGATTAACAGCCATCATCGGTGCTTTCAACCAATATGTACCCTATATTACTACTCAGGGCACATATTAGTTGAAAACACCGATGATGGCTGTTTATCAGTTGAAATCGATTTGCAAAAGTGAATAAATAAAACATGATTTTGCGACTGGTTGCTGCATATTTGGTAATTTTATGTATTAACTGTATTTTTTATTCTTTCGAGCATTCGTTTCCAATGAAAATATCATTCGCCATATTAGCGTAGGACTTGCTAGGAGGCATTGTAAACAGTTGGTAATTACACAACGCTTAAGCTTTATGGATCGTTGTGTATATTTTTAAATGTATCGGCAGTAGATGGTGAACAGAGATAGGAGTGTTGCAAACCCGATAAGGGTATCATCCCTTACAAATAATAATGGGTCTGCAACTGACACGAACACTGCTAGGTAGAGCATGTCCATTTCAACCAGTTTTGAGCAAAAATTGCAACGTGAACTACATACAGTGCACATTCGGAGTCTGGTGCCTTGCGAACGTCATTTCTATCAGCCTCTCGTAACGACGCACGTCTCGAGTGGGCCAGACAGTGCAGACACGGGGTCAACTGACTTGAGGTATGTAATGAGCAGTCACGATTTTTCTCTTTACAGACGACGCAAGCATCCAATGCTCCTACAACTGAATGAGTTTTGGCCGGAGGTGGTTCCATGAAGTTCCGAGAATTTTTGTCGTATCTTGACTTGGGTTCAGTCATACAGTTTGAAAGGTGTATATAACATGAGAAATATCAGTTTTTTGGCATGTTTGCCGCTTGTTTCTGTCGACATATCCAACGAAAGTGGCTTTCCGTCTTACTTCCATCCTCCAGCGCAACTTAAGGACTGCCTCTTTGGTTTACCTTTCTTATGCCAAATTAATCGTCTTCTTTCAGATCTCTAATTTCCTTTTAGTTTTTCTTTATGTTATCCTTGTCAGCAACTTGAATGCTTGGGTTGTTAAGCTGATTGCGTGCTAGTTCGCGCACCTGTCAGCTCTTGCTGTCCTCTAATTTGTGTGGATGACATTTTGTCGAAAGTCTGATAGTTTGTGATCAGTCTCTCAGATTCTATACAACGACTCCAGTAGTCTCAGTGACATTAGAAAGTCCGTAGATGGTTGTCTGTTCATTCTGCCTGATTTTTATCTTAAGCCTTCCCAAGCTGTTTTAAATTCTGGCTCTAATACTGGAGCCACTCTCTCGTCCTTATCAGTTCCAGATTCTTCTTTCGACAAATCCTCCACTTCTTACCGGCCTTTAGTGCATTCTTTCCACCTATCCGCTCTCTCATATCATCTTAACAGTGAAATTACCATGACAATCTTAAAGTTGATTCCCTTGCTCTTAATTTCACCGCAGGTTGTTTTTAGTTTCCTATTCGCTGTGTCATTTCTTCCGACGATCACTTTTCAATTTCTTCACATTTTTAATGCAGCCATTTAATTTTAACTTGCACTCACTTTCTTTTTATTAGATTGCTAAGTTATTTATATTTACGTATTGCTGTCTGGCCCTGAGCCTTTTTGTATTTTTTCAGTATTTCTTTTGTTATCCAAAGTTTTTTCACAGTTAGTTTCCTAATACTTACATTTGCCTTCCAACACCTGTGATCACTCTTTCTAAATATATCCACTGCTCTTCATCCGAACTGCATATTGTGTTATTCTTTATCGCAGCCATCCACGTTCTTCAGCGAACTTAAAATGTGTCTCACTATTCCTCAGTACTTGGTATCCCACTTTCTTTAAACTTCAGTCTTTTCTTCATCATTACTAAATTGTGATCTGAGTTTATGTGTGCTATTGTGTACGCCTCACAGTCCAATATCTCATTTTGGATTCTGTGTACGATCATAAAGTAAGTCAGCTTGAATCTTCGTTTCTCTCCGGATCTTTTCCACGTATACCTCCTCCTCCTGTGTTTCTTGAACAGAGTATTCACTGTTACTAGTTGAAATTTTTTGCAGAACTCAATTAGTTTTTCTCTTCTCTCATTTCTACTACCAAGCCCATGTTTCCCCGTAAAACTTTCTTCTAGTCCTTCCTGCATAATCTCCTTCCAGTCTCCCGTGATTTTTAGATCTTCGTCTCCAATTAAGAGCAGAATTACTCGTTCAATATCCTCATATACTTTCTCTATCTCTCCATTTTCTGCTTCTGTCACCGACATGTATACCTGTACTACCGTTGTTGGTAATGGTCTGCTGTCGATCCTGATGAGAATAACCCTATCACCCAGCAGTTTACAGTAACCCACTCTGCCCTACTTTTGCTATTCGTAGCGAACCCTACTCCTGTTATAACATTCCCTACTGCTGTCGATATTATCTGATATTCGTTGGACCAGAAATCCTACTTTCCTTACCTTATCACTTCATTCACCTACAATGTATGTAGTTGGAACATTAGCATTTCCCTTTTCATATGCTTCAGTTTCCCTATCAAGTTCAAACATTTGACATTCCATACATCCACTTGTAGAATGGTGCCGCTTAGTTTGTTTTTCTGTCGTTTTCTCATGGTCACTCCCCCTTCGCTGTCCCCTCCCAGAGATCCGAATGGGGGACTAAACTGGAATCTTTCGGCGATAGAGAGGTCATCACGATACTTTTTCAGTTGCAGGCCACATGTCCAGTGGGTTCACCTTAGGTGTCCATCATTTCTGAGTCTTTAGCCTTTTTAGTACGCGTCACTATCAGTAAAGCCTTAAAGATGGGGTTAGTAAGGGAAACGAAAATGAAACAATGACTGTGGCATCTCTGCTGTACGGGAGTGAATCCCGTTCAAATGGCTCTGAACACTATTCGACTTAACATCTGAGGTCATGAGTCCCCTATAACTTAGAATTACTTAAACCTAACTAATCCAAGTACATCACACACATCCATGCCCGAGGCAGGATTAGAACCTGCGACCGTAACGGTCCCGCGGTACCAGACTGAAGCGCCTAGAACCGCTCGGCCACAACGGCCGGCAGTGAATCCGGGGTTCTCAAGCAAAGTACAGTCAACTGAAAGGTATCCATGCGGGAATTAACGAAGTGAAGAAGAACTGAATGTCAAGGACAACCAACATAATACAACAATATAGAAGCAAGTGGAAAGAGGGACTATGTTACACCGTATTACTAAACCGCTATCACATAACTTGCTACAGTTAGTCCATCTGACGGCTTACAGCGTCAACAAAATCTTGAATTTTCAGTATTTCACATAAATATCGAATAAATACAAAATTTTAAAACGCTATTTCATCTGTTCATTAATGGGTATAGCATATGCCAAAATTTAAACACAGTGAGACGTGTTACAATTAGACGCTGTATAGCAAGTAATCGGACTCTGTTCGTCCCATATTCGAGAATGAGACAGCGACTTTTGAGAAAAATACACTTATTTCAAACATTTACGAAACTTTTTTTCCATTTTGCCCTCCGTAAAGTACTGAAAGGGAAAATTTTATCGCTTCTTAAATTTCGCAGTCCATGCAATCAGACTTCAGCATCAGGCATGACGTTTAAATTTATTAGGCATTTGCCACTAATTCCTATCGCTACACGTTTTGGATATAGCGTCTAGATATATACTCAGCCGACGTCACGCGATACCTCCTAAAATCGTGTCGGACGTCTATTTGCCCGGCATAGAGCAGAAACTTGACGTGCCATAGACTCAACAAGCCCCCTGCAGAAATAGTGGGCTCTACGCTCGATACCTGTCAATAATTCCGAAAGTGTTGCTGGTGCAGGATTTTGTACACGAACTGACTGATCGATTCCTTGCAATAAATTTTCTATGGGATCATGGCGCACGATCTGGGTGACCAAATCATTTGTCCGTTGCCCAGAATGTTCTTCAAACCAATCGTGGAAAATTATGGCCCGGTGGCGTATTTGGGAACATGAAGTCCATCAATGGCTGCAAATGGTCTCCATGTAAGCGAACATAACAATTTCCAGTCAATTAATGGTTCATTTGAACCAGAGGACCCAGTCCGTTCCCGACATACACAGCCTACGTCATTATGCAGCCACCACCAGGTTGCACAGTGCCTTGTTGCGTGCCTTCGTGGGATCTAGGTCACATTCGAAATCTATTGTCAGCTTTTACCAACTGAAATCGGGACTCTTCTGACCAGGCTACAGTTTTCCAGTCTCCTAGGGTCCAATGTCACGAGCCCAGGAGAGGCGCTGCAGGCGATGTCGTCTGCTGCCACAGCCCATTAATTCCAAATTTCACGGGATTGCACTAATGGATACGTTCTTCGCATGTCCCATATTGATTAATGCTATTATTTCACGCAGTGTTGCTTGTCTGTTAGCACTGTTAACAGTACGCGAAATGCCACTCCTCTCGGCCATTAAGTGCAGGCCGCCGGCAACTGTGTGTCAGAGGTGAGAGTAAATGCATGAAATTCGGTGTTCTTGGCATCTTTTCACACTATGTATCTCTAAATATAGAATTCCCTAGTGATTTCCGAAATGGAATATCCCACGCGTCTAGCTCCAAGTACCATTCCGCGTAAAAAGCTGTTAATTCATTTCGTGCTGCCGTAATCACGACGGGAACCATTTCATATGAATCACCTGATTACTATTGACAGCTATGCCAATGACGTGGCATATTATATCTCGTGTACGTGGTACTACCGCCACTGTACATGTGCACATCGCTAACGTATCACTTCTGTCACGTCAGTGAATTACTAAATATTCCTGCAAAGTTATATCTTTCTACGAGATGTAGTTCGGAACACATGAAGTTATAAACACTGAGAAGAGTAAAAAATTAGTTTGTGTTTGAAATGGAGCGCAACTTGCCCAGATTACATTTATCCAGTGTTTGATAATGAGAGCTGTTTATGACGAACAGACGTTAAGCGTCATCTCAAATCATTCCTAAAATTTTTCTCGCTTCCATTTTTTACGTTAGATACATAACACACATACCCATCAGACGTTTAAAACCTTTTTACACATAGCAGTCCGGTTCTTCAAAGATTCATGGGTGTACTAGTGTCAGTGGAATGCGGGAAGAAAGAATGACTCAAAAACTGTTCAGGTAGAGGCGGAGAGAGAAATAAGTGCTAAATCGAGATGGGCTCTACAGTAACCTTTGAACACGAAAAAGGCAGTCAGCCAAATCTCTGGAGGTGAAAATGATAACGAACAAAAAATGGTTACTACTAGCGATCGTACGAAATGCAGATTGGCGAAAATCAGAGCACTGTCACGGTCATTTAACTTCTGACCACAAAGCAGTTATTTTTACTGATATAAGCATCGACGTAGGCTTCTGTCTGCAAAGTAGTTGTTACGGAAATGTCTACATCTACACCTTTACTGCGTAAAGCCAACTCAGGACATGTGGCGGAGGGTACTTTGTAGACCACTGTCACTTCCCCGTCCTCTTGATCCACCCGCGTGTTGTTCGCGGGAAGAACGATTGCTCGTCTCTAATCTGATTTTGGCCCCAATGTTCTTTTCGGAAGGTACGTACGTATAGGAGGAAGCAATGTGTTGGTTGATTTTTCTAGGAACGCAAGCCCTCGTAATTGTAACAATATGCCATGCCGCGATACGGGTCGCGTCTCTTACAGCGTTTGCCACTGGCTGAGCGATGGCTGAGCATCTCCATGGCGCTTTCGCCCTTACTAAATGGACCTGTGCCGAAAGGTGCTGCTATTCTTTGGAACCTATCTGTTTCCTCTCTCAGTCCTGTCTGGTGCGGACCCCAGACTGTTAAGTATTGGTCGAACAAGTGTGTTGTAAACTAATTCCTTTGTTGACGGAGTGCATTTCCTAAGGACCGTTCCAAATGAAACTCAGAGTGGCATTCCGTCACCCGTGATTAAATTTGTGTCCTTTTCCACTTCAGACCACTCCAAACACGTACTCTTAGCTATTTTGAGGAACTACCTGTTTCCAATTATTGTTCTGAAATCGTGAAATCATGGGAATAAAAGCTCTTTCTGACCACGTATTCGCAATACATTACATTAGCTTACTGTGAGTGTTAATTGCCACTCTGTCCACCAAACATCGACCCTCTGCAGTTCATCTTGCATTGCGATAGAATTTTCTAGCGTGGTGGATTCTCTATATACAAGATCATTTTCCCCCAAAAGCGTCATCGAACTTCCGACTTTATCAACTTGGTCATATATAAATTCTGACTTTATCAACTGGGTCGTATACACTAATGGCCATTAAAATTGCTACACCAAGAAGAAATGCAGATGATAAATGGGTATTCATTGGTTAAATATATTATACTAGACCTGGCATGTGATTACATTTTCACGTAATTTGGGGGCATAAATCCTGAGAAATCAGTACCGAGAACAACTACCTCTGGCCGTAATAACGGCCTTGATACACCTGGGCATTGAGTAAAACAGAGCTTGGATGGTGTGTACAGGTACAGCTGCCCATGCACCTTCAACACGATACCACAGTTCATCGAGAGTAGTGACTGGCGTATTGTGACGATCCATTTGCTCGTCCACCATTGACCAGACGTTTGCAATTGGTGAGAGATCTGGAGAATGTGCTGGCCAGGGCAGCAGTCAACCATTTTCTGTATGCAGAAAGGCCCGTACAGGACCTGCAACATGCGGTCGTGCGTTATCCTGCCGAAATGTAAGGTTTCGCAGGGATCGAATGAATGGTAGAGCCACGGTTCGTAACACATCTAAAATTTAAAGTCCACTGTTCAACGTGCCGTCAATGCGAACAAGAGGTGAGCGAGACGTGAAACCGTTGGCACCCCATACCATCACGCCGGGTGAAACGCCAATATGGCGATGACGAATACACGAATCCAATGTGCGTTCACCGCGATGTCGCCAAACACGGATGCTAACATCATGATGCTGTAAACAGAACCTGGATTCATCCGAAAAGTGACGTTTTTCCATTCACGCACCCAGGTTCGTCGTTGAGTAGACCATCGCAGGCGCTCCGGTCTGCGATGCAGCGTCAAGGGTAACCGCAGCCATGGTCTCCGAGCTGATAGGCCATGTTGCAGCAAACGTCGTCGAACTGTTCGTGCAGATGGTTGGTGTCCTGTAAACGTCCCCATCTGTTGGCTCAGGGATCGAGACTTGGCTCTAGTTATACGAGGCCGTTGGGATCCAGCATGGCGTTTTGTATTACCGTCCTGAACCCACCGATTCCATATTCTGCTAAGAGTCATTGGACCTCGACCAACGCGAGCAGCAATGTCGCGATACGATAAACCGCAATCGCGGTAAGTTACAATCCGACCTTAATCAAAGTCGGAAACGTGCTGGTACGCATTTCGTCTCTTTACACGAGGCATCACAACAACGTTTCACAAGGCAACGCTGGTCAACTGCTGTTTGTGTATGAGAAATCGGTCGGAAACTTTCCTCGTGTCAACACGTTGTAGAGGCCCCAACAGCGCCATCCTTGTGTGAGTGCTCTGAAAAGCTATTCATTTGCATAACACAGCATCTTCTTCCTGTCGGTTAAATTTCGCGTATGTAGCACGTCATCTTCGTGGTGTAGCAATTTTAATGGCCAGTAGTATATATAGTGAAAAGTAATGGTCCTAGAAAACTCCCTTGGCGACACGCGAAGTTACGAAGTTACTTGTACACATTAAGGCTTCTCTCCGCTTAGAATGCCATGCAGTAGCCTGTCTGCTAGAAGTCCTTCAATCCAGTCGCACCATTGTTCTGATATTCCGTACGCTCGTATTTTGTCCATTAGGTGGTAGTGTGCAACTGTATTTAACGCATTCTAGCAATAAAGGAACACTGCATCTACCTGGGCACCGGTATGGAGTGCTTTCTGCATCTTGGAAACTAACGCAGAGCGATCTAGGTTTCAAACGTTGATTTCGGAACCCATGATGACCTCTGCAGAGGATATTTTCGGTCTCCAGAAATGTCACAGTACGCGAGCATAAAACATTTTCCAGAACTGTACAACAGACCGATGTCAGAGATTCAAGCCTAGTTTTGTGTGAATATTGCACTAGGCATCTTGTTAACGGGGTTAAACTATTCCTGTTTCGCAGTGGTCAGAAACGCTTCGCTCTTCGCTCCTCTAGAGAACTACAATACCGAACTGCTAGAACAGTTCTTCCGCACACTCTGGGTGGAATCGAACTGGTATAGCGTCAGCTCCATCCCTGTAGGTCTCTTAGTTATAACAGTTACAATAATCGTTTACGGATTGCAGGTATTACTGTTCCGTCCTCCAGCGATAAATCACGAACACTTCCACTGGAAACGGCCACGGTGTTACACCCGACTTGAGCGTTATGGGCGGCGGAACGAAACTGACGCTCCGTTGATAGCGGATCGCTTTACCTCCGACGAGCGTCTGCAGAATGTCCTTTGCGGTGACGATGACTTCGGTACACGGAAGATACGAGACGTGGTTCGATTGGATGGGACGATAGGAGGGGGCGGGGGGAGAATAGAAGGGGGAGAGGGTCGGACGGTAGGGGGTAGGGGAAGGGGTAGAGGTTAGGGGGCGTGGGTTGCGGCCGGCCCCTCCCGCCGCCCACGCTGCGTGGCAGCTCGCGTGATCACCGGCGGCCGCCCGCCAATCGATGTGGACGGCAACACCTGGCCGGCCCGGCGGCGTGGCGTGGCGCCTGGCGGTCGCGCGGCAGTCCGCCCGCCGAGCGCGTGCCGTGCCGGACCCAGCAACAGGTAAGGCGGCAGCCGGCCACAGCGACGCCGCGCCTCCACCGGCTAATAGTCACTCCCAGACCAGCACCACGGCAGCGCTTTCTGAACAAAGTAGAGGAAAGGTGCCTAATGTGAGACACACTTTCGTAAACCCATTTGAAAGACCTAAAAGTAAGTGCAATTGTATTTCTTATGATGGTAATAATATCTTGCATTATTTAATTTTATCATACAATTATCGTATTTGCAATAATAAACAATCTTTCAGAGTAGTTATTAAATCCTTACAAACAAGGCATTTTGTAGAAATAACATCAAGGTTTCCTAATATGAGACAGTAATAATATTTTGATTTAATTATTTTATTAAAGAATAATTACATATGAATACATAATTTTTATATGTTCATTCATTTCTGTTATCCTTCACTCATTTCACACTACTTAGGTTTATATTTACGACATCCGGGGCAAACAATATTGTCTCCTGTGACACCACACTCTTCATAAGCCCAGCCGCAACATTTCGTACACTTGCCCATTTCTCCCCGTGTTTGTCTTCAGAAAAGCGCCCAGTGCAGAACAGACACTCTGCGTCATCGTCATCACTGCTGTCTGAATCGCCACTGTCATCAAGAAGGACGTCGTATGCCGAGTCACTAGACGATTCTTCTGCTTTAGGTCTACGATTTGAAGGTTTTCCACTCTTCTCCCCAAATAACTTTCTGGCTGCTTTCTTAGCTTCAGCATCTGATTTCTTCTGTTTAGATTCTTGCAATTGCTTCACATAAGGAATTGAAGTTAATAACGCAGTAGAGCACGAACGCGATGTTTCACTTATTTGACTGTCTCCAGGTGGTTTTGCGATGTGTGGGAGACGCCTGATGTCTGGCGGGCTGACAGCTTTACCATGACCATCAGTAGTTTCATTTTCGTTTTTGGCATCTCTTTCTTGAAGAGGGTCAGCATGGCGATGAATTGAAAATTCATGTTCCCTAAAGATGTTTCTGTTGCATGTGATGAGACCTGTTTTTCTGAAGGTATTCACACATGCTTCTACTGCTTCTGCTGGGTTGTAAGCTGCCCCAAATAACCTGGCTATTAATAACGGGGTGATAACACGACCTGGGTTACTTGCCAACCACGTTTCTATCTCTTGGGCGAAGTAGGTTTTCGAAGGCCCCATAAATCCGACGTCGGTGGCTGCATTTTATGTGTTGAGTGAGGTGGTAAACATACGATATGAACATTGTTTTGACGTGCTTTATCTAACACATCGAGATTCTTTGTGTGGGAATAACGTTCCCTCAATATGCGATAGGTATCGTAATATGCGACACTGTCGCATATTTGGATCCCCATACTATCGCATATTAGGAATTTCGCCATCTTACACAAAGAATCACGCACTTGTTAACAACGTTTGTTGAAAAACAAACCTAATTGTCAATAATTATAGGTAGTACCGTCACAAATAACAACAATAAAAGAGTGCAGTAATATCCACTCTCCTTTAAGTTGAAATATTGTCTTAACACCGATGTCGCAAAAACTCCAAACAGAAGAAATTTTGTATCAGCCTCTACGTACTCTGTCCGGCTCAACTATGGCGTCCTACTCGCTGTGTCGCCGTCTGGCACGCAGTAGACGTGTTTAAGAAACTCTCCACCAGAGTGCAACCTCTAATATGATCGCAGTTGGGGTGTCTCATATTAGGGAACTATCGCATAATAGCCTATCGAATAACACACGAGCATGTGTGTATCAACAGCAGTTCGTGATACCACTGAAGAATTTGTGATGGGAAGCCTTGCAGCACATTTCCTGGGATGGGGAGTTCACTACAAATGTAGACGTAACTTAAGCATTCCCACAGGGAGTTATGTTGAGATAATAATTCCTGTTCATATTGTATATTAATGACCTGAGATATATTGAGACTTTAGGTATTTTACAGATTATCTACTCTATTCAGGCAACGGCCTTGCCGCAGTGGCTACACCGGTTCCCGTGAGATCACCGAAGTTAAGCGCTGTCGGGCGTGGCCGGCTACCTGGATGGGTGACCATCCAGGCTGCCATACACTGTTGCCATTTTTCGGGTTGCACTCAGCCTCGTGATGCCAATTTAGGAGCTACTCGATCGAATAGTAGCGGCTCCGGTCAAAGAAAGCCATCATAACGACCGGGAGAGCGGTGTAATGACCACACGCCCCTCCTATCCGCATCCTCAGCTGAGGATGACACGGCGGTCGGATGTTCCCGATGGGCCACTTATGGCCTGAAGACGGAGTGCTTTACTGTATTTAAGTACTATCTGAAAAAAATTACTTCAAAATATACAGTCACACCTTCGTCTCATCGTTCGTAGCGCTGTGAGTTCAGAAAGCATACTACTATCATACCAACACCTATTAACGATAGTACGATGGCATGTTCAACGAAATTTGAGACTAGATTCGAGATTTTTGTTAAGGGGCACGCAGCGCATTATCCGTCCACGGATTCGCATCGAAGGATTTTCATTCTCTGTCCCAGGTGGGATCGCCACCAGTGCGCATTACTGTTGTTAGCTTTCAGTTTTGTTATCAGGTCTGGTAGGGTACACAGGATGTCTGTCCTATGGGTCGTGAGGATTATTTTCTCTCATGTTTTTGTAGATACTTAAGGGGGGGTAGGACGTCAAACGGGCCGACTTGGAGCAGGAGAGGCATCACAGGACATTTTAATTTCCACTGTCTATAATTTTACATGTAAATTTATAAAACTTTGTCAGGATGACCGGGAAGGATTCAGGATTCATCTCGTAGCAGCGGAAGTTCACAAACATAACAAAATATTTTTTTTTACATGTGAAATTTCATCATTTTTTCACTTACTATTGGCTGCATTTGTTGCTATAGGTACACTTTTCATCGTAAGTAAGAGAGGCTGTTCAATGAATTTTGCACAGCATACAAACCATACTTACAAGTGTCTGAAACTCTAGAATCTATTTAATTTATGAAAAAATGACAGAGCTGTTACGTTTTTAACTTGATGTTTAAAAAAATCAAATTTTGTAGTTAATTATCTCAATTTTTAACACGGTTTTTAATAGATTTGGAAAATTCTAGAGCTTCATACATCTGTAAGTATAGTTTGTATGCTGTGCAAAATTCATCAAAGGATCTATGTTACTTGTGAAGAAAAATGTACCTATAGAATCAAATGCAGCCAATAGTAAGCGAAAAAATGATGAAATTTCACATGTAAAAAAATTTATTTCGTTATGTTTTTCAACTTCCACTGTTATAAGTGTGAATACTGAATCCTTCCTGGTCATGCTGACAGTTTTATCAATTTTTCTGTAAAAGTATGGACAGTAGAAAATAAAATGTCCTGTCATTCTCCAAGTCGGCCCGTTTGACGTCCTACCCCCCTTAAATCTCGTTTTTGCAGTGTGTAGCTAGTGACAGCCCTAACAAATCCTGCTGTTCACATATTTCTTACGACGCTCAACGTCGACGGAAATCGCCGGTTTATTTCCCATTACGAAGAAAATGGCTCTTATATCGGAATAATACGTGAATGTTCGATACAGTGGTCCAACATTTGTCTACTTTGTTATTCCTTTCACCGATTTATATTAGTAAGGACAGTGAAACACCTAGAATAGATAGCAATCCAGTAGCGACTGAGCAGCGCTTCTGCGTGGCTGTAGCAGTCACCGATGGGCGGGATAATACTTTCGCTCCTGGAGGACTGGTTATTCTTCGGGTTTTACAGTTCCTATTAAAACACATCGACACAACGAAAATCACAGGAGACTAATTTTCGGACCGCTCTATAGAATAGGCACGTAAAAAATATCATTTTGCTTGTAACGGAAAACAAACGACGCTTTCCGTCGTCGTTTGGCCTCGCACATAAGACTGAGCAGAATTTGTATTCATGTCAGCTACACGTAGCAAAAAAGAAATTGCAAAAAATATTTGCGGAGCCACCAGAGAAAATGCCCCCGGCGACTGTAAGGAGAGACTCCCCGAATAAGAGAGTGTGGACAGGGTCAGATGCTGAGTAATCATTGTCATATACACGAATGTGCCACGTACTCTTGTTGGTCTGCCGGCCAGTGTGGCCGCGCGGTTAAAGGCGCTTCAGTCTGAATCCGCGCAACCGCTACGGTCGCAGGTTCGAATCCTGCCTCGGGCATGGATGTTTGTGATGTCCTTAGGTTAGTTAGGTTTAACTAGTTCTAAGTTCTAGGGGACTAATGACCTCAGCAGTTGAGTCCCATAGTGCTCAGAGCCATTTGAACCATCTTGTTGGCCTGCGTTATCAGCATCTGACACAGTTCGAAAGCGACCTCATTTTGGGTCTCAATTTAGCTGGTTGGTCGAATCGTGCAGTATCCAGCTATCTGGGGTATATGGCAGGAAACCAGAAGTTCGATTTATAGAAACCTGAGGGTAAACATGCTTGTCATTAACGTTCCGGTCGAACAAGTCGAACCACCACACGGTTGGACAGTCGTATTTGGCATCAGGCACATTGTAACCCTTCACATCTGCACCTGTCGTCCAAAAACAAATAATGGACGCCCTGCAACACTCTGTGATACCCCACACCACTGTTCGGAGTCTAGCGGCAGCCGGGCTAGCGGATTACTGTCCCACGCGTAGAGGCGGCTGTAAGCACCGCGACACAGTGTCGTAACTGGGAAGTATGGACTGTTAGACAATGGGATCGCATTGTGATTAGTGATAAATCGCAGTTTTGCTCTTCCTTGGATCGCCATGGTCGGGGAGTATGAAGGGGATCTGTGGGAAGTTCCATTCTCGCAATGTTTTGGAGATGCACAACGGTGGTACTCATAGCGTCATGGTGGGGGAGACTGACAGCTTGTAGGGATGTAGGGAACTGTGACAGCACAATGGCACGTCACGGACCTATTACGTTCTCAAGTGTTAACTCACATGAGACAGTATCGTGGTACCATTTTTCAACAGGACAAAGCTTTCCACACGTGACACTTACCTCTATGCACTGTCTGTCTGATGTTGAGGTACCCCTGTGACCACAAATAACCCCAAGTATGATCCCCAAAGAACGGGTATATAACGAGCTAAGACATCAACTCATCGTAAGTGCCGATATACAGGATTTTAAGGACCGGGTACCACAGTTGCGGGTCAGCTTGCCTCACTAGACGATACAAAGCGTTTATAAAGCCCTTCCCCAGCGAATCAGCGCTACCTCATAATGATAAGTGGGCTCATATTTCCAAAAATAGTTCAAATGGCGCTGAGCACAATGGGACTTAACTTCTGAGGTCATCAGTCCCCTAGAACTTAGAACTACTTAAACCTAACTAACCTAAGGACAGCACTCACATCCAAGCCGGAGGCAGGATTCGAACCTGCGACCATAGCGGTAGCGCGATTCCAGACTGTAGCGCCTAGAACCGCTCGACCACACCGGCCGGCGCTCATATTTTCAAGCTCTTCGTAAATTTCACTTGGCTTTGTGAGTACTGAAATAGTATCACATACCCTGTCAGCTGATGAAGTCTCTTTTCGTTTTCTCCTCCTCTTCAGGTTTCTATAATTGTTAGTCAGGCAAGTTGCAGGCAATGAAAATCATCATAATTAGGCACACTTCAGCGGGACACTGGGAAGTGTGACTCGCTATCAATGATGTAAATTTATGGCCTAGCGAACAGTATCGATATTAATCTCAAAATTTTGCAGACGATGAAGTTAACTTACAATGATATAATGTCTAAAAAAAGTTGAACATATATTCAGTCGTATCTCCACCTCGTCACTCTCAGTGGTGTAGTCTCATCTGTCGAACCACTATCACACATTCATTTATTAACTAAAGATCAAGCGCAAGTGGTATAAAATTAAATTAGTGACTCGAGTGAGAATAACGTGGTAGGAAAGATGCAGCACATTATCGTGAATGGCAAGATATTGACAGACTCGAGGAGACATCACTTTGAGACTCTTCCTGTTTACTAGTGTGTTAAAGGTCACACAGCATCATTAGTACTTCATTTTTCTGGTTTAAAGTTCATTTTTACTGTGTTCTCTTTCAAATAATTGTATTTCGGAAAAGTA
The DNA here is from genome assembly GCF_023864275.1 of Schistocerca cancellata. Classification (NCBI taxonomy): domain Eukaryota; kingdom Metazoa; phylum Arthropoda; class Insecta; order Orthoptera; family Acrididae; genus Schistocerca; species Schistocerca cancellata. Next base: position 413,275,213 of record NC_064631.1, read on the forward strand.
TCTGCGTCAGGAAACACAATTTTTTCTTTACATTCATACATGCTTCAGTGAGCTTCCACCATTAATAATGTAACATATACAATTAAATATAAGCGTAAGCTTCCGTGGCCGTTTCAGTGAAATTCTTACGGGCACGTGACCACATTTTTAGTACGTAAAATTGAGCAGACTCTTGGCCACTGTTACAAATGGCCTTCGTCAGGGTGTTTTGCTGACTATCAGCAAAACACCTTGAGGAAGCCCATTTGCAACAGTAACGGTAACGTCGCACGACTTTGTGTAGTGATAATGCGATCACAATTCTGATAGCACAGTGTTGATCACGTATCTGTATGTCGTCTACAGTACAGCTGATGTCTGTGGTACATTTTATGATCTGAAACTTTCGGTATACATTTCCCATAGTAATTTCTAGCTAACCCGTATTGCAACTGTCTTAACGTGCCAACAGGTATAGGTAGTGATCAGAAAAAATGTGCTGAAATATGCAGCCAGATCTTGATTATTATTTAAATTGGTGTAGTTATTGGGAAACCACTTTAAATATGTCGAAACTTGGAGTGGTTCACATCAATAAAGACGTAAAACCTATCATCCGATGACTACAATTTCTGTGAGTTACAATTGGCATCACTTCTAGTCATACAAATATCTGGGTCTATAAATTTGTAGGAATACTAAATGGAATGATCAAATGTATGTATGTATGTACGTGCGTGCGTGCGTGCGTGCGTATTGAACTGGGGAGGCTTCGTCCCCGCCGTAGCCCTCAGTGGCACACAAACTCACAACAGGCTATAGCAGTCCACTCACCCCACCGCCGCCACACACCGAACCCAGTGTTATTGTGCGCTTCGACCCCCAGTGGATCCCCGAGGACATCTCATTCCAGACGAGTGTGACTACAATGTTTGCGTGGTACAGTAATTATGGTGTACGCGTACGTGGAGACAGTGTTTTCGCAGCAATCGCCGACATAGTGTAACTGAGGCGGAATAAGGGGACGCACCCGCATTCGCCGAGGCAGATGGAAAACATCCTTAAAAACCATCCACAGACTGGCAGGCACATCGGACCGACACTAATCCGCCAGGCGGATTCGTGCCAGGGACCGGCACACCTTCCCGTTCGGGAAACAGTGCGTTAGACCGCACGGATAGCCGGGCGGGCCGAATGATCAAACAATGTATGTCTTAAGTAAATCAGGAGGAACACCTCGTTATAGTGGTATTATGCTGTGAAAACGACACTTTCTAGGATATTGCTGGAGTATGTGCGAGCAACATCACGTCGGGCAAACAAGGAATATCCAACATTTAAAAAGAGGGATAACACGAGTTATCACTGGTTTGTCGATCTTTGAGAGGGTGTCCAAGAATTGCCGAGGAACCAAAACGAACGAACACTAGAAGATGGACGCCTGCTACCGACGGAGAGCCTACTTAAAGAATTAAAAGACCCCGTATTAAACAAAGAATCGAGAAATACACCTTACACCCCTAAGAACGCGCAGCTTCACTTCCAATAACACTCCAATTTAATCACCAATTTTGTCTATATTTACTATAATCAAAATATCCACGGGTGTGCTGCCGGTTTATAGTGTCCAACGGGCACAATATTTCGGCGATCATACATGTCGCCATCATCAGGTGAACTGACGGGTTGAGCTCCCGTGAACGTGCCGGCACGGAGATCCGTACGCTATGGCTGCTCAGAGGGAACTGGGTTCGGTCGTGGCGGCGGCCGATTTAAATACCCTCCGCCAGCGGCGCGCTCCTTCCGCCGTCCGCGCCCCACGCCACGGTCGCGCGGTGGAACAGATTGCGACGGCGTCTGAGATGACGTCGGTGTGATGGCTCCGTCCGCCGTGGTTGTCACAACTATACGTTTGCTCGATTTACTCTTGATTAACCCAATCGCTGGTTCCCAAGCCTTGCTAAGATTATAGCCACAGTCACGGTTTATGAGATCGTCATTGGTGCGAATTTCGATGGCGACATGTATGATCGCCGAAATATTGTACCCGTTGGACACTATAGACCGGCAGCACACCCGTGGATATTTTGATTATGAAATACGCCGGGAGAAACTCAAGAATCATATATTTATTATGGTTATCGTGCTTCAGTAATAGAAGAGGCCATGTTGCAGAAAATGTGAAAGTAAAATATGAAACGGGAAAGCCATTCCAGAGCTGTGGAAGCACGAGATTATTATCGTAATGACTTGCATAGACTTCCTGTAAGTTTATCTAAGTTATCAACCATTACTGACGTTTTTGTATGATATTTACCTCCCAGTATAGTATTTATTCAGCAGAGGTCACAAAGCACAGAAAATCTAGAGCACTCGACAGCTTTCACGCACGTAACTTACTATAGACATCCCCTTTCCCACAGAGCGCTGGGGTGTATGGAACGGGAAAGAAGGCGATTTGTGCTATCAGCGGGATATTGTGTGGAGCTAAACCCCGTAGTCGGCTGCTGTACCATGTACCACGGTAATAGGAGTATCAGGGAATTAAGTATCTTTGCCATAATTCTGGAAAAGCTCCAGACAAAGTAAGAGCAGTTCAACGGAATGGACAGAGCGTTAAAATAATTGTAAGATGCTCATTATCAACATGGTTAATGAAGTATAGCCGAATTAAGTCAGTCGATACTGAGCCAATTAGTTTACACAATGGGACACTGAAAGTAGTAGATGTGTTATCTGCTCAGTAAACTTCAGAGAATGCTGACTGGCAGTAGCGAGAACAGCATTGCTGCAAAAATAAATTAATTTACATCGAATATAATCTTAATTATTAGAACGTTTTTTTTCTGAAGGTTTTCTGTGGAATGTAGGGTTGGACGGCAGTGGAACGTCGATCATAAAAAGTTCGGGCACGCAGAGAACCCTATGAAATGTGGTACTGGTACGACAGAAGAATTGGGAAATTAGAAGAGTTGATTGGATAACTATAGAGGAGATGCTGAGTCGAAGCTCTTAAAAAGGAAATTTGGTGAAAACTTCACTGAAAGAAGGGATGAGATGGTAGGAAAATTGCTACGGATGGCTTCGTAAATTTGCTAATGGACATTTGTGTTTGTGCGTGTGTTCCGGAGCGGCGGGGTTGGAGGGGGAGGAGCAAGAAATGAAGTAGGAGACCAGTGTGGGATCATGTCAGCGGGTTGAAACGGATATAAGTAGCAGTAGCTATGCAGGGATGGAAAGACCTGCACAGGATGGACTAGGGTGGACACCTCCATGAGATAACTCTCTGGAATGCTGACCACAAGAACGCATATTATCTGTAATTAAAATGTAGTTTTTACTTGCAGTCTATTAAATGTACCTAGGTCTTTCGTTGCCTTGCGTAGCCTGCACTACTCTGATATGTGATGTAATCTAAATGATGTAAATGAACCTGTATAATCATTGCATATTAGGTATAATGTTTCAGCGGAACCATACTGTCCTCTGCAAAGAATTTTACATCACTGTCAGTTGTGTGTCCTATCTTCCAGTAAATGTTAACATTATTTAATGTGAAAACGAAACTGGATTTGTATAATGTATTGAGTCACAGGTACCCACAGGAGTATGTATTTAGTGAGTCTGGTGTTCAATAAAACAGGAAGTCACGAACAAAAGTACGGCACTTGTGGTAGAATCGATGTCTAACTAAAAGGAAAATTTACGTTATCACCCGAACACATTTCTGTCTGCAGCATTCATCGGGAAGCGATCATTCATATGCAGTATCTCTGTTAAACCTGAAACACAGCACATTGTTATAACTGTATCGCGGCTTGCGAATGTTTCAGAACGGTCATAGGTTCTGTCAAGTGGGACAAAGTTAAACGGTCACAAAGTCTACTACACTTTTTTTAAACATTCTGGAACTTTGGTTGCGACTCACCTGACCCCACAGATCCATTCATGGGCTGCTTAGATTAAATACTTCTTGAGGATATTCGTTCAGTCACCTATTGGTATCCATGAAAACAACCCTGAACCCCTGCAGATTAAATTGAGGATACTAATCAAAACGTGTAAGAGACAGATATATCAAATCATATACCTAGGTTTCTACAGTAAAAACACTGTTTGTCCCCTGTAATCTAATAAGAGGAAGCGTTTGTGGTATTAATCTCCTCGAGACAGTCTCATACCAACCAGCAGCCAGAATCTCTCGCTTCCTTAAGCTCATAAAATCTTTCCAGATAGTTTTCCACATAATGCAACCGTGAAAAGAACCGCAGTAACTATTTTACGTACCTTCTACACCTTGGACGCCTGTTAAAAGTAGAAAAAAAAAACACACTACTGTCGAGTCATTATCCTACCTCCTCTACATCCTGGAGATCAGCATTCCAGCTGGTTACGGTCCGTTGATGTCTTCCTGAAATCCAAGGGATACCTGCATTCAGCGCAGTCATATGAAAATCTTCCCCAAGTTGCAGTGAACTTTCACTCCATTCTTAATGCCCAGAACCACTGCTCGAGAGAAAATACGGACTGTGGGATAAGTTATTGCGTGTTCTCAGTTTGAAAAGACTCGCAGTGACGTATTAAATGAGTAACAGGAAACACCTGGCTTTCGTTTATGCATTATTTCTAGATTTAATGATATTAGTTAAAAATGATTACGGCTTGTTTTCAGAAAATATATTTACGATTTAGATGTAAAATTAATCTGCGACTTCCTGTAGTAAAAATAGGCAGGTCTGATGTGTTTCGTCCAGGTAAATTAGGAAGAAAGAAACCAAAACAGAGACATTGTGAGGTAACGGCAGTAATTTCTGGGCGGTCGGCTGAAGGAAGTCCTAACCACCGACAACGCCATGTATAGTTATCGCACGTTATATATGGATTAACTTGATAGTCGAGAACATAAAGAGAACAAGCCACAACAATTTGTATTGCCGACATTTCTTTAGTGACGCCAATTTATCTGATTGCTGCTAGCCTATAGTGCAATCGGAAACACAGTAGATGATGTGATCGGATAAATCAGTGCGCAATTGAGGCTTACAACTTCCTTCCGCAAACTTTTTCAATTTTACGGATTATACAGAGTTATCTCTAACTCAAGCGACCACAATCCGGGCGTTAGTCCAGGTACTTTTTCTCAGTATTTTGGTATAAGGGACCCTTGGCCATTGGTAGTTCATTACACAGTATTTCCATCCAGTTTGATTTCTTACTTCCCTTCACCTTTGTATCTGTATTATAATGAAACTGCTTGTGCAAGAGTGTAAATATCGACGTTATGCGTTGCGTATCTTGTTTCGAAACAAAGATGTTGCCTTCACTCACAGCACTTTAGGCTGACAAATGCAGTGTCCACTTTACTTACTGTGCCGGCCGCTGTGGACCAGTGGTTCTAGCCGCTACATTCTGGAACCGCGCGACCGCTACGGTCGCAGGTTCGAATCCTGCCTCGGGCATGGATGTGTGTGGTGTCCTTAGGTTAGTTAGGTTTAATTAGTTCTAAGTTCTAGGGGACTGATGACCTCAGAAGTTAAGTCCCATAGTGCTCAGAGCCTTTTGAACCATTTTTTTACTCGCTGTCGTCGGGCTTTCATTCGTTACTGCTCGGTGCTGTCTTAGGTTTGATTTTCCACCAGTGTTGCTACTTGTACGTTAACAGTGTCAGCAGCAGCATGAACAGGTTTTCTGATGAAGAGGTGGGCGATATGCAACTCGTGTGTGGGCTCACCAAAAGCAGTGGAAAAGCCCCAAAACGACGTTACGCTAGCTGTTTCACCAGCTACGGCAACCACTTAACAGTACTTCTACTTCTGTACATTACTCTAATCCTTCTATTGTGGGTTTGGTGATGGTCGCCGATTACAGTAAAAAACCGAATTATATAATAATCCCGTTTTTGAACGGTACCCCGAGGGAAAATATTCATGAACAACAACAGAAATTTTGTCGGAAGTTCGGATATACTGTATAGGCCTGTGACGAAAATTGAAGAGCCGATACTTTCTCTCTCTCTCTCTCTCTCTCTCTCTCTCTCTCTCTCTCTCTAACGTGTGTGTGTGTGTGTGTGTGTGTGTGTGTGTGTGTGTGTGTGTCACTATAGAACTTAACCGTCTTTTTCTCAAAGAGTTTGCAACGAGAATTGCTACTCGGATGCCATTATAGCAGACCTGCCTTGCAACCATCTCCTGAACAGATTAATATGAAGTATGAGCGACGGCTGTCAGTGTGGACTCAACTCAACAGCATTGACTGACAGCGCTTATCTACCGACAGCCTTGTTTTCCTGTATCACAAGTGATATTCAACGGCTACAATTGATTTTGTGCCATACCTACCGCCTTTTCCGTTCTCCTCCCTGTTCACAGTTAGTTAGTTAACATCTGCTCTGGAGGAGTACAAACGTAGGTGATCAGTAAACATTATATTCATTAATGAATCGAGCTGCCGTGCAAAACAGCTTCTGACTTCTGATTACTCTAGAAGTGAGCTAATGTGTAAACTATTTGACGTTCAGCTTGCAAGCGTGAGAAAATATAGAGAAGGTTTTCACTAAAGCTTAAGCATTTTTCGAAGTTGTGAAGTTCTCTGAAGCCAGACACTAAAGGGTAATTTGCGATCCGCTTTAAACAAATGCTACTTTTTCACGCATCTCAACATTTATACGCGATAAGTCTTCATTTATGTATCGTACTATTATACAATTTTGCAAATACATTCAACGGGGTACCTCTGCAAAATGTGTTGCGAGTAAGGTAAGAAGTAAGGTAATAAGACACTAAAACTTCAAGTGTAATGTTGAAGTTTACTGCATGAACAGCAAAAATATAGTAAGCGAAAAACTTTCTTTCTTTTACCATTTCGTAAGGATGCCAACGAGACAGGTTTTAAACTGTGTGTGAAGTTTGTTAGAAGTCTCAAATACTGACTGCAAAAGTCTGCGCAATTTGCGTATAGTGACTCACGCTGCCTCCGCACGTATACACAGCTTCTATTTCCAATACTTGACTTATTGTATCATGCCCTTAACAAAAGATTGCAGCTCCTTATGAGTTGATTAAGATAGTACTTGAATTTTTAAATTCTGTAAATAACTGAATGCAATACAGAAAATAGAATTTTTGTCTCCCTATAACACTACCGGCTGCTATTATACTAGTACTATGCCGATGATGTTACACCTTTGAGACGATTTTTGTGACAGTGAATGTATGTGTAATGGAAACCTATCGATATTTTTTTCGATTCTGGGAAGATTGTTTTCGAGAGGATACAAAAGCAAAACGAACGGGAAAGGATGAGAGGCTTTGTTAGTAGTCAAGTAAACTAATTACGTGGCAAGAATCGGTCGCCAGCCTAATTAGGCAAAGTAGTATTCAGTATTAGCATGACACATAAACAAGGCTACCTTTGTGGGTTGACTTTACTTGATACTAAACTTCAGTTTTGCTGATAAGATTCAGAACAGTAGCACCATTTAGCAAGTACTGTTCTAGTAAATTGGCTTGAACTACACTACAGAAGTATTAACGTGTTTAGGCAACAACTGGCTCTCAATAGCTTTTACTATCTGTACATAACAATAGGAAAATGATGATAATCATAGGTAAAGGATTAATAAGGATGGAGCACTTATTGAATGGACAAGAGGTACCTTCGAGAGTTTAATTACAGGAAATTATTACTGTAGAAATATTAGTGAATTAAAAGTGCGTTTTGTACTGAATATTACTTGCATTCTCAAGGAATGTTCACAATCTTACGTTATTTAGCTCCAATGGAATATGTGGCACCTGGAACTAGTATAGTTTAGATAATTATGGCCAGTTGCTTATTTTTGATAGCCGTTTTTGTAAAAAGACGTTTAAATTTGGCTCAACACCCAGCCTGGTGACCCAGAATGAAATCCAGTGGTTGTTTCAGATCGTGGCCAATCACTTTAGTCACAACACAAAATAGGAAAAACTGTTAACAACAGTACACACAAAACTGTAAACACTATTATTTCAATTTAAAAAATTTCGAAATGAATGGTTTAACTGTCCATCCACAAAAATACATAGAGTATTTCAAATTTATACTCTCTAAATAATTAAATACCTTACAACTCAACAAACTTTTGTAACTTTTGTTAAGGAAAATTATGGCTTTTCAGTCCAGTAAAAGAGGTTACTCGGATTCATCATAGCACTTGGGATAGGAGACGGTCAGGGTAAGTGACTGAGGATCAAATATGGTGGCTCAACACAAAGTTTACAGAACACAAAATTGTTACTGAAAACGAAACCAAATAACTGGTCCATACAATCATACAGTCCTCAGCTGATAATGTGAGATGAAGTTGGTGACACCCGCCGATCTCCTGTACTATTCAGATAAGGACGGCAAAGATATCCATGGCTCCTCTGTGACGAGCTCTGAAAATTCTCTTTTTAGTGTCAGATTTTCGTAGTACAGAGCTCATCAAAGTATGCCATGAATAATAAGCCGTATTATTTCCACATCCGATACTATAGTATGCAATCTTGAAGTTCTTCTCACCTCTTTCAGTTCACAAGATGCGTACTCATTGACTGCTAGCCATCAACTCACTCATTCCACAGAGCAGCCTTACAGTTCGACCGCCAAATCCACCTTTTCTTTTCTGTTCCCTACTAGCCAGTTCGGTTACGGAGGGACTTTACTCCAAGTTTTTACATGATTAAAAACCCACTTTCCCTATGTATAAACCGGTGTTACAATTAAATTTTTAGCTTTTATATTCTTTTATAGCACATTGAAATTATGTTCGTAAATTAATTTTAATTATATAAGTTGTCCTAAATAAAGAATAAAACGTTTACATCGAAGATACATCTAAGAGCATAGTTACACGGAACATCAGGTAAAAACAGAGAAATTATTTAGATAAGACCACAATAGGTATAAGGCCACTATAGGTAATATCGATAATTGTGTTACAGCCCCTGTAAGAAGTTATAAATCCAAGCTGCAACTGGGAGTAGGTGGCCCTGTCCCGGTTTAGCCGTTTAGTAATACAGAACCTCCATGAAAGATGATATTCTCACGTCGTAAAGAGTATTGTTTATCCCAGTTCCAGTGCTGCAAGTGATGAATCGATGATTGTTTATTCCCTTTTACTCGTTTAGCCATGTAGTGGTCTTGTGTCGCGCTACATCTACATGATTACTCTGCTATTCACATTTAAGTGCTTGGCAGAGGGTTCATCGAACCACAATCATACTATCTCCCTACCATTCCACTCCCGAACAGCGCGCGGGAAAACGAACACTTAAACATTTCTGTTCGAGCTCTAATTTCTCTTATTTTATTTTGATGATCATTCCTACCTATGTAGGTTGGGCTCAACAAAATATTTTCGCATTCGGAAGAGAAAGTTGATGACTGAAATTTCGTGAATAGATCTCGCCGCGACGAAAAACGTCTTTGCTTTAAGGACTTCCATCCCAACTCGCGCATCATATCTCCCACACTCTCTCCCCTATTAAGTGATAATACAAAACGAGCTGCCCTTTTTTTGCACCCATTCGATGTCCTCCGTCAGTATTACCTGGTAAGGATCCCACACCAAGCAGCAATATTCTAACAGAGGACGAACGAGTGTAGTGTAAGCTGTCTCTTTAGTGGACTTGTTGCATCTTCTAAGTGTCTTGACAATTAAACGCAACCTTTGGCTCACCTTCCCCACAATATTATCTATGTGGTCTTTCCAACTAAAGTTGTTCGTAATTTTTACACCCAAGTACTTAGTTGAATTGACAGCCTTGAGAATTGTACTATTTATTGAGTAATGGAACTCCAATGGATTTCTTTTGGAACTCATGTGGGTCACCTTACACTTTTCGTTATTTAGAGTCAACTGCCACCTGCCACACCATACAGAAATCTTCTCTAAATCACTTTGCAACTGATACTGCTCTTCGGATGACCTTAGTAGACGGTAAATTACAGCATCATCTGCGAACAACCTAAGAGAACTGCTCAGATTGTCACCCATGTCATTTATATAGATCAGGAACAGCAGAGGTCCCAGGACACTTCCCTGGGGAATACCTGATATCACTTCAGTTTTACTCGATCATTTGCCGTCTATTACTACGAACTGCGACCTTCCTGACAGGAAATAACGAATGCAGTCGCACAACTGAGACGATACCCCATAGGCCCGCAGATTGATTAGAAGTCGCTTGTTAGGAACGCTGTCAAAAGCTTTCCGGAAATCCAGAAATACGGAATCAACCTGAGATCCCCTGTCGATAACGGCCATTACTTCGTGCGAATAAAGAGCTAGCTGCGTTGAACAAGAACGATTTTTTTCTGAAACCATGCTGATTACGTACCAATAGATCGTTCCCTTCGAGGTGATTCATAATGTTTGAATACAGTATATGTTCCAAAACCCTACTACAAACCGACGTCAATGATATAGGTCTGTAGTTCGATGGATTACTCCTACTACCCTTCTTAAACACTGGTGCGACCTGCGCCCTTTTCCAGTCTGTAGGTACAGATCTGTCGGTGAGCGAGCGGTTGTATATGATTGCTAAGTAGGGAGCTATTGTATCAGCTTAATCTGTAAGGAACCTAATCGATATACAATCTGGACCTGAAGACTTGCCCGTGTCAAGCGATTTGAATAGCTTCGCAACCCCTAAGGTATCTACTTCTAAGAAACTCATGCTAGCAGCTGTTCGTGTTTCAAACTCTGGAATATTCCATTCGTCTTCCCTGGTGAAGTAATTTCGGAAAACTGCGCTCAATAACTCCGCTTTAGCGGCACAGTCGTCGGTAACAGTACCATCGAATTAGGTGTGATAAATTATTTTAGTATTCTTAGACAAATTTTCTGTTCTTTCATTACAAACGAGATACTCATATTCGTACACAGTTCAGTACATTAGCGGTAAAGGTATTATAGCTGACCACGTAACTTACTTGCCTCACATTTCAGTCTATGTTGTGGTATACCAGGAGGTTAACATAGTGCATGTTGCTCGCACCGCTTCGACCCTAATTTATATGTACGTGACAACGTTTTGGCCCTGTGTGTTATTAAAACAACATCTTTAATATCTGCCAGAATAACATAAGAAGTACCAATGTGCTTTTTTAATGAGTAACGCATTCTAATTTTACAAATCCATCTCAGCATGCAATGAATCTGCCCACATAACTCTGTAGTACTATAAACAGTGTTTCATGTGCTATGGCTATAAGAAGATAATAATTAGTATTGTATTAAGACTTCTCTTTCCTTTGTTGCAGGTTGTCATATTAGTACGACACTGCCTCTATATTGCTATAAGTGGTAAGTATATAGTTGCTTTATTATTTACTGAAACTTGAAAGCAACTGAAAATGTGAAAGGATTTTCCTCTTGAGTTTCGTTTCCCAGACTATTCGTCGTAAGGACCTAAAAAGAATTTACCCGCCTTCACGTGTAAAGGCACGGGAGGGAGCTGAAGCGCGATGCAAGTGCAGTATTTTTGAGATAAGTGTAATCTACTACTTCGACTGCACTGTCATCCACTGCTCTGAATTCTTTATATTGAGAGTATGGGGAACAAATCTTAACATGACCACCTGGCGAACAAAATAATGAATATATATTACTGACTGACATACGGAATTTCAGTTTACGACAACGTGAATAGAGCACGGGTGAAACATTTCTTGCCTGTCAAGACTCATCTGATTCGTAGACTCAATGATCCATGAGATTTTTCTAAGTCTTAATGTTTGCGTTTTATGCATTCAGAGGTGGGCATCTGTGTAGTCAAATACTAAGATCACAACTTTGTAAGTATGGTGTAAAATTCCGCATAACTCTGTAAGGACAGTGATGATATAAGATGCCCATAGTTACCTGTCAGGTGCATGTCTTACAGTATTCATTCGTATGGTTCTTTCTGTACAATGATCCCATGGAGATTCTGAGTTGTAAGAAATTCGAGTTGAGAGGAACGCAGCAAAATCTTCGCTGAAAAAGGCATGCATTTAAATAGCAAGTAATTTCTCGTGACACTGCTAGATAATTTCTGAAATATTCGCCAGCAGGTAACGACATCAGTTCCGTACGCTACTTCGATGATCCACAGTTAAACAATCTGGTCTAGAAACCTGAGACAAAAATCACAGACGCGGTTAGAATTAACGGGCTTCTACAACTAGTTCATATTAAAAGTTTGGTGACATTGAACGAATCTTTCTAATATTCTCGCTTGTTACCTCAGCCATGAAAGCATCCTCAGTCGCAGTATCATAAATTAAATACAAATTTAAATACAGGCAGATAGCGAAGCCGCGAATGACTCTCTGCTGAGCAACGTATATAATGTATAAATTACTGGAACTGTCAAAAGATATTTGAAGCTTGAAAACTATTTACAATACGTAATATTAGTTACGTAAACCCCAAATACTTTTCAACTTAGCAAATCATCTTTCAACTAACAAGGGGAGGCCACGACCTTACTATCTCGGATATACTTCACACTTGGTGCACTTTAATGGTCCATCGGGAAAACATAATGTGCAAGAACTAAAGCATACAACATAAGCAATTTAGAGAAAATCGGAAGAGACGTCTTTCGCGTCAAATATGTACCGGTGCGTTGTGACTCTGAACATGAGATGGCGGCAGTGAAGAGGGTAGTGTTACAGCTCCGTAATCGATTAATGTCGACATCAAGTGCCACTCGTCTCTCTTTTTTAAATAATTTTTTGTTTCAGCGGTGATCATATCATCTAATATGTATGAGATTTGAAAGGTAATCTAATTAAAAAACTCGTATATCTTCATTAACTTTCAAATTGTGGACTGCGATTGGATTTTCGAAAAAATCGCACGTACACAATTCATTCTTGCTACATGAGAAACGTCTCACCACTACGCAAGTTAACTGCAATATGCAACCTGTGTCTGCAGGTCGAAGCGCCAGTGCAAAGCAGGTCTGGGTGCCTTACCCAATTGCAGGTATAAAGGATCCCGCAAATCACGGCATGCACACTCGTCCAGCAAAATTTTATACGTCCTAGCATTTACTTGTTGATAGTTATAAATATAATATTTCTTGTAATAATTAAAACTCAGCCAAATAACATGGAAATGCAAAAACACGTGTTTTGTCTTTAGATTACCTTTCAAATGTCGCACATATGAAATAATACCGCTAGTGTTGAGAAAAATATAATAAATTAGATAATTGCGATTTGATCCAGGTATCCGATTATGTGTCTTGAAAGCTAACCATCTGACTGCCGGTATGTCGTGCTTAGAATCGCAAGGCACCGGTACATATTTGATGTGTCAAACATCTTGAAAGATTATGGTTCAAATGGCTCTGAGCACTATGGGACTTAACTGATAAGGTCATCAGTCCCCTAGAACTTAGAACTACTTAAACCTAACTAACCTAAGGACATCACACACATCCATTCCCGAGGCAGGATTCGAACCTGCGACCGTAGCGGCCGCGCGGTTCCAGATCTTGAAAGATTACCGTCAGACCTACTTGCCTCGGGACTCCAGATGTGAGTTGATATCGTCAAGCCCTGAATGAAAATTGCGCAACGGATAACTGGGGAGGGGAGCTAGAGAGCGCTACCTAGAGAGCGTGCCCTTTCTGTACGATTCTAGGGAAGGGGCAGGAGGGCCCACACGCTGATGTGTGGGTCCCTGCATTCTATATCTTCTATTTTTAAATGATTTCCTTTAACTGGACCCCTATGTGATTGTTTTAAGGTATGTTAAAGACAGATGACAATTGATGACCTATTTATTTTAAACATTATCACTCTATTTTACAGCGATTGCAGCAATTGTTCCAGTTTACAGATATTACAATTTTACAACTTATAGCTCGGGTACATTATATACTAATCTGCACGCACATTTCTACGGGAAAGACAGAATTGCGTTGGCCAAATGTATACCACCAAAGTCTCCCAATGTTTTACATGGGACATCCGCTACGTGAGGAGAATAACGGGCAAACTGGGGACCAGATACATTAACACAGGGGGGCAAATTTCGGGAATTAAACGAGAACATTCATTTCCTTACACAGTTCAAAGCTGGAAATAAAAGAATTAGTACAAATATTCAAATACCTCTCTTCCATGCGTGAACATTGAGACAGACGCACTGAGGGCACGTCTGCTCACTTACCCGCCTTCTGTAACACTCCCAGAATATGGCGGGCACCCGGAGGTCTTAGTGGGCCTCGGTGGAGGGGGTGGTCGAACCACTTGGCCGTGACCAACTCCTCCACCCCAAATCTTGTGACACTGGAAAGTCTTTGACTTTTACCTGCCTGTGCTGTCTCTCTGATCTCCTACCCAGGAGTAAGGTTGGCACTACTATACTACAGAACTACTTCCCAACTAAGATTTGGCCACGCTTTACGGAAAGGTGTGAGGAGGATTAGGAAAGTTCATGTGCAGATTCACATTCACATTCACGTACAAGAAATGCATAATACACGACACATTTAAATACGTATTATGAAGCCTGACACATTTCTTTCCACCCGTCCACATGGGTTCTGATGGACCCGCGGCCGGCCGCGTCGTGCAATAAAATTGGCGGCAGAGCCGCCTATGTTTGTATTTCTCAGTGCGAGCGAGCAGCGAAACCTGCTGCTTATGGAGACGAAACTACTGTACCGTTTCAATCTCTTGCGGTTTTCTTGGAATTGCCTCAATAGTACGTGTTACTGCTTACACATTATGTGCAAGTAGTAATGTCTCTTCTTGTAAAATGAGTGAATGAAATTATCTGGCTTAATTGACTGCCACAGGGAACGCAAAAATAGAAAATGGTTCAGGATAGGAGTAAGGAAACAAGGAAACACAGAGGGTTAGAGGAAGGTTGGGTAGGAGGGAAGAATGGAACTGGGGAGTGGCAGAGGGCAGAAGGATAGAGGGGCTGAGGGACTGAGAGACGTAGGGGCTGTGGGGCAGAGGGGTAGAGTGGCAGTGGGGTAGAAGGTAGGGTCTATGATGAGGATGAGGGACGGAATGGTGGAGGGGCAGTGAGACTGAAGGGGAACTGGGCAGAAGTGAAGAGGGGAAGAGGGAGAGGGTGGCACTGTGTTAGAGGGGGAGATTTGCAGAGAGGTATAGGGACAGAGGGACGGAAGAACAGTTAACAAGGGCAAAGAGGGTTACAGCTACTGGGTTACAGAGGAGCACAGTGGCAGAGGGTCAGGGAGAAGCCGAAGCAGAGGGAAATAGGTACAGAGGGAAAGAGTGACGTAGGGACTAGGGAACAGGACGACAACGGTGCAGGGTGGCAGAAAGGAGGACAGATCGACAGAGAGGCAGGTGAGAGAGGCACTATGGCTGGATGCAGAGGGTCAGAGGGTCTGAAGGGCAAGAGGAAAAGAGGAGGGACATACATTGTTCCATACCTTTTATTTAAAAAAGGTCAGAAAATACTTGTAAATGAAGAAAGTAAAACTCTATGATTACCATTGAATGATTGTGTGCACATTATGGATAAACACTTATTGACTAATCTGCGATGATACCCGAAAAATAATAACACAGACATGTCCCAGTAACTACGTATACCGTCTTTTAACGTCACATTTCCAGACTTTTGCTGCTTTATTCCTTCAGCTACCAGTATTTTCCCGTATAATACATTATAGTTTTTTTTCTAAAACCAATGAATGTTCGCACAGCATATTTAAGGAATAAGCGGCGATGTGTTTCTCTCTCGACGGTCTGCGCACACTCTTGTCCAAGGCTACTGTATATCCCCATGTTTGCTGTAAAACAGATAAAGTAAAAAAGAAGATACTCCTGAAATCGACACTGGCCTCGATGATATTAGCGTTCAGGCGACAGGAAAGAGCGCTGATACATTTATGGACAGCAGTGCAGTGTACTACCACAAACTACGCCTCGCTGCTCTGCGCTCTCTAATAACGTAGATCGGTTCCCAGAATAGTCTCTTAACTGCGTTAGTTTTGACTCTGCAAATGCTACCTGTTATCGGACAGTAGCAGCCCACATGAAACAGAAATAAACAGCTCGGTGGTCCAGATTGGTATTAAGTTCGTTTTATAGCTAGTCCAAAGCGCATTCTGCGTAGCTGTGCGTCACACAGTACGCCCATGAGGGCTCACGTGAGATGACGACAATGTTGTTTAGGCAGCTGCACTATTTTCTTCATTCGTAACTTATTTTAGTGGTTGTAATACAGATGAGTTTTCCCTTACATCGGAACTACACAGTATTGACATAGGACTCAGTAACACCGTGATCTAGAGTAAAACGTGGTAATATAATTAACCTAGCAAGCCCTTATGTCCACTTCATATCGCTAAATGGCAAGAACACACTTCTTGCAAAATTTTTGTTGGAGCGTTTAGGCTATGGCCATCAACAGAATATCAAAGAAGGAAGCTTGACATATTTTTAAAACTTCGTTCCAGATACCTTGATGATCGGCCGCGCGTTTATAAAGTTTCAATAACAGGTAGTGTAACTTCGTACACGTACACATCATCGGTGCATATGTAAATGATTAGATCTGCAATTCCTTACAACACGTACAATGGTTAATGTCCCTCATGTTTGGTGTTATTAAGCCTTGTAGGCTATATAAGGGGCATGATCAACAGTAAATGTTGGGTAATCAGTTTGAAGGTCCCAGAGATGACCTAAACTCCTGTAAGACGGAGTAACCTACTCCTAACAGAATTTTAAATGGGCGTTACTGTTGATTTCCAACTGACCAGCTGGTCGAATCTTGCAATATACAGGTTTCTTGTGTATTCGGCTTCCACAGTGGTCCGATGTTGGACTGCATGGAAACGTGATGGTCGGCATACTCGTCGGCTTGGTTTTGGCATACCATGTTTAACCACCACAATGAATGGAGCATTGCCACATTGCGGTCCTAGAAAGCGGTAAACCAGAAACTCTCAACAGCAGCACCAGCCATCCGATCGGAGAACAAGTAATGGACTTCCTGCTACATTCTTTGTCACACTGCACCATTAGAGGAAGATTATCACTAGTTGACCTATGGAAATAACAACCCATGCGTAGGCTATCGTTAACATCACAGATCGAAGGGCTGAGTCGGGGGGGGGGGGGGGGGAGGAGCAGCCGTGACTAGGCTGCATGGATTGCTGATGACTGTCAGCCCATCGTTTTCAGTGATGAATTGTGGTTCTGTACTAACCAAAATGAATATCATCATGGTTTTGACCTGGGGAGAGATCCAATGCTTCCAACGTTTTGAAGGGGCACAGTGGTGTTATTCCTGGTGTCATTGAGCGGGAGACATCAGGACTTCACTTCACGGCTGTCAATGACTGAGGAATCTCTGGCGGCTCCACCGTACGTCACGGGCATCCAGCGTCCTCATGTGTTATTCCTCATGAGAAAGTATCGTGGTGCCGTTTTTCAACAGGAAAATTCTCACCCGCACGTGGCATGTATCTCTATGAACTGTCAGGTATCCCAAAACTGAACCTCCCCTGCAGTAGGCTGGTCTGCTTGACCTTGAGACGGAACCACTGCTGTTTTTTTCCTCTGTTCCCTCAGTTCAGTCCAGGTGGGCGTGCAGTGCAGTGCAGAACTCAGCAACAATGTGTACTCCGCAACCGAAAGCGCAGTGCGCTATTTGTCTTGTGAAAACTTAGCTCGTTTAAAGTGCAACGTAATTTTAAACGTCAGTATGGTGGTGAACCAGCAGCTAAAACTGTCCGTCGTTGGCTTAAGTCTTTCAAGGAAACCGGTAGTGTTATAAAAGCAAAATCACTAGGTAGATCGAGAACTTCTGAAGATGTTGTTGAACAGATCCGTGTTTCGCGTGTTCGGAGCCCGAAGAAGTCATTGACCAGATGTAGTCTGCAATTAGGAGTGCCTAAAGTTACTGTGTATGATGTTGTGCCCAGAAGACTCTAGTTGCAATAGTACAAACTTCAACTGTTACATTAAATAAAACCTATGTGTGCAGGGCAACAAAAGGATCCCACGTTGACGTCTACCAACGTTAAACAAAACTTAAGTGAATTCTCTTTCATTATATGTACTCATTGATGCAATTTTTCATTAATTTCTCCTTTAAATTTATACTTAATTCTCGGGACATCTTTTTCAAAACCCTGTATTATAAGGTGATGCACAAACCTAAGCCAAAACGGGAAATTACTGTTTCCAGCAGTTATTTAATAATTTTATATACAGTTGAGTAAACGTAGTTCTCTTTTTGTCTTAGTTTTGTAATTGCAGCTGCATTTCAGCGCAACATGTCACATTTCCCCCCCCCCCCCATGAACCATGGACCTTGCCGTTGGTGGGGAGGCTTGTGTGCCTCAGCGATACAGATAGCCGTACCGTA
The DNA here is from genome assembly GCF_023864275.1 of Schistocerca cancellata. NCBI lineage: Eukaryota > Metazoa > Arthropoda > Insecta > Orthoptera > Acrididae > Schistocerca > Schistocerca cancellata. The sequence continues at coordinate 413,293,577 of NC_064631.1, forward strand.
GGTACAACCACAACGGAGGGGTATCTGTTGAGAGGCCAGACAAACGTGTGGTTCCTGAAGAGGGGCAGCAGCCTTTTCAGTAGTTGCAAGGGCAACAGTCTGGATGATTGACTGATCTGGCCTTGTAACAATAACCAAAACGGCCTTGCTGTGCTGGTACTGCGAACGGCTGAAAGCAAGGGGAAACTACGGCCGTAATTTTTCCCGAGGGCATGCAGCTTTACTGTATGATTAAATGATGATGGCGTCCTCTTGGGTAAAATATTCCGGAGGTAAAATAGTCCCCCATTCGGATCTCCGGGCGGGGACTACTCAAGAGGATGTCGTTATCAGGAGAAAGAAAACTGGCGTTCTACGGATCGGAGCGTGGAATGTCAGATCCCTTAATCGGGCAGGTAGGTTAGAAAATTTTAAAAGGGAAATGGATAGGTTACAGTTAGATATAGTGGGAATTAGTGAAGTTCGGTGGCAGGAGGAACAAGACTTCTGGTCAGGTGACTACAGGGTTATAAACACAAAGTCAAATAGGAGTAATGCAGGAGTAGGTTTAATAATGAATAGGAAAATAGGAATGCGGGTAAGCTACTACAAACAGCATAGTGAACGCATTATTGTGGCCAAGATAGATACGAAGCCCACACCTACTACAGTAGTACAAGTTTATATGCCAACTAGCTCTGCAGATGACGATGAAATTGAAGAAATGTATGATGGAATAAAAGAAATTATTCAGATAGTGAAGGGAGACGAAAATTTAATAGTCATGGGTGACTGGAATTCGAGTGTAGGAAAAGGGAGAGAAGGAAACGTAGTAGGTGAATATGGATTGGGGCTAAGAAATGAAAGAGGAAGCCGCCTGGTAGAATTTTGCACAGAGCACAACTTAATCATAGCTAACACTTGATTTAAGAATCATGATAGAAGGTTGTATACATGGAAGAACCCTGGAGATACTAAAAGGTATCAGATAGATTATATAATGGTAAGACAGAGATTTAGGAACCAGGTTTTAAATTGTAAGACATTTCCAGGGGCAGATGGGGACTCTGACCACAATTTATTGGTTATGACCTGTAGATTAAAACTGAAGAAACTGCAAAAAGGTGGGAATTTAAGTAGATGGGACCTGGATAAACTGAAAGAACCAGAGATTGTACAGAGTTTCAGGGAGAGCATAAGGGAACAATTGACAGGAATGGGGGAAAGAAATACAGTAGAAGAAGAATGGGTAGCTTTGAGGGATGAAGTAGTGAAGGCAGCAGAGGATCAAGTAGGTAAAAAGAAGTGGGCTAGTAGAAATCCTTGGGTAACAGAAGAAATATTGAATTTAATTGATGGAAGGAGAAAATATAAAAATGCAGTAAGTGAAGCAGGCAAAAAGGAATACAAACGTCTCAAAAATGATATCGACAGGAAGTGCAAAATGGCTAAGCAGGCATGGCTAGAGGACAAATGTAAGGATGTGGAGGCTTATCTCACTAGGGGTAAGATAGATACTGCCTACAGGAAAATTAAAGAGACCTTTGGAGATAAGAGAACCACTTGTATGAACATCAAAAGCTCAGATGGAAACCCAGTTCTAAGCAAAGAAGGGAAAGCAGAAAGGTGGGAGGAGTATATAGAGGGTCTATACAAGGGCGATGCACTTGAGGACAATATTATGGAAATGGAAGAGCATGTAGATGAAGATGAAATGGGAGATACGATATTGCGTGAAAAGTTTGACAGAGCACTGAAAGACCTGAATCGAAACAAGGCCCCCGGAGTAGACAACATTCCATTGGAACTAGTGACGGCCTTGGGAGAGCCAGTCCTGACAAAACTCTACCATCTGGTGAGCAAGATGTATGAAACAGGCGAAATACCCTCAGACTTCAAGAAGAATATAATAATTCCAATTCCAAAGAAAGCAGGTGTGGACAGATGTGAAAATTACCGAACAATCAGTTTAATAAGCCACAGCTGCAAAATACTACCATGAATTCTTTACAGACGAATGGAAAAAGTAGTAGAAGCCGACCTCGGGGAAGATCAGTTTGGATCCCGTAGAAATACTGGAACACGTGAGGCAATACTGACCTTACGACTTATCTTAGAAGAAAGATTAAGGAAAGTCAAACCTACATTCCTAGCATTTGTAGACTTAGAGAAAGCTTTTGACAATGTTGACTGGAATACTCTCTTTCAAATTCTAAAGGTGGCAGGGGTAAAATACAGGGAGCGAAAGGCTATTTACAATTTGTATAGAAACCAGATGGCAGTTATAAGAGTCGAGGGGCATGAAAGAGAAGCAGTGGTTGGGAATGGAGTAAGACAGGGTTGTAGCCTCTCCCCGGTGCTATTCAAACTGTATATTGAGCAAGCAGTGAAGGAAACAAAAGAAAAATTCGGAGTAGGTATTAAAATCCATGGAGAAGAAATAAAAACGTTGAGGTTCGCCGATGACATATTGTAATTCTCTCAGAGACAGCAAAGGACTTGGAAGAGCAGTTGAACGGAATGGATAGTGTCTTGAAGGGAGGATATAAGATGAACATCAACAAAAGCAAAACGAGGATAATGGAATGTAGTCGAATTAAGTCGGGTGATGTTGAGGGTATTAGATTAGGAAATGAGACAAAGTAGTAAAGGAGTTTTGCTATTTGGGGAGCAAAATAACTGATGATGGTCGAAGTAGAGAGGATATAAAATGTAGACTGGCAATGGCAAGGAAAGCGTTTCTGAAGAAGAGAAATTTGTTAACATCGAGTATAGATTTAAGTGTCAGGAAGTCATTTCTGAAAGTATTTGTATGGAGTGTAGCCATGTATGGAAGCGAAACATGGACGATAAATAGTTTGAACAAGAAGAGAATAGAAGCTTTCGAAATGTGGTGCTACAGAAGAATGCTGAAGATTAGATGGGTAGATTACATAACTAATGAGGAAGTATTGAATAGGATTGGGGAGAAGAGAAGTTTGTGGCACAACTTGACCAGAAGAAGGGATCGGTTGGTAGGACATGTTCTGAGGCATCAAGAGATCACCAATTTAGTATTGGAGGCAGCGTGGAGGGTAAAAATTGTAGGGGGAGACCAAGAGATGAATACACTAAGCAGATTCAGAAAGATGTAGGTTGCAGTAGGTACTGATAGATGAAGGAGCTTGCACAGGATAGAGTAGCATGGAGAGCTGCATCAAACCAGTCTCAGGACTGAAGACCACAACAACAACAACAACAATGTCACATTTTAATATGTCTATACAGAATAGCCAGAAACCCTCTGAAAAGCTTGTAAGGGTGTTGCAGGTTAGTTTGTACTGAGAAACGACTGATAAGAAGAAAATTCGATACGTTGCGCCGCTTAGTTACTTAGCATTGAAGTTAGCCATTCAGGCCGTTGCGTGCCAATTCAAGTGGCCTGCAGGATACATTTAGCGTCAGATGTTATCATATTGTAGATTACAACGCACGAGACTACTCAGCCTTCAGTTACGGTTTGATCCTTACTGTTCTCCCATGATTAATTTTTGTATCGCTCTCTTGTTCTGTTTCAGAAAACCAAACGAAGAACAACTTTGGCGACACCGTCTCTGGCGGCCCACTTGAATTTGCGCAACCAGCGGCCTCATTGGCTAACTTCAATGCCAGTTAAATAGGAAACAGATCAATTATTTTTTCCTACCAATTCTTTCTCATCACAATCTACCGTGTAACTACCTTACAAGCTTCTCAGACAATTTCTGACCACCATCTATAGCTTAAGCACCTTGTGTGGTTTAACATAACCAGCGGTAACCTATTTACAAGAAATGATAATGTAGACATTTAGACTCATGGCTGCCAAGCTCCCACTGCTCCGAATGCATCGTGCATTGAAACAAAGCTCACGATTTGTGACTGAAAGGGGTTTTTTCGTTTTTATGAAAATAATATAGTCTCAGCAACAATACTGTCAACAACGGACTAAATTACTATACTATCACACATATTACTCATACAATATTTGTGTGTGTTAGCATGCTACTGCAGAATGTAAGAAGTGATCGCTGTCACTTATAGATAGCAATCTTCGAAACTGAGCCAGCAGCTAGTGTTTGGAAGACGTCTTCAAATCTTTGACATCGCAATTTTTACCGTTCGTCATCTGTGGTGGGATTAAGAAACAGCTGAAATCACTAAAATTAAACAGGGGCCCCGATGAAACCATTTTCGTGAAATATAGAAAATGCAGTTGAGTAACTCCCAGAGTCCTTTCCTCAGTTAAGAAAGGACAGCTCAGACCCTTCGACAAGAAAAGTAAAAGATGTGATCTGCACAACTACCGTCCAATCTCTTTCACTTCTATCTGCTACAGAGTACTTATTCTTCTGAGTTCAAACGTAATGAGGCATCTCAAACAGTATGACCTCTTCTATGTCAACCAGTATGACTTCTGAAAATACCGGTCATACGAAAACCAAGTTGGGCTTTACTCGCGTGATATACAGAAAGCCATCAACAAAGTAATCAGTTATGTGTAGTATAACATTTCACATCTTCGAAAAACCGCAGATTTTTGCAGAGACCGTCTCACAAAATCGTACAGACATCCAGGAAGACGTTTATAACGTTTCGAAGTAATGCAAAGTTTGGGAACACTCTATAAATATGCATAAACGTTAAATATCGCACTTAATAACACGGAGCAAAGTGTCTACAACTTCAGTGAGTCAGAGCAGAATTAGTCAAATCACAAAAATATTTTTGAGTAACAATTTGAGGATGATGACAAAGGTTCAGTAGTTGGTAAGGCAGGTACACTATGTGATGAAAAGTATCCGTATACCTCCAAAAACGTATGTTTTTCATATTACGTGCATTATGCTGCCAACTACTGCCAGGTACTTTATATCAGCGACCTCAGTAGCCATTAGACATGAGAGAGCAGAATGGGGCGCTCCGCGGAACTGGCTGGCTCTGAGCACTATGGGACTCAACTGCTGTGGTCATAAGTCCCCTAGAACTTAGAACTACTTGAACCTAACTAACCTAAGGACAGCACACAACACCCAGCCATCACGAGGCAGAGAAAATCCCTGACCCCGCCGGGAATCGAACCCGGGAACCCGGGCGTGGGAAGCGAGAACGCTACCGCACGACCACGAGATGCGGGCCTCCGCGGAACTCACAGACGACCAATGTGGTCAGTTGATTGGGTGTCACTTGTGCCATACCTCTCTACGAGAGATTTCCACATTCCTAAACATCCCTGGGTCCACTGTTTCCGATGTGGTAGTGAAGTGGAAACGTGAAGGGACACGTACAGCACAAAAGCGTACAGACCGACCTTGTCTGCTGACTGACAGAGACTGCCGACAGTTGAAGAGGGTCCTAATGTGTAATTGGCAGACACCTATCAATACCATCACACAGGAATTCCAAACTGCATCAGGATCGATTGCAAGTACTATGACAGTTAGGCGGGATGTGAGAAAACTTGGATTTAATGGTCGAGCAGCTGCTCATAAGCCAAACACTTCTCCTGCAGATGAGAATGAAACACCTTGTCTTCGTTGCAAAGAGATCTACTCGTAAAGTGTTTAAAGTGTGAGAAGTGAGTCCTTGAGGATTGTACAGGACCGACTGAAGATGAGTTGCATGAATGTCGGTGTGTCCCATGTCTCAGAAAGAAACTATAACACTAACTTCCTGCGCCCCACACAGTGCCTGCTTATACCCTAAGGTACGGGGTAGAACTGTATATTTCACAGTGCTGAGCTACATTAAATATAATTTAAACCATATAAAAATAAATCCCCACGGTTCATATGTGTTGTTCATGCCTTTCTTTCCCTTCACTGAAAAAAATTTTAAGTCTCGACAGTGAAAATAGTCATTGTTATGTAACTATCTTCTTAGCTACCCGATTGTACCCCAACTTCCCCTACCCTCTGGCAATCCTATGGTCGGATTTGTGTTTGGTGACTGCGTGGAGAACATTAATCATCATCCTGTGTACTGCCAATAATGAAGTACAGAGTAGGTGTATCGTGATTATGGTGTGGTCCCCTTATTGCGCTTGAGGAAACGCTAAAAGCAGAAGGATGTTAATACATTTTACAGCATTTTGTACAGCGTACGACAGAGAAACATTTCTCAGACTACGATTTTGTGAGCATGACTGCACACTCAGTCACAGAGCAGCATCTGTGAGACTGTGGTCTGTTGACAATAAGACTGCTAAAATAATTTGGCATGCCCATAGTCCCAAACTGAACCCGATGGAACACTTCAGGGATTATTTGCTTCTGTCTCTTGAGAAAGAATGGACTACCATTTCTTCAAGGCGTTCAGACACGTCATTGAAAGAGATCCTAGCAGAGATAAAGTATCTTAAAGGCACAGTGATGAGAAACATATTAAGTAGTCCAGATTCTTTTGATCAGACAGTGTAGATGTAGAGAAAGAGAAAAAAATAAATGTCATGTATTAAGTACAAGGTGTATCAAATATGATCAGGTTCTGCACTCTATACTTTTGAAACTAACAAACGTATACAATGAATTTTGTTTTTTGATAAAAGGGAAACTAAAAAAATTTCATAGCGAAATATAGGAGAGAGAGAGAGTCGCTGAAATGATATATAATTTGTGGTGGACAAAATTAAAACAAAGGTAATTTTCCATAATGAGATATTCACTCTGCAGTGGAGTATACGCTAATACATAACTTCCTGGCAGATTAAAACTGTGTACCGGACCGAGACTCCAACGTGGGACTTTTGCCTTTCGTGGGCAAGTGTTCTCCAGTCTGAGCTACCAAAGCACGACTCAAGACCCGTCCTCACATCTTCAATGCTGCCAGTACCTCGTCTCCTACCTTCCAAACTTCACAGAAGCTCATCTGCGAACCTGGCAGAACTAGCACTCCTGGAAGAAAGCAGCACACTCCGCTGCAGGGTGAAAATCTCATTCTGGAAGCATCCCCCAGGCTGTGGATAAGCCATGTCTCCACAATATCCTTTCTTCCAGGAGTGCTAGTTCTCTAAGTTTCGCAAAGGAGCTTCTGTGAAGTTTGGAAGGTAGGAGACGAGGCACTGGCAGAATTGAAGCTATGGGGACGGGTTGTAAGTCGTGCTTGAGTAGCTCAGATGGTAGAGCACTTGAACGCGAAAGGCAAAGGTCCCGAGTACGAGTCTCGGTCCGGCACACAGTTTTATTCTGCCAGGAAGTTTCATAACAGTGCACACTCCGCTGCAAAGTGAAAATCACATTCAAAAAATGATTTTCATATCTTTTCATAGGTGTGCAATATGCCTCCCTTGAGATACACGGTATACGTCAATTCGGTATTCAAATTGTTTCGACACTGCAGCGTGCATGTCTTAAGTTACAGCTTCCACAGATGCTGTTATGTGACGTCTCAGTTCATTCAGTTGTTGGTAACGCAGGCACATATTCAGAGTCTATTATAAACCCCTACAAGAACTAATGACACATTGTCAGATCCAGTGACCTCGGAGGCCAGTACTGTAAAGCTGAATCATTTGTTCCAGTGCGACCGATCCATATTTCAGCAATCCTTAGATTAAAAATACCGGCACTTCCAGATGCCAGTGTGTCGGCGCCCGACCCTGTTGTAGATGAAGTGGTTCGAATCAGTCTCCAATTGTGAGAAAAGACAATTCTCAAGGATATTGAGATATGTGCTTCCTGTAACAGTTCTTCGCAATGAAAAATGGACCAGTGAAACTGCAGAAAACACATTAAATTTTGGAGAGTCCCCCTCACGTTGCACAACTTCATGTGATTGTTCAGTAACCCATATTCTCACATTATGACGGTTCACCCTTTTCATTTAAATGGAATGTTTCCTCGACACTAAACCGGAAGGAAGCTGCCATAGGCCGCGCGGGATTAGCCGAGCGGTCTACGGCGCTGCAGTCATTTGCTGTGCGGTTGGTCCCGGCGGAGGTTAGAGTCCTCCCTCGGGCATGGGTGTGTGTGTTTGTCCTTAGGATAAATCCCATAGGATTTCACACACATTTGAACATTTGAAACTGTCATATTCCATCTTGCCACGAATGAAATTACAGAACTCCACTCGTTGCTCTTTATCACCTTCACGAAGAGCTTGCAGTAACTGAATTTTGTATGGTGTTATGTGTAAATGTCGACGCAACACACTCCAGACGGACATTGGGGGGGGATTTTGAACTATCGAGCAGCACATCGAACGGATTTCTCTGGACTCCTTGTGAAACTATGGTGGATGCGTTCGACGTGTATGTCAGACACTAGAGGACGGCCCGGCGATTTGCGTTTTGGCCGACCATTGTGGCCGAGCGGTTCTAGGTACTTCTGTTCGGAACTGCCACGCTGCTACGGTCGCAGGTTCCAATCCTGCCTCGGGCATGGATGTGTGTGATGTGCTTAGGTTAGTTAGGTTTAAGTAATTCTAAGTCTAGGGGACTGATGACCTCGGATGTTATGTCTCATAGTGCTTAGAGCCATTCGAACTATTTGATTTGCTGTTACACAAATAAACTGTTTTTCGGAATTGTTCATGTGATCGCCTAATGCTCTGTGCTACAGGAGGAGTCACAGCATAGGTAGTATGAAAGTCACGCCGAACAGTTATTACTGACCCGCACCGCGCAAAATGTAGAACATAAAATGCGTTCGGTACAGAGATGGGCAAACTAGTTCACTGGTGATCGCTCTTTTTTAGGGAGTCGCTCGTTTTTATTCGTTCACCGTTCATTTATACATGGTATATGGTTCTTATAAAAAATTGAAATTGCCTCGCTCCTGGAGCACAGAGTTTATATTCATTACAGAATTCTCACACACTTGTAGAAGTACTTTCCGTGATTCTGCAAAACCTCTCGTTTAGCCAACTGTAGCGTTATGTGGCTGATCGAAGTTAAATAATATAAGGTGGAGCTCGAAAAACCGGCCCCGAGTACAGATTGCTCGCCAGTTACGTACGATTTGTTGGCCACTACGAGCAGAATAGATTAACAAGTAGTAATTAGGCAGTAAATAGAAGACAAATAAGCTACTTCCAAACAATAGATGACGAGCGGTGGGTGACAATGAGCAGTCTAGTACTCGGGGCCGATTTTTCGTGCGCCACCCTGTACCCCTGAAATAATGTTGTAGAAGTTATCATATTCTCTTTATGTGACACCAGACACTCGATTAAGGAGCGCGGGCTTCACTCTGTTGTAAATCGGTCTGCCTTCCATATCGATGAACATGCTGTTTTACCTTGGATCAAAAGAAGACCGAAAATAGCCACTCGTGTGTGCCGTGCCGACTTCCTTTGCGTGTGTAATAACAAGGAAACTTGCCTTTTTATAAGTATGTCTTCTGCTATTTATCGAAATAGTGAAGTAAGCTGATATGCCCTCTTATTACCTGAAGATGTATGACATACTAGTAAGTTTTATGTAATTTACGTAATTACGAAATAAATTTTAATTACCGGTCTTGGACGCTGAATAGAATACGAAAAGAACCAGAAGTCCACAGATCAAAAAAAGTTTTAAAGAGATCTAGAATGGGCGAGCGCTGCGAGCGAAACAAAAAACAACTCTCCACTGGACTAACAAGGAGTAGTGGGCTGTGGAACTGCGACGACTGGCCACCCGAAGGACGAGTCCGGCCGAGGGAGACCGAGACAGTGACGGGAACGGGACCGAGGCTGGAACGAGACCGGCAGAAGTGTCGTTGCAGGAACGATACCCACCGTTTCCCGTTCCCGGGACTGTAAGTAGAAAGCCGCGACCGAAGTGAACTATGAAAGACAGTTCCTTAGAATTCGTTCCTCGTTCCATCCGTTTATCTTCGTGAACCATTTCTTTGGACCCGTTAGTTCAGGAACGACTCATCTGCAATTCTGTTATACGAATATCATTTTTAAGAGAACTGAAGTGGGAGCACACTGCTGCCACCTAGCGTGAACCATGTAAAACTCGTGAGTTTTGTCTTTGCAACACAACGTTGTTCACACACATATCTCAAATAAGATAATAGTTATGAATTTTGAAAACTCATTTTTACATCATGTATTATTACGTAACGAAGTACATATATCTGCTCTCCAGTCTTAGTGCAACAGGAAGAAGGTGCTGCGCTACAAGTGCAGAGACAGGGATGTGGGCCACACACAGCTTCTGGCAATTGTGTAGACGACTCGGCCCTTTTTCCAACAGGAATTCAACGTACCCCTTTCACTCCCCCCTCCCCCCTTTCACCAACGTCTCTCACTCGGCCGTTTCTTCTGAGCCATAAAGCGCTTTATGAGACGCACGGATTCATATGGATACTACACCACCAGCCGTGAAAAGTGCATATGGGATTCCTCTGAGCACTTGACTTATATTAAATTCGTAAAACGTCGGAATCAAAGTGCTTATAAATGGTAGCTGCATATTGTTCATTTTCTGTTTGTACAATTGCCGTCTTCCAAAGTATTACTAAGGAGATCCAAACAACGTCTATCTTCTGAGGAAAATATATTGGCGACTTGGTACCGGCAAATGAAAGAAACAGACGTTATGAACGGCTCTACGAAATTGTTCCATTAAATTTAAACCTCGAAGTTTTCAAATGATATCCAGTGTAATGACCATTGTTGAAAACACATTAAACTAACTCGCAATTGCAAAGGAGAACAACGGCCAGCTGTAGAATGGAATGACGACTGTGAAGATTTGTGCCGGACCGGGACTCGAACCCGGATTTTCCACTTATCGAGAGCAGTCGCCTTACGATTTGGCTATCCGTGCACGACTCACGGCCAGACATAAACTTCTGTATGTAGTCAACCACGCTACTGCGACCTCTACTCGTACATCCATTATGTATATTCCAGTATGGTTGAAACATTTTACTTTTAGAGTCGGTTTCCTTGTGTCGGCGGATAAATACACTACTGGCCATTAAAAATGCTACACCAACAGTAAATGCAGATGATAAACAGGTATTCAAAAAAGTGGTTCAAATGGCTCTGAGCACTATGGGACTTAAATTCTGAGGTCATCAGTACCATACAACTTCTTAAACCTAACTAACCTAACGATATCACACACACACATGCACGAAGCAAGATTCGAACCTGGGACCCTAGCGGTCCTGCGGTTCCAGACTGTAGCGCCTAGAACCCCTCGGCCACCCCGGCCGGCATAAACAGGTATTCATTGGACAAAAATATATTACACTAGAACTGACATGTGATTACATTTTCACGCAATTTGGGTGCACAGATCCTGAGAAATCAGTACCCAGAACAACCACCTCTGGCCGTAATAACGGCCTTGATACGCCTAGGCATTGAGTCAGACAAATCTTGGATGGCGTGATAAAGGTACAGCTTTCCATGCAGCTTCAACACGATGCCACAGTTCATCAAGAGTAGTGACTGGCGTATTGTGACGATCCATTTGTTCTGCCAGCATTGACCAGACGTTTCCAATTGGTGAGAGATCTGGAGAATGTGCTGGCCAGGGCAGCAGTCGAACATTTTCTGTATCCAGAAAGGCCCGTACAGGACCTGCAACATGCGGTCGTGCATTATCCTGCTGAAATATAGGGCCTCGCAGTGATCGAATGAAGGATAGAGCCACGGGTCGTAACACATCTGAAACGTACCGTCCACTGTTCAAAGTGCCGTCAATGCGAACAAGAGGTGACCGAGACGTGTAACCAATGGCACCCCATACCATCACGCCGGGTAATAGGCCAGTATGGCGATGACGAATACACGCTTCCCACATGCATTCACCGCGATGTCTTCAAACACGGATGCGACCATCATGATGCAGTAAACAGAACCTGGATTTATCCGAAGAAATTACGTTTTGCCATTCGTGCACCCAGGTTCGTCGTTGAGTACACCATCGCAGGCGCTCCTGTCTGTGATGCAGCGTCAAGGGTAACCGCAGCCATGGTCTCCAACCTGAAAGTCCATGCTGCTGGAAACGTCGTCGAACTGTTCGTGCAGATGGTTGTTGTCTTGAAAACGTTCTCATTTGTTGACTCAGGGATCGAGACGTGGCTGCACGATCCGTTACAGCCATGCGGATAAGATGCTTGTCATCTTGACTGATAGTGATACGAGGCCGCTGGGATCCAGCACGGCGTTCCGTATTACCCTCCGGAACACACAGATTCCGTATTCTGCTAACAGTCATTGGATCTCGACCAACGGGAACAGCAATATCGCGATACGATAAACCGCAATCGTGATAGGCTACAATCCGACTTTATCAACGTCGGAAACGTGATGGTACGCATTTCTCCTACTTACACGAGACATCACAACAACGTTTCACCAGGCAACGCTGGTCAACTGCTGTTTGTGTATGAGAAATCCGTTGGAAACTTTCCTCATATCAGCACGTTGTAGGTGTCGCCACCGGCGCCAACCTTGTTTGATTGCTCTGAAAAGCTAATCGTATTCCTATCACAGCATCTTCTTCCTGTCGGTTTAATTTTGCGTCTGTTGCACGTCATCTTCATGGTGTAGCAATTTTAATGGCCAGTAGTGTGTGATATTGCAGTACCTGTATTATTTTGAATTACAATGAAATGTTCCTCCGTTGGCAATGCATGCATGTCCAAAGGAGGAAAAATCTCATTCAATTTTACAGCTGACGGTTGTCCTCATTCGCAATTGCAAATTCATTTAATGTATTTCATAACGAGTTTAGTCGCTGCAATGCCAGTTCCTTTGGGGATGCATGCAAGTCAGAAGTATCTTCGCATTGTAATCAGAATAACACAAGCACTGCAAAGTGCCGACGGAACTATTCCAACGTTGCCAAAAATTCCTTTTGATGTGACAACAGGTGAACGTCACAGGAAGTTAAATCTCGCAAACGTAGTGGATGTGGTTTCAGTTCCTGCATCACATCCTTCAGTGCTACTGCGTAGACGTGTTACCTTGATAAGATGTTTTTGCCATCCTTTTGCATTCCTGTCGTCTACCTGAAATTTTTGCGTAGAGGTATTGTGTAATGGTCGGCATGAATGTTACATTTTATTTTGTGAATAATATGTAATACGTAACGAGATTCGATAATGCGTCTCAGAAAACATAGGGCATCATTTCAGAGGTAGATATAATGGACTTCAGCTTTTTCGTGGGGAGCAGAGGCGGACAGGGTTTCGGAATCCTGTCTTTGCGAAAGTATTGCAGAAATACTGTTACATACAACTCATGCTCATGTACTACAGGCAACTTCCCAGCGTTATAAACGGGACCTATACGCCGTGCCTTATTAAGTGTGACGCTTTGACTCGGTAGCGCTGATACTGGTGAAAAATGGTGACGTAAAACTCTACTATTAGCCAGGGAAGTATCTGAGACGATACTGATCTCTTCACTGTCCCTTCAGTTTGTCTATTCGACCAAAAATATGTAGTTATAAACCTATACGTATCGTTAGAAGTGTAGTATTCAATAATATTACAAATTAAATTTACATACCAATTATTTTTGCGGGGGGTAAAGAAACTACAAGAACTTTTGTAACAGAAAATTTTCATACAGTTAATGGAGAGAAACAATTACTTGGACGGATAACGGAAATTCGATAGTAAGAAAAAATAGTAGGAAGACGTGAACTGGGGGAAAGGAATGAAGGGGTAAACCACCTGGTAGAATTAATCATCGCTAACATTTGGCTTAAGAATCATGAAAGAAGGTTCTATAAGAATGGATAGTTTTGACATATGAGGGCAAAAGAGGATCATGTAAAAAGACAGGGTCTAGCAGAAATCCTTGTTATCATAGGAAATACTGAACTTAAGTGACAAAACCTGAAAATATAAAAATACAGCAAATGAAGCAGGCGGAAAGGAATAAAAGCATCTTCAGTGACATTGACAGATTGTGCTAAATGGTAGAGCAGGAATAGTTAGAATACAAGGGATAGACAAGACACATACCTGCAGGTAAATTAAAGGGACCTTTGGAGAAATGAGAAGCAGCTGTATAAACAGCAAGAGCTCAAATGGAAAACCAGCACTAAGCAAAGAACAGGAAGCTGAAAGGTGGCATGGATGTATAGATAGTCCATACAACGGACGTAGACTTGTAAGTAATATTACAGAAAGCGAAGAAGAAGTTGGTTAAAATGAGATGGGAAATATGATACAGCGAGAAGTATTTGACATCGTACTCAAAGATCTAACGCGAATCAAGGCCCCGGGAATAGCTGACCGGCCTGTGTGGCCGAGCGGTTCTAGGCGCTTCAGTCTAGAACCGCGCGACCGCTACGTCGCAGGTTCGAATCCTGCCTTGGGCATGGATGTGTGCGATGTCCTTAGGTTAGTTAGGTTTAAGTAGTTCTAAGTTCTAGGGGACTGATGACCTCAGATTTAAGTCCCATAGTGCTCAGAGCCTTTTGAATCGGGAATAGATAACATTCCCTCAAAACTGTAGATACTTTTGGAAGTGCCAGGTGTGCAAGATATACGAGACAAGAGAAATATGCTTTGACTTCAGTATGAATGTACTACTTCCAGTTTCAAGGAAAGTAGCCGGCCGCGGTGGTCTAGCGGTTCTAGGCGCTCAGTCCGGAACCGCGCGACTGCTACGGTCGCAGGTTCGAATCGTGCCTCGGGCATGGATATGTGTGATGTCCTTAGGTTAGTTAGGTTTAATTAGTTCTAAGTTCTAGGGGACTGGTGACCACAGATGTTCAGTCCCATAGTGCTCAGAGCCATTTGAACCATTTTTCAAGGAAAGTATGTGCTGATAGGTGTGACTATTCCTGAACTGTTGTTGTTGTTGTTGTTGTTGCTGCTGCTGCTGCTGGGGTCTTCAGTCCGAAGACTGATTTGATGCGGCTTTGGATGCTACTCCATCCTGTGAAAGCCTCTTTATCTCCGAGTAACTACTACAAAGTACATCCTTTTGAATCTGCTAACTGTTTTCATCTCTTGGTCTCCCTGTACGACAGTTAACCCCCCAAGCTTCAATCCATTACTAATTTAGTGATCTATTGATTTCTCAGGACGTGTCCTACCAACCAATCCCTTCTTCTAATCAGGTTGTGCCACAAATTTTTTTCGCCCCACATCTGTTCTCTACTCCCTATTAGTTAGGTCCTCTATCAAGCTAATCTTCACCATTCTTTTGCAGCACCACATTTCATAACTTCTGTTGTCTTCTTGTCTAAGCTATTTATCTTCACTGTTTCACATCTGTCCACAGCTACACTCCATACAAACACTTTCACAAAAGACTTCTGACACTTACATCTATACTCGATGTTAACAAATTTCTCTTCTTCTGAGACGTCTTTCTTGCCATTGCCAGTCTACATTTTACTTCTCCTCTACTTTGAACATCATCAATTACTTTGCTGCACAAATAGCAAACCTCATCTACCACTTGCAGTGTCTCGTTTCCCAATCTACTTCCCTCAGTATCACCTGATTCAATTCGACTAAATTCCATTATCCTCGTTTTGCTTTTGTTGATGTTCATTTTATACCCTTTCAAGACACTGTCGACGCCGTTCTAATGCTCTTCCAAGTCCTTTGCTGTCTCTGAACTATCATTATCAGTTCAATAAGTCTTGGTTGCAAACTGCTAACAGGAATTAGTTACAGAAGAACCGAAAACTGATAGAAGCCGACCTCAGGCAAGATCAGTTTGGGTTCTGGAGAACAGAAGCATTTGAAATAACGTGCTACAGACGAATGCTGAAGACTGAGTTGGTAGATCAGGTAACTAACGAGGAGGCCCTGAATAGAATTAGAGATAGGAGTTTGTGGCATAACGTGGCTAAAAGACGACGTTGGTTGATAGGACACATTCTGAGACATCAGTGAATCACAATTTAGTCGAAGAGGAAAGTGTGGGTGATAAAAATTGCAGAGGGAAACCAAGAGACGAGTACAGTAAGCAGAAACGAGTGGATGAGGACTGCACCAGTTATTCGGAGGTGTAGAAGCTTCCACAGGATACAGTGGCGTGGGACCAACATGAGGCCAGTCTACGGACTGGAGACCACAAGAACTGCAACATATGTCATCCCATTTTATTTAACATATGTCTCCAACAGTAATGGTCAACGAAATTTCCTTTAAACCTTGAAGCCGTTGTAGCGTTACGGAATTCTTACCACCGGAACTTAAGACTGTTGTGAGACTATATCAAGAATCCATACAGTACAATCTGTGGAGACTGATGTAGTGCACTGTAATATTACGATGTATCATACATGAATATTCGTTTAGTAACGCGTAGAAATAAGACAAAGTTTGCCTTTTCAATGTATGTGGCTTGTTTCGCATTCATATTTTAGGGATTACAGAAAGTTCCTCGGCCTGGCACCAAGACGGCGCTGATATTGAAGCAATTTTCTTATTGTCCTTTTGGTGCTAGTTTCGCAAGATGATCTGTGGAACAACTCGAAACCTTCGCGTTTGAACTTCTAATCGTCGTGTTTGCACTTCTAACGTATCTACATAACCTGTAGCGCTTATTCATCTAAATGTGAATAAAGAGTAATTTTTAAGCTGTGTAACCTGTATACTCTGACATGAACATAATATTACTGTGCAGCTTTCTGAATATGAGATGTGCCCGACCAACACTTCAATTGTTTCAGAAAATTATGCACCACTCTACAAGGTTCCGAATCTAAGATGGAATGTGACCTAGCATCTGCGACTGCTGACCTTTCAACAACTGAGATTTTGAAATTGAATAACATATACAGCGACCATGTGCCGTTACTGATACCGAGACGTGAAATTATTCGCTGTTCCCTGGGTAATCCAGATAATGTTTTGTCGTGGCCCTGATATTAATTCTTACCTACGCAACCAAGATAATGAAGCTCAACTCTGCTCTGCCACACTACCTGTAATGAAGCACAATGCTGCGCATTAACAAAAAATAAATTGTCCGACTTCAGCTAAAAGCGACATTATGCAATTCTTTTTATGTGAATCACGCAAGCTACAGTATGTGTGGCTCGTGTGAGATTGCTTCAAATAACGCAACAGTGCAATGCGTTTGAGCATGCTAGAGCTATGTAGGTTTTCAGTCCTCAAACGGAAATGTGAAGGCCCAGAATAAAGTAAATTTAAGGCGATTTCGATTTAGTTTTAACTGATAAAGTGTGGACGGTTGAAATATTAGTCTTTGCAAATATGAGCATGTCACTGTTGAACACTGTTCAGCTAATAATCATTTGGACACAAGGAAAGAATATAAAACTGTCAGTAAACTGAACAGTTTTAACTAGATAACGTTTCTGCATTAAAATATATAAAAGTATGAAGGGCCATGTAATGTATTCCTGAGTGCATGCAAGGTAATCATGAGATAGCTTCCCACACAATTTTCTGTTCACCAAGAATGGAATTTCTATATCTTGACTCGCAAAACAAAAATGTTCCCCAGTCATACCGCTCAAGCATTTGTGATCGCGGCAAATGCAAGTGAACTGGCGGATATTACCTCATTCAGCGTACTGCGAAGTGGAGAAAACGGCACCCCAAAAGGAAATCTCCACACCATCACCGACAAAAGTACAAGCTCAAGCAAAAAGAACGCATCAGACTAGAAGCAAAACAGCAAGAAAGTGATGTCATATGCCTATAACATTAACGCTGGTAACTCAGAGATCTCCTCCACAAATGCACTCAGGAACCAAGCTTCCTGTGGGAGATATAACAGAAACTACTGCAACTTGTTCTCATATAGACACCTTACGAGCTTTTATGAGTATTCAAAGTATAGGGCACACACATCTATGTTGCATTTCTAAGACACGTAAGAGGGAGTAGGGGTACTGACATCAACAGACAAATTTACGGTAGCTATTACCGAATGATTTATGTGCTTCTCGTTGCCAAATGAGTGGCTCTAAGCACTATGGGACAACATATCTGAGGTCATCAATCCCCCAGACTTAGAACTACTTAAACTTAACCAACCTAAGGACATCACACACATCCATGCCCGAGGCAGGATTTGAACCTGCGACCGTATCAGCAGCGCGGTTTCGGACTGAAGGACTACAACCGCTCGGCCACAGCGGCCGGCGGTAAATGAGTGAAAACACGTCCACGATACCAAGAAAATTATATAACGGTATGCTTTTGGAGAAGCACATATTACGATATGTGAAGCTTACCAGATTTACGAAAGTGAGGTGGGCTTGTTCATCTTCATCCTACACATATTCTGAATCAGCGGCGACATTCGTTGGTCTTTGCTAACGCTCGTTAACGAAAGCCATTTTGTTACCTGACAAAACGGCTTAAAAATATGGCTGGGGTGTCAACCCTGACGTGTTTTTGCTAAAGGAACCGGTACAGATACGCACCGAGTGCTATCACACACATGCTACGTGGCTAAATGTCGACGCTCTGAATAGCACAGAAAGTATAAGGGTACAGTCATCGATTATGTATATACGGTGTCGAATCTACCGTTACTGACTCACCGTCGCACAGACCCCATATGGAGGGCATAGAAATATGCGTCCCTGCCGTAAATAAGAAGTAACTGAAATACACTCCTGGAAATGGAAAAAAGAACACATTGACACCGGTGTGTCAGACCCACCATACTTGCTCCGGACACTGCGAGAGGGCTGTACAAGCAATGATCACACGCACGGCACAGCGGACACACCAGGAACCGCGGTGTTGGCCGTCGAATGGCGCTAGCTGCGCAGCATTTGTGCACCGCCGCCGTCAGTGTCAGCCAGTTTGCCGTGGCATACGGAGCTCCATCGCAGTCTTTAACACTGGTAGCATGCCGCGACAGTGTGGACGTGAACCGTATGTGCAGTTGACGGACTTTGAGCGAGGGCGTATAGTGGGCATGCGGGAGGCCGGGTGGACGTACCGCCGAATTGCTCAACACATGGGGCGTGAGGTCTCCACAGTACATCGATGTTGTCGCCAGTGGTCGGCGGAAGGTGCACGTGCCCGTCGACCTGGGACCGGACCGCAGCGACGCATGGATGCACGCCAAGACCGTAGGGTCCTACGCAGTGCCGTAGGGGACCGCACCGCCACTTCCCAGCAAATTAGGGACACTGTTGCTACTGGGGTATCGGCGAGGACCATTCGCAACCGTCTCCATGAAGCTGGGCTACGGTCCCGCACACCGTTAGGCCGTCTTCCGCTCACGCCCCAACATCGTGCAGCCCGCCTCCAGTGGTGTCGCGACAGGCGTGAATGGAGGGACGAATGGAGACGTGTCGTCTTCAGCGATGAGAGTCGCTTCTGCCTTGGTGCCAATGATGGTCGTATGCGTGTTTGGCGCCGTGCAGGTGAGCGCCACAATCAGGACTGCATACGACCGAGGCACACAGGGCCAACACCCGGCATCATGGTGTGGGGAGCGATCTCCTACACTGGCCGTACACCACTGGTGATCGTCGAGGGGACACTGAATAGTGCACGGTACAGCCAAACCGTCATCGAACCCATCGTTCTACCATTCCTAGACCGGCAAGGGAACTTGCTGTTCCAACAGGACAATGCACGTCCGCATGTATCCCGTGCCACCCAACGTGCTCTAGAAGGTGTAAGTCAACTACCCTGGCCAGCAAGATCTCCGGATCTGTCCCCCATTGAGCATATTTGGGACTGGATGAAGCGTCGTCTCACGCGGTCTGCACGTCCAGCACGAACGCTCGTCCAACTGAGGCGCCAGGTGGAAATGGCATGGCAAGCCGTTCCACAGGACTACATCCAGCATCTCTACGATCGTCTCCATGGGAGAATAGCAGCCTGCATTGCTGCGAAAGGTGGATATACACTGTACTAGTGCCGAAATTGTGCATGCTCTGTTGCCTGTGTCTATGTGCCTGTGGTTCTGTCAGTGTGATCATGTGATGTATCTGACCCCAGGAATGTGTCAATAAAGTTTCCTCTTCCTGGGACAATGAATTCACGGTGTTCTTATTTCAATTTCCAGGAGTGTATTTGAGAATAAAAAAGTTGCCACGTCCGAACGGAATCTCAGTTCGGTTTTACAGAGAGTGCTCAAGGGCATAGACATCTTATTGAGGTTGAAATTAAAGCGAGTCTCTTGTCCAGCACTAAGCCTCAAGTGACAGGAAAAAATCCCAGGTGGTTCCTGTATATAATAAAGGTAAAAGAACGTGATTGCAAAATTACAAACCAATGTCCTTAATATAGATTTGCTGCATAATTCTTGAATATATTCCAATATAATAAATTTCCTTGAGGTTTGAAAGCTTCCGTCCACCATCAGGACGGGTTTGAAGACAGTCGTTCGTGTGGAGCTCTGCTTCCCTTTTTCTCAAATGATATCATGCAAAGCAAGGATGTAGGGACACAGGAAGATTGCATATTTCTAGATTTCCAGAAAGCGTTTGACGTGGTGCCCCAATTCAAACTGTTGACGAAGGTCCCGTAATACGGCCTAGAGTCCCAGATATCTGATTGGCTCGAAGGCTTCCTAAATAATCGCATACAATACGTTGTCCCCGGCGGCGAGTGTTTGCCAGAGAATAGGGTATCGTGTGAAATTTTAAATATTCCCCGCGAATTAAATGTTCGAAGATATTTCTGGATTGCAGTCGATCGTCGTAAGTTTCACTCCACGATATTTCAAGTTGACACCTGCCAGTCATCTTCGATGGCTCACCTGAAGGTGACTAGCAGGTGTCAAGTTGAAATATCGTGGAGTGAAGTCTGCGATGATCGGTTGCAATTCCGAAATCCCTCCATCGTCAGTAGTGCCCTAATGAAGTATGGTAGGACCGCTATTGTTCTCTGTATACGTAAATGATCTGACGGAAAATTTGAGTTCCAGTCTGCAACTGTTTTCTTATGATGTTGTGGTACACGGAAAGTATAGCTGTTGAGTGACAGTAGAAGGATAAAGGATGACTTCGACATCATCTCTACTTGGTATGACGAACTGAAACTTGTTCTAAATGTAGAATAATGTAAGTAAATGCAGCTGAGCAGGAAAACATCGTTATAAAATTCGAATACATTATTAGTGGTCTTCTCCTTGACACAATCAGATCGATTAAATATCTAGGTTAACGTTGCAAAGCAATATTATATGAAATAAGCATGGAAGAATGTTAGTAGGGAAGACTAATGGTGAATTCCGTGACAAAAAGTAAAAACACCTACAGCCGTCCTTATGATATAAATTTATTTTGTCGCTACCAGGTTCAACGCTTCATTGCGTCATTTTCAGGCTGTCTTTGAAGTGTTACAGGTTGATAAGACCCCCTTGCATAACCCATCAGTTGCCAGCATTACTGGATACGCAGATAATGTCAGCACTCCAACCATCAACTAGCAACTGCCGCATCCCTGTCGGTACCTTCCAGAACCTTGCTGACCTCCTTCCAGCACGTCCACAGTCTAAAGGTGATTATTCAAGCTTTTGACAGTCTGTTACATTTATGTGACTCGACAGGGTAATTTAATCACTGGCCCTCTATAGCTACGCTTAAGGGCACTAACATTGTTTCTTTAATGGCGCCTGTCAGCGAAGAATACAGCAAATTAATAAGTGAGCAAATTCTCCAGGCATGGATGACATGTCCATTGGTCTGTCGGTCAGGTCTTAAAAACATCTACTGACTACCAAACATTTTTTTTTCTCTTAATGTTGGATAAACACATCTTGGAGCACAAATTTTCGTTTCTAATTTATAGTATGGACTCATTGAGTTATTATTTTTGGAACCTGTTCAATGTGATAATCCCTTAAAACGCTCTGGAGAGTTTTGGAGATTCTCATAAAGTTTTAGAGAAAACATCCTTATCCACCGCTGTCCCTGAAACGATACAGTAAAAGGGTTTTCGAGCCGTGTCTAATGGAGGGGCACTGATATGCTGGCAGCGACGCCTTGAATCGCCTGCTCCGCGGCGTCCTCGACCCGCGTATCACTTTGCAATGTAATATTTACGCTGGCAGAGCGAGGTGCATCTCTTTCCAGTCAGACGCATGCTTAACTAATGGCGCCTGCTGCCAGTGTCACGCCGTCCAGAGTTAACGGAGCTACCAATCCTTTAAAAGCTTCGGCATGCTTTGCGTGCTTATGACGCTGGCGAGAGGAAACTCACTCGAGGCGATGCCGTGTCGTCTGAATGCGAAGGACGTCAGCTGACACTACAGGAAAATAAATTCATAAACTACTGGAGTAATAACAGCAGTAGCACACTTTCTTTAGGTTGCACCGGCTGATGTAACCGAGCGGTTCTAGGCGCTACAGTCTGGAACCACACGACCACCACGGTCGCAGGTTCGAATCCTGCCTCGGGCATGGATGTGTGTGATGTCCTTAGGTTAGTTAGGTTTAAGTAGTTCTAAGTTCTAGGGGACAGATGACCTCAGAATTTAAGTCCCTTAGAGCTCTCTGCGAAAATCGACTCCACATTCACATACACTTTTTGAGCTCTTTTTGTCAAGGAAACATTAGTACAATCACATATTGGACATATTACACTAATATATCCAAAAATAGCTGCTTAAAGAGAAAATGTCTGTCTCAGTTTACACGTATGTAAGAGGTGTAGAAAATTTTCCCTCTGGGGTCGTTGCTCCAGCATATATGTAACACAGTGCGACTCCAATGCTGGTGTACAAGCATCGACATATACGCAAGATATCAGTGTGGTATCCGTGTCTTTCCGACGTGCGTGTGGTAAATTTGGAATCGGGAACTATGACGACATTATTAGTAAATTTGTACCAGTGGAACTAATGTACTGTTAATCTTTTCGTAGCTGCCGAAGGGCAAACACTGGTAGACATCCATCGGAGAATGAAGAATGGTTATGGGCCAGCATGTCTGTCGCAAGTGGGAGACACTTGAGCAAGAGCCCTGTAGTCTTCATCTGTCCCCACACGATTATCACGCATTCGCTCCCTTATAAAAGGCCTTGATGGGTCCACGATTTCTGTCGGCAGCTATGGACTTCCTTAGGCACCGAAAAACGGTCTTTTACCAAACGGGTATCTTCAACTTGCTGCGTCTGGGCGATGATTGCCTCAATGATCACCACCATTTTTCCTGATTGGCAAACAGATTCGTGAGAGCACGACCTTGGAACGGAATCCTTTTGATAGCCTCTTAATGGGGTTCCTTTGCAAAGGAACGGCCGATTTCCTTCTCCATCCTTGAAACTTTACTCCATCTCTAACGACCTCGACGACGGCGGGACGTTAAACACTCCTATACTCCTCGACAGAGCGTAGGGGACGATGCTGTACTGGGCAAGGTCCTAGCGAAAGTCGTTTGCTATTGCCTTCCTCCGATCGTAATGGAGATGAATGATGTTAATGAAAATGACACAACAACACGCAGTCATCTCGAGAGGTGAAAATCCCTGATACCGCTGGGAATCGAACCCAGGACCCCGAGCTCGGAAAGCGAGAACCCTACCGCAAGACCACGAGCTGCGGACCCTAGTACATAAACCACTTCGTAGTTATGGCTCTCAAGGAATACGAGAGAGAAACCATAAATCAAAAGGGAGACAGACAAGACTGTATCCTATTCTCAATGTTATTGAATCTGTACATAGAGTGAAATATGAAGGAAATCACAGAGAATTTCAGAACGGGTATCAAAGTTCAGAGAGAAGAAATAAAAACCTTTAGGTTTGCTAATGACATTGTATTTCTTTCAGAGATGCCAAAAGACTTAGAAGAGCAGTTCATTGTGTTTGGGTAGGGTCTTGAAAAGATGAACGTCAACAAAAGTGAAATGAGGGTGATGGAATCTGGCGATGCTAAGGTAATTAGATTGCGAAATGGGGCATTACAGGCAGTGATGAGTTTTGCTCTTTGGGCAATAGAATAACTCATGATGGCTTAAGTAGAGAGTGTATAAAATGCAGACTGACAGTAGCAAGAAAAACATTTCTGAGAAAGAGGGATTTGTTAAGTATGAAAATAACTTTCAAAGTTAGGAAAGCATTTCTGAAGGGAATTTTGTTGAGTGTAGCCTTGTACGGAGATTAAACGTGGCCAATAAACAGCTTAGACCAGAAGAAAATGGATGCTTTAGAATTCTTGTTTCTATACAAGAATGCTCAAGATTACATGGCTACATCGAATAACTAATGAGTGGGTACTGAACCGAAATCTGGAAGAAATGAATTGATGTCACTGTCTGATTAGAGGAAGAGATCGGTTGACAGAGCCCATACTTTGTATTAAAGGCTCCTCAATTTGATAATGGAGGGAAAGGTGGGGGTATAACTGTAGACAGGGTGACAAGACGTGACTACAGTAAGTAGGTTGCAGTAGTTACGAATGCGTGAAGAGAATTACATAGGATAGACAAGCGTGGAGAACTGCATTAAACCAGTAATCAGACATGTGATCAGAGAAAACGTTCTATCGTTCTTCACTTACATTGTATGTTCTATCGTTTGTTAATGAGATAAACCGCCACTGCTCACTTTCTTTTCTGACAAGTCTTTTTTGTTAGATGCTAGCCTCTAAAGATACTCAATGTCCTAGTGATTATGCGTTAAGGCCTTATCATCAGGGCAAGGAATATCTGTGGTTAGTCTCACTTGAAGAACGAAACTAGTAAAATAAATCATACATTAAGTGATCTTTGGCTGTTTATCTGTATATTAATTACAACAATCATTCTATAACTTGTAAGCAATGCAATTGTTAGCTTCGTTCTATGGATTTTGTGTTATTGTTTACTTGAAACAATCCTTCTTCCATCTGAGATTTATCTTCTCTTTTACCTCCTCTAACCCTCCAATAACTTTTGCTACCGGCCTAAGCACTTTTTTGAATAACTGCTTCTTTCGTCTTTGTATAAGCTTCATATGTTAAAACGTCGGTGTATAAACCTGCATCTAAATAATTTTTGATGATCAACATTTCTGATCTTCTGCTAATCAATTGATTTTCGTTTTGCCACTATTTTTGCCTTACTAACCAATGAAATTCTAAAATGATTTTGGACCTCGTATCCTGAACATGTTAGTAATTATTTAATGTAATATAGTTAGTTTTACGGAAAGGTTTTTCAGAAACCGCTACGAGTCGCAAACTTTGTTAACTACTTAAATTATTTAATGAAGAAACATGTTTAGAGACATAAATCTCATCCTCAGGCGATACTGGTAATATAGAAACATTTAGAAGAATACTAGATATTTGAAGTTATTCTCTACAGTCTTGGCATTTGCTTTGGTCAGCTAGCGGAGAAAATGATGCATAACTGAATATCAGACAATATTTATTTCGTACGTTCTTCTGCGGGTCACACGAAATAAAATGTAAATAAGCATTCACAGTGTTCATATAAAATTTCTATTTTCTTTTGGTGTGTTCAGTTGCCTCCATTGCTGTGGCTCGTTAGATCTCGTTTGACCAGTGTTCATGAACTTGCCAAGGATACTTAAAACACGATATCAAATCGACACTGTCACGTAAGAGAAAGTCTATTTCGATTTAACCATCGATATGTCAATCGTGGTGTTGTCAGTCCCTTTTAATGTTTCCTTCACACCGTGCTGTCGAATCTCTGATGTTAGTCGGCGAAATACGTAACGATAATGTAGACAGTTTCAATAAGATGTTAAAAACAATACTGTAAAATTTGTTTAAGAAATCACAAATCGATCACAGAAACTCAGATTGAAGAACATTCTTAATTTTTATGTGCTGGAAATCTGGATTTAAATAATTTGTTTTACTTTTAATCCAGTTTTATTCTTTTCAACTCCGTCTTCGATATACATTGTTTTGGCAAAAATTAAGCACAAATGTGTGTTTCTTACGTTAACATATCAATATAACATGAACTCTTCAGTCCCTACTACCACTATCTATAATTGCCAAGGGAAAAATGTTTTTAGGTTTTGTCCCATTTTTGCGTTAATATCCTTGATTGTCATCTTTTACCAACGCGGAGTACTGTCACTATAGGTGAAAGTCTTCTCGTCAAGAAGCCACATATTAACTACTCTGGAGTGTCCTGATGGGAGGATATTAAACACACGCTATGGAGTCGAGAATACAGTGTGACGCAGTTAAAAAGGACATCTTCCTTCGCCAACACAAAAGCGTAAGGAAACGCAAAGAAGAATATGCGTTAAAGATAAAGACTTAGTGCACTGCTACTTGTCGAAATCTTACGTCAGAAGAAAGGTACGCTTTTGCGAACAGACAGACAGCCTAGCAATGGGGACCCTGCAGTTACCAATAACGGCAGATATATTTGTGGATGCTTTCGAAGAGACGGTTCTACTCTCCGCTTCGAAGTTGCAATGGCCCCTCTTGCTACAATGTTACAAATTTAAATTGAGTTCCCTTTTGTAAATACAAAAGTGCTAAAAATGCTTTCTCATTTGTAATTCAATTCGCTTTTGGAAAGTAAGCTGTGCAAACCCTAAGGCCATCAGCCGGCCGCAGTGGCCGTGAGGTTCTGGCGCTGCAGTCCGGAACCGCGGGACCGCTACGGTCGCAGGTTCGAATCCTGCCTCGGGCATGGGTGTGTGTGATGTCCGTAGGCTAGTTACGTTTAAGTAGTTCTAAGTTCTAGGGGACTTATGACCTAAGATGTTGAGTCCCATAGTGCTCAGAGCCATTTGAACCATTTTTGAACCTAAGGCCATCAGACTAATAAGGGGAAAGGGAAATCACTCCGATGCCACACACTACAATTACAATACATAAAGTTAATTGTTATCATGAAAGTAAATAGTCGTCAGCACTCTGTAGCCTTGACTGAGTATGGGAAACTTTCAATTAACTCATGAGTAATCTCTGGTTGGAAAACTATCTTATAAATCAAAGAAAAACTAACAAAATGTACTTAACGTAAGTACAAAAAAATTATTACTTTTCTCATAAAACAACCTATATACGCGATGTAGTTGCCACTGACAAGCTACCTGTACATGGCAATGTACAGAGAGTCCTGCATAATCCCGTAACGTAAAGCTGAGACAAACAGAAGTTTTCTTAGGCTTAAGTTTCGTAGACTAATTGTCACTCATCAGATGTTCTAACTGCGTAAGTTTAAATACAGAAAACCCACCGAGGATGGTCCAAAGGTGCTAAAAGATGTATGGATCAATATGAAAAACAATGCTCTGCGTAAGAGGCGGGTCTTGTGTAAAGATACACATATTTCTTATTATCATTTCCTTACATGTTATACTTTCTCCCGTATCCCCTCATCACTGATCTGAAGAGCGATGATTGTGTCTTGCATAGTAAGCTGATGCCATTTAGCACAGGCTCAAGATCTAGCAAATACTTAGGGAAATATTCACGGCAACAACCTTGATGTGTGCCGCCAGATTTGTTATCGGTAGGTTCAGCCAACATGGAAACGTACACAAAAGCTTCGCGAATTTAAAAGAGGAACTCTGGGCGGAAGGGGAAGCTATTTTCGCAACACCCATTCAGAAAGTTTGCGATAGGCTGCAGAATGATTCTACTGTATCCGACACAACTCATGTAAGGACAGCAAACATGAAGTAAGAGAAGTCGGGTTTCTAACGGAAGCATTTACTCGTACACAGTCATTGCTCCTCCGCTCCATTAGCGAGTGGAACACGAAAGAAAACAACGCCGTGGTGCTAGGTACCCTCCGTCATGCACCATATGGTCGCTTGGGGAGTCTGATTTTAGGTGCATATGTTTTGTATAATAGGGAGAATGCAGAATTATCATGAAACATTTTTAACTCTTAATAATGGACGTGTCTATGACTTCGAGAATTTGTTGTAGTTTCGCCAGTATTTATCCCAAACAGAAGAAAATTTATTTCAAGCGTTATATAAGAGTGAATTTAAGCCAACACAGACCTGTGCTACCAATGTGGTGTAAGTTACCAGTCGTAATATTTAGCGGTTAATGCAAACTTTAGTGTTTTCGAGAACAGTTCTAACAACAGCGCACTACTTGACTACTTCATTCACCCTGAGAAGGAGACCTCACTTACCGTGAGGCCACTTTCTAGGATGGCCTTCGGCAGTGCGTCTGAGAAGGACTTTTGAGGTTTCAATTCTATTGAGGCTATAGTCCTCTACCCTAAATCAATAACTTTAAGTCAAATTAAAAAAAAATCTCACGGAGCGGTCTGGTGCGACCAATAACCACCTCTACCAATAACAACCTAATACTACATAAAGAAGAACATTAAGCGAAGGCTTCTTCAAAGTTATACAACTGGACTCTAAGCTGCAAGAGTTATCGCGCGACGTTGCGTAACCGGAAGTGAGTTTTCGAGCAACACGGGTCTAGTAATACTAGGCCCTGTGTTGCCTCCAGACCAGTTTGAATAGCGCGCCTACAGAGACCAAAAATGCCGTCCACAATCATAATCTCAGAAACAGGAATAGTCCGGTATGCTAAGATTTCTCTGCTTTCAAAGGATTCCAAACCTGCTCTACCTGCATTGTTACAGTAGTCAGCCATCCGTTACCCAAACTAGAGGAAGAAGATACCTTCATTATAGAAAAATTTAACCTAGCCCCACAAAATAAAGTAGGACCATGTATAAGAACGAATTGAGCAGTTTTAGAAACTCTTCTCGTTTCGTTCTTTTTGCCTTTGCCAGAAGATGTTGAAGAACCAAGGGTGCCGTCCACACCTTTAATAATTATAAGTTTATTCTATTGAGGGTATAATCCTCTAACCTAAATCAATAACTTTAAGTCAAATTAAAAAAAAATCTCACGGAGCGGTCTGGCGCGACCAATAACCACCTCTACCAATAACAACCTAATACTACAATAAACAGTACATTAATACATGCAGAATGAGAACCTAAAACGAGCGCCTTCTCTAAAGTTATAAAACTTGACTCAAATAAGCAGCGCGTTTGGGTAACGGATGGCTGACTAGCTTTCGTTGCCTGTAACAATGCAGGGAGACCAGGTTTGGAATCCTTTGAAAGCAGAGAAATCTTAGCATACCGGACTATTCTTGTTTCTGAGATTATGATTGCTAATGAGGGTTCCTACCTTTATCCTCACAGTAATTACGTTCAATAGCGGCTATAACATTAGCCTCTTTTAAAACAGTTGCAAGGTCACATGACGTAGAAGGTTTGAAATAATGATAAAAACGGTAACGCATTTTAGAATGAATCTTACGCCACCTAATATGTGACGTACTATAACGAGCCAAATCTCCAATAGCTTCACCATACTTTAAATGACGAATAGAAATCACTTGTAAATGTGGACGGCACCCTTGGTTCTTCGACATCTTCTGGAAATGGCAAAAAGAACGAAACGAGAGCGGTTTCTAAAACTGCTCAATTTGTTCTTATTCATGGTCCTACTTTGTTTTGTGGGGCTAGGCTAAATTTTTCTTTAATGAAGGTGTCTTCTTCCTCTAGTTTGGGTAACGGATGGCAAACTGTAGCTTTCGTTGCCTGTAACAATGCAGGGAGACCAGGTTTGGAATCCTTTGAAAGCAGCGTGCGCCAGGATTGATGCTATAAATAGCACGCTTTCCTGTCTAGCGCATTCACTCGGTTTGAGTGAATAGCCACTGAGGCACTGCTTCTTACAATGATGCGTAAACGTTGTTATCGTCGTCGCCGGCGGTTGCTGGTTTACAAATCACTTGCAAATGTGGACGGCACCCTTGGTTCTTCGACATCTTCTGGCAAGGGCAAAAAGAACGAAACTAGAGCGGTTTCTAAAACTGCTCAATTTGTTCTTATTCATGGTCCTACTTTGTTTTGTGGGGCTAGGCTAAATTTTTCTTTAATGAAGGTATCTTCTTCCTCTAGTTTGGGTAACGGATGGCTAACTGTAGCTTTCGTTGCCTGTAACAATGCAGGTAGAGCAGGTTTGGAATCCTTTGAAAGCAGAGAAATCTTAGCATACCGGACTATTCCTGTTTCTGAGATTATTATTGCTAATGAGGGTTCCTAACTTTATCCTCACAGTAATTTGTCCTTGTCTAGTTGTAGACGTTTTAATATCAATTCAGACTGTAGCGTCCATTTATGGGTGAAGGCAA
The DNA here is from genome assembly GCF_023864275.1 of Schistocerca cancellata. Lineage (NCBI taxonomy): Eukaryota > Metazoa > Arthropoda > Insecta > Orthoptera > Acrididae > Schistocerca > Schistocerca cancellata. Next base: position 413,323,550 of record NC_064631.1, read on the forward strand.
GTGGTCCTTCTTCTTTGGAAGATTGTCGCAATGTGGGTGATTGTACCTTGTCTAATCTGCATGATGGGCGTCCTAGGTTCGTGGTCTAGCTATCCACAGGAGCACCCAATCAGCAGTAAAAGCTAGTCAGAATTGGCAACGCAGTTTCACACTTCGCACTTCTCGTATATGGCCCTCTGTCATTTCAAAGTCATACCTTCGCCGGGCGAGATTGGACTAGGTGGTGTTAGTATGTTCCTGCCGGACACTTGAATGCTAAGCGATTCTCATCAGTTCACTTCACTGGGCAATAGTAACGAGATCTCTGCATCAGTTTATTCAATATTTAATTTTCGTTATCTGACTTAGACATTATTTATTGGAAACTAAAGCATAATAAAATCTTGATATGAATTTGGATCCTCAGCTTGACGTTTAAAAGACCATATAAAAACATAAAAAAGAACATGTGGGTGAAGTAGTGCATAACGAACATCTAAAGATCAGTAAATGAAATTTAAATACTCTTAAGATACGACCGCTGGCGTTAATAAAAGCATTATGGAATATCTGAAACACATGCTAAGATACATTTTGTGTCCCAACGTACAGTGCAACAACAAAAACAATTACGTCTTATGTGCAACGATTAAATAACTTTTAATTCCCTCAGAAGTCCAGTGTTGTAGTTTATGACCTCACGTTTCCACTCGCGACAATCCTCATTTTATTGCGTACTGCATCCGAGAAAATCGACTATTTCTCAAAGAGCAACGTCTGCTTTGATCACACCAGTAAAATTGACTCCTAACTGCAGTTGACGGAAAGAAATAGCGTTATTTATTTTTTTCCTCTTCATTCTGACTATTAAATGTTTCTCTTTCGGTGAATATTACAGGGAAATATGACAAACTGCATTTGACTGTCCATAAGCAAATGCAATACTGATAACAAAATTGTCTGATTCTGTCTAAAGGTAAGGAAGAAATTGCTGTAGATCATTCCGCTAAACCTGCTGGGTAGTCCACTCATATGATGTATCGGCGGGTTTTATTATAATCTGGAAGAAAGCTTGAGTGAGTGTTGTAAAAACAAATGTTTATGTATTTGATAGTTTGTGTTAAGGTGTGTGGCAGAATGCATGCAACAGAAATCTAACAGAACAGTTGATTTCGACGAAGGGTTGACTAATTGCCATCAAAAGCTGAAATTCAGTAATGTTTTGTGATGTTCACTGTATTTTATTTCGATGAAAAAACCCTACTGTTGAGGATTTTGAGGAAATGTTTATTTTGTGGTTAGAGAGATGTGATAAATTTCTTTATTGCCACATAAGCAAATATGCAAGAACATCTAAACCTATTTCGTAAAAAATTCAAAGCGAAGTTATCCACATTTGTGATGAAACTATTATCATATCGTTAATAAAAGTGAAGAACTTTCGTTGTCAGCTGATGAGACTGCTGTCATTAGTAGGATGAAATAACGTCTCAGTTAAACAAAGATATTAAATAAGGCCCTGGTGTTGTCTAAACAACGAAAGAAAAATAAGTAAGTTTTGTCGAATTTCATAAATTATTCTCAGGAAATAACACACATCCTATTCAACAGTTTACAGAAAAACTAGGATTAGAATGGTCGAAAGTTACTTGTTAGCAGTTTACAGTAGTATCTAAAGAAAAAATATTTTTCGCAAGTACGTCGGCAACGTAACTTCACCGTTGGGATCACTTGTATTTCTGGATGCCGAACTTATTTACTGCACAACAGCATTTTTGAATGTTGCCATACGTTTCTGATTATAACGCTAGGATCAAGCTTTACAGAAGAGAATCACACGTCTTTCAAAACAATTCATTTATTTCCGTGCTATAAGGGATACCGGAAAAAATTTAGCACGCTCTTATAGAGGTTTCCAGTTCACTCAAGTTTTATTGTTACAACAGTGATATTGGATTAGATGAAATTATTATATTTACAGATCAATAGCACAAGCAGTTCTTATATACCATGTATCGACGCACGCTGAAATGCCCCTGTTATTATGTGGTCTAGTCTCCACGGGGGCTTGCAGGTGCTCACTGTGGCACCTCGGGATACATTAGGCAACGCCTGCTTGACCTGTTCACGTAGTTCTGTAAAAGTTGTACGTTGACGAGTCGCACGAGTCACTTGCCATCCCACCATATCCCACACGTGCTCGACTGGACACAAATCTGGACATCGTGCTGGCCAGGCTATTTTTTCCTAACGCCTGGCAATCTGGAGTTTCCGTTGCTGTCACTTTCTTTTCTGACCCAGTGCTGGATACACCAAAAACTGGACGAGATCGGCGGTAACGAGTAGGCGCGGTACCCTTGCCAGTGTTTAGTTCTGGAGATACATCGTTCACACGGACAGTAAACTGAGCTGGGACAGATAATACATGAGAACAAAGATGGTCCTTTTGTATTGCATCCCGAGACGTGGTAAAATCCACCGTTCCTGGTCTAGACGTTTCTCACTTAACCGCAAAACAATTACATTCGCTATGGTGATGAACAAGGGGCATAAAGCACGACATAGTAAATCAATTAAATGAAAAATATTTCATCTACCAAGTGCACAGTAGTTCTCAAAAGTTAGATAAGTATCTATGTAAACGAGTAAAAACACACAAAAATTAATTTTACTATGTGTGATCAATTTCATCCAGCTTTATATAGTCAATATCTCTCTCTCTCTCTCTCTCTAATTGCACAACAAATACTGAGTGTCATCTATACAGTCACGTGATAAAATCGGCACGCAGGAAATCAACACCGACCAGCGTGACATACATTAACGTAAATAGCATCTGCTTTGACAGTGCCTATAAATATTTACATTTATTCCAAAACATCTGCGACTAGCAAAACTGAACTGATTACGTGGTTAAATTTCGTGAGCTGGTGGAAGAGAAATAAGTTAGCAGTCAAGAAGTGGGTTCTGCTTGGAAAATATTAAACATTAGCGTTCCTCTCGCTGGTGATGTATATTAGTGACTACACTTGATGCTGCCAGGTTTATAAAATAGACTTCACACTGAATGTGGTAAATCTATTCCTTATTGCTGCCAAGTTTCTCTTTTGTACGGATCTCTAAATCGTAGATTGACAATGCAGAAATGATCTACATTCATACGACGTTTGTGAGAAAAATAATTAGACTGATATTTTTTCTATCAAAGTTTTATTTTTTCAAGCAGTAATTCCCTTTGTCAGCTATACACAGATGGAGTCGTTGTTCCCTGCCTTGGCTTTAGTGCTGAGAGGCTTCAACTGGTGGGGCCTTTGATACATTGGTCACATTCTTTTAAGGTGTTCTCCAGAATCCAAACTGACGTCCTTTTAAGATGTTCTCCAAAATCCATACTGACGTCCTTTTAAGACATTTTACAATTTCGGGAAAAGAAAACAGTCACTAGGACCCAAGTGAATAAGGGGGTTGTGGACCAAAAGGTCAAAAGTTCCGTGATGAAAGTAGCCGTGTGAGCTGTGACTTGTGACGTTGTCACGAGGCACTATTCATTTGTCTGTGGTGCCCGGTCTCGCTCGAGTCATCTGTTTCCTCAGCTCTTCAAGGACGTCTTTGTAAGACCCATGACAGTTAGCCCGTGAGGATGCAATTCTTTATGCACGATACCTCTACCGACACGATCGACGTTTTCGTTGGATTTTGATGTTGAAGCTCTCCTGCAGCGATGTTCATCTTCAACGTGATCTCAGTGCTTCAGAAATAATATCTATTAGCGAGAAATTTGTGCCATCGAAAAGGAATTTTTTTTCCAAAGGCCTGTTTTAATTTTTCAAAGGTCACACTCACGGATTCCTCGACTTCAACACAAAACTTTATGTCATAAAACTGCTCTAAATTATGCTGTTCCATTTTCATAACACACAACGAAATACTTCACTGATGTCTCTCTCAAAAATCACATCATTGCTGTTCGGACCTGAAATTCACACATCTCATATCTCCGTTGTTGTATATTAAACATGACTGTCATTGTTTGCAACCTCGTACCAAACTTGAGACCACGTAACATGGCCAGTAGTGAATTACAGCGGAAATATGCAATTTAGTTTTCAGAAAGTAGTCTGAAATTTGATTGTGAACTTCGTTCACAAACGGAGGCCTGTTCAGGAAGAGTGTTTATGAGCTTAAGCCACTGTACCAGGAACAGAATGACCATTATTGTCAGCACTATCATCGTCATTGTCGTCAGAACTATCATCATTGTCATCAACATTATTATCATTATCTTCATTATTATCATTATCTTCAATATTATCACATTAATTACAACCACAGTCATGACTTTAGAATGAAATGGTGACGAAACCAAAATTTTTTACATAATGTTAGGCAGATTGGCTAAATACTAAATCGTACTTATTCTGGATTTGAATTATTCCTTACTGGAATTAAGACAGATTGTCTACTTCCCTCTCCTCTGCACACTTCTGTCCTGAGAAAACTACTACTTTATAAAATCACGTCCTTTAACTTCTACATCTCGTGTTATGCCTTAACACACATGATGAAATGAAAAACTGATAAAGTTTTACAGTGGGGCAAACCTGTTTTTAGTGCTGACGCATTATTCAGTAAATTAGAAACTACGGCTACTGAAGCAGTACGTGTGATTGGTTCCCTGTTCGTTGTATCCAGTACTATAGCTTGTGTCTTCATCTAAGAGTAGCACTTCCAACCTACGTCCTAAATTATTTGGTGGATGTATTCCACTATCTTCATCTACAGCTCTTGCCCTGTATAGTCCCCTTAGTACCATGGAAGTCATTCCCTGATGTCTTAATAGATGTATCATCCTACTCCTTTCCACTCCGATTCTGCGTAGAACCTCCTCATTCCTTACGTTGTCAGTCCACCTACTTCTCAACATACGCAGCGAAACATCTCAAATGCTACGATTCTCTTCTGTTCCGGTTTTCCCACAGGCCGTGTTTCACTACGATCCAATATTGTGTCCCAAACGTACATTCTCATAAATTTGTTCCTCAAATTAAGGCCTATGTATGATATTAGCAAACTTCTCCTGGCCACGAATTCCCTTTTTGCCAGTCCTAGGCTGCTTTTGATGTCCTCCTTCCTTGTCCATCATTGGTTATTTTGCTGCCTAGGTAGTAGAATTCCTTAACTTCATCTACTTCGAGACCATCAGTCCTAATCAGTTTCTAGCTGTCCCCATTTCTGCTGGTTCAAATGGCTCTGAACACTATGGGATTTCACATCTGAGGTCATCAGTCTCCTAGACTTAGAATTACTTAAACCTAACTAACCTAAGGACATCACACACATCCATGCCCGAGGCAGGATTCGAACCTGCAACCGTAGCAGCAGCGTGGTTTCGATCTGAAGCACCTAGAACCGCTCGTCCAGAGAGGCCGGCCCCATTTCTGCTGTTCTTCAATAATTTCGTCTTTCTTCGATTTAAACTCGATCCATATTTTTACTCATAACACTGTTTATTGCATTCGGCATATCATGTAATTCTCCTTCATTTTCAATCAGGATAGCAATTTCATCAGCGAATCGTATCATTGATATTCTTTCACCCTGAATTTTAATTTCACTCCTGAACCTTTGTTTTACTTCCATCATTGCTTTTTCGATGTATAGCTCGACAGTGTGGGCGAAAGACAACATGCCTGTCTTACACACTTTTTAATCCGAGCACTTCGTTCTTGGTCGTCCACTGTCATTATTTCCTCCGGGTTCTTGTAGATATTGTGTATTAACCGTCTCTAAGTGTAGCCTACCTCTATTATCCTCAGAATTTCGAAGATCTTGCTACATTTTACACAGTCGAACGCTTTTCCCAGGTCAATTCCTATGAACGTGTCCCGATGTTTTTTGGTCATGCTTCCATTATCATTCGCAACGTCACAATTACCTCTCTCGTGTCTTTACCTTTTCTAAAGCCAAACAGATCGTCATGAAGCACACCCTCGATTTTATTTCTCATTCTTCTGTATATTGTTCTTGTCCGCAACTTGAATGCATGAGCTGTCAAGCAGATTGTGCGATAATTCCAGCATTGGTCAGATCTTGCAGTTTTAAACATTATGTGGACGGTATTTTTCCGAAAATCAGATGGTATGTAGCAAGTCTCATACATTCTACACACCAACGTTAATAGTCATTTTGTTGTCACTTCCCCCAGTGGTTTTAGAAATTGTGTTGGAATGTTATATATCCCTACTGCCATATCTGTTCTTAAGTCCTCTAATGCCCTCCTAAATTCTGATTTGAGATGTGTTGCTGCAGATCGCCTACCTCTTCTAAACACACCGCTGTTTCTTCATCAGACAAACCTTCATCCTTATAGAAGCCTTCAATATACTCCTTCCGTCTATCCACTCTCTACTCTGCATTTGACAATGGAATTGCGGTTGCACTCTTTATGTTACCATTCTTGCTTTTAATTTCACCGTACTTTCCTGTAAGCTGAGTCAGTCATTCCGGCAATCACTTCTTTTTGCGATTTCTTCACATTATCACATTTTTCTTCCAGCCATTTCGTTTTAGCTTCCATACACTTCCTATTTATTTCATTCCTCAACGACTTGTATTTTCGTAATCCCGATTTCACTGAAAATTATTGTACTTCCTTCTTCCATTGATCAACTGAAATATTTCCTTTGTTACCATCGTTTTTTCGCAATTACCTTCTTTGTACCTTTGTCCTTCTTTCCTACTTTTGTAGTTGCCCTTTTTAAACACGTCCACTCCTCTTCAACTGTATTGCCTACTGAGATATTCCTTATTGATGTATCTATAGCCTTAGAGAACTTCAAGAACATCTCGTCATTCCTTACTACTTGTATCCCTCTTCTTTGCATATCGATTCTTCCTGATTAATCTCTTAAACTGCAGCCTACTCTTCATCACTTCTGCATTGTGATCTGAGTCTGTATCTGCTCCTGGATCCGCCTCACAATCCAGTATCTGATTTGTGAATCTCTGTTTGACCATGAAGTAATCTAACTGAAATCTTCCCATATCATTCGCCTTTTGTAAGTATACCTCCGTCTCTTGTGATTATTGAACATAGTATTCGCTATTATTAGCTGAAATTTATTACAGCACTCAATCTTTCTCCTCTCTCATTCCCTGTCCCAAGCTCATATTGTCCTGTAACTTTTTGTTCTACTTCTTCCACCAAAACTGCCAAGAGTGTGCTAATACAGTGGTAAAAAGAATTAAACAATTACTTCATCTTAAAGAAAGCATATGAGGAATTAAATCCTTTGAACAAAACCCAGCCAAGGAAGGTATTACACGTAAAGACAAACTCGGAACATTAAAACAAAGAGAAGGTAAAGGTATAAAATCAACAATTGAACCTATAAAACGAGATTCCTGAGGATTCTTTCCCATCAGATCACAGACGTTAAGCGCTGTCGGGCTGGGCTAGCACTTGGATGGGTAACCATCCGGTCTGCCGAGCGCTGTTGGCAAGCGGGATGGACTCAGCCCTTGTGAGGTAAGCTGAGGAGCTACTTGATTGAGAAGTAGCTGCTCCGGTCTCGTAAACAGGCAAAACAGCCGGGAGAGCGGTGTGCTGACCACATGCCCCTCCATATCCTCATCCAGTGACGCTTGTGGGCTGAGGATGACACGACGGCCGGTCGTTACCGTTGGGCCTTCGTGGCCTGTTTCCACCACAACTGCACTCTAACTCCACGACTATTGAATTTTCATCTCCCCTTACATACTGTACTACCCTTTCAATATGCTCATATACTTACTGTCCCCCTTCATTTTCAGCTTGCGACATGGCCATGTATAATTGAACTATCGTTGTTGGTGTTGGGTTACTGTCGATTCTGATAAGAGCAACCCTGTCACTTCCTGTTCATAACGAGTCTTACTACCTTCATACCACTTTTTGCTGCTGTTCATGTTACCCTATACTTGCCTGACCATAAATCCCAGTCTTCTTTCCATTTCACTTCACTGACCCCTACTATATCTAGATTGTACCTTTGCATTCCAGTTTTCAGATTTTCTAGCTTCCCTACCACGTTCAAGCAACTGACATTTCGAGCCACGATTCGTAGAAAGTTATCCTGTCGTTGGTCATCTGCCCCTAGGCAGTCCCCTCCTGGATATCAGAGGGTGGAACTATTCCGGAATCTTTTTCCGATGGAGACATCATCATGCCCCTTCCAATTAAAGGTCAGTTGTCCTATGGTTACACGTTATTTTCTTAAATGCGTTGGTTTCCATTGTCTTCTGCATCCTCATGTTGTTGATCATTCTTGAGTCTTTCGCTTTTAGAGGCAGTTTCCCACCCCAAAGAAAAGTGTATCCTGAACCTCTATCTCCTTGTCCTCCCTCTTTTACAAGGCCGTTGACAGAATGAGGGTAACTTCGTATGCTGGAAGTCTTCGGCCGCCAATGCAGATTATTAATCAAAATTTAAGGGTTGGCGGGTTTCAAACCGGGCACCGGTGACGTTTTGATTAAGTAATCAAACAGGATATTCCTAGAACACGGGTGCAATTAGGACCACAAATCAAAGAGAATTTCCCTTATTGTTTTTAACCCAATTAATGCTGTAAATGCGAAGTCAGCATATCTATTCCAAGTGGAGGACCATTCTTTGACAAGCGTGGCCTTATCTGCTGGTAGCTCAGAGGCACTGCGCTTTTGTCAGTTGGTTTATACGGTTGTTGGGGTTCACATGTCCACAGCATAGTGAATGAGGTGTAATTAGTTTCCTAGGGAGCAAGGGACCAACGCCCATCGAAACCCACCAGGAAATGCATCCCGCAAGAGAGGAAAAATTCTCGCAATTAGAAGTCTGGGATGGGGGTACTGTGGTTTCACAAAAGGCCGCAAAGAACTGTATGACGATGAGCGATAGTGGTTGACCCGTTCGTGGGGATGCGTTGGTGAAGGCGGATAGGCGCCTGTACCTCAAGGATATTTCAGGGAGCATGCAGTTAGTATGGGAGCATTTATGACATTGTTCACGGTTACTTAGGATATCTGAAGGTACCATGTCGGTGGGTGCCTAAACAGTTGAATGACATGACGAAAGTCAAGTGAATTACTACTTAACAAAATCATCTGCAGCGGTATAAATGATAGGACGATAGTTTCCTGGACCATATTGTTATTGCCGTTGTAACGTGGATACTCTTTCACACCGAAGCAGCAGAGCTTGGTGTGGAAACATCCGGGTTCGTCTGTGAGGAAAAAATAGTTCTCAGCACCACCCTCTGAGAGAGGGACGTTCACGGTCCTCTGGGACAGCCCCTGTTATATTCCGCGCCACTAGCTGCAACCATCGATTCGGACAGCTATTGTTCCATACTGTCACGTCTGCGGGCTGCGTCGGGAAGAAGAAATGAGAGATTCTCGATGCGGGAAACGTTGTTATCCTCCACGACAATACGAGGCCACACATGGCAATCAGAATCTGCGACAACTCCGGTCATTTCACTGAGAGAGTCTAGACCACCCACCATACAGTCCGGACTTCGCGCCTAGTGATTTCCCCATTTCCAGCCAGCTGGAGAAGTTTCTATCTGGACAGCTATTCACGTGCGACGCAGAAACTAAGCCGGCAATCCCACGTCGGCCTCACAGTCATCCGTATGAATTCTGCCACACGGACAGCCAAATTTAGTGCTGCGTTGGGTGAAATGTCAACACCGCTGTTGGGACTATGTGGAAAAATCGCGTAAGGTACGTGGAATAGTACGCATATTTATAATTGCCTATATGAATCTTACATCGGCCAATAAACACTAGGGACAAATATTTTCTGATTCGCCCTCGTATTAAGGTGATATTTTGATTTGTGTAAATGGAAAACCTGCAAGATTCTCAGACCAGCGGAAAAATACTCCTATCAGAGGCTAATATGTTCCTATTTAAAAGACTCCCACAGTGGGGAATCAGCTGTCTCAATCCTAATTCCAAATTCCTCACCAAAATCTTTCTCTCGCCAACAGATTCGGGCTCTTACAGAAATACCAAATTCTTTTAACTAGTATCTCGATGATGATACGTCTTCGTCCCACCATCTCACAGTCATCGCAAGTGTCTGTAGGGGCCTATATGTCTCTCCCACCTTCGCCGTTTTCTCCCATTGATTTGCAGTGTATCCCAATGCCACTGCGTCCCCTCTCCCTTACATTGTCTCCTTTAGTCTTTCTCTCCCACTGACACTGTTTTCACCATTCTTCGACATCTAGAAAATTCTGTGGGTGCAACTTACTTTTCCTCTTTCCCTGCATGTTTAAAATATCGATGGACAACTGCGCCCTCCCCCAATACCTGCGCGTTAAATTTCGCCGGTCTGGGAGGATCCAGGCCTGCCATTCCTGTGTGTGGTCTCAAAAGTTGTTTTTCGATGTCCACTGTCTCTCGTCTGTTTTGCTCCCATTGCTTCTCCAACCTTACATCTCTCTCTTCAACTGCCTTTGTCTCTCAATGCCCATCAGTAACTTGTCTCTATGTCGCACTGCTATTATCTTCATCCATCTTACCTTTTGTTTCGCTACCATTTTTCGCCCCTTTTTCTTTATTTTGCACAGGCACTCTCTCTTCCTTCTTCCAAGCTCAGTGCCTCTATGTTAGACTAATTCAGCACAAATAAGCGATAATACGTTCGCATGCCACAATGTTTGGGGGTCCATGCGGAATTAGGGTTGAGGCAGCATTCTGTACTAGAATTTTTTAAAAGAGGACCATATTTCCACTTTTTGTGTTCCTATAGGAGCATTTTTCCTCTGGTTCCGTTCTTTTACATCTACATCTACATTTATACTCCGCAAGCCAGCCAACGGTGTGTGGCGGAGGGCACTTTACGTGCCACTGTCATTACCTCCCTTTCCTTTTCCACTCGCGTATGGTTCGCGGGATAAACGACTGCCGAAAAGCCTCCGTGCGCGCTCGAATCTCTCTAATTTTACATTCGTGACCTCCTCGGGAGGTATAAGTAGGGGGAAGCAATATGTTCGATACCTCATCCAGAAATACACCCTCTCGAAACCTGGACAGCAAGCTACACCAAGATGCAGAGCGCCTCTCTTGAAAAGTCTGCCACTTTGCTAAACATCTCCGTAACGCTATCACGTTTACCAAATAATCTTGTCACGAAACGCGCTACTCCTCTGTCACCCCAACCTGGTGCGGACCCCACACTGATGAGCAATACTCAAGTATAGGCCGAACGAGTGTTTTGTAAGCCAGCCACCTCCTTTGTTGATGGACTACATTTTCTAAGGTCTCTCACAATGAATCTCAACCTGGTACCCGCCTTACCAACAATTAATTTTATATGATCATTCCACTTCAAATCGTTCCGTACGCATACTCCCAGATATATTAGAGAAGTAACTGCTACCAGTGATTGTTCCGCTATCATATAATAATACAATAAAGGATCCTTGTTTCTATGTATTCGCAATGGATTACATTTGTCTATGTTAAGGGTCAGTTGCCACTCCCTGCACCAAGTGCCTATGCGCTGCAGATTTAATACGGTTCGATAGGATGCACTGTTTGTTGATATACAAATACTTTAACACAAATTAACAAAAAATAAATACGCATAATATAAATTACAAAAATGTTTTGCTTCACATCTTTTTCTGGATACTTTGCTCATCTATCATACTTTGCTCATCTATCTACTTTTATCTCAAAAAAAAAAAAGAAAATTATTACAATCTTCCTTATTTTACTTTATTTTTTGGCAGTAATATTACGTTCTTATCAGGCACGTTGAGAACATTTTTATCCCTTTTTTTCTTTTTAGTACCGTTTAGGGCACATTTGTATATGCGCGAAATGCCCACTGTACAGAGACAGCGGGGCATAACATTTTATTGGTGAAAAGATGCTGACTGAAAACAGAGTTTGGTGACCTCAGAACCGTTGCAACGTGTTCACTATGTCAGTTAATATTATATTTAACCTCAGACCGGATATTTCGTGCAAATTTTTCTTGCGTTAGTACGGTAATTTTGAACCTGCACTTCTCAGTAACGGATAAGTTTAGAAGTTTCCTTACATCTTATGAACATATGGTAAGGTTTTGACGATTTGCCAATAATAGAAATTATAGAAGAGATCATTCTCTTAACCGGTACTTTTCGTACCCAAAATAAAGTTAGTATGTTTTTTCAGTTTTACCAGAAAACGACGATGACAAAATGGGGTTTGTACAACCCACCTAAGGTTTACCCAAGACCACACAGATTGCAAAAGAATCAAACGATTTTCTCACTTTGCCAGAGCTGGTGGAAGTATGTAAAGACCGGCCAGGGTGGCTGAGCGGTTCTAGGCGCTTCAGTCTGGAACCGCGGGACCGCTACGTTCGCAGGTTCGAATCCTGCGTCCGGCATGGATGTGTGTGATGTCCTTAGGTTAGTTAGGTTTAAGTAGTTCTAAGTTCTAGGGGGCTGATGACCATAGAAGTTAAGTCCCTTAGTGCTCAGACCATTTGAACCAAGTATGTTAAGTTTAAATTTTTAGCCTGGACTGCAGGGCATTTGCAGAATGCCCGTTCTTCCGGCAGTTACACCAAAGGCCACTAGGCCGAGGGGTATCCGGAGCACTTGACAGTCTTATCTCTGTGATCAGTAGAACAAGAAGTATGACTGCCTGAAAAACCAAATTTTCGTTCGCCGCTTTTCCTTTTTCTCGTGCACGGACCGATTTACTTCAGCTACTTTAAACCCTAATGTGACGATTTACCGCTTTGCTGAATCCTCATTTACCGTTGGAATTACGTCCAGAAGTGTGTAGTCAGTAGTTAAATTTCTCGTTAACCTTAAGCGAAAATTTATTGAAATGGCCTTCGTCGAGGCGTGAGTTCGCTTACGTAAATCTCAAGACGGGAAAAAAATCTCTTTCGTTACGCCAGCGGCACGAAATGGCAATTTGTCAAGACTAGGGATGGACCAGCTTAGACTTCAAGAAGACAAAGTGCCCCTCCGTCAAGGATTGCCAGATGCTATAGTGATATCCATATCACGACGGCCGTCTCCAAACTTTCAGAGCCTGAAATACAGCACTCCCCCGAGACAGAGGTCTCTTACGCTGCGCACACTCTCGTATACTGGCGACTGCTGCGCTCTGTTCCACGCCGGTGCAGTTAAAAAATTTATATTGCTCCGAGCAGGTAGCTGCCGACGTGAAAGAAACCAAATTATCCAGCAAATGTGAAGTGGAATAGAAACGTGTCTACAACTATATCATCGTCAATGGCAACTGTCTTCTTCTATACTAAAAAGGAACATAAAGTAATTGCATTTTTCTTCCGTCATGTCTCCTGTCAAAAAAGGCTGTATGCCTCTGTGAGTTCTATTTATCCTAAAATTGCATGACTTCCGGTATCATTTAGCACAACATATAAATAATTTTCAGTAGCCCTTATGTGTTCGCTTATATCGTAGCTTATGTCCATAGTTCAATTCGCTAACATGTTTTCAGTTGGTGCTCGAAGTGAGCTGAAACGAGTCTTGGTGCCAAACTAATATTGTCTACAACATTTTCATCATCGGAATTTCATTGGGAAAGGTAGACTAAGTTCGCCCATCGACCCCATGCAATTCCCTGTCACAAGCATTCATTTTTCGCCTAGTTAGCATGTGAGCTAACTGTTAAGTAACTCATGCCCTGAAGTAACTATTATTGGTCTCGTACATCAGCGGCCCAAATTCAGGTCGTATTCCACAAACGCTCCAGAATACGCCATAAAGGTTCCCCACTTCCTTTTAACAATGGAAACACGCCTCTTGGTCACCGCTGATACTGTCCACAATTATGATAAATGCAAGGCTTGATCAGAAAGGAAAGCTCCAAGATGCTACTCCATGCGGGTGTAAAATGAATGTGCACAACGGAAAATACTGAACGTGAAGATCAAGATTTGGCCCTGTCTGACTACCCACTGAAGCAGATCTTAGGATCTTTTGATTGTGATATTTCCTAATCCTTGCACTTTAACATATATATTATAACCTAAACATAAATGAATGATTAAGGGAACTAGTAACTACTAAATGGTAAATGATGATTCTGCTTATACGGTTATTGTAGATTAAAAACCCCGCTATATTATAGATGTTTATATTTCCTAAATAATATTACTTATCAATTGCCCAAATCTGCTCCTTTTTATAGCTACGCGATCTAATATAAGTAACGCGAGATGACTGACATCATCTATGCGCCAAACACTAGAAGACACTGCTTTCGAAGATGATCTTTAGTGGTGTGCAACCTGAGTCGGAATAAAACCTATGTGATCACAGCTGTTTAGCCTTATAGCCCTATTAAATCGAACCAACTAACAAAATCTTCGTATGTACTGCGTCCAGTGCGTCAGAGTGATGGTTCTCGTACACGTCTGCAACGATGGAAAACTGCAGCCACAAAATAAACTCTTTCAAATACTAGGACGGCAGAACGCGGTCCTCTGACTAGTATAATCTAATACTGTCTTCTCCTTTCTGTGTTCTATAGACAAGAAACGCGAATTCAAAGACGTAAGGTCGGAATTCAAATAACATCACTACGTGAGTATACACAAAAGAACTGCTGCGTACTCAACGACGACTTCCAACATGGAACCGTTCTAACTTTAAAATCTCGTGAGAGCAAAGACAGCAAGTCCGGCAGTAGCAACAAAAGTTGATACCGAGTGACCGTCAAACACAGGCGCTCAAAACGGAAGACCTCATTCTCTCCACAGCTGGTTTCCCAGCAAAGCTCGGCTCCCTTCCCTCGTAGCGGCAGAAGGCGAATCATATTCTCGAAAACATGGAATATTCTCCCTCTCTACAGATTCTTCCGAGCGCCGACCAACCATATTTTAGACCTTCGTCGTCCAGCGCGGAATGTTTGCGAGGAAACACCTATCCCCGTCAATTAGGAATTCATACAGTGGCACGCTTTTCAGAGTAAAAATCCTCGGAAATAACCCAGCCTGCTTGATTTCCGAAGTAACACTTCCTTGTTCCTCTCAGCTGCGTCCACGATTTTCCGAGTTTCCGCTTACCCTTCCGGCCTACCTACAATACTGTCCAGCCGCCCCTCTATTGTGCTTCAGCGCTCAGGTGCCCCAAACTTCCGGCTAGGGCTACTCCCTGTGTTAAGCAGGACCAACACACCTGTGCGGGTTTCTCTACCCAGGGCCTGAGTTACACCTGTCGTTTCATTTCCACTCGCGTTCCAACCTCTACTGATACAGGCAATCACTCATTACGCCATTTATATAATAAAGACACTCCATCTTTCATGCAATAAGCGCTAACAACTATTTACAAGGTGTACGTGACAATGTCAGTCTTCCTTAAGTATCTACAACCTATCAAATGATACCTAATTCCGGTTGTAAGTCACAGCAAAGCATGCAGTGCTTGTAAGGTGCGAAATTAGAGTTACCTTACAAAGCGACAGAATTCAGAACTCCAGATGGCGAAGTGTTTAGGACAAAATAGAAGAAAAACTTTACCGCCCCGAGTCTACCGAGATGTGAACCACTTTTGCGAGCACAGCTTCCAGGCAGCAGTCGACGTATCGGAAGGGATAGAGAACTGTAAATCGAAAGTAGGAGAGGGTGTGTGTGTGTGGGGGGGGGGGGGGGGGGGTGAGGGCAGGGGGTGTATCCCTATGCGGAAACTCTTTTCTGTTGTTATTTTCAGTTTTCATGTTACCTACACTGCAAGTGAACTGAAATAATGCTCAATATGTGGTGTTTATTAATATCTTCGTAAAGGCTTGAAGTAGAAAGGCAAAAGAAAATTTCGGATTGCGACTAATTTCCGAGAAAGGTTTATACCTACAGCGTCCGTGAAGACTCTGCAAATAACTTTCCAAGAAGGGATTGTAATTAAAGCGAATACGAATTTCCTTAGTGTAATTTTCTCGTTCGAGCAGTCCTTGTCAGCTGTACTTGACCATGAAGTTCTCCTGTATTTACGGTGGATAACAACCCAGCACGTGTAAACCATAAACTGTAAAGCAATAAAATAGTCTAATTTTATGTACTAGCTTCTCATGTACACCTCAAAAACCATTCATGGAAATTTGTGCTCCCGTATTTTCCTTTGCGTTTCCTTTCCACGCCTTTAATGAAAATGTTAATAAGTACAATTCACTGAGCATTATTCCGGTTTGCTTGCAGTGTTAGTAACGTAAAAAACTGAAAATAGAGTAAACGTCAGAGGGACTGAATCCCACGTCTTTGCGATTACCGTTCTGTACTCCTTCAGCTGCCTACGCTAACATGAATAAGTCATGTCACCCGTCGAAACTCGCCAAATCTGACAATTTTCATGAGGGCTTGGGTATACGGAGGTCCCAATTCTGTGATTTTCATTTGTGGCCAAGCCCTGCATACACCATGAAATTGGACGAAATCGGTGACAAGGAGACGGCGTGGTCGCCATGTAAGACATCTAGCAGAAATGAAAGTAAAGTCACACAGTGGAAAATAACGGAATTCGTAGATACATGGCGGAATATACTGAAGCGCCAAAGAAACTGGTACACGCATGCGTATTCAAATACAGAGGTATATAAACAGGCAGAATAGGGCACTGTGGTCGCAACGAATGTATAACACACAAAGTTGTCAGTTCGGTTACTACAGTTACAATGTTAGGTTATCAAAATTTAAGTGAGTTTGAAGGTGGTGTTATAGTTAGCTTATGAGCGATGGGGCACAGCATCTCCCAGGTAGCGATGCAGCGGGAATTTTCCCGTACGACCATTTCACGACAGTACCGTGAATATCAGGAATTCGGTGAAACATTAAATCGCCGACATCGCTGGGGCTGGAAAAAGATCCTGCAAGAGCGGACCAACGACGCCTAAAACGAACGTTCAATGTGATAGATGTGCAACCCTTTCGCAAATTGCTGCAGATTTCACTGCTGGGCCATCAACAAGTGTCAGCGTGCGAACCATTCCACGAAACATCATCGATATGGGCTTTCAGAGCCGAAGGCCCACTCATTTAGCCTTGATGACGGCGCGACACAATGCTTTACGCCTCGCCTGGGCCCGTCAACGCCGACGTCGGACTGTTGATGACTGGATATATATTGACTGGTTCGACGAGTCTCGTTTCAAATTGTATGGAGCGGATGGACGTGTACGGGTATGGAGACAACCTCATGAATCCATGGTCCCTTGGTGCCACCAGACGACTTTTCAAGCTGGTGGAGGCTCTTTAATGGTGCGTGGCGTATGCAGTTGGAGTTATATGGCACCCCTGATACGTCTAGATACGACTCTGACAGGTGACACATACGTAAGCACCCTGTCTGATCAGCTGCGTCCATTCATATCCATTACGCATGCCGAAGGACTTGGCAGTTCCAGCAGGAGAGCGCGACACCACAAATGTCCCGAATTGGTACAGAGTGGATTCAGTAACTCTTCTGAGTTTAAGCACGTCCACTGGCTACCATACTCCTCAAAAATGAACATTATTGAGCATATCTGAGATGCCTTGCAATATGCTGTTCAGAAGAGATCTCCACCCCCTCGTACTCCTACGGTTTTATGGACCGCATTGCCTGATTTGTGGTATCCGTTCCCTCCAGCACTACTACAGATATTAGTCGAGTCCATGCCACGTCGTGTTGTGGGATTTCTGCGTGCTCGCGCGGGTTCACAAGATATTAGGCAGGTGTACCAGTCTGTTCAGTGTATGTTGAAAGGCAATCACTTCTACCAAGGCCGAAATTTATTAGTAACCCGCAACGCAAACAGAAGTGTTAAAGGTTTAACGTGTATATCTGTATGCAGCATCGTAGCTCTCAAACGAAAGGTCTGATGTTAATGCAGTTTTTTTTTAACTTGAAAGTTTGTTTAATTGAGATGGTCTTTGGCTGTGTTCCATGAAAGTCTTTGCAGCTATTTAAATTTCATCCGATAAATTAAATAAAAAAGTCTTCTATCAACGCTCTCTCTTCTTGTACGCTAAGAAATGCGCAAGATCCACATCATGTTACATAGTACCAGTACCAGATCATGGAGCTAATAAAAAATAAAAGTCCGGGAGTATATTGACCATCAGTGATGATTTTTGTCTTTTTCTGTGTATTTGTATATCTGTGTATGGCATAGTAGCTCACAAAAGTTCGATTTTAATGCAGTGTTTTTTAATTTAATTTAATTTTTTGTTTATTTGACAGCTGGTTTAATCAGGATGGTTCATAGCTATGTTCCGTGATAGCCTCTTCGGGCTATTTAACTTTCATCATATAAATTAAATAAAAGCGTTTCTCGCCAGCGCGCTCTCTTGATATGCGCTACGTAATACATAAGAGCTACATCAAGGTACGTAGTACAAAATTGTAGAGCTCAAAAACATCTAAATACAAGTCCATGACAACATACGGTTATCTTCATGGTTGACCGAAAATAATGATTCTTGCCTTTTGAAGCCGGCAGTTTCAGCACCTACAAAGGAAAAAAACGGGTGGTCGTCACTCATCCAAGACATCTTTTAGTTCTTTTTGAAGTCTACGATTCAGTGCCAAATGAAAAGATTTTGTCCTAGTAATGTAGGCACCCTATCACAAGAGAGCACTTTCTTCCAGCCTGACTTAAAATCATCGCCAGTGCTTATTACTTATGCTACCTAAATTAGATAAACTATACACTACAACAAAGTCAATGGATGTATGTATGAATATAAAAAAGAAATACGTAAATCGCTCAAGTGAACAAAATATCAAAGAAAATGAAAAATTAGGGACAATAATTTCAGCTTGAAACTTAAAGCCAGGGGTGCGATACTGCATTGCCAAAGTTTAGCAACTTTAATAATATTTAAGAAATCATATCTATTTTCCGAATACACCGATTTCGGAGAGGCAAGAAATCGCTGCGCAATTTCGCGTTTCTTCGCGGGAAGTATTTTGTGAATGTAGTGGTAGTGTGTCGATCGTACCGCGTCTACAAATGAAATATAAAGTAACACAACATAAAATATAATGCTTAAAAAGCACAAAAATAAGCTTAAACCAAAAAAATTAAAATTCCCGACCCGAAAAATTTCAAGAAATAGATAAAAGATGTATTGCCTTTTAAGTTTAATGTAAGATGTAGTACTTGTATGGAATAACATGTGTACTACAACTGTCTCCTCTTCGAAATATTTTATTAATACGACGCAGTTCAGCATGCTACCGTCATCAGGTGCTTTTACAGTTACTTTTACATTGTAATTACTCGTAAAATGTAGTGAAGTTGGTTTTCTCTTCTGCGTGGAGGGTAAAAATCGTAGAGGGAGACCAACAGATGAATACACCAACCAGATTCAGAAGGATGTAGGTTGCTGTAGGTACAGGGAGATGAAGAAGCTTGCACAGGACAGAGTAGCATGGATACCTGCATCAAACCAGTCTCAGGACTGAAGAGCACAACAACAACAACCTGTGCCATTCATGTTAGATTTCGAAAACGGCGGCTATTCTCGAATAAAAATCTCTTACAGTGTGCACATTAAGTGATGGACTTGATTAGCTCATTTTGTTAGCCCATTTACTAACATTTTTGGTGGTAACTTCGTTGTCTGGCACACTCATCATAGTAACAAGTATATCACAACTTAACACTTTCACAGTCATTTGCTTATATCAATCCATAAAGTCCTAAAAACTAAGATAAACTAGTTGCTGTTGTTAAAACAGCAATATGCGGTGAAGATGAAGCATTTATACCTCGATGTATTTACGTCATGGCACATATTAGGTGATTTGTTGATGAAGACAATTTTTTTAGTGAAATTTGGAAATTTGTGGTAAGTTCCATGGGGAAAAAACTGCTGAGGCCATCGGTCCCTAAGCTTACATACTACTTAATCCAACTTAAACTAACATATGCTAAGGACCACACGCACACCCATGCCCGAGGGAAGACGCTAATCTCACCGCGGGGCTTTTTTCAGTGAAATAGCCATTCAAAATTATATGAATTTTTAAAGGATTTAATGTTAATATTCATTCATGGAACATTACAGGGAGGCATGCTGCCAAATGCTGATGCTAATGATATTAACTTCTATAAAATTTTCCTCACTACTGAATGCCTACTTCACCGAAAAGAATTGTTTTTACCAACTAATCACCTAATATGTGCCACGACATAAATATATCGAGATATAAATGTTCCCTATTCGTTGGACACTACTGCTTTAACAATAGAAACTAGTTTGTCTTAGCTTTTGAGACTCTTAGGATTGAGGTAAACGTATGATTGCGAAAGTGTCAAGTTGTGATGTCACTGTGCTCTGTGTGCCAGACAACGACGTTACCATCAAAAACGTAAGCAAATGCACTAATAAAATGAGCAACTCATGCCTATCACTTAATGTGCATATTATACCGTAATTACCTTCCTGAACAGGCGTATTTTGGCCACATAACCTCACTGGCACACCCGACAAAGGAAACTAACTTCACTTCATTTTACTTACAATGTAAAAATGAGTGTAAATCCACCTGATCATGGTAGCATGCTGCCGAAATGTTCCGTGCTGATAAAATATTTGTAACAAGTGGTTGTTGCAATATACATTATTTCATAAAACTCTTACAACACAGTCGCAACCAACATCCATATAACATTGATAAATTTATTTTCATCCAGGCATCGCCACGTCAAGCAACCGTTAAGCAAATAAAATAAAAACAGAATACAGTACTGGCCATTAAAATTGCTACATCACGAAGATGACGTGCTACAAACGAAATTTAACCGACAGGGAGAAGATGCTGTGAAATGCAAATGATTAGCTTTTCAGAGCATTCACACAAGGCTGGCGCCGGAGGCGACACCCACAACCTGTTGACATCAGGAAAGTTTCCAACCGATTTCGGATACACAAACAACAGTTGACCGGTGTTACCTGGTGAAACGTTGTTGTGATGCCTCGTGTAAGGAGAAGAAATGCGTACCACCACGTTTCCGACTTTGATAAAGGTCGGATTGTAGCCTATCACGATCGCGGTTTATCGTAAAGCTACGTTGCTGCTCGCGTTGGTCGAGATCCAATAACTGTTAGCAGAATGTGCAATCGGTGGGTTGAGGAGGGTAATACGGAACGCCGTGCTGGATCCCAACGGCCTCGTATCACTAGCAGTCGAGATGACAGGCATCTTATCCGCATGGCTGTAACGGATCGTGCAGCCACGTCTCGTTCCCTGAGCCCACAGTTGGGGACGTTTTCAAGACAACAACCATCTGCACGAACAGTTCGACGACGTTTGCAGCAGCATGGACTATCAGCTCGGAGACCATGGGTGCGGTTACCCTTGACGCTGCATCACAGACAGGAGCGCCTGCGATGGTGTACTAAACGACGAACCTGGGTGCACGATTGGCAAAACGTCATGTTTTCGGATGAATCCAGGTTCTGTTTACAGCATCGCGGCGTGATGGTATGGGGTGCCTTTGGTTACGCGTCTCGGTCACCTCTTGTTCGCATTGTCGGTACTTTGAACAGTGGACGTTATATTTCAGATGTAATACATCCCGTGGCTCTACCCTTCGTTCACTCCCTGCGAGACCCTATATTTCAGCAGGATAATGCACGACCGCATGTTGCAGGTCTTGTGCGGGCCTTTCTGGATGCCGAAAATGCTCTACTTCTGCCCTGGCCAGCACATTCTCCAGACCTCTCACCAATTGGAAACGTCTGGTCAATGGTGGCAGAGCAACCGGCTCGTCACAATACACCAGTCACAACTCTTGATGAACTCTGGTATCGTGTTGATGCTGCACGGGCAGCTGTACCTGTACACGCCATCTAAGCTGTGTTTGACTCAATGCCCAGGCGTATCAAGGCCGCTATTACGGCCAGAGATGGTTGTTCTGGGTACTGATTTCTTAGGATCTGTGCACCCAACTGCGTGACAATGTAATCACGTGTCAGTTCTGGTATAATATATTTGTCCAATGAATACCCGTTTATAATCAGCATATCTTCTTGGTGTAGCAATTTAATGGCCAGTAGTTTACATATAAAAATGTTAACGTTTGGATTTCTGTAACTGACACCGAAAAATTCGCATTATAGACACGACCGTCACGTGACTGCCCGTTCGGGTCGTCGCGCCTCTTCACGCCCCCGTACGCCGCATACCGCACACGGCACGACTCGCGCTCTCGGTTTAATGAAGCGTGAGTTAATACTCTGTCATCACACCACTGCAGCACGTAGGCATCGTAAGATAGATTAATGCATGAAACTTTGTTCATGCGTAATTATGGAAAAATACGATATGAAATAAATAGGTAGCTCTATTATTCAATAATGTCAAGCTGATTGAAAGCGGATTATTTTTCATATTTTGTGTAATAAATAATTATAACTTCACTAGCTGCTTTGAGGTGTGGATGCGGTACGTGCGGGACTGGAAGAGTTGGCACCAAACAGAACAGACTTATACCAAGAAATAATGAAAGAACGGTGCTCGAGAGGGAACAGACCCTACTAACTTCTTATTTTATTATTATTATTTACTTAGGAGATCTCCGACGGGATCATGCATGGTTCAGAAAATTACTACTTATGTTAAATGGGAAATAAATATTTTTTTTTTTACCTTCTAGAGGTTTTTCTGTATCGGGGACTTTTAAAGTTCACCCGCATTTGGTGAAGGAGGCCAAGGGATTGGCGTTAGTGTTGAAGAATCGCTCCCTGAACACGAGTCGCCAGCTCTCGCCAGTTAAGTGCCTCTATATTGGTAGAGCTGCGATCTACTATGACCCTTAAGTCTTGTGGCGATCGACAACCGTTACCCAAAAAATGTCGCTTGATTTAATCCACGAAACGGTAGGAAAGTCTATTTGCGATCATTAATGTGGACACCAACAAGGTGACAAAAGCAATCCAATCTATCCTTGAGCACTGGAATTTCGTCGGCGTATCATGCTAAAACCATAACATCGGCGTAAGCGCAGATCGAGAATCGTCCTCCCAATATACACTCCTGGAAATTGAAATAAGAACACCGTGAATTCATTGTCCCAGGATGGGGAAACTTTATTGACACATTCCTGGGGTCAGATACATCACATGATCACACTGACAGAACCACAGGCACATAGACACAGGCAACAGAGCATGCACAATGTCGGCACTAGTACAGTGTATATCCACCTTTCGCAGCAATGCAGGCTGCTATTCTCCCATGGAGACGATCGTAGACATTCTGGATGTAGTCCTGTGGAACGGCTTGCCATGCCATTTCCACCTGGCGCCTCAGTTGGAGCAGCGTTCGTGCTGGACGTGCAGACCGCGTGAGACGACGCTTCATCCAGTCCCAAACATGCTCAATGGGGGACAGATCCGGAGATCTTGCTGGCCAGGGTAGTTGACTTACACCTTCTAGAGCACGTTGGGTGGCACGGGATACATGCGGACGTGCATTGTCCTGTTGGAACAGCAAGTTCCATTGCCGGTCTAGGAATGGTAGAACGATGGGTTCGATGATGGTTTGGATGTACCGCGCACTATTCAGTGTCCCCTCGACGATCACCAGTGGTGTACGGCCAGTGTAGGAGATCGCTCCCCACACCATGATGCCGGGTGTTGGCCCTGTGTGCCTCGGTCGTATGCAGTCCTGATTGTGGCGCTCACCTGCACGGCGCCAAACACGCATACGACCATCATTCGCACCAAGGCAGAAACGACTCTCATCGCTGAAGACGACACGTCTCCATTCGTCCCTCCATTCACGCCTGTCGCGACACCACTGGAGGCGGGCTGCACGATGTTGGGGCGTGAGCGGAAGACGGCCTAACGGTGTGCAGGACCGTAGCCCAGCTTCATGGAGACGGTTGCGAATGGTCCTCGCCGATACCCCAGGAGCAACAGTGTCCCTAATTTGCTGGGAAGTGGCGGTGCGGTCCCCTACGGCACTGCGTAGGATCCTACGGTCTTGGCGTGCATCCGTGCGTCGCTGCGGTCCGGTCCCAGGTCGACGGGCACGTGCACCTTCCGCCGACCACTGGCGACAACATCGATGTACTGTGGAGACCTCACGCCCCACGTGTTGAGCAATTCGGCGGTACGTCCACCCGGCCTCCCGCATGCCCACTATACGCCCTCGCTCAAAGTCCGTCAACTGCACATACGGTTCACGTCCACGCTGTCGCGGCATGCTACCAGTGTTAAAGACTGCGATGGAGCTCCGTATGCCACGGCAAACTGGCTGACACTGACGGCGGCGGTGCACAAATGCTGCGCAGCTAGCGCCATTCGACGGCCAACACCGCGGTTCCTGGTGTGTCCGCTGTGCCGTGCGTGTGATCACTGCTTATACAGCCCTCTCGCAGTGTCCGGAGCAAGTATGGTGGGTCTGACACACCGGTGTCAATGTGTTCTTTTTTCCATTTCCAGGAGTGTAGTTCAGCCACGTAGTAGTATGGCAGTACGCCGAAGTGAGGGTGCTAAGAACAAAGCAAAGAGTGAGACATTAATAAGGTATTTCCCTGCTGTAGACACCGCCGGATAGGGATCTAGGGGTGAGGTGACCCTTCGCAAACACGAAGGCATGGATATCAGTGAAAAGACTGGCTATGGCCTGATATACGTCTTGAGTAAAACTTAAACAGGTCAGTATACTCACTGAGAAAACTGCATCTGATCTCTGACTCAGTCAAACGCCTCGTCTAAGTCAACAAAACGCAGGGTCCCCCACATATTAGTAGCTGCAGCCGCCAACAGATATTAGTATCGTGCGTTCAGGAACACAACTTCGGTGAACGGCTGTGATTACGTGAGCAGTTTAAAGAGACGGGTATTTGTTGTTCGAGCGACAGTTTTATAATCGACGTTTAGGAGAGCAATCGAAGTGAATCAAGGTAAACTCGGCCCTTGGTTTTCGTTATGAGGACCACTTGACCTTCCTTGAAAGGTTCAAGAAGCGATACACTCCGGATCGATCGGTGACCATTGACTTTATTGTATCATCTATGAGGGACCAAAAATGAACGTAAAATTTTTTAGGGTGACTTGCGTGATTGAGACCAGGTAACAACAGGATTTAGTGATATCACTCATATAAATAATGACGTGGTTATAAATTAAAGTGAAAATTTCACGGTGAGACACTGCCGCTCGCCATCAGCGTCGAGGGCGCAATTCAAACGCGATACCTGCTCTCCCGCATACGGAGATAAATGATATAGTGAAGTTAGTTCATCTATTAAAACGGAACTTGGTTGAAATTTTTCCCGGAGTCCTTCCGTCTCAAATTATTTCAATTCGCCGTACATCCATAATCTGCAGAGGAGCTTCCCTAGCTGTATAGTAAGGTAGACGTAATGCCCTGATGTCACCAAAACGCATGAGAAATTTAAGAATTTGTGGCGTGGTATGCAGTGTCCATCACTCCAAAACAGACGAATGACAACACCAAGGAAATGGTCTTGAAAATATGCTACATCAAGCATCCAGGGAAGACGATACAGTTTTAGCACCTGCACATGATGAAATGTAACGGCTACAGCAAATGATCAGTCAAACAGGCTGGTACTACTTTAACGTCCAAACGCTACCCGCGCAAGGAATCAGAAAATTAAAATCGAGAAAGTCCTCTTTAAACGTGGCAGCTAAATCAGTGTGTCGAACAAGTATAAGATACCTACAAAACCATGCGTCACCTAGGTGCAAGGAGCGTACCATATCATAGGGTTCATTCCTAAAACTATGTGGCTGATTCACCGGCCGGAGAACACATCTAAAGTCACCACCCAACAGAATCTTTTTACAGGATTTATGAAGTAGGTAATTGTTTTCCTCTTTGTAGAATCGAGAACGTCCCATAGAACGACCAGAGCCACAAGGGGTATAGAGAGGTGGTATAGTGAGTCCACAGAAGGTACATCATATACTCTTCCATTACGGAGCATTTAGAAATCTCGTAACGGAATTCCAGCCCGATAAAACAAACAGCGCCAGTGGAAAGTTTTGAAGCCATATTAACAAAGGTTGAGAACCCAGGAATTGAAAGGCGGTCAAATACACTACTGGCCATTAAAATTGCTACACCCCGAAGATGACGTGCTACAGACGCGAAATTTAACCGACCGGAAGAAGATGCAGTGATATTTAAATAATTAGATTTTCAGAGCATTCACACAAGGTTGGCGCGGGTGGCGACACTAAAACGTGCTGACATGAGGGAAGTTACCAACCGAATTCTCTTAAACAGCAGTTGACCTTCGTTGCCTTGTGGAACGTTGTTGTGATGCCTCGTGTAAGGAGCAGAAATGCGTACCATCACGTTTCCGACTTTGATAAATGTCGGATTGTAGCCTATCGCGGTTGCGGTTCATCGTATCGCGACATTGTTATTCGCGTTGGTCGAGATCCAATGACTGTTAGCAGAATATGGAATCGGTGGGTTCAGGACGGTAATACGGAACGCCGTGTTGGATCCCAACGGCCTCGTATCACTAGCAGTCGAGACGACAGGCATCTTATACTCATGGCTGTAAAAGATCGTGCAGCCACGTCTCGATCCCTGTGTCAACAGATGGGGACGTTTGCAAGACAACAACCATCTGCACGAACAGTTCGACGACTATCAGCTCGGAAACCATGTCTGCGTCTACACTTGACGCTGCATCACAGACAGGAGCGCCTGCGATGGTGTACTCAAAGACGAACGAGGGTGCACGAATGGCAAAACGTCGTTTTTCCGGATGAATCCAGGTTCTGCTTACGGCATCATGATGGTCGCATCCGTGTTTGACGACATCGCGAGGAACGCACATTGGAAGCGTGTATTCGTCATCGCCATACTGGCGTATCACCCGGCGTGATGGTATGGGGTGCCATTGGTTACACGTCTCGGTCACCTCTTGTTCGCATTGACGGTACTTTTAACAGTGGACGGTACGTTTCAGATGTGTTACGACCCGTGGCTCTACCCTTCATTCGATCCCTGCGAAACCCTTCATTTCAGCAGGATAATGCACGACCGCATGTTGCAGGTCCTGTACGGGCCTTTCTGGATACAGAAAATGTTCGACTGCTGCCCTGGCCAGCCATTCTCCAGATCTCTCACCAATTGGAAACGTCTGGTCAATGGTGGCCGAGCAAATGGATCGTCACAATACGCCAGTGACTACTCTTCATGAACTGTGGCATCGTGTTGAAACTGCATGGGGAGCTATACCTGTACACGCCATCTAAGCTCTGTCTGACTCAATGCCCAGGCGTATCAAGGCCGTTATTACGGCCAGAGGTGGTTGTTCTGGGTACTGACTTCTCAGTATCTATGCACCCAAATTGCGTGAAAATGTAATCACATGTCAGTTTTAGTATAATATATTTGCCCAATGAATACCCGTTTATCATCTGCATTTCTTCTTGGTGTAGCAATTTTAATGGCCAGTAGTGTAATACTTCCCGTAAAAAATTGCGTCTGTGCCAGAGTGATAATCAGTATAAACTGTCTCAAAGCGTCGGGCCGGAGTCCAGAACCACTCCTGTTAATATTCAGAGTGAGAAAACTACTCGTACCTGTCTACATAGACAATTGAAGTGGAACAAAAACTACAATAATACAACACCAGCATCGAACGTAGTTCACCTTTGTCACAATCCATGGATGAAACGGAGGGGGCCGGTACTACATAATCACATTCGCCAACGAACACACTTTTTATCAGCCACACATACACGTAAACACACTAAACATGTAAAAATTTCGAAATATGAATCTCGTGAATAGTATTTCCCAGCGCTGTATTGAAATAATTATGATGGTTCCCTGACATCTTGGGTTGTCGGATGTTCTGCCGGATATCAGCGTCATACTTGCACGATATTTCGGTCACGAGCTACCTGACCGAAATATCGTGCAAGTACGACGCTGATATCCGGCAGAACACTCGACAACCCAAGATGTCATTAGATCGCCGGGAAAGCCTAAAAAGTTACATGATCGCTCCCTGTTTAACTACTAGTAATTATTTACACAAAGATTAGTTTTGCTTTCCATTATGTAGTTCATTAGGCAGTGACAAAACCTGAACCGAACTATTAGAAAAACTAACTAAATTACTTCTTACATGATTGATGACGTAGAAGAAAATCTGTTGACCGATTTCACTATTTAAAATGTTCAAATGTGTCTGAATTCCTAAGAGAGCAAACTGCTGAGGTCATCGGTCCCTAGACTTACACACTACTTAAACTAACTTATGCTAAGAACACACACACACACACACACACACACACACACACACACACACACACACACACACACACCAAGGAGGACTAGGCCCTCTGCCGGGAGGGTCTGTGCAGTCCGTGACATGGCGTCTTAGGCCACGCGGCCATTTCACTGTCTGAAACAGGAAACGCAACACATTGCCAGCTAGTTACAGATTCCAGTAATTACACTCCTGAAAATGGAAAAAAGAACACATTGACACCGGTGTGTCAGACCCACCATACTTGCTCCGGACACTGCGGGAGGGCTGTACAAGCAATGATCACACGCACGGCACAGCGGACACACCAGGAACCGCGGTGTTGGCCGTCGAATGGCGCTAGCTGCGCAGCATTTGTGCACCGCCGCCGTCAGTGTCAGCCAGTTTGCCGTGGCATACGGAGCTCCATCGCAGTCTTTAACACTGGTAGCATGCCGCGACAGCGTGGACGTGAACCGTATGTGCAGTTGACGGACTTTGAGCGAGGGCATATAGTGGGCATGCGGGAGGCCGGGTGGACGTACCGCCGAATTGCTCAACACGTGGGGCGTGAGGTCTCCACAGTACATCGATGTTGTCGCCAGTGGTCGGCGGAAGGTGCACGTGCCCGTCGACCTGGGACCGGACCGCAGCGACGCACGGATGCACGCCAAGACCGTAGGATCCTACGCAGTGCCGTAGGGGACCGCACCGCCACTTCCCAGCAAATTAGGGACACTGTTGCTCCTGGGGTATCGGCGAGGACCATTCGCAACCGTCTCCATGAAGCTGGGCTACGATCCCGCACACCCCCCCCAGGGGGTCCACAACTCTGTTGTGGATACGTGCGTAGCGAGCACGGGACCCCGAGCTAATGTGGCCTTCCTTCCTTTCCGGGCTGCATACCTTCCCATTCCGCATCCTTCCCCATCCCTATCTTCGCCCCTCCTCCCCTCACCTCTGGCTCTTTCCTTCCCTTTCTCCCCATCTGGGAGTATTGCTTGTGCCTACGTCCGGAGACGGACGCTCGTAAATGTACTGCATTCTTTGCCTTCCTTGCTTTTATGTCTTCTTCCTTCCTTTGTCCTTCTCTGTCTTCTTCCTTCCTTTGTCCTTCTCTTTTCCTTACCTCTTCTCTTTCCCTTTTCTCCGCTGCGGCGTTTGAGACCTCTCTTCCTTCCTTTCCCTTTCTCTTTCTTCCTCCCTGTGCGTGTCTGAAGGCCCTTCGTGCGTAGCCGGTGACGGGGTAACGCGTAATTCCCCGCCCCGGGTAGACAGGTAGGACACGTACGTACCCCCTGGTAACGGCCAGGCCCAGGGAGGGGTGATTACCCGAGCTGATACCTTCCGAAAATGCCGATTGGTCCCTCCGTCTGTTTGTCGGGAGGTGTGACCTGAGGTGTGAACAATCACCTAAGGCGGGAGTGCCCTCAGAGAGGGCCCCCACAAGGGAGGAGCGCGCCATCGGAGACGCCGGTAATCATGGGGGATTCTTCCGCAATGGTTTCCTCACCTTCCACTAAGTCTGCTCACAAACGTAAGTATACTGAGTCTCAGCCACAGACGATTCTTCCATCGTTGGCACAGTTCCTTGTTGTTTCTCGGTCTGATGAAGGTCACGACTTCTCCACGGTCAACCCTTTCATTATTCAGAAAGGTGTCGACGCAATAGCAGGTCCTGTAAAGTCTTGTTCCAGATTACGGAATGGCACCCTGTTGTTAGAAACACACAGTGCCCTCCAGGCAATAAAATTGCTGCGTACTTCTCTGCTCCACACCTTCCCTGTTCGGGTGGAACCGCACCGTACCTTAAATTCCTCGCGTGGAGTCGTTTATACACGCTCCCTCGATGGATTGTCTGACGAAGAAATTCAGCACTATCTGTCTGACCAGGGCGTAACGGCAGTTCATAGAGTAATGAAACGGGTTGACACGAACATCATTCCAACCCGCACTGTCTTCTTGACATTTGACACAGTTCAACTCCCATCGAAAATCAAAGCAGGCTATGAGATAATTTCCGTTCGCCCTTACGTCCCAAACCCTACGCGTTGCTATCGATGTCAGCGGTTCAATCACACCAGCCAGTCCTGTTCCAATCCAGCCAAATGTGTTACATGTGGGAAGGATGCCCATGAGGGTGCTTGTCCACCTCCATCCCCTCGCTGCATCAACTGTATGGGTGACCGCGCTGCTTCCTCTCGAGATTGCCCCGTTTTTAAGGACGAGAAGCTCATCCAGGAAATAAGGGTGAAGGAAAAGGTGTCGACCTTTGCTGCTCGAAAATTATTCGCCAGTCGCAAGCCCACCGTGCCTCAGACAGGAAAATACAGCACTGTCCTTGCTTCTCCTCGGCCAACAAAGGAGGTGGCCACGCAGACTTGCGACCTCACCTTTAGTACCACGGTCGTCAGATCGGCCAGCGCAAAGATCGCTCGTTCAACCTCACCACTTTCGCCTGCCCACTCTATGGCTCACCCTTCGTCGGGTTCTGCTACATCTCGAGCCCAAAAGTCGGACGCCAAGTCTTCGAAAAAAGAGCATACTCGTGAAGAGTTTTTACGTACCGCAACTTCACAACCATCGGTTCCTTCTTCATCTAAACCACATTCTTCCAAGAAGGCTACAAAGAAACCCAGTTCCTCTCCTTCTCCGCCAAGGCGTGCCCCCTCTACAGCACCACCTGGCGGAAATCGCCCTCAGCCATCTTCTGTGTCGCCGAGGCGCACTGCTGGTGGCCGGTCAACCGGCCGATCGCTGGTGGCAGGGACTGCTCCTGACCAACCTATGGATCAGGATCTTCTGCCTTCGGCTGAATGCCATTCCATGCTGTCGGTTGCTAGCTCCGAGCAGTCTTTGAGTTGACAGCAACTTTGGTCACATTCCTCCATTTTCTTTTCACCCCATGTCCATTATCCACTGGAATATCCGCGGCATTCGAGCCAATCGGGATGAATTGTCGGTCCTCTTACGCTCCTACTCGCCGGTCATCTTCTGTCTTCAGGAAACAAAGCTGCGTCCCCATGACCGCTTTGTTCTCCCTCACTTTCAGTCCGTCCGATATGACCTCCCCTCTGTTGAAGGCACTCCAGCCCATGGAGGACTCATGATTCTTCTCCATGATACTCTCCATTATCACCCAATCCCCTGAAACAGTTCCTTCCAAGCTGTCGCCGTCCGTCTTTCCCTTTCTGGATACACGTTCTCTCTTTGTACTGTATACATTCCATCATCCACACCAATGGCACGAGCTGATCTCCTTCATCTTCTTGGTCAGCTTCCACCCCCCTATTTGCTGGTTGGGGACTTCAATGCCCACCACCCGCTTTGGGGATCTCCTCATCCTTGTCCACGTGGCTCTCTATTGCTAGACGTCTTCCACCAAGCGGATCTAGTTTGCCTCAACACTGGAGTCCCCACATTTTTGTCTGCCTCCACGACAAATTTATCTCATTTGGACCTTGCGGTCGGTACTGTTCCGCTAGCTCGGCGCTTCGAATGGTTCGCCCTTGATGATACACACTCGAGTGACCACTTTCCATGTGTCCTTAGACTGCAGTCTCCACTGCCATATATGCGCTCGCGACGCTGGAAATTTGCCCAAGCCGATTGGACACTTTTTTCGTCTCTCGCGACATTCGATGACCGTCGCTTTCCCAAAGTCGACGATGAGGTCACACATATTACCGACGTTATTCTTACAGCTGCGGAACGTTCAATACCACGCACCTCCGAATTGCCCCGGCGCCCCCCAGTTCCTTGGTGGAACGAGGCATGCCGTGATGCACTACGTGAGCGGCGACGTGCTCTACGCAATTTCCGTCACCATCCTACTTTGGCCAACTGTATCCGCTATAAGCAGCTCCGTGCGCGATGCCGTCGCGTCATCCGCGATAGCAAGAAGACAAGCTGGAAATTCTTTATTAGCTC
Organism: Schistocerca cancellata; assembly: GCF_023864275.1. Lineage (NCBI taxonomy): Eukaryota > Metazoa > Arthropoda > Insecta > Orthoptera > Acrididae > Schistocerca > Schistocerca cancellata. Next base: position 413,355,701 of record NC_064631.1, read on the forward strand.
ATTTAACACCTTCACTCCCTCCTCGGAAGTTTGGAGTCGGCTTCGACGGTTCTCAGGCGCGCCTAGTTTCTCCCCGGTCTCTGGGCTCACTGTCGCGCATGATACCTTAGTGGACCCCGTCGCAATTTCTAACTCGTTGGGTCAGCACTTTGCTGCGATTTCGAGCTCTTCAAATTACCCGCCAGCGTTTCTCCCGAAGAAACGAGCAGCAGAAGTGCGACATCTTGCTTTCTCCTCTCCAGATCACGAAAGCTACAATACTGTTTTCTCCATGCGGGAACTCCAACATGCCCTCTCTTCTTCTCGCTCCTCCGCCCCAGGACCGGATGGAATCCATGTCCAGATGTTGCTGCATTTATCAACCCATAGTCTGCGTTACCTCCTTCGCCTTTATAATCGAATTTGGACCGACAGTACCTTTCCCAGACGGTGGCGGGAAGCTATTGTCGTTCCCGTTCCGAAACCTGGAAAGGACAAACATCTCCCCTCTAGCTATCGTCCCATTTCTCTCACGAGTAGTGTCTGTAAGGTTTTGGAGCGTATGGTGAATTACCGTTTAGCTTGGTGGCTGGAATCCCGCAGTCTTTTAACACCTGCCCAATGCGGATTCCGAAAGCATCGTTCTGCAGTTGACCATCTTGTTGCTCTCTCCACTTACATCATGAACAATTTTCTCCGGAAACGCCAAACGGTAGCAATATTTTTTGATCTGGAGAGAGCATACGATACCTGTTGGAGGACAGGCATCCTCCGCACACTGTTCTCTTGGGGCTTTCGAGGCCGGCTGCCCCTTTTTCTTCGCGAATTTATGGCAGAGCGCACATTTAGGGTGCGGGTGAACACTACTCTCTCCCGTACTTTCTCCCAAGAAAACGGGGTACCCCAGGGTTCCGTGCTGAGTGTTGTACTGTTTGCTATCGCCATAAATCCAATTATGGATTGTCTCCCTCATGATGTCTCGGGCTCCCTCTTTGTGGACGATTTTGCGATCTACTACAGCTCTCAACGGACCAGCCTTCTTGAACGACGTCTTCAAGGATGTCTCGATCGCCTCCACTCGTGGAGCATCGAAACTGGCTTCCGTTTCTACCCAGTAAGACCGTTTGTGTCAATTTTTGGCGACGTAAGGAGTTTCTTCCGCCCTCCTTACATCTAGGTCCTGTCAACCTTCCGTTTTCAGACGTCGCTAAATTCTTGGGTCTTATGTTTGACAGAAAACTATGCTGGTCCTCCCACGATTCCTATCTTTCGGCTCGCTGTCTGCGATCGCTTAACACCCTCCGTGTCCTGAATGGTACCTCCTGGGGAGCGGACAGAGTGGTCCTTCTCCGCCTCTATCGCGCCTTAGTGCGCTCGAAATTAGATTATGGAAGCATAGTCTACTCCTCTGCACGGCCGTCTATTCTTCGGCGTCTCGATTCTATCCACCACCGTGGATTACGTTTAGTGTCTGGAGCTTTTTACACTAGCCCTGTGGAAAGCCTTTATGCTGAGACTGCTGAACCTCCGCTGTCCAATCGGCGAGCAGTCCTCCTGAGTCGTTATGCTAGCCATCTGTCTTCCATGCCTGCTAATCCAGCCCACGACCTTTTTTTCGACGCCTCCTTTGATGTAGGGTATGCAGGCCGCTCCTCCTCCCTACTACCCCCGGGAGTCCGCTTCCGTCAACTGCTCCATTCTCTTTCCTTCCGCTTTCCTAAAACCTTCTTGACAACTTGGGGTACAGCACCGCCTTGGCTCCGTCCCCGGATCTGCCTGCTCCGTGACCTTTGTCAATTTCCCAAGGATGGTACCCCTACACTTATTTATCGTCGGGCATTTGCTGCTCTATGTGCACAAATGACGGACGCCACATTTATTTACACCGACGGCTCGAAAACATCGTTAGGTGTAGGGAGTGCCTATATTGTTGGCGACACCCCAAATCGCTTTCGGCTTCCCGACCAATGTTCGGTTTATACTGCGGAGCTTTACGCTGTTCTCCAGGCTGTCCACTACATCCGCCGCCATCAGCGGATACAGTACGTTATCTGCTCAGATTCTCTCAGCTCTCTCCTCAGTCTCCAAGCTCTTTACCCTGTGCACCCTCTGGTCCACCGGTTTCAGGACTGTCTGCGCTTGCTCCACCTGGGGGGCGTCTCGGTGGCGTTCCTCTGGCTCCCGGGACACGCTGGTATCTGTGGGAATGAGGCGGCCGATATAGCGGCCAAGGCTGCAGTCTCTCTTCCTCGGCCAGCTATTCAGTCGCTTCCCTTCACCGATATACGGAGCGGTTTATGTCGCCAAGTTGCTCATTTATGGCATGCGCATTGGTCGGCACTTCCCCGTAATAAATTGCGGGAAGTGAAAGCCCTTCCTTGCGCTTGGACCTCTTCCTCCCGAACGCGTCGTCGGGAGGAGGTAATTTTAGCTAGACTCCGGATAGGGCACTGTCGTTTTAGCCATCGACATCTTTTAAGCGGCGATCCTCCCCCACTCTGTCCCCACTGCTCTCAGCTGTGGACGGTAAGACACCTTTTAATTGAATGCCCCTATTTTAATCCGTTACGCTCCCGTCTACAGCTATCGCCTGATTTATCGTCGATTTTAGCAGATGACACGCGCTCAGCCGACCGCGTTCTCCAGTTTATTAGTGACAGTGAAATGACGTCAGTCATTTGAAGCTTTTTTTGGGGACAACCACCCCCTTTCTGTAGCAGATTTTTAAGCTTTCTTCTATTTTTAGTTTCTCCAATTTTCTGACTTTGTTCCCATTGCTGCTGGTTTTCAATTTCGGTTTTTTACTGTCTTAAGTCACGGACTGGGCGCTAATGACCATAGAAGTTTTGCGCCCTAAAACCACAAAAAAAAAAAAGGTCCCGCACACCGTTAGGCCGTCTTCCGCTCACGCCTCAACATCGTGCAGCCCGCCTCCAGTGGTGTCGCGACAGGCGTGAATGGAGGGACGAATGGAGACGTGTCGTCTTCAGCGATGAGAGTCGCTTCTGCCTTGGTGCCAATGATGGTTGTATGCGTGTTTGGCGCCGTGCAGGTGAGCGCCACAATCAGGACTGCATACGACCGAGGCACACAGGGCCAACACCCGGCATCATGGTGTGGGGAGCGATCTCCTACACTGGCCGTACACCACTGGTGATCGTCGAGGGGACACTGAATAGTGCACGGTACATCCAAACCGTCATCGAACCCATCGTTCTACCATTCCTAGACCGGCAAGGGAACTTGCTGTTCCAACAGGACAATGCACGTCCGAATGTATCCCGTGCCACCCAACGTGCTCTAGAAGGTGTAAGTCAACTACCCTGGCCAGCAAGATCTCCGGATCTGTCCCGCATTGAGCATGTTTGGGACTGGATGAAGCGTCGTCTCACGCGGTCTGCACGTCCAGCACGAACGCTGGTCCAACTGAGGCGCCAGGTGGAAATGGCATGGCAAGCCGTTCCACAGGACTACATCCAGCATGTCTACGATCGTCTCCATGGGAGAATAGCAGCCTGCATTGCTGCGAAAGGTGGATATACACTGTACTAGTGCCGACATTGTGCATGCTCTGTTGCCTGTGTCTATGTGCCTGTGGTTCTGTCAGTGTGATCATGTGATGTATCTGACCCCAGGAATGTGTCAATAAAGTTTCCCCTTCCTGGGACAATGAATTCACGGTGTTCTTAATTCAATTTCCAGGAGTGTATTTGAGTGATTTTTTATCTAAATGATGTGGAACGAGTAAGTTTACGGATTATTATATATTATTAGTATTAACATTAAAATCACATTAATTTTTTAGTCCTACTCATGCAGCTACACTTAGAAACAAGCTTTTACAGCTTGCCAGTTTTAAATAGAAATTCACCCATGGGATATAAGAAGTTGTCAAGTTGCTTTTAAAACTTGATTAGCAGCCTGCTAGACGTTTTACGTTATTAGACAAATGGTCAAAGATTTCTGTTTCTGAATCTTGAACTCCTCTCTTAGCCACTAACAGCTGGAAGCATGGGTAACAAAGGTAAGTTTTCGCCCTAGTGTTGTAGGAGTGGACCTCACTAATTCTTCTAAAATTGCGAATTTCATTAGCGGGTATATTTACTGAGATGGCGCAGTTAAAATACCTTATCTTTGAATAGGTACCTATTCGTAATGATCGTAATGATGTCCAAGGGGGAACTCCACATATTAATCTTACTGCTCGATTTTGTAAAAACAGTACTTTCTTTCTCAATGGCCACCTACCGCAGGAAATTATTCCATTACAATACGCCTTGTGGTTCACCAAATTTTCCCTGATGAGTCATTGATTTGCGTGAAGAATGGAAGATATTACAGCTTCGTTGACAACCACGTGGCTCTCCACACAAAAGCATGCAATATTTCGTGTGTCACTTTTCATGTAGCTAAACGCGTACGTAGAAAACAAGAACAGCTTTCTTAACACTAAGCGTGTTTGAATATCATTATCCGGAGACGATTGCTGTGGAATAGGTAGTTCATGGGTCCACGATAACAAGCACATTACTATAGAAATACACAGTTCAATAAACAACATATTCATTTTAATAGTGAACTATATATATATATATATATATATAGAGAGAGAGAGAGAGAGAGAGAGAGAGAGAGAGAGAGAGGGCCTTAGAAATTGAGATACTTAACTTGTGGAGCAGCTGTCCGTCGTCAGCGCACTTCAGATTCCAGTACAAAATATTATAGCTGATTCTTATACTATACGATATACATCCTGCCGATTGAAAGCATTAGGCTGGAAGTGCCCGCATCTTCTTGGTGCTTTGCAACAAGTAGCTCTTCCTGATTCAAGCTGCTACCGGCCCCAAATACAAGACTGTGTTTGTTGTAAAGATGGAATCGGCTGCTCGTCTCAGACGTTCACACAATATTTCCTTGCCGCCATTGTCACACGAGAACATCCCGGACACGTCCATTCATTCAGGCAACAATTCAGTAGTCTGAAATAATCCCGGATAAAACTTTTCAATATTTTTGTGGAGGGTAGCTCAACACATTAAGCTCCGCTAATTTTAACGTATTCTTACATAGCGAATTCCCAACAATGCCGATTCCAGATCCACGAAGATTAGGTTAAATCAGTTTACAAAGTCTTTTCCTAGCCCCATGCTTTACATTTTATTTTAGGCTGCATTAACATTGGAAGAGCATGAAATTTACAACCTAAAGCAACTGCAATCTATCGTCTATCTAATACGCCCATGAAAGCATTTCACTAGGATACGAGGCTGTGAGCTGATGACACTAGAGTCCAATCTCTTCCACGTTTTCGATTGCGCATAATGCCCACAGATGGCATACGCGTGCTACTTCAGCTGCGACCATCGCGCAAATACAATAGAATAATTACTCTACGGTGGGAAGCCAAAGCCAGCTTGTTGAGTGTCAGTGACGTCATTTGCTTTACAAGTCGTACCGTAACGCCGTCAGATGGTGCTATTTACCCTACACCGCGTAACTGTATCTGATACCCTGCCCTCCCATGAAAAGAAGAAACACAGATTGATCACTTCATCTACAAATTTTAAGAATATGCAATATCAGTTGTAACGTCCCCTTAGAAAAATTAGTGAATTACTGTGCTGGTAAATCCCTTACGTTATTTGATTTTCAAACAACTGAGTAAAATTGAACTTACTCAGACATTTCGCTCTTTACCTATTCTGATCAACACTAAACTGACACACAATATTTTTTAGCGCAACGCAATCTGACTTTCAAAAATCCCTAAAAAAGAATGGCCCTGACTAATATTAACCTACACCTTTCAAAAATCACTTACCTCACAAATATCTTCGTTACTCAAGCTACTGCAATACAGCGAGCGCCACTACTGCCAGCTAAATAGTTCAAACTACTGAAGGCACTAACTACTGATAGGCATAGATAGCAAAAGAAAGATTTTGATAGAAAACAATCAATGTACTTACCTTAATAGTGTTCAAAAGTCATAATATACATAGCAGTTCACGACGTCCAGTCTTACAAATTTCAAAACTCCACCATTTCTCTCCCCACATCCACCACTGTTGGCGGCTCACCTCCAACTGCGCAACGCTACGCGCTGTTCATATCCAACTGCCCAACACTACAATGGCAGACAACAATGCAAACCAGCCACAGACTGCACACAGCACAGCCAGTGATTTTCATACAGAGCACTACGTGGCGTTACCAATATAAAAAACCAAACAGCCTACTTACATAGCCCCCATGCTCCCCACAAAAAATTTTACAAATTGTTTTGGACAGTGGCCAATACAGATTTGAAAAAAATTTTCATAATTACAATAACAAAGAATTCAAATGCGCACACTTATCGACACAATGTTGGTCAAAAGCTAAAATTTTCTCACAGTCCATAAAGACAGTCCTGATCGTTCATCACAGTAAAATTGCAGTGTTTTTCTCAAAGTCTGAGCAGTAAAAGAAAATGCACATGGAAGTAGTGGAATTCCATGCAGTCTTGAAAAAGTAGTGTTGTCCTTCCAACTGAAAGACAGTGCTGACTCTTGACATGCAGACAGGTAATGGGCCACACCAGAGCAAAACCATAGCAGAGTCAGTCGAAGTTTTGAAGAATGTTGGTAGGTAGGTCATCACAGAGCAGTCCCACTACATTCCTGGTAAAGTTTACGGTATTAGTGGGCCACCAGAGGTGCAGACCCACTGCAGTCCTTGTAGAAATAATGGTATTGCTGGACCATCAAAGATGCAGACCCACTGTAGTCCTTGTAGAGATGGCCAGCAGCCATCTGTTGTGACTGTGCAGGTGCACAATCACCATCGAACAGTCTTGTGGACAATATAGCAAGTCCATGAACCACCACTTGTGCACTCACAAATTTTTGGAATTGTCCTTAGAACCTGCAATGCTGTTATCCAGTCCCTTCCTGAATTATTAACACACATGCAAACACTATCAGTCCCTATGTCTCACATATTGTCCATATACTATGACCAACAGATATGTGTGCAGTGAAATGTAACTTACCATTTAATAATTTGATGAACTGTTGTAATTACAATTTTACAACATAAGAATACAATAACAAAGGTACAAAATACATCATTAAAACATAATAATACAGGTAACATTTGTAGTAATACAGGCTTTACAGAACAATAGAAATAAACATATACATCAGTGTTACATGAATTATGTCATAAGTAAATACATAAAAGATCAGAATAACTTTTGAAACATCAACTTCACACATGAGCATTAAAACAAAACAAAATAGATAATGTCTAAGCATCTTTACAAGGTAAATAACATATTATCAGAAAAATACTATAACATAAATCTTATTAGCTAAACATATACAGACAGGAAAAACACAAATTCACATAGTGTAATAACACAAAAATACAGGACAGGGTTTGTTTTCAGTGTAACATTTGGTACTGCAGTCCAACCCAAAACTTCATTCCATAGATCTCTCGTCTTATTTCAACATTTGTTTCCACCAAAAAATCCTATCCAAGCATGCTTTCTGTATTTATATGTTCACATATTTCTTACCTCATTATTTATTTTCCATTATCATACTTCATCATTTATTTCCAAGAAAATTCTACCTAAACCTGTTGTCCCTAAACCCTACTCTTTTGTTCATATCCTCTTTCAAAATACTTTTTTGCCAAACCATTTTCTTATAGCTCCTCAATGCATTTCTTTCCATTCATCACAACTCGTTCTCTTATATAGCCTACCACATCATAAGCTAATTTAAATCTATTGAGCTCAGATGCTAATCTAAGGGACGAGGTAATGCAGCACCGCAAAACAATTAACACAAACAGCAATGATAAAAAATGCAAATTGGCAAAACAAGGAGCGTAAATTAGCAAAGCAAATGGAATATTACAGCTAATATAAGGCAATGCACAGCAAACAAGAAAAATAAATCCGTAGTGAAACTGGCTTAACAGGGTAATACAAAGTCAAATTCAGTAACATAATGCCTGGCAAACAGCAGCAGCAAATGCAATAACATATATCTAAACATGACAAAGCTCAAGCAGAAAAAATATTACACTAAACAATACTGAAAAGGGAAATGTCTATTCACATCTTAATATCTATATCATTAAAGTGGTGCACCACGAGAAGTTATTCTACAAAAAAATTATCAAGTAGTTGAAAAGAAAATTATGTATGCAGTAAATGTTATTAATCACTTCATTTTGCTCTTACCTTTACAAGTGCTCCTTTTTCGAAGAACATGGATCATAAAATTATTATTTAATATATCTGTTGACAGAAAGTTTTTACATTAGCAAATGCATTTAATTTTATTTTATAAAAACGATGCTGTAACACAGCTGGAAACCAGATATCAAATGAAATAAGCAACTATCTAAAGCAAAGCATAAAAATATCATTCAATAGTCATGTGACATTTCAAAAGTTAGTAGAAATTCTCTCAACTCTCGCAGAAAGACGCTTGTCATAAGCAGGCGCGCAGATGTAAGTATCTTTCCAAGTAATGAGCGTGTCGTATTTGCGATGCTTTCCACAAAGGAATGTCAATGGCGAGGATAATGGCCTCTTTTTTTCTCCACCTAATGGCTTTCTTTTGTCAGACGACTATCTCTCAGCTGGGCACTCAAAAAGCATTACGTCAAGGTCACTTACCTTTCTTACCGAAATATTTACGACAGCAGTTTCCGCTACAGTGGCAGCCTCAAACGTACTTTAAATATCGTGATCCCATACCAAATATATCATTCAAAGCTCTCATAGTATCACAATGGTTCTGAACAATATATGAACAGTTCACAAAGTGCAGACAAAATACAATTTCATAAGTGTGAAGTTATCCAACTATGTAATTACGTAAACATGTGTCACTGATGTAGTAAAAAAAATGTTTGTCTCTCAGTTAAATGGTCAGATAGCTGTGTAATTTATGTGTTAGAGAAATATGGTACCGATGTGTAAAGTTGTATAAGCAAATACCATATTAGCTAGGGCTCCTTGTGCTTGCCACACACATGGTACACAAAGTATGCGTGTACCCCCCTGAGGATTAATGTAATGATACCCTCAGGTGTTACAGATTACAGCAATGGAATGAAATGTATCATGTAAAACCTTTGTATCATTGTAATTCAAAAATCTTTAAAAATAAATATTTTAAGTACAAAATAAATCACTCAAATATGTGTACTTTAGCGCTAAACTGTGCGTCTTGTTGTAAGACAATCTCTGTCATTACTTAAGGGTAAAAAATGTGCCAAGTGTCGTAATTATCGTCGTCCGTAAGCAAAGTTCTGTAGAAGTCAATGTACTTAACTCGTAATAAACAAAATGAATTGCTATGCATATAGATATTGTAGTTATTACGTACATTACCGTGATGAAGTTAGTACTGTTCTGTAACGTATTATTGTGCTACAGAAAAGGCTGTCTCATTGTAGCTATACCACAAAAGTTACTACTAAAACATGTACTCCTTTCCAGAAGAATTGAGAAAAATTGTGCAGACATAAAACAGATACATCATAAAAGCTACAATGTAAATTGTGTCACACATTAGTAGCGTCGTGATATAATTGTGTAGCTGTCAAAGAAACCAAATGCTAATTCATCTTTAATCTCACAGAATGTACTTCAAATAATGAATGTCATTTCAAGTAAACCAAAATGTTGCATTAAGGTCACATTAGCAGTATGTGTTCTAAGTATGTAAGCCTTATAGTCGTTACGTAATCGTGCGACTAACAAGCAAGAATGTACACACACAATAACACTGTGACGTCTGTACACTGTAAAAATGCATTCGTAATTTCTGTTTGAATAAGTTCTCTTGGTTCTTGACTGGATATTTAACTTCAAACATTGTTGCATGTTAACAGATTCTAAGTCTGACAAAGCATACTAGTAATGTAAAGTGAAAAGTTATATGGCAAAGACAAAGTTAAAAAGCAGATTATTTTTCAATAAACGGTTTTACATGTGAAATGTGGTGTAAACCTTTACTCTTCCTAGTACGCAGAGTTTCAACTTCAATGCAATTATCATGTGGTATACGTCAGATTCTGTAAGGTCCATTGTAAAATAGAAAGAATTTGTGACTCAAGTGTTTCTTCTTATGTGACAATGAATGAGCTTTAATGAGAACTTTCTGACCAATATATAATTTCTTTGCATTTGCTTTACCGTGTAGTTTTCTCCTTTTGTCTGCTGCAGATTTTATATTTTTGAGAGCCAAATCAATTATGTCTTTGTGTCGAAGTTTACGTGTATTCGGGAAAGGTACAAGCTCTCTGCTTCTGTTCGGTGGTTCTTCATTCTTCAGTACAAGAGTAGGTGGTAAAGCAGTGGAGTCATGAGATATTTCATTCAGCGCGTTTTGAAATAAGTGTAAATATCTGTCCCAATGCTGATGCTTTCTGTGACAATAAAGTCTGCAAAGCTTATTGATTTCTTTCATAATCCGTTCGGAGGGGGTTACTGTGTGGTGAGTACAATGAAATAAAAACAGGATTGATTTTATGATTCCGAAGCATGCATGACCAAACAGCAGATCTGAATTGCGGTCCGTTATCAGAAATGACTTTAGCAACGTGGCCAACTTTACATAAGAAATTTTAACAAAGGCGTTGGATACAGACCGTCCAGTGGCTTTACGTAACGGAGTGAAAGAAACGAAAATGCATTCGATGTTCTGACAAGGGCTCCCAAGAGATCAACAGCAGGAAATTCTTTTGATTTAGAAGGAATAATAGGAAACAACGGCGCACGATGTGAGATAGTAGATGGTTTCGCCTTTTGACAAAGTTAAGAAATAGACAAAACTCTTAGAATTCTCTTTTCCATATTGTTAAAATAACAAGTCGTCCGAAGAGTATGATAACATTTTCGTGGACCAAAATGTGCATAGCTGAAATGAATGTACCAAATGAGCTTATTAACAAAATCGTCAGGAATGCAAAGTACCCATAGCCTGTCATCAACAGTGCAGCGTTTGAACAGTATGTTGTTTCTAACCAGATAGTAATGCCGAATCTATGTGTGTGTCTTTTCATGCCATTTGCTTTTAATGTCTTTCCAAATCTGATCTTTATCTTGTTCATGAGCAATGTCCTTTAACGATGTGTTAATGAAGTTTTCAAAGGCGACTTTCTGAATGTAAAGAATACTGAAATTTTTCTCGAGGTTGCCTTCTGTGTTACTTTTCTCAAGCCTAGCCGGTGCGCGTGACAGTGCGTCGGCAACAATGTTCTCCTTGCTGGGAATGTAGACTTGTGAAGTGGAATTCTTGTAGAAACAATGCCCAACGTTTTAACCTGTCATGATTTAATTTTGAAGACATAAGAAATTGTAATGCACGATGATCACTGTATACTTTTACGTGCTTACCAGGAAGAAAGAAACGGAATTTGTTAAATGCCCAAACGATAGCTAAAGCTTCCTATTCAGTAATGGAATTATTTTTTTCAGATTTTGTTAGCACTCGGCTAGCAAAAGAAATGGTTTTCTGAACAGTAGTGTCATTTTCTATGTATTCTTGAAATAAATGGGCACCAAGACCGACTTTAGTAGAATCAGTGCTAAGGCAGACATCTTGTGACAGATACGGATGAGCTAGTATTGGTGCGTTAAGTAGCGATTCTTTCAAAGAATTGAATTCCAACTGTGCTTGTTCGTCACAGTTCCAAATAGTATTTTTTCCTGTGAGAGAACAAAGTTTTGGTGTAACTAGAATTTGCTTATTCAGAAAACGACGGTAAAAAGTTACGAGACCTAGAAAACTGCCGACTTGGTTATTTGTGGATGGAACTGGAATGGCTCTGATTGATTCTAACTTTTCAGGATCCAGCTGAATGCCTTCAGAAGAAATAATATGTCCCAAAAAGTTCACCTTAGTCCTACCGAATTCAGACTTTTCCAAGTAAACTGTAATTCCTGATTCTGCAAAAATATGTAACACGTTGTTGAGGATGCAATTGTGTTGTTCCCATGAGGCTTCTGCTATCAGAATATGGTCCACATATAAGGTGATGTGACGTTTTAAGAGCTGAGGTAATATGCAATTTGTCCGCAGCTCGTGGTCGTGCGGTAGCGTTCTCGCTTCCCGCGCCCGGGTTCCCGGGTTCGAATCCCGGCGGGGTCAGGGATTTTTTCTGCCTCTTGATGACTGGGTGTTGTGTGATGTCCTTAGGTTAGTTAGGTTTAAGTAGTTCTAAGTTCTAGGGGACTGATGACCATAGATGTTAAGTCCCATAGTGCTCAGAGCCATTTGAACCAATATGGAATTTAACCCGCGAATGAATGCTGCTGAAGAAATGTTCAAACCAAAGGGAAGTTTCCGAAACTGATAACAAACGTCGAAACAAAGGAAAGCTGTGTATTTTCTACATTCTGGATGAAGTTCGATCTGATAAAAGCTGGATCTGAGATCAATAGAAGACAACACTTTTACACCATTAAAATTTTGAAGTAGTTCTTCCAACGTTTGCGGCCTGACTGTTTCAGGAATGATGATAGTATTGATTTGTCTCGAATCTAAGACAAGCCTGATCGATCCACTTTTCTTCTCAATAGCATGTAATGGATTGTTGTATGAGCTTACTGGACGCTCAATAATGCCCTCGTCAAGCATAGATTGTATTTCTGTTCTAACACGGTCCCTATAATGCACCGGAATTACATATGGTCTAACACAAAATTTAGTATGCTCACGAATACGAAATTGGTATTGAAATCCCTTGAATTTTCCTGTTTTGTGAGTAAAAACTGTGGAATGTGCTTGTAAAATCTCAAAAAGGTCTGGCCTATCAGTGTCATTACAATTTTCAATTATTTGAATTTTATTCTGAATTAACTCATTAGTATCAAATGCGCTGTCGATATCAACCCTGTCAGTACTTGCAGAGTGATTGTTAGTGTCACATTCCGTCGGAAATTCCGAACTGTTGTCTAACAGGAGGTAAAGCCGATTAATTTCTTCGTCATGGTTTGAGAGCCAATCTTCAAATAACAAAGCTATTGCCTTACCTTCTTTCTCTAAACTTATTTCAGCATTGTTAAAGTTTAAGATTGCTTTGTATTCGGTAAAAAAGTCTACTCCCAATATAATTTCCGTCGACAGTAATGGAACAATAAGAAAGTTCATAGACAAGCTGTGGCTTTGACAAAAGAATTCTAAGTTGGTTTGTTAGCGTACATCTACACTTTTTCCAAAGATTGCACCTTGTAATTTAATCTTACGTAACGAAGTGTGGGGCAATCGTTCGATTTGTAGCGTTTGCTAAAGGTTGTTTCACTGTTTACTGAAATGGGACTGCCAGAGTCAAGTACTGCCGTAAATTTTGTGTCATTTATTGTAATGTGAATCACATGATATGCAATGTTGTTATGTTTTACGTCGTGTTCCTAGAGTAAATGTCCCTAATGTCTTCCATTTTTATGTAATTACTAGCTACGGCAGCTGTGTCGTCAGTTTTATAAGTACGTTTTGTGGCTGCCAGCGGTATGAGTCACTGCCTATTGTCTCTTTGTTATTGGGATTTGGAGACCTAACTTCTACAAATTCACCTTGTCGAGAAGGCCCTGCCCTGTTTGAATCCCGCCAGTTCTGATGCACTTCAGGTCTGTCGTTACATTCATATCATCTGTCGTCATGTTGGTAGATTCCACAGTTTCTTTCTTGTTGGTCACGTGGTGGAGAATTTCTCCCTGAATCGTAACTGCGCGCTGGACCGTTGCGTCTAAATTTATTCTTTCTCCCTTGATAATAATTATTTTGGTTCCCATATTGTTTGTTTCTCTGATTGTCTCTGTGATAGTCACTACTGCAGAGAGGCGATCATTCCCTGTTATTTTTACTACTCTGCCAACGGTTGTCATACGGGTGGTGTCTGTTTTGGTCACGATTTGTGTTGTGAGAATAGCCTTGTCATGTCCAGTTATTATTTCTTTCATGGCGGAATTGTGGCAGATGTGACCTGTAATTGTTGTGTTCCTGTTTCCGCATTCCGCGATTGTCAGTGTCAATATCTAATTCTTGTAGGAGTCCCTGAAAAGCTTCAATGTCGTCTTTGCAACTTTCTGCCAAAGTAATATGTCGTAAATGTTCAGGTACTTTGATTAAGCAAATGCGGATGAGTTCTGAGGGGCTGTATGGATTTGACAGGTACTGATTCTTGTGCTACATGTCTTCAAAATATTTCACAAGACTGGAAAATTCAGATTGTTCGAAATGTTTCATCATTATGATGCTATGTTTCACTCGGTCTTCTGTAGCTTGAGGCCAATATGCTGAGAGGAAGACATGATAAAATTCTCCTTCACTGTGGCAATCGTGAATGACCGATGGCATTCTCACAGCTGGTTCATTCTCTAAATAGCCACACATAAATTCTAATCTGTGCTCTAAGGACCAGTTGGGAGGAAAACAATGAGAGAATTGATGAAGCCACGCTTGTGGATGAATGTCGTTGCCGGAATTCTTAAATGTTTTGAATTTACGTGTAGTAACGAACAGCTTATAGTCAAAATCATCGTGTCTGCGAGTCGCATATCGGTCATTGTTACGTCGTGTCGGCGGTTTCATCTCAAAATTCGGTGCACCTTGCCAATTTCTTTCATAATTTCCGGAATGCCCTGTGTTATTATTTTGTGGCTTTTCCGTGTTTCTAAGTCCCTCTTCCCATATTGGAGCGCGAGTGTCCTCTGAAATACGTAATTCTTGTATTACCTTTGTCAGCTGATCTTGTACTTTTCGGATTTCTCTTTGGTGTTGCGTATTAATTTGATTCTGATTTTGTTTGAATTTCCTAATTTGTTCGCAATCTTCTGTGTCATTAAAGATTACCGGTCTTGCGTCATTCAGATTATCATCTACCTTCGTAGATAAATTATTTAGCTGATCCGAAAGTTCGACTACTTTCTCTGATAATGAACTAATTTCCTCCATGTGTCTTTCTGAACCAATTTTCAGAGTATCAACTGTGTCCTTTAAGTTTTCCTGAGTTTTTGCAAGTAGCGTAACCGAATCGGTAGACGCAACTGAGTCAATTTTAGCCCGCAAGGTCTCATGATTTTAATGAACAATGGTTTGCAGTTCTTTTATGGCTGTTTCGTGATTCTGTAATGCATTTTCATGCCGCAAAAAAATAGGTAGAAAATGCTCACAAATTTGTGTTTTTACGTCATTACAGACGTTTTGACATTTCGCTTCAATGTTACGTAACTCAGTAGTTATATCTTCACGTGTTTGTTCAAGTGTGGTGTCTAACTTTTGAAGCTTTTGCTGTGTTTGTCTCTGATTTTGTTCCATTGTGTATAACTGTTGCTGTGTTTGTCTCTGATTTTGTTTCATTTGTTGCATTAATTGCAACTATAATGTATTAGTGTCTGGAATCTGTTCCTCTATGCTTTTCGACAGTGCATTTGCACCGGCAACGTTCACATTTTGACAAGCAGAAAATGTGTCTTGACTTATTTGAGACAACGGTGAGGACGCAAAACCTGAATCTATAGTATTTGCAAGATTGTATCCTGTCATTTCGGATTCCTGAGGCGAGCTGTTGCCGACCGATCGATCGATAATGCTTCCCTGTTCACTAAATGTTTCACTGCCTACACCATTATTTGCAGCCCGCTCCATTTCCCTATGCACAATTACCAAATTACTACTTTGAACATTAGTTAATTCGTTACTCGGCGGCGCTAACATACTGCTTTCGTCTTCACTGTTATTTCTCAGTTTTCTTTGAAGCCTAGTATTATGTTTTTCACACGCCATTATGGTCACAATATTTCACATGACAACACAGAAAAGCACAATTTGAAGAGAAAAATAAGAAAACACATTAACATACCATTTAAAATAATATCTCGTTACTTGCAAGCGCAGCTGCGAAATACTTAGTGCAAATCTACATGCATGCCACAACTGTTTTACTGTACAAGAATGAAAAACTACAACTACAAAGGAAATTCTCTCTACAATAACGCGCTAGCAATAAACAAAGGCTGCACTAATTACACAAACTACAAGAACAAATGAGGAGATTCCAGTGAGGTATCCTCGGCTAAGGGTCGACATATGTATCGTCCCCTTAGAAAAATTAGTGAAATACTGTGCTGGTAAATCCCTTACGTTATTTGATTTTCAAACAACTGAGTAAAATTGAACTTACTCAGACATTTCGCTCTTTACCTATTCTGATCAACACTAAACTGACACACAATATTTCTTAGCGCAACGCAATCTGACTTTCAAAAATCCCTAAAAAAGAATGGCCCTGACTAACATTAACCTACACCTTTCACAAATCACTTACCTCACAAAAATCTTCGTTACTCAAGCTACTGCAATACAGCGAGCGCCACTACTGCCAGCTAAATAGTTCAAACTACTGAAGGCACTAACTACTGATAGGCATAGATAGCAAAAGAAAGATTTTGATAGAAAACAATCAATGTACTTACCTTAATAGTGTTCAAAAGTCATAATATACATAGCAGTTCATGACGTCCAGTCTTACAAATTTCAAAACTCCGCCATTTCTCAATGCCGACAACAATGCAAACCAGCCACAGACTGCACACAGCACAGCCAGTGATTTTCATACAGAGCGCTACGTGGCGTTACCAATATAAAAACCTAAACAGCCTACTTACACAGTATGTCCCATTCTCTGTGTCATATTCTGTTGTGATACCTTTGAACTGTTCGTTGACGTCACATAAGACCGAAGTTTATAAGGATTTGTCGCTTCATTCATATTCGTTGAATACATCCCGTGATCATTTTTCGTTCCACTGGAGGTATTCGATTTCCTTTAAATTTCTGTTTCCATAACAACTTTCTTAGACTACTTCTGAACCTAGTTGTTTCTTCCCAAATGTCTCAGTCTTGCATGGAATACGGCTGTCCGAAGCATGTTGTACTATGCTCTTGAGGGGACAGGCTCATGAAAATGACCAAAAATTTGAAAGAAACTTTCTTGGTCTGTATAAACGAGCATTTATTGCTGATTTAAAAGAAATTTATAGTTCACGGTCTTATCATTTTCAGTTCGTTCTAAAATTGAGGTTGAACGTAATTTTGCACAGGGGCCACACCCACCTGTCAATTTGAAGTACGTCAGAATGCATGATGCATTTTTTGTGCTGAAGACTGGTGTAATGGATGCAATAGTAACATTCAATGACGGTGCCATTTCAAGGATCAATGTTATGAAGAAATTGATCATCCAGGCGGGAAGGGATATGGCTTCAGCTGTAACCCCTATTAATAAGCTGCGGGTAACCGAAGCAGAGACTGCTGCAAAAGCTGCTACTAAGGAGTCAAGGATAAAGAAAGGAATGGAGAGAAAGAGTGTGGAGGATAACGAAACAGGAGGACAACTGGAGTATGCAGCTGGAATTTTCTAAACGAACATAGTGGTAAGTTAATAAATCCGTAAATCTTTTTTTGCCATTTACCGAAAACTTGAATTTTCATATTTCAGGTACACATTTCTCCTAAATGACTGAAGTTAAACTCACGAAAATTGGTTCAGATATTTCGAATGACCTCCTCTACCTCCTTTGCATACTATTTCCTGAAAAATTTATAACATGATGATGATGTCGGTGATACTTGAGCTACGATTTTAAGTACTTTTGTTGTAGTAAAATAAATTGCCTGTCTTTTTCGCAAAGGCATAAAACACTTACGTAATGTTCTCTGTACTCGGACTTTTTTTCCAAACTGTGCAGTCAGTGGTTCCAAACAAAATAGTGCCACAGTGAAATAGTGTCCCGTGTTTTATACTATAATAAATATTGTTGTCAGTACCAAATATAATAAATATCTCAATGAATTTTTTGGGAAATGCTTTGACTCTTGACCCTACCTGTGTGTAAGAATTTTGAGCTATGTCTCATTTATAGATCAGTTGCACTATGAGGGTGAAGATAATGCTAAAAATGCAGCTCGTTCAGGGGGGTGTCACCTTAAATTTTATGCACTGATTGTCCAACTTTTTGGACAGAAAGCATATTGAGATTAACACACAATGAGGAGGAGCAACATGTTCAGAATTATTGAAATTTGTTGAAAGAGTTAATTCGCACAAGAAGACTCACTCTGGTAAACAATTAATATCAACAAAACATTGGATAGACCAATTTAAAACTATTTCAC
The DNA here is from genome assembly GCF_023864275.1 of Schistocerca cancellata. Classification (NCBI taxonomy): domain Eukaryota; kingdom Metazoa; phylum Arthropoda; class Insecta; order Orthoptera; family Acrididae; genus Schistocerca; species Schistocerca cancellata. The sequence goes on from NC_064631.1 coordinate 413,373,871, forward strand.
TAACATGAATATTAATAGAAGGCGGACAGACAACGGCTGACGCTTCCACACTTGGAAAGGACTTTAAATGAATTTAAAAAATGGGCGAGTTACAGATCCACAAACAATCTCAGCATGATTAATGAATTGTGGAACAAGGGAATGATTGGAAGACTTGATCTTGTGTATAAGTGAGTTCTTGAACGGCGATACTCTACCAAATCATTGAATGAATGCCTAGGTACCGTCCATACGTAAAATAGGAAATGAACTAGATTGTCCCTATTATACAGGCATGTAAGGGGAAGATTCTCAGAGATCTAGTTCAATCAGAATACGAAGATTAAAAGCATGTAAAACAGTAAAATTTCAGTGTTGCCAGAACTTCCACCGAGCCAACACCAACCAAGAGCTCCATCGTACGCTTCTAGATTTCTGTAAGGCATAAGATGCTATACCTGTACAAAGGTTCTGGAAATATAGCAGGACACAAACGCGCATTATATTTTGGTAAGGGCTCCCCTGAATTTGTGTAATGGTTCGACATCAAGAACAAAAGAAGGTGATAGACGAACTCGAAGCTTTAATGTCAATAAGGGTTTGAGTCAAGGCTGTTGTCCGTCACCTATCTTCTTTAAAGAAGCCTATATGTGAAAAAACAATGGAAATGGAAATCCAGAAGAGTGAGTATAGATATGGTGGGAACCTGATGTTTTTATTTAAATACTGCAATTGGCCAACAATCGAGTCGTGACTGTCAAGGATCTAGAACATACGGCACGAAAACTGCAGGAAAACTATAAATGTTGTTGCTTAGAATGTAATACTCGAACACACAAATATCTTCCGATAGGGGCAGAACTATCCATCATAGAACTCGATACAGACGAAATAGCAACCTACAGTAATTATAAATATTTAGTAGAAGACTTAGATGCCACTGGTAAAGATGATCGAGAAATTCCTAAAAGAAAAACTCAAACTATAGGACTGAACTCTTGCTTAAAGGGAATCCTTTGGAATAGCGGAATAAGAACGAAGCCGAAATGCAGTATGTATGAAATTATAATTAAAAGTACCTTGTTACATGAAACGGAGTCATGGCAAGTTACAAACAATAAGAATACCATATGGGAGGCAATGTAGATCAATTTGATCAGAGAACTGGTCCCTTAATACGGTCGCCAATTATCTCGTCCCACTCTTTCCGTCTGCACCGATGCTGATGATAAGCTGTCACCATACTATGAGTGTTCCGCATACTATCCCACAGATGGCTGTTATAGAAGTTGGACATATTATTCCATGTAAAGGTGGCCCCGTCTGTGAGTGGGATGGATGACACGAAAGTGGGAATCGTGGTTGCCTGATGAAGAAACCAGTTACTAAACTGCTCCAGATCTGGAAAATCTGTCGCTGGTAAGCCCAACATACGCTGTAAGTGATAAGGGTAGTAACTATTGTCAGGGAGAACGTTCCACAGCGCAGTCTGATTTACCCTGTGCTGGCTGGCCAACCACCTGGTATTGACACGGTGGTGGCCATCTACAGCTTTAATCACATTTCTCCTCTAAGTCTGGTGTCCAAACATTTCGTGAAACGAACCTGTGTCAGATAGACGGCGAAACACTGTTGCAAACATTGAATGCTGTGGTGGTTGTCGGCGGGAATAGGTTCAAATGGTTCAAATGGCTCTGCGCACTATGGGACTTAACATCTGAGGTCATCAGTCCCCTAGAACTTAGAACTACTTAAACCTAACTACTCTAAGGACATCACATACATCCATGCCCGAGGCAGGATTCGAAGCTACGACCGTAGCGGTCGCGCGGTTCCAGACTGAAGCAGCTAGAACCGCTCGGCCGCACCGGCTGGCTGCGGGAATAGGTCTCCTGATAGAACCTTCTGCCCTCCACCCGTTGCCATTGGCCTATCCGTGAGTAAGCACCATGCTGAAATGCTCTCGATTCGAATATGACACCATTGTGTACAATACTGTATCACGTCCACTAGATCATTGAGCAAAAGAAGTGAATCGGACACAACATTACCAATCACCATGGCAGGAGAGGACGCAAGACTATAGTGTTTGGGGTTGATTTGGGGGAAGAGACCAAACAGTGAGGTCATCGGTCTCATCGGATTAGGGAAAGATGGAGAAGGAAAAAGGTCGTGCCCTGTCAAAGGAACCATCCCAGCATTTGCCTGAGGCGATTTAGGGAAATCACTGAAAACCTAAATCGGGATGGCCGGACGCGGACTGAACCGTCGTCCTCCCGAATGCGAGTCCAGTGTGCTAACCACTGCGCCACCGCGCTCGGTGGGCATAGTGTATAAGGAGCAATATCACTCTCTAGGAGGAAACCATGCGTACTGTAAGTGTGACTTCATGGTACCCACAGGTATTAGACTGCAGTCTCAGTTATAATATATCAAGTGAGTAAGTAGTGTCTAGCATGGAAACCATTCATTTTTGGACATAAGTTTGTTAGACTCTTTTTGTCCAGTATCCTCTCGTCGATCAGCCCCAAGGGTTTGTACACTGAAGAAAAAATCGCCTTGTATAACATGCTGGAGGATTTCAATGTAACATGAGTGAAATTTCTCCAACGTAGTAGCTCTTAACTTTCCACTAGCGCCTATCAGGTTTAAACAGTGAGTTAGTTAGTAGTTTATATGTTCCATAGATCATTTGAATGGGTTGGGTTGTTTGGAGGAAGCGACCAAACTACGGGATCATTGGTCTCATCGGACTAGGGAAGGACAGGGAAGGAAGTCGGCGGTGCCCTTTCAGAGGAACCATCCCGGCATTTGCCTGGAGCGATTTAGGGAAATCACGGAAAACCTAAATCAGGATTATCGGACCCGGGATTGAACCGTCGTCCTCCCGAATGCGAGTCCAGTGTGCTAACCACTGCGCCACCTCGCTCACTTTTTATTGAAATGATGTGGAGAGAGTCACATTCGAGAATATGTGTACGTGTTTAGTGCTCATGCAAGTACACTTAAAAACAACCTGTTTTATATTATGATATCGATCAGATCAGAGTTAATTTCATTTCAACAAGAAATTATCATGATTGTCGGCACACACAGGGAAACCTCTGTGAAACATTTGTTTCTAGAACTTTTGACTTTGTTCATTAGTATTGTTTATTTGTAATAACATGTAATTACCATTAGATCATTTAGATGTTGTAGAGTAACGGCTGTAATTTTGTGTCATGGTGGGTAAAGTAAAATTGCCGTAAAGTAACAAATCATAGACAAGAAGTTTGATACAACCAGATCACTCTGGAATTCGAATTGTAAAGCGGTAGGATCAATGAATGCGATTCCAAAGTGGGAGAAAACGAAGATGATCATTTCACTTCATTATACTTTAATTACCTAGTAATATCCACCTTCTGATTCGATGAAGAAATTTCGTTTTGGCAAAATGCCTTTAATAGTCTACTCTTAAGTTTCTGTAAGTCACTGACAGCTACCTAACATGAAAAGTTGGATGTATCCAAAGCAACACGTAATGCTTCTGCGCCGCACATTAATGGTCACTAATTATTACGTTTTATTTAAGCTGAATATCTCTTCAATCTTAATTTTAAACTGACTTTTCCCCATTTAGCTGAACGAATTTATATCCTTCACTTTAATCGCAGAAGGAAAATTAACGATTCTTTGAAGAAAAAGCACGGAGCCTCAAGGGAGAACCACAACTGGCGACCCTCGACGTGCTTTTGGCATGTAACCTTTCATAAAATAAGTTTTCTCTACTCCCTTCAAATGGCGAAGTTCGGTGAAACTTTCACGAAAAAAAAACGTAGCTGGAATAACTTCATCGTTTCAAGAACTTCTGACGTCTATGGATTTAAAGGTAAAGTAAACATCGTGCGGTGTAAAAACACCTCGGAGTTCATGCCTTTTCGTAAAACGGCAATAAAAAAAAGACAGGATTATCGGCCTTAGCGCCTTCCTCCCTAGAAGATGTTAAGCTTCCACAAGCGAGATATCTCACCGTAATCGTGACGTAGTATATTGTCAAGATACAGTTAGAAAATAGTTTTCCGTTTTATTCGTTTAAATTTTGTTTCCGTGAGGCTCCGCAAGAATTAAGTATTGCACCGTTCCAGAGAGCAAAATTAAATCCGTTCAGTTTTCTTCTTGCAGTCATCAGTTACCCTTCAATCGTTTCCAAAAACACACATTCTTGGTAGGTAAGTAAGAAAGTAATAAATAATGCGACTTGAGCCACTAACCAAATAAGAGTGTGTGAAGCTTGTCTAAAACACAGAATCTTGAAGACAGTTCCTTTGTATGTGGTACTTAAAAACGTATCGTCCTGTGTAGCTGGTAGAATGTCCGTGTTTCGTAAGTTCCAGCTTTCTCCAAGAAGCTAAGTCCAGATGGTTATATTTAATTTGTTGAAGATGAGGTAATACGTATTGTCTGTCATACCTTACTAAAGAACCAATTCTTGTACAAAAGTCACGATAAGAAGAAAATATGCAAAATCTGAATTAAGTTTTAAATTTACCTAAGATTTATTTGTCAGGAAAAGTTACCTTCAGCAATTTGTTTTTAAATTAATGCATAACTCATTTTGAAACCTATAGTGTCATCTGCAGTTCGTGTTAAAATCGTTATAATAAGCTGGATTTATCTACTACTACGTTAAGACGAAGTACTATGGCCATCTCTCAATGTACAGCACGAAGTGTAGATGCTAGCAGGATAATATATGTGCTGTTTTCTTTGAACTATTCTTAAATTTTTAGATTCAAGCGTTAGTTTTTGATCAACGGCCATAAAGACAGCAAATATGGCAAATATGATACACAATTGGTAAGATTTGCTGTCACCTTTCGATCCACAGACTTTATTTTGGAAATTCTTTTCAGTTTTCTCATAATACGAAAGCATATCTGTAAAACTCTAAATGGGTAGATATTTGCAATATGGATGGAAGTTCTTGCTGGTAATTGCTTTCTTATTATTTTAATTCTATAAGGTTCAACATTCTGTTATTTCAAATTGATATGGAATATTTTATATTTACAAAATTAGGCAGTGACGATGGTTAATTTGTTCAAAAGATATACGTGTATTTAGTGTTAAAATTACTTAGATATTTATATCTATTCAACTTTTTTAATTTAAATGATCAAATACCTTCTGCAATTGGTGCATTAAGCCAAAAATCAATTGATCTGGAATGAATAATTGAAAACATGACCTTCCCCTTTATTTCTACACCACTTAACGTACTACGTCACTGTACAATAGAACGCCGTTGGTGTTCTGGAAGGTTCTAGTAGTTCCGAATTAGTTCACTAAATTCTACGAACAGGTTTGTTTGCCCAATTCAGGTTTTAATTGAGGGACTCAAGTAAATTCTGTGTCTAGCAGCAGCCGACCTGTTTACGTTACGTATTTTTAATGGCTGAGTAGCAACAACACAGCTATTCTCCTCTGTTATTAGTAGCTTCTTATTATGGTGTAATAAAGTTCTTGTGATTAAGTAGTTTGTTGCCTATTACCATATCCTAACCTCCAGGTTAATTCTATTGTAATATTCACTTTTCTCTCTTTATATTCAACAACGTCGTCATTTTACATAAATAATAACAAAAAGTAAGTGGTGTAAAATAGTTTTACGTTTCGAGCCTTTACTGCTACAAATAAAGTAATAAATAAAAATATTACATTTCTGACTCAAGTTTAGTATTTTTTCACAGTAAAGGTTGGTGGAATTAAATGAGACGATTTATATTAATGGTGTAAACTGTCAATTAATTAAACGAAGGCTCCCATAACATTTGAATAAGGCGCTAGCACATAACATCAGGTACTTCAAAGGAGATTTCGACAGATGATGAATCAGCGACTTCACTCTGAATCAACAAGAAAAATATATCCAATGAATCACATAGTAATGACTAGCTTGGCGTTCTCTTTCCTTTGTCCACATTCCTAACAAACATCTCTGCCCTTCGCCCCTCATACTGTCTTAGCATCGTGGTGATCGTCAAGAGATACCAGACTAGAGCCATACAAATCTGACCTTTGTTAACTGTACCGAAACAATCGTGTTGACGTGAATAAGACGACTGAAAATGTTGTTGAAATTTTTCCTTGCTGAAAGCGTAGTCCTATATGATTTACGTTGACATTAAAAGTTGTTTAAATATTGAACACATAACCCAATTATCACAGATTAATTAGGTTCTGTAATTTTACGGGAAAGTCGTTCCCACGCATGCGTAGAAGCATCAAGTTACCCACTGCCATCTCTTATGAGTAGAACTGTGTGTAAATAAGGGGCTTCGTAGGGATAGTAAAATGTCTCTTATGAGTCTCAGGCCTAATTTTCCTCTCAGTTAACAATGAATGCTTTAGGTACCTCCGTGACATCTCTTGCCTAGAACAAAGATTGAATTCATTAGGTGGACAAAATGAAAGAGTGAGTTTGTTGCATTTGAGAGACCATTAGTTTGGCGATTGTTTTATTATCAGAAAATTTATTTCTAGGTAACAATTTACAAGAGGATACCGCTTTCTCTATGTTTAAAATAGTGTTCTACATGGGCGCCCTCTGCAGCACAATCGATACCTAACCGGTGTTCTGTACTTACAAGTAAGTGCTCGTTGGTGTCGTTAGGAACAGTTCTAGCAACAGCTTCCACAATCCATCCAGGCACACGGACTAGACCATGAAATTTATTGGAAAAGAAGGGATTCTTCATTTCCCTTGCTTTTAATTAGCTATTACCACTCATGTGAGACCTCGGCTTCGTGATTGTCACGGAATACGTTCTACCATTGGGCTACTGGAGTACTTGTCCATAAGGCAAAAACTTACTTAAGGCCTCCAGGTTCACCATATATACTACGTCAGTCTATTTGAAGAAAACTTTTCCGTTTCCTCCCTCCAGTTATGGGAAAAGGCAACGGTCGCAAAATGCCAAGATAATTGACACTCATAATAGCGTTTCTTGCAGAGAAATGCCGGTAATAATATATTTAAATGTGAATGTATACTAAACTATTTCTATAGGCGAATCGCCGATATTTTTAAATAGTCTTCTCATTGTTAACAAACGCCATGTATTCTGTGGTTTGTCTGAAAGGTAATATTCACGAACTTCCCGTGGTCGTTCACGTTCCTAGTTCAAACGTGCAACCTCAGTACATTGTCAGAGAGTTTTCTTTTGTGTACTGGCACACATTAAACTTAGTGCTTGAACAGTAATCTGAACACTGACATAATATGGTTGTGACAGATTTATTTGCGGTGTTGCTTAACTGTCAAACCTTCATTGGATCCCGGTTTGTATTAATGGATTTACTGAAATAATTCTTCAGTATTATTGAAAACCTACGAAACAATAAATTTATCACCCTGTACGAAGATGATGCTTCTGCAATTTATTTATCTAAAAATACCAGAAACTGTTACCATCAGTTTAAACTGGCAAACGTTAAAGCACAAAAAGCAGTTTACGGTAGCGATGCAGAGATGATATTCGACGGTGCACCCTGCCAGCAGCGATATTACAAGTACAGGAGTAAAGCGTTTCATAAGACATCTGAAAATTACAGAAACTTGCATTACTCGGTAGAAAGTAAAAGACATGGTATTTATTTGCATTTCTGGATGAAGATATACACTCCTGGAAATTGAAATAAGAACACCGTGAATTCATTGTCCCAGGAAGGGGAAACTTTATTGACACATTCCTGGGGTCAGATACATCACATGATCACACTGACAGAACCACAGGCACATAGACACAGGCAACAGAGCATGCACAATGTCGGCACTAGTACAGTGTATATCCGCCTTTCGCAGCAATGCAGGCTGCTATTCTCCCATGGCGACGATCGTAGAGATGCTGGATGTAGTCCTGTGGAACGGCTTGCCATGCCATTTCCACCTGGCGCCTCAGTTGGACCAGCGTTCGTGCTGGACGTGCAGACCGCGTGAGACGACGCTTCATCTAGTCACAAACATGCTCAATGGGGGACAGATCCGGAGATCTTGCTGGCCAGGGTAGTTGACTTACACCTTCTAGAGCACGTTGGGTGGCACGGGATACATGCGGACGTGCATTGTCCTGTTGGAACAGCAAGTTCCCTTGCCGGTCTAGGAATGGTAGAACGATGGGTTCGATGACGGTTTGGATGTACCGTGCACTATTCAGTGTCCCCTCGACGATCACCAGTGGTGTACGGCCAGTGTAGGAGATCGCTCCCCACACCATGATGCCGGGTAGTGGCCCTGTGTGCCTCGGTCGTATGCAGTCCTGATTGTGGCGCTCACCTGCACGGCGCCAAACACGCATTCGACCATCATTGGCACCAAGGCAGAAGCGACTCTCATCGCTGAAGACGACACGTCTCCATTCGTCCCTCCATTCACGCCTGTCGCGACACCACTGGAGGCGGGCTGCACGATGTTGGGGCGTGAGCGGAAGACGGCCTAACGGTGTGCGGAACCGTAGCCCAGCTTCATGGAGACGGTTGCGAATGGTCCTCGCCGATACCCCAGGAGCAACAGTGTCCCTAATTTGCTGGGAAGTGGCGGTGCGGTCCCCTACGGCACTGCGTAGGATCCTACGGTCTTGGCGTGCATCCGTGCGTCGCTGCGGTCCGGTCCCAGGTCGACGGGCACGTGCACCTTCCGCCGACCACTGGCGACAACATCGATGTTCTGTGGAGACCTCACGCCCCACGTGTTGAGCAATTCGGCGGTACGTCCATCCGGCTTCCCGCATGCCCACTATACGCCCTCGCTCAAAGTCCGTCAACTGCACATACGGTTCACGTCCACGCTGTCGCGGCATGCTACCAGTGTTAAAGACTGCGATGGAGCTCCGTATGCCACGGCGAACTGGCTGACACTGACGGCGGCGGTGCACAAATGCTGCGTAGCTGGCACCATTCGACGGCCAACACCGCGGTTCCTGGTGTGTCCGCTGTGCCGTGCGTGTGATCATTGCTTGTACAGCCCTCTCGCAGTGTCCGGAGCAAGTATGATGGGTCTGACACACCGGTGTCAATGTGTTCTTTTTTCCATTTCCAGGAGTGTATTTATGATGATCAATTTGAAATAAATTCGCTGAATGCCTTATGTTGGCATCAGCTATGTTAGTTACAGATGTGATGGTCGTTCAAACCCGGATTTCCCACTTACCGAGAGCGATCGCTTTAACCATTTTGGCAATCCGATCACACGTTTTCTTGACCGACCCAAACTTCTCTCTGTCGCACCATGAACATCCCTACACCATAATCCCCTGCATTCGTCAATTATAGGCTGCAGCTTTACCATGAGTTAGCGCGTCAGTGAGAAGAAGCCTATGAGAGAGACTGGTCCTGTACAAATCTTAGTATGTCATTAATAGGTAGCACTTCTATACCTACCGCAGCTGATACCAAGATATTCGCATTTAGCGAATTTATTTAGAATTAAGACAAAACTTAATTATGCTATTTACACACGAGTGCTACACAGAATAGTGAATAAACAGTAACTATATTGGTGTCCACTACCTGTAGAAATGGTTCATGTTTTATCGTAGGTAGGCTGTAAGTCGAGTGAGACTGAAAGGGAGAAATCTGGGATTGCCTGCTTCCCAAATGGCACCCAGGTGTTGACAACAAAGACTGCAGAACGACTATTAATCTTCTGACCGAAGTACGGGCAGTCTTTTGGTTGCTGGCTAGCACTGTTGGACGTCGCATGTATTCCTTACTAACGCATACGCCACGAGCCTAGAAACTGAAACGCTTCGGTAGTGGCTTGCTTTCCTTCCCGCTCACAGTTCGTGCCTGACTCGGGTCAAGTCCTTTCTTTTGGTAAGCCTCCAAATATTTACCATCAGACGCCTCGTGATAACGCAAGTGTTCAGTTACAGTTACTCACATCTCTTGCTCCCCTCTCACAATGCGTACCGATTCGGTAGTTTTCGAATTCCCACATTTTCTCATTCTCTGAAGGCCAAGAAGATACTGAGGTGGAGTACCGATTACTTTTTCATTTTCGGTGATTCTCTGAAATTTGTGTGCGTCTAGGGCAATGGCCGGCAAACATTGGCTCGCGTGCCGCATGCGGCTATTTGCTCCGTTGAGTATGGCCCTTCCACAAGAGACCACGTGAGGGCATTCACGTACAGTGCGACTGAAAGTTAGTGGCCTGTGTATGGAAGATGAGAATTGTAGTAAACATTCGCAAGCAGATCATCTGCTGTATAACAAGCTACGTTGGTTATCAAGAAAAAATGTCCAGAAACGTTCCCTTTCTTATAAACAGAAATTAAAGTATTTCTCCTTGAGAAGGGTGTTCACTACCCCAAATTAACGACACGAGGATGAGGTATTATGTCTGATCTAAATCACCTTACTCATAAACTACAGCGGAAAGGAAAACCAATCTTTTTAAAGTTAAAAGAAGTTATTTTATTCAAAAATTAATAATCACTTTTTTCTTCAGATTCTAAAAGAGAAACTTTGATTCGATTTCCAATGAAGAAAGGAAGATTGAAACTTAAGCCAGCGCGGTCATTGAAACAGACCACAAGCTCGGATTACGAAATAATAGGGAAGGAAATTCACCGTGCACTTCTCAAAGGTACCATCCCGACATTTGCCTGGGAGGATTTGAGGAAATCACGGAGAACCTGAATCTGGATGACCGGACGGGGTTTGAACCGTTATCCTCCCGGTTGATAGTCCAGTGTGCTGATCACTCGCTGGGTTCGCTTTCAAAGCCTGTGGAAATATCGCCAGGAGAATTATTCTGATGTTGATATCTGCTATTTCTAAACAACACTTTTATATATGAAGAAAGCTTTTCTCAAGAGGTTTCAGAAATACAGAAACAACAAAGCGACGTAAAATTTTATTAAAATTGTCTTAATTATGCCGTTGCTTCACACCGGGCGTTATGGCCAACAGTCTCTGCACTTTGTGCTATTACAGACGCAACCCCTTTTTGAGGGCCTTATCAACAGTTGCAAGTGGCCATGTGAGGCCTGCCAGACCGATTTAAGTCGACTTCATTCAAACGATCGGTCCACATTCTCAGCTTTTTCTTCAGACGCATGCCGACCACCTGCGTTCCCCCTCGGAGTGCTGCCAGCATCCAGAAAGTAGCTATCCCATGCCTTTATCCTTTTGCCGTTTTGAACTACTTTTTGCCAGGCACTTAACTGTGAATTTCAGATAATCACTTAGATGTAGTTGTAGATAAGTAGATTTAAGTGCGTCATACCAAAGCTCAGTTTGTGCCTTATTCTGTTATGACGACATTGTCACTTGGTCAGAGGATAATGAGATAATGGCAACCGTCGACAAAAGTAAGGCAGCAACTTCAGATTTTTCCTCACCCAATGGACGAGCCACACCTGGAACAAAGAAAGATTTGCTTTTTTTTTAGAAAATCTCAAGAGATACTGCGTTTTGCTGTGGACACCCAGTATTATTCACATGAGTTCACATTAGCGGTAATTCACTACATTTTCTCATTGTGTAGTACAATAATCATGTAACGGAAGAGAAGCAAAGAGTGTGATGTTTCTCAGAGGACGGCCAGGAAATAAAGAAAAGTACACTAAAATTGCTACACCACGAAGATGACATGCTACAGACGTGAAATTTAACCGACAGGAAGAAGATGTGTGATATGCGAATGACTAGCTTTTCAGAGCATTCACACAAGATTGGCGCCGGTGGCTACACCTACAACGTGCTGACATGAGGAAAGTTTCCAACCGATTTCTCATACACACATAGCAGTTGACCGGCGTTGCCTGGTGAAACGTTGTGATGCCTCGTGTAAGGAGGAGAAATGCGTACCATCACGTTACCGGCTTTGATAAAGGTCCGATTGTAGCGTATCGTGATTGCGGTTTATCGTATCGCGACATTGCTGCTCGCGTTGGTCGAGATCCAATGACTGTTACCAGAATATGGAATCGGTGAGTTCAGGAGGGTAATACGGAACGCCGTGCTGGATTCCAATGGCCTCGTATCACTAGCAGTCGAGATGACAGGCGCCGGACGATGTGGCCGTGCGGTTCTAGGCGCTTCAGTCTGGAACCGCGTGACCGCTACGGTCGCAGGTTCGAATCCTGCCTCGGGCATGGATGTGTGTGATGTCCTTAGGTTAGTTAGGTTTAAGTAGTTCTACGTTCTAGGGGACTGATGACCTTAGAAGTTAAGTCCCATAGTGCTCAGAGCCATTTGAGATGACAGGCATCTTATCCGCATGGCTATAACGGATCGTGCAGCCACGTCTCGATCCCTTAGTCAGCAGATGGGGATGTTTGCAACACAACAACCATCTGCACGAACAGTTCGACGACGTTTGCAGCAGCATGAACTATCAGCTCGGAGACCATGGCTGCGGTTAACCTTGATGCTGAATCACAGACAGGAGCGCCTGCCATGGTGTACTCAACGACGGACCTGGGTACACGAATGGCAAAACGTCATGTTTTCGGATGAATCCAGGTTCTGTTTACAGCATCTTGATGATCGCATCCTTGTATGGCGTCACCGCGGTGAACGCACACTGGAAGCGTGTATTCGTCATCGCCATACTGGTGTATCACCAGCCGTGATACTATGGGGTGCCATTGGTTAAACGTCTCGGTCACCTCTTGTTCGCATTGGCGGCACTTTGAACAGTGTTACGACCCGTGGCTCTACCCTTCATTCGATCCCTGTGAAACATTACATTCCAGCAGGATAATGCACGACCGCATGTGGCAGGACCTGTACGGGCCTTTCTGGATACAGAAAATGTTCGACTGCTGCCCTGGCCAACCCATTCTCCAGATCTCTCACCAATTGAAAACGTCTGGTCAATGCTGGCAGAGCAACTGGCTCGTCACAATACGCCAGTCACTACTCTGGTATCGTGTTGAAGCTGCTTCGGTAGCTGTACACGCCATCCAAGCTCTGTTTTTCTCATTGCCCAGGCGTATCAAGGCCGCTATTTCGGCCAGAGGTGGTTGTTCTGGGTACTGATTTCTCAGGATCTATGCACCCAAATTGCGTGAAAATGTAATCACTTGTCAGTTCTAGTATAACATATTTGTCCAATGAATACCAATTCATCATCTGCCCTTCTTCTTGGTGTAGCAATTTTAATGGCCAGTAGTGTATAGCCCGCATCTCGTGGTCGTGCGGTAGCGTTCTCGCTTCCCACACCCGGGTTCCCGGGTTCGATTCCCGGCGGGGTCAGGGATTTTCTCTGCCTCGTGATGGCTGGGTGTTGTGTGATGTCCTTAGGTTAGTTAGGTTTACGTAGTTCTAAGTTCTAGGGGACTGATGACCTAAGATGTTAAGTCCCATAGTGCTCAGAGCCATTTGAACCATTTTTTGAAGTAGTGTATAATTTGTGTCGACAAATATACTCTGAGTAGAGGAGCAACAAATTAAAAGAAATTTACACTCCGACATTGAGGACTAAATTGTGAGTAATGAGCAGTAACGGATGCGTGTCTCGACAATACCGAACACACAAGGTGCTGAGCTTAGGAGTTACTTTTACAGCGCTATTACTCGCTCAGTAGCTGTTGCGAGTCTGTAGGCGTCCAGAACTGTTTGTTTCCTGAGGCCGCCAACCACTTGTTGCTCCTGCTAGAGCACGCGACCCACACTACAGCCGCTGACTGGAGCCCGCAGAGATCAGGAATGGCGCCAGGCTTCCGAGTTGTCGCTTCGGCAGCTATTCGGGTCTTAGCGTCTGCTTGTAACTAGTCGTAGTCTCCGCTGCAAGCAAGCAGTGTGGGAGTGTGAGCAACACTGCTGCATGATAATCATAATTCCCTTTCTTCTCTTTTCTGTTAAATAATCATGACCAAATAATTAAAAATGATGAGCAGTTTCCATTCGTGCGGCCATTGGGACAGCAGTTGCAGGATACATTAAGGTGACAAAACTCATGCGATACGTGCTAATATCGTACCATAAATTATTTTGGTCGACGTATCGCAGCAGCTCGACTTGGAATCGACTCAGCAAGACGTTAGAAGCCCCTTGGAGGAATACTGAGCCATGCTGGCTCTATAGCTGTTCATAATTGCTGAAGTATTGCCGTGCAGGAGTTTGTGCACCAACTGACCTCTCCGTTTTGTCCCATAAATGTTTGTATGATTCTTGTCGGAAGATCTGGTTGTCCAAATCGTCGGATTGTCCAGGAGGTTCTTCGAACCATTCACGAACAGCTGAGGGCCGGTGACGTTGCGCATTGTCTTCCATAAAAGGTCAGTCGTTGTTTGGAATCACTAAGTCCATGAATGGCTGCAAATGGTCTCCATGTAGCCGAACATAATCATTTCCAGTCATTGATCAGTTCAATTGGACCACAGGACCCATTCCATTCCGTTTAAACACAGCCAACACCATTATGTAGCCGCCAACAGCTGCATGGTTGACAACTTAGGGCCATGGCGTCTTGTGGTGTGCTCCACATTGTAACCCTACCATTAGTTCTTACTAACTGAAAACGTGACTCAGGTGATCGGACGACGGTCATGAGCCCAGAAGAGGCGCAGCAGGTGATGTCGTGCTGTTAGCTCGCATGCCAAAGCACAAGAACCGCTGCGTCAAATAAGCACAGAAATCAATATGGCCGGCGGAGTGGCCGAGCGGTTCTAGGCGCTACAGTCTGGAACCGCACTACCGCTACGGTCGCAGGTTCGAATCCTCCCTTGGGCATGGATGTGTGTGTAATGTCCTTAGGTTGGTTAGGTTTAAGTAGTTCTAAGTTCTAGGGGACTGATGACCTCAGAAGTTAAGTCCCACAGTGCTCAGAGCCAAATCAATATGGGACGACAACGGACGTAGTCGTTAGGACAGTGCATCTAAATTTGGCGTTAATGAGCTATGCCAGAAGACGACCGATGCGAGTGCCTTGCTAATAGCACATCACCCGCTGCGCCTCTTCTGGGCTCATGACCATTTCAGTTTTACCATAGACGACTGGAAATCCATAGCCCAGTCAGAGGAGTCACGATTTCAATTAGTAACAACTGAAGGTAGGATTCGACTGTGGTGCACACTCCACTACGCCATGGACCTAAGTTGTCAATAATGAACCGTGCAGGCTGGTGGCAGCACCATAATTGTGTGGGCTGTGTTTACAAGGAATGGATTGGGTTCAAATGGTTCAAATGGCTCTGAGCACTATGGGACTTAATATCTATGGTCATCAGTCCCCTAGAACTTAGAACTACTAAAACCTAACTAACCTAAGGACATCACACAACACCCAGTCATCACGAGGCAGAGAAAATCCCTGACCCCGCCGGGAATCGAACCCGGGAACCCGGGCGTGGGAAGCGAGAACGCTACCGCACGACCACGAGCTGCGGACAATGGATTGGGTTCTCTGGTCCAACTGAACCGATGATTGACTGGAAATTATTACGTTCGGTTACTTGGAGGCCTTACGCAGCCATTCACGAACTATAAGTTCTCAAGCAGCGATCGTATTTCTATGTATGACAATGCTTTATGTCACTCTGAAACATATATGTTTCAGATTATCTTGCCACTAACAGAGCCCTGCAGCAGACGAGAAATGTGGTTCCCTGTTGATCTAATACATCTGTTACGAGCGCAGTAACGCCGTAAACGAATACGCGAGCCATTTGCACAGGTGGAACGCGTCTCCAGTTACGTAATGTTGGCTGTAATGGCGCAGAACGCCTGCTCTACGTGTGTAACGTCAGATGTACTCTCTTTTCTAGTGTCAGTGCCCTCAAAGTTCCAGGAAAGTTAACATTCTTTCAGGGCTACTGTGTTCCTAATCGAACATAGAATTTAAAGAGGGATAATTAACTATTTGAAGCTCACGACAGCGTATCTAGTTTATGTCCTGTGCTCCAAATTTGTCAGCTACAAATGCTGCTCAACACATGTGTAGATTCTTAGATCGCAGCTTCCCATCTTCCAAATGAGTGCCTAATCAACGAGGATGTCGTGATCATAGGCATCCACCTACATTCAACCTTGTACCAGGAAATTTAAGCATATGTCATGACAGAGCAGAAGCCTATACACTGTAGACATTGTTAGCGTGATGGAAATCTGTGCTATAATGAACACAGAACAAATTTTGAGCTGCCAAGATCGCTCAAATTATTTCTTCATACAGATCACCTGGTTGCCATTTTCTGTCCCATATTTTTCAGATCCAAAAATGGCAACAGAGAACTGCCGAAATCGTTCACCTATATGGATACATAGTTTTAGAGACATTGTCAGCTGAAAATTTATTTCTTTTTCGGAGCAGAACTGTCTTGTGTGCCGGCGAATAACGAATAACGATTTAGAAGAGAGTTGGTAAATTTCCATGTTCCGATATAAATTTCCGGATCCCTAACATATGTAATCTGCTGTTCGCCGTTTGTGTTTTTAGTTCTTGGAGTTTTCGGACAGTACGATCGCCTCTTCAAAAATGGAACTTCATGTATTGTAAATGAATCAGTATACAGCGAAAATGAAACAGTCCGTGTACATGTGCCTAATTTTAGTGCTTGATATGACAAAACTGGCACGGTTCGGCACGTAACTTAGTGACTAATTATTTTTCCAAATAAGATGCGAAGGAAAACGATATAAACAAAACAACATGGAGGCTATAAATTGAAAACAGCCGCCAACAAAGACTTCATATATGGCCCCTACTGTCCCACTTTCAGCGTGTGAAACTAGTTCGCTTGTTTACACAAAATGTTACAGCCCTTTTGCAGTACATGTCAGTCTCCTTATTTTGGCTGAATTTTCATATTGTATATACTTGAAATTGTTCTAATTTGGCAGCGATCTAGACTGATACGGAAACAGAAGTAAAAACCTTCAAATAGCCGTGATCGCTTTGGTAGAGTATTTATTTAGATCACAGGATTCGGCATTCTCTGTTGTCATCTTCGGATCTTATGCATTGAACTTCAAAAACCAGAAGATGGCAACATGTTTTGCCGAAACAGATAATCTAAATAAAAGCTGTGCAAAAGTATTCTTATCTGCTTGTAATCTTTTACTTCTGTTTTCACTGAAGTTTCGTTGCTTTTTATTACCCTCCCATAGTTTTCTGTTTCTGGTCTAGTAAACATCGCTGTCAACGTACCCGATGAAATGCTATCAATAACAGGAAGGAAGAACAACAATCAATCGCGAACAATTTGACTTTAATTACAGATCAATTTCCACTGTGGAGTAGTCATCATCAGTACTACAAATGCAAAAAAATCAGAAAAGTATCAGTGCTTGTAGCAAGTGTCATCAGTCGTACAAGGTACATTTAAAAGATAATTCACGTATTGTGGTCACGTCGACATGAAGTTCAGGTGCATACACAGCGTAATCTCAATACAGAAATACATATAGCAGTCAGTACAATGGATACAGCCACTGAAACCAAAGATATCAAAGTGTAGTACGAACTAAAGCTGATGCAACTGATGGAATACGATGTAACTGGTGAAACCCGTTTCGACATACTGACCAATGTGTGAATTAAGTTTCTTTGCCGGCCGGGGTGACCGAGCGGTTCTAGGCGCTACAGTCTGGAACCGCGGACCGCTACGGTTGCAGTTTCGAATCCTGCCTTGGGCATGGATGTGTGTGATGTCCTTAGATTAGTTAGCTTTAAGTAGTTCTAAGTTCTAGGGGACTGATGACCTCAGAAGTTAAGTCCCATAGTGCTCAGAGCCATTTGAACCATTTTTTAAGTTTCTTTCATGCCTCAAACAGAAGGGCACTTTCCTTTAATGCATGGCTTCATTAAGTAGAAAAGTTCCCATTATTTGAAGCAGACTGGACGACTTTGTGTGTGTGTGTGTGTGTGTGTGTGTGTGTGTGTGTGTGTGTGAGCGCGCGCGCGCTGAGATGTGGCATGGTTTTTACAAAGAAATGTTATCGTTTACTTCTGGTGGACGTTTTAAAATGTTACTACTTTTTACCATACTCGTTACGAAAGAATGGGCAATAAGCGGTAAAAACCGTACGATCCCCCATCCAAACACATCATCATGATTTTTCGACACTCCATGAGATCACGACTGCAAGAGACTGGAATTTTAAAATGTATGAACACACGTAATGAATCATTTACTAATACATTTAGCCACGCACGTAATTTATGACGTAGCGTTCGTAGCCGTCATATGTATCGTTCATAGCGTTTAAATTTTTCGAAACATGTTGTACTTTTTGATAACACTAAAAGAGTAGACGGTTCCGACGGAGGAAGTAGAGATGGTTTTGTGTCAGGAGGCACATTCGCAGTTCCTTCCATGCCATTTTCCTCGGAGAGCTTGTGGTGACCTGTTGTCGCCGGTATGCGTAGTGAAAGAAGATTCAGAATCGGTTATTTATTCCCACAGGTTACAACCAGTGCCTTGACTCGCTGTAGAAATCAGTTGCCGGTTCCTGTGGAGGATTCCAGTCGTAAGAGTCCTTTATCCCGCTCAAGGTAGGAGACGCAATACGCTCTATTCCTGGCAGGCTGCTAATATGGCCTTCGGGCGATGCCGCTGCAGTGAGTGAAGACGGGGCGTGTGTTGGACTCACACACACCGATCTGGGAGCTGCTCTGTCCCCTCAGGCTCACCGTCGTTCTTCTTCATCTGTCGTCGAACCGCGATGACATTTGTCGTGCAGCCGTGTAGTACGACGATCCTATCCCACCGTTCAGATAGGCTCTGGCATGTCATGACCACATAGGTCAAGCTATAAGGAAGGTGTGCAGGTTCTCACTCAGCCGCACTTGCTTAACGAGTTCGTTACAGTGTAGGACTGGTTTACAGAACTGCCTGCCAGGCGTTGTTGCTTTAGCGTTTGTTTCATCAGCTAACGAAGGTGACGCGATCCTGTCTAGCTGCTCTGTCTATTGCATTTCTGCTAAAATAAGCTGTCTAGCTGAGACACTCATTATGGGGGAAACGTTGCTCTCTGCCCCCGTCTCGCGTCGACACCGCGGTAATGTAAGCGAGGCAGCTTCGCTCTGGGACATACCAAATTATCACTATTTTCTGCCTTGAACGAGGTTCACATGCAACAATACACTGTCGTTCCCTGCCGGATAGCAATGTTGACGGGTACCGTACTCATTGTCTTCTGCTGGTGAAAATTATATGAAACCCGTTGAAAAGTCGTGGATCTTAATGCCACCTGGCTTGCAAGAACCTGGCTTACGATTCATCTGGTTGGATGAACACGGTGACTATGACACACGTCGAAACGTCGCGGTATCCCCAACACTGCCACCTAGCTAGACATTTGAGATTTTTGCATCAGTAATATGCGCCATGGAAGTCTGTCATCACGCCTTGATATTTCCCTAGGTACAGTTTTGGTTTAAGCAATTAGCAGTTCGCAGTGAGTGAACGAATATCGAAGAAAATGTGTGAGAATTAAGAAGACAGATAAATTCAAGTATACTGACGGAAAAAAGTCGCAACACATAGGTGGAGTTGTGCGACATAAACGAAATTTCTTAGGCGTGTTTCTAGATCTGAAAAATGTATATTCAAATTTCGATCCAGAAACAGAAGAGTGGCGTTAGTAGCTTCACAATGAGGATGCAAATTACACTCATGGAAATGGAAAAAAGAACACATTGACACCGGTGTGTCAGACCCACCATACTTTCTCCGGACACTGCGAGAGGGATGTACAAGCAATGATCACACGCACGGCACAGCGGACACACCAGGAACCGCGGTGTTGGCCGTCGAATGGCGCTAGCTGCGCAGCATTTGTGCACCGCCGCCGTCAGTGTCAGCCAGTTTGCCGTCGCATACGGAGCTCCATCGCAGTCTTTAACACTGGTAGCATGCCGCGACAGCGTGGACGTGAACCGTATGTGCAGTTGACGGACTTTGAGCGAGGGCGTATAGTGGGCATGCGGGAGGCCGGGTGGACGTACCGCCGAATTGCTCAACACGTGGGGCGTGAGGTCTCCACAGTACATCGATGTTGTCGCCAGTGGTCGGCGGAAGGTGCACGTGCCCGTCGACCTGGGACCGGACCGCAGCGACGCACGGATGCACGCCAAGACCGTAGGATCCTACGCAGTGCCGTAGGGGACCGCACCGCCACTTCCCAGCAAATTAGGGACACTGTTGCTCCTGGGGTATCGGCGAGGACCATTCGCAACCGTCTCCATGAAGCTGGGCTACGGTCCCGCACACCGTTAGGCCGTCTTCCGATCACGCCCCAACATCGTGCAGCCCGCCTCCAGTGGTGTCGCGACAGGCGTGAATGGAGGGGCGAATGGAGACGTGTCGTCTTCAGCGATGAGAGTCGCTTCTGCCTTGGTGCCAATGATGGTCGTATGCGTGTTTGGCGCCGTGCAGGTGAGCGCCACAATCAGGACTGCATACGACCGAGGCACACAGGGCCAACACCCGGCTCATGGTGTGGGGAGCGATCTCCTACACTGGCCGTACACCACTGGTGATCGTCGAGGGGACACTGAATAGTGCACGGTACATCCAAACCGTCATCGAACCCATCGTTCTACCATTCCTAGACCGGCAAGGGAACTTGCTGTTCCAACAGGACAATGCACGTCCGCATGTATCCCGTGCCACCCAACGTGCTCTAGAAGGTGTAAGTCAACTACCCTGGCCAGCAAGATCTCCGGATCTGTCCCCCATTGAGCATGTTTGGGACTGGATGAAGCGTCGTCTCACGCGGTCTGCACGTCCAGCACGAACGCAGGTCCAACTGAGGCGCCAGGTGGAAATGGCATGGCAAGCCGTTCCACAGGACTACATCCAGCATCTCTACGATCGTCTCCATGGGAGAATAGCAGCCTGCATTGCTGCGAAAGGTGGATATACACTGTACTAGTGCCGACATTGTGCATGCTCTGTTGCCTGTGTCTATGTGTCTGTGGTTCTGTCAGTGTGATCGTGTGATGTATCTGATCCCAGGAATGTGTCAATAAAGTTTCCCCTTCCTGGGACAATGAATTCACGGTGTTCTTATTTCAATTTCCAGGAGTGTAGATTTTATTTAAGTACACGCTGTAACAACCGTGAGCATCGTATATCCTTGAGATTGGAAGGGGTGAGTTGATGCGTCAAGAATGCCGTCAGGGCGACAAAGACGCCCTTATCAATGCCTCACTGAGTTTGAACGAGGATGTGAAGTTGGCTACAAGGAGCTGGATGTTCCTTCCGTGATATTGCAGAAGGACTTGGCAGGAATGTAACCACTGTACATGACTGCTGGCAGTGGTGGTCACGAGAATGTACAGTCGCAAAAAGACCGGCTTCCGGACGGCCACGTTGCACTACCGAGAGGGAAGACCACTGTGTTGGACGTATGGCTCTGGCGCAACGTACTGCATCTGCAGCAGCAATTTGAGCAGTAGTTAGTACCACAGTGACACAATGAAGTGTTACAAATCGGTTAATTTAGAACAGCTCTGGGCCATAAGCGCGGTAGCGTGCATTCTATTGACCCCAAACCACCACTCATTACGAGTTCCATGGTGTCAAGCTAAAGCTCATTAGGGAGCAGGTTGGAGGACCTTTGTGTTTTCTAATGACAGCTGAGTGTGCCTCGATCCCAGTGATCGTCGCTGTTGGTTAGAATGAGACCAGTTGAGCGCCCGCAACCAGCCCATTAATTCGTTACGCACTCTAGAGCTATACCTGGAATTACGGTTTGGAGTGCGATTTCGTACGGCAGGTGCAACACCGTCATGGTTATCCCTTGATCCTGATTCCAAATTTGCACTTCAGTCTGGTGGTCCGATCTGTTGTGCTTGCATTAATAAATAGCATACCAGAGGGAGCTTCCCAACCTGTTTCTTTTTATCTCATTTTGTTCGTTTTCGTTCGTTGTATCTGCTCGGGGCGAACGTCGGAAGACACCCGTTTCAATTCTTCACTATTCCATTTACTCAGTTTTTTTATTACGGGGGCAACGAACCCCCTGACCGAACACGCTGAGTTACCGTGCCGGCTCCCAACTGGATAACGCTCGCACACATGCCGCGGCTGTAACCCAACGTAGCGTAGACACTTGTCTTATTCTGACCGATCATTAGATTTCTCCTCAATCCAGTAAATATGGGACATCATAAGACAACAATCATCCACAAACAGCATTAACTTAAATGGAGTCTGTTCTTTCGGACATGTCCGGAAGAACAGACACCATATCCACATAAGCACATAGTTCTGGCAATACCGGCCATGACCTCCTTCTTCTGTGCGGATACACACATATTCCCCAAACTCTTACGGGACTACGTAAGAGTGTCTTCCACGAGTAATGTGTGTGTTGGGGTGGGATACTACGAATGTAGTGTGTGGACATATAAGGTGAGAATGTGGGTCTCGCGGGAGGCATGCTGAGATAGTCCCTGCAGTCGCACTATCCTTTGTGGCTCAGCTGGATAGAGCGTCTGCCATGTAAGCAGGAGGTCCCGGGTTCCAGTCCCAGTCGGGGCACACATTTTCACCTGTCCCCGTTGATATATATCAACGCCCGTTAGAAGCTGAAGATATTAATATAATTCTAACATCATTAACAATCTTTGTCTTGCTGCAGGGAATGCAACAAGCATGGAACTCCATCCACACACAGGCAATCGAAGCAACAGTGCAGTGTACGTAGTGCTACTATTTAACAATACTTCCTCTGTGGCCAATTCACTGCTGTATAGTATATCCTATAGATAATAATAACTGTTCTCTTCCTTAGAAGTGAATTTTAGTTTTGCTTATAGTGATACTAGCGGTATCTAAGTTTCCAGGCATTTTCAGTGGACTACAAAGGGAAAAATTGATATAGTTTTGGGGTAAATTATATTTGGTTTTGAAATATGTAGTGTTTCACAGCAACACATTTCGATTGTGATAACTTTCGCGTATTTAATAGAAAACGATGTGTTGACATTTACGTCTCGTATGTAAGAACTTTTGAACTCAAACTGCTGTAACTTGTTTATCATTTCGGCATTTCGATGGAACAGCATGTCAAGTTTCAATGATTTAATGCAACCTGTAACTATTTTCTTCTCTATCGGTTGTGCGACTGCACAATTTCGAAACATTATCAAGTATCCTATTACATGGAGGCTATACACATCCAGTGTTTGAGGAGTCGGTTAAAAGTTAATCATAGTAGTAACTCAGATCTTTAAATGTGGTAAAATTATTTAAAACTTACTTCGGAAAAACTCATATGTTTATTTGTGTTGAGTTCGAAGGGGCGATCTGTAGTGATTACTTAGGAGTAGAATAATTCGCTACAAATATTTAATTATAGTTAAAACTAAGTTACCATTTTCAGATCCGTAATAAAATTACAAGACGTTCAAATGGCTCTGAGAACTATCGGACTTAACTTCTGAGGTCATCAGTCAATTACAAGAAGTGCTAGAATTTTATACAAGTAATGCCACATCAACCCACAGAAGAACCAAACGACAACATATCTTCATAAAGGATATTAGAAACATGCTACCCGAATCTTAAGTAGGTTCTTGGTAGAACAACATTATAATAAACGAAAAGGGCTAGTTTACTTTGGATCTACAGTATTAATTTATTTTGGGAATCGGTTTTCGGCTGACGCAGTAAATGTCTTATGATGGCCTTGTAAGTTGAAGACCGGTTAACACAAAAAATTAATTGTGCAGACAAAAGCAACCTACCGCTTTCCATTAGTTATTAGAAAGATATTGTGCCAGCTACTCACAAAATATTTCCATTGAATTTCCACGTACATAAAATATGAAATGAGCGATGCGTTGGCACGTCAAAACTAAAATTACTATGCACGTCACAGTTCGTCAAAACTTCATCCCCATAACATAACACGTCATGTCTACTCGAGCATCCAAATGCCTAAACAACAGCGTATGTTACCTTCTATCTACATAATGAGATTAAAAAGGATGTTAAGAGATAGTCATCCTTATTTAATGCATTATTAGACAATGCTTTGACATAGATTTCGAGGTATGTTAGTGTGTATATGAAGGCCTACTTTATACTGTACACATAGAGGACTATTCCACACTGAGCTAAGTTGTCATTGTTCTGTAACAGTTCCAAATTTACGTTGTGGAAAATAGGCTCTTTAGCTGCACTGCATAAACGAAACATGGTTACATATCTCTTAGTATCCTCTTTAATGTCATTGTGTAGGTGTAGCATACGCCATTGTTTAGGCTGTTGGATGTCTCACTTCGCTAATGCTCCTTCAGTATGTTTTGTACCGTGTTCTGTACATAGACAGCGACCTACTTTGAGACACAGGTGTTGATATATTTCATAATTATGTATGTGGCAATGTCATGGCCTTCTCCTGTTCATATAGAAGGTTGTGTTAGCCTATTGCACACATGTGCCAGGTATCTATTGTTAGTTTTCAGTACTTTCAACTGTGTTCTGCTGCTAGTAGACCTCGAGCTACGCTGGTGTAATAAAACTGTTTATTAAGGTAAGCCTCGAAGTTCTCTTTTATGAATTTTTTTGCTTTCTCCGGATCCTGGCGAATACTATAGGTTATTGAAGTTCCATCCACATTGGATAGCCACTTTTTACGTAGTTGTATGAAGACAGATGGTTGCCTACATTTCTATATTCTTTGGCATGACGTTATACATTAGTCCGTAACTTACGTTAGTATGATGCAATGAATGAGCTTGCGTAGGTTTCTGAGTCAGGATTGCGTTTTGATTTCTCATGTTCACTATTCTTTTGCTGCAGGCGTCCATGTACTCAGTCTAAGATGCCCACTGTAACTGTCTTTGACGTTTTTCTGTTCGTATCCTACGTAGTATTCATGGCCCTGATATAGACTATAACACCGCCAATTTTTTTGGTGCACTAAATCTGATGCGTTGCACTATAATGGTGTAATTTTCATATTTATTTCGATGGCATCAGATATTGGGTTGCATACCGATCTGTTTTGATTTTAATAATTTGCTGAAAAACTTTTTAGCTTGCAGTCTAACTTCTGTTTCTTATAACAAGATTTATAAAATTTCATTCTTATTTTGTTATTATCTTTGTTGTTTACTTACCGAAACCGTCGAGAAAGGCCGTTTCAACTTCTGATAATATATACAAAGTATCGTAAATAAGGTGTACAGGGTTTCTTTGCAGTACTCTTTCATGAAGAAATCATCAAAAATATTTCATTAACATTTCACAATTTCTTTTGCATTTACATCTGGAGTCATGGTAGTTTTATGATTATCTGCCTGACTTTTACTGAAAGAATCTAAGTACTACAGTGACCTCTGGTGTACTTGTGATCAGTTCGTCTCATGTGTTGGTTGTTGATAGTCTTGTGGCGCCGTGGTAGGCATGATGTGTTATGTTATGTGAACGATGTTTTGGTGGATTGTGATTTACATAGTAATTTTAGTTTAGAAGTGCCAACGCACTGATAATTCCATGTTTTGTGTACCTGTAAATGCAATAGAAAGAATGTGTTTGTAGCTGGCATAAGATGTTTCTAGTAACCTTTGGGAAGGTATGTTGTCATTTGGTTCGTCTATGGTTTAATGTTGCATTATTTTTATAACTGGTTGTAGAACGTCTTGCAATTCTACTGCAGATCTGAAGATGGTAAATTAGATTTACCGAAACCGATTATCTGCAATAATGTTTTTATAGCGATCCCAGTTAAGAAGTTCGTATTCTTCTAAGTAATAAAAGAAACTACATCTGCTTCTACATAAATACTACAGTGTTGCATGGAGGATACATTGTACCACTACTGATCACAAAAGGTTTTGCAAATGTGTATATTTAAATACTGCCACCGTGGTTTGTAGGCTGTTTAGTTGCATAAAATTAACATTACTAGCACCGTCAGTACGGGAAGAAATCAAAGTTCTTAAATTACATTATATCACGTACCATCGCACTCAGTATGCGCGTTCCGACCACGCACTCTTCAATGTAAGTATCAGACTACGGAAATGTTATTTTATAGGTATCTTGTGCGAAATTCTATGCAGATACAGAAAAGTGATGTACATGACGTACATAGGTGATGAACAAGTGCGCTTTTTTTCATGTAGACTTTGATATGACCAGATTTAAATAAAAGGACACGGTTGATAAATTCCCAGTCGAGTAAATTAAAATTCAATATGTGCTACTGTTACAGCTATATAATAAAACGAAAGCACCACAACTTGTAATTATTTGGCTACTAGGTCTCCCGATTCACACATGTCAATCACCAGAGCGTCAACTGGACAATCTGCGACGCTGGAACGTCTCCTCGCAGAACAGGTGCTAAACTGTCCAAAAATCTCACCGCAGAACAGGCGCAAAAGTGTACAAATATCTGATATGTTACTACGTTTAACTCTCAACTGATTGCTAATACAGCAAATTTGTGTTACTTCTGTTTCATACTTGCCGGCCGAAGTGGCCGTGCGGTTAAAGGCGCTGCAGTCTGGAACCGCAGGACCGCTACGGTCGCAGGTTCGAATCCTGCCTCGGGCATGGATGTTTGTGATGTCCTTAGGTTAGTTGGGTTTAAGTAGTTCTAAGTTCTAGGGGACTAATGACCTCAGCAGTTGAGTCCCATAGTGCTCAGAGCCATTTGAACCATTTGTTTCATACTTGTTTCTGTTCAGTATTTGATGATAGTCTAAGAGATTGTCCTATCGTACAACGAATCGTTTAAACAATTCACCATAGATGCGGAACCAGATTCAATTGACATTTTAAGCCCATAACTAACCCACTGGATTCTTTAATAGCTGTGATTGCTGAAGTATATATTTGGGTAAAAGCCTTATTTCCATTTATGTCTTGAAAATTCTTTTTCTTATTTAATAGGTAGAAAGTCATACATGAGTGGGACAAACATACGTAAAACCTGCGAGAAGTATTGTATTGTGTTGTTGGCCTAGAAACGACAGAGAGGCTTCGTCCCTGCCGTAGCCCTCAGTGGTCCCAATCCTTCAACACGCTACAGCAGTCCACTTACCCCAGCGCCGTCCCACACCGGTTACAGGGTTATTGCGCCGTTCGGCCCCCAGTGGACACCCCCCCCCCCCCTCCCATTCGCCCGGGGAACGTCTCACACCAGACGAGTGTAACCACCCCAATATTTGCGTGCTAACGTAATGATGGTGTACGCGTACATGGAGATAGTGTTTGCGTAGCAATCGCCGACATAGTGTAACTGAGGTGGAATAAGGGGAACCAGCCCGCATTCGCCGAGGCAGACGGAAAACCCTCCTTCAAAACCATCCACAGACCGGCCGGCTCGCCGAACTTCGACACTATTCCGCCGGACGGATTCGTGCCGGGGACCGGCACGCCTTTCCGTCCGGAAAGCAGTGCGTTAGACCGGGCGGCTAACGGGGTGGTCTCCATTGGTGATACTTTGTTCCAAGATGACAGAATCCCTGTTCACGCTATTCACTTCGTCCAAGACGGATTTTGTGAGCATGAGGAGCGATTGTCGAGTTCCCTCTGGCCACCACAGTCACAAAATCCCAATATTGTGGAGCCATTGTGCTTTAATTTGGAGGGAATGAAGAGTGATCGCTACCCACCTCCATTGTCGTTATCCGAACCTGCCACTATTTAGATGGAAGAATGGTATAACACTCCCTGGAAAACGTACAGGGCATGTGTTCACCCATTCCAAAACAACTGGAAGCGGTATTAGGTAGGGTAATGTGCTGTGTTTTTCTTATTTCCGAATTTTCGTCGTTAACCTGTATTTCCGTGTGAAGTACTGACTTAAGGATTTACAAAATTAGTACGAGAACCTTTCGTACATATTTTCCAATATTTATCTAATAGAATATTACTCACCCGACATGTTCCAACAAGGGTAGCCGCCTCAGGGAGTACTTTTTGTCACAGGCCTCATTTGCACTGAGGTTACACCCCTGTACTACAGGGGAAATACGCAGGTTAACTTATGGTGTCATAAAAATTGCACCATAGGCAGTTCAGAATCAGTTTTAAATATAAATGGCGCGTAATATGGGTGGATGTGAGAATATTTTTCTGGCTTGCCAGCGCCTTTTTATTTTATTAATTGCGATGGCGTTATAATATATCACATTCACTGATGACTTTGTACATCCAATAGTATATCTGCTTGTACAAATGTTTCTGTGGCTGCAGGTGTACTCACGTTTGAACAATTTACACCACCATTAGATATCTCTGCTTTTAACATTGTTTTTAATGACGGTCTGAGTCTACATCTCATAAAACCATCAAAACAAGGTCGTTACCTACAGTGAATAGTTCCTCTAAAACAGAGCAAGGTGGCGCAGTGGTTAGCACACTGGACTCGCATTCGGGGGGCGACGGTTCACTCCCGCGTCCGCCCATCCTGATTTAGGTTTTCCGTGATTTCCCTAAATCGCTTCAGGCGAATGCCGGAACTGTTCCTTTGAAAGGGCATGGCCGACTCCCTTAACCATCCTTCCCTAACCCGATGAGACCGATGACATCGCAGTTTGGTCTCCTCCCCCAAATCAACCCAACTCAGTCCCAATAGTTCCTCTAACGAGTTTCATTAATATGCTTTCGAGTAATCAAGCTCTCATACCTGCAGTCTAAATATACACCGATTGATGCTAATTTAGAACACTACTTCTTTTTAAACTCGTGTTGGCACTAGGACATCATTCTGCTTGTTACCTGAGACCCGTAGCAGGTGCCAGTGTGTCAAATGGAAAAGCACATTTTAACTGTATCTCTCTTAACTGTTTCACTATCGGTAACTGGTCTCAAAAAATGTAGGAGCACACTATGTCTCCAGGATGTGTCAGCCAAAATACACTGAAGAGACAAAGAAGCAGGTACACTTGCCTAATATCGTGTAGAGCCCCCGCGAGCACGCAGAAGTACAGCAACACGACGTGACATGGACGTGACTAATGTCTGACGTAGTGCTGGAGGTAACTCGAACCATGAATCTCACAA
Source organism: Schistocerca cancellata (assembly GCF_023864275.1). Taxonomy (NCBI): domain Eukaryota; kingdom Metazoa; phylum Arthropoda; class Insecta; order Orthoptera; family Acrididae; genus Schistocerca; species Schistocerca cancellata. The sequence continues at coordinate 413,402,823 of NC_064631.1, forward strand.
GGCTGTCCGCAAGAGTACGAGGTAGTGGAGATCTCTTCTGAATAGCACGTTGCAAGGCATCCATGACCTGCTCAATAATGTCCATGCCTGGGAACTTTGGAGGCCAGCGGAAGTATTTAAACTCAGAAGTGTGTTCCTGGAACCACTCTGTAGCAGTTCTTGACGTGTCGATTGCCACCTTGTCCTGCTGGAATTGTCCGAGTCCGTCGGAATGCACAATGGATTTGCATCCGTCGGATTCCAACAGTGAAGTAATTATAAACAGTAAGTGTAGCGCACATCTTTTAATTCAGTTGCTTTCAAATGGAGGTGCAGAGCGTGGGTGCAGCAAGAGTCGCTAGGGAGAGGAGTGGTGGAGAGGAAGCACATTTTGTAACAATTGTCTGTCCTCAACTTGGATAGCTAGCTTTCTTTCTGAAGAAGAGTTGTAAGTATCACTCGCAGTGCACTGCTAAGTGTTTCATCATTCTATAAAAAAAGGTTGATACAGATAAGCATTATCCTTAATTAATGACATAATAATACAGCTACAGAAACTATCTTCCGTCATTCTAAAAATAAGTGTTCAAAAGAGTTTTTTCATTCTAAAATTTAGTTAGGTACTAATGTTGAGGAATTTAGTGGGACACGGTAGTACTAGGTAATATCTCATTACACTCCGGGTAATGGCCTCAGAGAGGTTGCGAAACTCTGATCTAGACTAAGATACGGGATAATTAATGACCATTTTACCAGACCACGATGCCTGCAATTAATGTCGACCTAATTACGGATATCCGATAATTACCGCATGGCTAATACGAGATGCCAATAATAAGCAAATAGGTACTGGAGTATACAAACATTTGCCTGTACACAGAGGCTGCTTCTGCACTGTGTCTACAGCATTTGATAGCAGTAGTTTCGTCCGATTGAGGTTCTTCCTCTTGCTATTCACGCGCGAGCGTTCACGATATGATACTGTGATTCTTCTTAATGAAACGAAGATTTGGAAAAACCAAGTTGATACGGAAAAAGAAAACTTTTTCGGAGAAGAAAACATGGAATTTAGTATCTATCTGACCTCAGTTTTCTCTGAAACAAGGCTCTGAAAAAAAAAGATGTACAAGTACCTATTTAGTACGATAGCGAACTAATGATATCTGAATGCATCTCTTGTAGTGTTGTTGGCCTTTTTGCACATTCGAAGGTCAAGGCGCCTCTGGCAGCAGTGAACTTGCAGTGATCTCTCTACCTCTGGTGACGATGTCACATCCGCGTATGACGTAAATTATGTAAAAGGTCATTAGGCCAAGTGGTCTTAGTTCCTAACCGGAAATTAACAATGCTCTCTCTCTCTCTCTCTCTCTCTCTCTCTCTCTCTCTTTCTCCCCCCCCCTCTCTCCTCTCTCTCTCTCTCTCTCTCTCTCTCTCTCTCTCTCTCTCTCTCTTCTCCCCCCCTTCTCTCCTCTCTCTCTCTCTCTCTCTCTCTCTCTCTCTCTCTATCTCTCTCTCTTCCTCCTCCACAATATCACTCTCATATTGATCTCTTCCGATTGTGTGCCACCTAGCCTACTGCGGTGGGAATTTCCACTTTTCATTTGATAGGTTGACGGAAACTATAGTACGACACGCTTCCTATCTTCTGTTTCTAATCTATACTGATTAACGTACCGCACATGGCACAAATAAACAATGTTTCTGCTTGGAAAAATATGTCATCACTACCTCGTACGTCTTTCTCGGCCGTAAGGTAGTTGTTTGTAGATAACTCTTGCGTTCTGTCGACTAGATCCATTTAGGGTAACTGGCAACATTTGTCACTTCTCCTGCCCCAGAATTCTGAGTTGCCCTCTACCTGACCAAACTTCCTTACTCATAGCTGGTACGTAGTCAAATATTCCACCTAGCAATATTTTTCTCCTATTTCATCGTGAATATATACAGGTTAGGTGAATTTTATAATGAAACATTTTTAACGCGATGAAAACTGATGAGAAAACAAACTCCAATCAAGATGCTAAGGCGAAAAGAAGTTAGTATACTCAAAAACTCTTAATTTATAGAAAGAGTTGGAAGATACAAATAACGTACCATAGCCCTGTAGAAGGCAATTCTTAAAGTTACGGAGAGGATTAAGGATAGTTATTTAGTGTTCGTCGTCATATTCACTCAAACTGACGAGAAAATTTATCTATAACGTTAGCTACATGACTTCTATTTTAAGACGTTAAGAGGGTTACAAAGGACATCGTCTCCCAGATCGGTGTACGTGCATGGTGTGTAAATTTTAAACATTGTTTGGAATCAATAACTACGGATGATGTGACCATGCCCCTGTTATCCCTTGCAATATAATCTTATATCCTATTGTGAAAGTGTAAAGGCATTACTGAAGTTAAGTCTTTGTATTTGTTACATAATTCTGTATGACTACATGTACAATTTACTCGTTTTATTAGATGGGAAGCGTGAAGCGTGGTCGAATTTCAAAGTAACTTCATACATTTACAGACAATCGGCGATATTTTCTGCGACAGGTAGAACAGCCATCAGTATACATTAGTAATGTTCGTGTTTAATGTTGTTATCGAGCCTGGTATATGAGATGTATAAGGTGGGTGAACAGCGTAAGAGTTGCGTGATCACTTTGAAGGACATGTTGATTCAGTATATTCTTGTGAGACATCCAGATTCGTGGGCAATCGGAAGTGACAGATGCCCTTGACAGCAAGCACATTCGTCAGCGAGGTACTGGTCGACTACATCTGACCGCCACAAAGGGGGATCTCCGTATTATGCACAAGGCACATCGTAGTGGTTTCGCATCTGCACGCGTCATCCGGTATCAAGTAACGGACGCCCTGCAACATTTAGTGTGATGGTGCGCCATTGGCCGGAGGTTAGCAGTAGCCGGATTGGCGAAGGGTGCCTTTAACACCACAACATAGACGGCTTCGTTAGAAGTGGTCCCGTGAACGGGGGCCATGGAGTACTGATAAATGTGTCCAGCAACCAAACACCGTTCTCCACCAACTATCGTCGGCCCGAACGGTTCGAAACGTTTTTCTTCCAATGTTTTGGAGAGGCACTGCGGTGTTATTCCTGTTGTCATGGAGCGGGCAGTTGGTAGATTGAGAGAACTGTGATTCCAAAACGGTACGTCTCGGATATCAACTGTTATCACCCTCGCAGCAGTATCGTGGTGTTATTTAAAATAAGGCAATGGTCTTCCACACATGGCACGTGTCTGTACGAACAGTGTGAGTGATATTTAGGTACACCTGTGGCCAGCAGGGTACCCTGATCTGACTCCAACGGAACATGTGTGTGACCAGCCAGAGCGGCAGTTTCGTCATAGTGCCTGTATCTAGGATATCATGAACCAGTTACAACAATTGTTGGCCGTCTTCCCTCAAGAGAGCTTAGATCGGCTTTATAACAGCCTTCCTCCACCTAAACAGTGTATACTTGTGGGCCAGATGGGGTACAAAGTCACACTCAGAGGCGAGTCTATATTGTGATCACTGAAATAACACCACATACCTTCTTTGTTGGGCCGATCTAGGGGCAGCACCTTTGACTATTAATTGAAACATTCTGCGGCCAATGTTCGATCTCAGTCACTGCTTAAATTTTGCATACAAATAGTCAGCAATAGGGAGCCGAAGTCTTTCAACTTCAGAAGTCACCTTCGTCCTGTCAAACGCCTTGTCAAAGGATGTGGAGAAGCGAACGGAAGTTCAGGGCACTTTCTTCCTCTTGGGGCGGGAAACTGCTCCACAAAGATGGAAGAATTAGCAATGAGGATGTAGAAGACAGTGGAAACCACTACATTAAATAGACATATGTACCCAGAGGACTGGACATCTCTAAAAGGGCCATCACAGAAGTTGGGAAGGAAAACATAGGTACAAAGAAGGCTACTGCGAAGAAACCATGGATAATAGAAGGATTACTTCAGTTGATCGATGAAAGGAGGAAGTACAAAAATGTTCCTGGAAACATAGGAATACAGAAATACAAGTCGCCGAGGAATGAAATATATAGGAAGTGCAGGGAAGCTAAGACGAAATGTCCGCAGGAAAAATGTGAAGACACTGAAAAAGAAACACACCGGAAAGTCAAAACAACCTTCGATGACATTAAAAGCAAGGGTGAAAACGTTAAGAGTGCAACGAGAATTCCACTGTTAAATGCAAAGGAGAGAGCGTATACGTGAAAAGAATACATTGGAAGCCTCTATGAGGCTTTGATGTGAACAAGAAGAAACTGGAATCGATGTAGAAGAGACAGGGGATCCCGTATTTGAAGAGAATTTAAAATAGCTTTGGAGGACTTAAATTCAAATAAGGCAGGAGGGATAGACAACGTTCCATCAGAATTTCTAAAATCATTGTGGAAGTAGCAACAAAACGACTATTCACGTTGGTGTGCAGAATATATGAGTCTGGCGACATACCATCTGACTTTCGGAAAAGCATCGTCCACACAATTCCGAAGACGGCAAGAGTTGACAAGTGCGAGAATTATCACACAATCAGCTTAACAGCTCATGCAACCAAGTTGCTGACAAGAATAATATACAGAAAATGGAAAATAAAATTGAGGGTGCGCCAGGTTACGATCATTTTGTATGTAGGAAAGTAAAAGGCACGAGAGAGGCAATTCTGACATTGCGGTTAATAAAGGAAGTAAGACTAAAGAACAATCAAGAGACGTTCATGGGATTTGTCGACCTGGAAAAAGCGTTCGACAATGTAAAATGGCGCAAGATGTACGAAATGCTGAAAAAAATTTGGGTAAGCTACAGGGAGAGACAGGTGATATACAATATGTACAACAGCCAAGAGGGAATAATAAGAGTGGACGACCAAGAAAGAAGTGGTCGTATTAAAAAGGGTGTAAGACAAGGATGTAGCCTTTCACCCGTACTGTTCAATCTGTACATCGAGGAAACAATGATGGAAGTAAAAGGAAGTTTCAGGAGTGGAATTTAAATTCAAGGAGGAAGGGTATCAGTGATACGATTCGCTGATGACATTGCTATCCTGAGTGAAAGTGAAGAAGAATTACATGATCTGCTCAACGGAATGAACAGTCTAATGAGTACAGACTATGGACTGAGAGTAAATAGAAGAAAGACAAGGTAATGAGAAGTAATACAAACGACAACACGAGAAACTTGACATCAGAATTGATGGTCACGAAGTAGATGTAGTTAAGGGATTCTGATACCTAGACAGTAAAATAATAACCAATGACGGACGGAGCAAGAATGACATCAAAAGCAGACTAGCAATGTCGAAAAATGCTTTCCGAGTCAAGAGATGTCTATTAATATCTAAAATCGACCTTAATTTGGGGAAGAAGTTTCTGAAAATGTACTGCAGTGTATGGTAGTGGAACATGGACTGTGGGAAAACCGGAACAGAGGAGAATCGAAGCATTTGAGATGTGATTCTAGAGACGAGTGCTGAAAATTAGTTGGATTGATAAGGTTAGGAATGAGGAGGTTCTGGGGAGAATCGGAGAGGAAAGGAGAATGTAGAAAACACTGAGAAGGAGAAGGGACAAGATGATAGACATGTGTTAAGACATGGAAGAATGACTTCCATGGTGCTAGAGGAAGCTTGGAGGGCAAAAATTGTAGAGGAAGACAGAGATTGCAATACATCCAGCAAATAATTGAGGATGTAGGTTAGCATAGGAGAGGAATTCGTGGCGGGCCGTTTCAAACCAGTCAGAAGGCTGATGACAAAAAGAAAAAGCCCAAAGGCCATGTGTCCTGGAAGAAGATTCCGGACTAATCCCCCCTTCCGATCTCCGGGAGAGTACTGTCAAGGGGAGATAACCCCGAGATAAAGATTGAATAACCAGCGAAAGCGATATCGTTCTACGAATCTGGGAGTGAAATGTCAGAAGTTTGAACGTAATGGGAAAGTTAGGAAATCTGAAGAGCGAAATGCAAAGGTCCAGTCGAGATATAGTGCCGGTCGGTGAAGTGAAATGGAAGAAGACAATGATTTATGGTCAGAGAAACGTAGGGTAATACCAACAGCAGATGAAATGGTATAATGAGAGTAGAGGTTGTTATGAATAGTAAAGTATGTCAGAGAGTGTATTACTGTGAACAGTTCACTGACAGGGCTATTCTCGTCAGAAACGACATTAAACTAAAACCAACAACAATGGTTCAGGTAACCATTTCTAAGTCGTAAGCAGCAGATGACGAAATAAAGAAGGGAATAGGGAGGTAATCAACAGGTAATTCAGCAAAGGGAGATGAAAATATAATCATGGTGGTAACAGAGGGAACAGAAGTAAGGATTACATGAGAATATGGTCTTGGCAGGAAGTATAAGAGAGGAGAGAGACTAGTTGAGTTCTGCAAGAGATTTCAGACGGTAGTAGTGAATACTCTGTTCAAGCATTAAAACAGGAGGAGGTATACTTGGAAAACACACGGAGACCCAGGAAGGTTCCAGTTGGATTACATCATGGTCAGCCAGAGATTCCGAAATCAGATTCCGTATTGTGAGGTGTATCAAGGAGCAGATATAGACTCATATCACAATTAAGTGATGGTGAAGAATGGACAGAAGTTAAGAGAATCGACCGAAAAGTTCAATGTGGCAGGAAGATGGATGTGAAGTACTGAGAAATGAGGAGACGCGTTTGCAGTTCGCTAAGGAACAGGATACTACTTTCAAGAACACCAGAGTTGAAGAGGAGTGGACATCAGTAAGAAGAGTAATGACAGACGTCGGACAGACGAAGACAGGAACAAGGAGGATAACTGCGAAGAAACCATGGGAAACTGATCAAATACTTCAACTGATAGACGAAAGATGGAGGTACAAAAAAGTTTCGGGAAGAATAGGAATACACAAACGTGAAGTCCTTAGGAATGAAATAAGTACAGGTGGATATATGTGCAGAAATAGAATGTGAAATAATAGTCACGAGGCCTCAAGCAGCATATAAAAAAGTCAGAATAAACTTAGGTGAAATTAAAAGGAATGGTGGCAACGCTATGTTTGTCGTGACTATTCCACTGTTAAAAAGAGATAACGGATATGTAGAAAGAGTACCTTGAAAGTGTACATCAGGGGGGAGCACTTGTATTATGATTTGAGAGAAGAAGAAACTGGGGTCAATATGGTTGTCACAGGAGATCTTGTAATAGTCAGAATTTAAGAGAGCTCATGAAGACTTGAGGTCAAATGAGCCTACAGGGATAGACAACATTCCACCGGAATTTCAGAAATCGTTGGTGAAGCTAGCATCCAAACCGCTATCCTGGTCGGTGTGTAGAATCTCTGAGATTGGCGGCGTACTATCAGACTTTCCGTAGAAGGATAGGAAAGTGTGAAAACTATCACACAATCAGTTCAACAGCTCGTGTGTCCAAGATGCTGACAAGACTAATATACAGAAAAATGGAAAAAAATTCTGAGGTTCTTTTAGACGATGGTTAGGTATGGTAATGACGCCAGAGAGGCAGTTAACGCACTTCTCTTGATAATCGAAATAAGGTTGAAGAAAAATGAAGAAACGCTTGTAACATTTATTGACCTAGAAATGCTTTCGATAATGTTAAATTGTGCAAGATGTTTGAAATTCTGTGGAGACTACGAGTAGCCCATGGGAAATGACGGGTAATATACTGTTACGACCTGACCTATCTGGGCCGCTGTGCATCAGGATGGTGAGAGGAACGGTGACGACACCGTGCGTGCCGCCAGCGGTGAAGAACTAGCATAGCCTGCGCAGTTCTCCAGAGTCTTCCCCAGGTCGTATGCTTGGGTGCAGTAGACGACACCCGATTGTTTCCGAGCAGCAATTCTCCGGTCACCTTCCGCCATCACCCCCTCCCCCCCCCCCCCACCCCGTCACCCACGTGCCCTCCCTACGTTAGGAGACCATGAGGGCGAACTTCCCTTACCTGGATCATAGACAGCTTGCAGTCCATCTGCCAAAATACTTCAGAGGGTAGTCTCTCCACACACCAGCTTCCTGCATTGGTGTCATTTCCCAAGTACCGCTACCGCTACCCTTAAGAGCGCCTCGCCGGAATTCGATGAGTCGGTCAGCAAGCAGGTAGTCAGCCGATCTTCATCATAAAGGATGGGTCGTGGTTGGTCGCTCCGAAAGTAAAAATCCTGTAATTCTCTCCAGATTAAGACACAGACTGAATGGCGACTGAACTGAATGCTTTGAGTCCATGTGTGCATTATTTATACCATTATGGGTACCCTTCTGAGCCGGCCTCTGTGACCGAGCTGTTCTAGGCGCTTCACTCTGGAACCGCGCTGCTGCTACAGTCGCAGGTTCGACTCCTGCCTCGGTCATGGGTGTGTGTGCTGTCCTTAGGTTGGTTAGGCTTAAGCAGTTCTAGGTTCTAGTGGACTGATGACCTCAGATGTTAAGGTCCCATAGTACTCAGAGCCATTTGAGCCATTTGAACCTACACTTCTGATGTAATCCTACTCGACAGGGTCCGGTTAAATTTGCAACGAGTTTCTCGGTAGCACCATAGAGTCCGAATTGCATGATATTACTTCACTCTTCGTCTACCGTTTAGCTGTTCCATCCGCTGGACCACTGATCGATGTCACAAATTCCCATCTGCCCGGAGTCTACATCTACATGGATACTCTGCAAATCACATACAAGTGCCAGGTAGCGGGTTCATCGAACTACCCTCACAATTCTCTATTATTCCAATCTCGTAAAGAGCGCGGAAGAAATGAACCCCTTTATCTTTCAGTACGATCTCTGATTTACCTTACTTTATCATGGTGATCGTTTCTCCCTATTTAGGTCGGTGCCAACAAAATATTCTCGCATTCGGAGGAAAAAGTTGGTGATTGGATTTTCGTGAGAAGATTCCTTCGCCATGAAAAACTCCTTTATTTTAATGATGTCCACCCCAAATTATGTATCATTTCAGTGGCACTCTCTCCCCTATTTCGCGTTAACACAAAACATGCTGCCCTTCTTTGAACTTTTTCGATGTACTCACGTCAGTCCTATCTGGTACGGATCCCACACCGCGCAGTAGTATCCTGAAAGAGGACGGACAAGCGTAGTGTAGGCAGTGTCCTTAGTACAAAGATCTGTTACATTTTCTAAGTGTCCTGCCAATAAAACTCAGTCTTTGGTTAGCCTTCTCCACAATATTTCCTGTGTGTTCCTTCCAATTTAAGTTCTTTGTAATTGTATACTAGGTATTTAGTTGAATTTACGGCTTTTAGGTTTAACTGATTTATCGTGTAACTGAAGTTTAACGGGTTCCTCTTGGCACTCATGTGGATAACCTCACACTTTTCGTTATTTAGGGTCAAGTGCCTATTTTCGCACCATTCTGATATATTTTCTAAATCATCTTTTGTCGTAACGTAAAAAAATACCGTCCAGTGGCTAACCTGATCAGCACATCGTCCAGGCTGCCCTCCACTGCCTTGCCGCGGTAGGAATAACACTTTCAGAAATCACAATTCACGCAACGAACTTTTCGGGGTGCAGCAATACATTATGTACAACAAACAAGTGGGTACATAAGACTGGAAGACTAAGAAAGAAAAGGTTGGATTAAAAAAAAAAAGAAACTGTAAGACTAGGATGCAATCTTTTGCAAGTACTGTTCAGTCTACACGTCGAAGAAACAATGACGTAAGTAAAACAAAGATTCAAGAGTGCGACTAAAATTTAAGACGAAAGGATATCAGTGAAAAGAGGACACTGGTAACAGCAGTGAATGTAAAATATAGTTACAGTATCAGTAGGATGGAGGAACGGTCTATGAGTACAGACTATGGAACGATAGTAAACTGGAAAAAGACAAATGTGATGGGATACAGCAGAAATGAGAACAGCGAGAAACTTAACTCAAAACCGGTGATGACGAAGTAGACGACATTAAGCATTCTGGTACATTGAAAGGAAAGCTACCGTGACGGACCAAATAAGGAGAACATAAAAAGCAGACTAGCAGAGGCCAAAATGGCGTTTCTTGCAGAGAGTAGTCTTTTGATGACAAACATAGGCAATAATTTGAGAAAGTAATTTGAGGAAGAGGCATTGTATGCTACTAAATCAGGGACAGTGGGGAAACTAGAACAGAGAAGAATCGAAGCGCTTGCGATGTGGTACTACACAGTAATACTGAAAACAGATGGACTTACAAGATAAGGATTGAGCAGGTTCTCCGTGTATTCGACGAAGAGAGGAAGAGACGACAAACACTGACAAGAATAAAGGACAAGATGATTGTACAATGTTACGAATTCAGAGAATAACCAGCACAATACTAGAGCGAGCTACACAGGGTAAAAACTGCAGGCGAAGGCAGAGATTTGAATACATCCAGCAAATAATTAAGAATGTAGAATGGCAATTTTATTCTGAGACGAAAAAGACAGGAATTCGTGGCGGATCCCTTGAAACTAGTCACAAGACTGATGATAAAGTAATAAAAATAAAAATGAAAATAAAGAAATATCATTCCAACCCGTGAAGTTTCGATCACTCCTTCCATTCTGCGTGCTTCACTTTTATTCTGTTAGACAGTGTATATGTGTCAGAATTATCGTCTAGTATTCAACAAGACGTTACTGTCTTAAATGGAGCAACAAACAAGAGTGCTGCAAATAAAACCCTCATCGATATACATATTCGTATGAGAAATTTCTACCAGCACCAGCAAGTATAAATGATGGCTCAGTAATAGACGTTAATGAAACCAAAGGAAATTCAGAGGTAAGATGCCATGTTGAGTGTACCAGCAAATGTTACTGGAACGTAGCAAGATTAATCACATTTTTTCTATGACTGACTGCTACCTTTAATGGGACTACAAAACATGTGTTTAACACAAATAGTAATAGTTAATAGTGGCAAACACGACTGGATTTGTTTAGCTAGAGACGAACTGTGCTGTAAATTACGGCATTAACTAATGAAATCTGAGGGCAATCTGGAAACTACGGTGTTTTCTAATTACATTGGATGTGTGGGCAGACATTTGCTGCTTTTGATGCTCTAATTATGAGCGGCGGCTGCAATGCCGTGCTATTGCTATTCCAGTTAATGGTGCAATTCCGCACTGATATAACACAGAATGAGAGGGTTATTTCAAGTGAACAGATACGATCGGGATGTTCACTAATTATTTGATGGCCAATAGTTTCAACCAGCGTACGACGAGCTGCTATACTTTCTGACTCGAAGGAATTGTATGCTGCTGACAATCAACAAACATCAAGTTTAAGTTAGTTGAAATAAGTAAGTTCCTCACAGACACCTACTAAAAATTACTGGACTCTAAGACAGACTGGCCGGCCGTTGTGACCGAGCGGTTCTAGGCGCTTCAGTCCAGAACCCGCACTGCTGCTACGATCGCAGGTTCGAATCCTGCCTCGGGCATGGATGTGTGTCACGTCCTTAGTTTCGTTGGGTTTAACTAGTTCTCAGTATAGAGGACTGATGACCTCATATGTTAAGTCCCATAGTGCTTAGAGCCATTTTCTAAGACAGACTGAGGTGTTAGTGCTACAAGGTCTTCACACGGCCTTGGTTTTGCGAACTGTTTTTATTCCTGGCGTTTAGGAAACTGGTATAAACATATTACTACAACCCTTATTGTTGTTTTAATGGACAAGCAGTATAAAAATACAATGAAATAACATTTCCTTCGAAACACAACACAGACCCTTTGCATTATAGTTGCCATATCACCTGCATAATTACTGGAACTTACGTCACTAGTATGTATCAACTCAACTAAGGATATGAGTGCGAACTGTGATCCACTGCACGAGAAATCTTAACGCATCTCCTATAAACAGACTGTAAGCCTTCTGACGGTGGAAGTATTGACCAACGATATTCTGATCTCAACGCGCTACGAATCTGATTACCTGCAATTGCCTGTTACCGTACAGTCATGAAATAACTTTGTATCTCATACACGTTCAGTTTTCGTATCCACTCTATTTACATATTGGTTTAGGGTCGAAGTACCTTGATTTAACCATTCTGTTTACATATTGGTTTAAGGTCGAAGTACCTTGAAGCTCGCTCGTCGACCAAAAAGAAGCTGCTTTTTATCTACTTTGGGTCAGAAATGTTTCACTATTCTAGTACCTTTCACCAGTCGGCTCGATTATTACATAATTCCTCATTTTATTCTAGTTTCGCCTAGCTTCCTAGGTGCGTATAAGGATAAATATTCTCCAGTTTTTCACCGAAGATTTTTATCCATTTGGTTGTTGAAATCGTTGGATTACTACGTTATGGAGACGGTAGTATGTAAATGTAAGCCTTCGTGATGAAAATTCGACTCGGTGAGCCTCTTGCTTTCGTCGTTCTTATTTGTCTGGTAGTGATAACAGCTTTGGACAGAATGCAAATCCACTTTAGTGTGGCATCTGCTCACGGACGTCATAGATAGCTAAGCAGGTCGCGAGAACTCAAGGCGACAGCCGCCCCACCCCAATATCCTTGTGAGAGAGTGCGAAAAAACAATTGAACTCAAACTTTAAAAAGTAAATGTAAACTTGCATAAATATTTAGTGCTTCATTAGCCTTACAGGCTGTTAAAGAGTCTTATAAATAATGAAAAAATATTTTGATGTGGTGCTACAATTTTTATGTACCCATTAACCAATGCCAATGCATCTAATAAACATCAGTGGATGAATAAAACTTGTAGAGCACCACCAAGGAACATTTTCTTTGGCTATTTTCATGTACAGCAAAACACAAATGGGTACTCGCCTTTACAGTTTTTATCGACTTATTTTTCAGTCACGTCATACCATAGAGACTTAGTCATGTGCAGTAACTTGCATGTAATGATCTAGGCACCCAAAGGAATTATACTCTCCCATTCTTCACTTCAACGTTATTACCTAGAATCTCACTTGCGGTAGTAGGTTAGCCACGGATCAGTTCGACACACTTCGTCGAAATAGACGCTGGTGTGAGAAACAAATGATAGATCGATGTAACCTGGACCATAAGTGCAAAAAACTTTTGCAGTATGATACACAAGGTAACTTAAAGAAATACGCAATCAGACGAACAGATATGGCAATGAAGTCGGTGTAATTGATAATGGTCCTCTGGAAATAACAAAAGACGGACATGGTTCTTAATATTGTGGGTGATCAAAAGGTTGAAATGGCTCTGAGTACTATGGGACTAACCTGCTGAGTTCATCAGTCCCCTAGAACTTAGAACTACTTAAACCTAACTAACCTAAGCACATCACACACATCCATGCCCGAGGCAGGATTCGAACCTGCGACCATAGCGGTCGCGCAGCTCCAGACTGTAGCGCCTAGAACTGCTCGCCCATGTTTGTGATCACGACGGACGGCAGTGCACATTCTGCAAGGTGTTCCCGTACTAGCCACAAACTTGATAAGGAATTGTTGTGATAGGAAGTTACGTTCTTCCACTAGTGCGTTTGACCACAGTGGGATGGTCGCTGGTGCCAGTGGACGTGCTGCTATACATCTTCCGGACGAATTCCACACATGTTCGATGGGATTAAATCGGGGGAACGGGCAGTCCTGTCCATTCACTGAATATCCTCTCTTTCCAAGAGGTCGTCAACCTACTCTCTTCGACGCCATCTTCCATAAAACTGAAGTCAGTGTGGAATACAGTCCGCTTCCGTAGCGTGGCGGTAGCGTTTCCGCCTATCACGTAGGGGGGCGCTGGTTCGATTCCCGGCAGGGGACTGGGTGTAGTGTGTCCATCAGCATCGACCCGCAAGTCGCCGAAGTGGTGTCAACTAAAATGGACTTGCAATACGGCGGCTGAAGTCCCCCTCATGGGGCCACCCGCCCAAAAATGCCATACGCTCATTTCATTTCATTTCAGTGTCGAATACACCCCTGGAAAGACGTACATGGGGCAGGAGTAGAGTCCACAATAACGTGGACAGATCAGCGTGTCGTTTTCAAACAAAACAGGGACGGAAGTTTTTGTTTGAACTCTGCTTGAAAGCCTGCTCTCTCCCTTGCCAAAAAAGAGAGGACAGACTATTGCTACATCACCTGCTAGTTCGTAGTCTTTCACTATCGACACCCTTTACTTTGGTCATCTTCGATGGAACTAGTGTTCAATTTGTGTGTGTTATCTTTCCTAAATAACTCCACGAAACGAGGTTTAAATTTATCTGCACACCGCCGTCCGTCGCAGTTCGTGCCTTCAAGATGGCAAAGTGTACTCCCGCTGAAATTTCGGCGGTCGCTGTAAATATTACCTGGCTGAATTCCCGTAAGTTGTTTGAAAATCGAATGCTCCAGGAGGAACTCAATTCCTAGACTTGGAGTTCAGTATGCCCGTGCAGCATTATGCCTCGCCACATCGTAATACATAGACCATCGAAAGGATCGTGTTCGCCAGTGCTGTATGTACTCTTATATGACGAGAAATGGGAACATACAAAGCACACAGGATAATGATCGAACATGATCGTTTTGGAGGTTGAGGTGTTAAGGTGGGAATAGGTATAATGTTGCATGGACTTACTTGAACACTGTCACTCACCGGTCAACTACGCTGTGAACCTGCTCTTTCTCCCAACTTCGGGCTCATTGAGCTCGTTTAAAGTGCTTTGGGGAAGCGTACTGCAGCGGGTCCACTTGCACCAATGACCAGCGAGCAGCTGTCAACAGCGCTGGTGGAGAAAGGGAACGCCCTACGACAAGAACTCCTTCCCAAACCCGTGTCCAGCATGGGAACACGAGGAAGAGCACACATTGCTGTCTGGCGTGATCACACACTCTACGAAAAACGACTTAGCCCCTTTTCTGATGTCCAGGAGACCACTATGCACCGCGGTGACTTCAGTGCAATAACTGTCTTCGAAGAAAAGTGTCATTTCTGTCCGTCTAATTACGTATTTCCTTCAGTTACTTTCTGTACCATACTGTACAGATCTTTACACATACGGTCCAAGTTTCATCGAGCTACAGAGTCATTATAATTAATCTTCCGCTACTTGAGCCAGTCTAGATGGAGGTCTATTTAAGGTATGGATATCCAACTTTGTAGGAATGATTTTTAGACTGTGGTCTGCAGGATTTGCGTTTTCAGCACTGTTAGAATCATGATCTACCGTTAGGTGCCGGTACTGGTACTGCGACGTGCGCTTGAAGCTCAACCATCGGTGTACCTTCTAGTTGCAGATAGTGAAGATGAGAGTGGACAAGTTGAGCAGGGCTTTTCTGGTGAAGCTGTTTTATCAGAACAACAGCAATAGTGCTGATGCTCTTCGCGAGTATCGACGCATTCAAGGAACACGGAGAGAACCTCTATCTGCATCGGTGTTGAGGAATATGATTAGGAAGTTCGAACTGACTGGGGTTTTGGGAACTGCTCCAGGGAGACGCCGATGGCCAATGGTGCCATAAATTGTTGAAGAAGCTACTGCTGCCATGGCTGAGAAAGCTGGATGCACCGAGGGGCTGTGTCACGACAACTGAACTCCCAGTGGCCTGCCATTTTTTTGGACAGCAGCAGAGGTATCTTTAGTGCGGTTCCAGGCAGTCGTGGTTGCATATGGTCGTGACACTGTGCAACGTTTGTAGCCTGCAACGCAAACTTCTTACGCAATTAACAAATTTTACCCTCTCATGTGGAAATTAAAATGTGTTTCATTCAATCGTTTATTCGTAATTTCTCTTCCGCATGAACTTGCAAATCTTTCGGAAACGTTTTATTGTCTTACCATCACTCGTCTGTCATGCGGGTCATCTTTTGCAGCGGAAGTCTGATTATTACCACTCTGTTTGTTTTCTGACACTGAAACATGATACAAATTGTTCAAATGGCTCTGAGTACTATGGGACATAACATCTGAGGTCATCAATCCACTATATCGTAGACCTACTTAAACCTAACTAACCTAAGGGCATCATACACATCCATGCCCGAGGCAGGTTCAAATGGCACTGAGCACTATGGGACTTAACTGCTGTGGTCATCAGTTTCCTAGAACTTAGAACTACTTAAACCTAACTAACCTAAGGACATCACACACGTCCATGCCCGAGGCAGGATTCGAACCTGCGACCGTAGCGGTCGAGCAGTTCCAGACTGAAGCGCCTAGAGCCGCTCGGCCACAACGGCCGGAGGTATTTTCAGGAACAGAGGTTGTAAGATGTCAGGCAAATCCAACACCTTCCATGAAAACCCTGACATGGTAAGCAAATCCAGTAGTATGTCACATAGCTCCGAATAAATCGTGACATTAAATTAACCAAAGTAATACGAGTAACGAGTGAGCAAATGGAATACCACAGACTAACACAAGAATGCCTAAATGCATGTCGTACCTTCACACCGTGAGACAGACGCAGTTCCGAGGGGAGAAACGAGAACAGAAGCCGAGAGCAGAATCGTGTAAACCTGGAAGGCCCTACGATAAAGTGACGGACACCCATGTCGCCAGCTAACCGCTAGGACCATCCCCCAGCCCATGTTAAAAGCTAGAGCCCTCCAGAAGAACAGTATAGATCTTACGATAACACAAAAAGGGCCACACAAGCCGTAAGTTTTAGCGTGAGACTTTTTCGCGTCTCTGTTACATCAGGACCACCCCCCAGCCCATGTTAAAAGATAGAGCCCTCCAGAAGAACAGTATAAATCTTACGATAACACTAAAAGGACCACACCAGCTGCAAGTTTTAGCGTGAGACTTTTTCGTGTGTCTGTTAAGTTGCAAACTTTAAAAACAATGCCCCAACACGAAAAGTGTAACATTTCTCATTGGATAGACAGAATTTTTGTAGGCGGAGCTTAAGGTTAACATTGAGACCCTGATTGGTCAGATGAAAACACAGCCAGATACTTTTTCTTAAATCAACTTCGGAAAATTGTAGTAAGGAGAAGTTAGGAGAGTTGCTTCCGAGACGGCGAGGTGAGCGGAGCTGTGCTGCCCGCTGCCCCCTGACGAACACCGACAAGGTAATGAACGCACGCGATGCCGCATAACAAAGCATAAAGCTTCACTCAGAACTGCAGAAGTCTCATCTGTTACACTCCCTTTTTGCGTAATACTAGTGTCGATCGTCAATTAAAGGTCATGGTGTTCACATTTGCCACTTGAAGTAAAAATCTGAAACGCGAAGATTCTTCTGTTATATAGTTATTGAGAAGCCACATCAGCCACTGTAATTTACGACAAGTTAGATGAGTTATTAAAGATAATTGCGGGTCACTGTAGACCATTTTGATAGTTTTCTCTCCTATGAAACTTAATCTAAACCTAGATTAGAGATGTGATATGGCATTAGTCATCCTTAAATCCATTGTAGGACTTGGATAATAAAATGTAGACTTTCACGGCCGGAAATATCGTGTCCATTATAATTATCCGGCCTGTTATGCCGTGGTCGGTTGATGAATTCTGTGTCGATTCCAAACGTTTCGTCTCCGACTGCGGGAGACATCTTCAAGGCGGTCCGTAGCTCAACACACCCACTGGCTCGCTACTGACTGCCGCTAAATTCCGTGTCCGCGCGCTCCCACGCTGCGGCGTGACGTCCGTGTTTTGAAAACGTCAGTGCAATTGGCCGCTGTCCGTCGCCGTCGATCGCCGTTGCCATCACCCAGTAGTGGGCGGGTGGTACACATCTTCGTTAACACCGGAATCCATATGCCGTTTAACTTCGCACCCTTCTTCTTACGGTTGAAGTTATTAGGGTGTTTAGCGATTTCGATTGCCTCCCTGTAGAGCCTTTCGTAATATCCGCTTGTGGCCGCTAGTACTTGCGTCTCCTTGAAACGAATATTGTGGTTCCCTGGCTGGAAAGCATGCTCCGCAACAGCTGATCGTTCCGTTTCTCTTCTTCTGCAATTTCCCTTATGCCCTTCCAAACGATTAGAAACAGTTCTTTTAGTGGTACCCACATAAACATCACCACAGCTGCATGGGATCCTATACTCTCCAGCTTTTTCCAGTGGTTTGCGAGCGTCCTTGGCAGGCTTAAGGTATTCCTGTGTCTTCCTGGTGGGCTTGTAAATTACGGTAATATTCCGCTTCGTCAAGATCCTCCCTATTCTTTCCGTTACATTTTTAACAAACGGCAGGAAAACCTTAGATTTTGCAGTAGCCTGTAGGTCAGTATGATTTCTGCGTTAGTGCCTCAACGCACGTTTCATTTCGGCGATCAAATATCCGTTCTTCATTAGTGCATTGTGGAGATGTTCCATCTCAGCGTCGAGCAACTCAGGTTCACAAATATTTCTAGCTCTGTCCGCTAACGTCTTGATAACACACCGCTTCTGTTGTTGGTGGTGGTTCGAATCCCGGTGCAAATAACGGTCCGTGTGCGTGGGTTTGCGGTATACTGAGTGGCCCAAACTACCATTTTCGTTTCTAAAAACAAGCACATCGAGGAAATGTAACCTGCCGCCTACCTCCTCCTCCATTGTAAACTGAATCTCGAGTTTATACTGTTCAGATGTTCGTGGAACCGGCTTAGTTCCTCCCTACCATGTCTCCACAGCACAAACGTGTCATCCACGTATCGGAACCATACATTTGGTTTTTTGCTGGCAGTACCTAAGGCCTGTTCTTCGAATTTCTCCATAAAGAAGTTTGCAATTACGGGAGTTAGGGGGCTTCCCATAGCCACGCCATCCGTTTGCTCATAAAACTGTTCATTCCACTTAGTATCGGTCTTAACGGCACATTTTCTTTATGAATTTTGGACAATCCATAAAGCATCGGTGGTAGCGCAACCGAATTGCAGAGACAATTCTGTACACTCTCTTCAATGGAGGACTTTTTTTATTAACCGCGACACAGTTCTGAGAACTGTTAGTGGGGTCCTTATTCAGCTTCCTATATGCTTGCGGATCCAGCAGATCAGTAATTTTACTCCGATAGTCGGCCACATCCATAACCACCGTTGTGGTTCTCCCAGCTGACAAAGGAAGCGCAACGGTGGTTATGGATGTGGCCGACTATCGGAGTAACATTACTGATCTGCTGGATCCGCAAGCATATAGGAAGTTGAATAAGGACCCCATTAACAGTGTTCTCAGAACTGTGTCGCGGTTAATAAAAGGTCCTCCATTGAAGAGAGTGTACAGAAAGGTCTCTGCAATTCGGTTGCGCTACCACCGAGGCTGTATGGATTGCCCAAAATTCATAAAGATAATGTGCCGTTAAGACCGATACTAAGTGCCATTGTTTCACCCACCTACTCGTTAGACAAGTTTTTGACTACGCTGCTAAAACCACATGTGGGCCGTTCGGACTCTTATATAAAGAATTCGACACATTTCATCAGCAGATTGAATGGCATAGTGGTCCAGCCGGAGGACATATTGGTCAGCTTCGATGTGGTATCGCTGTTTACCATGGTTCCACTTAATGATGTATTTGAACGGCTGGATCGAATTTTTCCTGCCGATATTTCAGAACTATTTAAGTGTTGTTTGACGACCACATACTTCAAGTGGAATGAACAGTTTTATGAGCAAACGGATGGCGTGGCTACGGGAAGCCCCCTAAGTCCCGTAATTGCAAACTTCTTTATGGAGAAATTCGAAGAACAGGACTTAGGTACTGCCAGCAAAAATCCAAATGCATGGTTCCGATACGTGGATGGCACGTTTGTGCTGTGGAGACATGGTAGGGAGGAACTAAGCCGGTTCCACGAACATCTGAACAGTATAAACTCGAGATTCAGTTTACAATGGAGGAGGAGGTAGGCGGCAGGTTACATTTCCTCGATGTGCTTGTTTTTAGAAACGAAAATGGTAGTTTGGGCCACTCAGTATACCGCAAACCCACGCACACGGACCGTTATTTGCACCGGGATTCGAACCACCACCAACAACAGAAGCGGTGTGTTATCAAGACGTTAGCGGACAGAGCTAGACATATTTGTGAATCTGAGTTGCTCGACGCTGAGATGGAACTTCTCCACAATGCACTAATGAAGAACGGATATTTGTCCGCCGAAATGAAACGTGCGTTGAGGCACCAACGCAGAAATCATACTGACGTACAGGCTACTGCAAAATCTAAGGTTTTCCTGCCGTTTGTTAAAAATGTAACAGAAAGAATAGGGGGGATCTTGACGAAGCGGAATATTACCGTAATTTACAAGCCCACCAGGAAGATACAGGAATACCTTAAGACTGCCAAGGACGCTCGCAAACCACTGGAAAAAGCTGGAGTGTATAGGATCCCATGCAGCTGTGGTGATGTTTATGTGGGTACCACTAAAAGAACTGTTTCTAAACGCTAGGAAGAGCACAAGGGAAATTGCAGAAGAGGAGAAACGGAACAATCAGCTGTTGCGGAGCATGCTCTTCAGCCAGGGAACCGCAATATTCGTTTCGAGGAGACGCAAGTACTAGCGGCCACGAGCGGATATTACGAAAGGCTCTACAGGGAGGCAATCGAAATCGCTAAACATCGTAATAATTTCAACCGTAAGGAGAAGGGTGTGAAATTAAACGGCATATGGATGCCGGTGTTAAAGAAGATGTGTACCACCCGCCCACTACTGGGTGATGGCAACGGCGATCGACGGCGACGGACAGCGGCCAATTGCACTGACGTTTTCAAAACACGTGACGTCACGCCGCGGCGTGGGAGCTCGCGGACACGGAATTTAGCGGCAGTCAGTAGTGAGCCAGTGGGTGTGTTGGACCTTCCATTGAGCTACGGACACCCTTGAAGATGTCTCCCGCAGTCGGAGACAAAACATTGGGAATCGACACAGAATTCATCAACCGACCACGGCATAACAGCCCGGATAATTATAATGGACAGAACTTGGAAACCCACTCATGGAATATTCGTTCACATTTTTGTTGAACGCAGTTGGTTTTTATCATCCTGTATTAAAACATATCCTTTTATCAAAAGTGCAATTTATAAACAATGTTTTGTGAGTAGAATAAAATATCCAATGTGTAATCTTAACTGCTTTTTCGAAGTTATTTTACCAGCTAACTAAAAATAGGAAAGCCTTGAACACCTGCAACTAAATTTAGTTAGTATTAAGATTCCTTTACAGGGAGTGCAGTGGAGCTGACGCTGAAATCATTAAGTATTTGGTTATATCATCGCTAGTTACACTGAACTCTTCTGAACTCTACATGTCATGTGTGGCCTGGCGTCTCCTTACCAGCAACAGGCCCCAGGTTCAAACTACTCAATTCCCTAAAAAACACGCTCAGAGCGACGTTGCGCGAAAGTGGTAGGGAGACACGATATAGAACAACAGACACCACGCAGAATGTTAGAAGGTATGTTTAAGGCAACAAGAAAGATAAAAAAAATTAATAATCTTTTCTTTATTAAGTTCATTGATTTTCTTGAAAATATGCAGACGTGATTGGACAGTATGAAACAAACTGCACTTAGCGAAAGGGACGCACAGTAAGAAAAGATGAATATGAAAATGAGCTGTTGTAAGTCACTGTAAAGTGTGGTGTTGAAATGTAACAGGTGGGCCGCTGTATGAGGGTGTTTGTAATTTCCCACTGTACTTCTTAAAGTTATGACTCGGGAAAAGGGTAATGTGTGACAAAGAGAAACGAAAAGAGTAGAAAACAAGGGAGAGGATTGTGTGCGTCGGGTTAGCCATAAAATGGGGACTACACATCAGAGTGCATTTTTCGCTGTCTGGAAATGGGAGCATGTTCAACTTGCTAGAGAATATGATATAGGAGTAGGTGTATGGTCGGGGAAGGTTAAACACGGCAGTGTACCACTGAGAATAACCGCAATATTAGAATCGAATTTCCGCGATGTTAGAACCGTACACAGGTGGCAGATAGTGAATAGTGAGAAGAATTTTATGTGACAGAAAAGCATTCGAATACGCGAAGTTAGCTGTGTGGCGGGTACGGTGTTTTTCTAACAGTTATTTAGCATCTCCTTGTTGGGAGCAGGATCGCAGCGTCCAAGTTATCTATCCTCAACCATTGGCTGACGCTAAATTTCGAGATTAGTATAGAGTAGTTTAATAAATTACTAACAGCTGGTGATGCCTATGATCTGATGACGGTAGCGTGACGTACCGTCTCTCGGTAATGAAGATGATGTGGTGAAAAATTCTCTAGTTTCCACCCTGGTGGTGCCAGCCGGTGTGGCAGAGCGGTTCTAGACGTTTCAATCTGGAACATCGCGACCGCTACGGTCGCAGGTTCTAATCCTGCCTCGGGCATGGATGTGTGTGATGTCCTTAGGGTAGTTGGGTTTAAGTAGTTCTAAGTTCTAGGGGACTGATGACCTCAGATGTTAAGTCCAATAGTGCTCAGAGACATTTGAACCATTTGATCCACCCGGGTGGCAGTATTGTAATACTAGCACCCCGTTGGAACCCGAGAGTTTTTCAGCTTTATACCCCGAGGAACATCTCAATTCACATAGTGGATGTGTGATTTCTGCTAATTTTCGGAACGGATAGGGACGTCGTAAATATCGCTTATGATGTTATGTGCGGATCGATGTAGAAATTCCATATGGGAAGAGCAGGTAGGTGTAAGGCAGCGGATAGATGAATGACATGTCAGCTCTGGAAGATAATGAGTTGTAGCCTTCTTCATGGTATGGGTAGTGAGGATTATGTCCGGCAGGGAAGGTAGATTTAGGGAATTATTTCGTGTCGGGATCTGCCAGGTTAGGGATGGATGGAGGATGGGACGCTTTGGCAGAGACGCGGCAGTGGGACGTATTGCAGTGCGGTTGCACCATCTGGATTTAGTGTGGTAGGCTCGACTAGGGCTGATGGTAGTCAAACTGAGTTTGGTTGTGTTCCACGGGGTACCACATGTAGTCATATGCAGTCCAAAAGTTACAAATTCTGTTGGTCAGCTGTCAGGGTTGCACAATGAAAGTGACGAACCGGTGAAGCCAAACACTCTTTAATCAGGTTCAGGCTATTAACAACCGGTGTAATGGATTATTTAAAGGTTATTTTAGGAGAATAAATGCGCTAAATGTAATCATATTAGAATGGAATGTCAGATAGTTAAATAAGGATGGTGACATCCATATTAATATTAGTGATACTAACTGATCATTTCAGGTTAGACAGTTTGCTGACATATGTACAGTTTGATTTTAAGTGGTTAACAAGTGAAAATGCTGTACCCTGTTTTCTCTGTGAGGCACTGGATGGGTTAAATAAAAGTTGCGAAACTCAGGCGTTTTATTTGATTTAATTTAGGCGTTTGACTGCGTTGGTCACAGAATGCTACTGCAGAAGTTGGACCATTACGAAATAAAAGAAAACGGTAGATGGCCATGCGACACAGTAATGAGAACGACTATGAGGCTGGCTGCTGATGACACTAACCTGATAGTGAAGGATGTTGAGTGCAACGTGGCAATGTATCAAACGGTGCAGTTCATGACATAACTTCCTGGCTTGTTGAAACAAATTTATGCTGAATCACAGCAAACTGAGATATTACAGTTTCCAAGAGTCTCTACGTTAACTTTTCCCTTGCACGAAGGGCATTACGAGCTGTATGTGGTGTAAGTTCGCAAACCTCTTGTCACCTCTGCCTGGATTCTGAGAATCCCAACCGTGGCCTCTCCGTACATTTTTTCTCTTATCTCCTTAGTTGCTAACAATATGGGCTTATTCCCAAGGATTAGCAGCTTTCGCTCCGTTGATATTAGACAGTCTGCATTAGCGTCGTACCTCCTTTACTCTTGTGCAAAAATCCTCTCATTTTCAAGACTATACATAGTATTTACACATGGCTCAATCTTTCTGCTGGGGAGATCCTACAAAGGCAAATCTCATTCCTGTGTTACATTGTCGATTATCCTAAAATACTGGGTGAGTATTTTATCATGAGACAAATAAGTATTTCAGAAATTACACATTTGACTAAAAAGCTGAAAAATACGTCTTGGATATTTTTAAAAACGCTAACGGGCGATACTACTGTAGATCCACATGCCTCAACCGCAAGGATGAGACGGATGGGGAGGGAGGGAGGAATTCTCCGAATTTAATGTAGATTCAGATTTTACTGGAGAAATAGGTCACTTTTGCATGTTACACTGTTTTCATTGCATGGTAGACGGCGCTGCAATTGGCAAGAAACATACTTGATTTCGAAACCGATATTATCTGGAGAAAAAAGGACCAAGTGAAAAAAAGAAAAGAAAGTAGTTGAATGTTTCCAGTTGTGGTGAAGAAAGCTTGTTTGAGCTGTGTCCTCTCGCGCCTCACCGACAGGTTGCTAGTTTGAGAAGTTCTCAGTTATCTCCCACCAGTGCGGTGCTCGTCTGACAAGTGCACGCCCACGTCTCAGAAACGTGGCGCTCACTGGAGGTGCATCCTCTCACCTCTCACTGACGGGGTGCTTTTTAATATGAATTATTTCACAGTAAGCACTCGAAAGCATCCCTGCCCTCAGCGATGCCCTCATTTATCCGCATATGGAATACTTAGACATAACTAAGAAGTGTTTCCGATGTAATCTTCTGACATGCATTGGTGAAACGCTAATTCATGTTATCGCATACTGCACTTCATTACAAACTTCATTCTTCAAGTAAAACGAAAGCCAGGCTAAATAAGATCTGACGACCTTGCAGGCCACTGGACTGTCTCTTCTGATGCACCGACGTTTGTACACGCGATCTAATATGTCTCGTGCTGCTACAGAATAACGTGCTGGACAAGCATCATATTTGAACCACATTATCACAAATCCAAGGGAAGGTCTGCAAGCAACACTGGAAAATCTTTCTCAAAGAACGTTTGACATTTATCACCTTCTATTGTGGACAGATAATAGATGAGACAATGAGTTTGTCACTAGTTATTCCACACTTGTCATTCAGATTCCATTGACGTCGATGTTGAGTTTGGAGTAAACAAGGGGAGTCTTCCACATTTCAATAATGCATGTTGTGTCAGTTAACGGCTCTGCCGTTCGTGAAGGTCGACTTGTGAGAGAACAATACTTGATCGATGAACTGGGGTCTCTGTGTTAATGGAAGTGACCACTGACAAATACTACTCGGTTCTGGAAATCACTGCCGTGAAGTTCCTGATGGAGAGAAACATGGAACAGATAATATATTCTGTGCAGGTGTACGCCATCGCCAGCAGACCGGTTGGCACTAGGAAACGTTGTATAGCTGTCGCTGAACTAGGAGCGCCTGTGACAAGATATGATCAAGACGCGCCCCCTGCCTACGCGCAGATGAAGCCCTGGGCAGTGTGCATATAGACCGCCGCCGCCGACCGAGCTGGCTCATTCCCTCAACCTCAGACCTTATATCGGGAGTCAGTTCGAATTGCACCTCAATATGTCGCACTGTGCTTTAGTCTTCCACAGCAATAGTCGTGGCCTCGCACCTTAGCTAGCTGTGAGGGAACGTTACTCATTGTGTGTAGTTGATATACGGAAAAGGGCTGTTATTGAAGTTAAGTACTGAAAGGGTACAGTACCGCCCGACATTGAAAATAGGTACAACATACTTCATTATTCTTGTCAGAACAACATATTTTTTTTGTAAAAGTAACTCAATTTCAATTAATACAGCGAAGCCGGATACCAGTGTGGCGAAGAATGACAATTTATTTATTTAATTGATCACATGTGCACTCCCACAAAATAAATCCCTACATCCAGTTTGGTGAGATCTGTGAATTGAACGAATGTATGGTCGTCAGCTAACCGCAGATAGTGAATGTGAATATATGATCATCTTTGAGACTATCCTTTGGCCACCTTTGGTGGATCCAAAGAAATGAAATTTACCGGAGCTTCGAGCGCCTGAAATGTGGCTGACCAATACAGTGGCAAGGTGCTCCCCCACTTCGGGGCAGGGGTGCAAGAGGACCTGAAGAACGGCCATGTTTCAGCACTCTGCCGCTGGATCTAGTGTTGGTAAGACCTGTCTTAGGTGTGCTCCGTAAAGACAAAAGAGTGGAGACATGGTATGCATGTGAAATACTTGAGAGTAGTTTAGAATAATAATTTCTCTATTTCAGGAACTTTTGTGGGAAGAATTAAATGTCAGCCATGTAATATTATGGGAATCGCAGTAATCTTCGGAAGTGACCTATGGTCACAATGAAAACACGTGTAGCAATAAGTTGAAATACTTCTGAGTGCTTAAGTTAAGCTGAATTACTAGCGTGTGTACTATAAGTTGGAAATATTTAAGAAATGGCATGTGCAGGACTTGAAATTTGAGACGAGTACTTCCACGTGGTGAGTACT
This sequence comes from Schistocerca cancellata, assembly GCF_023864275.1. Lineage (NCBI taxonomy): Eukaryota > Metazoa > Arthropoda > Insecta > Orthoptera > Acrididae > Schistocerca > Schistocerca cancellata. Next base: position 413,429,055 of record NC_064631.1, read on the forward strand.
GTGTGAGTCTCAATCTGTGTAAAAGATAAAGGATAAAGAGAAGTAGTCGTCCATGGTATCAGTTGAGGACTCGCGTGTGTGATGAATATGTGCTTAATATTACTTTGCGTGTTACGTTTCCGTGTGACACTTGATTCAAACTACACTCCTGGAAATTGAAATAAGAACACCGTGAATTCATTGTCCCAGGAAGGGGAAACTTTATTGACACATTCCTGGGGTCAGATACATCACATGATCACACTGACAGAACCACAGGCACATAGACACAGGCAACAGAGCATGCACAATGTCGGCACTAGTACAGTGTATATCCACCTTTCGCAGCAATGCAGGCTGCTATTCTCCCATGGAGACGATCGTAGAGATGCTGGATATAGTCCTGTGGAACGGCTTGCCATGCCATTTCCACCTGGCGCATCAGTTGGACCAGCGTTCGTGCTGGACGTGCAGACCGCGTGAGACGACGCTTCATCCAGCCCCAAACATGCTCAATGGGGGACAGATCCGGAGATCTTGCTGGCCAGGGTAGTTGACTTACACCTTCTAGAGCACGTTCCCGGGATACATGCGGACGTGCATTGTCCTGTTGGAACAGCAAGTTCCCTTGCCGGTCTAGGAATGGTAGAACGATGGGTTCGATGACGGTTTGGATGTACCGTGCACTATTCAGTGTCCCCTCGACGATCACCAGTGGTGTACGGCCAGTGTAGGAGATCGCTCCCCACACCATGATGCCGGGTGTTGGCCCTGTGTGCCACGGTCGTATGCAGTCCTGATTGTGGTGCTCACCTGCACGGCGCCAAACACGCATTCGACCATCATTGGCACCAAGGCAGAAGCGACTCTCATCGCTGAAGACGACACGTCTCCATTCGTCCCTCCATTCACGCCTGTCGCGACACCATTGGAGGCGGGCTGCACGATATTGGGGCGTGAGCGGAAGACGGCCTAACGGTGGGCGGGACCGTAGCCCAGCTTCATGGAGACGGTTGAGAATGGTCCTCGCCGATACCCCAGGAGCAACAGTGTCCCTAATTTGCTGGGAAGTGGCGGTGCGGTCCCCTACGGCACTGCGTAGGATCCTACGGTCTTGGCTTGCATCCGCGCGTCGCTGCCCGGTCCCAGGTCGACGGGCACGTGCACCTTCCGCCGACCACTGGCGACAACATCGATGTACTGTGGAGACCTCACGCCCCACGTGTTGACCAATTCGGCGGTACGTCCACCCGGCCTCCCGCATTCCCACTATACGCCCTCGCTCAAAGTCCGTCAACTGTACATACGGTTCACGTCCACGCTGTCGCGGCATGCTACCAGTGTTAAAGACTGCGATGGAGCTCCGTATGCCACGGCAAACTGGCTGACACTGACGGCGGCGGTGCACAAATGCTGCGCAGCTAGCGCCATTCGACGGCCAACACCGCGGTTCCTGGTGTGTCCGCTGTGCCGTGCGTATGATCATTGCTTGTACAGCCCTCTCGCAGTGTCCGGAGCAAGTATGGTGGGTCTGACACACCGGTGTCAATGTGTTCTTTTTTCCATTTCCAGGAGTATATAATACTCTGAGAGGGAAGCAGGGTGAGTCAGCTGTCTATCCAGCAACGCCACTTTGCTTGCATTGCACAGGAAGACGTGCATATATCCTCCAGAGTTTGTAGTAGGGCAGTGTCGTGTGAAACTGGGATGAATACTAATTGATGTGGGAAAGCTGAAAGTGATAATGTTGTGACTATTCCTTGTGTTGTATTCCATGTTTCCGTGTGGTGTATGTCATGTAATTTAAGTATGTGTGGTTTGCATGGGAGAGTGGCAAGGTAGTTTCAGAGGCAGTGAGTAATGCATGTTCCTTTTGTACCGCTCGGTCTGGAGGAAAGTTTCGTGATGATGGTTGTGAGAGTCGAAGTGTGAGATATAGTAAAAGATCCACCATCCTATCCAGAAAGTGCACTGTAGCGTTAAATAATTACGAGACCATAAGATAATCACCAATGTAAAGCCATGCCCACTGGGCGGAATTTCTCATGTGTTATTGTTGTAGGTTACAGAATTTGTGTGTTTAGGTTATAGAATTTATCGGAATAAATAAGATAGTGAAAAGAAGAAGATTGGTGGCCTTTTCCTTCGAATTGTATGTTGTCATTGTTATGGATTGGCAAGAGAGCCAACCCACTATGAGAGGAAGCCGAAAGGTACGCGTTATAGCTCACGCAGGCTGACGTGAGATCTGGAACAGGTCAAGGAAATTAGACTAGCAAAATTAGACGTAGCTGTGAAATACTTAACTTTAATCCATAAATGGTGAACATCGCTCTTGACGGTACATGTTTTACAGCATCAATAGTAACTGTTAATGGCGCCTTGCTAGGTCGTAGCAAATGACGTATCTGAAGGCTATGCTAACTATCGTCTCGGCAAATGAGAGCGTATTTTGTCAGTGAACCATCGCTAGCAAAGTCGGCTGTATAACTGGGGCGAGTGCTAGGGAGTCTCTCTAGACTAGAGCTGCCGTGTGGCGGCGCTCGGTCTGCAATCGCTGATAGTGGCGACCGCGGGTCCGACGTATACTAACGGACCGCGGCCGATTTAAAGGCTACCACCTAGCAAGTGTGGTGTCTGGCGGTGACACCACAGTCATGATATCCAGAATTTATAGTGTGTGCGCCATTCATATTCAGTGCGATGGCTACGTGTTGATCAGAGCCGTTAAATAAGAAAGAAAATGTGGTATTGCCAGTGCGTTGTGAACAGTCAGAGTTCTGTAAATTACTGATAGTCAGATGTGCGTTTCCGTTTCGTAACATTCATACAGGAGGATAAGTTGTAACTTAATTGTGAGTACAAGAGTTCATGTTACTCGATAAATAAGAATGAATCCACTCGCTTGGCAGACCACTCATCTTGCAGGCTTGACTGCTTGATGTCACAGTATGAACAAGGCATGTGGGTGCCTCTCAGTACTAAATTGGTTCCCGTAATGAAGTGTATTTTAACCAAGTGTGCATTTTATGTTGCAGTAAGAGGAAACTGGCCACCCACTTATCATACCACACTCTCCTCATCCATCAAGGAACCATAAAACATTACAGGAGGGCACACTCTATGTTACAAAATTCTACAAACAGTAGTCTGACGAATACCTGGTTCACGACTTAATTGTCGAGTACTAACGTGGGGGCCGTGATTAGCGGCAGCTACTATCGCAAATTTGTTATTCTCTCCAGCAGTTGTTCTTCGAAGTTCCTTTTCCGTGGTTGTACGCTTCCTCGGTGGAGAACAGTCGAATAACCTGACAAAAGAAGTCCGTAACGACACCCTGTTTGTTAAACGTTGAGCATATATGGTTACAGGATTATCAACTTATTGTGGCTTTTCCAATGCTATGTCTATTTTCTCTTCTCTTGTAAGCCGCGCGGGATTAGGCGAGCGGTCTTAGGCGCTGCAGTCATGGATTGTGCGGCTGGTCCTGGCAGTGGTTCGAGTCCCTTCCTCGGGCATGGGTGTGTGTGTTTGTCCTTAGGATAATTCAGGTTAAGTAGTGTGTAAGCCCTAGGGACTGATGCCCTTAGCAGTTACGTCCCATAGGGTTTCGCACACATTCTTCTATTGTAATACCCTATATATTTTAATTAATGAAGCAGTCATACTACTAAGAAACATATTTATGAACTGAGGCACGATGTAAACACAATGAGATCGAGCCAAATAAAGAATGAATGAATGTATCAAAGTAGCTATAAGAAGAAAACTGCATAGCGGTGAGTCGCTTGCCACACACATGTGTGTTTATGTTTATGATCCAGTGCATTTTTCTCGAGTTATACCGTTTTGGAACTGAGCTCTGTTATTTGTCACGTAGAGCACCATTTATCACCCAACGAAGAAGTGTTACAAACAAACGTTACGCATTTTCCCCCCTTGAATCCGATTCTACAATATAAATTATATTTTCCTAAGATTTCAAACATCTTGCAAAGAAAACACCGCTTACCACCGTAGAATACTCTTCAATGGGACACACATCTTAAGTCTCGCTCTTTTTGCAAGATGTATTACCACAACTGCGGATGCTCCGACACACGGAATAGCGTTTCGAAGTTATCCGCCACTCCAACCCATGGTGGGAGGGGGGGAGGAGGGGAGGGGGCAGGGGGAGTGAGTCAACTGAGTTCTAACTGGATAGAATTTTTAAAAATACTGAACAAGCTCTTTTTGGTTTTTAAATCTGATCCGTAGTTCTTGAGATACTTGTTTTTCTCGAGATAAAACAGCTCGGCCTATATTGTGACAGCTCTACATTGAATTCATGTAAATATTGTTTTATTTATTACTGACTTTTCCGTAGTTTCTTTCACATTTTGACTTGCTTCATTTTCATCAATTTTGTTCTATGGAATTAGGTGTGTAAAGAAGATTTAATAAAAGTGTGGATGTTTTGGAAGACAGTGGTAACAAATGTAGCTGTTTCTTCAGCCGTAGGTACGGGTCGGAAGATGTAGCCTGGTGGGTTGGCTTTAGGGTTGGCTGCTGTCCCACATTATACGAAAACTCCAGTATTTTTCTGAATTTTTAAGACAAAATCAGGCCTCCACTTACCTTTTATCCGAGAGATTGTACCTCCAGTATTTGAGATGACACTGATTAACAGCTAACCCCACCACGTATTTTTCAGATCTCATTAAGGTGATCAACAAGGTTCTTAGGTTTGAGATTTGTTCTCAGCACAGCGGTATCTAATGTTTACACAGAATTTCGTATTTGATGAGCAGTAAATTGTCTGATTAGAGGGACTGTTGTAGTGTGGATTTAATGGTAGTTGAATTATATATAAATGTTGATTTTGGTTACGAATTTATTAATTTTGTAAACAATGACAGCAAACTTCAGGTTTCTGCCAAAAATGTAAGCAAATATAATTTTCTTAAATGTATTTCTGTTCTGCGTTGTAGCTGAAATGCGTGTTTCTTTCACCAGAAGCGTTTGTTTGTCGATGTTAAAGCAAATCAAAATGTGAATAACTTAATTACAGGCCACTGATGATGCTGCACCTCAGTAAAGCGAAACGCATGTGGTGAAAAGAAATCGCATTTTTTGTAGCTGCAACGCCAGAACGAAAATAGCTTCAAGAGTTGTGTAGCAACACGAAAGTATAGAAATATATAAAAAAACTCTCTGTAAACCTTCAGTTTACAGATGAAGTTTTTTGGTTGGTTGATGCAATAAACCTGTTTTAAGAATTAAAAAAATCCATTAGACGTGTTTATTGCGTTAGGTCAAGAGCCTCCTTTAATTTGGAGAAAAAAAATGCTACCTTAGTTGGAGTGTAAGCTTGGCTGGTGGGGACAATGAGTTCAAGAATCTGTGAAGGAGACAGAGTGTAAGGTTGCCATTGTGAATGTGGCTTTATGTAGGATGGAACTCATTGCAGATAAGACAGGAATTTTCAGATATGTATATATAAGTGACGACGGAATCAAATAATAGGAATAAATAAGGTTTTGTACGGCGCCACCTGAAGAATGGCACTTGGTTAGCTGGTGTATGCGCTCAACAAAAAATACTGACACGGTCGCTGCTCCTATGAACAGGTAGTAATGTTGCCGTGTCCATGCAGCGGCGGTACCTGTAGCACAGTTGGTCCCAGTGGGAGCCCCACGAAGCCGGAGCTCACGTCTAACACGCAAACAAGTGACCGGAAATTGACGGCGCTCAGCTGCCACCTGTTATCTGGCGACGCGCCCCTCTGACAGACAGACAGACGGACAGACAGGGCCTGCGCGCTAATTGGGACAAACCTAATTTCCTGCGCTGCCTGTTAGCTCCAGGGGGCGCCACCCTGGCTGCTTCCACCTGGCCGACCGACGACTGGGGCAGCGAAGTATCCCCCGTCCCCAGCTGTAAAACATTTTTTCAAACCTAAACATGTCCTTCACACAAGTTGCTCAATGCGAAAGTGGAAAAGTGAACTCACACAGTAAGGTACCGACCGGCTATCCTCATTCTCTTTTTCTTACTCCGTACTACTATTTCTGGAACGAATTCTCAATGGAATTTTGCAATTGGAGCTTTTGATAAAATATCGATACACTGATATTTTTCCAAATAATATCAATATATATCTGCGAAATTGCTCTCAATGATATATCGATATCTAAATGGGAATATCAAGTGCTGATGTTTTTGTTTATATTATATTTTTTCGAAATTTTCCGTAATTGTTCTTTTGAAATTGTGGTAGAATATAATTTCACTTTCACTGTGTGAATAAGTCTTACTATTTTGAGCTTTCTATACGTCCAGTCTTTCTCTTTGAACGTGTGGACCAATTATAGGTGGCACAAAGATGTAATGCGACTCCAGTGGGGGGGAGACAGTGTGAATAGAATAACAAGATTTTCGATGTGAAGAAATAGCACACCCGTTAGTGTAAAAAAAAATTTCAATGAAACTAGAGTGCTATTTATTCTCGTAGACGTTCTCTAGAAACAGTTGCTGAAAATGACGAACAATAATCTAAATGACGAGATTGTACTTTGCAGTGGCCGGAGACGACTGAGTGGATTGCTGACGTAATCGGCGCTTGGCGCTACCAACAGAAACTGCAACGTTTAACTCTACGAAGCAGTTTTGACACTATAACTGCTAGATCGCTGGTGTTTGCAGAAACGAAAAAAACAGGAAAGTGGATCTGAATTATTCCAGACAAATCCTATGTGACGAAACCGAACGACGGAACAATGAGACAACTTTTAATAATTTTTTCCTAATGCAGTGCCACAGTCTTAATATATTTCTTTCAAGTCAGTATCGCCATTAGACTGTTGTTTATTTACAGTTTTACATTTACTCTTACTCAATCATTATTTCGGCCTGAGAGTACCATTATCAAGTGTTTTAAGATTTATAAATTGTCTAATATGGCATACTGACGCATTAGAATACACTATTAGACACATTGTCTAAGAGTAGATATTTTTGGCAGGGCCTATTGCTTTGTTTCATTTCTGAGTACTCCTTTTATTGTGCCACTTACTTGCAGTTAGCATTGTTAGCAAAGTGATTGCCAAGCATGAACGTGTATCGTTTTCCTTTCAATTCTTGCTCGAAGGGGGATAAGCAGGCTACTAGCTAGTTAATGTACACAATATCTAATGATAAATCTATACTTAAATAAGCAGCTCTAAAACCGGCAGTATATTTTCAATGTGCAGCCGATATGTTTATAGGTGGTAAGTCGATATCTTGTCTATCGATACATCGATAAAACTTAGGATTATCGAGTGACGATAGTAATCCATTTTAAATATCGATGTACTGAATTTCCGATATTTTTAAAAATATCAGCAGCCCTAGTTGCAACACAGAGATGCAGGCTATTTGCACATAATAAAATTTCAGGATTCTCCCCTAAGACTCGTAAGGCTCATTTTCTCTAGTGTTTCCGCAGATACCTGTAATTCGGTTTTGCAGTGTGTAGATGGAGTCAGCCCAAACAAAAAGTGCTCGTAACATGTTTCGTGCGATGCCGAGTGGCGACGGAAGTGTCGGTTTGTTTGCAGTTACAATTGCAATTATTTTAAAGCCGAAACCTTACGTGCCCATTCGACACAGCTGTGCCAATTTAGTCTAGTCTAGTCCAGTCCAGTCTAGTTTGTCGATTTGCATCGACAGAGGCAGTAAAACGCGAACTATAAATATCATGAAGATGTTGATGATGTTTGATTTGTGGGGCGCTCAACTGAGCGATCCTCATCGCCGGTACATTTTTCCCAATCTGTACACAGTCCAATCTAGGTACTTTTATGAATGATGATGGAATGATGAGGACATTTTTACACTGCCGAAATTTTTACAAAGGCACAGACGGTGTTTAGAAAGGATAGATTGCATGCAACCGGTGGTGGAGTGTTCGTCGCTGTTAGTAGTAGTTTATCCTGTAGTGAAGTAGAAGTGGATAGTTCCTGTGAATTATTATGGGTGGAGGTTACACTCAACAACCGAGCTAGGTTAATAATTGGCTCCTTTTACCGACCCCCCGACTCAGCAGCATTAGTGGCAGAACAACTGAGAGAAAATTTGGAATACATTTCACATAAATTTTCTCAGCATGTTATGGTCTTAGGTGGAGATTTCAATTTACCAGATATAGACTGGGACACTCAGATGTTTAGGACGGGTGGTAGGGACAGAGCATCGAGTGACATTATACTGAGAGCACTATCCGAAAATTACCTCGAGCAATTAAACAGAGAACCGACTCGTGGAGGTAACATCTTGGACCTACTGATAACAAACAGACCCGAACTTTTCGACTCTGTAAGTGCAGAACAGGGAATCAGTGATCATAAGGCCGTTGCAGCATCCCTGAATATGGAAGTTAATAGGAATATAAAAAAAGGGAGGAAGGTTTATCTGTTTAGCAAGAGTAATAGAAGGCAGATTTCAGACTACCTAACAGATCAAAACGAAAATTTCTGTTCCGACACTGACAATGTTGAGTGTTTATGGAAAAAGTTCAAGGCAATCGTAAAATGCGTTTTAGACAGGTACGTGCCGAGCAAAACTGTGAGGGACGGGAAAAACCCACCGTGGTACAACAACAAAGTTAGGAAACTACTGCGAAAGCAAAGAGAGCTTCACTCCAAGTTTAAACGCAGCCAAAACCTCTCAGACAAACAGAAGCTAAACGATGTCAAAGTTAGCGTAAGGAGGGCTATGCGTGAAGCGTTCAGTGAATTTGAAAGTAAAATACTAGGTACCGACTCGACAGAAAATCCTAGGAAGTTCTGGTCTTACGTTAAATCAGTAAGTGGCTCGAAACATCATGTCCAGACACTCCGGGATGATGATGGCATTGAAACAGAGGATGACAAGCGTAAAGCTGAAATACTAAACACCTTTTTCCAAAGCTGTTTCACAGAGGAAGACCGCACTGCAGTTCCTTCTCTAAATCCTCGCACAAACGAAAAAATGGCTGACATCGAAATAAGTGTCCAAGGAATAGAAAAGCAACTGGAATCACTCAACAGAGGAAAGTCCACTGGACCTGACGGGATACCAATTCGATTCTACACAGAGTGCGCGAAAGAACTTGCCCCCCTTCTAACAGCCGTGTACCGCAAGTCTCTAGAGGAACAGAAGGTTCCAAATGATTGGAAAAGAGCACAGGTAGTCCCAGTCTTCAAGAAGGGTCGTCGAGCAGATGCGCAAAACTATAGACCTATCTCTCTGACGTCGATCTGTTGTAGAATTTTAGAACATGTCTTTTGCTCGAGTATCATGTCGTTTTTGGAAACTCAGAATCTACTATGTAGGAATCAACATGGATTCCGGAAACAGCGATCGTGTGAAACCCAACTCGCTTTATTTGTTCATGAAACCCAGAAAATATTAGATACAGGCTCCCAGGTAGATGCCATTTTCCTTGACTTCTGGAAGGCGTTCGATACAGTTCCGCACTGTCGCCTGATAAACAAAGTAAGAGCCTACGGAATATCAGACCAGCTGTGTGGCTGGATTGAAGAGTTTTTAGCAAACAGAACACAGCATGTTGTTCTCAATGGAGAGACATCTACAGACGTTAAAGTAACCTCTGGCGTGCCGCAGGGGAGTGTTGTGGGACCATTGCTTTTCACAATATATATAAATGACCTAGTAGATAGTGTCAGAAGTTCCATGCGGCTTTTCGCGGATGATGCTGTAGTATACAGAGAAGTTGCAGCATTAGAAAATTGTAGCGAAATGCAGGAAGATCTGCAGCGGATAGGCACTTGGTGCAGGGAATGGCAACTGACCCTTAACATAGACAAATGTAATGTATTGCGAATACATAGAAAGAAGGATCCTTTATTGTATGATTATATGATAGCGGAACAAACACTGGTAGCAGTTACTTCTGTAAAATATCTGGGAGTATGCGTGCGGAACGATTTGAAGTGGAATGATCATATAAAATTAATTGTTGGTAAGGCGGGTACCAGGTTGAGATTCATTGGGAGAGTCCTTAGAAAATGTAGTCCATCAACAAAGGAGGTGGCTCACAAAACACTCGTTCGACCTATACTTGAGTATTGCTCATCAGTGTGGGATCCGTACCAGATCGGGTTGACGGAGGAGATAGAGAAGATCCAAAGAAGAGCGACGCGTTTCGTCACAGGGTTATTTGGTAACCGTGATAGCGTTACGGAGATGTTTAACAAACTCAAGTGGCAGACTCTGCAAGAGAGGCGCTCTGCATCGCGGTGTAACTTGCTCGCCAGGTTTCGAGAGGGTGCGTTTCTGGATGAGGTATCGAATATATTGCTTCCCCCTACTTATACCTCCCGAGGAGATCACGAATGTAAAATTAGAGAGATTAGAGCGCGCACAGAGGCTTTCAGACAGTCGTTCTTCCCGCGAACCATACGCGATTGGAACAGGAAAGGGAGATAATGACAGTGGCACGTAAAGTGCCCTCCGCCACACACCGTTGGGTGGCTTGCGGAGTATAAATGTAGATGTAGATGTAGACTCAGTCCTCGAGGAGAGGAAACCCCAACCCGGCCGGGAATCTAACCCGGGACCCGTGATCCGGAGGTAAAGATGAACATCAAATTTGACCACAACTACGTAATTCCATATTTGAAAGCATTTGGGCTCTCATTTGATGAAGTCGCTGGACAGATGCAATGCAGGATTGCATTGACATAGTGCTATTGTTTTTCTTTCGTCAGGGACAGCAGCTGTTACTGGGGAGGCTTCTGAAGTTTTACTGTAATTTTTAACTCATAGCTTAGTGAACTCACAATTACATATTCATATACCATACCCAGTTGTCTTTAGACAGATGTTGTTGCTCTATGACTAATCTACGCTTTCTTCTTCTTCTTCTTCTTCTTCTTCCTCTTCCCCCTTCTTGGGTTGGGTGAAATCACATGTTCTGGTCAACGAATCTATCCATCTATCCCGTGGTCTTCGCCTCTATTGTTCCCCTTGTAGTCAAGAATTCATTTTGGAAGTCCACTTTCAGACATTCTGTCTACATGATCCCACCATCTGTTTCTTTTTAGATCTAACTTCTTCTGCATTAAATCAACTTGTAATTCATTCTTAATGTCTTCATTTCTTAAATGATCCTTTGGTGCCCCCTATAAGACTACCGAAAAATTTTATTTCTGCATCCAGAATGCTGCTCATACAGGTATCCTTTTTTTTTGTATGAGGCCAAGTTTCAGATGCATAGATCATAATGGGCAGTCCGGTGGCTTGGTAAAACTTGAACTGTGACTCTGTCATGAATTTTATTGTGGAGTTTTTCTAAGTGATCCACATATGACCTTAAAATTTGGGATGTTATTATTAATTTTATTCTCGAATTTGGTCCTTTTTCACAGCCGAGAATTACCTGTTGTAGTACTGAATTATTCATTAGAATTTTAGATCTTGTAAGTGATTTTCTGTTATATACCATAAGTTTTGTTTTATTAGTGGACATTTCCATGTTGATTTTAGAAACCAACAAATGAAGATTGTAGATAGCTCATTGTGATTATTTTCATTTTCATCGAATTTCATCTGCCTGTAGTGGGGTTTAAAACATTTCTCTCTGCTGGTCTTTATGCTATAGGTGGTGCTTTGTTTCCAGGCTCAGACTAGGCTATCTATGTAGATTTAGCAAATAACTGGAGACAAGTAACGTTATTTTCTAACTCCCTGTGTTGTTGTTAACTGTTTGGACGAGTTGTCTTCATGTTCGATTATAATTTTAATCTCTTCTTTAACAGAGTTATTTAGATGCGTTGGGAAGCCTCTTTTTCCATAATGTGCCACAGTAACTGTCTATCGACTATGCCAAAAGCTTTTTCGTAGTCCACAGACACTTAAAAGCGGAAGTAGCAACCCTCTCCTTTGGGGTCTATTAACAGAGAAGCTGGAGTGTAAAGTTTGAAATTGCTGCCTTGTCACCACCCTTACCCTGCGCAGCGCTCGTAACTAGGCCAGGGGACACCTAAATTAGTGGCAAGTCAGATAAGAAAAAAGCGCATGGATCGAAACGTCGACGAACAGGCAATGTAGAAGGACGTCGAAATGGAATAAGCGACACCCTTCAGATAATTATATGGAACATGAGAAGTATACTAGGTTTTAAACTGCATTTTGACAATAAATAGTGATTGCTTCTGTTGTTTCGTGGTCCTGCAAAGCCAAAATCTCATTGGACGTACTTTTAGAGGTTCGCAATAACACGCTCCAGACTAGTAATAGCGATAGCATAAGGGACGCGAAGCTTATAGATGCAGCCAGACGAAAGAAACACCTGGAAATGTATGGGAGCCACTATTAGCTTGAATGGAGCTATGACAGCAACTGTAGATTCTAGATCATTAAATGTGATAAAATATCACAAAGTAGAGGAAATAATCAAGAGAGAATCATATTTCTCGCTTTTGCATCCTATGGACAGTGTTATTCCTCCTAAAATTCCCCATTAATTCTGACGATTGGAATATGTTTCAGCAGAGTTTGTCGCTATGTAAAACATACCCAAATGTCATTGATTGCAATGCTTTCTTGGCATTTATATTTAAGTTTTCATTAGGTTGTTAAAGGTGCTATAACCAGCACTATATCAACGAAATACCTGGCCCTCTTTGCACCTAAGTTACCTCGAAAGGCGCTGGGGCTAGTGCTCATTACCTAGATTCCAGGGCCAATGATGTCATCAGTGACCCTGAACACAAGAAATCATCAAAATGACAGGTATTCGGAATTTTAAGAAACCAAGATGGCGCTGGTGGTAATTTTGAAAATATACAAGATTGTAGCATGATGTCACCAAGTGAGAGATAGTGTGAGAAATCTGAAAGCTGAACTAGCAGGTGGCAGAAAATAAAAAAAGAAGGTTAGAAAAATCCAATATGGCGGAACTAACACACCTGTGTATCGTAATAGATTCCCCCTCTCCTTCTATATCTATATGGATAAATAGTTTTGAACATGGCACAACAAGTTCAGATCGTTTGGATACTTCTGAGCATGACTCTTCAACTTCCTTTTTCTGCGGATGTACTCATCGGACGAAATTTTGAGAGGCATGTTTTTCATCGCTGGCACGTGAGGAGTCGCGCTGCGATGCTCGAGTGCTCGAGTGCTCGATTCTCGTTTCACGCTGTATAATAGGAGTATCATATAGCTGAAGAGCATACATGAAACAGCTAAAACTGTTTTCCTGGCCGGATAAATTTCTGGGGCTACAGTTGTTCCTGGGATGACGCTGTAATGGGACGACGCTAAAACAAGTTTTTGATTAAATCACAGAGCTGGGACGATTGTTGTTCGTATTGTCTTTGGGCAGCATATGCTCCAGGACATGGCGGAGGGCCAGACACTCTTAAAGATGGAGAAGTTACAGCTCTTTGACATTAGATAAGAAACCACATCAAATATCAATGCGAAGCTGAATACATTTGAAATCTCAGAAAAATGAGGTGCATCCAGTGGGGCAATAGTATCTCAATATCTTCAAAACTATAGAACTTAATATATCACAACGAGTAGACATTTTCGCAACGACCCTCTGAATCAACAACTTTTAATATCTTTGCGCGATTTCTACAAATGTTATCTCAGATGACAGCATTGTACGTAGCTATCGTTGCTGAAGTCTGTGTATCTCTATGTATTATTTCTCGATTTATTACGACTTTTTGTCTTTTTTACTATGCAAATGTTTGTCAGAACATCGTATTCTCCACATTTACACAGCATATGAATGCTGCATGATTGCCTCACATATTCTCATATTTATGCGGTTATCAAATGAACATTTTTACTATATTGCTGGTGATTTTATTTAAATTTGATTGTAAATGCCATTAAAAAACTGTGTTACTTCGAAAGTGCTCAATGGCTTGTGTTAGCGCAGACAACAGTTGAGAACAAAACGACCCTTCACCCAAGAAGTTGTTTAAAATATATTTAACGTCAATCTGTTCTCATTTATCATGAGCGCACTTGCACAAGCATAATGGCTTATTTGTTTGTAGACCGGCTGTTACCTGCATTTATTGTGAACATATGAATGTAACCGATTATTTATACCATTCCTTTCATTTAAGTATTGTTGTAATATATTAGTTTAGTGTGGGAAAATGGCCAAAATGAGCCAAATCCTGTCTATAGAGCTTAAGGACGATGTATGTTTGGTGAAGATAACCTTCAGCCAATGGAAAAGCAAATTGTAGCAAAACACAATGAGAGTCAAGTGAACCCTGGGACTTCTGGAGTGAATCGCTCGAGAGAGCGATTGGAAAACTTTGTGGTGAGTTCTGGAAGGAGGAAGACCTGTCTATACTAGCGTATGCGATTCAGTCGTGTAGGTAATTCACTGTGGGCGTTGAACGGCCGCTACCATACTCCATCTTCGGAAGATATATTCATCATTTGGATTTGCATCTCCTTGTGTTGGCCTTGCCTGCAGTTAAACTTGTAGGATGTGAGGTCCGCCAGTTATGCAAAACACCGCTTTTTTCCAAGTACGCAAACAGGTTTCAGCACCTTTGTGCCGTTATCAGTGGGTTTCCGTTTTATTTATTTCGTAATGTGAACATTTTTATTACATGATTACAATATTATATGGATACTTAGCACAAACAATAGTTCCCTTCTTTTTGTTAATACCTTTACATTTGGTGTGCATGATTTTTACGGATCTCTTGTGTACTATTTATTACAGGTAGCTTGTCATCTGCAACCAAGCGATGTTGCTGAGATATTTTGCTGGGAGTTAAACTATTATCATAAAAGTTAGCTAGTTTCTCGTGATATTACGCGTCTATGTTCGTTTTTAACTACGTTTTCGTGTGGCAAGCCCTTTTATGCTCAGCATCATGGTGATAATCATGCAAATATAACAAATATTTTCTCAAATAAGGTCGAAAAGCACTTTGCACTTCACCAAAACACAGTATAATTGTGATTCTTGTGTATCGCAGCCCAGTCGGTGTTCATTTGGTCACCAAAATTTGAAGTTTGTTTACATTTTAGCCTTGGCTATGTGTAGGTGTGTGTGTGTGTGTGTGTGTGTGTGTGTGTGTTTGTGTGTGTGTGTAGACCTTAACTGTTTGTGCTGCCTTTTTTGTAAAGTTTCTTTAATGTGTTAAATAGTGTGCCCTTGTTGAGTGTATTCACACAACATTAACACAAACGTATCACACAAAACAACAGAATACCTCACAACGGAATCAGAACCCATTATAAAGGAACAAGAAAGACTGAGCACACCAAATTTTAATGCAAACTTGACAATAGAATTAATAGCTGCAGAAGTAACACAGATAACCAGAACACACAAATCCACAATTATTTCTAATCATAGAACATCAGAGGTAATCACAGCCAACAAGCTAAAACAAAAATTAAAACAGAACTATGCCATAGTAACAAGAGTATACAAGGGGAATATTACTGTAACGATCGATGAAAAAGAATACACAGAGAAAACACTAGATTTTCTCAAAGACAACAACATCAAAAAGTGATCAATGACCCAACAGCAAGGTACCAGAGAAACATTTAACAGACACTGAAAAACATCAAAACTTCATTTTCAAAAGGTCAGGTAAAGAGGATGACAGAGAAAAATCCAAAAGCACCCACCCTAAATTCCCTACGAAAGGTTCACAAGTATAAAATACCATTAAGGCCCGTCATTAACTTCGGAAATAGTCCATCCTACACCTAACCCAACAGCCACACACACTACTACACTTTTGATAACAACGCCGGCAGGAGTGGCCGAGCGATTCTAGGCGCTACAGTCTGGAACTGCGCGACCGCTATGGTCGCAGGTTCGAATTCTACCGCGGGCATGGATATGTGTGATGTCCTTAGGTTAGTTAGGTTTAAGTAGTTGTAAGTGCTAGGGGACTGATGACCTCGGAAGTTAAGTCCCATAGTGCTCAGAGCCATTTGATAATAACAGAAACCTTGAAAACCCAAAGGAATTAATCGACAGAATCAAGAACGTACACATATGAGACATGGCATTACTCATATCATTTGGCGTCAGATCAATGTACCCTCGCATTCCATAAATGAAACAATCAACAACCAAAATTGAAACAACAAGGAAACACACCAGAGACACACATCAATTAAATAGCAATCATACTCAACACCATAATACCAAAAAATAATTTTGTGTCAACAAAGAATTTTATTCTCAACATGAATTTTATTCTCAATGGAATCACCAATTAGTGGTCTCCTAGCTATTTCTGAACAGCCTGGAGAACATGATCTTCAGACATAATAAAACCAAAAAACTACAAAGTTATATACTGGTACCGTTATGTCGATGACATAATTTGCCTGACTGCTGAACCACGTACACACATAGAACAGCTACACAATGAAATAAACAACTTACACCCAGAAATTAACTTCACATTGTATTGTATGTATTCTATGTTAACCGGGGGGACTAGAATCGACGGAGCGGCTCAATCCCCACTGCAGCCACAGTGGTTGAGAACCCTACGACCACTATCGCAGTCCACATCACCCCTCCACCGCCTCATACTGAACCACTCTTTCAGGGTTATTATGCGGTTCGGTCCCCGCTGGACTCCCAAGGGAACGTATCACACCAGATGAGTGCAACCCCTATGTAATGGTGGTGTACGCGTACGTTGAGAACTTGTTTGTGCAGCAATCGCCAACATAGGACTTTACATTAGAAACAGAAACTAACAAATTGCTACATATTCTAGGTGTCACCATACATAAAACAAACAACACATACAACTTCATAATATTTAGGAATCTTACAAGCAAAAGCACCACCATTCACAACCTATAGAACCATCCATTGACACATAAGCAAGCAAACTTGAGATTCATGCTCCATTGATTAAACAGAACACACTTGTACTAACAGAACTACACACATGAACTAAACACAATAAAACAAATGACAGTAGAAAATGATTATGATACCCATATGGTAGAAACGTTAAATAAAAGATAGGTAAACAGTACAAAAATTAACATACCACAAACACACAAATCCTCACCCAACACAGAACAACACAAAATACAGACAATGACCACACACTAGACACAACAGAGTAACAACACACACACAAAACAAAATTGCACATACTTGCCTACAACAACAAGGTTGTTCACAGAATAGGCAACATATTAAAGAAACAGGGGCTCGAAATAGGATACAGCACAGAGAACACAACACAGAATAGAAAGTTCTCAGACTGGGGACGCGTGCATCATACCGATTAACGGCATGCCATGCCGTAATGCACAGTACGACAAATGCCATGTTAGATGACATGTGTTATGTTATCGGATATGACATCATGTACCATGTTGCTTTACTTTTACTGTCTAGGAACATCCTCCAAGTGGTGTTGAATAACGCTACAGGACATGCAAAATGGCAAATCGGATCAGAACTAGTGGGGCCCTGTAAAATTCAGTCTGATAAAATGGAGCCTATCAGAACCAGATGACAACAAGTGTGAATGTGGAGAAATAATAAGAAAACCTGGAACGTCTTCTATCATGCCGAAATTCTCCTGCACGTTGTTCCTTAGACGGCCTCTGGCTAGTCAAACCCGCAGCTTTCGACTTAGCCCAGTATTGGGCCGAAAAATTGACAGCTCCGGACAAGAAAACCAAAGTGAAGTAAGTTACTTATCTTGAGAGCATGTATTAAACAGAGTGTTTATAAATTAATTCTACAAAATTAACATTTAATTGGAAGAGGGTAAATAACTGCCAGAAACATTTGATACAACACTCAATGCAGTATATCTTCAAGGTCTATTCCCGCCTGTCAGTGGTAGTGCCCCCCGTTCTGTCCACGTGACAGGCGCAACTGAGTTATTTCAACAGCCATCTTGGAGACGTATAGCGGTGCCGTGTGTACGCTGTGTTGTTTATGGCTTTATGAGTCTAAATCCCCTTCAGGATTAAATATCGCATGTCACCATCTCAGAGACCAACTGTTATTAACTTGTACAATCTTTTCACCGAAACTGGCTGTGTATCAGAAAGAACATTGGTGGGTCGGGATCGGTTGGCAGTCTCTGACACAGCATTTGGACTAGTACGGCCGTCTCATAAAAGTCACACACACTGAATATTTGTGAATAGAAGATATACTGCATTCAGTGCTGTATCGAACGACTCTGTAAGTTATTTACGTTTTACACAATTAAAGGTAACTGCCACATAACTAATTTATGAACACCCTCTATTACTTGTCATGTGTCCTTATATTAACCAGGAAAAAAGAGTAAATTTGTCAAGAGGTTCTCTCTTTAGCGTCTTTTAAGCTCCTAGATAAGTCGAAAAACTTGTTCCCTTCTTTCAAATGCCAGCCCATGACTCATCCACCTTTTTATGCTATGACATTCTGTATACAACGTAAATAAAATACATACACAACCGGCATTTGAAACTGACTGCAGAAGTATCTAACTGCCGCCATGTTTATCGTAAGGACGACGAACAGAATATAAGAGAAATTAGGGCTTCTACAGAGGCATGTAGACAGTAGTTCTTCCCTCGGCATATTTGCGAGCGGAATGAAAGGGAAGTAACTAATAATAGTACAACGTGTCCATAGCCACGCACCTAATGAGGCTTGCAGAATATGTATGTAGAGGTAACTATAAAGGTAGATGCTTGTAACACTTGAAGTTCAACGACTGTGATGCATCGCTTTGCATAACGAGATATTTATTTTTATTGTACCTCTTCCATGCAATTCTATAAATGTTTTGCAATTTAGTCGTTATCTCTTCGTTTGCTTCATGATTTAATTCATGGACTCAGGTTATGTCTCCTCGGTATTTAAATCTGAATGCTTCCTATATTTTGCCAAAACTTTTTAAATATGGGGTGAAACCTCTTAAATATGGGCTACGGATCTATGTACCGAGGAGAACATTCCACGTATTGGCATTTTTCATACCTAATTTTCAGTCCACTTTTAGTTGCTATTTCATGAAGTTTTCCAAGAGAATTTATAGCCTCTTTTCAGCATAAGGTAGGCATCATAAATGAATTTTAGCTTCTTTTTCCCATATCCTAATTATATTTTCTAATACGAAGTTGAACAGTAAGAGGGATAGTCAGTTTTCTTATCGGACCCCTATCTTTGTAACAGTACATATATATTATTCCCTGGAATTTAGTTCTTGAGATGGTATCAAAAATGGTTCAAATGGCTCTGAGCACTATGGGACTCAACTGCTGTGGTCATAAGTCCCCTAGAACTTAGAACTACTTAAACCTAACTAACCTAAGGACAGCACACAACACCCAGCCATCACGAGGCAGAGAAAATCCCTGACCCCGCCCGGAATCGAACCCGGGAACCCGGGCGTGGGAAGCGAGAACGCTACCGCACGACCACGAAATGCGGGCGAGATGGTATCAGTGAACGGTTATTTCATCAATTGACTTGTACGGCTATCCGCTTTTAAGTCTGATAGTGTATTAAACAATTTACATCTTGCTATTGAATCGTATGCATTTTTCATGTCTACAAAGCTGATCACCCTTTGTCTGCCCTTGCGGATTGATTGTTCCAGACCAGATCTGTCTTGGCATTGGCAATTAAATGGTCCTTTTGAGTTGTAAGGTTTTTAAGTGTTATTATTCAAGGAATTTTGCAAGTAACTGGCAGCAGTAATATCCTTCCATCGTTTTTAACATCAGTTTTTATCCCCTTTCTTGTGTAATGGTGAATTGTAGCACATTGACAATGATATATATTTATATATATTCCCATATTTGTGTTACTGTCTCATCTTCTGCTAGAACTTCATTGTTTTGAGATGACTTATTGTTTTCTCAACTTCTTCTATTGTTCAGGGTTCTGATTCCATTTTTGGCTCAGTTTTCTTAAATGTTATTTCGACTATGGAAAATTACTATTCAACATTTGTTTAGACTAAGACTTCATAATTCCCTTTATTAATTATTTCCAGAACGTTTAATGAAGAAATTGTCAGAATAATGTGACCATAATTGTAACATTACAAAATCGGATAAAAGTTCCTTCGTAGGTAGGTTTAGTCGCTTTTTCCCTTGCGGTGGAAAGCCTAGTTGTACCGATCCCATGCATTCCCTATCTATCATACCGTACCTGCAGTCAAATCGATTTCTCCCACATGAAATCAGCTTCTCCTGCCCCAGTTGAAAGACGTTGGTATTGGTCTTCAAGTAAGAGAATCTACATACTAGTGGCAGGTTGATTAATGTCTGTAATAGGAACGAACGGTAAGTTCTGATAGCCGCCTTATGTACATTCGATGTACAGACTACATTCGGCTTTTCACTCACGGATATTTTTCTGCTAATAATTGCTCTAATGTTATATTGAGAGCACGGTAAACAACTTATAGTTTAGTAAATTTTCAGAGATGACACTGTTAACTTCATTTTTTGAGGAGCAAACTTCCTTCACTGTAATCACGCCCTCGCAGTATTGTGACAAAATCTCTTAATTATTCTGAAGATTCTGTTTTCAAGCAAACTGTTTTATCTCTTCCTTTGGAAATAGAGTTGCGAACTCTTGCTAAAGTTAGGCAGCGTTAGTTTTTCTTTCTATTCGTATTCGTCTTCAGTTTGCCGTACTCCATGCAAATGCTATACGACTTCAAAGGACAACTAGATTTCAGTTTGATAAATATGTTATATGTTTCAGTACGACAAAATTGGAAGACGGACAGACATAAGGTTGTAATGAGCTTTATTACTTAAGTGCAAGATTCGTATGCAGCCGAAATGTCTGTATGCCTCGTATTTCTTCGGCAACTGCTGTTTGCAGATGTCTGACCATTCTCTTAATTGAAAAGAGGAACTGTTTGGAGCACTTAATAACTCTTATTCAAATAGCTGTAAATTATGAACCTTTTGCCGTACCAGAGCCTTCCACGCTATGTCTGCGAGAGCTTTCTCGTGATCCTCGGTATACACTGAAAGATATAAAAATACGACACACCACGAAAGAATTACCCGAATGAGGCGAAATTCGGAAGATACGATTTACATGCACCTACAAACGAATGATCACATTGAGGAACAGCTTCACAAATTGAGCCAGTCAATACCTCGATGGTCCACCTCTGGCGCTTATGTGTGGTGTCACCGCCAGACACCACACTTGCTAGGTGGTAGCTTGAAATCGGCCGCGGTCCATTAGTACATGTCGGACCCGCCTGTCGCCACTGTCAGTAATCGCAGACCGAGCGCCACCGCACGGCAGGTCTAGAGAGACGTACGAGCACTCAGCCCCAGTTATACGACGACTTTGCTAGCGACTACACTGACGAAGCCTTTCTCTCATTTGCCGAGAGACAGTTAGAATAGCCTTCAGCTAAGTCCATGGCTACGACCTAGCAAGGCGCCATTAACCATATCCAGAGAGAGTCTCACTTGTATCATCAAGAATGCTGTATACTAATGATGGATTAAAGTTAAGTATTCCAGAAGCTACGTACTTTTCTTTATAGCATTCATTACGTATCCTGTTTCAGACTTAAGCACCTGCGTGAGTTGACGCGTGCATTTCGGCCTCCTCTTGCCCCACAGTGTTGGCTCTTCTGCCAACACTACATATGTAATCAATTTTTCGGCTTGGCAATGATTGACTCGATTGCTGGATATCCTACTGAAGGATACTGTGCTAAATTATGTCCAACTGGAGCTTTAGTTTATCAAAATCCCAAGCGGGTTGGAGGACCCTGTCATGAAACTTCCTGGCAGATTAAAACTGTGTGCCAGACCGAGACTCGAACTCGGGACAGTTTTAATCTGCCAGGATGTTTCATATCAACGCACACTCCACCGCAGAGTGAAAATCTCACTCTGGAAACATCCCCCAGGCTGTGGTTAAGCCATGTCTCAGCAATATCCTTTCTTCCAGGAGTGCTAGTTCTGCATGGTTCGCAGGAGAGCTTCTGTGAAGTTTGGAAAGTAGGAGACGAGATACTGGCGGAAGTAAAGCTGTGAGGACGGGGCGTGAGTCGTGCCTGGGTAGCTTAGATGGTAGAGCACTTGCAAGCGAAAGGCAAGGGTCCCGAGTTCGAGTCTCGGTCCAGCACACAGTTTTAATCTGCCAGGAAGATTCATATCAGCGCACACTCCAGAGTGAAAATCTTATTCTGGACCTTGTCCATATTGCTTCAGACGTGCTCAATTTGGGGGAGATATGGCGGCCTTGCCAAGTTAGGGTTTGGGAAGCGCGAAGACAAGCAGTAGAACCTCTCGCCATGTGCGGACGGTCGTTACCTTGCTGAAATGTAAGTATATGATGGCTTGCTGTGAAGGGCAACGAAACGGTGCGGAGTCAAGGTACTAATAATTTGTAAGGGTCGCGGAAGTAACCAAAGTGTTCGTGCTACGTAATGAAATGGCTCCTCAGACCATTATTCATGGTTGCCGGGCCGTATGGAGGGCAACAATCACATCAGTATCCCACCGTTGCCCGGGGTGCCTTCAGACACCTCTCCACTGCTCTCCGGGTCTCTATTCGAAGCGGAACTCATCGCTGAAAGCAGTTCCACTCCATTCTATGAGATTCTTGGTTGTGTGACGAGCGAAGACGTGGCTGGAGGCGCCATTCGGCCCGAAAGCCATGAATGATGTGTGTTGTCTTTTCCTTGCATAAAAGGGAGCGTTTGCCTATTATCCGAGCCACCCTTGCAGCACAACGGTACGCCGATGCCTCGTTTTGTTGCCCTTCGTGTCAAGCCAGCCTGGACTTATATTTCAACAAGGTAATGCCCGCCCGCACGCGGCGAGAGCTCCTGCTGCATGCGTTCGTGTTTGCCGAAACGTACCCTGGCCAGTAAGGACGCCAGATTTCCGCCTAGTTGAGAACGCGTGGTGCTTTATGGGCGGGGCCCTACAACCAACTCGGCATTTCGACGATATAACGCGCCAGTTGGACAGAACTTGGGACGATATCGCTCAGGAGTGTATCCAACAAGTGCGTAAGTCAACAAAAATCTGAATAACTGTTTTTATAAGGGCCAGAGGTGGACCAACGTACTATCGCTTGATCAAATTGTGCAGCTCTCTCTCTCTCTTGAATAAGTTATCCAGTTTTTCTTAAACTGTAATCTTTTGTTTGGCTTGACATGAGCATCACATATAAATATTTTCATCCGATTTCTATGATTTCTTCGTCGTACATCATTGCCCCCTCTTTTATTTTGTCTTGCAGTGTACCTCGGCTTAGTTCCGTGTTACTTTGCAGGTAACGTTATAGGGGCTACGGAGCGAGTAGTACGATGGGGACCGTGACATTAAAACACTAACATACCTACCAATAGATGTCTCCAAATGTTGAGATTTTACAAACGCAGTGACAAGGGGACAGTGACAGAACTGTTAGGTCCACTTCCCCTGGTGTTATCGATACATTTAGTTTGCACAATATTGACTTTATGCGATAGGTAATGAAACTGGCTTCAGGTCTTGGACGTTGTCTTAAACTTAGCATCCAAGTGTTTGGCAATGGAGAGGGAAACGTCCCGCTAGTCATGTGGTTCAGTATTGTCCTCATTTCAAAGCCCAGAGGATGTACAGATTGTTTAGCTGAAATCTGCGAATAATGGTAAAATACCACAAGCTGCGCACGAATATTACAATTGAATCCCAATTGAAAGAAGCAGTTGCTCCACTTTCAGTCATTAAAAGGACATTCTGAATACCCAAAGAACTCTCAAGGGCTCCGTTACTCAATAAAGGTAAACAGGATAGGATACACAGTTATTTGCACGACAGGAACATGGCACCAAGGAACAAAGTTTTAAAATATGATGTACCATTACTTTTTGGAGCTCCGAAAATCAATTTCTAAAACCAGACCCCTTACAGGATCACTTCGTTGTTCGCCTGTCTGCCTGTCCGTCTGCTAAATCCCAGGTTTCTCAGGAAAAGTTAGAGGTGTATAATATCCAAATTTATTTCAAATACTAAGTTCCACGGTCTTAGGCTGCGTAAATATTGAATCGCCTAAATCAGTGCAATGAAAAGTTCCGGCCATGTATGTCATATTTTGATACTCGCGTACACACTTATCAAAAGCTATAAAGTACTTCCTGTTGACCTGAAATGATGCCATTTGACAAGAAGCAAGGTTCTCAAGCACAAATAAAGGGAAAAAACCCGACATTTGTTAATTTATAATTACATCACATACAAAATCTATCTTTGCCGTATGTTGTCCATTTGTCTGTCTATCCGTCAGTTTCCTCAGAAACTTATAAAGATATCAAGTTTAAATACATGACAAATACTAAGGTCTACGGTCCTTTCACAGCGTTAAAAAATTAAGCTCCTTAGTCGGTGCTGTAAAAGATATAGCTTTTAGTGTCACATATTTTGATAATCCTGAACTCACACATCAAAACCGAATCTCGTAAAGAACCAAAAGAAAAAAAATGTGAAAATGTGTGTGACGTCTTATGGGACTTAACTGCTAAGGTCATCAGTCCCTAAGCTTACACACTACTTAACCTAAATTATCCTAAGGACAAACACACACTCATACCCGAGGGAGGACTCGAACCTCCGCCGGGGCCTGCCGCACAGGAACCAATAGAACTCGAGTCATATCGATGCTAAGTATGCCGAGTTATGCATGTACCGACGAGGATTTCGTCAACATTGAAAATTCTTGGAAGCTTTGAACTGTGTGCTGGACCGAGACTCGAACTCTGAACCTGTGCCTTTCTGGGGCAAGTGCTCTACCGTCTGAGGTACCCAAGCACGACTCAGGACCCGTCCTCACAGCTTTACTTCCGCCAGTACCTCATATCAGCACACACTCCCCTACAGAGTGAAAAATTTCATTTCGTAGAACATTGTAACAGGAAAGAATTTACCTACAAGTTTCATATACACAAGTGAATGAAAAGGTTATGACCACATCCTTAATAGGAGGTTTGTTCACAGGAGCTACTCTGCGTGACGCGGAGGTTTCCTGAGGTATGGGACACTAGATACGTGTCTACAGGCCGCGTAAATTCCGTAAATTGTAGAGCGGTGGTTCCTAGGTAGGGAGTTGGCGGCTACTAGAGGTACGGATGTTTTTCATAGGTTACAGATCAACCGAATTTGGTGGTCAGGAGAACAACTTGGCTACACCAGCAGGCTCCTCAAACCACTGTAGCACTATTTTGGCGTTGTGACACATACAGATACCTTGTTGGACGATGACAGCTGTGTCGGGGAAGACATTAGGACAGGAGGGATGCATCCTGTCCAAAAAAATATTCACGTAGTCCTCTGCTGTCATGGCGCCTTCGACTACCAGTACAGGTCCCACGGACACCCAGGTGAATGTCACCCAGAGCATAATACTGCCCCCACCGGCCTGCGAGACGTGTTGAGTAGCCATTCGCCTGGGAGACGGCATTTCTGGACATGACCATTGACCTGATGTAACAAGAAATGTGAGGTATCCGACCAGGTGACACGTTTCCATTTATCCAGGATGCATGTAGATGGTCCCATGTTTGATGTCGTTGGGTCAACAAAGGATCATTTATAGGTTTGTCTACTGTAGTGACCCACGTTCAGCAATGTTCGCAAAGGGTGTGGTCTGAACTTTACATGCATCAGCATCTTTCTCTGTCGTCGTATCTGTCACAGATTGTCACCTATCCTGCTTCACAGAGCGGAAAATCCTCTGAACTCCACATTCAGTCACGAAACGTCGAATATCTTCTCTGTTGGACGTTGTTGCGTCGTTCTCTGGCACTTTCCTCAGGCACCCATCACATTTTGCCCTTTGTCAGATTCACTTGTTATAGTGGATTTGCGCATGTCCGATCCGTGTCGTCACTACATTTTTTTCCAGTTCGCCTCTGTACACTTTCCTTACTAGGTCACGTGACCTAAACGACTCTGAGTGGTATTGTATCACGCAATGTGCACTGGTCACAGAGTTTTTGTTCATCGGTTTAGCTGTATTGAGTACAGGCTTATCGAATCTCGAGCGTTTTAGAGAAAGTCAACTACCACATACTGTATTTATGAAAAAAATTGTTCAAGTGGCTCTGATCACTATGGGACTTAACATCTGAGGTCATCAGTCCCCTAGAACTTAGATCTACTTAAACCTAACTAACCTAAGGACATCACACACATCCATGCCCGAGGCAGGATTCGAACGTACGACCATTTATGAAAATTTTTAAAAAAATATTTAAGTTGATGGTCTTCTGTTTAGAATGTCTTTCTGAACACGAAGGTGAGTCAAGGTTAGCTTAGCTGATATGTTTAAAAGCCCCTTCAGATGTAGCCACTTTGCAGCGCTGCCGATGGCGAATACTGCAGATGTATGAGCGGTTCCGAGCGTAACCACGGGCACTGAACGTTGGCACTGTTGGCCGTATCGCTAGTTTCATTCATTGCGAGTGGTGACCACAAAAAGTGTCTCCACTCGTGACCATGTAAGGAAAGTAATTGCAGTGTTCATACTGCACTACAGCCGCCCCACTGCTCCAAAAGCGGTGAGGCAGCGCTGCTAACTCGCAACGCGTGGGCCGCTTGGTCCCTAGCGCAGTACCTGCTGCACAGAAGAAGTGTTTGGTTTGCACCGTCGTGGGCAATGGTGTAGGATACGGGCACACATGAACCAAACGTCAGTACAGAACGTTTGTCACTGAGGCTGAAATATGGGCTATGTGGGACCCGAAACGCGAAGATTACAGCAAAGAGGTCGCAATGAAGCCTGCGTGGTAGTCCATCGTAGAGAAATTCGCGGCAAGTTTCATTGGCATGTCCACAACAGGGAAAAAGATAGAGAAGAGTGGTTTTTATCTCCACCAAATGTCAGTAATACATGAAATATTGTGGTAGGTGAACTACTTCTCAAACTCAGTTCATGCAAAGTTGTGTTTCAAGAAAACATATCAGTTGCATGTTAATCCTGATCTCAAATATGGTGTACGAGAGGCATTCAACAGCTATAAACTAAACCCTTTCCGAAAAGGTCTTGGAAGGCCCAATGGTACCGACCGACCGCCGTATCATCCTCAGAAAACAGGCGTCACTGGATGCGGATATCGAGAGGCATGTGGTCAGCACAGCGCTCTTCCAGCCGTTACCAGTTCTTGTTGACCAGAGCCGCTACTTCTCGGATAAGAAGCTCCTCAATTGGCCTCACAACGGCTGAATGCACCCCGCTTTCCAGACTCGGGTGGCGACGCATCCAAGTGCTAACCAATTCCGATAGCGCTTAACTTCGTTGATCTGACGGGAACCGGCGTGACAACTGCTGCAAAGTCTCTGGTTGTTCAATAACTAGTGCAGAACATTTTTTAAGAAAGTTCGTTTCATTCACGATCCCAACACAGCTGATTAGTCCCACCTGTTTTCTCTATAAAAACCTATTTTTAACATACTTTCCTTTCAATGAGACGGTATTATCCACCTTGCTGGGAGGACCTGTAAGGCCGCAAGGTACACTCCTATGGTCGACGTCGTAACAACGTCTGGTTGCATCAATAATCTACTCATTACGTACTGCCTCCCACCTAGTACCCTTCAGTCAGGCAAACAGATGGAATGTGCGAGAACCGGTCTATACGTTGGATAAGGAGGAGGAGTCCAATGAAGCTCTCTTAGTTCTCTCGGATGTGCAGACTTCAGTCATCACTACCAACAGAGACGTCCAGTTGAGCAGCGAAGTGTTTGATTGTGGTTCCTCGATCATCTCGAGAGAGAACCTCCCCACGTTCTAACATTGCAGGAGTCAAAGCTATGTGCGACCTGCCGACACGCGAGAGATCGGACATTTTTGTGAGAAATGTGGTTCAAATGTCTCTAAGCACTATGGGACTCAACACCTGAGGTTCCGTAAAATTATAACTACACTATTGGCCATTAAAATTGCTACAGATGACGTGCTACAGATGCGAAATTTAACCGACAGGAAGAAGATGCTGCGATATGCAAATGATTAGCTTTTCAGAGCATTCACACAAGGTTGGCGCCGGTGGCGACACCTACAACGTGCTGACATTAAGAAAGTTTCCAACCGATTTCTCATACACAAACAGCAGTTGACCGGCGTTTCCTGGTGAAACGTTGTTGTGATGCCTCGTGTAAGGAGGAGAAATGCGTAACATCTCGTTTCCGACTTTGATAAAGGTCAGATTGTAGCCTATCGCGATTGCGGTTTATCGTATCGCGACATTGCTGCTCGCGTTGGTCGAGATCCAATGACTGTTAGCAGAATATTGAATCGGTCCCAACGGCCTCGTATCACTAGCAGTAGAGGTGACACGCATCTTATCCGCATGGCTGTAACGGATCGTGCAGCCACGTCTCGAGCCCTGAGTCAACAGATGGGGATGTTTACAAGACAACAACCATATCCACGAACAGTTCGACGACGTTTGCAGCAGCATGGACTATCAGCTCGTAGACCATGGTGAGGTTACCCTTGACGCTGCATCACAGACAGGAGCGCCTGCGATGGTGTATTCAACGACGAACCTGGGTGCACGAATGGCAAAACGTTATTTTTTGGGATGAATCCAAGTTCTGTTTACAGCATCTTGATGGTCGCATCCGTGTTTGGCGTCATCGCGGAGAACGCACATTGGAAGCGTGTATTCGTCATCGCCATACTCGCGTATCAGCCGACGTGATGTTATGGAGTGCCATTGGTTACACGTCTCGGCCACGTCTTGTTCGCATTGACAGCACTTTGAACGATGGACGTTACATTTCAGATGCGATACGATCCGTGGATCTACCCTTCATTCGATCCCTGCGAAACCCTACATTTCAGCAAGGTAATGCACGACCGCATGTTGCAGGTCCTGAACGGGCCTTTCTGGACACATTAAATGTTCGACTGCTGCCTTAGCCAGCACATTCTCCAGATCTCTCCTCAATTTAAAGCTTCTGGTCAATGGTGACCGAGCAACTGGTTCGTCACGATTCGCCAGTCAATACTCTTGATGAACTGTGATAACGTCTTCAAGGTGCATGGGCAGCTGTATCTGTACACGCCATCCAAGCTCTGTTTGACTCAATGCTCAGGCGTATTAAGGCCATTATTACGGCCAGAGGTGGTTGATCTGAATACTGATTTCTCAGGTTCTATGCACCCAAATTGCGTGAAAATGTAATCACATTTCAGTTCTAGTATATTATATTTGTCCAATGAATACCCGTTTATCATCTGCATTTCTTCTTGGTGTAGTAATTTTAATGGCCAGTAGTGTACTTAAAGCTAACTAACCTAAGGACATCACACAGAGCCATGCCTGAGGCAGGATTCGATCTTGCGACCATAGCAGCAGCACGGTTGAAGACTGAAGCCGTTAGAACCGCTCTGCCATAGCTGGCGGGAGGTTTGTCAGACATTGTTTCGGTGATGAAAAGCACCTCTTCCAAAGACTCACGGACTTGTCTCCGTAATCATTCTGCAAGCACCTATGGCTATCTGTGAAGCTCTCATTTCCCACCAAAAGAGATTCAGTGAATCAACTCTGCTTGGAACGCACCTCCGTTATACACGCAGCTTAGAAGGCTATGTATAGCGATGCCACGTAATGAAACTATAATGTCTGAGGCTGGACAATTCCGCAATGTCAATAACAAATTCCGCATTTTTTCAATCGAAGTTGGCCGGGAAGAAATGTGTTGCGTTAGTTGTTGAATCCCTTCGTACATTTAAGTCATTTCTATGTCCCTTCAATCATGAGTTAATCAGAAAAAGGTGTCCGCACTCATTTAGTTGCGTTTTCAGGTAGCAAGTTATTAACTGGCATCTCATCCTCTAGTCCAGCAATACAAGATGTCTCCTCAAACTCATGCCCGTTTCTTTTCCTGAAGGTTTTATGCAGAGGGCTACAAGTTTCTGCCAAATGTTGAATATTTATGAAGTGTCCTCCACCTGTTGCTCAGTGTTTTACGCAAGGTGAGCAAAACTTACAGCTCCACCGACGTACATTTGCAGCGCCATTAAGACGCGTTTGGAGCACAGCTTACGATCGGTAGCAGCGCAACTAACGCCCGGGGAAGATTTACTTACGAACCACTGAGCAGGCTCGCAGAGTCGCCCGGTGTGAAGCCGGCGTAAATTACGCGCGCATATTTTGCCGTTAGATAGCAGCTTAGGTGTGCTTGTCGTAGAAGCTGTGGAACATCGCTTGCCAACCAGTGCAAGATGATATCTGCACTGCATGAGTGTACGCGAGCCAAAGGACTGTTCACAGAAGAAGTGCATAACGTAATGCGTCCCGTACATGGTGCCCATTATCACGGAAAAGTGTGTTTCGCTGGATCCAAGAGTTTAACAAGGTAGAGCTAAGCACCAGGGACCTGGAACGTCCCCATCGTCTTCCGACGGTGGTATCTGAAATCACAGAGCAGCGTGTGTAACATATCACTCGTAATGATCGGAATATGAGGATCGATGACGTAGAGTGTCTAGTAGTCTATTCAGGTGGAGTAGTTTACATTATGCATAATCGGTTGAACTTTGATAAAAGTTTTGCGCGGTGGGTGCCCCGCATGTTGCTGAGGAACACATAATGAACGGAATGAGTCTGAAAAACGAGTTTTTCACTCTACAGTGGAGTGTGTGCTGATATGAAGCTTCATGGCAGATTAAAACTGTGTGCTGGACCGAGACTCGAAATCGGAGCATTCGCCTTTCGTAGAGCACTTGCCTGCGAAAGACAAAGGTCCCGAGTTCAAATCTCGGTCCGGCACACAGTTTTAAACGGTCTTGTCTTTACATGGCCTCATTCGATACTCTGAAGGAGAGGACCTCATGGCACTAATTATTACTGGGCACGAGTCTTGGATTCACACGTCCAACTGGAGGTTATACAATGGTCCATGGAATGGAACTATTCCACCTCCCCAATAACAAAACGTACAGAACCGTACCATTTGCCCTCAAGGTTACGATCATCGCATTTTGGGATACGCGAAGGGCCTGCACTGAAAAATTTGAGCCTCACAGTCAGACTGCGGGTGCTGCGTTGTAGTGCACCACTCTGAGGTAACTACGACATGCTATTCGTCCTAAAGGACCTGGCCACCCGAACAAGGGAATGATGCTTCTGGATGACAAGACTGGCGCTCACACAACGAGACAAATTGAGGAGCTGTCACGAAACAAAAAAAAAAAAAAACAAAAAAAGTAATGGCTCTGAGCACTATGGGACTTAACATCTGAGATCATCAGTCCCCTAGAACTTAGAACTACTTAAACCTAACTAACCTAAGGACATGACACACATCAATGCCCGTGGCAGGATTCGAACCTGCGACCGTAACAGTCGCGCGGTTCCGGAGTGTAGTACCTAGAACCGCGTGGCCACCGAGGTCGGCAGCTCTCACGAAAATTTCGTTTTCAATGCTTGGGATAATTTGCTCCGTAGTCCCGACTTGCCCCCAGAAATCTTCAAGTTTCGGATCCTTAAAATCTGGCTTGGTAGCCGACATTTAGTAATTGATGACGCCGTTGCCGAAAGGGCTACGTGTTGGCTGCGACAGCAGCCCATACTGTTCTTTTCTGCCTGATGTCCGGCCATTCTAAAGACGTGTAATAGATGTCTGAATGTACATGGTGAATATGTGGAAAGTGAAATAAATTTCAGGAAGTTACACTGATTGTTACCGCTCTTAATCCGTTTTGCAGCTTATTTATGGACCTGTGCTTGTATTTTGATATCTTTTTCAATCGAAAGTAATAACATTTGCTACAAAAAAGGTTTGTTTGTCTATATGCAGCATGAAACGAAGTGACCTACAGTGTAACAAGAGGAAAAAGTGGAGCCTCTTTTACAGTTTCCACTTAACAAACCTACATTGAATTTAATTTCGTTGTTACAGTACATGAAATAGTTTTATCGCTTATGATACACGAATCACTGATGTACAGGTAGATATATGATTGACGTGGGTCCTTGCTTGCCCACAGCACTGGCCGCAGTACATTGCCGCCTGGGGCGTTAACGCGCACGGGTGAGCAGTAGGCGGCAGAGCATGTAACTATCAGAAATTAGGTCACGAGCGCGTCACACGATTAGCTCACTTAGTTACAGAGTAACTGTGCGCTTGACGCAGCTGTTCCTTTCCTAACAAAGATAAATGGAAATAGCCACAGGGCTAGATGAAACCACTTATTACCGAATGCCGGTGATGCTATATAATGGACATATAAGGTAACAAACAGTTTAAGTAGCATTGGATGGACCTGTCAAAGAAGTTTGGCTCAGTAGTATATCTTGCTGCACAAGTGGGTGGGGGGAGGGGGGAGGGATTATACAACAACGAACAGTTTCACTTACGCTGAGGTCAGGGGATACTTCCTAGTATCGTGTCGGCCCTCCTTTTTTATCGGCGTAGTGTAGCAACTCGATGTGGTACTGAGTCAACAAATCGTAGGAAAACCCGTGCAGAAATATTGAACCATGTGGCTCTGTAGCCATCCATAATGAAAAAAAATGACTCTAAGCACTACGGGAAGTAACATCTCAGGTAATCAGTCTCCTAGACTTAGAATTACTTAAACCTAACTAACCTAAGGATATCACACAGGTCTATGCCCGAGGCAGGATTCGAACCTGCGACCGTAGCAGCAGCGCTGTTCATGACAGAAGCGCCTAGAACCGCTCGGCCTCAGTGGCCGGCTCATCCACAATCACGAAAGTGTCTCCTATGCAGGATTTTGTGAACGAACTTACCTCTCGATTATGTCCCAAAAATGTTCTACGGATTCATGTCGGCCGATCTTGGAGGACAAATCATTCGCTCGGATTGGCCAGAATTTTCTTCAAACCTATCGTCAACAGTTGTGGCCCGGTGACACGACGTCATATTGTAGGAACATGAAGTCCATGGATGTCTCGGTATGGTCCCCAGCTAGAACATAAACAATGATCGGTTCCGTTCGACCAGAGGACAGAGTCCATTCCATGTGAATATAACCCACACCACTTAGGAGCCAGCACCAGCTTGCTGAGTGCTTGTTGACGACTTGGCTCCATGGCTTCGTCGGGTCTACACCACACTTGAAACCTACCATCAGCTCTTACCAACTGAAATATGGACTCACCTGGCCACGCCACAGTTTTCCGGTCGTCTAGCCCAGGATGCGCTGCAGGCCACGTCGTGTTGTTAGCAAAGTCACTCTTGTCGATCGTCTGCTGCCACAGCCCATTAACGCCACATTTCGCCCCACTATCCTAGCGAATACGTTCGTCCTAAGCCCCACATTGATGTCTGAATTTATTTCAAGCACCGTTGCTTATTTGTTAGCACTGTCAACTCTAATCAAACTACGCTGCTCTTGGTCGTTAAGTGAAGGGCATCGGCATTGCTTTGTTCTCGGTGAGAGGTAATGCTTCAAATTTCAGCACACACTTGACATTGTGACTCTCGTAATAGTGAGTTCCCTATCGATTTCTGGAATGGAATTTCTCTTGTGTCTAGCTCGAACTGCCATTCCGCGTTCAAAACCTGTAAATTCCTATCTTGCAACCATACGAACACAAGTCGTAAGCCTTTTCACACGAAGCAGCTGAGTGCAAATAACAGATCCACCACTGCACTGCTCTTTCATACCTTGTAAACATGATACTATCGCCATCTGTATATGTGCATATTGCTCTCCCGTAACTTTTTTCGTCTCAGTGTATGGTCTCTGCTGTTGATTATTATGCCTCTGCATGCGAAAACAGCGGTCATACAACTAAAAGAGACATACATCTGAAAGATGTTATAAGAATTGGGCACTGTCATATCTACTACCAATCAGTGGTTACCTGGTATTGCTCTGTGGGTCGCAAAATAAACGTTACCGGGGTGCAAATTACTCAGAAGACAGAGTCCCATAAGAGCTCACGTCAAAATAGCGCTTTCCGGGACCCATCAGTTGTACGAATGAAGTCAAACAACTTACATCATTCTTCGGGTCGTATCCAATTTCACTGTTGCCAAGAAGTGGAAAGATCTCTGGTATCAACACCCGGTCAACAACGCCCATGTATAAAAATTTTCCAACCGTTAACTTCACTTTTTCCATAACGCATTTTGTCGTTTCTTTCCAATACCGCTTAAGGAGCTTTGGTTCGTCATTAGATGTTTCTGGTCGGTAATTGGTAGATGTATTTACATTCCATAATGAAACCGTGGAACCATTATAATGTAATTTACTAAATCACATAGTTTCTGACTTTAAGACATAGTGGAGAACTGTTCACTCTTTGCCTTTGAAGAATGACGCAAAGACATACATGAAATGACACCGTGTGTTGTAATGGTGTTGCCTAATTTAAACATTACTCTGTCAATTCAATGTGTATGTATACGTTTACGTTTCATGTGCAATATGATTATATTAATAACGACACTCTGCCCTTGGCTTTCCTCTTGCAGTCGCTGTTTAAACGTACGTGAGTCCATCCATTGCAACCAAGAAATAGTTACGTACTGTAACCGTTTTGCGTAAATCGTGAGCTTCCACCATTGTCTGAAGCCGGTTTACCTTCACAAATGAGACAGTAAAAGATTCTTATGTCAGTTTTGCATCCTTATAGTTTGTAACTTTATCATCTTGTCGCCGTTGTAGATGTGTGATGGTGATGAGAATGAGGTTGTTTGTTAAATCTGCTACGTTTGCTAAGCGTATTTGTCCCGCAGTTGTTGTGAAAAGCCCGATTACATAGTCAGATTCAGAAATCATTAATAAGACAACTACTATATCTGGTCTTCTCAATTTAGTCTTAGACATCACGGTTTACGTCCTACAATCAGTTGTGTTTGAAGTGATATGCATTTTTATTGATAATTATCCGAATAGAGTGGAAACACAAGACGTTTGGAAGGACAGCTGACACTAATGCAAAAGAAGATGAGGTTTTGCGTACCAGTCTGCTTTAGTAAACACTGTTTCATCTAATAACACTTGAAAATTTCCTATGACGTGATTAATTAAGCCAACATTCCCTGTCACTTATGTAATTTCTTTTGCCGTTACTTTTGAAAAACTGATGTACGGCATAAGTAGCACGAGATAATGCAGTACACTACTTTCTACAATCAATGACGACAGAAGTATGAAAAGAGACACATAACAGAAAATTTCATAACAAAGAATGAAAACACAAATAGATGACAAAGGAGTAATCTTAATAGTAATCAGTAAAAGAATTTTTTTCAGAATTGTTCCACTTTCAGTAGAAAGTCTGCACCGAACTTTCACCTCTCCTGAGAGAGAATCGGAGAGAGAGTTGACGCAATGGTAAAAAGCACAGGACTCGCACTGGAAAGGGCGGAGGTTAAAATTCCCAAAAAATCATCCTGATTTAGGTTTTCTACGGTTTCACTAAATATTTTTAAGTAAATTTGGGATAGTTCTTTTTTTTAAGGATACGACCGATATCCTTCCTCATATTTGCGTCAATCCGAGTTTGTACATCATCTCTAACGAACTCTTAGTAAACGTGATGTTAAACAATAATATTCATTGTTACGAATCACGACTGAATCGAAGACCTATACCTTGCTGCCCTATGGCCCTGAAGGAGGAGAGTATGATTCTCTTTCGCTCGCACTTTCTCGCAGAAGAAAATAATTTCTTCACACAGAGTAGCTGATACTTCTTCAGTAGTCAGGGTGAGTCAAAAGCTACCAGTATTTTTGGAGTTGGTCAAGTGAACGGTAAAGACAAACACACTAAAATAAATTTCTCTTCTCTTTTTTGAAAAAAATCCTATTGATACGTCCTCGGGGTACGCTGCGGCATGTTTGCTCAGCTCTCGTAGCTTCGCGTATCCGGAAGAAAAACAAACAGCCCGTTGTAAATCAAAGTACAGAAAGGAATAGCTATACAAGTCCCAAAGATATGTAAAAATACCGGAGGGACAGTTTGTTGTCCCTCGAATAAAATATCGAGTGGCGGTGACGTGTGCGCAGCGCAGTATATTATGCCGCAGAGTCGTTTCGTTTCGTTTAGAATTGGTGAACAGTTGGGTCGGAAATCTCATGCAAGGCTTTGAAGAGTGAAGACAATCGTTACGGTTACAAAACAGCATTTCCTGTGATGAATTGACGTTTTTGGGGCCTCCGTGTCGGTATACAACTGAAATATTTTTCTTAACTAAAACAATAACCCGATCCCAATGAGAAAATAAGCGGCTACTGACGACTGATACGATCAAATGTGTACACGAGGACCACTTCTTAAAGCGAAGCTGCACAACCAGATACATGTTTAGTCACACGTCGCCACAGCTAAGTATCTCAGCACCGAAATAACATTTTCCATTCCTCGTTTGCGTAAACAAGAAATTGCCCTTACCACACAGTCTTGCAATATAGAAGCTCCCTGTTTCGCTTTTTAGTCTTCAATATGTACCATAAAATACTATTTACAGGCTCTAACAAAATTCTGATTTCAATTATAAATCGTGGAGGGTCAGTTCGCCATTTCTAGGTGTACATTTATCGCTCAGAAAGGAGAATTCTGTTGTCCGACTGTGCCCTTAGTTTCACATAGTCTGCATCGGCTACCATACTGTAGCAAGGTAAAAGTCTTGGCCGGTCTGTACTTTATAAAGAATAAATTGCGTATTTCTATTTTCTGATGTCATTGACTGAAACAGAATGTGAAAAGGCAAGGAAAACGTCAGCACGCGAAATCTACAGAGGCATAAACTTACTCCGCACAGTTTAGGAGGTACTTTCAGGTGTGCTGAAGAAAAGGGTAAAAAAAGTATTCGAAGATGATCGTCGGTGAATATGAGCGTGGTTTCCGACCAAATAAAGGCACATACCATCTGTTGTTTGTTAAAAGCGAAATAATGGAAAAAAGCTATGAATATTTCAAACCCATTTCCTGTTTGTTGATTTTAGACAAGCTTTTGATACTGGTAACAGTCAAGCATCGTATAAAGAATAGGGCACCGGTAACGAACTAAGAAGGTGAGGCGTTACCAGTGAAAGTCACAAAGCTGAAAGTACAAGGGAATAACAAATTTATCAATAACTTTAATCTTGACGCATGTAATGAAATATGGTGGAGTACCTTAAGGGGTCTAGTTTAAGCATAGCACTGAGTAGAACAATGATGATGGAATCCGGTCAGACATGTGCATATGCAGATGGTATTTAAATTATCGAATTGTCAGCTGATTCCATTATTTTGGTGTCCGTTTAACGAGCGTTAATAATTTGAATGTATTAGAGAAGTAATACAGGCAGGAAATGAAGCCTACAACGAGATCTTACAGGTATTTAAGAATTAATTTCTAGAAGAACTAAGTTAAGACTACTCATTCCTTGCACGAACAGTTGCTGTATATGGTTTAGAAAATATTTGAACGACACAGAAGTGTGCATAAACAGCCTGTAGATATTTGAAATGGAAATACTGTGAAAAATTCTTGTACCTGTGAAAGAGGCTTAGGGATGAAGTGTAAGACACGACCATGAAATGTAACATTTAATGCAAGGGATAGGTGTAGTAAAACTTATTAGATCGTGGAAAATACTTTGTTTAAGACCTACGGCGAGGAAGGCAGATGATGGGATGCCCAATATAGTACGAAGGGCCAAAGAAAAACAAGATAGCATGACTATGTGTTCACTGACCTTGACAAGATAGAAGCCCATGGAAATAGTGCAAGTGGTGGTGGTGGTGATGCTGCTGATGCTGGTGATGCTGATGATGACGATTAGAAATTTGATGCAGGGAACTATCAAACCAGAAAACATTCCCAATGCTTTATTAGATATTTGCAGTGGAACCTGAACAGTTCTTCATTCACATAATCTAAACAAGTACGCAATTTTTATTTTTAATTTCACCATCAAGTGGTAAGAAAAAATTACTTATTAAATCGAACTTATCAAAGCAGAATATTATTTGCGTAACTACTCCAGAAATCCGTTGTGAGTCATCCTTCGCACAGCCAACTGTGGTCAAAAGAGAGGAACATGTAGTACCAAACATGCAGACTAAGAAGAGAATTATATCGCCGTGTTTGCAGTAAGTGTTTCTGTGACACTGAGTCACAATATGGTCGTATATATTGTAAGCTATGCATTACTTCATGTGTCATATATGTAAATATGTATTTTCCTGTAAGTGGAGAAATGCGTTCCCTTTTACGTCTTAACATCACCTTTTGTTTAAATATTCAGTCCACGGATCGTCGAGTAGAGCGTTTGTATAGGGTAGCTATCCTTTTTAATATGGTGGAAATGCATAATTATTCTGCATAGGCTGCACAGAGAATTTTTCTGTGTGTATGTATTCTTTTGCTGAAAGAATACGCATTGTGTGACTATTGTAATGTTGTGTGTCTACCAGCATCGTCTCCATTTATCCTCCGTTTGCCATGATAATCTCTGCAAAGTATGAATCTGTGGAAGTGTACGAATCTATCATTCAGTGGATCAGAGACCCCTATGTGCTCTATAGCAGCGTAGTACCAAACTTCCCAACTTTCTCCAAGGGGCTCTTGCAAGGTGGTTATTTTCTTTTTTTTTTTTTTTTTGTCAAACCATTACGCTGCTTCGCTGCTTTTCTTTCGGCAATATCAGAAATGGGAACAAACCCCTCATCCCCACTTACACTCCATCAGTAAAGAGACAGCTCGTTGTGGAAATCGGCCGTTGCTGATTTCTTTTAGCAGGTGATAAGTTTAAATCTGTGCGATTTAGGGCACTTCACGTCTTTTTTCGCCAAACGCTGGGAGATGTCTCTCAATCAACAGTAAAAAAGAAAAGATATCCCTTCCATCTCGGCTAGCCTTTTTTGAAGTGACACTGTGGATCCTACTGCCGACCTTACAAGACTTAATGTTCCTTGGAACACAACTTACAGTTGTTCCAGTTAGTGAGGATACGGCTCTTTTTGTCAGTTATGATGCGATCGTTTCGTTTACTTCACTGTCAGGGTCAGTTTTATTTCGTTTTGTTCTGTTTTTCAGTTAATTTTCAAGGTTAATTATTAAACTAAGGATCTGTTTTTGTTCATTATGGAAGTGAACGTGTCCAATAAGTCTTGGTCTCTTTTTGATTGGATATCTACCGACTTTTGCTTAATAATAATGTACCTTTTAAATTGCTGAGAATAAAGATATTGTTTTAAAACACATTTGAATCGTAGCGAGATAAAGATCTCCATGTAACGAACCACGTATAAATAGTATAATTATTACTTGTTTGTTCTATATATTGCCTTCAGCTATCGCACATTGGTCACGGAACCTGGGATCTGTATCACTCGTATCTGAGATATGATGGACTATTTGTGCTGCTTTACCACCATGTGTGAACGTGACCATGTGTGAACGCACTACCGGTGTAGGTCATTGGTTGGGTAGAGTATTTAATTCTTAATAGAATGACCCACAGTTTGAATAACATTTGTGGGACAGAATGAGATTTATGGAATTTAGAAATTGTAGTGCGAGGGCTTTGGCTTTGGGACCTCTCTGCTTCCCTGTGTAGCTACAGTGGTGGTAGAATAAATTGTTTTCTTCGCTTGTTAAGTTATGTATGGTTATATTTAAATAGCAATGCAGGATTATCCTCATTTTGCGTAATTTCCAGATTTTTCTTAACCAGGTCATTGAATTCATTGTGCTGGTTTCCCTTGAAATTTTTGTTTTAAACCTATAAATTCGCCGATTATTTGATATAAGTTCATATATTTGATGTGGAATGTAAACCATGACAATAAATTGATAGTACCAATGATAAATACCTTATAAACATTTTACTTCATCTCATCCTCTCTTTTACTGTTGTAGTTCGCCTCAAAAGATATAGAGAAGGAACGTTACATACATTGTGACAGTTAATGTTGTTCCTCAACTAAGCAGTTAAGTGTTGCACACCACACCTCCTTGCAGTCGGTTCACACCGCAGTATCTAATATTAGAGTTCCTTATAAAATGTCTCAATCATCTGGCATGGAAAATGAGATGGAAACGTACCTTACGCAAAACTACTTGTTTCCTTCCTTTAGTCAGATAGGGAAATTAAAAAGTCCACACCATATAGCAGCTTGATTGTCTACATCACGTAGAATTTATGCACCGATTTCTACGTATTTTCTTTATATAAATTTATTCAGTAGGTAACTTGCATTTAATAATACACTTTATGATACCCATTGAAGATCTAAAGTGTAGCAATCTTTCAACTGGCAGTTTTTATCATCAATAGTTGTATACCTGAAGAAGCGATGTCACCTCCACTCAGTACTTCATTTTACAAATGTTATGTAGTTAAAAGTTGTCGAATGTGATATCTAATTTGACGATTTCTGCTGCCTCTTTTGGGTCTTGGCAAGTACGATAACGAAATGCATCATCAATGTGCAAATGGAATTAAAGCTGAATCAAATTTCTAACGAATCTGGAACACAATGGAGTTTCAAATATTATGGTAAAACTGTACCGTTCGTTGCAACATTTGTGAATCAGTTCAGTTTGCTTTCTCCAGAAATCTGAAACATTCCACTTATAGACATATGTTTTTGTAGTCCTTCCTTTTGACTGGACGTCTTGTGGATCTTGGCCGTTTACTACGGTAATAAAATGAAACGCCTGCAGCCGGCCCATCATTTGGTTATTCTGTAGCTGCCAGTTTCGGCCCTTCAGTGCGACGTTTTCGGGCAGTTAATGGTTGGAGCACTGACACCAAAGTTTACAGATTGTCTGGGTAACTAGTTATGTTGGCCACTGATGCGGTATGTATAAGGATGGTGTCAACACCTTCAGCATCAGTCATGGCCCGAAGATGTCGCGTTGAAGCGCCGAAACTGGTAGTTAAAAAATAAATGCTGTAGGCATTTCCTTTCCTTACAATACAGACATATCTTCGTGCAGAATGAGAAAGTGTTTTCTTTGGCTTTCTAGTCACGCTTTTGGTTTATGATGATGTTGATGATGTTTGGTTTGGTGGGGCGCTCAACTGCGTGGTTATCAGCGCCCGTACAATTTCCCAACCTTTGCTCAGTCCAATTTCGCCACATTCCTGGATGATGATGAAATGATGAGGACAACACAAACACCCAGTCATCTCGAGGCAGGTGAAAATCCCTGACCCCGCCGGGAATCGAACCCGGGACCCCGTGCTCGGGAAGCGAGACCACGAGCGGCGGACGCTTTTGGTTTAGTTAGACTAGATTATGAGTACTAAGCTCATTAGCTGTCACAATAGGAACGTTTAGGTATTGGTAACAGAGGGCAAGACACATTAGCCAGCATACTTTAAAAATTTAGGTAGAGGTCACTGAACACGAGAATCATTAGCTGACAGGCTTGGAAACTTCAGGTTGAGGTCAGAGAATGCAAAACATTTTAACCAGCACACTTGCAAAATTTAGGTAGAGATCACCGAGTACAAGACGCTTTACTGTAATCAGTACTCATTGATAATTTAGGCAGTGGCCAGATAATACCAGGCTCTTCAGGAGCAACTATTGGAAAGTTTAGGTACAGCTCACTGAATACAAGGCACACTCGGAAAATTTAGACAGATGTCAATGAGTACAAGGCTGCTCAATAGCAACCTTGGAAAGTTTTTTGGAAGGAGAGACAGCATTGGACGTTTTTTTTGTTTCATTAACCGCAAAATCGATTTTGCGGTTAATAAAACGAAAAAATACGACCAATGCTGTCTCTCCTTCCAAGTATACCCATTATCTGGTCGTGGTGCACAGGACACTCCATGGAGTCGCCAATCAATAACCTTGAAAAGCTTAGGAAGACGTTTCTGAGTACAAAGCCCTTTCGCAGGAAAGCTGGGAAACGTTAGGTAAAGGTCACTTAGTATAAGGCACTTTATTCCACGCACACGGAATATGTAAAGGTCACTGAGTACAATGGTCTTTACATCCACATCTACGTCTAAGCAGATACGCCGTAAGCCATTGTTCGGTGCGTGGCGGAGAGGACCCTATACCACCACATGTCATTCACTTAATGTTCCACTCGCAAATGGAGCGAGGGAAAATCGACTGTCTGTATGTCCGTATCAGCTCTAATTTCTCTTATCTTTATGGTCTTTACGCTCACTGTATGTTGGCGGCAGTAGAATCGTTCGGCAGCCAGCTTCAAATGGCAGTTCTCTAAATTTTCTCAATATTGTTTCCCGAAAAGAATGTCGCCTTCCCTAGAGGGATACCCATTTGTGTTTCCGAAGTACGTCCTTAACAATTAACATGTTGTTCGAACCTACCGGTAACAGATCTAGTAGCCCGCCTCTGAATTGCTTCGATGTCTTCCTTCAATCTGATATGAAACGAATCCCAAACACCCGAGCAAAACTCAAGAATTGGAAGCACCAGCGTCCTATATGTGGTTTCCTTTACAGCTGAAACACTGTGCTAAAATCTCCTAATAAAGTGAAACGGTTCTCCCACGCTCATTCCATCTCATACCTGTGCAGCGTTACGCCCAGATATTTAAACGACGTAACTGCGCCAACCAGGACACTACTACTGTATCCGAACATTACGTTTTTGATCTGCCTACTCATCCTCATTAACATACATTTTTCCACGTTTAGGGCTAGTCTCAGTCGTATCACCGCACAGTCACTCACAGCTTACCGTTCACCATGGCATCATCAGCAAACAACCGCAGACTGCCCACCAAATCATTTATGTGTATAGTGAACAACAGCAGTTCTATCACACTTCCCTGGGTCACCTCTGACGATACCCTTGTCTCTGATGGACTCTGAACGTCGAGGACAACATACTAGGTTCTATTATTTAAGAAGTGTTGGAGCCACTGAAGTATCTGTGAACCTGTTCCATATGCTCGTACCTTCCTTAACAGAGTGCAATGAGGCACCGTGTCAAATGCTTTCCGGAAATCCAGAAACGTACAATCTCCTCGTTGCCATTCATCCGTAGTTCTCAGTATATCATGTGAGAAAAGGGCAAGCTGACTTTCGCACGAGCGATTTTTTCTAAAACTATGCTGACTCCTGGAAATAAGATTCTCAGGCTGAAGAAAGTTTATTACATTCGAACTGAGAATATGTCCATGAAATCTGAAATCTGCAACATAAATATGATAGGAATATTGGTCTGTAATTTTGCGCGTCCGTTCTTTTACCCTTCTTATGTACCGGAGTCTAGGCTAGGTAAGAAGTCAGTGCCGTAGAGTACTCCTTGTATCCAACTGGGATTATATCCGTGCTTCGTGATTTATTTATTTTGAAATCTTTCAATT
The DNA here is from genome assembly GCF_023864275.1 of Schistocerca cancellata. NCBI lineage: Eukaryota > Metazoa > Arthropoda > Insecta > Orthoptera > Acrididae > Schistocerca > Schistocerca cancellata. Next base: position 413,472,320 of record NC_064631.1, read on the forward strand.
GTTTCTCTACTCCAGGGATGCTTATTGCTATGTCGCTCTTACGGGAGTTTGTCCGATGGTCAGATGACGGTATGTTTGTACGAGTCTCCTGTGTAAATGATTTCTTGAAAGCGGCTTTCGTTTTGCAATCTTCAACTGCCACACCAGACTAGTCAACAGGTGTCTGAATGGAAGCCTTAGACTCCCTTAGCTGTTTTACATTAGACCAGAAGTTCCTCGGGTTCTCTGTCAGGTCTTTTGTTAAGGTGTGACGGTGGTAGTTGTTGCATGCTTCGCACATAGCTCTTTTCACAGACGGCCGAACCTCTACTAAGCTTCGCTTGTCGTTATTCGTGCGTCCCCTTTTGAACCGAGAGTGCAGCAGCCTCTGTTTCCTCAGTATCCTCCGAATTTTGTTTATGGCCATGGTTGGTCTTTCACGTCCTTTACTCAATTACTAGGCACGTAACTCTTAAGATCACGAATAAAATCTACTTAAACTTTGGCCATAACTTCTCTACATCCAGCTTACCTTAAGTAAGTGATGCCAATTCATTGTCTAAGTGAGATGCTAATAACTCTCTCCTAGAATTCTTGACTGATTTATTAAGTTTCGTAGTCATTTTGCTATGATCAAATCATGACCGCTAATCGCTGTTTCTATACTGAGATTGTCGATAAGGTCCGACATGTTTGTAGCTAGAGGATCTAAGACAATTCTGTGGCATACCATGGTCAGATAGGTTATGTGGGGGTCACTGAGCTCTTTATGTGACATGATCAAAAAATTTAGGTAGAGGCCACTATGTACAAGGCTCTCTAGCAGGAACAATAGGAAAGTTTAGAAAGAGGTCACTGAGTATAAGGCTCTTTAGATGACAACACAGAAAATTTAGGTAGAAGTCACTAACTACAAGGCTCTTTAGCAACCATGCTAGGGAACGTTAGGGAGAGGTCACAGTGGACAAGGCTCCTTAGCCAGCACGTTCTCTAAAGTTCGGCAGAGATCACTGATAATGAGGCTCTTTAGCAGTTACGCTCGAAAAATTTATAGTGCGATGCTCTTTAGATGACTCAGCCGGAAAATTAAGTTAGAGGTTACAGAATACGAGGATTTTTAAGTGACATGCTTGGGAAAAATAGGTAGAGGACAATGAGCAAGAGGGCTATTTAGCCGCCACACTTGAGAGATTTGGGCAGATTTGGCTACGAAAACCTCTTTTGCCGACGTGCTCCGAAAATGTAGACAGAGGTCATTGAGTACGAGTTTGTACAGCTGGCTCGATCAGAAAGCTTAGATAGAAGTCACACGTGCTACTCAGCTGAATATCTCGATGTTGAGGAATCTGGAATTCTTACTTTCCATTAGGTAATGTACAAGAACTCTGTTTGAGGTAATCTACACACATCAAAAAGAGTTTTGCATCATCTCGGTTCCGAGAGTTTCGGAACCTGTACAGAAAATTGGAATAGAGATCAACATAACGCATCATTTCCGCCTTTTTTATTGCTCATAAAAATTGCACATTGCATGTTGTACCATCATAAGTGAGACCTTCATAGGTAGTAGGTCCAAATTGCTGTACACACCGGTACCTCTAAGAACCATTAGGACGTCCTCTTGCATCGATTCGTGCCTGTATTGTCGTGGCATACTATCCGCAAGTTCATCAAGGCACTATTGGTCCAGACTGTCCAACTCCTCTACGGCGATTCGGCATAGATCCTTCAGCGTAGTTCGTGGGTCACGTCGTCCATAAACAGCCCTTTTCCATCCATCTCATGCATGTTTACTAGGGTTCATGTCTGGAGAACATGCTGGCCACTTTAGTCGAGCGATTTCGTTATCGTAAAGGAAGTCATTCACGATGGGGGCGTGAATTTTAGTCCATGAAGATGAATGCCTCGCCAATATCCTGCCGATGTGGTTGCACTATCGCTTGGAGAATGGCATTCACGTATCGTACAGCCGGATTCCATGACCACCAGCGGCCCCATATAACGCCACCTCAAAACAACAGGGAACCTACACCTTGCTGCACTCACTTGACAGTGTATCTAAGGCGTTCAGCCTGACCGGGTTGCCACCAAACACGTCTCCGACGATTGTCTGGTTAAAGTCAAATGGGACACACATCAGTGAAGATAACGTGATGCCAATACTGAGTGGTTCATTCGGCCTGTTGTTGGGCCCATCCGTACCGCGCTGCATGGTTTCGTGGTTGCAAAGATGGACCTCGCCATGGACGTCGGGAGTGAAGTTGCGCATCATGCAGCCTATCGCATACAGCTTGAGTCGCAACACTATGTCCTGTGGCCGCAGGAAAAGCATTATTTATCATGGTGGCATTGCTCCACCTCAATTGTGCATTAGATCGAACAGAGCTTGGCTGATAGACACACATACATCGTTCGAGTTTGCTGGAACGGTATGCCAGGGTCGATTTATGATAGTAGTTGGCGAGTGGTGACATGTTGTTCTCTTGGTAGCTTGTGATATATCATCAAAAGTTGACCGACCTGTAGATCATGCAACCAGAGCATCAGTCAAACACTTTTTGTCTAAAGGTATGTCATGACAGCACAGGGAAATGCAGTCTTACGTAATTGAGAGGTAATGTCATGGACATGTCGAAGACAGGGCACAGCTGCGTTTTAACTCTTTCAAGTCTGGTAGTACAATTTGTGTACCACCTTATGTTGCACCGAGGTTGTACGGTGGTACATTATTTGTACCACCAATTTGGATGCGTAGAACAGCGCATTCTGGTGGTAGATTACTTGAACTACTAGCAGGGCATGTACTTTATAGTTCTTAGATGTATGCACCATATGGCAGTTGTTACTGGGTTCTTGTAGAAGCACCAGTACCTCATATTTCTACGTCAGGTGCGATCAAGTACACTGTGGAGACACTGTTTGTGCAACATAGTTATTGATTACCTGCTAACGGAAGTTTCCAACAAAATTTCTATTGGAATATTCGTTTATTGTAGTTTTTTGTGTTGTTCCGACTATTTCTATGAGAAATTATTAAAATGTATCTAATTATTCATCGGTTCAAAATATGTACCACTGTACCACAAGTCAGTCTACTTCAAACATAGGTAAATCTTACTCTTTACTTTTCAGTAATAATGAGGGGTCAGAGAAAGCTGACTGAGTCTGAAATTTTGAAAGCCCTTGAAGAGGATATTACATCTGACATATCATTTGATAGTGGGGACAGTGATGACACCAATGACAATTCTTATTGTCTGGAACCAACTACATCCAAAACTATTGTGTTTGATTCTGATACGTCACGTGATTCTGAGGATGAGTGCCCAGCTACCATTTCAGTGATTAGTTCACCAGAGACTGAGCTAAGTCAAACCATCACAGTGCATCAGACTCTATCTGAGATTGCTGATCATCGGTCGAAGACTGGACATAAGTAGAGCAAAACTGGACGCCCTGCTGATGCCCCTGCATTTACTTCCCAGTGTGGTCCCAGTGTTTTTATTGTGGAGTTAGGCACACCATCACCATATCAATTATTTGGAGTTCTGCTTTCAGATGATATCATGGATTTATTTTTGTTTCAGACGAACTTATATGCACAACAGTCGTCTCTGACTACTGGTAAACCTTATGTGCTAGCATCCATTGAAGAATTAAAAACTTTCTTAGGGACAAATATCTTGATGGGTATAAAACCACTTCCTAGTTACAGAGACTACTGGAGTTCAGGTGCTGATCTAGATGATAGTTATGAGTGTCAGCTGATGTCAAGGAGGCATTTCGAATGGTTTCTCACCAAATTACGTTTGAATGACAATAGTAAAATGCCACAACGAGGAGACACCAACTATGATAAACTTTATAAGTTGCGTCCTTTCCTAGAAAGAATTTCACGTAACTTTCAGTAAGCACTTAATCTAAATGAATGTATGGCAGTGGACGAATCTATGATTAAATTTAAAGGAAGATCTTCTATAAAACAGTACTTGCCAAAAAAGCCTATCAAGAGAGGCTACAAGGTGTGGGTACTAGCAGACAAATTTGGCTATTCATGGAAATTGGATATTTATACAGGAAATAAAGAAAATGCTGTGAAACGGAAATTGGGAGAAAGAGTTATGAAAGAACTCATTGAAAATATTAAAGGTAAGGATCACAGAGTTTACTTTGATAATTATTTCAGTAGCCCAGATATCCTTCGATATTTAAAAGAAAACAAAATGCATGCTTGTGATACAGTGAATCCATGTAGAAAATCTTTACCTATGCTGAAAAGTGACACGGAAATGAAAAGGGGTGTTTATGATTGGGCTACTAGCACTTAATCCAAATGAATATATGGCAGTGGACGAATCTATGATTAAATTTAAAGGAAGATCTTCTATAAAACAGTACTTGACAAAGAAGCCTATCAAGAGAGGCTACAAAGTGTCGGTACTAGCAGACAAATCTGGTTATGCATGGAAATTGGATACTTACTCAGGAAAGAAAGATAAAGTGGAAAGATAAGAGATCCGTCCATCTGCTTTCAAATTTCCATGATCCAACTCAAACAACAGAGGTTACGAGAAAGGAAAAAGGTGGAAATTAAATAAAAGTTTCTTGCCCCATTGCTCTCTCCGATTACAATGCCAACATGAATTGTGTAGATAAATTTGACCAGCTGAAGGGTGTATATGAAACTGACAGAAAGAGCAGAAAGTGGTGGCACAGAATATTTTGGTACTTTATTGATGCCACCGTGGTGAATGCTTTCATCATCCATAAAGGAATGAAGTTGCTTAAGATGACTCTGAAGGACTTCAGAAGAGAAATCGCAAGGGATTTACTGGCACCTGCCTTGGTAGCTTCAAGAGGTAAAATTCAAAGTCTGAGCAGCCATCTCCAGTGCAACAAGAAGAAACACACTGTTCCGAAATCTGTGTATCTTGAAAGTTCATCTCATCAGCCAGACAGATCTACAAGGAGGAGATGTGCAGCATGTAGTTCCAAGAAACAACAAATTCGCACCGACTGAATGTGTGGTGTGGGTAAGGTTCCTCTATGCTTAGGGAAAAGGAAGACATGCTTCAAAGGCTATCATGCATCTTGATGCACGGTGGTACAAAAAATGAACCACCTCCCTTGTGACCAACAATGATTATAAAAATTGAATTTTTGTGTACAATGGTAATAATTATGTTCATTATATTATAAATATGTTGCTTGTATGAATTTTTGACAGTAAAAGTAAGACGTGTACTTTTAGAACTGTTTCTTGGTCAAATTAGGTGTACGTGAAAGAGTTAAAAGGCGTCAAAAGTGTAACTACCGTGGTCCAGCTATGCGAATCACAGGTGAACGTGTAATGTATTCAACGTCGCCCCATTACTGTCACACCAGTTTTCCTGTAGGGCAGTTAATCTCGCCACGACCGTTTTAGTAAGGACGCTCCGAACACGGATACGTCAATTTTGCTGTGTGCAGAACGGAGACCCCTCTGTAAAGACGATGCCGCCGCTTTGTCCGTTGTTCCTGTTGGGAGCACAATCTCATGAAGCCTTTCTCTGCTCCTACACTGAGGGAAGCCCAAACAACGCTCACTGTCCACACTGCCCGTGATGCTCCAGCCGTGGCTTTACTATTTGCGTACTTTCATTATCCCAGAGAAGTCTATTTCGTGCTTTTGCACTACCAAGGGAGCAGTTGTGATTCAGAGGACACTAGACGCTTGAGACCATTGAGATCTCTCACAAGGTTGACTACTACAATCTGCACCCACCGATATTTTTTAAAATAGTTCTCTGTGGCACCATCCCCTAACTTAGCTTGAATTTATAGCGAATATCTCGCACAGCACTAAATCCCAAGCGTATGGAAGAAAGGGCAGGTGATTTCTCTACGTAAGAAGGTTAAAAGAATGGACCGGCAAAATTATAGACCAGTATCCTTAACACCAGCTTGCTGCAGATATCTTTGAGACATTCTGGTACGAAGATAATAAATTTTCGAGAGATGGAAAAGCTTCTGTCCCGGAATCAGCACAGCTCTAGAAAGCATCGCTCGTGTGAAACTCAGCTTGCTCTTTTCTCACATTATATCCAACAAAACGTGGATTAAAGGCAGCAAGCAAATTCCATATTTGTAGGTTTCGGAAAAGCATTTGATACGGTGTCCCACTGCAGACTGTTAACCAAGCATATATTACACGTTCGCAGGGATGTGAATCGCTCGAAGACATTTTGAGTAATAGAGCTCTGTACATTTTCCTCGATGGCCTTTGTTCATTAGAGACAAGGGTATCGTCAGGGGTGCCCCATAGAGGAGTGATAGTACAACTGTTATTTTCTATATACACTGAAGAGCCAAAGAAGCCAGTGCAACTGCCTAGTATCGTGTAGAGCTTCCGGGAGTGCGCAAAAGTGCCGCAACACAACATGGCAAGGACTCGACTAATGTCTGAAGTATTGCTGGAGGAAACTGACACCATGAATCCTGCACGACTGACCATTATTCCGTAAGAGTTCGAGGGGATGGAGATCTCTTCTGAACAGCACTTGGTAAGGCATCCCAGATATGCTCAATAATGTTCATACCTGGGGAGTTTGGTGGTCAGCGGAAGTGTTTAAACTCAGAAGAGTGGTTCAAATGGCTCTGAGCACTATGGAACTGAACATCTGAGGTCATCAGTCCCCTAGAACTTAGAACTACTTAAACCTAACTAACCTAAATACATCAAACACATCCACGCTCGAGGCAGGATTCCAACCTGCGACCGTAGCGGTCGCGCGGTTCCGTACTGAAGCGCCTAGAACCGCTCGGCCACTCCGTCCGGCTCAGAAGAGTGTTCTTGGAGCCACTCTATAGCGATTCTCGACTTGTGGGGTGTTGCTTTGTCCTCCTGGAATTGCCCAAGTCCATCGGAATGCACAATGGACATGAATAGGTGCAGGTGATCAGAAAGGACGCTTATGTACGTGTCACCTGTCACAGTCGTATCTAGACGTATCAGGAGTCCCATATCACTCCAACTGCTCACGCCTCATACCATTGCAGAGCCTCCACCAGCTTGAAAGTCCCCTGCTGACATGCAGTGTGCTTGGATTCAAGAGGTTGGCCGGGCCGGCCGGAGTGGCCGTGCGGTTCTAGGCGCTACAGTCTGGAGCCGAGCGACCGCTAAGGTCGCAGGTTCGAATCCTGCCTCGGGCATGGATGTGTGTGATGTCCTTAGGTTAGTTAGGTTTAATTAGTTCTAAGTTGTAGGCGACTGATGACCTCAGAAGTTAAGTCGCATAGTGCTCAGAGCCATTTGATTCATGAGGTGGTCTCCATACCCGTACACGTCCATCCGCTCGATTTAATTAGAAGCGAGACGTGTCCGACCAGGCAGCAGGTTTGCAGTCATTAACTGTCAAGTACCGGTGTCGACGGGCCCAGGTGAGGCGTAAAGCTTTGTGTCGTGCAGTCATCAAGGGCACACGAGGGGGCCTTCGGCTCCAAAAGCCTATTTCGACGATGTTTCTTTGAATGATTCCCACGATGACACTTGTTGATGGCCCAGCGTTGAAATGTGCAGCAGTCTGCGGAACGGTTACAATTCTGTCACGTTGAACGATTCCCTTCAGACGTCTTTGGTCCCGCTCTTGCAGGATCTTTTTCCGGCCGCATCCATGTCGGAGACTTTATGTTTTATCGGATTCCTCATATTCACGGTATACTCGTGAAATGGTCTTGTGGGGAAATCCCCACTTCATCGCGACCTTGGAGATGTTGTGTCTCATCGCTCGTGCGCCGGCTGTAATACCACTCCATTTAACTCTTGATAACGTGCCATTGTAGTAGCAGTACGTCATCTACATCTACATCTACATCTACATCTACTCCGCAAGCCTGACGGTGTGTGACGGAGGGAACATCTGCACCAAACACTTGTTGTCACATGTATACGTAGCCAACCGCATCCCCGTATTTTAGCTATTTACATATCTCTGTATTTGAATACGCTTGGCTACACTAGTTTCTTTGTCACTTTCGTGTAGATAAATGATCTGGAATTCATTTAAGACTTCAGGGATTAACTTCCATCGTCCTCGTGGAGGTGTAGAGGGTAAAAACTGTAGAGGAAGACGGACATTGCTTTATATCAAGCAGATAATTGAGGACGTAGGTTGTAATTCCTACACTGAAGTGAAAAGGTTGGAACAGGAGAGGAATCGTGGTAGGTGGCATCAAACCACTTAGGAAACTGATGATTAAAAAAGAAAGAAAAAACGATCTGGTGCATGGGATGGATCGCAATCTATGGCTGTTCACTGATGGTGCTATGGTGTTTGGGAAAGGGAAGGTTACGTCGTTGAGTGACTGTACGGAGATACAAGATGACTTAGAAAAAATTTCTACGTCTTGTGATGAATTTTATCTACTCTTAAATGTAGAAAAATGAACGTAAATGTAGATGACTAGGAAAAACAAACCCTTAATGTTCGGATACTACTTTAGTAGTGTGTTATTTGACAGAGTAACATCGTTGAAGAATTGATGCGTAACGGTGTAAAGCGATATGAAAAAGGACGAAAATGTAAGGATTCTATTAGAGAAGGTGAATGATCGATTCCGTTTTATTCGAGAATTGTAGGAATGTGTGATTCGTCTGTAAGGGAGACCGCATCTGTTTCACTAGCGCGACATATTATTGAGTACTGTTTTTGTGTTTGGGATCACCACCAGGTCGAATTAAAGGAAAAAATTCGAAGTTGTCAGTAGGCGGTCTGCTGGATTTGTAACCGATGGTTCGAACAGAACGCTAGTATTACTGAGATGCATCTGGAACTCATATGCGAAAATTTAGAAGGAAGGCGACGTTCTCTTAGAGCAGGGGCGGGCAAACGTTGCACGTGGCTCATGAGCGCACAGCGCTGCACGTGTGCTGCTCGCGTGCAGGCGTCGACCGGGGCTGTGGCGACAGCCGGCAGGTTGCGGCAGTGTGGTGCCAGGCTAAGCTGCGGACGTTGATGCGAAGCGAGCACTATGTAGTGAACGTTGTACTTCAAGAAACGGAGAAGTGGAGATTTGATATCTTTTAAAAAGTAATGGGAGACTCATTTTTTCTTTGTGTAAAAACGTGAAAATTCGAAATGTTTAATATGTGGCAGTATTCTCGCTGGTCAACGGAAGTTTAGTATTGAAGGCCATTATAATAAATTTCACAAGGACGAGTACAATTTATTGTCGGTTTCTGAGCGGATGGGAAATTGACTGAGCTTAAGAAGAGCGATCTGACGATACCAGATGAATCTGGCGTAGTTGGCCGGCCGGAGTGGCCGAGCGGTTCTAGGCACTACAGTCTGGAACCGCGCGACCGCTATGGTCGCAGGTTCGAATCCTGCCTCGGGCATGGATGTGTGTGATGTCCTTAGGCTAGTTACGTTTAAGTAGTTCTAAGTTCTAGGGGACTGATGACCACAGCAGTTAAGTCCCATACTGCTCAGAGCCATTTGAATTTGTCGTAGTTGTTGTTGTCACGAGAGATCTGCGACTTTCTCTCGTCATGTCTCTCATCTAACTGATTTCACATTTTATGGAGCACTGTTTTCAAGTATTCAGGACGACAACAATAATAGCCCAGCGGTATGTGCAAGTTGTAAGACTGTGCTTAATATAGCGAGAGCTGGAAAACCATTTGCTGAATTAATAAGTCTCGGTTAAGAGCAAACATCAGTGATGAAAATTTACGTAACTGTTTGTGTTTGTCTGTATGTAGAAATTTTGTTCCAGATATTAAACGTATTGTAAACTCCACCTGTGATAACTAAATAAAACGTATCGTAGGTAATAGGTACTCTTTCAAACCATGATTTCTTTCAAGCACTCCTACTAGCCTTATTCATTCACTCAGTAAAGCAAGCTAGGAAACAAAACGCATTACAGAGGAAGGAGCGGACAGAAGGTATGGTGGGGATGGGAGATAAGCGGGTGGCCAGCATGCGCCTGTGTGCACGCGGAACACCTGTTGACTGCACGCGTGCAAGTGCACCGCACATGTGCAGGATTCCTGCCCGCCCCTGTCTTAGAGGAACGAAGTTGAGAAAATGAAGAGGACCGGGATTTGACGCTAACTGCAGAAGGATTCTACTCCCGCTAACGTACGTTTCACGTAAGGACCACGAAGATAAGAGAAAGTAGGGCACATGCGGAGGCATATAGACAGTCATTTTCGAGAATAATTCACGTAGAGAACAGCAGTTTTTCTCGACTACAAGGAACTTTTATTTTTGTGGTTACTGGGTTCGGCCAGTTACCGACCATATTCAGACATACTGAAATATGAACATACAAAGGATTACATTTTTTACAATAATGAATATACAGATTTATTAGACGAAAGTTAATAACGAATGAAGAAATTGGTGCCTTATATTATGTAAAGTAACTGCTATAAGCAGCAATTTGTCAATCTGGTGATAAAAATATAAATAAAAAACAGATAACCAATCATAATCGAATGCGAGAACACCGATGGCTGTCTGTAGATGGCAACTCCTAATTGTTAGGCAACAAAGATGGTGGTTAAGTGACACTAATCGTTACCACGGAGGCGACGTGGTCATATCGATATGCGCCTTCCTGCATAAGAGGATTTGACGGATGTTAAATATGTGCTGACATGCAGGTAGACATGTTGAAATATGTGCTAGATGTTGCGTATTGCTCCTAGAGCACAGTGGCAGTGGAAATACTGCTTGACCGATGCTATTATTTACCATCGAAGCAGCATGGAGTTATCTCGGTTGGCCGGTTGATTTGTTGGAGGGAACCAAACAGCGAGGTCATCAGTCCCTTCGGATTAGGGAAGTATGGGCAATGATGTCGGTAGCGCCCTTTCGAAGGAGCCATTCCGGCATTTGGCTGAAGCGATTTAGGGACATCACGGAAAATCTAAACCTGATTGGCCGAACGCGGGTTTGAACCGTCGTCCTCCAGAATGTGAATGCAGTATGCTAACCACTGGAGGTGTCAATGTGCATGTTTGACATGTGAAGATTTCAAAGTTGCGACAACGACTAGTTGATAAAGAATACTATCGTGCAAGTAAGAGGACTGTCGTACTATGTTTCAGATCCCCTAGATGACAGTGACCAAGTAATCAAGAAGATAACAACTAAAGTAGGATTCATGATATCTAAATCAAGAGGAAAAAAATGAAATCAGTACATCTGATTCCTTCTTTTATTATTTCTTTTGTTATTTATTATATTAGATGGATTTTATATGTTACTACTTCTTGCACAAATGTTTGTTAATCCATTGTAGGCTCACATTTAGGTGTGATGTCTGAAGATGGTCAGTAACGGACCGAAACCTGTAACAACTAAAGTAGAAGTTTTCACGGTCGCTACTGTTTATGTTCGTTTTACATAGCTAGTCGGTTTTCCCTCGCTCTCTTTGCGATTGGAACACAAAAGGAAATGACCGGCAATGGTACAGACTATACCTTTCGCCACGCACGCACAGTAGCTTTCGCAGTATAAATGTAGATGTAGATTCCATGTTCAAATTACAGTCTTGAGATGAAGACCTACGTGAGCTGTAACTTCGCTGAATGATGAACCGCGGTGTCGACAGGCTAGGATCCTGCGGCTGTCGAATTGCCTTTCGTGGTTGTAGACCACCTTCTGCTAATACGAGGCATAGCACGTTCTTCTTAGAAACCAAATAAGATTCAAATGTGATATCTGTGCGACAGTTACGTCTCTCAACCATTCCTTATACACAGAACACGGAGAATGTAGATGGCGTTACTCCTGCTTTCTTTGTCTGGATGCATTGAAATGCTGATCATTTTGCAAAATGCTCAAATGTGTGTGAATTCCTAAGGGACGAAACTGCTTAGGTCATCGGTCCCTAGACTTACACACTACTTAAACTAACTTATGCTAAGGACAGCATACACACCCATGCCCGAGGGAGGACTCGAACCTCCGGTGGGAGGGGCATGGCAGTCAGTGACTGGACGCCTCAGATCCTTTGCATATCCAAGCAAATATCACAGCTTCATGCCAGTTTGATCTGTGTCCCACGGCGCCTCCATCGTTTTTGCGGTCTTTATGGCCAGCAGTGTTCAAGTGTTTTGCACTCGACTTAAGATGAGTATTGTCCCACTACATCGTTCGTTTGTTAAACAAAGAGAGTGGGCATACTACAGTTTTATCAAAAGGCACTTGGCATTGGACTTTTTTCTCCAGAAGACAGACCAAGGCGAAACTTAACTTTAGCAGACGTTTTGGTACTATTCTTGCAAATGAAGCAATGTGTCAACTGTTATCTGCCCCCAAGATTTACGTGAGCTGCAATTGAGCTGTATGATACTCACAGACTCTTCTTACATGCCCTTAGAGTCCCACGTCAGACAATGGAAAATCGGGGATGGAATAATGACAGTATTAAGAAATGGACAAATCGCTAGACACCATACAACGGAAATACTGAGTCGCAGACAGGCACAACAAAAAGACTGCTAAGCAAGTAAGCTTCGGTCAAAAGGCATTTTTCTGAAGTAGACAACAAATGTGTGTATGTGAGTGTGTATGTGTGGGTGGGTGGGTGGGTTGTCTACTTCAGAAGACTTTTGGCACTAAGCGTACTTCTTTAACAATATTTCTGTTGTGTCTGTCCGTGACTCAGCATCTCCACTTCATATTGAGTAGCAGCCTATCCTATTCATAATACTAGCATCTTTCTGTCTCATAGATTTGACCGGTTCTCTATATCCTCCTACTGAACTCGGTATCCCAGCTTTCTTTGCCGCCTGACGCTGTAATGGAGAAGTATGCCGTAAAGTAGTGTTTTCAGAATACAAATTTGTGCTTTGTCTTTTTATTATTTTATTTCCTTACTGCCGCATAAACGAGGTAAGTCGGTTATTCTGGCAGCGTTAAACAAACAGTTTAATGCTGATACGTGTCTATGTTCCTTTAATACGTTTGTGCCATATATTCAGTAATAATCAGTTTTCAGCTGCCTTTGCCGATACTGATAGGTCGTTAACGAAATATTAACTCAGTGCTTTATTACATCTTTCTGTCCGCTATTAAACTTTCATGTAATCATTGTGTAATCGGTGAGCTAATTTTATGTTTGGCTGTTGTATGGATTAAAAATTACCGTCAATAAAAACGTTAACATTGAATAATTTTAATAACAAAATGTGAATTACGTAATAAAATTTTGAACAATGCTTCAACCATAACATGAAAGTGCCATTCCAATTCTGCGTTTCCCTTTTGTTCAGTTACCCAATATCCACATGTAAATGATGTAATGGTAGTCATTATCATATCAATAATGATGTTGTAAAATATATTTGCAGAACTATACATTTGTTGGTTTTAAAAGTACTTTACTGCTATACCAATAGACTGCGCTCTATCAATATGGCTGTGTATGTTTTGGAACCCAAAAAGCTCTTAGAAGAATAATCTGCATGATGTGGATATTTTGTACTTCGCTATTCATCGACATTCCAAACATTCATTGGAATTTGCAACTAAATAGTTATGATGGCATAAACATTCACAGATTTACTGCAATTAATAATTCCACATTTTTTAATCCAGAATAACCGACTTACCTCGTTTATGCGGCAGTAAGGAAATAAAATAATAAAAAGACAAAGCACAAATTTGTATTCTGAAAACACTACTTTACGGCATACTTCTCCATTACAGCGTCAGGCGGCAAAGAAAGCTGGGATACCGAGTTCAGTAGGAGGATATAGAGAACCGGTCAAATCTATGACAGTTTGTTGCTATAAATCTTTCTGTTTCAGTATTTTCATTTTGAAAGAATTCACTTCCTACTAACATGATACACCTAATCGTACGAAATGGTAATTTACCTATTCATGCATACTTTAAGTCATCAAACGGCTAAAAAAATACAGTAACAATAAATGTAGCTATGGTAATAACAAAGTGAAAATTGTACTAGTTACGCGAATGGCAGCGTAAGAAAGAGATACTAAGTCAAACTGAAATAATGGATGTCACATAGCCAACAGAAGATTACTGACAAGCTGTTACAAAAGATCAATCAACAGCCAATCGTCAATAGACTGCTAACTACTGTAACATATGGCTTTTCCTAAACCATCAGACTTGTTACTAGTTTATGAATATCAGTTTAACATGAAAGCAATCACTCTCATTGTAGTTGACAAACTCAAAGGTCTCAAAACTTAAGTTTTTAGTGGTAAAGTGTGTGTTGCCATTTCTTCTCGATGAGTGGCACTGCCTCACTGAGTTGCTTCATTCCAATCGGATGTATTCATTAAAATAGATGCTGAAGTTACCTGCGATACTTACCGCGGTCAGTAATTACCTATTTTAAATGTTTTGAGTGGTTTTTGAAAAATTTAACGACGTAGGAACGTCTGAAGTTAAGTATTAAGTTGGAAGTAGCCTCGTTTCCCGTTAACGGAAACTGTGTAGAAACCTCTGTCGTGGCATTTTGTATGCAAGAGAAGTGTGAGTACGACAAATACAAGAGCATTGTTGATGTAATTTGCTGAGAGCAATTTGCATAAGAAACTAGACCTTTGTGATCGTGTTAGTCTGTTGTATCGAAGTAAGCCACCTTAAAGTTTAGTGTTGGAAGTCAGTATGATCGCTCGACCACAAAGGAAGTCTTATGAAAGTGTGCTCATTTTTTAATGTGCCCGAAAGTAGTGATTCGCTAAGACCCAATCTCCTTCTGCCACTTCGAATAGTCTTTCAGAGGTACAAACACATCTACTAGCTTTCGTTTACGTCGCACGTCTCCATATTGGTGTCGAGATTTGCTTCCGGCAGTGTACCTTGTTCTACGCCCACCTACGAAGACAGAAACGGCCATCGCAATAACATAACAGTTATCAGCGTTCGCACGGAGAGATGCAACTGTTCTTCCTCCCTCCGCGCTGTTCGAGAGTGTAGCGGTAGCAAAATAGTGTGAGAATGGCTCCATGAACCCGTTGCCAGGCACTTGCAGTGTGACTTGCTCAGTAGTCATGTAGTCGTAGATGTTATCTGAAATGTAAGACGCGGACATTATAAATGCCGTGTGCTCTTACGTATTGATTTCTTTTAGAGCTGGTAGAGGCTGAACTATCTCCAGGACGTTTGTACCATCAGTCTTCCCCACTCACTAGTTGCCTTTTGACAGACAGAAAACCATAAATATTGCCGATAAAGTTTCGCTGTCTACTTCTGTCCCACTGTCATTGTGAAGTGCTTGAGATTTTGTACCTTCTATAGGGCCATACATCAGTGTTTCACCCGTATGATCCGCGTGTGGGGTGCGTCAACAGTGACTGCTCAAACACCTCTGTGAGCGCGATAATTAGTCTAACCATACCTTTGCGATAACCTGCGGGAGTAATACGTATTTGACTCTCGGGTGTTCATGTAAATTAGCTTTCACGTGGTGGTTTGTGTCGTGTGCCAGTCAGAAGGTCCTTGACGCTCTTCCGCGATTCAAATAAAAAAGTCACCATTCGTGCTGCCCTCTGTTGTGTACGTTCAATGTCCCTTAGTATGTATCCCGTGCACTTGATTAAAGTTTTAGTTTGTGTCACACTTACTTTATTTTGGCAATCTTCTATTTAGAATGACTAAATAATCACATTATCTACTAGTGAATCAAAGGCCGACACTGCCTTACCTAAGACTGAGCATATGTGATCGTTCCATTTCAAACTGTGAATATAATACTAGAATAGGAAACAAGTTATCCATCACCCCGCCTTAGCTGTTCAACCATACAAATCCTTGACCACGATGAGGGTGATCAAAAGTAATCTCATAATTTCTTACTGAGTTCGCAATATTCGTTGAAGTGTTACATGTCATACATTTTAGATTGTCGGCATTCCCGCTTCACTGACGCAGATTGCAAGTTTCAACCCTCTGCCGTTGGAGGGCTCTGCATTGCAGTGCGTGACGGCGTTGTGTAACGTCTCTATGTCGGTGTCTAAGAAACAGTGTGCTGTAAGCGACTTTTTTTACCGCAGTAAACGTATCTTCAATTCAGATCTACAAAGAATAAAAGCTTTGTACGGTGATGATTGTACTTATGTCAGTAACATATTACACTGTGTTGTTCATGCTCGTAATGAAGGAAATGATAGTGCTGAACTCAACGTTTTTGACCGAGCTCAGAGTGGACGGTATCCGACGTGACTTATCGGAGTCAGATTGATGAACTCATCAGAGAAAAGCGTTGGGTAACACAGAAACAGCTCTCATATAAATGTGACATATCACGAAGGGGTCTACAGGGCTTAATTACAAAAATCCGGTACAGAAAACTACGTGCACCGTGGGTGCTTCGAATGCTCACTCGTCTCATAAAGCAGAGGAGATTGGACATTTTGTCAAAATTTTATTTTGCGTTTTGAGCATGAGAGTGATGGGATCCTTAAGAACATTGTGACAAATGATGAAGGTTCGGTTCACCACTTTGACCCTGACAGAAAGAGAGCATCAGTGGAATTCCGCCACAAAGCAACGCCAATCCCAAAGGTGTCCAAGACCACACCTTCACATAAAAAGTAATGTTCATGATGTTCTGGAACGCACCACCATAACCTACGTGAGGTTTTTCCACGAATGGAGCACCCTGTCTTTCAGCTCAACAATGACAGACCACACACGAGCACTAAGACATCTGCAACAATTCGACGGCCTGGGTTCACTGTCATCAATAATTCTGTATACAGTCACGACTTGGCCCTATCCGATTTTCATCTGTCTCCAAAACTTAAGGAAACCCTTCGAGGACCTCACTTTCATAGTGATGTAGCTTTGCTAGCAGAGGTGACATTCTGGCTCCGGCAACAAAGTCAGACATTTTGTAGTGACTGTGTCAAGAAGCTGGTCTCTCGTTAGGCAAAATGTGCTCGACGCCAAGACGGCTACGTTGAGAAATTAGAATGTCGCCATGAAGAATAAAGATGTAGAATGTTACTAAAGTTTGCTTTATTTAGAAAACTTTGAGATTTGTCACATGTATTACTTTTCAGGGCGCCCTCGTACTTGTCGTTTGATGGAGGGAATTTGATAAAGAACAAAGAGAGAGAGAGAGAGAGAGAGAGAGAGAGAGAGAGGGGGGGGGGCGAAGGGAGAGAAGCAGAGAGAGATAGTACATAGTTCGGTATACATGACGTGCCACGAATTCCTCATGTGTGCCAAATTTTCCTTTTCATCTTAAGAGTAGCACTTGCAACCTACGTCCTGAGTAATTTGCTGGATATATTCCTATATCTGCCTTACCCTCCTTTTTGTACCGTATACAGCTCCATCTAATAACCTGCAAGTAGACCCCTGATGCCTTAACATATACCATATCATCTTGTCCCTTCTGCTTGTCAGTCTATATGATTTCCACCATTTGTCTATAGCACCACCTCTGAAACTCTTCGATTCTCTTGTGTTTCAGTTTTCCCATACTTCATGATTCGCTACCATACAATACTGTTCTCCAACGTCGAAAGACAGATTCTCAGAAATTTTTTTTCTCAAATTAAAGTTTATGTTTTTCATCAGTAGACTTCTCTTGGCGAGGAATGCTAGTTGGCTTTTTATGTCCTTGTCTCTCCCGATATGTGTTACTTTACTTCCACCGTAACAGAATTACTTATCTTCGTCTACTTCTGTACCACAGATTTTGATGTTAAGCTTCTCAGCGTTCACATTTGCGCTACCTCTCATTAGTTTTAACTCCCTCCAATTTACCCTTCGTCGACACTCTGTACTCATTAGACTGCTCATATCAACGAACAGGTCAGGTAATTATTCATCACTTCCGCTGAGGATAGCAATGTCGTCAGCGAATCTTACGATTGATATCCTATCACCTTGAATGTTAATCCCACTGCTAACGATTCTTTTATTTCCGTCGGTGCTTCCTCTATGTACAGACTGATTAGTAGGAGCTGAAGAGTGCATTCCTCTCTTCACATCCCTTTTAACAGAGCACTTCGTCCTTAGTCTTCCACTCATATTGGTCCTTCTTGGTTCAAGTATATATTGCACATCACCCGTCTTTTGCTGTAGCTTACTCCTATTTTTATCAGGATTTCCATCAACTTGCACCATTGCATACTGACGAATGCGTCTTCCAGGTCGACTAATCCTACTAGCGTATCCAAATTTTCTTCAGTTTTACTTCTATCAGCAAGCGGAAAGCCAGAACTGGCCGTCTGCTGCCTTTAACCTTCCTAAAACCGAACTAATCGACCTCTAATACACCCCCAATTTTCTTTTCCATCCTTCAGTACATAATTCTTGTCAGCAACTTTTATTCAAGAGATATCAATCTTATTGTGTGATGGTTTTCGCACCGATCTGGCCTGTGATAAAGCAGCCGTAGATAATAATGAAGTGGTCAGCGTATTGCCATGTGTTTCACTGAAAAGTAGATTAAGTTTATAAATATGGGTTGGCACCTGTGCCCCTTGCGGCGAGTCACCGTGCGGCTGTAGCCTGCCTCACACGGAAGTAGGGGGCCAAGTGTGAACACAGGTGTGAATGCAGTCACTCGCACGCACATGTTGGTGTACAGACATGGACCTACACGCTTGTCTCTACGTGGGTGTGGGGCAAGCAAAGGCGCACGGCAACTAGGCGCAACGTGCGTGGGTGCAAACACGCCTTAATACGAAAAATACAATAGTATGATCCATGGAAGGTGCCAAAAATTGAAGTAAACTATCCGTACAAACAGTTATATCCTGGCAATCCATTAAATTTCGGGCATGGATTATTCATTATGCCGCGAGAAGTTGAAAATGCACAGTTATATCCTGGTATTGGTGTTAGTTGACTAATTCCCATTCTGCCTCATTGGAACAGTAGTAACAGGGAAAAAATTTTAAGCGTTTCACGTAACGCAAAAACCGTAACTCTTCTGAAACTTTAAGGAAAGTTTCAAATCACTGGACAGCTTTGAAATAACATGAAAATCTGATTGGACATTCAGTGGAGAATTAAAAAATTTTGCGCCCCTAGGCACACCATATTATATGCGCCCTCTCCCCGCCCCCCATCTCCCCTTCAAGAAAATGCATCTTTTAAATAATAACTACTCGTATTACCCGATCACTTCACATTTGCCGTTTTGGGTGGAAGCGCTGTGAGCTGTTTCCGCACTCTGCTATTCGTTGCTCTGAAGGACACGTCTGTGGTCTAGTCGTCGTCGTTAATGGAAATGTAATACGGTCGCTGAACTGTACCTGGTGTACGGCAGTGGATAAAACACACTTAAAATTAACACATTCTTCTGTCAAAAGACAACAGAAGTGAACACAAGGAAAATAAAATTTCTTTTAGGGCCTAAAAATTCAGCATAGCTTGTAGAAGACAGTGAATTTTTCTTATATATTCATTTTTAATATGTTCTTTTACATGAAACCGTTGAAAATGAAACTAAAAATGCTTTATTACGATCTAAAAAATGAAGCGAACGTGTAGTACATTAGAAATTAATACCTACATTTACAGAGATGCATTCAAAATTAAAATTAAACTGTCGTTTCATTATCTAATAACTTGAATGTGTAGCAGATAAAAAAACACGTTTGGTATTAATACATGAATCTATAGGAAAGCGTAAGAAATGAAAGTGAAATAGAGATTTTGGCGCACCAACTAATAACTAAATACAGATGAACAAACAGAGAACGGCATTTACTATTGCATAATTTTGCAGGCTAATGTGGGAATATCAAATTTGTTTTATAATCTGATAGTTAACGTGCAAAGCGTTAAGGTCTGTGTAGCTAGATGCTGCATAATAAGTGTACGCGATACCTTTAATCCATGTAAGGGCTGAACAGTTTCGTACTGCAGCTACTGCTCTCACCATAGCTCTTTCTAACGGTATTAGCAAAGCTTTTACGTATTTATCGACAGAACTGAACTACGTTATTTATTGACACTTTTTAGTCTGAGCGTACTCTCCTATAACGTATATTTCCGCGATAATTATACATTTCAGCAGATGCCAAGAATATGCATCAGTTGTAATATGCTACAGTATCAGTATGACTGGACTGTAGAGCGCCGAGCGGCCTGGGTCTTTCGGATATTGTTTAGTATTGCCGGGCGCCTTCGGTCACGTCAGTAAGTAACCGAGGTTTACTTACGCGTTACGACCTATGCCATCGGCCATTGTAAAATAAACAGGTAATACGTAGTTTGTAAATCCAATGAATATGCTCTAAGTTATAATCAAAATCAAATTTTAATCTTAAATTTTTAAAACTAATATGAATAAATAAACAAACTCACCAGTCAGCAAAGTTTGCACCTGGCTTTGTCGGCAGAAAACTCGTTGGACATATCTTCATCGTGCAGACGGTTATCAGATAGGAGGTCGGCTTCGATGTGAAGAATGGACAAGGCATTCAATCTCTCCTCAGACAACGTAGAACGCAGTTACGATTTCAGTCTTTTAAGAGCCGGAAACAAGCGTTCTGTTGAACAATTTGTAAGTGCGATACATAGAAATATTCAAAGGGCAATGTCAACATTGGGAAACACGTACTGTAACCCCTCTTTTTGTAAAGATTTACTCATTTTTACTGGTATATCACCAATCTCAGAAGATTTCAAATGTTCCGCAAAATGTACACATTCACAAGGGAAGGAAGGCTCTAAATCTGTGTCATATGAGGCTTGGAGCTTTTATTCACGTTTATCAATATCGCTAGGTGAACTGTTCTTAAGGTTACTGAAAACTGTGAAGCCGACCGCGGTGGCCGTGCTGTTCTAGGCGCTTCAGTCCGGAACCGCGCGACTGCTACGGTGAACGATTCGAATCCTGCCTCGGACATGGATGTGTGAGATGTCCTTGGGTTAGTTAGGTTTAAGTAGTTCTAAGTTCTAGGGGACTTATGACCTCAGCAGTAAAGTCCCATAGTGCTCAGAGCCATTTGAACCAATTTTTTAAAACTCTGAAGAAGTCCAACAGTGTTCTGTAGCTTTCCTTCCTCTTCACTAATTCAGCGTACAACTTGTCGAGTACTGGGAGAAACATTTCGACTCTAAATTCTTACCTTCCAGTCAGAAAAACTTCTTCAGAGGGCGCTTCTTCGTCATCATGAAGTTTGCGCTTTCGTAATCTTTTATACGTGCATTCATAGTCTATATCAGTCACAATCTCCATGGATTTATTTTCATAATAGTCAAACATGTCACGAATAGATGCAATAAATCCTACAAGTGATTCATATAATTCATGCACTGTTTTAGCATCAGTATTTACAGTTTGCAGTTTCAGATTTACACTACTAAATCGCTAAACCAAGTCCTTCCAAACTGCCATCATGAATACCGTTTCCAGTCTGCTGATTTGATTCAATAAAGCAGAAGCCTCATTTCACACAAGTGGTTTTTCAAACGTATTTTTGGCAACATGTGTGAATGGGTTGATAACGCTCTCCCAGTTTTCATACAGACTTACACACGCTTCCTCTCTTGATGAACAACGTGTTTTTGATAAAGTTTTTACTGTTTTGCTTCCTGGTTTCATGAAACAATGAAGTTTATTCCAGGGCTGTGTAGAAGCAGAGAAAAATTATAAAGGTTTTGCATTGAAAAATGAACATGCTTCCCGACAACAGCTTGCAGCACTAGTGCCGACTAAATTCAAAGAATGTGCTGCACAATGCACATAATGCGCTTTTGGCTTTCGTCCATTAATGCTTGCCTCCAAATCAGTGTAGGTTCCTGACATGTTGCATGTTTTGTCGTATGACTGGACTCTGTAGTCAGTAATATCAATGGAATTTGTAGACAGGATGTTTAATACGGTCTCAGCTAAGTTTTCGGACTTGTATCCAGGGTTTGGTAAAAACAGAAGGAAACGTTCAAAAGATTCACCACTCCCGTTCACATATCTTAATATGAAAGATAATTGATCAATATGTAGAATGTCCGCAGTAGAATCTACTATTATAGAGAAATGTTTGGCCTGTTTTATTTCAATTACGATAATTCTCTTTATTTCTTCAGAAAGAAGCTCTATTATTTCATCACAGATTGTTGAAGAAAGATAACTTGTATGTTCCTGCCCTGGATTTCCACATCGTTCAATGTGCTCTGCAAGAAAAGGCTCAAACCCGACTATAAGTTCAAGAGACATCATAAATTGACCATTATGTAATTACTTGAATCTGTCAACGTGTCCACACAGGGGAAGTCCACTACTTGGTAGCTTCTTTACTACTGCAAACATCCTTTTAAACACACTGCACCAGAATATTTTTTTCTGTCTCTACACATGATTCGGAATGATTGTCGTTTGTTCCAAGTGACTTTCACTTGTTAAGAGTGATTACTCCGAATTTTTGTGTTAAAGTGAATCCTCGTGATGAGATAAAATATTAGAAACATTTTTCCAATCCTGCAATACCATTGGTAGCAATCGCGGCCTTACCTCTGAACAATATACAAGGTGCTCAAAAAACAGCACAGGTGCTACAGAAGTATACTAGAAAATCACACAAAGTTAATTCACCATTTAAGAGTTTAAGGTAAAATGCAATTTTGTTCAAATATCTGATTTCATCGCCCACTGATCTTCTTGAGTTAGAAAAATCACAGTCACAATTTTGTCTAATGCCACTTTGTAAGAGAATGTCTTATGTTGATTTATTGACACGCTACTCTGCAGGATCATCACTAACGAGGTTATTTCTTTTTGTAATGTCTGACTTGACACTTTTTTTCGTGAAACTCGAAACCAGGAACAATTTGCTTTTCTTCATGTTTAACTTTTATTTCGTTTGTATTTACTTCTTTTCAACAGCTGCTGTGTCACAAATATCGTCCGTACTACTTGAAGTCGAACCAGCAATATCTTTTGAGAAAAATTTATCTACTCTGCCAAGTGGTTTTAGAACATTGGCTTCTCGTTCTCGCTTTTCCTTCGATAATTTCCGAAATGCCGCCCCACTTCAATTTGCACGTTTGCTTTTTTCACTTTCATTCGTGTTAAGGCACTTACAAAATTGTCAACCAACAGTCAAAACCGAAGAAAAAAATGTGTAAAAGGAAAGAAAAAAGGCTGTATCCAGTTCCAATCGTAATACACCATTCATGAGCACGTAGCTTTTTACTTTAAACACGGTACACGAGCACAAAGATTTTTCTTTTAAACACGGAGCGACGGAATGACCAGGTCGGATTACTCCACGTAACTGTGCTATGAAAGAACGACAATTCAGAATAATTTAATTTCAGTGTCACCTGTTTCTCTGTTCTCAGTGAACAGTAGAAGCACACCTGCCGGCTGGAATTCGTCTCGTAAATAAAATGGGACAGTCCCGTTTATGGCTTCTGTTTCCCGCGTCGCCGGAATTTTAGCTGGGACGTAAATATGTTCAGAACATTCTTGACACTCTCTTTCTAATTTAAAAAGCAAATGACTTTCACAGTTTCTTGCAGTGAGGTGTGCGGAATCGACTCTTATCCAGCTTATTCTTACAACATTTAGCGGTTTCTGTGGGCAGAGAAGAGAGACAACAGAGTTTAATTAGTCTTGTTAGCAGTTGACGTGGTGTGTTGTCATTTGTGTGAATACTGCTGTTATGTCTACACGCAAATGCACCTTTTGTTCCAACATAAAATAAAAATAACCTTTCCTCGAAGAAAAACAAGCTTAGTGAAGAAGTTAAATATAAGATTTGTATTGCCACGTACTATTCGACTGCACAGAGTGGGAACTTTGATAACGTGCAGGCTGCAGCACAATAAATGAGACAAACGGAAGTTGGTTACGTCTTCTTTTTGCACCAAAAAAGTAACTAAATAAATAAATAAATAAAATTTTTTAACTGTTGTGAAGTGTATTTCACACGTTATTAGATTTCTGCTTATGTGTTTTTCGTATAAACATGTGTTTAAAAATGAAAACATTCCCATTATCAACATGTTTTTTTAAATGGGTGTCATTAAATCAAAGCTCAGATATTGAAGACTACAGAGCTTTCACATTAACTACAGTAATGGACAGTTGACTTTATGCTTCCCCATAATTTCTACATGAAATATAAGTAGAGTCGGGTTTTACAAACTGAAGCCCATACATGTTACACTATATAAGAAACTGTTGATTAGTTTATCACAGCTCTTCAGGACTCCCGGTATTTTCACGGGGAAGATATGGTAGGGTTAAGTAGAAGCCAACAACATTCTCGGAATAATGACTTTTCAAACATTGTATTGTAGATTTCCATCCTGCCAGCTTGCTTCAAAATGTTTTGAACAACCATGAAGATGACACCAGAGAGAAACCCAATGTTTAATTTCCAATCAGTTCCCAAGTAAACTATGTATATTTCCCAGCTTCTATTGTTGAATTTCGTTCCTAAGGCTTCTTTAAAGTAGCAAGTTGTGTGACAATATTAAAAATTTTTGTCGTTTGTAAGCGAAGTTATTTTAAAACGTAAAAGGATAAAATGAGTACAGAGTAAAAAATGCCGTTCCCCTTAAAGTTCCGCCCCAACGCCCGTGCCTGTTGGGGCTGTATGTAAATCCGCCATTGTGAACATTTGCGCAGCGCTATTCTGATAGTAATTCCATCATCTGCAATAGAAACTTCGTTGATTATTATCTGCGGGGTAATCTGTACTGACATATAATTGTTTCTACAAATTTCGGAAATTTCTTGACCGGTGTACTTAAATTTTTTTCATAATACTGTAATAAATAAATTGTTTCTCCCTATATTCGTATACACTTTTGAAGAGGAGTTTCATACACGACAATGTGCTGTGTTGGGGTCTTTGTTGCAGTCGATTTTAAAAGAAAATCTTCATATTAAGAAAGTACCCTAACTTAGCAGCAACAACATAGCTCCTTCATAGTCAATACGCAGTTTGAGCTATTCTAGGACAAAAGTATCTATCCTCCACTAGTCATTAAACCAGCATACAGGCATCCAGCACAAAAACAACAAATTACACAGATATGCAGTAGGACATATTAAACACCTTATAGAAGATGAACATGAAACAGAAGATGACACGTAAAAACACGAATACAGAGCAGAACCAATTGCCGCGCACCTAACAACCATTGATAATGATAAATAACAAAGCCACATATAACAGGTGTTTCAACAGGTAGTTTGGGTTATAAGGGGGGGGGGGTGTTCCCTCAGCACTGGGGCAGATGCCGGAATGTGTATCACCCTCCCACGCAAAGCAAAGCAATTAGATATGAATAGGTACTCGGAAAAGCAAGAGCTAAAACCTTACCACCATTCGAAAATAAAAAGGGCCAAAACAGCATTCCATAATATAATATAAAGCGCCAAAGAGCACTGGGTTCTCCATGTGCCCGTCTCTTCCCTTCTGGGAGGGAAAATAGAAATAGGGAATCGTTTCAAATACCAGGTGTATTTCGCTAAATTTACGTTTTAACACAATTCAATAGTTTTCCACAACCATACAACAGATTCTCCGATTAAGGTAAAAAGTTTTCGATTTATTAGTAAACCACTTTATCTTTTGAATACAATGTACATAAAAAAGAAATCCCTAGAATTACAAATCACAATGAACTACTGTTCTCAAGAACTTTTTATGACCAACAGGTTAATATCTGAATGCCTGTCCTGTAGCCTATTTTACAGTCTTTATCATATTTGGTAGTCTCCCGTAACAATATTCTTTCCTCAGTTCAAGAAGAAGTCATTAATTAAGTCAGTAAGATCTTGCATTTGACATTTTTTCTATCTGCTTCAAAATAACGGTATGCTAATATCTTTGGGAAACAGAAAATTGAATTAACGTACACAACAAAATTACTAGTAAAAAGCCCTACAAGATGACATTTATTCATAGACAAATATTTAAAGTGTTTCTGATGTTATTTCTAACTAATTTAGCAGTCCTAGTAACCTTAATTAAAGAAGTCTTTTATTGTTAGCCTAGAAAAGAAGTTTTCACATATTTTCACTGAGCAAATTACTTCCACGATCTGTATAAACTTGTCCAGTGGCACTGAACAACTGATCACAAGGAACGTAGGTGGAGCAGAGAGGTACGTCAAAATCAAGACTGCTTTCCTGAGATAGATGAGTTCTAGCATATATCATCGTTGCGTTATAATAGTGATTCCAAAAGATAAGACTGGATGGTCTGCTTGAACACCGAAATTTGATCCTGCAATACTGTTTTGTGTGTGTGTGTGTGTGTGTGTGTGTGTGTGTGTGTGTGTGTGTGTACGTGCGTCTATCTCTTCACAGGCGTGTAGTGTGAATCCCATAGACATTGTCCTTCCTGATGAATACTGATTGCAGACTGGTTCTGTTCTGCATAAGTTGAAGGCTTATGGGCGCAGTATACTAGTACACTACCGTTGTGCCCCTTCAAGGATCCAATTATTTCGGACATTGCAATGTCCACTTCGTCGGACGTAAGGTATTTAGTTTTAAACCAGGGACCAAGGAACGTCACAGAAGTCAGTGATAGATGTCGTTTGACATAGGAGAATTTCTTGTTTAAAGATTTATGCAGTGCGTTTCACATATTTGTCATTGTTTTTCATCTACACTCCTGGAAATTGAAATAAGAACACCGTGAATTCATTGTCCCAGGAAGGGGAAACTTTATTGTCACATTCCTGGGGTCATATGCATCACATGATCACACTGACAGAACCACAGGCACATAGACACAGGCAACAGAGCAGGCACAATGTCGGCACTAGTACAGTGTATATCCACCTTTCGCAGCAATGCAGGCTGCTATTCTCCCATGGAGACGATCGTAGAGATGCTGGATGTAGTCCTGTGGAACGGCTTGCCATGCCATTTCCACCTGGCGCCTCAGTTGGACCAGCGTTCGTGCTGGACGTGCAGACAGCGTGAGACGACGCTTCATCCAGTCCCAAACATGCTCAATGGGGGACAGATCCGGAGATCTTGCTGGCCAGGGTAGTTGACTTACACCTTCTAGAGCACGTTGGGTGGCACGGGATACATGCGGACGTGCATTGTCCTGTTGGAACAGCAAGTTCCCTTGCCGGTCTAGGAATGGTAGAACGATGGGCTCGATGACGGTTTGGATGTACCGTGCACTATTCAGTGTCCCCTCGACGATCACCAGTGGTGTACGGCCAGCGTAGGAGATCGCTCCCCACACCATGATGCCGGGTGTTGGCCCTGTGTGCCTCGGTCGTATGCAGTCCTGATTGTGGCGCTCACCTGCACGGCGCCAAACACGCATACGACCATCATTGGCACCAAGGCAGAAGCAACTCTCATCGCTGAAGATGACACGTCTCCATTCGTCCCTCCATTCACGCCTGTCGCGACACCACTGGAGGCGGGCTGCACGATGTTGGGGCGTGAGCAGAAGACGGCCTAACGGTGTGCGGGACCGTAGCCCAGCTTCATGGAGACGGTTGCGAATGGTCCTCGCCGATACCCCAGGAGCAACAGTGTCCCTAATTTGCTGGGAAGTGGCGGTGCGGTCCCCTACGGCACTGCGTAGGATCCTACGGTCTTGGCGTGCATCCGTGCGTCGCTGCGGTCCGGTCCCAGGTCGATGGGCACGTGCACCTTCCGCCGACCACTGGCGACAACATCGATGTACTGTGAAGACCTCACGCCCCACGTGTTGAGCAATTCGGCGGTACGTCCACCCGGCCTCCCGCATGCCCACTATACGCCCTCGCTCAAAGTCCGTCAACTGCACATACGGTTCACGTCCACGCTGTCGCGGCATGCTACCAGTGTTAAAGACTGCGATGGAGCTCCGTATGCCACGGCAAACTGGCTGACACTGACGGCGGCGGTGCACAAATGCTGCGCAGCTAGCGCCATTCGACGGCCAACACCGCGGTTCCTGGTGTGTCCGCTGTGCCGTGCGTGTGATCATTGCTTGTGCAGCCCTCTCGCAGTGTCCGGAGCAAGTATGGTGGGTCTGACACACCAGTGTCAATGTGTTCTTTTTCCCATTTCCAGGAGTGTATATTTTCGCATCTAACTTAGAATTTGCAATTCAACACAGGTAACAGAGGTGGTATTATAGAAATTCATGTTTCGCTCAGAGATAAGTCCAATGTAGCTTCGTAGATAATTTAAGGACGTCTATGAGATGTTTCTTAACATTCCGCTCAGAACGAGAAAGTGTGATAATTTAACCATGTTCGACACTGTACAAGCTACTGCTTTTCTTCGTTCCAGAGGTCTTTGTAACATCAAGTACGTTGATGTTCCATCTCACATCGACATCTTGTGTCAAAGTATGTCTTGGCACTCGACACTGATTCTGGTTAGTGGTGTTTAACGTCCCGTCGACAACGAGGTCATTAGAGACGGAGCGAAAGCTCGGGGTTAGGGAAGGATGGGGAAGGAAATCGGCCGTGCCCTTTCAAAGGAACCATCCCGGCATTTGCCTGAAACGATTTAGGGAAATCACGGAAAACCTAAATCAGGATGGCCGGAGACGGGATTGAACCGTCGTCCTCCCGAATGCGAGTCCAGTGTGCTAACCACTGCGCCACCTCGCTCGGTAGACGACACTGATTCTGACAGTATGTTAGTTTTCAGGAAGATTGGGAACTGTGGTGGAAGTGGCCCATAATTTTCCTGCACTTTTTTATCACGACTCTGGTTTGTTCTTTTGAGAACAGGAAACGTTTTATCACCAATTGCCCACACACTACGCAAACCATATTAGTGCATAGCAGGTAAACCCAGAAAAATCGTACACTCAATTCATTAATCATATCTCTTAACTTTTGTTCGATGTATTGGCTACTATGATCTGGTTCTAACAAAGATGCACGCGGCATACCTTTCGAACGTTAATCCTCAATGATGAAATGCCCAGTAAAGCATAAGAGGAACATGTTTGCTTTCGTTGGTCCTTGTGTCGGTGTTGGCAATTAATCACTCGCATTTTGCAATCAGACTTTTTACTTTGGCTTTCAATTTGTCGTACATCTGTGATATCCTCGTTGTTCTAAACAAATTTTCGGAAATTAGTCGACATTTGTGAACAGCCTCGACCAGTAGAATTTAGCCGTCGGATGCATCGCCATCTACGGAAGAATGCGGCAGCATATCGTCAATTATTAAATCCATAATAGATTTGTCTATTCTTTTCGTAATATCATGCTCGTCTGGCCAGGGTGCAGATTTACTGGTCAAATTTGGAATGGTTCACTGATTTGGACTGGGTTTTTCATGCTTCTCTGTGCCGGTACACGAGAAGGCTATGAAATCCATCTGCTTTGATTTGGTTTCATTTATCAAATAGTCCAGTTCTTACTGACGTTCTACAACCTGTTTATATTCTGAGCCGCGAAAGTTTGATAAAGGTTGCTCTAGTTCACGTAATGTTTAGCCTTTTGGGTTCATGACTGCCGTTCAAAAGTGTTTTGTTGCTAACTGTGCAAAAGGGTTTAGTCAAACCGGTGCTACTTTTCTTAAAGTACTTCCAAACTGAATTCTTTTCTCTGGGTTGTGACATTTTATACCTAAAAAATTGAATTAGAGAATAAGTAAATTGAATTAGACATAGCTACCACAAAAAAATTCACACCATATTCAAAATGTTACAGTCTGTATATCTCCTTCTAGGAAGATACTCTTTAGGTGTACTAAAACCTGTGAAGTAGGTGATATGAAACGCTATAGCTTGAACATGACTAATGGCGTATCACACCACAATACAGAACACCCATAAAGCTAGTATTTGTTTGCTTCCATACGTAGCCTTTACAGTTAGATTCTTGGGAGCGCTAGCTTCAAACAGCCACCTCCACTTCCGTTTTTGCAATTGACTAACGGTCTGACATATCTCCTGTTTGTCATATCTTATTACGTAATGCATATTAGCTACAGTCGTTAAATAATTTCAATCAGTTCTGCGGAAAGTAACTCGAGAAATAACGTCACATTTCCGACTAATAGTACGAGATTTGTTCAAAAAAATCCGGAACTTCGCCCACAATCTTTTCAAATGTGGTTTTCAACTTTCGAAGTAAAAAAAGTCCACAAGGCCCAGGTGTGGAGAATACAGAGGATGAGGCAACATTGATTTCGCATTTTGTGCACCAACAGGTATGAATGTGTAGGTGCGTTATCGTGATACAAGATCCATGACTTGACTCGCCACATTTCAGGTCATTTCCTTCTGAAATTTTCTCAAATGGGTCGCAACACGTCCGGATAGTACCATCGATCAACATTTCGTCCTGTAGCACGAATTCATGCTGAACTAATCCTTCAAAGTCAAAGAAAACGTATGGATTTGACATTTGAACGGATCTGACGAGGTTTTTTGGTCTTGGATAACGTTTACCATCCCTTTGCAAAGACTGAACCTTGGTCTCATCATAGTAACCATAGACACACGTCTGATCATCAGTTATGAATCTCTTAAGGAACATTCCATTCCCATTTGCGTGTTCCAAAAGTTCGTCAAGGGTTCCAAGGCCTTCCTGGTCTTGAATCATAAGCCGTGGGACTAACTTGGCGTCAACGAGACGCATTACAAGACGCTGTGTCAGGATTACATGACATGATACAACTGAAATGTTACAATATTCGGCAATCTCTCGAACAATCGCACAACCCCGTTGGCGTTACTGACATGAGCGTCGTCAATGAACGTCTATGGGCGTCCTGAACGAGGGTCATATTTTAATTTCCGTCCAGCCATTTTAAATGGTTCAAATGGCTCTGAGCACTATGGGACTCAACTGCTGTGGTCATAAGTCCCCTAGAACTTAGAACTACTTAAACCTAACTAACCTAAGGACAGCACACAACACCCAGCCATCACGAGGCAGAGAAAATCCCTGACCCCGCCGGGAATCGAACCCGGGAACCCGGGCGTGGGAAGCGAGAACGCTACCGCACGACCACGAGATGCGGGCGCCATTTTAAAACGTGTGAACCATTCGTAACACAACGTGCGGCTTAAGCACTCATCATCGTAGACTTCCTGCATCATTTGTTGTGTCTCTGTAAACGTTGTCTTAAGTCGGGCAAAATTTAATGCAGAAGCGTGAACTCTGCCATCTCGAAATTCGCAAACTGTGCGACACAACGATCTACTCAGTACAACACCGAACAATAACTACCTGACACACAGAAATGAAACTTCCGGCAGTTACATATTACAGACGTACACAAGGATGCCAACCACATTTCACTCGAACACATCACTGGCGCGAAATTATGGATGACCCGGAATTTTTTGAACAGACCTCATATAAAATTCGTCAGCGTAAATTCACGCTAAATAAAACCGGAAGATATGTATACCACATGACCAATGTTCCCTGAACCCATGTTGGATTTTTTTTTAATGAAACTAATTCATGAAACGTTTCAGCATAACAATATGATCACCCACAGCATTAAGTACAATACTGAGTAAGGTAAATTGTTATTAACTCAGTATAAGAATATCACTGTCAGATAAGATTAGATTACATTCTGATTAACAACAAAATTAACACATTTTTTTTACTCGGGTAAAGACTCTCCTAATAGATAAAACGGCGCCCCGCTTACTGAGATCAAGCACTATTGTCGATTGAATCCTTTCCGTACGCGACTCGACTTCATACTTGAGTTCACGAAAGCTGGTTTTGGCAAAGCCGAAGATTCGGCTGATTTCTTGCCGACACAGAAATTGTGGCCGAGACCAATATCTTTGGCCGAAATTGAAACCGAAATTTTGGTCGGTCCTTAAACCAAACGAAAAGTTTGCTTCCAGTAAATAAATAAGGCTCAACGCTGGACATTCATATACGTTGGAACTGACAATCATTGTGTTTGTCATGTTCAATTGTAAGCACGCTTTCACTAACTCTTACAACCCGCTGTCAGTAAAACAACATAAACGGGGTGGTCCATTGATCGTGACCGGGCCAAATATCTCACGAAATAAGCGTCAAACGAAAAAACTACAAAGTACGAAACTCGTATAGCTTGAAGGGAGAAACCAGATGGTGCTAAGTTTGGCCCGCTAGATGGCGCTGCCATAGGTCAAACTGGTATCAACTGCGTTTTTTTAAATAGGAAACCCTTTTTTATTACATATTCGTGTAGTACATAAAGAAATATGAATGATTTAGTTGGACCGCTTTTTTAGCTTTGTGATAGATGGCGCTGTAATAGTCACAAACATATGGCTCACAATTTTAGACGAACAGTTGGTAACAGGTAGGGTTTTGAAATTAAAATACAGAACGTAGTAACATTTGAACATTTTATTTCGGTTGTTCCAATGTGATACATGTACCTTTGTGAACTTATCATTTCTGAGAACGCTTGCTGTAACAGCGTGAGTACCTGTAAACACCACATTGACGCAATAAATGCTCAAAATGATGTTCGTCAACCTCAATTCATTTGGCAATACGTGTAACGACATTCCTCTCAACAGCGAGTAGTTCGCCTTCCGTAATGTTCGCACATGCATTGACAATGCACTGTCGCATGTTTTCAGGCGTTGTCGGTGGATCACGATAGCAAATATCCTTCAACTTCCCCGCAGAAAGAGATCCCAGGACGTCAGATCCGGTGAACGTGCGGGCCATGGTATGGTGTTTCGCGACCAATCCACCTGTCATGGAATATGCTATTCAGTACCGCTTCAACCGCACGCGGGCTATGTGCCGGACATCCATCATGTTGGAAGTACATTGCCATTCTGTCATGCAGTCAAACACCTTGTAGTAACATTGGCAGAACATTACGTAAGAAAACAGCATACTGAAACGTCCCCTTAGAAAAATTATTGAATTACTGTTCTAATAAATCTCTTATGTTATTTGATTTTCAAACAGCTGAGCAGAACTGAACGTACTCAGACATTTCGCTCTTTCCCTATTCTGATCAACACTAAACTGACACGCAACGCAATCTGACTTTTAATAATCCTTACAAAAGAATGGCCCTGACTATCAATAACCTATACCTTTCATGAATCACTTACCGCACAAAAATCTTCGTTACTCAAACTACTGCAATAGAGCGAGTGCCAATACTACCAGCTAAATAAAAGATTCAAACTACTGAAGGGACTAACTACAGATAGGCATAGTTAGCAAATGACAGATTTTGATAGAGAACAAACAATGTATTTATCTTAATAGTGTTCAATAGTCATAATATATATAGCAGATCATGTCATCCAGTCTTACAATTTACTGTCTCTGATGGACACACGTCCAAATTATCCGCTCTCAAAAATCCGCCATCACACTACCCCACATCCACCACTGCTGGTGGCTCACCTCCAACTGCGCAACGCTACGCGCTGTTAACATCCAGCTGCCCAACACTACAATAGCGAACAACAATGCAAACCAGCCACAGACTGCACACAGCACAGCCAGTGATTTTCATACAGAGCGCTACGTGGCGTTACCAATAAAAAAAACCTAAACAGCCCACTTACAATACATAGAACCATTTAGATTTCTATCGATAAAATAGAGGCCAATTATCCTTCCTCCCATAATGCAGCACCATACATTAACCCGCCAAGTTCGCTGATGTTCCACTTGTCGCAGCCTCCGTGGAGTTTTCGTTGCCCAATAGTGCATATTATGTCAGTTTACGTTACCACTGTTGGTGAATGACGCTTCGTCGCTAAATATAACGCTTGCAAAAAATCTGTCATCGTCCCGCAATTTCTCTTGTGCCCAGTGTCAGAACTGTACACGACGTTCAAAGTCGTCGTCGCGATGCAATTCCTGGTGCATAGAAATATGGTACGGGTGCAATCGATGTAGCATTCTGAACACCGACGGTTTTGAGATTCCAGATTCTCGCGCAATTTGTCTGCTACTGATGTGCGGATTAGTCGCCACAGCATTGAAAACACCTACTTGGGCATCATCATTTGTAGCCGGTGGTGGTTCAGGTTTCACATGTGGCTGAACGCTTCCTGTTTTCTTAAATAACGTAACTATCGGGCGAACGGTCCGGACACTTGGATGATGTCGTCCAGGATATCGAGAAACATACATAGCACACGCCTGTTGGGCATTTTGATCACAATAGCCATACATCAACAAGATATCGACCTTTTCCGCAATTGGTAAACGGTCCATTCTAACACAAGTAATATAACACGAATCAAATACCGTCCGCACATCGGTCCCTTGGTGTTCTCCTTTATGCCACCCCAGCCATCCCCCTGATTTTGCTTCATCTTGCAGTTTTACTTAGTTGCTTTTCCTCCTCCTTTTTGGCTTTTCTTTTTTTTTTTTTTTTTTTTTGTCCCCCTCAGACGTTTGATCTCCATCTCTAATTTTGAAATCTGTAGTGTGAGCCAAGTGTGAGCCAGGTGGGGCAGAACTTCCTCCATACCATCTTTCACGTGGGTTTCACTTCCCTCTTACTCCTCTCCCTCTCCCTTTTCCCCCCTTCGTCTCCCTCCCCGTCATAGCCCTTTTGCGTCTTGCTAGGTCACCATATCGGCAGCCAATGCGTGTGGTGGAGCTGTTATGTAGCTATCAGGTTCAGTTTCCTGACACCGCAGAGACCACACTACTGGTACCTGCGCTGTGAACACTTTGTGAAATCCTAGGAGTGGTTGCCCATGTTTCTGGGGCATTAGAACTCCCATCAAAGACTGTTGTGCCAGGCAGCCGTTGCTTTGCCTTGATGGTGCCCACGAGAGGAGCCCATGTTTGGAGCGGGTGGTACTAGGATCAACATTTAGCACATGAAACGTATTTAACTCTCTGAGCACTCTTCCATGACTGCATCTCTTCCTCAACATCGTTGTGTCTCAGTTCCTGTTTCTGCCTTCCTGGGCCTATCCTCCTTGGCTACAGCCTTGCAGAAGAGCCAGGTCTGCCAGCTTCGAGCGAAATCCTTTCCACAGTTCCTGGTCTGTACCAGGTCTGAGAGGGAGACTTTTCCCACCACCAGACTTCTTTTCTTTGTGGGACATATTGAGGACAAGTACAGTGAAGTTGAGTCGTTAAGCAAGATGCTATCTGGCTATCTCCTTACGAAGACAATTTCTGCCAGTCAGTCTGCCTCCCTCTGTGCCTGTGGCCATTTAGGATAGATACCGCTCCTCACATGTCACTCAGTATGATAGAGGTTGTAATTTTCCATAAGGACTTTCTCCTCCAGTCCGATGATGAACTAACGGCTAATCCTTGAGATGCAATGCCACACTCATCTGTGGTGACTGTGGCTGCCCTCTTCATGTGAAGAGCCCCTGTGACCCGCCTCTAACTGTGTAAACTGCTCTGGTCTCCATTCTCCCCACTCACTGGAGTGTAAAATGTCCATGAAGCAAAAAATAATTCAGGAAATAAATATCCTTGACTGTCTCAGCAACTTTGAGGACTTGAAGAAATCTGACAGATTCCATCTGGTATATCTCTCCTCTCTCTTTGTCCCAATTACGTCTTCCACTCCTCACCACTCCCCTTGCCCCAATCCTGCCTCTCTTCCCTTTCCTCACCCTTAATGGCTCCCATCCCTTCCCCTCCAGGAACCGCTCCTCCTCCTCCTCTTCCTTCTTCTCCTCAGCCAGGGAAGACATCCTCTCCTCTGACTCCTGTCAGGGATGGGACTCCTTCTCAGAGCACCCCTTCCCAGCGTTCTCAGGACAGGAAGGTTACAACTTCGTGTTGGATGAGAGAGTGATGTTGCAAGGGCCCCAAAGCCATTCGCTCTCTGTTCAGTCCCTACATCGCTGATCCTATTCCCATACTGATAAAGCTTCCTTCCTCCCTCCAAGAACAAGTCTAAGGACGATGCTTCCATGGTTTCCAGGGGAGCTTCACCCCCTCCTCCTCATCTCGAATCAGACTCAGTTTTTATGGGTGTCACGCCGTCCTTGCCAGTGATGACCACTGAGTGAGTCACATGACCACCCCTCGGTTTCTTTGTGTCTCATATGGACTCTCACACCATGATAATCCAGTGGAATTGCAACGGATGATTTCGTCAACTACTGGAAATACAACCCCTTGCTTCTTCCTGTCCTGCATTCTTCCAGAAACCAGTCATCCTGATTTAGGTTTTCCATTACTTCCCTAAATTGTTTCAGGCAAATGCCAGGATGGTTCCTTTGAAAGGGCATGGCCATCTTCCTTCCCCATCCCTCCCCAACCCGATGGGACCGATGACCACACTGTTTGGTTCCCTCCCCCAAATCAACCAACAAATTTTCCAGAAACGCAGTTCTGCAGTAACTGCTCTCCAACATTTCACAGTTATTGGGCATCCTGTCACAACCATGCTTGCCCCACGATACAGGTCTGCACTTTGGCAAACACCATTGTCGT
The DNA here is from genome assembly GCF_023864275.1 of Schistocerca cancellata. Classification (NCBI taxonomy): domain Eukaryota; kingdom Metazoa; phylum Arthropoda; class Insecta; order Orthoptera; family Acrididae; genus Schistocerca; species Schistocerca cancellata. Next base: position 413,508,613 of record NC_064631.1, read on the forward strand.
TTGTGACTGGATGCCCCTTCATTTCAACCAGGAAGCAATAGTGGTCAGAGTGCAAACGACTCCAGCGATCACTAGTGCCATGTCGACATCCCTGTAGGTAGGTAATTTCCTTATGTTGAACTGTCTACCTTAACACTGCAACTCCCGTCCCAATTTCTCCTCCTCAGGGACTTCAACACACACCATCCCCCTGTGGAGGAGTGCAACTTCAAAGGGTAGGTGTCTCCTAATTGATGAACTTACTACAGACTTTGTATATGCCTCCTCAATGACAGTTCCCCTATCCACTTCAGTGCCACACATGGCGTCTTTACTGCTATGGATCTCATGATCGCTTCCCCTGCTCTGGTCGTTTATTTACATTGGCCACCCATGTAGATCCTTGTGACAGTGACCACTTGACGGTGATTCTGTCATTTCTCTTCCGCCACTAGGCAGACAGGCCCTCATACTGGTCATTTTGCAAGGCCATTTGGCCTTTGTATATGTCTGCTGTGCACTTCCACTCCTCTCTCTCTAATTTTATTGATGCAGTCATGCATAGCGTCTTCGCCACCATTCTTCACGCCGCTAGCACTGCTGTGACCCTATCCACAGGTCCCTCTCGTCATCAACCTGTACCATGGTGGACTAAGGACCTAGCAATCATTATTCAGGACCGCCGACAGGTGCTGCAGCGACTTAAACTAAACTCTACTCTTTTGTATGTGCCCCGTGTGTTTCCTCTCACCCCCAACCCCTTTGTATGGCACCTAAACTACATATAGGATCGACCTATTCCAAGGTCCTTTGGCCTCTGCTGTCCGTATGGTTTTGTACGTTCTGTCCTTGGAGAGATCGAGGGTGCTACCATCTTCTACACCGATATTTCTAAGACGATAGATGAAGCGGGATACTGGCTTAGAACACCATTTATTGCCAGCATCATGTAATGTGTTCACAGTAGAGCTGGTAGCCATTAACAGGGACCTCCATGTTGTTATTCAGGACTCCCAAGAGAGTAGGAGCCTCTCCACGCCCACACCGGCATGATGGCCAACACAAAAGGTCTACAGCCATCTCTCCATAAGGGTTAGTTTTCGCTATAGTGAGGTCTCACGGGATGTGGGTGCTGTGACGTTGGCGTACGTCTGGTTAAGATTAACCATTAATATGGGCTCATTGAACAGTCAGGCCTCCCTCCACAGTGTTTTAATGCCCAGCCTGCAGTCAATAAACCGATGCTACTCTCGTCTTCCTTTGGTCTCTGTTATCCATGACCTTCTCTCTGTCCTTGGTTGTGAATCCTGCTCAGTTGTCTTTCTCTAGGTCCCAAGCCACGTGGTTATTCCAGGGAATTAACTTGCCGACCGTTTGGATAGAGTAGCCAATACTTGCCCCCCATTTCATTTCATGAACTGTGGATATGCGGATGTACGTCAAATCTCTCTTTGCCTCAAAAGTGGAATGACATCTAGTGCGCTACTGCCCTTAGTAATAAATCCTCACAATCAAGGAGACTGTGGTGGTTTGGTACTCTTCCTTCCACTCCTCTCGGAAGAAATCCACTGTCTTATGCTCTACGCATCGGTCATACCAGGCTAACCTCTTGTTCCTTTCTGCGTAACGAACCACTCCCAAATGTGGTTGTGGAGGCAGACTGATTGTATCCCATACATTGGTGAAATGGTCCCTTATTTTGTCCCTTCGTGCTAAGTATAGTTTTCCAGATTCACGGATGGTTGAACTGGTCCTCAGTTTCCTCCATGAAAGTGTTTTTTATTTCCATGTATAAGATTTTACTTTACTCCTGGAGCAGGGGGAGGGCGGTTGTGGTTGTTGTTCTCTTCATTTTTTTTCTCGATCTGGGAGCCCATGACCACTCTCTCGTGGAAAGACCGTTAGTTTTTTTTTCAGTTTCTGTGTTACATCTATACTTGCATGCCTTCTGTTGTGTGTGTTTTAACCTCTTCGTTTTATAGTCTAATACCATGCCTGGATCCGTCCACTTTTAGCGGGCCGTCTCTCTTCCGTGAGTAACTTTGATATCGCTGGACTGATGACCTCACTGTTTAGTTCCATAAAGCCTCTCAGTGAATGAATCAATCAATCGAACATTCTCATGCTTCAGAGGCACGGGATCTGGCATACTACTTCATAAATTCAAGGGATTTCTTGCACGACTTGTACGATTTTCTCGTACGCAATCAAAATATGACCTGATATTCGCCTTTTGTATGGACCCTTTTAATGTTGATTAATTTTATATGGCATCTCTCCTATTTTCCCTTTCTCTTGTAGTGCCTGAAGATGGATTTACATCCTCAAACCCAAGTCGTGCATACGATTTTATACAAATAAAGTATTTGCCAATTACAACTGGTGTTGATTTATTTATCTCGACAGATCTTAGCAACAGTTGTGTTTGAGCCATAAAGAGCATATCATACTCAAACAGCAAGGTTATGGCTGAGGATGGAGGCTGAAATGGATGACATGAAAGTATCATTCGGGAAAGCCTGGGGCTGTTTCAAGCGAATTTGATCTGTAGCCTACATGAATTATTACTTCAATAAAATATTGTGGGTGTAGGATACCCCTGAAACCTCAAGAAGGATTGACTAGTGCTCGAAACCGGCCAGTTGGTATTCCTGGCCTGTAATTAGTTAACTTCCAATGCTTGAAAAGTATGAAACGTCAGCTGTCTCCTATATGTATTGTCCAGAAGAGCCTACGTAAACCAGGTAGCGAGAACAACCAGTGCAACGAGACAATAATCTTGTCAATGCTTCTCGGGGCCACCGATCATGCCAAGGGGTCAATACCATGAACACTGCGTGTGTGCGTATGTGTGTGTTTTTATTTGTGTGAAATGTATGAGACGTACGCATACGCGGGCGCTGCCGTTTGCAAAAAGCCAGTGGATAGTAATCCTCACTTCGATCTGAAGTGACAGGACCTGTCAGGAACATCCAGTAGAATGACACCGGAGGGGCGTGAGAGTAACTCTTACGTTCTGAACGAGACATGTCAGACAAGTGACGGAAACCGTAAAGAAGTTCGATACAGTACTGTAATGTCGCCCATTGTACAACATACGAGCGTACGAAATGTGAGAGCCTCTGTGAGACTGGATTCAAGAGTGTCAAGTAAACAGCGCACAGCGTGTCATTTTCAATGGACAGAGGTCTTCAGGGAGTTTGGGCGTACCCCAAGAGCGTATTCTCCATTACGTCTCACAACATACGGAGGAATCCAGAAAAATGCAGACACTCTTTTATACATAGTATCTTTCGAGCAAATGACATATCATTGTAATTTAGCGCGGTAGCGTAGTCCACAGTTTTTTCAACAGATCCTGACCCGTGTTTTCCAACAGATGACAGCGCAGCAATTAACGAATTAAGATTGCCGTTGGAGCAACCCGAGGCCCTATTGAAGTTCTACTAGAAGTCCGAAAACATAACGGAGGTACACTGGCAATGGTGCATTGTGTACGGAACTCAGCAACCAACGAGTACAACTATGTGTCGTATTCGGTATAAATTTGAAGCCAACGCTACCGTTCAAGGTGTGCATAAGGAAAGATCTGGCCGACGAAAAACCAACAAGTCCAGCCTACTGCGCTGCTGTGTTGCAACATTTTACTAGGTCGCCTCAAAAATCTGTGAAGCATATGCACGTGAAAGCGGGTAAGCCGATCAATCGTAAGACGAATTCTGAAAGGTGAAAAATGGGAAGTGTACATTCCAAGACTGCTGCACGCTTTGAACTACCCGGATCATAGGATGGAGTATTGCGACTGATTTGACGGCAAGCTTCGTGAGGGTGAACGGTTTGCAGTGAGGGTTATCTGGTCTGACGAGGCGCAGTTCAAACTGAATGATCTGTATACAGCAACAGCTGCATGTACTGAGTTAGTGAAAATCCTCAGGCCGGCCGTTGTGGCCGAAAGGTTCTAGGCGCTTCAGTCCAGAAACTCGCTGCTGCTACGGTCTCAGGTTCGAATCCTGCCTCGGGCATGGATGCGTGTGATGTTCTTAGGTTAGTTAGGTTTAAGTAGTTCTACGTCTAGGGGACTGATGACCTCAGATGTTAAGTCCCATAGTGCTTAGAGCCATTTCAACCAAAATACTCACATTCTTGTAAACAAACGTGCTAATCTACCAAGGGTTAATGTTTAGTCTGGTATGTCATCCATCGGGATGATTGGCCTATTCTCCTTTGAAGGTACCAAAACTGGTGAGGTGTTTCTTCATATGCTGCAAAGATCGACTTCGCCTGCCATCCGAGAGGTGTTTGTAAATGAAAGATTTTAACTACAACTAGATAGGGTTCCACCTCAACACCGCCGATATGTCAGAGCCTGCTTGGATGAAAATATACTTAGCGCTGGATAGGTATAAGAGCTGTTGAGTACCCACCAAGGTCTCAATACCTTACACCTCTTGACTTCTACCTGTGGGGGACCTAGAGAAATGATCAACAGGAGCCAAAGAAACTGAAAAATTTACGAGAAACCATCGAGGCGTCCTGTGGAGCTATCAGACTGCCAAAACTGACAGCCATCACTCGGTTAACACTTCAGCAGTACCGACGTTGTTTGGTTGGTAATTAGGATCGCTATCAACACTTAAAATAACCTTCACACTGTAAAAGAGCTGCAACGATATGTCATTTCGTTCCATCAATACTGACTGTGAAAGAGTGTCTACATTTTTCTGGAACCCTCTGTATATAAATGATATGTTAGACAACGTTGGAAGTTTCATGAAATTTTTCGCGGGTGATGCTGTTAGCTACAGAGAAACAGCGACGCTAGAAAAATATAGAGAAATGCAGGAAGACCTGCAGTGGATCGGCGCTTAGTGCACGGAGTGGCAACTCATCCACAACACAATAGTTCTAACGTGTGACGTATACATATACAAGAAGACTCATGACTATGACTGCACGACTGCGGAACCATAACTTCAACAATAAGAGAGGGTGCTGAAAAGTAGTGTTTTGGGATTTTTAACGGTGTTCTCAACATCGGTTGCGACGTTACATGCTATGCATGCAACTCGGTCGACATTCGCTGATGCACTCGGTCGACATTCGCTGACGCACGTTCCAACCTTCTGCTACTAGAAGGTTCCGAAATTGTGAAGTTTAGCATGACGAAGTGTAACGTACCATTTTTGTGTGCGTGAGTTACTAGAAAGCACGAATTCATAGACTTCAGGCCATACACGAGCGCTGCGGCATCTGCAACAGTCCTACGCCTTGGATTCACTGTTATTGATCATCCTGCATTCAGGACCGACTTGACTCTGTCCGATTTTCATTTGTTACCAAAACTTAAAGAACACCTCCGAGGACTTACTTTAATGGTGGTGAAGCAGTACAAGTAAAGGTGAGTTTCCGACTCTGTCAACAAAGTCAAACAATTTACAGTGGTGGTATCTCGTTGGGAGAAATGTGGTCATTGCCAGGGTAACTATGTTGAGAAATAACTTTGCAGCCATGAAGAATAAAGATGTAGATTGTTAATAACATTAATTTTATTTGAAACGCTTTAAGAGTTTTCAGATACAAAATTCGGGGGCATTATTTTTCAGCAACCGATAGTACATCTACATGTACATGGTTACTCTGCAATTCACACTCAAGTGCCTGGCAGAGGGTTCATTGAACCATTTTCATACTACAACTCTACCATCCCACTCTCGAATGGTGCGTGGAAAAAGGAACACTTAAATGTTTCTCCCTACGTAGGTGGGTGTCAACAAAATATTTTCGCATTCAGAAGAGGAAGTTGGCGATTGAAATTTCGTAAATAGATCTCGCTGCAAACAAAGAAAACCGCCTTTGTTTAAGTGAGTGCGACCCCAACTCGCGTATCATATCAGTGACACTCTCACCCCTATTGCGCGATAACACGAAACGAGCTTCCCTTCTTTGTAATTCTTCGCTGTCGTCAGGAAATGTAGTGAGTCACCCAAGGATGTAGCTTCCAAACCTCTGTTTCGACAAATATTTGAGTGTTGCTTGTCAGTATGGGATCCGTACCGTATAAAATGACAGAGGAAACAGTAAAGATAGAAAGGAGATCAGCGTGTTTCGCTGCAAATTCATTTAGTAAGCAAGAAAACACCACGGAGTTGATCGACCAACTGCAGTGGCAGACTCTGCAAGAGAGGCGTTCAGCGCCACGGCGTGGCGTACTGCTGAAGTTCAGAGAGCGTACGATGCTGCAAGAGTCAACAAACACCGGGTGTCTCTCTTAAGAGGCGTCAGGCGCGTTTTCTCTGGTGCTTCGGTGTGTATTTCATATTTCGTTTGGCAGCGTGTATCTGGAGGCAGCCCAAACTATTACTGCTCGTCTTACCTTTTATGCGACACCCATTGTCAACAGGAAACGTCGACTTGCTACTCATCACAAACAAAATTACTTTTCAAGCGGAATTTCACGTGTCATTGGATATAACACTCCGAAATTAGTCTAGTCTGATATCCGATTTGCCGATGTGTATTAATAGGGACAGTAGAACACGAAGAACTAACACCAATCCAGGAACGACTCGCCTGCGCTGCACGCTTGGTGGTAGCAGACGGCGCGGGCCAGGGCAGTGCTGTCCCTGCTGGAGTACTTGCTTATTCTTAGAGTTCTACTGTCTCTGTCGGAAATGGAAATGCCGCGTGGCTAGGGCCTCCCGTTGGGTAAACCGTTCGCATGGTGCAAGTCTTTAGAGTTGACGCCACTTCGGCGACTTGCTTGTCGATGTGGATGAAATGATGATGATAAGGACAACACAACACCCGGTCCCTGAGCGGAGAAAAATCTCCGACCCAGCCGGGAATCGAACCCGGGCCGTTAGGTATGACATTCCGTCGCGCTGACCAGTCAGCTATAAGGGGCGGACACTCTCCCTGTTAATACAAATCGATATTTGATCGCATTAGACTAATCAGGGACCGCTGTATCGAAAGGGCACGAAGAATACCACTTCAAAAATCAATTTGTTTGTAACGCGATACAAACCGACGCAGTATTTGACTGGGTTGATTCCAGCTACACAGGGCGGAAAGGAAATTGCAAATAGCTGTTGAAATACTAGAGATGTAAACCTAGCGACTCTGCAGGGAAGCGTCCTGTATAGTCAAATGGTTCAAATGGCTCTGTGCACTATGGGACTTAACATCTGAGGTCATCAGTCCAATAGAACTTAGAACTATTTAAACCTAACCAACCTAAGGACATCACACACATCCATGCCCGAGGCAGGATTTGAAACTGCGACCGTAGCAGCCGTGAAGTTCCGGACTCTAGCGGCTAGAACCGCTCGACCACAGTGGCCGGCTCATGTATAGTCCTTCCTGCTACGTACATCACCCGAGAACATCAAGAAGATAAAATTAGAAAGAGTCGAGCCCACATGGAGGCATAACAGCAAGGGTTCATTACGCGAATTATTCGCGAGTGGAACAAGAAAGTGGGTATATGACACTAATGCACAAAGTTCCGTCTGCCACAAACTGCAGGGTGGCTTGCGGATTATGGACATAGATGTAGTCATGTTTGGTTCATCATGAATTCGGAATCGTACTTTCCTTTGCAGTTAGAAGTACATCTTACCTGAAAGTACTTCGTACCTCTCTACGATAAATGTTATAGATGACTTTAGATCCCTTTACACCTGGTAGCAGGTGTAGTTGATATCTCTGTCAATGCACTCGAAAATACTTCGCGCCAGTGCGCAGTTGTATGCCGCGGTGAGGGTAGCGCTGGAAATGCGGCTCTAGAAATGTATCAGGAGAGACGGGTCTATGTCGCTGGGTTAACGCGGGAGCGACCCGTGCGGGGTGTGGCAAGCACCTGAGAAGTCGGTCGCGGTTTCCACACGGAGTGCAGAGTCTTGTCGCCGCCTCGCTGATATTCGATTCAGCGCGGATCGCGTGGGAGTGCTGCGCTGTGCTGTGCTGTTTGAGCTGCTGCCGCCTGCCAGGGGTGGAAGGACACCGACCGCCGTGCACCACTGCCACAACCTCGCCAGGGGTGCACTGCGAACCCTCCGATCACGGAGACGTTTCTCCGTTCTCGATACCGGTACTGATGGAAGGAGTCTGAACGTTCACACAGCTTAAGGTACACAGAGTAATCTACCATTATCTGTTCTCCCTACGAGGAATAATTTTTCTTCTATCGTATTTGAGCAAATATGAACCTCGTACCACTCATAGCTTCGTGGCCTTTCTTTCCCAATCTTACCAGAACCTCTTCTTGTCTTTCTCTGCCGGTCGGTGTGGCCGAGCGGTTCTAGGCGCTACAGTCTGGAGCCGCGCCACCGCTACGGTCGCAGGTTCGAATCCTGCCTCGGGCATGGATGTGTGTTATGTCCTTAGGTTAGTTACGTTTAAGTAGTTCTAAGTTATAGGGGACTGATGACCTCAGAAGTGAAGTCCCATAGTGATCAGAGCCATTTGAACCATTTGTCTTTCTCTCCTACTCGGAAATGAAGGGCCAGGAAAAAAAAACAGTAAATTCAATTTCTTTTAGAAAGCGGTTTATTGCTACAGCTTGAGTCAGACTGCTCATAGGCATTTGTTGAGAGGGTGAACTGAGGAAAAATCAGGCAAGTAAAGAGAGGTGACCGTTAAAGGTTTTTCGTTAACGGGAAAGAACCAGGTAATTCAATTTTTCATCAATCAAGCCTCGGATGAGGAGACTGAAGAGCTCTATAGAGGGTGTACGAGAAGGAATCGCCCATATTGCGCGATATGACAGGCACGATCGTATGGAGCAGTAATGTCTGTTAAACACGGGCCATAAAATGTATATCTTAACCGCTTCTTCATCTTCGAGACTGTGAAACAATTATACTCTAATATCTTTACTTCCCATATTTCGTGGAGATATAATATGTACCTATACGACAAAAAACTTTCCAGAGAACAAGGGCTCTAAAGTGCATATCTTAAGAGCTACGAACTTATGTTCAGTAGAAGAGATGTGTTTCACAGTACCCAAGATGAGGTAGTACTCGCAGCTCTTTTTTACGAACTTCAGAACTCACGTTTATTAGACATTTTTGCCTAGAGTAATCGTTCTTCTCATATCCCTGAAAACTGTCCGTACCTCTTTCGACACCCTGTGTGTTTTATGATTCCGCTGGTGCTTAAAATAAAAGCTTCGCAATCTTCCCCTGCATTCATTAGGTAGTTGGGTTGTCTGAACTTCCTGTACCTGCCGATAATGGCAAGTTCAACTTTGTAGTTCCTTACTTGCCTAGTGCACAGCAGCTTTGCAGCTATCTTCTGTTCGCCGTAATCTAACTGGAAAAGTTGTGTTATTTATTCTAGATCTTCTTCCAGTTTTCAGGTTAAAACAAAAAGATTTCTAAGCCTGAGTCTGTTACGTCGCAAAGTCAGCGCCGGCACCCCAGTCGGAAACGACAGAGAAGAGAAGGCTGTGAGAAGAGGTCAGCCAATCGCACGCTGACCGACCTCCCTCCAGGACGACAACGCGACAGCAGCGGTCCCTAGGTGACGAGGACATAAGCGCCGTGCCCGACTGGTGGCAGCCCACTTAGATAGCATCTTCAACGTTAACAACGTCGTTAGCCAACGCATCTTAGTCACTATCATTACCAATCTCTGAATAAGCGCAGTTAGAGATCAGCAGTCACTGCAGTTCAGTTGAAAGACTTTCGTTAGTAGCGGTCACTAGCACCAGATGTGTTACTTGTCGTTGTCTGTCCTGAAGAAGATTAATTGTTTTGTATGTCGCCCTTTTGAAATGTCCCCTTAGAAAAATTATAAATGACTGTGCTTAAACTGACACACAATGTTTTTAGCGCAGCGCAGTCTGACTTTCAATAATCCCTACAAAAGAATGGCCCAGACTAACATCAACCTATACCTTTCACAAATCACTTACCTCACAAAAATCTTCGTTACTCGAACTACTGCAATAGAGCGAGGCGCCACTACTGCCGGCTAAATAAAAGATTCAAACTACTGAAGGGACTAACTACAGATAGGCATAGTTAGCAAATGAAAGATTTTGATAGAAAACAAACAATGTATTTACCTTAATAGTGTTCAAAAATCATAGTATTTATAGCAGTTCGTGACATCCAGTCTTACAAATCTACTTTTTCTGATGGACACACGTCCAGATCATCCGCTCTCAGAACTCCGCCATTTCTCTCCCCACATCCACCACTTCCGGCGGCTCACCTCCAACTGCGCAACGCTACGTGCTGTTAACATCCAGCTGCCCAACACTACAATCGAATTCCAACAATGCAAACCAGCCACAGACTGCACACAGCACAGCCAGTGATTTTCATACAGAGCGCTACGTGACGTTACCAAGATAAAAACCTAAACAGCCTACTTACACTTTGCTTGCAGCGCATCTATGTAATTGCATTTGTGGACGATCATGTATAAAGGTCGTCAAGAATTCTCAGATCAAAGTTAAGTATTTGTCCTTGTCTTGTTGCAGTAAAACTTATTAACACGAGTTGTTTGATTGTTTGTCTAGCGAATCAAGTATGCAGGATTCCTAGACACAATAGATTTAGTTTATGCGTCCTTCTACTGCGAAATTCTTCCGTCACCTGCCCCAAGCAAAATATATTTTAAGTGAGTACTGTCGCTGTATTATCACAACCATAAATTTGGTAAATCACTATTCTTGGAACACTCCGAATGCCAACCACTCTATTTCCTCATTCAATGAAATAAAAATGATTGTATGTTATTAAAAACTGTTGAAATCATAATTCAAACACTAAAATTGCTCTTCCTAGAGTTTCTAAAAAATTGACTTACCTGGGTCTTTCCCCAGCTTCTTCATATGTAAGGTATGGAGGTCTTTTTTACTGTTCTTGAGAGTATTTTTGTTCCGTCGTTGGAACTACAAATATTAGTGATCTTTTTCATCAGACGCGCTCAGCTATATTTAGATAAAGCATCATCAGTGATCTACGGTTAAGTTTTTAATTTCTGATTCGTTTTTAGTTCGAAAACCAGTTCGTTAAGAATATGTTGATTTGTACATATGATTATTTTAGCTTGATTTCACGCTTACATCAGGAAATGCCGTCTGCTAGCACATCGTTGTTTTTCTGCGTTAGACACTGATTATTTTGGTCTATTTTTTAGTTGTTCTGAAGCACTACACATTTGTTATGTTTTTACATGACACTTTTATGCACACCTCTGAATTCTGTTTGTTTTTGTATACAAGTAATACCGTTGTAGTTTGCTATGCGGAATCTCTCTCTCTCTCTCTCTCTCTCTCTCTCTCACACACACACACACACACGCACGCACGCAAACAGTCTATTTGCTACAAACAATGTTCCAAATGCTTCCCAACCATAGCTTTTTAGGCATTACAATGTTCAATAATTCGTTATGATATCTTTATTATTGGGTGCTGCTCCATGAATGATGAATACGATAGTCTTTGTTGTTGTGGAATATACCTGCTTCTTTAAAGCTACTTACTCACCCTGAATGTATATGAACTCACATGCCGACTGTTCATAGATAACAACTTAAACACTGATTACTGTTTTAAGGACTTATTTAAGATATGTATAATATTTGCAAACTTTTTATAAGCTGTCTTACTCCTTCATTTGGGGTATTCTAATGTTTGTGAGAAATTTCTGACAAGCAGTACTGCAGCAAGAATGCCAGAAAACAGGCATGACAAATCCTTGCAGATAAACTACTCAAAGTTTCAGGCATATGAAACACAGCTGAGGTAAACACGCCACATTATGTGCAGGAAAGACATGTTACAAATGTCATAAGAAAAAGGGATGGTTAATACACAACGCGACGTCATTACTTTGAAGCTGAAAAAAAATACCCTGGGTACGTGGACGGGCTGTTGTCTCATATTTACGAGGATATCATGAGGTTCATTACTGTACTCCAGAAAAATTAGTATCTGATGTTATTTTTAATGGAAAATTATGAAAGCTCATTGTACAGTCATTTAACAGCAAATATAAGCGATACTATTCCGTGCCCTCAGCTTTCCCTTCATCAGAATCATCAGGCAAGAGCAGATTCAGTTGTTCCGGCAGTACGTGCAGTTCAACAATTACCCTAGTTATATCAAATATATACAGTTGTGCCACACAAAGTGAAGTACAATTAGAATAATCAGAAAACAGTGCTTACACTGTGAATAAGATCCCTGTGTTTAATAGCGCTGGTACGCAATAAAACGTCATTTCACGTGAAATAAATTCTTTATAAGTAATTTACATTCCCAGAAACTGTTTTCTTTACATCAACATGCTTTCTCAGAACTCTGTATGTTGATTCGCACGTTTCAGGCATTGTTTCTGAAAATAGCTGTTGATAGAAAACAGCACTGTATTTAAAATCTACATAGTCTGCTCCAGTAACCAAATATCTTAACGCGGCAACCAGTGTTTCCTTTAGCATTCCACTGCTCTTCTTCGAAACACATGGAGTAATCAAGCACAGCAGTGTAAAGAGACAGTGGTCCATTATCAGAAAACGGCGAAATTCGTCACTATCCAGATCTCTCAACGACGTCATATGAATAAAACCTTTTCGTTTCAGTAAGTAATATTTGGCCCACTTTTTTACTCTAGGAGTTTTTCTAACTGTGCTACCAGAGAAATGCCATCTTTCTTTTATTTCGACAGGAGTCGTCTTTCGCATGCCGATGCATTTTCTACAGAAGCTAAGAGCCGACTGACAGAATCGGGCTCTGCTTCATCAGACAGTGCGGATACCACACGGGTCTTCGTCGGATACGCCGTAGGGCTGACAGGTCAGGTCATCGGTAGTCGCCCGAAAATTCTCCAATTTACACCGTCTGCTACTGACTGCGCCTCACAGGGTGAGGGCACCAGGGTGATGCGGCCATCTGTTGATGACAGCGCATGACTCGTGCAGTCTAGCTCGGCGTCCAATCTCTCTTGGCTGTCAATACCATCGGCCTCCTCACTCAGCCGCGCCCGCTCCTAGTTGCAACAAAACGCACACTTATGTCCGCGTCCGTTTTTAACGTTTCTCGCCACTATTTCCGGGGTGTAGCGTGTCAGCCTCAACCACCAGAAGAGAAGTTCCTTGAGGTAAAAGGTAGCGAGTATAACATTCCGAATACCAAAGTAGTATATCAGTATTACACATTGAACTAAGCGACATTTATGTATCTTACAAAAATACAATTCTTCCCGTACCTATTGTTGTTTTCGGTCTTCAGTCGCTAGACTGGTTTATGTGCCGCTCCACGCTAATCTATTCTGTGCAATCTCATCATCTCTGTATGACTTCCGTCACCTACATTACAAACCGCTAGCTAGGCCTTGGTCCCCTTTTACAGCTTTCACCCCTACATTCTCTTCATTACAAAATAGCAAACCTGCCGCTTACGTGATGCTCTAAAACAGGAGTGTCCAACCCTTTAGCCTACCTGGGCCACACTGGAAGAAGAAGAGTATTTATGGGCTGTAAGTACACTTCTTAACAAAGGGGAAAAAGCGTGATGGACAATGAGAGAGTAGCGTTGTGTGGCGCTAGTTTCGTGTCGAAAATACAAACGTAAAAAAAAGTTTTGCAATACCTCGTTTCCGAGAGTTTCGGAAGCTGAACAAGAAATTGGAATAGAGATCAACACAAACATCACTTCTGATCTTTTTAATGCTCTTGAAAACCACACATTGCGTGCTGTACCACCATACAGGAGACCATCAGAGGTAGTGTTCCACATTGTTGTACATACTGGTGCCTCTAATACTATTACACGTCGTCCTGCATTGAACCATGCCTCTATTCGTCGTGACATACTATCCACAAGTTCATCAAGGCACTGTTGGTCCAGATTGTCCCAGTCCTCAACGGTGATTTGGCATAGATCCCGCAGAGTGGTTGGTGGTTCACGTCGTCCGTAAACAGCCACTTTCAATCCATCACAGGCAAGTTCGAAGGATTCATGTCTGGAGAACATGCTGGTCACTCTAGTCGAGTGACATCGTTATCCTGACGGAAGTCATTCACAAGACGTGCACGATGGGGGACCGAATCGTCGTCCATGAAGACGATTGCTTCGTCAGTATACTGCCGATATGGTTTCACTATCGGTCGGAGGACGGCATTCACGTATCACTCAGCAATTAGGGCGTCTTTCTAGACCACCAGCGGCGTACCTCGGCCCCACCTAATGCCACCCCAAAACAGCGGGGAACATCCACCTTGCTGCACTCACTGGACAGTGTGTCTAAGGCGTTCAGCCTAACCGGGTTGCCTCCAAACACGCCTCAGTCCTTTGTCTGGTAGAGGGCATGTACCACACCCATCGGTGAAGAGAACGTTAAGCCAATTCTGAGCGGTCCACTCGGCATGTTGTTGGGCCCATCTGTAGCGCGCTGCATGGTGTCGTGTTTGCAAAGATGGACCTCGCTATGGTCGTCGTGAGTGAAGTTGCGCATCATGCAGCCTATTGCACTCAGTTTGAGTCGTAACACGATGTCATGTAGCAGCGCCAAATTCATTATTCAACATGGTGGCGATGTTGTCAGTGTTCCTCCGGGATCATAATCCGTAGTTAGCGGTCGTCCACTGCAGTAGTAGCCCTCGGGTGGACTGAGCGAGGCATGTCATCAACAGTTCCTCTCTCTCTGTATGTCCTCCATGTCCAAACAAAATCGATTTGGTTCACTCCGAGACGCCTGGACACTTCCCTTGTTGAGAGCCCCTCCTGGCATAAAGTAATAATGCGAACGCGATGGAACGGCGCTATTGCGTCTGGGCATGGTTGAACTACAGACAACACGAGCCGTGTACCTCCTTCCTGGTGGAATGACTGGAACAGATCAGCTGTCCGACCCCTTCGTCTAATAAGCGCTTTTCATGCATGGTTGTTTACATCTTCGGATGGGTTTAGTGACGTCTCTGAACAGCCAAAGGGACTGTCTGTGACGCAACATCTTCAGTCAACGTCTATCTTCAGGAGTTCTGGGAACAGGGGAGATGCAAAACTTTTTCTGATTTGTATGTATAAATTACGTTAACTTTACACAAGCGGAACATTATGTTGTGTTTTTTGCTTTTTTACCGATCGTGTGATAGATGCTCACCTCTTGGGCCCCTTTTATACATACTTTGAGCCGCGTGCGGTCCACAGGTCGCGGATTGGGCACCCCTCTTACAGAATGTGTCCTATCAACCGATCGGTACTTTTAGTCAAGGGTGCCATAATTTTCATTTCTCCCCAATTACATCTAATGTCGCGTAATTAATTAGCCGATATGCCTATCGAATGTTCAGCTTTCTTCTGTAGCACCGCACAGCAACAGCTGATGTAGTTACTGTCTAAAACGTTTATGTCCCACATTTCACTTCCGTAAAAAGGTTCACGGAAGACAAACACCTCCGTAAATGACTTTGTGAATTGTAAATTTATCTATGATGTCAATTTCTCTTTTTCAGAAAAGTTCTTCTTGCTATTAGCAGTGTGAATACTGTGTACTTCTGTCCCAATAACAAAACTGATTTACCAAAATCATTTAGTGGCTCATTTTCATAAAAAAAGAAATTGGTTCAAATGGCTGTGAGCACTATGGAACTTAACTTCTCAGGTCATCAGTCCCCTAGAACTTAGAACTATATAAACCTAACTAACCTAAGGACATCAATCACACACATCCATGCAAGAGGCAGGATTCGAACCTTCGACCGTAGCGATCGCGCAGTTCCTGACTGTAGAACCTAGAACCGCTCGGCCACCCGGGCCGGCGTTCATTTTCAAATTGTGTTTTCTGTGCATCACCTGATATACGAGTAGCGTTCAATAAACAATACTACACTTTTCTTTCTCGGAGAAGCCGGCCGGAGTCGCCGTGCGGTTAAAGGCGCTGCAGTCTGGAACCGCAAGGCCGCTACGGTCGCAGGTTCGAATCCTGCCTCGGGCATGGATGTTTGTGATGTCCTTAGGTTAGTTAGGTTTAACTAGTTCTAAGTTCTAGGGGACTAATGACCTCAGCAGTTGAGTCCCATAGTGCTCAGAGCCATTTGAACAATTTTTTCTCGGAGAATTTCGCTCGAAAGTATTCGAATTTTGCTGTGGGGCATCGTGGGAAATTACTGGCTCAGCCCGTGTCATTTCACGAATTTCCGATAAGTGGCGGTGTTATATAATTTCTTCGAAATGGGCCCAGCAACGGAGGTGCATTCCAAGCAGAGACCTGTCATCGAGTTTCCTCTGGAGGAAAACCCGTGCATCGCAGGTATTCATAGCCACTTACATAGCCTGGCAGTGAACAAAAGCTCTGCGAGTCGTTGGGTGAGGCATCTGTCATTACCGCCACAAACCTGTTTGATCGCCCTCGTGGCAGCAGCCCGCACACTTCTGTGACTCCTGCAACCTTGGAACATGCGAACACTCCCATACGAAGTGATCGATTGATCACAATGAAACCCTTCTTTGCGCCAGAGGGCCTATCTAATTGTAGTGCGGACACACTCGTCATGCTTTTGGGGTACTCAACGGTTTGTGGCCCCTGGATTCCTTACCTCCCAACAAAAGTCCATAAAGAGCAAGGAAGGACTATCTGTACGGAATTGCTTGAGTGTTACTAAGCTGATAGTGACAGTTTTTTGTCGAACATCGATTATGGAGATGAAACATGGGTTCATCACTTCGAATCCGAAATCAAACGGCAATCAATTATAATAAATGCCACCACACCACATCTCCTCCAAAGAAAAAGTGCAGAGCTGGACCCTCATGTGTGGGGGGACAACGGTCAACTCTGAAGTGAATAGCGCTGCCCTCACGAAAGTAAACAAAATACTTCAGCGTTTGCGTTGCTACGAAAATTCAAACTAACTTTTCCTTCCCAATAACAACGCAAGGTCTCTCACAAATCTGCGCTCCTAAGAGGAGCTCACAGAATTTCATAGGACTGTAGTTCCTCATGCAACCTACAGCTCGGATCTGGTATAATAAAGGACGCACTCCACAGGAAGCAGTACGTAGATTATAGGGAGGCTATTGCTGCAGTAAGACATTGGCTCCGACGTCGATCAGCAGAGTTGTACCATGCGCGTACACAGGCCTTCCCAGTATGGTGACGTAATGCAGCGAAGATTATGATGGAAAACAGGATTTTGTAGACAAAAGAGTGGGAACTAATATGGTGTATTGGAATCCCGAATAAAACCTAGCTCACTTCGGAAAAAAAAGTGTGACATTACTTACTGAATGTCCCTCGTCAATCAAAAACATTCGATTAATTTTGCAATTTTCGTTCATTTGCACCTTATGATTTTTTAAGTTCATATCAATTCGTTTTTACTGTAATTCCGAGGATTTTTCCGTCCCTGACACCATTACAATCACTCAGGCCAACCTCCAGGATTTAGTATCTCCTCCCTAAATTTCAATTCCCATTCAAAAATAATTTTTTAGTTTTCTTTACTGCTTGCTCCATGTCCAGATATAATGACATCGGAATAGGCTACAGGGGTCTCTGAGTCCTCAACTACTGCTTGACGTGTGTTTCTTTCGACCTTTATGACTACAATGTGAT
This sequence comes from Schistocerca cancellata, assembly GCF_023864275.1. Taxonomy (NCBI): domain Eukaryota; kingdom Metazoa; phylum Arthropoda; class Insecta; order Orthoptera; family Acrididae; genus Schistocerca; species Schistocerca cancellata. The sequence goes on from NC_064631.1 coordinate 413,526,171, forward strand.
TAATTTTTAAGTTGTAGATAAGCAATCAAGACATTTCCCCCATTCACCCTCGGTAGTTTCGTTAATAACAATTAAGCCAGTTTATTCTTAAATACAGTCCAATTCGGTTCTGTATTTTTTTCCGGATGCGTAGTTCTTCGGTACCAGTCATCCGTGGCAATGTGCGTAGGTTTACTCATGAAAAGTTGGACGATATGCACTTCGAATGTAGGTTCCTCGATTCAGTCACAATTACATTATGAATCTGAAACGAATCTTCAGCGACGACACCAAACTACTCAGAAAAGTCAGTAAACAACTTACCGATTTTTATGATATACACCCCGAAGATAACGTCTTACAGACGCGAAATTTAACCGACAGGAAGGAGATGCTGTGATATGCAAATGATTAGCTTTTCAGAGCATTCACACAAGGTTGGCGCCGGTGGCGACACCTATTACGTGCTGACATGAGGAAAGTTTCCAACCAATTTCTCATACACAAACAGCGGTTGACCGGCGTTGCCTGGTGAAACGTTGTTGTGGTGCCTCGTGTAAGGAGGAGAAATGCATACCATCACGTTTCCGACTTTGATAAAGGTCGGATTGCAGCCTATCGCGATTGCGGTTTATCGTATCGCGAAATTGCTGCTCTAGTTGGTCGACATCAAATGACTGTTAGCAGAATATGGAATCGGTGGATTCAGGAGGGTAATACGGAACGCCGTGCTGCATCTCAACGGCCTCGTATCACTAGCAGTTTAGATGACAGACATATTATCCGCATGGTTGTAACGGATCGTTCACCCACGTCTCGATCCCTGAGTCAACACATGGGACGTTTGCAAGACAACAACCATCTGCACGAACAGTTCGACGACGTTAGCAGCAGCATGGACTATCAGCTTGGAGACCATGGCTGCGGTTACTCTTGACGCTGCATCACAGGCAGGAGCGCCTGCGATGGTGTACTCAACGTCGAACCTTGGTGCACGAATGGCAAAACGTCATTTTTTTGGATGATTCCTGTTTCTGTTTACAGCATCATCATGGTTGCATCCGTGTTTGGCGACATCGCGGTGAACGCACTTTGGAAGGGTTTATTCGTCATCGCCATACTGGTGCATCACCTGGCGTGATGGTATGTGGTGCCATTGGTTACACGTCGGTCACCTCTTCTTCGCATTGAAGGCACTTTGAACAGTGGACGTTACATTTCAGATGTGTTACGACCGTAGCTCTGTCCTTCATTCGATCCCTGCGAAACCCTACATTTCAGCAGGATAATGCACGACCGCATGTTGCAGGTCCTGTACGGACTTTTCTGGATACCGAAAATGTTCGACTGCTGCCTTGCCCAGCACTTTCTCCAGATCTCTCACCAATTGAAAACGTCTGGTCCATGGTGGCCGAGCAACTGGCTCGTCACAATATGCCAGTCACTTCTCTTGATGAACTGTGGTATCGTGTTGAAGCTGCATGGGCAGCTGTACCTGTACACGCCATCCAAGCTCTCTTTGACTCAATGCCCAGGCTTATCAAGGCCGTTATTACGGCCAGAGTTGGTTGTTCTGGGTCTATGCACCCAAATTGCGTGAAAATGTAATCACATGTGAGTTCTACTATAAAATATTTGTCCAATGAATACCCTTTTATCTTCTGCAATTATTTTTGGTGTAGCAATTTTAATGGCCTGTAGTGTAGTTCGGGTTCGCCCTGTACACGTCAGAGTAGATGTCCCATACGCGTTGCGTAACGACAGATGCTGTTGCTAGAAATAGCCCGACTGTAACGTATCGTTAGAATTAATTTAACAGTGATACTTATTTACAATTACAATTTTATTTCTGTAAGGAGGCACAGCCTCCAAATACATATTAAAAGAAAACACGGTCCGAAGTAGGCCTAACATTACATCCTACTACGACCTATCTTTTCTTCTATCAGCTGCATTGTGAGCTTCATATGCATACGTGAGAGGGCACTGTCTGTCGAGATTTTTTATGAGATTCTCCAGAATCAAACTGTTCTTCTCGAGTCTCTCGGGCGAAGGATTTCCATTACCCTCCTCAGAAACGATATTAGTAACGGGTGTAAAATAGAAAAGTTCGTGCGTGTCGTGAACGTATTGCAATGATTCTAGTGAAGTGTAAATCCCGGATGCGCCTTTCTGCTCGATTCATAGTCCTCCAGTCTCCCTCAGCTCTGTGGAGAGGGATAGAGAAAGGCTTATTCGATCGCGATGTTCCATAACGTTGTGAAAGAGTGGAACGTCTGTTATTTCTTCCATTAACTAAAGGTATATTGCCTTTATGAAGTCACAAATATTCATTCACGCTCTCCTAATAATTACCTTGAGTTCCAGTGAAAGCAGTTTCTCCTTGAAATAAAGTTTGGTCACTACCAATAAACTACTTAGAATGTCTTCTCTCATATCAATCGACTGACTTGTAAATGACGGAGTTCTTCAACGATGAAACGCACATTTCTTTCACCGGAGCGCTTTTGTACAATAAAGTAAGCCTAACTTGGTACTTTATTGAAAATGGTAACTATTTCCTTCGTATAACGTGGATATACACTCGTTTATTCGCATATTGTGCATTGCTTGGAGGTTGAAACAGTTTTGTGCCTTTTGCACTTGACTACAAATTTGTTCAACTGTAATGTTTTTAATCATTAGATCAATTTCATCTTTTTATTATTTTTTATATCTGCTTTTTATAATTACCTTTTAGACAAGTTTGATGCGGCTCGTTACAACTTCCTCTTTTGTACCAACTTCCTCATCACGGCTTCTAAGACACTTATTCATCTTTCCTCTTGTTTCTTTTTATCGTTCTTACGCCATAGTGCCAGTGACATGCTGAACACTGTACATGTGATGATGTTTAAAACAACATATTGTGTGTTGTGTAAATAAAGAAGTTTCTTTTCTGTCATCCTTGCATAACATACTTCCAGGAATATGTATGAGAGAAATTTTAGTTTAAGGCATTATTAATGCAATGAAGATCGTAGATATTCCTTCTGAGGACACTATAGTGCTGGGTACTACACAAGTGGAAGTGAAGTACAGAAAGGCGGGATTCCCGTTTACAGCGCCAATACCTTTATGACTTGGTTACTTTCACTAAATATTAGTTCAAGAAAGGTGTGTCGTTGCAGTAGCACTGTCAACAATGTTATAATGAGTTTCTCGTAAGTTTTCAAGCGCATTCTCCATTAAAACCATTAAGTAAGGCCAGATCTTCCGCCACATGTCACCGCTTTAGGATTCCTACGTCCCGCCGCGTATTTTTTATACGTACTACCGTACTGTAATACGTGTACCCATATTGCAAATAAGAAAACATTATTCCAGTTATTGTTCTGACAATATACAGTCTCCATTGATGACTAATTTTTACACATTATCTTCGAGGATGCGCATTGTAGTTAAACAGATTCTCAACTGAAGACGACTGACTGAGCGACTGTTACGTAATTTCCTTGTGATTCCATTTGTTTACTGTCAAAAGCAGATAGCGGACGAGCTACCGTATCCTGGCACAAGAAAGTTAAAGCCAGTTTTGCGTTATGTTTTTAATAATGTCATGTTTACGTGAACGGTACACTATGATACATTCTTGATGAGGTCTTGAAGAGAGGAAATGTGTTACGAAATAAAAAAATATGTGGTGCTATTTAGATAGGCGCACTGCTCTCATATCTTCGTACAGAACAAAATCGCAAGAAAGGCAATCACGCTGTGTAATGCACGTCGTACTGAACTACCTTCGGTTGATACACTCTACTGCATTTTTTTTTTTTTTTGCTTGAAATTTAAGGTGGTCAAGATGATACACAGGGAGTTCGAGACATTGGTATAACACGGTAGCAAAAGTTAATTATTATATTTTATTAATGCCTAGCAAGGTAGCTAGCGCAAAAACGTGTATAAGTGACACATTTCATTTAGTTCCACAGAGGCTACTGATAACAAATAACAGAAAGAAATGTTGTTTGTGTGTGTGTGTTGTTGTTGTTGTTGTTGGTGGTGGTGGTGGTGGTGTGTGCGTGTGCGCGCGTGTGTGTGTGTTTGTTTGTGTAGTTGGGTTACTTATTTATTTAGCATATGGCAAGTACAAATCACGTTTATAGAGAAATAAGCTGCTACAGTAACTTTATAACTTTGGCACTAAAAACAAGACATAAAGAGTTAAATACAGTTATGTCATGAACAACATATATATCATTACAAATTAACATTTAGGTTTTTAATATCTTGAACTGTACTTCGAGTCGCATCCAGGAAGTCCGTTGTTTGACCTGGGTAGGCTCTCAGAGGGCACTCTGCAATGATGTGCCGGATCGTCTGCTTCTCAGCGCCGCAGTCGCACTTTGGGGATGGAGCTCTTCCCCATTTGTGTAAAGAGTCCGCACATCGTCCGTGGCCCGTCCTGATCCTATTGAGGATGGTCCAGGTTTTACGTGGTAAGCCAAAGCCTGGAGGTCTGTTCGACGGTTTCAGTAAGGTGTTTACCTGTGGTGGTGCTGATTCTTCCCATTCCACTTTCCAGCGTTCTTCAAGACAGAAACCATTTTCCTCCAGATCTTTGGCCCTTATAAGAGGTGGATGTCTAGAGCGCAATCTATCTCTGTCAATGCCATTGCTCAAAGGGTGAATCGGAAGTTGCGGGTTGTCTTGTATTTTTTTAAATTCTCTGAGAAGCGCATGTTCCCTTCGTAAGTGGGGTGGCGGTATGTGGCTCAGTACAGGTAGCCGGTGAATGGGGGTTGATTTTATTGTACCTGAAGTAATCCTCATAGTTTGGTTCAGTACTGTGTCCACCATCTTGGTGTGAGCGCTCTTTAGCCAGACAGGGGAACAGTACTCTGCCGCAGAGTAGACAAGTCCCAAAGCAGAGCATCGCAAGATAGAGGCGGAGGAGCCCCAGCTGGTACCACATAGTTTCTGAATGATGTTCCTAGTACGGATTTTGGCAGCAGTGTTGATGAGGTGTTGTTTGTAGCTCAGGGTTCTATCTAATGTCACTCCCAGGTATTTTGGATTTTTATTGTAAGGCAGAATATTGTTATCAAAATATATCTTAAGGCGTCTGTTAGCCAATTTATTATTCAGGTGGAAACACATAGCCTAAGTCTTAGTTGGAATGGGTTGTAGTCTCCATTAACGAAAGTAGGTCCCCAGCAAGGACAAGTCGCTTGTCAGGGCAGTCTCAGTATGCTTCATATCTCGATGTTGTGTAGCTATGGCCCAGTCATCTGCATATCCAAACTTTTCAGATTTAGTATTAGGCATATCGGCTATATATATGCTGAAAAGTAGCGGTGCCACGACTGATCCTTGGGGCAAGGCGTTATTGAGCTTCATTGTTTTGCTCCTATAATTTCCAAGTATTACCTGGAATGGTCTGTAGCAGAGCATCTCGTTTGTAGGGTTAGCCATTTTCAAACATGGCACAATGCGGAGTAGTTTGTAAATCAGGCCTTGCCTCCATACAGTATCATAAGCCGCTGTCAGGTCTATAAATACCACGGATGTTTTTTCTTGTCTTTGAAAGCCTGCCTCGATGTAGGAAGTTAGTGAGAGGACTTTATTTGTGCAGCTCCTGTTTGGCCGGAAGCCTGCTTTTTCCACAGGGATACACTTTAGGATATCTGGACTTATTCTGTTACATATAAGTCTCTCCAGTAGTTTGTAGATCATGCTAAGACGGGCAATTGGGCGGTAGCTGTTTGGTTGGTCATTCGGTTTACCTGGTTTCAGTATCGCTATGATTTTTGCTTTCTTAAGGGTATTTGGTATTCTTCCAGTTTCCATCATGCTGGAGAAGAACTGTGCAAGCCATAATTTTGCAAATTTACCGCAGTGAATCAGAAACTCTGGATGAATTCCATCAAAACCTGGGGCTTTCCGTGGCTTGATGTCTCTCAGAGCCAGTGTTATCTCTTCGATTGAGAAGGGCTGCAAGTTTAGTGAATTGTTTCCTACTAAAGATTTGAACTTTTTAAGTTCCTTTTTAACTTTTATGGTATGAGCTCGATCCCCTGGAGCTCTAGAGGTTTTACTGATGTGCGCCACTACTGTGTTTGGAGAACTAAAGATATATAACATATATTGTGGGGTGAGGCAGGGGTTGTAGAAATTGTGGAGGCCACGAGTGGCCTGGAGGTTTGTAGATGTTGTTTACTGTTAGTTAACCTACTTTTACAGTAACTTCGTGGATATCACATATGGTAGATGTAGAAATAAGGACTGCATCCTCTATGTACTTTCTAACGTACCTTGCTGTACCATAATGCCTGTAATGTGTAGCACCTATCAGGTCATAGCCCGTTATTTTACCTCTTGATCTTAGCTGCTCATCGTTTTCGGTATGGATCTCCTGGATTGCAACTATGTCAATGTTGTACAACGTTAACATTTTATGCATGTATTGGCATTTGGATTTACTTATGCCTTCAATATTAAGTTGGCAGACTCGTACGATCGGTCCGAGCTGTCTAATCAATTTGCCCTCAGAAGGACACTCAGCATTCTGTTTTCTGTGAGTCATCGTGATTTGATTATGAGTAGGAGATCGTTCACCGATTGTCTGGTCGCCAGTATGGTGCTAGTTCATTTAACGTTAGCCAGGGTGCACGTATAGGTTTCAACTACTGTCGCGAACTAGCTTTACACCCCGTTGGGTTAGTGGAACTCAGTGACAAATATTTAATCTCAGACTGTTTTCCCTTATTTTCACCGTTTTAACCATATTCGTCACTGAGCGTTGGGTTAGTGGCGCTCAGTGACGAATATGGTTAAAACAGTGAAAATAAGGGAAATCAGTCTGAGATTAAATCGCACTCACTGTCATCAAATCTCATCCATGATCATATGCACATTTAGACTAGCTCACTTCATGGAAGATAGCGTTAAAATTGTTCAGATGTTCTAAAACAAATAAAACTATGTGTGACGAGAGGAGAACTAAAGTAGATGCCCAGGAATACGTGGCTGTTTGATATCTTACCAAAAACACGGATGATCGAGAACCCCCGATAACGCATTAAAAAATATCACGGAAAAATTTTGGGGAACAGGTAAGGCAGTTCACGAAATTTTTGAGAGTCGTACCACATTCGTTTGAATGTCATGTAAAGTAAAGGGACAATGTCGGAAAATGAGCTACTACCTTGAGGTCCGAAAATAAGTCTAGTTAAAAGCGACGCATTGTCACCTGTGCGCCACAAGCAACACACATTGGAGGGTCCCCTCACCGGAGGAAGAATCCATGCGTCCTCGGCCTGCGGGATATAAGAAGGCGCGTAAAGCGGATCTTGTCCCGTCTGCCTGGCTGGAAGGAGGTACGCCACCACGCGGTGTGAACTTAGTAGCCGTACCTTATTGTGTATCACTTTCATCCACCCTTCTTCCTATAGAAGCATGACTCTTGACCTCAACAGCGAGGCGATAGCATGCAGCTGGGTGCCACACTCAACTAAGGATCGCGACTCGCCTCCTTTGCACCAAAATCTGTCCTTTCATTCCTCGCAATACCCATTTGCCCTAGTACCCAGCAGAAAGACGCCTCCTTCCCCAGCCTTTGCAGTTGGAGGAGGGCGTCCTGGATATTCTGGACTACCTAATCATCTGGTTAAACAATATTTGTGGATGACATTTTTTTTTTATTTTGCTTCCAGATTTAGATAGTCAAGATGACACATAGGGATTATGAGGCGTTGATATCAAATGAGAAGAAAAGTTTATTTTTATTATTATTTTTGATGAATTTGTAGCATGGTATCTATCACTAGAACTTGCACAACACTGAAAACAACAATATTTCAGTAGAATGTTCTCTACAAGATTTTTCTTACGTCTAGACAGTGAACCCCTGTCTGAGTTTGCCATTTTTACGACGTATCATCTGATTCTGATTCTAAGTTCGGTACTATTCAGGATGACAATCAAGTCTGCACAATAGAGTTAGTTTTTGCGACATGATAATCAAAAGATTACTCAAGGTTGCTCATCTTCACAGTGGACGCAAGCTGGTGAGCCAACAATTTTACGACTGTGACAGCTGTATTTACCTTTAGCTATGATGTGCTGTCAGCTCCATAACTGCTCTCGACCTCTGAAAATCCTATGAAAAGCTAATCAAAATCCTTATTGATTTTATCAGCTAAAACTGTACTATGTTTCTCGTTAGGGGAGGAAACATGCACTTATTCCTAGTCAGGAAAATGTGGCGATATACACGTGCATAAATGGATCAGCATGTATACGTCAACGCCTTTTCCGTTCTCGCAAGAACAGTTAACTACGTGGCTGATTTGTTTCTCCACTATCGGAACCCCACGACTCTTCAGCTATTTTCTACCTGAATGTGACCGAAAGTGCACGCAGTGTTCGCACAAAATTCCTCTTTAGCGTCGTACTGAGCGTGTTGCCCCTGTTCTACACCTGTCGCTGGTTCAGACGAGAGTCCCCGAAGTTTTCGGTGTTCTGTCTTTCCTCTAGCAAACTGTCTCCAACCTGTGTCCTTTCGTGCTTCACATCACGGCTTTTTCAGACCAATGGGAGGGTTCCTTTCACCTTGTGAAACTACCCCGCCAATCGTAAAGAACCTGTCTTTAAACTGGGTCGAAATATCTCCACTTCTACTCCTTCTGACTTTATTTCAGCCAATTCGACGTTCTCTGCCCATTCCTGGCGCCTAAAAGCTACACGCGTACATCATTAGAGCACCACGGACCCTCCACGTGATCAGTAACTGCGGTTCTGGTCTGTTTGTATCCATCTGTAAATTACCCAATGCAGTTTTCTGAAAAATTTCTCCATCACAGGCAGCGCTAGACCGCTACCTGCTCCCTTCGATGCATCGCTCGGCGCGTTCATTTTCTCTCTCGCCGTGGGTCACCAAACCCTCTTACAAGCCTTTTGTTGTATGTGGGCTACGACAGCACAACTCGCGTCTGCCCCCAAATTAACGCGTTTCTTCCAGCAGATTTTTTCGCCATTTGCTCATTAACATGCAGGATTGGGGTTTGCTGTGTTAATACCATCGAATCGAGTGTCATCCCTTTTGGCATTACCTACTGTACGTTTTGCTAGGCAAATCTGCGCACTATCACCAAAGTATGTCAAGTGACATATACATCTACCTGTTACGACGTATAAAATCTGGTTTAATTTGTCAAATTAAAATTCATTCATGCTGCCACCTTACATATCCGCCTGCTTTCGTGTTCTACCATGCGCTGTGTCAATCAAAGGTTGAGAAATTGATTGAAGTCAGTGCAAAATAGTTCTCAAACGCAGAATGTAGGAATTGTATATTTATATTGATCAACACTATTTTAATATGGCATAATCAAACCAGGTGTTGTTTGAGTCTCTCTTTGTTTTTCCACTGCAACGGATTTACTATATACTACTGATATGAGCACTAACCTTATGTTTTTCAAGAATTTAACATGTTTTTACTAGTTTTCTGGTTTGATACAATTGTTTAAATAATATAAGCTTTTTCTTTTTAGTCTATGTTCATCTATAATTTAATTTTAAATTTAAACAAATTAGAGATTCTCTATAAATTTGTGCCACTCATAATTTTTTAGTGTGAGACTTATTCTTTGTTTAAATGATGTTGGAGATGTATTGAAGTTAAGGGAATCTTCATTTACAATTATCCTCCCCTTTTTCGATACCTGTGTCTTTTTCCCAACCTTAATTTCTATGTCTGTTACTAGCCCTTATGGCAATTTTAATTCAAAGAAGTTTCATCCTGTACAATTTATTTTACATTTACAAGCACCATTCCTATAACTTCACAAGCACATGCCCATTCACAAATATATTTATAGCCCCCAGAAATCTTAAACTTATGCATTATAACTTTACAGAAGAAATAAATTATTCATTGACTTTTACAAGAATATTAAATTCCTAATCCTACTAATTACTTTGAAAATATTAAGTCAACCTCATCAAATCGTAATACCCTTTTTTGTACATAATCTACATATTAACAAACACATTACATGCTAGTATCATAGCCTCGAAAGAAAATATAAACATTTGGATTTCTTAACTTAGATGTGTTGACAAAATGTGAAATACAAAAAAGTATCATTTATACGTCAAGACTTAAAAAAACTCAAAAGTATTCTTAACACAAATCTGTTTTTTGCACAAAACTCTTCAAAAAATAAATATTTTCAAACAATAACAAACTCTGAGTTCGTAAAATTTTTTTCAGTTTAATCTGATATTAGTCTGTCACAGACAGTCTTTTCTTATATATATTCAGCGGGACTCATTGAACTCGTCATCCTCATCTTCATGCAACTCGACGTGTCTTCTCTGAGCACGGAAAGACGGTCGGAAGAGAAAAAAGCCGCAGAAGGTTTGAGTGTATTGTGAATGCTTGATTGCTTTAGTTCCATTCCACATGTACCCATGCCGAAACTATAGTGGAGATCTATTAAAAGCAGAACAAAAACTTACATTCTTTGTCAATCCTCGAATCTTTATGCCAATCCATCGTTGGTCAATTAGTTTCCTGTTTTCTAAGCGAATCGTCATCTCTCATCACTCGGTGTGACATTTGTAAGTGTTGCAATTTGCCATGAGGAATATCGGACATTTGTATTGCTGGAACAGTTAAAATGGATTTTTCGTCAGTAGGTAGATGCAATATGGTCTTGTACACGAAAGGATTTAGAAAGGTTTATGATTTCTGCTGGTCCAGGCCTTCTTTCTTCCTAATCTTCTGCAGTGAATCTTCTTCTCTTGTTGCATCTTGCTATCTTCTCACTTGTGTCTTCGTTCTTCTCTGGACAGGGAACTGGGATTGAAGATTTGCTTAACCTCCTTATTGTATATTCCAGTCTTATGGTATCTTCTTTCAAATCGATGTGTACAATTTATCAGGTTGTTCTCCGGGATAGACTGGACAGCCTTCCATCGTTCTCTTTTTTACTCCAATGCGTGTTCCGGGAATGCTCCGCAGTTGGTGGATTCCGTATGGTATAACGATAATTTCAGACACTCTGTATCTTTGGTTACAGAAACGCGCCTCTTCTTCTTCTAGTGACTTCAAACATCCATTCGTCATTGATCTAACACGTCCTCTTCCATTCCGGTTTGGTGGACATCCAGCATATCTCCTTATGCTACTCTAAACAGTTTGCGACAGAAGTGCTAAGTATCTAACAATTTAGCAAAACTGTTGTTATTAAGACCGCTGGTAACTTCCACATGGAAAAAGATCGCGTAATTTCATATGTCGTCTCAATCCCGGATTCGTTGTAGATCCCCATACTTTCCCACAGAGATGTTATCCTCTTGGACTGTTGCTTCCACAAATGCATTTCCTTTCTTCCTCTCGAAAAGTGACGTACCAGGCACCCACACAAAGTGTTCCTTCCTATCGTACCTAACTGCTCTACTCAGTTCTGCTGTCGATCTGACTGCAGTGATGATGCATTGTTCTTCATGACATTGTGTATAATACGACATTGTGCTCACCTTTGTCCATCTTAAATCCCCTAATTTCTCTAATCTACATGTTATTACCACCTATCTTATCACAACCCTTTCTCCCTTAAGATACTTTACAAGCTTTACAAACACTAAACTACTAAGGGACTTTTAAAAAGTTCCATATTTAAATTATACATTAGATTCTCCTTATTACACTCTTCATAACTTTACATCAATTTCAACAGATCAACATGTTTTATCCCCATTCTGTATGTATATTTTCTTTTTCCATTTTTTTCACTATTAGCATAAAGGTAATTGTTTCCTCATCTTCATCGCGGTGAATAGTAAGAGGAAAATTGATGGTCATGAAGATTGGTTTATTAGTATGTCTGTTTTTTCTCTAACTACAGGTACATCATATTATAAAAACTCCGCAGCTAGACTCCGACTCCAATGTCTTTTTCTCTACAATCTCTTCTTTTCAGCCTAAGGTGTAACAGAACATCAAAATACAATAAATTTCTATTTCTTGTTTCCTTAATAAATTTTCTTCAGTGTCCAAATCTACTATTATTGAGCGTGTAGTTTTATTAGTTGTAGTTATCCCTATCTCCTTCTTATAAACAGTAAAAATTTATATTACTTTCTCCCATATCTTACTCTTCCGTGTTGAAATCATCCCAGTGTTAAACTCATATATCTCTGCCTACAACCTTCTATTAAATAACATGTTTCTCGCTTTCCTTAATAATTCAGTTCTCTGTATATCTATTTCCCTCACATCACGTTTTAATATCACGTTGTAGCCACTTCCACAAATCAAAAATGCTTCTCACTTTCCCCAAATATATTTACTCAACAAAATGTTCGCCATCTCCGATGGAACAAACTAAAAATAAATATTTGTTTCTGATATAATTCTTTACACATGGTTTTTTGGCATCCTATTGTCCAAAAAATCAACATCTTTCTACTTTGCACTACATTTTAAGAGAGAATCTTCTACTATTTCTTCAGACTATCCACATGCAAATCCCTATCTTTCTCCTTGTTTTCTACTCTTTCCCCATAACACATTTCACATTTACTCTTCAGAATGATTACTTTAGTTGTTACATTATGTTTCTTCCTTCGCAACTGTCTTTTTGATATATTGAGACAGCTGACCAATTTAGTTTAATGAGATAAGTACAAAAAAAAATTATTTGTATGCATTTTGTTAGCTTCCCTACTCTTTGACTTCTACATATTACTCTCACTGTAATCTGGTTATTTGATGCATCTAATTTTTCTTGTGGAGTAAATATTTACTGTTTTAGCCTTTATACACTTTCAAGTGACTCACATGATGCCATCACAACGATTTTCCAGTTTTTGGGTTAGTCAATCCGACTGTATTATTCGACTTGCTTCCATAGGGCCCAGCCGGCCGAAGTGGCCGTGCGGTTAAAGGCGCTGCAGTCTGGAACCGCAAGGCCGCTACGGTCGCAGGTTCGAATCCTACCTCGGGCATGGATGTTTGTGATGTCCTTCGGTTAGTTAGGTTTAACTAGTTCTAAGTTCTAGGGGACTAATGACCTCAGCAGTTGAGTCCCATCGTGCTCAGAGCCATTTGAACCATAGGGCCCTTATATACCGAAAAGAATTTGTGGCTTTGATGTTTTTCTTGTTAGAGAGATGGTGGGTTTTCAAACGTACTTTTTGTCCTAGTGAAAATACTCGTGGGGTGGCCGTTTTGTCCTCCTGGTTTTTCCTATTTAACGCCACAGTCTTCAAATTTGTCAGTCTTAGTTTTGCTAGATGTTGATATTCTGAATGTTCTCGGATAAGTTCATTTGTCTATATTCTTTATTATATGCCTTTATGATGTCTTCATACGTCCCTGTCCTATATACATAATCTGACTTGCGTATCAATACTGGTGTTGTCAATGGTGCATTATCCTCTTGGCTTACCATCTCTCTCCCAGTTTCGTATGAATGACTACATGATCCACAATTTGGTCATAATCAGTTTTTGTACAGCTTCATACATTAACTGTTGACACTCTTGTCTCTCATCATTGGACGATTTCCAGTCAATTGTCTCCCAGCATACTGGCATTTATATCTGATCACCCACTTAACCTATTTCAGAATCTTGTTGATCAAAGGTAAGTCTATTTACACATTTAATTATAAAATTAACTCCATTTGGTGATTGAATCTCTTGTGACTGGTCTTCGAACTGTTCATCTCGTCAATTCTGTATTTTACCAGGGTTTGGTGTCCCCAATTCGTCTTCTTGTACCGGTTCATCTCACGTGTGTTGTCCTGCTGAAGTCAGAATCTCCCAACCTCTCTCCGTTCTAGGCATTGTAGTTCCAGCCGAATAATTTGGGTTATGTGTTGGGAAACCTATAAACCGTCCTGCCTCATTTTCATTGTGATCATATCGCGAATTATAGTTACCATCACAATTTCTGGAACCAAAGCCATTATTGTAATTCCGCAGTTCACCCAAACCATAATTATTGTTTGAACGTTGTGAATTGCCAAAACCATATCTCTTATTATTCTGGGGGCGATTACTATTCTTCCCAAAACGATTACCTTTCCCAACATTACTAAATGGTTCAAATGGCTCTGAGCACTATGCGACTTAACTTCTGAGGTCATCAGACTCCTATAACCTAGAACTAATTAAACCTAACCAACCTAAGGACATCGCACACATCCATGCCCGAGGCAGGATTCGAACCTGCGACCGTAGCGGTCGCTCGGCTCCAGACTGAAGCGCCTAGAACATCACGGCCACTCCGGCCGGCCAACATTACTGTTGCCACTGTAAGCATTATTAAAGGCCAATCAGTTGCTATTATTCCCCCTAACATTTGGTTTCTCTCACTGCGCGTTGTTCATTCGCGTCATCTTCACTGAAGATGACTTCAAGTTCTCTTAACATCTCTTTAAATGCCTGTATATTATCTCCAGCTCTACCAACCAATGATTGCCGATAACGCAAGGGTAATTTCATTGTACACATACGTATCAGTTCCCCATCACTGTATGGATTGTGTAAACACTGATTCTTTTTCGTTATTTCTTCACAAAAAAATCTAACTGGCTTCTTTTCTCTCGAATTTTCGAAGGCGTCTTCTGTAACAATTCATATTTGGGTTTGCGCGGACCAGTATCGCGCCAAGAAAGCTGACTTGAATCGTCCCTACGACTGACAGTTTGCAGCGACTCTTTGCATCTTTTCCGCTGTTGCGCCTTCCATATGACCACAAATGAAATCAGATTCTACATCTACATCTACATCCATACTCCCGCAAGCCACCTGAAGGTGTGTGGCGGAGGGTACCTTGAGTACCTCTATCGGTTCTCCCTTCTATTCCAGTATCGTACTGTTCGTGGAAAAGAAGGATTGTCGGTATGCCTCTGTGTGGGCTCTAATCTCTCTGATTTTATCCGCAAGGTCTCTTCTCGAGATATACGTAGGAGGGAGCAATATACCGCTTGACTCCTCGGTGAAGGTATGTTCTCGAAACTTCAACAGAAGCCCGTACCGAGTTACTGAGCGTCTCTCCTGCAGAGTAACGCTTTCGCGATTACTAAATGATCCTGTAAAGAAGCGCGCTGCTCTCCGTTGGATCTTCTCTATCTATTCTATCAACCCTATCTGGTACGGATCCCACACTGCTGAGCAGTATTCAAGCAGTGGGCGAACAAGCGTACTGTAACCTACTTCCTATGTTTTCGGATTGCATTTCCTTAGGATTCTTCCAATGAATCTCAGTCTGGCATTGGCTTTACCGACGATCAACTTTATATGATCATTCCATTTTAAATCACACCTAATGCGTACTCCCAGATAACTTATGGAATTAACTGCTCCCAGTTGCTGACCTGCTATATTGTAGCTAAATGATATGGGATCTTTCTTTCTATGTATTCGCAGCGCATTACACTTGTCTACATTGAGATTCAATTGCTATTCCCTGCACCATGCGTCAATTCGCTGCAGATCCTCCTGCATTTCAGTACAATTTTCCATTGTTACAACCTCTCGATATACCAAAGCATCATCCGCAAAAAGCCTCAGTGAACTTCCGATTGCACCCACAAGGTCACTTAAGCATATTGTGAATAACAATTCATGTCTAAGTGGCCAACGTTCTGATCAACAGATTTGGAATTCATGTATAAATGCACGGGGGTGTAAGCCGTTCCCGTTTCCCTTGTAATGTTGGTTTTTTCTGACTGTCAGTAAATGATCATTGTCAAATTTTCCTATCGCACCGTATGTCGTTTGTGTTTTCGCAACATTTTCTTTTCTCTTCAATTGCGTCATGTTTTCCTTTATTCGTACCACCACATTTGGATCCTGAGACGATATATTTGAGTCCCATCTAGCATCACATCTACGCAGTGGTGTGCAATTATCTAAGCTGTACAATTCCTGTTGTATGGGACTGGAAGATACGTTTAAATTTACCATTACTGGATGAATGTTTTGTTTATTTGCATCATACTGATCTGTGGAATACGTCCTGTTGTACTACAGCTCGTACATTGAGAATTGGTGCGTGTGGCGCAGTAAACTGCTCACGTCATTCTCGTACGTTCAGAGGGTCGGCTGCCGCTCTGTTGATGTGCACGCAGTTCCCGCTTCTCGCTCCATTGTCCGCTGTGGACGCACACTTCCTGCTTCGCTCACTTGTCTCAACTGTACTTCTACCATTTGTTTCTGTTTCGCATCGGAAAAAAATTTATGTAAAGTCTTGTGGACATAGCAGTGGAAACTCATGACTTTTTGTGTTTCCGCAACTGACACAGAAGATTGCCTAACAGACTTGGTTACATCTAGACTTTTTTCCACCACTACGTCAGATGATCATACAGATTCCGTCGCCTCACTACTGCATTCTGTACGGTTCTCAGTACGCTGCCTCGGGTTTGTACGAAGCTGTTCACACTGCCGCTTATTTTTCGAGACGATATCTACAATGTGTGTATCAAATCCTTTCAACGCGTCTCGCGTGACCCGTTTTCTGACATTGAGTTCTTCCACAATTTGTTGCGCCTTAGCAGACGCCCTACATGCTAAATTATCAACTCTTAGGTTGATATTAGACACTGCTTCCTGCACCTGGTCAATGTCAGTGCGTATCTTTTTCTGATCGGCTATTAGCGATTGAATTATTTCGCGTGAGTCTCTGGCCTCTTTCCGGATTTCAATAAAGTATTCATTAACTTCCGTTCTTATCCTTTGCTGATCTTTGTGAACTTCATCGAACCCAACATAGGTTTCAACTTTGGGACCATTTAAAGTAGCAATTGTGGCCGCTAACCCTGCATTCATTTCAGTTTTTAAATTAGCCGTTTCGCATTTTAAGTCCAAAAACCTGCTCTCATCGTTTCACTTGTTTGCTTGACAACATTGCGAACACGCTATCAGGCCCTTCGCCATCGTCATCTGTCTCCATTTGGTGTAAATTTTACCCTTCGCGTCTTTCATGTGACGTCGCTCCGACGTCTGTGCATAGTGCTGACGTACTTACTACACACATTCTTTCCGTAGGAAACCGTCCAGTTTGATTCGGAGTTACAGCATTTGGTTCTACGTACCAAAGTTTCCCGTCCTTTGGTTCTGCTTCTGAACCATTAGATCTGTCATCTGGTCGGTTTTGTGCGGTCTCAACCTGAGATACTAATTGCTAAATAGCCATCATTCCATCTGCAGTGACACTTCGTTCTGTTTCGCGACCCGCATTCGATGCATTTTGCTGTACATCATCTTCTGTCCTATCAAGATCTTCAGTTTGCCCTGTATGCGATGATCTACGTCCGTCCACCATCTCAGACTGTGTAACTGACATCCAGTCAACATGGTGTTGTATGACCTGACACGTCTGCAAGTATTCATACAAAGTTTCTTGTGACATTAACTCATTATCAACACCGTTCACAGTCAGTGAGTACTCAAACCAACTCAATAACGTCGTGAATATCTTCGCGCGTGGCAGAAAGATCATGCACAAGCTACTTCAACTCAAAAACAAATTATTTACTCTTTAATACAACCTTTTCTACTCTGTGGATCACACATTTACAAAAATCTGACCACTATGCGGACACATACATTGAGTAACCTTGTCACTTGTTTATTAAAAAAAAGACATTTTCTTCTTAATATCAATTTTTAATTACTTTTACTAATTTGCTTATCTGGCATCCTGTCAGACCAATTGTCATCCTGGCAGGTTCGACATTATCTGACACTCCACTCCTTTTCACATTCATCAGCAAAAACACCCTGTTAGAGCGTTAGCATCACTAGAATAAATTACTGTGGTTAGGAGTGGACCCTTATTCTATGACAGAGTGCATCGGTGTTTAGATGTACAAAATTTTCTTAGTTAATTTCTGTATTGTCAAAGAAGCACACTGGTTTACATAGACTGTGACATGAAAATATCAGTACAGTTTTCTTGATATCGTATTGTGTCCTGATTAGCAGAAATCACACTGAACACAACAACTCTAAATAGAAGGTTCTCTACAAGATTTTTCTTACATCTAGACAGTGAAGCACTATCTGAGTTGGCCAATACTACGACAAATCAACCGATTCTGGTTCTACGTTCGGTACTATTTAGGGTGACAGTGAAGTCTACAAATGATGGTTAGTTTTTGCGACAAGATGAGCAGAAGATTATTGAAGGTTGCTCATGTTCACAGTCGATGCAAGCTGGTGAGCCAACAATTTTACTCCCCTGCCAGCGGCATTTACCTTAAGCTACGACACGCTGCCGGTGGCGTGGCTGCTCGCGCCCTCTGAAAATCGTATAAAATGCTAATGAAAGTCTTCTCTGATTTTATCAGCTGAAACTGTCCTAAGTTTCTCTTTAGACGAGAAACATGCACTTATCCCTACTCTGGAAAATATGGCGATATACATGTGCATAGATGGAGCAGTGTGTATACTTCAATGCGTTCTCAGTCCTCGCAACAACATTTAACTACATGGCTGTTTTGCTTCTCCACTATCGGAGCTCAACGACTCTTCAGGTAATTTCTAGCTGAATGTCAGCGTAGTGTTCACACAAAATTCTTCTTTTGGCGTCGTACAGGCGTCTTGTTCTACACTTGACGCTGGTTCAGGGGAGAGTCCCCGTAGCTTTCCATATTCTGTCTTACTTAGAAAACTATCCCCCATCTGTGCCTTTCTGCTTCATGTATGTCTGAATGAGTGTGAACTCCTAAGGGACCAAAATGCAGAGACCATCGGTCCCTAGACTTACTCAGTTCTTAAACTAACTTATGTTAAGAACAATACACACATCCACACCTGAGTGAGGATTCGACGCGCCGGCGAGAGGGTCAGCGGAATACGTGGCATGGCGCTTCAAAATGCATGACCACTACACATGGTTCGTGCTTCACATCACGGCTTTTTCAGACCTGTGGGAGCGTTCCTTCCATGTTGTGGAAACCACTTCAGCAATCGTAAAGGGCCTACCTTTAAACAACTCCGAAATATCGCCACTTCTACTATTTCTGAGTTTATTTCAGCCAACGCGACATTTACTGCCCGCTCCTGACGCCTAAAAGATACGCGCGTAAATCACGAGAGCACCACGGACCTTACACGTGATCAGTAACATTCTGGACTGTTTGAATCAGTAATTGTAAAAACAACATTAGTCCAAAAAAGTAAATTTTTCAGGAGAAGCAAAAAACTGTATACAGGCTAAATAATGGACAGAAGGATAAATCCATTAATTTTAATATTGACTGTTTATGTTAGGTAAGCTTTAACAATAAAACAAAGTACTTTAAATGTAATAACTTTGCATGAACGATTTTTTTAATTGTACGGACTTATGTTGTTATTGCAGGATGAACATTTTGGACTGACATTTTAACATCAACATTTGTTTATGTTATCAAAAATTACTTTATTGTATAAATTTAATATACAATATTACTTGTACATTGTCTAATATTGTTTTACAGAGAAATTGAAAAATATTGTTAATGTATGCACACACTGTATGGAAAGACTAAAGATATGACGATGTAAATCGTGACATTAGGAATTAAATTTCTTTTTTCACTTAACAGGACAATGAAGGATTAACACTACACTATACAGGTTATTTTATACCAAAAATGTATTATGAATCATCTTCAGGAGTGTCCACAGAAGGCCACTCAGTCAATTCCAGATAAAAGGCTTTGTGCTCATCGGGAATATATTGCATTAATTGTCCCACATCTTTCAATTTTTTGACATCGATTGCAACTTTGTTATTATAAGCAATTTCTGCAGGCAACTTTGGTTCTGTCTGTAATGAATGTCGCAATGAAAAGTGGTGTTTTACGAGACCATCAGTATGATAGTAACAGTCAACTTTACCTGGAAGCATTTCACTGTGATGGAAGCTCATAAATGAGGACACTGTGAATTTCACTTTACTGCTTTTGTCCACATTCGTCCCATAACTGTCGTCAGACAAACAGGATCGCTTATAAAATTTGGGCCACCATTTTTTGTAACCCATAATCTCTTCCGAGGTAACAAGCTTTACATTAATATTTTGTTTTTTAGATGATGTCACCATACATTGAACATACTCATACAAAGAATATATTCTGTCTTTTCTTCTTATCACCCTCTTTATGGAAGCAAATGTACGATCACATGGTAAAAATGAATGGCCACGCACAGGAAAATACTGGAATACATCTTTGAATCTGCCAGAACTTACAAGGCAGTTCATTACCCTAACCACTGTGTTGTTCTTATTTTGTGCAGGGCACTCATCCGAGAACAGGTGTAATTCAGTAGCACTATCAGGTATATCTGTGTTGATGTAATCAACCAAAAACGAGCATACTTCGTTAGGTTCTTTGTGGGCAGTACCTTCGTGATACATATATACCTTGGATTTGTTGCTCTTTAGGTCTGTAATACAGAATGCATTTACGTTAATTTGCCGTAAATAAAAAGCTTCCTGTACTGGGAGCTTAGGCAACTGCAGATTTTGCATATAATCGAAACACTATGCTACCACATGCTCATTTTCTGCACACTTCTCCTTAACAGCATCCATCTTTAAATAGAATTTTTTGCTTCTTCTTTTATGTACCATGAGTTCCGCTACAGCCACACGCTTTGCAGTATCGTTCAATGATGGACTCTTAATCTTCACTGAAAGTGACTCACAAGAGCACCAAGTATCGACTTGCGGCCGCCCAAAGCGTAAGTTAAAACGCTCATTGAAAACCCTTAAATAAATTCCATATGACACTCTGGTATGAGGATATAACTTCATGAACAGTTCGTACATACTTTTTACAGATAATTCAGGATTTAAGTAATACATTTCATTGCTTGAATAATGTGAGATTTTCGTAGGGAATGTTTTAATATGCTCCTCAATTATCGATAGGACTTCCTGTGGTGTTGCATTGGTTGAAGCAGTACGTCCTCTACTTTCACATGGGCGAACATTATTTTTCACACAGTTACAAATTCGTCGCACACGTTCATTTGTAATGCCAAAAAGACTACAAAATGCCTTTTTGCACATTTCGACCAGCCCAGCATCTCCAGTTACCACGTGATATCGATAATTTAGTGCTCTTGGCTTAGGCTGGCCATCACTTTTCCGGGGTCTTCTGCGTACCACGTCTTTTTTTTCGATCAGCCCTGCAAGGTAACCATCTGGTGTGTTCTTACTCTCAAAATCGTGAAATTTAGTGAATATATCTATCTGTTCATGTTCAGAGATCCTCTTGAAACACAGTTTCTTACATCTGAAACATATTAATACACGAATACCAATGTCAGGAATTGTAAAAGAGTTGCAAAAAAATTATTTACGTAAAATCAGTTATTTTTTATTGATAGAGTAAATTATCCATATGATATTTACGTACCATAAAACTTAGAACAGATGGGAACCTCCAAGAAGTAAAAAATACACAGACAGGAGATTAATTCACATAGCCTTTGAACTCATCCACAGTCAGGTCCTATTTTTACAGCATTAATTTCTCTTCCACTGTGATTCACGTAACCAATTCCCTTCGTTCTGGCAGCTTTTATGACATTTCTTTTATATAGTTCCGGTTGCGCACCTCTCTTCTTCGACATTGTGCATAGATAATCCAAAGAAACGTGTTCTATAAACAAAACTAAACGGCAATGTATACGCAGCTGCTACAACAATGCACACAGGTAATTAGATCACAGGCGTCAGATATGCTGCCATCTGGCATGCATTATATTCACTACATGGAAAAAGATCCGAGTATGTTCGTTTGGTGCTGCCATCTGCCATTTCTTGCAATAATAACGTAAGTCCTGGACTGATGTTGTTACTGCAAAGAACACGAAAAACTGTATGCCTGTAAAAGCATTAAATTGTGTAGGACAAGTGTGATTTTTACATAGATGCTGCATCTAAGTATCCTGAAGGCTTCTCTGCATATATCTAATTTTTGCCAAAAAGTGGACATGTGTTGTTTTTACAATTACCGATTCGTTTGTGTTGTAGTTGTTGTGGTCTCCAGTCCTGAGACTGGTTTGATGCAGCTCTCCATGCTACTCTATCCTGTGCAAGCTGCTTCATCTCCCAGTACCTACTGCAACCTACAGCCTTCTGAACCTGCTTAGTGTATTCATCTCTCGGTCTCCACGATTTTTACCTTCCACGCTGCCCTCCAATACTAAATTGGTGATCCATTGATGTCTCAGAACATGTCCTACCAACCGATCCCTTCTTCTGGTCAAGTTGTGCCACAAACTCCTATTCTCTCCAGTTCTACTCTTTACCTTCTCATTAGTTAAGTGATCTACCCACCTAATCGTCAGCATACTTCTGTAGCACCACATTTCAAAAGCTTCTATTCTCTTCCTTTCCAAACTATCTATCGTCCATGTTTCATTTCCATACATGGCTACACTCCATACAAATACTTTCAGAAACGACTTCCTGACACCTAAATTTATCCTCGATCTTAACAAACTTCTCTTCTTCAGAAACACATTCCTTGCCACTGCCAGTCTACATTTTATATCCTCTCTACTTCGACCATCAGTTATTTTGCTCCCCAAACAGCAAAACACCTTTACTACTTTAAGTGTCTCATTTACTAATCTAATTCCCTCAGCATCACCCTACTTAATTCGAATCATTCCATTATCCTCGTTTTGCTTTTGTTGATGTTCATCTTACATCCTCCTTTCAAGAGACTGTCCATTCCGTTAAACTGCTCTTCCCAGTCTTTCGCTGCCTCTGACAGAATTACAATGTCATCGGCGAACCTCAAATTTTTATTTCATCTCCATGGATTTTTATACCTACTCCGAATTTTTCTTTTGTTTCCTTTACTGCTTGCTCAATATACAGATTGAGTAACGTCGGGCAGAAGCTACAACCCTGTCTCACTCCCTTCCCAACCACTGCTTCCCTTTCATGTCCCTCAACTCTTATAACTGCCATCGGGTTTCCGTACAAATTGTAAATAGCCTTTCGCTCCCTGTATTTTACCCCTGCCACTTCCAGAATTTATAAGAGAGTTTTCGAGTCAACATTGTCCAAAGCTTTCTCTATGTCTACAAATGCTAGAAACGTAGGTTTGCCTTTCCTTAATCTATTTTCTAAGATAACACGTAGGTTCAGAATTGCCTTACGTGTTCCAATATTTCTATGGAATCCAAACTGATCTTCCCCGAGACATGCTTCTACCAGTTTTTCCATTCGTTTTTAAAGAATTCGCGTTAGTATTTTGCAGCCGTGTTTTATTAAGCTGATAGTTCGCTAATTTTCACGTCTGTCAACCATCACCTGCTTTCTTTGGTATTGGAATTATTATATTCTCCTTTATGTGTGAGGGTATTTCGCCTGGCTGATACATCTTGCTCACCAGATGGTAAAGTTTTGTCAGGAATGGCTCTCCCAAGGTCTTCAGTATTTCTAATGCAATGTAGTCTACTCCCGGGGCCTTCTTTGTTTGCAGCCATCTGGAAATTCCCCAACTCAGTTTTCTAAAGAATTTCTCAGTCGCGGGCAGCACTGGGCCACTACTTGCTCCTCTCAGTGTATCGCCCGGCGTGTTCATTGTCTTTCTAACTGCTTGTCACCAACCCTTGTTAGAAGCCTTTCGCTGTATGCAGGGCGTGATGGCGCAATTCACATCTGCGACCAAACTAAATCATTTTTTCCAGCAGCTTTCTTCACGTTTTGCTCCTTTACATGCAGGATTTGGGTTCAGTGTGTTAATACTGTCGAATCGAGTGTCACCCCTTTTAGCATTACTTACTGTACGTTTTGCTAGGCATATCTGTTCGTTATCACTGACGTATGTCAGGTGACATATCCATCTACTTGTGTAAGGTGCGAAATTAACATTCTTTCAAGTTGCCACCTTACACGACACGAAGGCTGCTCCAGAGGCAAGGAATTGCAAAGCGAGAGGGAATTACAAAATCACTCATAAGAGATGCACATAATCGGTAAACGTGGTCCTTTGGTTCGATGAATCTTTATTAACTCTGTTTCGAACTTCTGGCTGAGTTAACGTTCCAAGAATGAAATACGGCAGGGTTTCAGTAATAATCTGTTAAGTCATAACTTGGCATTCCATGTTCCCAGCAGTTCTGCCGCCGCGCGGGATTAGCCGAGCGGTCTTAGGCGCTGCAATCATGGACTGTGTGGCTGGTCCCGGCGGAGGTTCGAGTCCTCCCTCGGGCATGGGTGTGTGTGTTTGTCCTTAGGATAATTTAGGTTAAGTAGTGTGTAAGCTTAGGGACTGATTACCTTAGCAGTTAAGTCCCATAAGACTTCACACACATTTGAACATTTGCAGTTCTGCCACAAGGTCACATTACTGCCAAAGATTATGTAGACGTTGTGGCTGATCAGGTCGACTCATGGTACAGTGTTTATTTCCTGCTGGTGATGCTATGTTACAAGACACGGTGCGAGTCGTCCGGGACTACTTTTGCGAGGATGAGGATGAATTGTCATGTCTCCCTGGACACCAGTCGTCAGATCTCAATGTTACCAGGCCTTAGCGTACCTTTGGGCTGAGCGTACACAACTTTAGTTATGGGCCAAATCCAATAACTCGCCCAAGAAGGGCCATAAGGCCTACAACAAAGAGAGATTACAATCGGTAGTACCAAATACTCAGTGACAACAT
Organism: Schistocerca cancellata; assembly: GCF_023864275.1. Classification (NCBI taxonomy): domain Eukaryota; kingdom Metazoa; phylum Arthropoda; class Insecta; order Orthoptera; family Acrididae; genus Schistocerca; species Schistocerca cancellata. Next base: position 413,550,839 of record NC_064631.1, read on the forward strand.
TAACTTCAAGTACCAGATTAAAATTGCAAACTAATTGCACAGCGCTTACAGAATTTTCCAGACTGACACAAACGCGCGCACATACACACACACACACACACACACACACACACACACACACACACACACAGCCCCAAAAGGTGTCACTGAACGGTATAAAGGAACCAGATTCCTGGTCAGCTCACGCAAGAGTAGAGTTAGCAGTCCTTAAGTATAGTGCTTACTGGACACTCTTCGCACATAATTTCAAATAAATGTCAAGGAGGCTAACAGCTTCAGGACTCCACATAGGTGCCGGATAATACTACCCTCCTTTTAGTAGCTGCTAACAAGTTGTCCAATACATCTCGGTGTATTTATCACACAACTATTGACTCATGCACTTTGTAAACAGCTTGCACGCGACGAGAGCTGCTCATTGCCTGCTAAACTCGCCGATAGCAACAGCCAACGCTGCAGTTAAACGTTAGGCCCCATAGCCCAACGGTCAACGATTTCACTTCGTTGAATCGCCAGGACGCCGAGTGTACAGGCACACCCGTCCAGCTCCCCTATCCTACACGATACTCCCTACCACACAGCCCCAGGGGAATACATAATAAAGCAAAGATCATACGACTAGGGCCAGAGTCGATAGAACTTGTGTACAAGTGGCGGAACAAAGAGACTTGTATCGTGTGCTAAATTCATTGTCTGTTTCGATTGCCTAAGTACGGTCACACTCTACAACACTTGTACCCAGCTGATAAAGTAGCCCAGAATATCCCGTTCGCCCTCCTCCAACTGCAAAGGCAGAGGAAAGCGCTATCTTTCCGATGGGTGCCAGGGCACATGGGTTGTGCTGAGAACGGAAAGACAAATGTAGCAGTCATGGAGGTTCGTCTTGTTCCACAGTCAAGTGTGTCTCCCCCTGCATGCTATCGCCTCGCTGTTGAGGTGCAGAGCCATGTGTCGATGAGGAAGAACGATAGCTGGAACTGACTATCAGCTGCGTCTAGTAAGTCCTTAGCGCGGCCGTGGCGTACTTCCTGCCATCCACGCAGGAGGGATGAGGTCGTCCTTACTCGCAAACGCCACGGCTCCATGACGCATGTTATCTTGATCCCGCGAGACGAACCTCCAATGTGTGGTGCTTGTGACGTACAGTTCACAGAGTGCCACATTTACCGAGACTGTATTTTATTTTCGGGACACATGGCGGCAGCTCATTTGCCGACAGATCTGGCCTCCATTTGAACTAACAATACAACGAATGTGGTACGAGATTAAAAAATTTCGTGAATCGTCTGACTTGTACCCTGTAATTGTGGGGTGACATTTTAATGTTTAATCAGGGTTGATGGCTCACTCATTCCTTTTCTTTTTTGAAAGTGTTCTGCTGGTTACATGTAACTGGGGATCTAGCTCAGTTCGGCTATTGTCTTATTTACTTTTATTTAACAGAAGAACTATGAAATTTTAACGCTCTGTTCCACGATTTGAGGTCCACAGCTCGTGGTCGCGCGGTAGCGTTCTCGCTTCCCGTGCCCGGGTTCCCGGGTTCGATTCCCGGCGGGGTCAGGGATTTTCTCTGCCTCGTGATAACTGGGTGTTGTGTGATGTCCTTAGGTTAGTTAGGTTTAAGTAGTTCTAAGGTCTAGGGGACTGATGACCATAGATGTTAAGTCCCATAGTGCTCAGAGCCATTTGAACCACTATTTGAGATAATGTGATTTTGCAGGTGATCATGGATGAGACGGAAGAGTATGAATGCTGTTTAATTAAATTTCCTTATTATCTCTTTTCTCCCATTTCCTCCGTTTTAAAAACATCCATTTCCATTAAGCTCGCAAGGGCTCTCACAACCTCGTCGTGGAGTGCCCCTTACCTATAAAAATATGCGGGCGCGCGTGTACACACACACACACACACACACACACACACACACACACACACACACACACACATTTCTTTCATTAAATATTTGTTCAGACATGGAGTGTCGTTATAGTGTGACTGCTTTCCTTGTTTCAACGACTTTCTTGTAAGTTTTCAGGCACGCTTCATGTTTAACACATTCATCTTACTTATCTCACGCTCTTCCCCCGCATGTTGCCGTGTTAGGTTTCCTTGATTCTATCGCATTTCGTCTAAACGTACAATAGTACTATACTATGTGTATAGATAAGAAAACATTATTGTAACTACTGTTTTGATAACATACATTCTCCATGGATGAGAAATGTTTCCACACTTTCTTTGTTGGTGTACGTTGTAGTCCCACAGACTTTCAACTGAAGGCGTTCGAGTGAACGATCGGTATGCATTTTTCTTGTGTTTTCGTTTTTGTACTGTCACCTGCAACTGAACGATCACATTATCCCGGCAACCTGTAACGTGTTCTAGTACAGGAAACATAAAGCCAGTTCTGTGTTACGTTATTAATTAAGTCATATTTGTGTGTGCCATACACTGTGATTCGTTCTTGAACATGTCTTAAAGAACGGAAATATATTATCGAACATGAAATATGTGGTGGTATTTCAAAAGACGCTTTGCAACTCATATTATCGTAAATAACCAAGCACCAAGAAAGGCAGTCATGGGCGTTAACGCTCCTGATAGCTGAACAACACTTGGTTGATACATTTTTTATTTTTCTTCTGGACTAAAGGTTGTCTGGGGTTATCCACTTGATACACAGGGAGATTTTGACCCTGATATCAGACGATAAGAAAATCATAGGAGGGTAAGCGTAAAAACATGTACAACTGACACCTTCTATTTATGTCCATAGTAGTTACTGATAAGAACTTACAGGTTATCGACATTACACTGTACAAGTTTTGAGCCTTCATTTCAGCAAAAGTGTCGACAGCTTATATTCCTTAAATTATGGAACTTTCGAGCTTTGATTTTTGCAACAGTTCCGTTCACGTAGTCCGGCACTGATGCCGAAGTAGTTTCTAAAATGATAGTTCTTGCTGCACTCGATCTGCAGCATATATCCGAGCCAGATTCCGTATCTCTAAAATCAAAACCATCAGTTTCGTCTAATTTTTCTTCGATTCGAGTGACAGTAAAATGGAAGCCCTACACAACATTTAATGATATTTTCTAAAAACTCGAGGAAGCCACTGAAATGTCGGTGAAATATTCGCTACGAACCGGACAAACCCGCAGTTTTGAGGGTTCCGTGTTTCAGTCTGTATGAACGGAACCTCATTGCATAGCTTCGTTGTGCCTCTATCCGTTTATATGTATGTCCAGATGTTAACTTCTCTTTTCCTCGGGAACGGGTAGATGTATCACGTTGACAGTTAGGTCACATACTGAGTTCGACGATCCATTGGCGATGTAAAACGTTGTAGCTTGTAAAACAATGTAGTCAAAAGGTGGTACAATATATGTGGCATATTACGAATTTTGCAGCCACAGAAGAACAGACTTAAAAGATCCTGATTTACGGGAGCTCTAGGAGAAATGTTGAGGCCGCTGTTATTTTGTTTAGCGAGCGTTCTCCAGAGAAAGCACGTTCTCGTTCGTTCTTTTACAAGGTTTTGAACGTCTGTGTGTCTGATGGCAGCAAAGGAAACGAAATATACGTGTTACAGTCGAAGATAGCTGTACTTTTGGTATTGCCACCACAACCCATGGTAACCTCCCGACAATTATACCACGCTGCCGGTATGTCCGTAGGTGGTATTGACACAATACTGCATCGTCTTCAGTATCAGCTAAGCGAAATGTTAATTCATCAAGAATTTCTTGACGCCGATTTTCATAACAAGATAGTGTTTCTTTAATGGGCACGGCAACAAATACAAACAAACCCCACTTTCTATGCCAAGGTACTATTTTCCGAGACATCTACATTCACAAACTATAGTAGCATCAACAAGCATAACGTGGAGTACTGGAGTGAAGAAAATCCCCTCTGGTTACGGCAAGCTGACCATCAACGTCCTTGGTTGGTTAACGTATGTTGTGGCATCGTGGGGAACAGTGTGACTGGTACGTATCTAACGACGGAACGTTGAATGGACACAAACATACGGCGTTTTAGGAACAGGAACTGACTGTAATACAGCAGGATATTGCCTAGGACGTTCGACAACGTATTTGATTACAGCACTACGGTTGCCCAGCGCTGTAAGAAGTTAAAGCACAGGAAGTGTCAGACCTATCAGAGCATGTTTAATACACAGTATTTGCACTGGTGGCTGAATCGGCAGGGATAGCCTTATTAAGGGGGAACGACAGGGAGACGAACGACAGTATTGCTCCAGTTATGGACTTATTTTTCGCCATTTTGGATTTTACGGCCTTGCTGCAGTGGTAACACCTGAACCCGTCAGATAATCGAAGTTAAGCGCTGTCGGGCTGGGCTAGCACTTGGATGGGTGACCATCCGGTCTGCCGAGCGCTGTTGGCAAGGCGGGTGCACTCAGCCCTGTGAGGCAAACTGAGGAGCTACTTGATTGAGAAGTAACGGCTCCGGTCTCGAAAGCACAAATGGCCGGCAGAGCGGTGTTCTGACCATTTGCCCCTCCATATCCGCAACCAGTGACGCCTGTGGGCTGAGGATGACACGGTCGCCGGTCGGTACCATTGGGCCTTCATGGCCTTTTCGGGAGGAGTTTAGTTTCAGTTTTCATTTGAATTTTCTGTAGGCAGCTCTGAAAGGAGGTTTTCGCTGTAACTCCGGTTGTGGTTATCTGAAACACGAAATTGACATATTACCCTGATCCTTACGGATGTAATATCAGTTCATCGTAGGGATTTGTACAAAACAATTTTTGGCGAAGTTATAGATATTTGCAAAAAATTGCCGCTATTGGTCGCCTATTTTTGGCCGAGAAATATTAAATATCAACATAAAAAAATTGGCTAAGATGAACCGAAGAGAATGCAAATTGATTCAAGGGACCCCAAAACTCATTAAAATTGGATTGAAATTGTAGCGTGGGTGACGACAACCATGCCGAATAAAAAAAGGTTTTGAGAAAAATGCGTTTAAGGTTTGTCAAGTATTTATCGTATAAAGAAAGGGACAAAACTTGAAACTTACGGCATATCATCGATACCTGGTCCATAATAACTATCGCCCCGTCTAGTGGATGGCCGCTTTTTGCTACTGTGACCTGGTAAGCCCTCATTTTCGTCCTCAAAGCCCGTTGCTGAACGGGTCGATGCTGGCGTCTCTATCTTCACAGAATCGGCCCATTGCATGCCGATATTGATTGGAAGGGCATTTGTCTCGTGCATTAGAACAATGATAACAGTAGTCTCAGAATGACGACGACTAAAGTTAACTCGGGCATGAAACAGCTAACTCAGCGTCTACCAGGGAGCCAACATGAGAAACGTGAAAGTCTGCTGTGTGTTCAAGATACTGCTAAGCATTTGGAAAGATAGAATCAGCCATAAATATTTCACGGACGCAACAAAGAGAGCGTGAGCTTGGAACGGGTTCCACAAGTCCGAGGCGAGCCGTGCACTCTCGGCTTCAAACGCTCACAGAATCGTTACTTTTTGGAGTTCGCGCATGATATTTTGTAGAATAATTGTTCAGTGTGTATACTTCCGAATTCAGCAATTAAAAAATTACGTGTTTTTTTTTTACCGTCACCCTGTCATTCCCTCTTAATGGTCACGCTAGGTCGCCGGATTTGACGACTCGGATTTCTTTCTGTGGGGATATTTAAAAGATAAGCTGTTCCAGCAAGTGCCAACAAGACATGGTCGACCGCTTCAAAACACCTCATGCTGACATGCCCTCCGATATGCTTCTGTCCTGTGTACGGTCATGTGAAAAGTGGATCACTAAGTGTATTGAAGTAGGCGATACTACGTTTGAGCATTTACTCTTGTTGGAAAAGTAGAGTAGCCCTCGCCTCGAGCCAGGGCAACATTGGCGCTTCGCGTAGTCCTCTGTCTGATATGTCGGAGGAATACAACCTTGCGCATAGTGTTTCCAATTAGAAGTTATGAAATACTTATCTTCTCTACCCTTGCAGCATGGAGGTAGGATCTCACGTGCCATTGGACATTCAAGAGTCATTGAGTAGCATGTCGAAAATTACGACTGTGTATCCATTTCTATTCCTCCGATTACAGTGCCATCTGTGGCGAAACAAAAAGTATGTAGATTTTTCCGTAGCACCGTAATCTGCTGTAAAGAATGGGGTTTCACTTAACAGATTTGAAAGTCTGCTCCACCACCCACGCACGGGATGGGAAGTATGGTGCCACTGGGTTTTCGCCTCCGAGGCAAATTGGAATTAAAGCTTTGTTTGATCTGACGTGTAGTCTTCGAGATATTTCAACCTCTTAAGTTCATATATATGAGTTACGTGGTCTACTAAATATTTATGTTACAAAACAATCCCTCTCACGTCAACGAATGCGAGCCTTGGAGTAGATCAAAGCTTTGCACGTAAATTACGACGAAACGTATAATGTTGCTCAGAGAAAGAGATTAGCTTACGCTTTCAGATGGCGATGGTGCACGCAAGTGGAGTAGTGAATACGCAAAATTCCGTTTCCAATTATGCTAATGGTTTGGCAGCTAACGGCATGCTCCTTCAGAATGAGGGGAACTGGTACGGTTTTAATCACGCTGATTATTAACACTGGTGGACCTTCAAGCTGTGGCGCCAATGGCCAAAAGCTTCCAGTGCTAAGCCTGATTTAACTTTGTTGAAAACCCGAATCGGCACCGTACACGTGCCGAAGGATTTTCGTAATGACGTGGTTTTAAAGTTCTGTAGATGGACTGTGAGGTATTAAATCTTCGCGACAGGCGTAGGCATGAGCTTGCAATAATTACATAAGGCGCGCAGACCTGCAGAAAGTGTCAAGCTAAAATCGAGATTGGGTATCGTTTAATGAACAGCTACCTTGACTGCTTCGTTCATAAAACACAATACACAAGTGAACATTTCTATCTTATCAAGCCTCAGTTGAATCGTGATCAAGTCGCGACAGTCTCTGCTAATACCTCGGCCCAAAGAAAACGTTATTAATAGAACCTAGCGATTCTCGTCCCTGTACACGTTAACCAAGCGAAAGCAGTGCATCTTAGTGAGTGCGGTGTTGTACTGACGGCTGAACTAGCGATGAAGATGAAATCAGTGTTCTCCTAAGACACATATCATAAAATTACAGATTACTCTGATTCCAGGTTGTCAGTACTGCAATACGTAGAATGAACATTAACTACACTCCTGGAAATGGAAAAAAAAACACATTGACACCGGTGTGTCAGACCCACCATACTTGCTCCGGACACTGCGAGAGGGCTGTACAGGCAATGATCACACGCACGGCACAGCGGACACACCAGGAACCGCGGTGTTGGCCGTCGAATGGCGCTAGCTGCGCAGCATTTGTGCACCGCCGCCGTCAGTGTCAGCCAGTTTGCCGCGGCATACGGAGCTCCATCGCAGTCTTTAACACTGGTAGCATGCCGCGACAGCGTGGACGTGAACCGTATGTGCAGTTGACGGACTTTGAGCGAGGGCGTACAGTGGGCATGCGGGAGGCCGGGTGGACGTACCGCCGAATTGCTCAACACGTGGGGCGTGAGGTCTCCACAGTACATCGATGTTGTCGCCAGTGGTCGGCGGAAGGTGCACGTGCCCGTCGACCTGGGACCGGACCGCAGCGACGCACGGATGCACGCCAAGACCGTAGGATCCTACGCAGTGCTGTAGGGGACCGCACCGCCACTTCCCAGCAAATTAGGGACACTGTTGCTCCTGGGGTATCGGCGAGGACCATTCGCAACCGTCTCCATGAAGCTGGGCTACGGTCCCGCACACCGTTAGGCCGTCTTCCGCTCACGCCCCAACATCGTGCAGCCCGCCTCCAGTGGTGTCGCGACAGGCGTGAATGGAGGGACGAATGGAGACGTGTCGTCTTCAGCGATGGGAGTCGCTTCTGCCTTGGTGCCAATGATGGTCGTATGCGTGTTTGGCGCCGTGCAGGTGAGCGCCACAATCAGGACTGCACACGACCGAGGCACACAGGGGCAACACCCGGCATCATGGTGTGGGGAGCGATCTCCTACACTGGCCGTACACCATTGGTGATCGTCGAGGGGACACTGAATAGTGCACGGTACATCCAAACCGTCATCGAACCCATCGTTCTACCATTCCTAGATCGGCAAGGGAACTTGCTGTTCCAACAGGACAATGCACGTCCGCATGTATCCCGTGCCACCCAACGTGCTCTAGAAGGTGTAAGTCAACTACCCTGGCCAGCAAGATCTCCGGATCTGTCCCCCATTGAGCATGTTTGGGACTGGATGAAGCGTCGTCTCACGCGGTCTGCACGTCCAGCACGAACGCTGGTCCAACTGAGGCGCCAGGTGGAAATGGCATGGCAAGCCGTTCCACAGGACTACATCCAGCATCTCTACGATCGTCTCCATGGGAGAATAGCAGCCTGCATTGCTGCGAAAGGTGGATATACACTGTACTAGTGCCGACATTGTGCATGCTCTGTTGCCTGTGTCTATGTGCCTGTGGTTCTGTCAGTGTGATCATGTGATGTATCTGACCCCAGGAATGTGTCAATAAAGTTTCCCCTTCCTGGGACAATGAATTCACGGTGTTCTTATTTCAATTTCCAGGAGTGTATTATTCTCAACCAAAACCGTACTGTCGTCAGACTTTGATTTGCTGCGGCCCGCCACAAATTCCTCTCCTGAGTCAGCCTCGTCATTCGAGAGAGCACTTTAAAGCACGTGTTCAATTATTTGCTGGATGTACTCCAGTCTCTGTTTTCCTCTACAGTTTTTACCCCCTATAGCTCCCTCTAGTACCATGACCTCCTGCCATACTGTTCCCTCTTCTTGTCAGTGTTTTCCATATATTCCTTTCCTAGGCGATTCTCCGGAGAACCTCCATTCCTCACCTCATCTGTCCAGCTAATTTTCAAGATTCTTCTGTAGCATCACATCTAAAATCCTTCTCTTCTTTTCCGGTTTCCCCACAGTCCATGTCTCACTACCACACAATTCTATGCACCTAACGTACATTCTGAGAAATTTCTTCCTCAAATTAAAGCCTATGATCGATTCTGGTGTACTTCGTTTTGCCAGGAATACCCTTTTTGCCATTGCTGATCAGCTTTTTATGTCATTCTTGCTCCGTTAGTAATGGGTTATTTTGCTGCCTAGGTAGCAGAATTCCTTAACTTCATGTAATTCGTGATCACCAATCCCGATGTTAAGTTTCTTGCTGTTCAGATTTCTTTTACGTGTAATTACTTTCGTTCAAAAAATATAGAAATGAGTGTGAATTCCTAAGGCACCAAACTGCTGAGGTCGTCGGTCCCTACACTTACGCACTACTAAAACTAACTTAAACTAAAATCAACACATTTACCTATGCCCGAGGGAGGACTCGAACCTCCTTCGCGAGGGGCCTCGCAATCCGTGCATGGCGCCTCAAACCACGCGGCCGCTTCGCGCAGCACTTTCGTCTTTCTTCGATTTACTATCAGTCTGTATTCATTAGACAGTTCATTCCATTCTGCAGATGCTGTAATTCTTCTTCACTTCCAATGAGGATAGCAGTATCGTCAGTGAATGTGAACTGTAATCCCATTCTCAAACCTTTCTTTTATTTCCGTCATTGCTTCTTCAGTGTATAGACTAAACAGTATGGCCGAAGGATTACATCCCCGTCTCCCACCCTTTTAATCTGAGTAGTTCGTTCTTGGTCTTCCGCTCGTATTGTTCCCTCTTGGTTCTTGCACATATTGCGTGTTACCAATATTTCCCTACAGCTTACCCCTACTTTTCTCTAAATCTCGATTTTCTCTTCCATTCTCCTGCATATAATTGCATCACACTGTATGAGTATGTCTCCATACTCATACTGTCTACACACCAACGTGAATAGCCTTTTTGTTGCCATTTCCCCCAATGTTTTTAGAAATTCTCATGGAATTTTATCTATGTTTACTACCTTACTTCATCCTAAGCCCTCGGGAAGCTGTCTTAAATGCTGATTCTAATACTGGATCCCTTATGTATTCTGCATTGACCCCTGTTTCTTCTTCTATCATGTCATCAGACAAGTCTCCTCCTCATTGAGTCCTCCAGTATACTCTTTCCACCTATCCGCTCTCTCCTCCGTATTTGAAAGTGGAATTCCCTTTTCCCTCTGAATGTCACAAAAAATATGGTTCAAATGGCTCTGAGCACTATGGGACTTAACATCTGTGGTCATCAGTCCCCTAGAACTTAGAACTACTTAAACCTAACTAACCTAAGGACATCACACACATCCATGCCCGAAGAAGGATTCGAACCTGCGACCGTAGCGGTCGCGCGGTTCCGGACTGAGCGCCTAGAACCGCTAGACCACCGCGGCCGGCGAATGTCACCAACCTAGCTTTTAATTTCACAGAAGGTTGTTTTGATCTTTCTGTATCCAGAGTCAGTCCTTGCGACAATTATTTCTTTTTCGATTTCTTCACATTTTTCATGCAGCCATTTCACTTTAACTTCCCTGCACTTCCCAATCGTTTCGTTCCTAACTGACTTATATTTCTGTATTCCTGAAATTACCTGCATATTTTTCTATTTCCTTAGTTCATCGATCAACTGAAGTATTTCTTCTGTTATCCATGCTTTCTTAGCAATTACCTTCTTTGTACATTTCTTCTTCTTTCCAACTTCTGTCACTGCCTATTTCAGAGATGTCCATGCCTCCTCAACTTAATTGCTTACTGAGATATTCCTTATCACAGTATCTGTTGTGGACTGACAAGACAGCCAGTCCACAGTGACGGGTAACCGAAAGGCACGCATTTAATCACGCAGGCTTACTTTAGGTCTGAAACAGGATACGTAATGAATGCTGTAAAGAAAAGTACGTAGCTGCTGGAATACTTAACTTTAATCCATCATTTGTATACAGCATTCTTGATGATACAAGTGAGACTCTCTCTAGATATAGTTAATGGCGCCTTGCTAGGTCGTAGCCATGGACTTAGCTGAAGGCTATTCTAACTATCTCTCGGCAAATGAGAGAAAGGCTTCGTCAGTGTAGTCGCTAGCAAAGTCGTCGTACAACTGAGGCGACTGCTAGTAAGTCTCTCTAGACCTGCCGTGTGGTGGCGCTCGGTCTGCTATTACTGACAGTGGCGACACGCGGGTCCGACATGTACTAATGGACCGCGGCCGATTTAAAGCTACCACCTAGCAAGTGTGGTGTCTGGCGGTGACACCACAGTATCTACAGCCTCTGAGAACTTCAGGCGTATCTCTTGATTCCTTAGTACATCCGCATCCCACTTCCTTCCACAGTAGTTCTTCCTGACTAGTCTCTTAAACGCCAACCTATTCTTCATCACTACTAAATTTCGATCTGAATCTATATCCGTTCCTCTATTCATCTTTTAATCCAGTATCTGATTTCAAAATCTCTGACTGACCATCATGCAATCTATCTGAAATCTTCACGTATCTTTTCCAAGTGAACCTCCTCTCCTCATGTGATACTTGAACAGAATGTTCTTTGTTACTAGCTGAAATGACGAACTCAACTGGCCGTCGTTCTCTCTCATTTCTGCTAGCAATCCCACATTTTACCCTAACACTTTCTTCTTCTCCTTTCCTACAATTATAATCTATCTCCGGTTACGTACTGCATTACCTGTTCAATACCCTCATATACGTTCTCTGTTTCTTCATCTTTGGCCTGAGACATCGGCATGTATATCTGAACTGTTGCTGTCGCTGTTGGTTTGCTGTCGATTCTGATAAGAACAATCCTATTACTGAACTGTCCACAGCAACACACTCTCTGCCCTACCTTCGCTATTCGTACGAATCCTATTCCAGATGTACAATTTTCTGCTGCTGTTGACATTACCTAATTACTCATGTGACTTGGAATCCATGTCTTCTCTCCATTTCACAACATTGACCCCCATTATATCCATATTAAGGTTTAGCATTTGTATTTTCGGCCTTCCTAGGCCCAGAGATCCGAATGTGGTAATAGCAGGAAATCTTCTGCCAATGAAGTCATCGTCATGACGCTGTTTCGATTAGAGGCCGCATGTCTCATTGATACAAATTACGTGTTTTTAAAGCAGTGGTTTCCATTGTCTTCTGCAGCCTCGACATGTTAATCACTGTTGGGTCTTCCGGTTTTTAGGGGCAGTTTCCAACCCAAGGGCAAGCGAACGCCCTGAACCGCAGTCCGTTCCTCCGCCTTCTTTGACAAGGCCATTGACTGCATGATGGTAACTTTTAACGACGAAATCCTTCCACTACCATAGCTGATGATTTTTACTCAAAGTTTAAGTTCTGCCGGGATCCGAACTCCGTACTAAATGAGTACTTTTTTTCATTACTAATCAAAGACTCTACCCCTAGACGACAGGTGCCTTACGGTATAGCGTCAGATTGAACCGAAAATGTTTCTCATATTCTTTGTAACGTTGACATTTAATACTTAAGAGAGCGCTTTGTGTTCACCTATGATGGTAACAGGGACACATCGAAGATTCCAGACGTAAATTAAGTTTAATTTGCTTGCACAAATGTATTAAACCAAAATTAATGTATCGTTAAACGTTCATTAATAATCCGAAAACTTGAATATCATAATCCTCTAAATAAAAAAAAAAAGATCTACAAATTGTCTGATTCAGGTTAAAGTTATGTCATACGGACGCATAAGATCGCTCAGTATTTTAAATTGCCGGCCGTGGTGGCCGAGCGGTTCTAAGTGCTTCAGTCCGGAACCGCGCGACTGTTACGGTCGCAGGTTCGAAGACTGCCTCGGGCATGTTTCTGTATGATGTCCTTAGGTTAGTTAGTTTTAAGTAGTTCTAAGTTCTAAGGGACTTTTGACGTCAGGTGTTAAGTTCCATACTGCTTAGAGCCATTTGAACCATTTTATTTTAAATTCACCTTTTACTTTTTCGTGTTCGTGTATATTATTCTTTCTAAATGTAAATGAGAAACCGAAGACAAAACCAGAGTGAATGCAGACTTACAGTCATATTATTAGTTTAATTTTCTCAGCGACAACACACTCAGTGCCATATATCTTCCGTCCTTTGCAGGTTGCTACAACGTTCGTTCCCTCCGCTGCCCAGCTACCTGTTGCCGGTATCAATAATCGTTTCGTCTTCGTCTGTTCCACGATACTGCTCACAGATCTCGCTTCCATAGACAAGCAAAATATTGTTTCAGTATTCTGCGTCAAATATAGTTACACGCCAATAAAAATATAAAGAAAATTTCGGTTGACATCTCATCCCATCCCTTAATCTTATTGAAATTAACTTCATTTCAGTTACTCTTTCATGTCTCATTCGTAATGAATTTCACCTGAGGGAGGAAAGAAAATTGCGTTGCGTCTCCTTACGCCCTATATCGTATTTAGAGACATTTTTACAAAAGTTAATCCTTTTCCATTGTCTTCACAAACCTTCGACTGGACGCTGGTAAATAATTCGTGCTTCATATGAGAAAAAGGTATTGATACAGTCAAGCATTAATAATGAAGGTTAACGGTGTAACAAAGTATGCAACTGGAAATGTTTGTTCGCTTGACAAATGAAACTAGGAATTTAGCTTATCCATAACGGATATTTAAGAACCCGACATTGTTTATTAAATTTAAATATATACAACTACACCCAGTCACTTTTTTGGTATAGTTATTTATTCTATGTACCGGTTTCCGAATCTTTTCAGGTTGCCAAAGCTGCAAAAATGTGCTCCATTGGCCAGCTATGATTGTTGAAAGATGATGGCATCACTGGTGCAGTATTCCTGAGCAACAGATCACATGATTCAACCCATTTACTTAAAATGAATTCGTCTTTGTACTGGCAACATTGTGTGAACACGTGACTTTTAAAGAATGGATATGAGAAGTTGAATAACTGTGCAATGACTATACACTTCTCACACGTAAAGGGAGTAGTATAGTAACTGCTGCGCCAGCCTGTATCATCGAGACAGCGTTGGAAGTAGTGAAGCTGTCCATATCCAGCCATCCACATTTGGGTCATTCCCTGAACGTCTTAACACATGTCTCTTCCACACTACACTCCTGGAAATTGAAATAAGAACACCGTGAATTCATTGTCCCAGGAAGGGGAAACTTTATTGACACATTCCTGGGGTCAGATACATCACATGATCACACTGACAGAACCACAGGCACATAGACACAGGCAACAGAGCATGCACAATGTCGGCACTAGTACAGTGTATATCCATCCACCTTTCGCAGCAATGCAGGCTGCTATTCTCCCATGGAGACGATCGTAGAGATGCTGGATGTAGTCCTGTGGAACGGCTTGCCATGCCATTTCCACCTGGCGCCTCAGTTGGACCAGCGTTCGTGCTGGACGTGCAGACCGCGTGAGACGACGCTTCATCCAGTCCCAAACATGCTCAATGGGGGACAGATCCGGAGATCTTGCTGGCCAGGGTAGTTGACTTACACCTTCTAGAGCACGTTGGGTGGCACGGGATACATGCGGACGTGCATTGTCCTGTTGGAACAGCATGTTCCCTTGCCGGTCTAGGAATGGTAGAACGATGGGTTCGATGACGGTTTGGATGTACCGTGCACTATTCAGTGTCCCCTCGACGATCACCAGTGGTGTACGGCCAGTGTAGGAGATCGCTCCCCACACCATGATGCCGGGTGTTGGCCCTGTGTGCCTCGGTCGTATGCAGTCCTGATTGTGGCGCTCACCTGCACGGCGCCAAACACGCATACGACCATCATTGGCACCAAGGCAGAAGCGACTCTCATCGCTGAAGACGACACGTCTCCATTCGTCCCTCCATTCACGCCTGTCGCGACACCACTGGAGGCGGGCTGCACGATGTTGGGGCGTGAGCGGAAGACGGCCTAACGGTGTGCGGGACCGTAGTCCAGCTTCATGGAGACGGTTGCGAATGGTCCTCGCCGATACCCCAGGAGCAACAGTGTCCCTAATTTGCTGGGAAGTGGCGGTGCGGTCCCCTACGGCATTGCGTAGGATCCTAAGGTCTTGGCGTGCATCCGTGCGTCGCTGCGGTCCGGTCCCAGGTCGACGGGCACGTGCACCTTCCGCCGACCACTGGCGACAACATCGATGTACTGTGGAGACCTCACGCCCCACGTGTTGAGCAATTCGGCGGTACGTCCACCCGGCCTCCCGCATGCCCACTATACGCCCTCGCTCAAAGTCCGTCAACTGCACATACGGTTCACGTCCACGCTGTCGCGGCATGCTACCAGTGTTAAAGACTGCGATGGAGCTCCGTATGCCACGGCAAACTGGCTGACACTGACGGCGGCGGTGCACAAATGCTGCGCAGCTAGCGCCATTCGACGGCCAACACCGCGGTTCCTGGTGTGTCCGCTGTGCCGTGCGTGTGATCATTGCTTGTACAGCCCTCTCGCAGTGTCCGGAGCAAGTATGGTGGGTCTGACACACCGGTGTCAATGTGTTCTTTTTTCCATTTCCAGGAGTGTATATTGTTTTCTTGTCAATGTTGCCCACGTATTCTTGAACTCGTCGGTTCTGCGGAGAACCTCATTATTCCTTATTTCAGAAGTTCGCCTAATTCTCAACATTCATCTATAGCAATACTTCGACTCATTTCTTTTCAAATTCTTCTCTTCCATAAATGCCTATCCAGTACTTCATCTCTGAGCCATACTTTCTCCCTTAGGTCCCATGCTACCTTGTCCCTCCATCTCAGTTTCGGTCTTCCTCTTCTCCTTGATCCTTCGATTTTTAGGTCTTCAACTCCTCTCCCCATATAGTACTCCCCTCTTCTCAGCACATGTCCATACCATCTTAGACTACTTTCTTGGATATTCTTCCCTATGGGCTCTACTATCAATGTTCCCCTGATGTACTCATTCATTAGTCTACCCTATCGTGTCACCCCACTCATCGACCTTAACATTGTCATTTCTGCCACTTCCCTCTTTTTCTCTTGGGCTTTTACAATATCATCGGCAAACATCATGCTCCAAGGTGCCTCTTTTTTCTCATCATTGACTAGTACATTCATGAGAAGGCCAAAAGGATATGGGATAAGAACAGATCCCTGATGTAGTTGTACTCTCACTGGAAATACCTTTGTTTCACCTGCACTACTCCTGACTTGTGTCACTGCACCTTCATACATGTCTTCTACCACCTTGATATATTTTTCTGACAGGCATTTATCTTTCAGACATCTCCATATCTGTTGCATCAGCACTCTGTAATATGCCATCTCAAGATCAATAAAGGCCACATGCAGTTCGGCTTATAATTGTCTGTGCCTCTCCATCAGTTGTCTTAGTGCAAGTATTGCGTCGGTTTTTCCCCTACCCGCCACAAATGCAAACTGTTCTTCACATACTTTAGTTTCTAGACGCAATCTGTTCTCAATTATCATTTCCCAGATCTTCATTGTGTGGGACATCAGTTTTATCCCTCTATAACTGCCACAGTTTCTGATATCCCCTTTCCCCTTACATATGGGTACAGTATACTGCTTCTCCACGCATGTGGCATTCTTTATAATATCCAGATCTTCTTCATTAGATCCCAGAGAATATCGGTTCCCTGTTCTCCCCGACTTTCCCATGCATCTATTGGGATTTGGTCTGCCCCTAGGGCCTTCACATTTTTCATTTCTTCATCGCGTGTTGGACTTCTTCCCTACTTATACTCTGGCATTCCTTCATTTATATCTCCATCGTCATACTTCTCTCGTACATTTTCCTCATCAAATAGCCTTTCAAAGTGCTCCCACCACCTATTCGGAATTTTCTCAAGGTCATGTAATACTGTACCTGAGACATCCTTTATCTGCCTCTTTGATGTTATGTCCTTGGACGCATTATCTCATGCTTTAGCAATCCATAGGAGTAGCCTGCCGTCCTGTCTTCCTTGCAGCTCTTCATAGGCCTTTTCAATTGCCTCAGTCTTTGCTTTTGCCACTGCTCTTTCTGCCATCCTTTTTGCAGCCTTGTAGGCTTCCCTATCCTCCTGCCTTCCGGTTAAGTCTCTTTTTTTTTATCTTTCTTCACTTTTATCGCTTTCTGAACCTCTTCGTTCCACCACCATGCCCCCGTATCTTCTGGTGGTCCCTTTCCTGTTGTTACATCCAGCACATCTTTTCCTGCTTTTCTAATTACAACTTCACCATTCCTGTACATCCTCTGGTAATTTCACTTCTCGTAATATTGATTCCTTGAATTTTTCTCGTAACATCTCTTCTTTTAGTTTCCACCACTTTACACTTTGTTCTCCTCGCTTGATACATTTACGTCTTTTCCCCACAACCATTTCATAATCGGATACTACGAGTTTGTGTTGCGCAGCCACACTGCCACTGTATGACTCACTATTTCTGCAGGGGAATTCAAACGACTTGTTGAGTCCATTGAACGCCCAGTTGCTGCATTGCTCCGGGCAAACGGAAGTGCGACGGGATATTCGGAAGTATCCCATGACTTTTTTCACGCATCTCGGAACAAAACAGCATTCACACAGGTACTTGTTGCAGAAGACAGTAATTTTTCAATGATAATCCGCGTGAATATTTCAGCACACAATACAAGGTGTACAACTTTGCTTCCGCCGTTTTTCTCCAACATTTGAGGCCTTAATGAAATAAATTGGCTACACATGAATCATTCAAAATATTTTCCGTCGCTGGCCACTACTTTCTGCCATCTGTCGGGCAGTGTAAGAATCCCGCGTCGAAAAAACTGTTCATCTTTTAAAGCAATCCACGAATGGATCGAATTTGTGACGTCTTCATGAGATCGGAAGTGTTGTTCAGCCAAGCCATGTGTCATTGATCTAAACAGGTGATAGAGGGAGCAATGTCTGGAGTATACGCCGGGTGCGCTAGGACTTCCCATTTTAACGTTTCCAAGTACGTTTTGATCACTTTTGCAACGTGGGGTCGAGCGTTGTCATGCTGCAAAATCAATTTAACGTACCTCTCGCTATATTGCGGCCGTTTGTCTTTTAATGCTCTGCTGAAACGCATTAACGGCGTCCAATAACGAGCACCTGTGATTGTTTCACTTGGTTGTAACACCTCATAGTACACGATGCCGAGCTGGTCCAACCAAATGCAGAGCACGATGTTGGACCATGAATATTCTGTTTGGCCGTCGACGTGGATGCCCGGCCGGGATATCCCCATGATGTTTTGCGTTTATGGTTATCTTAATGAACCCATTTTTCGTGCCCGGTCACAATGCGATGCAGAAATTCCGTCCGTTTTTGCCTCTAAGCAACTGTTCACAAACACACAAACGCCCTTAAACGTCTCTTGGTTTCAGCTCACACGAGACCCAAGTTCCTTCTTTCTGAATCATGCCAATGGCCTTGAGACGTTTTCAAATGGCTTCCTGTGTCACTCCCACTAATTGTGCCAATTCTTCTTGAGTTCGACGCGAGTCTTCACTCAGCAATGTCTCCAATTCTGCATCTTCAAAAACATTCCCTCTTCCACCACAATGCCGCTCTACGACGTTAAAATCACTGTTCTTGAAGCGCTGAAACCATTCATGACACGTTCTATCACTAATAACGTCCTTACCATTCCTACTTGAGAGCATTCGATGAGACTCAGCACCTGTTTTCTTCATATTGAAACAAAATAGTAACACCTGCCGCAAATGACGAAAATTAGGCTCGCAAACTGACATTTTCAATCAAGAACAACTTTATGATGCAGACACAAATCGACTAATGTTTGAATGAGGTTATGTTGACCGTGGTCCAAGCTAACTGCCTGACGTCTGCGATGTGTTTCTTTCGACCGCTCCTTACCGTTGTAGCCACCTATCGGCAAACGGCGGAAGCAAAGTTGTACGCCTTGTACTTCAACATTTCGTCTGTTTGGTAGACTGCATATACAGGTTGAGTCACCTAACATTACCGCTGGATATATTTCGTAAACCACATCAAATACTGACGAATCGATTATGTTGTAAATTGGCAGGAGCCAATTCACGGAGTTTGGAGGAAGCCGAAAGGCACGCGATTAAGCTCACGCAGGCTGGCGTGAGGTCTGGAACATGTCAGAGAAATAAGACTAGCAAAACAAGATTAACTGGTAGAATACTTAACTTTAATCCACAATTGGTGAACATCTCTCGTTACGGTACAGGCTTCACAATAATAATTATCAAATGCTATGGCGCCTTGCTGGGTCGTAGCAAATGACGTAGCTGAAGGCTATGCTAACTATCGTCTCGGCAAATGAGAGCGTATTTGTCAATGTAGCATCGCTAGCAAAGTCTGCTGTACAACTGGGCGAGTGCTAGTACGTCTCACTAAACCTGTCGTGTGGCGGCGCTCGGTCTGCCATCACTGACAGTGGCGACACGCGGGTCCGTCGTATACTAGCGGACCGCGGCCGATTTAAAAGCTACCACCTAGCAAGTGTGGTATCTGGCGGTGACACCACAGATTACACAGACCGAACGTGAGGACAGGTGCTAGTGTAATTGGTTAATACAAACCATACAAAAATGCACGGAAGAATGTTTTTTAACACTAACCTACGTTTTTTTAAATGGAACCCAGTTAGTTTTGTTAGCACATCTGAACATATACACAAATACGTAATCAGTGCTGTTTGTTGCATTGTAAAATGTTAATTACATCCGGAGATATTGTAACCTAAAGTTGACGCTTGAGAACCACTCCTCCGCTGTTCGATCGTGTGTATCGGAGAGCACCGAATTACGTAGGGATCCAAAGGGAACGGTGATGGACCTTAGGTAGAGAAGAGACTGGAACAGCACATTACGTCCACATGCTAACACCTTTTTATTGGTCTTTTTCACTGACGCACATGTACATTACCATGAGGGGTGAGGTACACGTACACACGTGGTTTCCGTTTTCAATTACGGAGTGGAATAGAGTGTGTCCCCACATTTCAGGCCAATAGATCTTCAATGTGGTGGCCATCATTTGCTGCACACAATTGCAATCTCTGGCGTAATGAATGTCGTACACGTCGCTGTACATCTGGTGTAATGTCGCCGTAGGCTGCCACAATACGTTGTTACACATCGTCTGGGGTTGTAGGCACATCACGGTACACATTCTTCTTTAACGTACTCCACAGAAAGAAGTCCAGAGGTGTAAGATCAGGAGAACGGGCTGGCCAATTTATGCGTCCTCCACGTTCTATGAAACGCCCGTCGAACATCCTGTCAAGGGTCAGCCTAGTGTTAATTGCGGAATGTGCAGGTGCACCATCATGCTGATACCACATACGTCGACGCGTTTCCAGTGGGACATTTTCGAGCAACGTTGGCATATCATTCTGTAGAAACGCGATGTATGTTGCAGCTGTTTGGGCCCCTGCAATAAAAGGAGGACCAATGAGGTAGTCGCCAATGATTCCGCACCAAACATTTACAGTCCACGGTCGCTGTCGCTCTACCTGTCTGAGCCAGCGAGGATTGTCCACGGACCAGTAATGCATGTTCCGTAGATTCACTGCCCCGTGGTTTGTGAAACCCGCATCATCAGTAAACAGGTAGAACTGCAACGCAATCTCTGTTAATGCCCATTGACAGAATTGCACTCGATGATTAAAATCATCACCGTGTAATTGCTTATGTAGCGACACATGAAACGGGTGAAAGCGGTGACGATGCAGTATGCGCATGACACTACTTTGACTCAGTCCACCGGCTCTCGCAATGCCCCGTGTACTCATGTGTGGGTTTATGGCAACAGCAGGTAACACACCAATTGCACCCGCTTCTCCTGTGACGGGCCTGTTACGGACCCGTTTGCGTGCTACGACCATACCTGTTGCATACAGTTGGCGGTAGATGTTTTGCAATGTGCGGCACGCTGGATGCTCTCTGTCCGGGTACCGTTCTGCATACACCCTGCAGGCTTCAGCTGCATTTCGTCGACATTCGCCATAGATGAGTATCATTTCCGCCTTTTCAGAGTTCAAATACACCATGGTCACAGTTCCTAAAACACTACACAATCACAGACGTCTGGTAACACGGTGTACTACAGTTGGTCTGCGTGCGGAGACGAATGCAGAATAACAATAGCAGCAAGCGCTACATGCGGACACTGCGACAGCTAGACCAAACCACAACAGCGCACTACACCCACACTCGTAAACACGGTCGTCATTGTAAACATGTCCCTGTAGATGCTGCTCGCCGACCGTGACCCGTGTTTGTTACAACACGCAACTGAACGTCGGAGGTTTCAAGCGTATCGTAACTTTAGGTTACAATATCTGCGGATGTAATTAACATTTTACAATGCAACAAACGGCACTGATTACGTATTTGTTTATACGTTCAGATGTGCTAACAAAACTAGCGTGGTTCCATTAAAAAAAACGTAGGTTTGTGTTAAAAATATATTTCCGTGCATTTTTGTATTGTTTGTATTAAACAATTACACTAGCCCCTCTCCTCACGTTCGGTCTGTGGAATCGATTCGTCAGTATTTGATGCAGTTTACGAAATATATCCAGCGGTAACGTTAGGTGACTCACCCTGTATAACTGCACTTGACGCGAAGTACGTCGTCCTTGTGAGATGAATTACAGTGGAGCGTGTGCATTCAACAAATTATGTATCGTATTTTCAATGTGTGTCGACGATCTGTATCAAAGTAGTGTTACAAATTGTTACTTTTCTGACTGTAAAACGTTCACAGACTGTTTCATAATTATTTGTGCAGGTCACTACGTGCTCTGTGCTTGAGCACTGTAACATAGAGATAGAGAAACTGGTTAGTGTCACTTGCTTGAGAGGATTTTGCCGGTAGCAATATCAGGTTTTTCTCTGGTGGGACTGTCTGGAACGGTTCTTCTGAGCCTCGAGTAGACATGTCAGTAAAAGAAGCTGATGAAGCAACAACCAAGTTCTCGAAATTGTGTCAAATTTCAATACTATCACTAACACGGGATCCTAATGACATCACTTGCAGCTACGAAGACAGATTATCATGTATTTCTCCACTGCCTCTCATCAAGTCAGACCATTTGATGCGAGAAAGAAAGATGGATTTGCAATACACAAAATCGGAAATGGTACCTTATATTAATCGCGCCACGAAACCGTAGAGGCCACAATGCAGTGGTTCTGAAAGTGGTTAATACTGATCGCCTATCCAGGTAATTGTTCCACATATGTCAATAAAGTGGGCGATCATGGCCTACGAGTCATTTTTTGCTTAATCATAGCTAACACTTGGTTTAAAAATCATGATAGAAGGTTGTATACATGGAAGAACCCTGGAGATACTAAAAGGTATCAGATAGATTATATAATGGTAAGACTGAGATTTAGGAACCAGGTTTATAATTGTAAGACATTTCCAGGGGCAGATGTGGATTCTGACCACAATCTATTGGTTATGAACTGTAGATTAAAACTGAAGAAACTGCAAAAGGTGGGAATTTAAGGAGATGGGACCTGGATGAACTGAAAGAACCAGAGGTTGTACAGAGTTTCAGGGAGAGCATAAGGGAACAATTGACAGGAATGGGGGAAAGAAATACAGTAGAAGAAGAATGGGTAGCTTTGAGGGATGAAGTAGTGAAGGCAGCAGAGGATCAAGTAGATAAAAAGACGAGGGCTAGTAGAAATCCTTGGGTAACAGAAGAAATATTGAATTTAATTGATGAAAGGAGAAAATATAAAAATGCAGTAAATGAAGCAGGCAAAAAGGAATACAAACGTCTCAAAAATGAAATCGACATGAAGTGCAAATTGGCTAAGCAGGGATGGCTAGAGGGCAAATGTAAGGATGTAGAAGCTTATCTCACTAGGGGTAAGATAGATACTGCCTACAGGAAAATTAAAGAGACCTTTGGAGATAAGAGAACCACTTGTATGAACATCAAGAGCTCAGATGGAAACCCAGTTCTAAGCAAAGAAGGGAAAGCAGAAAGGTGGAAGGAGTATATAGAGGGTCTATACAAGGGCGATGCACTTGAGGACAATATTATGGAAATGGAAGAGGATGTAGATGAAGATGAAATGGGAGATACGATACTGCGTGAAGAGTTTGACAGAGCACTGAAAGACCTGAGTCGAAACAAGGCCCCCGGAGTAGACAACATTCCATTGGAACTACTGACGACCTTGGGAGAGCCAGTCCTGACAAAATTCTACCATCTGGTGAGCAAGATGTATGAAACAGGCGAAATACCTTCAGACTTCAAGAAGAATATAATAATTCCAATCCCAAAGAAAGCAGGTGTTGACAGATGTGAAAATTACCGAACAATCAGTTTAATAAGCCACAGCTGCAAAATACTAACACGAATTCTTTACAGACGAATGGAAAAACTAGTAGAAGCCGACCTCGGGGAAGATCAGTTTGATTTCCGTAGAAATACTGGAACACGTGAGGCAATACTGACCTTACGACTTATCTTAGAAAATAGATTAAGGAAAGGCAAACCTACGTTTCTAGCATTTGTAGACTTAGAGAAAGCTTTTGACAATGTTGACTGGAATACTCTCTTTCAAATTCTGAAGGTGGCAGGGGTAAAATACAGGGAGCGAAAGGCTATTTACAATTTGTACAGAAACCAGATGGCAGTTATAAGAGTCGAGGGACAGGAAAGGGAAGCAGTGGTTGGGAAGGGAGTAAGACAGGGTTGTAGCCTCTCCCCGATGTTATTCAATCTGTATATTGAGCAATCAGTAAAGGAAACAAAAGAAAAATTCGGAGTAGGTATTAAAATCCATGGAGAAGAAATAAAAACTTTGAGGTTCGCCGATGACATTGTAATTCTGTCAGAGACAGCAAAGGACTTGGAAGAGCAGTTGAACGGAATGTATGGTGTCTTGAAGGGAGGATATAAGATGAACATCAACAAAAGCAAAACGAGGATAATGGAATGTAGTCGAATTAAGTCGGGTGATGTTGAGGGTATTAGATTAGGAAATGAGACACTTAAAGTAGTAAAGGAGTTTTGCTATTTGGGGAGCAAAATAACTGATGATGGTCGAAGTAGAGAGGATATAAAATGTAGACTGGCAATGGCAAGGAAAGCATTTCTGAAGAAGAGAAATTTGTTAACGTCGAGTATAGATTTAAGTGTCAGGAAGTCATTTCTGAAAGTATTTGTATGGAGTGTAGCCATGTATGGAAGTGAAACATGGACGGTGAATAGTTTGGACAAGAAGAGAATAGAAGCTTTCGAAATGTGGTGCTACAGAAGAATGCTGAAGATTAGATGGGTAGATCACATAACTAATGAGGAAGTATTGAATAGGATTGGGGAGAAGAGAAGTTTGTGGCACAACTTGACCAGAAGAAGGGATCGGTTGGTAGGACATGTTCTGAGGCATCAAGGGATCACCAATTTAGTATTGGAGGGCAGCGTGGAGGGTAAAAATCGTAGGGGGAGACCAAGAGATGAATGCAGTAAGCAGATTCAGAAGGATGTAGGTTGCAGTAGGTACTGGGAGATTAAGAAGCTTGCACAGGATAGAGTAGCATGGAGAGCTGCATCAAACCAGTCTCAGGACTGAAGACCACAACAACAAGAACAACAGTTGAAATCTTTATTCCTTATAGTATCAACACCCAACGAGTTACAGCCGTCGAAATCCCGTGAGGTCTGAAAGAATTTTAGTACTAGATTATCAGTAATATTTATGCCAACGGAACACTTGACTGTTTCAACATTCCGTCGCCACTAGATTTGTAATTTTTACTGCCTTTTTTCTGAAAATCTGTTAGATACCGTACTTTACCAGTGATAAACTACTTACATTTATGTCACGCGTGACTTCCGTTCACTTGTTAATACCGTAGCTAAATCCTCTCACAGGTTTGTGTGAAATGTCCTCATGTAGTTTTTATTTTACGTCACAGATCAAAAACATATATAAATACGACGATGCACACACGTTAAAATTAGATGTGCTTTAAGCCCTAAAGCCAAAGAGGAAAATCCATACTCGATTCGCAGATATTTTGACTGTTACCAAAAAGAGGGAGGGGCTTATCTTTTCGGAGTGTTTCCCAGCGGCCTTGCCCTTTCCGATAAAATTCAAGCTGGCAACCAGATTGCATATTCCCTTTGTAAGTATTTAGGGCCAAAATCCCTCGGGAAAAGCTGGGGATTTACTTCACCGTTGACCGTCAGATCCACTGGCTAATTGGTGCCCAGTAGGAAAAAGAAATGGGAAAAAAGAATCGTTCCACTGCCATGCTGAATGAATAAAGAGCAGCAGGATATGGAACTGACGTAAAGGGAAATAGGTATTTTGTTACGTAGGCCTACTCACCTATACCAGAATACAAGTTTAAATGTAGTGGCAGCAGGTTTTTCTATAATTTCTGACTAACTGGTACTCGGACGGAGCGACGAATTCCTCTACATCAAATGTTGTTAGTGGGGTTTATCCTAATGGTTCCATTAAGAGAGTAAAGTTAAGAGTTTAAGGGTATCAGCAGCAAAAACGAGTTAGTGAAAAGTTGTAAGTAGATTTTTAGTAAAATATTTTACTGAGGCGAGTTCCTAAATACTATGTTAGTAGTCATTAGAGTTTTCTGCTCTGAGCGTTCTACATGTGCTGTTCAAATTCATTTCCCTTTCCATGTGGAGCGATATTCACAATTCTCTGTTGCTTTAATCAGTAATGGATAACGTTCTTGACGTCTTTGTCTGCAGTTTTTTAAATCACTCAGATGATATGGTAGTATCAAGGTACTTGATAGTCAAGGACACAGACCCCATTACGTTCAAAAACTTCATTTCGGTCAAAACAGTTCAGAAGAATTCAACTAGTACCTACATTTAGTATTAATTTTATGTAGTCTGACGTACTTTTTCGAAATCTACGTGCATCTCTACAATTAAGTTACTTTTTCCGGGTCAACTATTCATTCTAGTAATACTTCTTATTATACGGCGTAAATTGACAATAATTCTCTTTCAAGGAAATGCTCCAGATGAGACCTACGATATTTTAATTGGTATTTTCGTCGCAGTCATCTCCGCATTTGCTGTAAAACTGTTCCGTTATGTGTTGTAAAACTGTATTTAATTTTGAAAAGCTATGTCTGAGTGCACTCAGGCTTTCATTTTTCAATATTTTTTGTCTGTTTGTCTAATGTAGCTGCCAAATGTTATCTTTATTTATGAATAACTGATTATAGTCGACGGAGTACCTGAATGTTGCTAGTATTTCAACCTCCACCAAAAGACTGCTATAGTGCATTAACCGTAACTATTACATGCTTGCTAACTTAACACTAGTTTGACAGGACGATACTAAAACAAAATATGTCAACACACTAAGAAAAAAGAAATGTCATTTATTAAGAGAATGTTGCACGACGGCACCTAACTATAGTACAATTTGATGTGTGGCACTTGATGTCCTAAAACTGAAAATTATTACAACGATATCTATTTAATTATAATAGCACTACACAA
The DNA here is from genome assembly GCF_023864275.1 of Schistocerca cancellata. Classification (NCBI taxonomy): domain Eukaryota; kingdom Metazoa; phylum Arthropoda; class Insecta; order Orthoptera; family Acrididae; genus Schistocerca; species Schistocerca cancellata. The sequence goes on from NC_064631.1 coordinate 413,577,294, forward strand.
TATATATATATATATATATATATATATGTGTGTGTGTGTGTGTGACATTTGTGCAATTCCGAAAGTCCTACGATTCTTTGACAGAAGTACTCTGCTTGATGCTGGATGCTACAACACATGATAGAAGAGGAAACGTTAAGCGACACTACTGCCAGGATCGGAAATCGCAGTACGCTGTCAGACAGTTTCGAAATAATAACCGGAGTCCAGTAACGGGATGGACTGTCACCGATTTTATTTAACCTGCTTTTGGACGAAGTAGTGAGACAATGGTTCAAAATAGTGTGTGAAATCTTATGGGACTTAACTGCTAACGTCATCAGTCCGTAAGCTTACACCCTACTTAACCTAAATTACCGTAAGGACAAACACACACACCCTTGCCCACGGGAGGACTCGAACCTCCTCCGGGACCAGCCACACATTCCATGACTGCAGCGCCTCAGACCGCTCGGCTAATCCCGCGCGGCTGAGATAATGAAAACAACTAAATAGTAACATGAAGAAGAAAGATGTGCAAATAGGTTACTCAAACATGGACTACCTGGCATTTGCAGGTGACATGGAACTCTTAAATGAGACAGAAGAAGAAGCCAAGACAGCACTAAAAAGTCTAGCCGAAGCAGCAGAAAGGGTCATACGGAAGATTGCACATAAGAAGACCAAGACATTGAACATTGAGTCTGATTGGAAGATAGATGGCCAAGTGGTTCAGAAAATCAACAGTGCTCTTTATTTGGGGGAGAAAATATCTGGTGTCATAGAGTGCAACAGTAGCGCAGTAGACAGGGCACAGCTCTTCCAGAATCTTCGGAATGCGGTGAAAGCAACATAAGAAGAAAGAAACAGAAGAAGTGAGAGAATGAAGAGGTATTGGGAAGAAAGAAGACGTGCAATACAAGCCACACGTGATCCTAAAGGGTCCTAACTAAGCAGAAGAAGAAGAAGAAGAAGAAATCCAAATAACTTCGCTATTTAGTGGCGGGCTGTAGCTCCACTCTCACTGGTTGTCATAGTGCAGAGAGTCTGCTAATCTTTCCGGATCTCCGTAAATAACAACTTCTATGCGGAGTACACGAGATACTGAAATCCACAGGATATAAATTGAAGTTCATTGGAAGATTATTTTGGCAAAACTCAGGATCATGGGGGGGGGACACGAAATTGTAATTAAATCGCTCTAACGAGTTCCAGACGCAACTCCTGATGTAACCGAAAACTTCGGAGAAACTCTCAGTTCGATAGTGTATAAGTTCTCCAATCATACAGTAATCAGCCGGCCGCGGTGGCATAGCAGTTCTAGGCGCTTCAGTGCGGAACCGCGCGTCCGTTACGGTCGCAGGTTCGAATCCTGCCTCGGGCAAGGATGTGTGTCATGTCTTAAAGTCAGTTAGGTTTAAGTAGTTCTAAGTTCTAGGGGACTGGTGACCTCCGATGTTAAGTCCCATAGTGCTCAGAGCCATACAGTAATCATCGGTGGACACTGTAACTATCCCACAATCAACTGACAAAATTACAGTTTTGTCAGTGGTGGGCCGGCCCCCAAGAGGCCAACTAGAGATTATCCACAGACATACCTTTTGGCACAGTACTCTCCGGACATACATGATGGCTATCAGTTTTTTCAGTTCCTCAAGTGACACTGTTTTGAAGTACTTTTCGAGCATTTGATTTTGCGTAATTATTCATGAGACATAGCATTAAAGCGCTCCGTCTTCAGGCCACAAGTGGCCCATCGAGACCATCTGACCGCCGTGTCATCCTCAGCTGAGTTTGTGGAAAGGAGGGGCGTGTGGTCAGCACACCGCTCTATGAGACATAGCATTGCTTCATCAAAAATAAGATGGAAGGCATTAATGACAGACCTGTCTACTCTTTGGCAAGCATAAGCAGTGGGACCTCTTTCTCCTTCAGAACATTCACAGTTGACCACCTTCCAGAAGACTAATAATTCCTAATCTTTCACACGGTTCCACCCTTGCAGTCATCTTTGTAGACGCTTCCCCTTGTACCTCCTGTGGTGAAAGAGGTGATGATTGCTGTATATCAGCATCTGAATTCTCTTCCACTAATCGTCCCTCATCCACAATGTCTTCATATTAAGTTGTGTCAGGTACATAATCATCATCTTCATCAATGAAGTCAATTTTCGATTCAACATCAGAATTCTCTAAGGATGTAACACTTGTTCTTCAGAAAGTCCACCCTGACGACACATGTTCGAAAATGTGTTTCACAGACAAGGACTGCCTGAGCGACACAACGTAAGCTGCCGCCGACTGGAATGTCAACGTGCCAAGATGCAACAATGAGGAGCAACTGCTCTGCCTTACTGCTCACAGTTGACACTGTATTGTTGGATAGAAGAGAAATTACATTGGGGTCGACTTGACGTTTTCCGCAGTTCTAGGTATACTGAATGAAATGGCGAAGAACATTACAATATTTTGTAAGTATTAAAACAACTTCAGAAAGAGGAGAAATAGTTATAAGTCATATACTTTCATTAATGAAGTAAGTAAATTGTTATGACAGTGAACATAAAAAGGTATGGCAGGGGTCATTTTGACCTCTTCCGCCGTTCTAGTACTAAAGCAAATAGAATAATTTAATGCACTATGTGATCAAAAGTATCCAGACACTTGGCTGAAAATGACTTACAAGTTCGTGACGCCCTCCATCGGTAATGTTGGAATGCAATATGGTGTTGGCCCGCCCTTGGCCTCGATAATAGCTTCCACTCTCGCAAGCATGCGTTCAATCCGGTGCTGGAAGGTTTCTTGGGGAATGGAAGCCCATTCTTCATGGGGTGAGCACTGAGGAGAAGTATCGATGTTTGTCGGTGAGGCCTGGCTCGAAGGCGGCGTTCCAAAACATCCCAAAGGTGTTCTGTAGGATTCAGGTCAGGACTCTGGGCAGGCCAGTCAATTGCAGAGATGGTATTGTCGTGTAACCATTCTGCTACAGGCTGTGCATTATGAACACGTGTTCGATCGTGTTGAAACATGCAATCGCCATCCCCGCATTGCTCTTATTGGGTATTCAGTGAAATTTATGACTGGACAGAGGATTTCTTGGTATGGATTGCAGTCTTCTATAGATGTTGTCCTCTGTCCATAAAGGATCACGCAGGTCGTGAATCCGTTATCATGAGGCTGTAATAATTTGCTAGTGAGGAACTGATATTGTTTAAGTAATTAAATGTTCAGTTGGTTTGTTTATACGAAATGCCACTCTCTTTTTATTAGCAGAATACGATTCAACTGCAGAATTATAGTTCAATACCTTATTAAAATTTTTGAAGGTGTTTCAGTTATCATCTCTCAAGAGTCATACTATTCCAGTATACTTTTGATTCATTATTAGTTTTAAAAACTTTAGTATGATCTATATGTTTCTCATTCTCAAATTATTTATTAATTTATATATTCATAGACTTAATTATTTTGTGATTAGAAAAAAATTGTTACCCTTAAGAAATTCGATTGCAAAGTCTTCGATCTTTAGTTACACTTTCTATACCAATTAGAAGATTTTCAGTTGAATTATTCTGCACCTTTATGTTGTTGATAGTCAACTACTGGAGGCGCATTGTCGGCCTTTCAACTCGATGAAATATTTGCATCATCAGCAGCGTTCATTATGCCATTCTGCACACTATACACTTTTCGTCACTATGATTTATATTTGAATGCGTCCTGAAAACGTCCACTTCACACAGCTACAACCAAAACAAAGACAACACTTACGCATTTCACGAATTGGTTAGGACAGAAGATCATTACACTCACACCGTTTACCTGAACATACGGAAGGAGCCCACAACAGGAACTCATACTGATTATACTGTTGTCCATGATGTGGTCTTACATTGTAAAACTCCAGACTTTCCCAACTGGTGTTGAGTTCAACAACTGTCACTCTAATCTTCAATCTCCAACCTTAGCGTACAGTTCTAGCACAATTCCATATAACAATACAAAATGCCCTAAGTAGGTTTCCTAAGAGGTTTAAACAGATTTTAATTACACATTTTCTCATCCTATATGACAATATTAATACTTATTGTTTTTTTATAAATATTGCCACTGTTTACACCCTACCACGAGAGTGTTTTGTCTTTTTTCTTGTTTTGATCACAGCTGTATCTAATGTTTACATACAGTTTGACCTTTGCCCTTCGCATTCTTAATAGTTGGCTGTTTCCTCACATCATTTGTTACTATAGATCAGCTTCGGTAACGACACACGCAGCTGGCCGTTGTCTCTTGCTATGATCTTTAGATCTTACTTACGGAGGCTTAAAACTGCGAACCCCAAATACATCCAGCGAACCATTTACAATCTTTCTTTACCCTGAATCGCACTTGTGTTGCCTTTCCAAGAGAGTTGAGCATGTGAATATTACAAATACATTTTTCATAGTCTATAAATTTGTCCATTGTGCCTTATGTTTATTGTTAATGCTTCGATAGCTTTTCTTTGTTACTGTGTTATATTACTAATCTCATTAATTGTTGTTTGTACTATCCGATTTTTATCCTACAAATCCTTATTCGATTTTTTGATTTCATGGTCAACCTTTTGATTTATTTCAGACTTACAGGCTTCTAATATTTTTACATCACTTTTTGGTTTCATAATCTATTTTCTCGTAACTTTCCTCGGTTTTAGCTTCAATATTTGCGATCTTTCATTTCAAAGCATTGAACTTAGCGTTAAGTTGAGCTATTCCTATATTAAATGTTTTTAACCCCTTATCAATTTTATCTATTTTGCCACGCTCAGCACATATTTTCTTTAGTGATTTTTCTTAATTCGTGTTTGTATTTTTTTTGCTACTTTTTGTTATGGCAAAGTTAAATTTTACATAGATATCCTGACCGCCATCCTCAGTTGGCAATGTGTTAGCGGATGCTGTATCATAACTTAATGCATGTAACTCATTGTTTGGCTTCATGGTAACGACGACGTTGGAGTCCTTTTCTTTGGCATCGTCATTCCAATCAGTCATTTCATTTTGACTAAATACAACATATTCTGGGTATAAATTAACATTGACACTAAATCTACATTTCCACTGCCATATTATTGCGAGCTCTACATTCCCAGTGAAATCATTCATGGCTATTTAAGAAGTATCATTGACATCATTAGTAACTGAGTTTACTGTTTCGGATTCATAACCAAAGCTAGGATCTATGTTACCACTTGCAGCATTTTTTACTAAATTTGAAATATTAATTAACCTATATCTTACTTCACTATTATTTATTTGTACCTGACTCAGCAGACCATCACTTTTGTTGTGAGACTGGATTCCTCTGATTCTGAGAGCGTATCTGACTTCCTTTTCGCCAGACATGTTGCTTATGTTAATAAAATTTAAACAGATTTTATCAAAAAATCGTCTACATGTTTTAAACACTGCAGAATACAGTTCGACTGTTCTGGCTTAGACCCTGCCTTCACAGTTCCAGTTACAAATTTTAGACTGCTACATGCAACAGCAACAATGTCTCTAACTTTATTTCTCGACGTAGTGCCACTGATTCTCGTAGCTGTGGGCTGTGTCGCTGCCTGCAACTCTGCCGACATGGTGCGCTGATGCTGACACTTCAGATGGCTGCTGTACTGCTGACTGCTTGATGTCGCCGCACCTGCTGTCTGCGACTGCCTCGCGCTCCTCTGCATCCTGTGGCATCTGACAGCAGGAAAAATCTCGGATTTTCAAAGTAATCCCATGGACCGCACACACAGCATTAACCTTCACTCTTGGAGCACTTCAGCCCTTCCTGTTTCTGCTTTATACTGATACTACTTTCACTGCAATAAAAAGTAGTTTTTTGAGCATCAATTACTATATCTCATCTAAAATTCAAAAACAGCTGAAACTCAGTTCAAAGCCTACTTATCACAGTTCTGACGCAGTTCTTTGGCCATTTACAGTTCACACGTATCACAGTCCTTACACAGATCGATGGTCGGTTACAATTTACAGTTCTCACCAATAAAATCCAGCCGCAAAATTCCAAAAACTTAGTGTCATAGTTTCACAGTTGTTTATTGCTCTGCTGTTAATTAGCACTTTAGGTAGCCTGCTATTGAGAAATTCTTTTACATGAAATCCAAGTAAAATCACTGTTTAACTACTCTAATTTCGATAATAAATGTTCATCATTTCCGAACACTGTAGCTAATCGCGGAGAAGGACGACAATTTAGGGCGGTCCTTCTCGCGATACACGTACCGAATAAGGGCTCTGTCACAGGAATCTCACACCACATTGCGCCATCTTCCCACTGCTGCTTTCTGAACTCTTGTAGTTAAGTATGATGGCCGCCGGTGTGGCCGAGCGGTTCTAGGCGCTACAGTCTGGAGCCGCGCTACCGCTACGGTCCCAGGTTTGAATCCTGCCTCGGGCATGGATGTGTGTGATGTCCTTAGGTTAGTTAGGTTTAAGTTGTTCTAAGTTCTAGGGGACTGATGACCTCAGAAGTTAAGTCCCATAGTGCTAAGAGCCATTTGAACCATTTAAATATGATGGCTGTAAAGCCAAAACATTACAAAATACCTGGAGAGGACTTTTATCGAGCAGCGGACCCAAATGATTGCTGCTTACGATGTATTGTATATTAGTGTCTAACAAAGTTTCGATAATAGAGATTATTTCTTGCAAATTTATTTAGAGTGGTCACTAAATCTTCGTCGACCTCCTCAGAAATTTTCATATAACCCCTCAAAGGGTAATTACCCCCAGATTGGAAGCACTGGGCTCGAGCAATAGGCCCGACATTAACGGTTATGCTAAGAAGCCATATGAAATAAGGCGGTCACGTGAAATCAGTATGAGGGAAGGTGAGTAAGTAATCTGGAAGGGTTCTTGGTAGGTACATACCATCTGTATAGTAATTCACGTATAAGACACTGCCTATTGTCCAAGTTTCACTCCTTTGTACGGCTAGATATCAGTCAGATACCTTCATAAAAGACCGCTAAACTCTTTAGGACGCAGGGTACGTTTACAGTTCCATGTTCTGCGAAAAATTATACTTCCTTGTTCGATCCACTATTTCTCTTCTATTTGTTTTATACTTTTAATGGTTACTGCTGAATACTTCTAAAAAATTTGGAGCTGTTTTCAACAATTTAATATGTAGTGATGTTTCCAAAAAAAGCAATAACTAAGAAAGCTATCAACAAGATTTTCCAAAATGCTTCTTCGAGTTGAGGTACCATATAAAAATACACATCTGAGTGAGACAAAAGGTTTGCCAACTGTGTGTGGTGTGTTGGTAGAGATGTTAGACACAATTAATTCCACATAACAAATACACACATAAAAAAATTCTGGCATCAATTCGCTTCCGGGAGTTCCAGAACCTGTACCGAAAATTGGAATAGAGGTCAACATGAACATCATTTCCACTCTTTTTTATCGTTCGTGAGAACCAAACATTGCATGTTGTACCCACCGTCCCGGCGGAGGTTCGAGTCCTCCCTCGGGCATGGGTGCGTGTGTTTGTCCTTAGGATAATTTAGGTTAAGTAGTGTGTAATTTTAGGGACTGATGACCTTAGCAGTTAAGTCCCGTAAGATTTCACACACATGTTGTACCACCATACAGCGAAACGTTCAGAGGTGGTGGTCCAGACTGTTGTAAACACCGGTACCGGTAATGACCTGTAACAGATTCTCTTGCATTGATACATGCCAGTTTTTGTCGTGGCATACTATCCACAAGTTCATCAAGGCACTGTTGGTCCAGATTGCCCCACTACTCAACAGCAATTCGGTGTAGATTCCTCAGAGTGGTTGGTGGGTCACGTCGTGCATAAACAATCTTTTCAATCCATCCCAGGCATGTTCGATAGGGTTCATGTCTCGAGAATATGCTGGCCACTCTAGTCGAGCCATGTCGTTATTCTGAAGGAAGTCATTCACAAAATGTGCACGATGGGAGCGCGAATTGTCATCCATAAAGATAAATGCCTCACCATTATGCTGCCTATATGGTTGCACTGTCGGCCGCAGGCTGTCATTCACGTATCGTATAGCCGGTATGGCGCCTTCCATGACCACCAGGAGCGTACGTCGGCCACACATAACGCCAGTCCAAAACAGCAGCGAACCTCCACCTTGCTGCACTTGCTGGACTGTGTGTCTAAGGCGTTCAGCCTGACCGGGTTGCCTACAAACAGGTTTCCGATGATTTTCTGGTTGAAGGCATATGTGACAGTGATCGGTGGAGAGAACGTGATGCATCGTGGTTGCAAAGATGGACCTAGCCATGGACGACAGGAGTGAAGTTCTGCACAGTTTGAGTCGTAACACGACGTCCTGTGGCGTTGCTGTCAGGATTCCTCCGAGCCATAAACCGTAGGTAGCAGTTATCCACTGCAGTAGTAGCCCTTGGGCGGCCTGAACGAGGCATGTCACCAATAGTTCCTGTCTCTCTGTATCTTTTTCATGTCTGAACATCATCACTTTGGCCGAGCGGTTCTAGGCGTTTCAGTCCGGAACAGCGCGACCGCTACGGTCGCAGGTTCGAATCCTGCCTCGATCGTGGATGTGTGTGATGTCCTTAGGCTGGTTACGTTTATGTAGTTCTAAGTTCCAGGGGACTGATGACCTCAGATGTTAAGTCCCATACTGCTCAGAGCCATTTCAACCGTTCTTTTAACATAGCTATGGTTCATTCAGAAACGCCTGGACACTTCCCTTATTGAGAGCCCTTCCTGGCACAAAGTAACAATGCGGACGCGATCGAACCGCGGTATTGACCGTCTAGGCATGGTTGAACTACTGGCAACACGAGCCCTGTACCTCCTTCCTGGTGGAATGACTGGAACTGATCGGCTGTCGGACCCCCTCCATCTAATAAGCGCTGCTCATGCATGGTTGTTTACATCTTTGAACTGGTTTAGTTCCATCTCTGGACAGTCAAATAGACTGTGTCTGTGGTACAATATCAACATTCAACGTCTATCGCCACGAGTTCTGGCAACCGGGGTGATGCAAAATTTTTTTTATGTGTGGACAGGGTGTGATTCCAAAGTTTCAAGACTCGACCCAGAACTAGAAATTTATTGGACATTTAAGTACAGCGGACTTTTTCAAAATATGATCCTTCAGCATCAACACTGAACTGCCATCGTGTCGTCCACTGTTTTTGGCCCTTCTGGAAGGCCTCGGGTGTCATGCCGTCAAGGGCTCTCGTCGAAACCTTCTGGATGGCGTCGATGGAGTCGAATCGTTTCCCTTTTATGCCTGTTTTGATTCCGAGGAAAAGGTAAAAGTCTGTTGGAGCCAAGTCGTGGCTGGAGGGTGGCTGCAGCAGTGTGTCACGTTGAACCTGACCAAAACTTCGCCGGCAACGCGTGACGTTTGAGCGGTCGTGTTGTTGCGGTGGAGAATAGAATCACCTTGCTCGCCCGGCGGACGCGGCAAACTCGATCCCTCAAGCGGCGGATCACTCCAGCGTAAAAGTCACCTGCGACTGTCTGTCCACGGGCAACAAACTCCTTGTGAAGCACAGATTTACCATAAAAAAATCAGCGTGCACTTCCCACATTACTTGCTCATGCGAGCTTCTTGGGCTTTGGCTAGGAAGCAGTGTGCCATTCTGAGCTTTGACGCTTCCAGTCAGGATCATACGTGTAGACCCAGGTCTCATCACCAGTAGCCACTTTCTCCAGAAGGTTCGGATCAACATTCAACCGTTGGAGCATTTCTTGGCAAACAGTCATGCGCTGATTCTCCTGATCCATTGACAAAACTTTTGGCACCAGTGTGGCACACACTTTTCGCATCATTTTCCTTCACAATCCTCCACATCATACTCTGACTGAATCCCAGTTCATCGGCAATTAATCTAGTACTAAGACGACGGTCATCGTTTAAAAGTTCTCGCACTTTCTCCACATCTGGATCTTTTCGGCTTGATGATGGCCTGGCAGAGTGGTCGTTGTCTACAACATTCCCGTGGCCATCTTTGAAACATTTGTACCACATGAAAACCATTGCACAGGACATGGTTTCTTCCTTAAAGGCCTCTTGAATCATAACGAGAGTCTCCGTGGTGGTTTTGTTCAGTCGCACACAAAACTTAATCACATAATGCTGCTCCAGTTGCTGCTCCATTTTCGCCTCTCCCACTTTACGACCGTGGTCAATCACAAGCACTCACGCTGTAAGCGATGTGCGCTCTCCAGGTTTCCAGAGGCAACTGCCGCAGCGTCATTTCGTTCCCTGGTGGCAACGGTCCGCACGCGCTACCCTATTCAGAAATGATTCAGTCTTGAAACTTCTGACCCACGCCTTGTATACATGAACACGAATAAATAAGATTATATCTTATATTTTAATTTTTGAAATATTTTTCGTGCTTAAATTATATTTCTCAATAATTTGGCTCAACCTGCAACAAAGGTTAAGTCTCCTAATATGTACAGACAATTATGGGTTTGTGAAAATAATTACTACGAAGCTTCATAAAATTAAGGATATACGATGGGTGTGAGAAGAATAACGAGACTGACACTTCTGTGAGCGATCTGGCAACACTGTGCTGTTCTGCTTGTGTAGACCGGTGTGGTCATCCCTTCCAGATACTCGGGCCGAGTTTCAGCCCCATACAGCCATCAAATGCTCCATCAGTGAAGTTGTGTTTGTTACGAAAATGAAACTGGTGACTACCTGGAATTTCGGGAAAGGTTGAACCAGGTGTTACAAACCCTCATTCAACATTTATTACACAGTTTTGTTGACGATCAGATTTAACAGTTTAATCAATAATTAAATATCTTTGGCTAAATAGTCACCTTACAATGTTAATAAATATAAACAGAGATTTTGCGTGCCATAACTTAAGTTGAAAGCAATCAGTTACATGGAAAACACTTGAATATCACTGAAAACAAATGCAATTAGTTAACTCCAATTAGAGTGTTAATTTAATCTTCGGTAAGAACCTGGATAAGAATTTTATCATGAAAAACAGACCTTAATGCTTCAGCCCCATTACAGAACGAAGTAGGGTCTAAACTTGTGCTAGCATAAGCAGCAAGGTCGAGCAGTTTCCTGTACATATAAAAAAACTCAGCGTCACGTCAATATTGCATTTTCATTAATGAACAGGATAACAAGATTGCCAATACAGCTCCCACAAAGGGTATTTCAAAACAGAGGAAGAGCGAAGTAAATAGTGGCCCGATAAATGTATGCAAACTATTGGCCAAGTTATTAATTGATTTCTTGATACATTAGGACTAGTGGACTCTTGAGGTACTTGGTCTTTTGTGGCTGATGTCAAATTAGCTGAAAAAGGTCCGGATCTGCCGGCCGATATGACTTGGCTTAGTTCCAAGTTCCGCGACCGATCTTAGGACTACGGAATCTCAAGCGTGGTCACAACTCCTTCGCGTCTTAGTGAAATTCCGTTGGTCCAGCCACGAAAGCTCAAATATGAAGTTAATAGGAATATAAAAAAAGGGAGGAAGGTTTATCTGTTTAGCAAGAGTAATAGAAGGCAGATTTCAGACTACCTAACAGATCAAAACGAAAATTTCTGTTCCGACACTGACAATGTTGAGTGTTTATGGAAAAAGTTCAAGGCAATCGTAAAATGCGTTTTAGACAGGTACGTGCCGAGTAAAACTGTGAGGGACGGGGAAAACCCACCGTGGTACAACAACAAAGTTAGGAAACTACTGCGAAAGCAAAGAGAGCTTCACTCCAAGTTTAAACGCAGCCAAAACCTCTCAGACAAACAGAAGCTAAACGATGTCAAAGTTAGCGTAAGGAGGGCTATGCGTGAAGCGTTCAGTGAATTCGAAAGTAAAATACTAGGTACCGACTTGACAGAAAATCCTAGGAAGTTCTGGTCTTACGTTAAATCAGTAAGTGGCTCGAAACATCATGTCCAGACACTCCGGGATGATGATGGCATTGAAACAGAGGATGACAAGCGTAAAGCTGAAATACTAAACACCTTTTTCCAAAGCTGTTTCACAGAGGAAGACCGCACTGCAGTTCCTTCTCTAAATCCTCGCACCAACGAAAAAATGGCTGACATCGAAATAAGTGTCCAAGGAATAGAAAAGCAACTGGAATCACTCAACAGAGGAAAGTCCACTGGACCTGACGGGATACCAATTCGATTCTACACAGAGTACGCGAAAGAACTTGCCCCCCTTCTAACAGCCGTGTACCGCAAGTCTCTAGAGGAACAGAAGGTTCCAAATGATTGGAAAAGAGCACAGGTAGTCCCAGTCTTCAAGAAGGGTCGTCGAGCAGATGCGCAAAACTATAGACCTATATCTCTGACGTCGATCTTTTGCAGAATTTTAGAACATGTCTTTTGCTCGAGTATCATGTCGTTTTTGGAAACTCAGAATCTACTATGTAGGAATCAACATGGATTCCGGAAACAGCGATCGTGTGAAACCCAACTCGCTTTATTTGTTCATGAGACCCAGAAAATATTAGATACGGGCTCCCAGGTAGATGCTATTTTTCTTGACTTCCGGAAGGCGTTCGATACAGTTCCGCACTGTCGCCTGATAAACAAAGTAAGAGCCTACGGAATATCAGACCAGCTGTGTGGCTGGATTGAAGAGTTTTTAGTAAACAGAACACAGCATGTTGTTATCAACGGAGAGACGTCTACAGACGTTAAAGTAACCTCTGGCGTGCCACAGGGGAGTGTTATGGGACCATTGCTTTTCACAATATATATAAATGACCTAGTAGATAGTGTCGGAAGTTCCATGCGGCTTTTCGCGGATGATGCTGTAGTATACCGAGAAGTTGCAGCATTAGAAAATTGTAGCGAAATGCAGGAAGATCTGCAGCGGATAGGCACTTGGTGCAGGGAGTGGCAACTGACCCTTAATATAGACAAATGTAATGTATTGAGAATACATAGAAAGAAGGATCCTTTATTGTATGATTATATGATAGCGGAACAAACACTGGTAGCAGTTACTTCTGTAAAATATCTGGGAGTATGCGTGCGGAACGATTTGAAGTCGAATGATCATATAAAATTAATTGTTGGTAAGGCGGGTACCAGGTTGAGATTCATTGGGAGAGTCCTTAGAAAATGTAGTCCATCAACAAAGGAGGTGGCTTACAAAACACTCGTTCGACCTATACTTGAGTATTGCTCATCAGTGTGGGATCCGTACCAGATCGGGTTGACGGAGGAGATAGAGAAAATCCAAAGAAGAGCGGCGCGTTTCGTCACAGGGTTATTTGGTAACCGTGATAGCGTTACGGAGATGTTTAACAAACTCAAGTGGCAGACTCTGCAAGAGAGGCGCTCTGCATCGCGGTGTAGCTTGCTCGCCAGGTTTCGAGAGGGTGCGTTTCTGGATGAGGTATCGAATATATTGCTTCCCCCTACATATACCTCCCGAGGAGATCACGAATGTAAAATTAGAGAGATTAGAGCGCGCACAGAGGCTTTCAGACAGTCGTTCTTCCCGCGAACCATACGCGACTGGAACAGGAAAGGGAGATAATGACAGTGGCACGTAAAGTGCCCTCCGCCACACACCGTTGGGTGGCTTGCGGAGTATAAATGTAGATGTAGATGTAGATGTATGAAAGGAAATACATAGAGAAAGTTGGTCACTTGATACACAACCACCATTCCGGTTTAGATGTAATCGTGATCCGGCTACCTGGAATACTAAGCTCGGATAAGTAATTCACACTGACTTATAATCGACTGCACATAAACACACAAGAACCATGTTGCAGTTATTAACGAGGTCTACTGCCACAAATTAGCAAACATTTAAAAACACAAATACAAAATTTAAAACAAAACTTCAAAAACACTTACATGAATAGATTTGATTAGTATCTAGCCTTACTGCAGAACCACACGAATGCTAAGATTTATGAACTTTGAGCAATTGAATGCATGCAGCACATAATCTGTTGTATTAAATGTTATTTGCGATAATTGTCCTCAAGGGTAGAGATCACAGTGAAATATTTTAAGCTCCCGAGCAGGAGAAACGAATTAACAAATATATCAGCTGCTTCCCGGTGCACAAAATAGCCTGCAACAGACAAAATCAAGACTTTAGATGAAAACATTTTAACAAAGTAATTCGTAAATTATAATATATAAATGGTAGAATATGACAAGCAGAAATTTAATACCTTGACAAATCACTTGACGTCACTGCTCGGGAACAGGCTAAGGGACCAATCACATCTTCTACCTGTCGCTACGTACAACTAACGGTCTGTCCAAAACGTTGCCATTAGCTAGATAAGTCCACGGCGGTTGTGAGTACGGAGGCGAGAACATATGTCACTAGGAAAGAGAGCAATCACCAACTTGTGACTTCCGCTCCACATGTGGCAACCTCATTGAAAATAACAGCAGTCCTTCAGTGACGTAAGGTGCCAATCGGAGAAGCTAACCTGCTGGACTCACAGCACACAAGCAGCTCCCCTTTATCTCTCTCTTCTCTCAACCAAGGAGCCATCCGCTTCCCCTCCGTGCCGATTTATAGATCTCGTCTTCATTGCGACTGGGCCTACCGTTAGCGCCCCCCCCCCCCCCCCCAGCTACCAACAGGGCTCTCCAGCAACGGTCTGCCACGCCCTCGTTGACAAACCATGCAATTAGGTGAAGAACCGATAATCAGAGAGCCCAAATGGCTGACGAACAGTGGAATTTAGAAAACTTTGTAATCAAATTTTGTGTTAAGTTTGAGGGAAATTACGATTTAAGATTTGAGCTACATTAAAATCTGAGGCACCAGATTACTGAGCCGTAGTCTTTTTCCTCCTGTATTTCTTCATCTCTTTGCTTCCTCTTGGCATTTTGTTTAGTACTTACTGCTTCATTGATTGATTTGTATTAATTGAAGGCTATTTATGTCCGCGTACTTCAGCCACAAAGTATTAAATACTTCTTGTCGCACGAAGTTAATATTTTACGTAAAAGAACACAAAATGGCTTAAAAAGCTGAATATCAGCCCAATACGAGAATTTCTTATTTAATACGTCGTTATTTGTAAAATGCTAGAGGGCACTGTGATATAACTTCATAATCAATTAGTGTTTATCGAAGAATGTTCTTTGATGCAGGAAGTGGCTAAATGTAAACAATGCGCTGGTACAGGCTACCTGAACATAACTAAGCAACAATCTAGCAGGAAGGGTTAAGGATCCATTACACACAGAATGATTGTAAATACAAAAATTTGCACCAACAGTTTAGAACTCATAGATAGGTTCCTCTCACAAGTGTAAACAGCTGTTACCCCAGAACTTTCATCTATTGAATTTCTTGATTTGTAGCATTGTTAGTATTTATGCCACGCTGACAAATATCTGGATTCACAAAAATCTCTAGCACCAGGGCAAATGACTTTCATTAGGATCTAAACGAAACAAAAATAGAAAAGTAAACACGAGCAGATGTGATGATTTACAGATACTGGAAACCAGCAGTGTTACCAGGATGTGCAATGTACCCGAGCAGAATCTCTGGAAGCAAAAATGTTTCCAGTAGTTTTCCGGAATATTAATGGTTTTCAATAATTTGAATACTAGTGGCGTGGCAGCATTCACAACTGGTACTCTAAAATTTAGTACATAACAGCCATTTCTCTGTATTTGTAGGCTAGTCTCAGAAACTAATCTAGGGATTTTGATATGGTTTTCGCTAATGGACAGTTCCGTTTCCTCCATTTGGCACTTCATTTTCTAGCGTCCACACCTCCACTCACTATCTCAAAATGACAATATGTAAACTCAAATAGGAAAAGGGAACTACAAATAAAACATGGCAATCAATAAATAAACCCTTAACAACATGCAGAACAAAGACTCAACGAACTTATGAACCAACCCTTCGTTTAGCTTTTCTAAATTTGTATTGTTTATTTGTCAGGCATCTTAAAACATAAATATGTAGTTAATGTTATACGATGGTATTCTCCTGGCTAACGTGGACGTTAAGTTTGGATGTGGTTACGTGTTTGAAACGAAACCCCGAAAAGCCGTGCGTGTTGTTTTATCGTCTGGATACGCAGACGGTAATGTTTGCCACGAGACACGGAATATATTGCGGGGTTAGGGGAGCACCCCGGTCGATATGGAATGCTCGTTCGTTGTTGCGACAGGTCGCTTATCGATCACGCTGTGCGTGGGCGCTATCGGAGGCGCCTTATCTCTCACGGTGCAACTTATCGACTGCGGACAAACAGGCGGCGCAGGTAGTACAGCATCATCTCGGCTGGCGCGGCGGCTTATCGCGGCGATTGCTGCGTCCACCAGGGTAGAACGGGCCCACGTGGCGTCTAGCAGGTGTATGTATACGTGTATGAGGGGCGCAGCCGCGACGTGCTGTGCCGTCTCGTAGCGCCTCCCTGAGGCAGCAACCTAGAGACACAGCGCGACACATCTTCATTGTGCTACTGTGATGTTCCAGGCTTGATCTGCAATATTTGTTAGACTGAACAGGAGATAACTGAAGGTTTTTTGGGATCTCGTATGTCAATCTATACAAAAGGAACCGTCATGCACTGAACCGGGAAGGAAACTGGTATAAGCATGCGTATTCAAATACAGAGGTATGTAAACAGGCAGAACACGACGCTATGTTTGGCGACACCTATATAAGACAAGTGTCTGCCGCAGTTGTTCGATCGGTTACGGCTGCTACAGAGGCGGGTTATCAAGATTTAAACGAGGTTGAATGTGGTGTTGCAGTAAGCTCACGAGCGATAGGACGCAGCATCTCCGAGATAGCGATGAAGTGCGCAATTTCCGTACGGCAGTTTACAGGTGTACCATGAATGTCATGAATTCGGTAAAACATCAAATCTCCGACATAGATGGGGCCGGAAAAAGATCCTGCAAGAACGGCACCAGTGACAGCTGAAGAGAGCCAGCCGCGGTGACCGAGCTGTTCTAGATGCTTCAGTCCAGAACCTCGCGACTGCTACGGTCGCAGGTTCGAATCCTACCTCGGGCGTGGATGTATGTGATGTCCTAAGATTAGTTACGTTTAAGTAGTTCTAAGTCTAGGGGACTGATGACCTCAGATGTTAACTCCCATAGTGCTCAGAGCCATTTGAACCATTTTGACAGCTGAAGAGATCATTCGACATCACAAAAGTACAACGCTTCTGAAAATTTCTGCCGATTTCAATGCTGGGCCGTCAACGAGTGTCAGCGTGCGAACCAATCGACGAAACATCATCGCTATTGCCTTTCGGAGCCGAAGGCTCACCAATGTACCCTTGATGACTGAGCAACACATAGCATCACGACTCGCCTGGGCACGTCAACAGGGCATTGAACTATTGATGACTAGGGACATGTTGCCTGGTCGGACGACTTGCATTTCAAATTATACCGAGCGGATGGACGTGCACGGGTATGAAGACAACCTCATAAGTCCATGGACACTGCATGTCATCAGGGGACTGTTCAAGCATGTAGAGGCTCTTTACTGGTGTGGGGCAGGTGCACTTCGAGTGATGTGCGATCCCTGATACGTCTAGATACGACTCTGAGAGGTGACACGGACGTAAGCATCCTGTCTGATCACCTGCCTCTACACATGTCCATAATGCATTCCGACGGACTTTGGCAATTCCAGCAGAAGCCCTCACGTGCAGAATTGCTACCGTTTGGTTCCAGGAGTACTCTTCTGAGTTCAAACACTTACGCTGGCCACAAACCTCCCCAGAAATGAACATTATTGAGCATATTTGAGATGTCTTGCAAAATGCTTAGAAGAGGTCTCCATCCCTTCGTACTCTTGCGGATTTATGTACAACCCTGCAGGAGACACGGCGTTAGTTCCCTCCAGTATTCCTTCAGACATTAGTCAAGTCCATGCCACCTCGTGATGGGTACTTCTGCGTGCTAGCTGGTGTCCTACACGATATTAGACAGGTGTACCAGTTTCTGTGCTATTCACTGTAGACCACATTATTGTCCGCCCGTCGGTCTGTCTCTCCGTCCGATTTTATCAAGTGGAAATTTATGTCACATATTAAAGTCTATAGTTCCTTAGGCGAATTAATAGACTGAAGCTTCTAAGACATTGATGTCACGTACAGTGATATTCGCAAAGTGAGAATTGAAAAACTCTAGGGTGCTTCCCGTAGTCCCAGAAATGAAATTTGCCATTGAGCACGTTTTCATAATACGGCTAAAGGAGATAATCCCAAAAGTATTATTTCGTAATCAAATCAAACGAAAAACAAAGTCA
This sequence comes from Schistocerca cancellata, assembly GCF_023864275.1. Taxonomy (NCBI): domain Eukaryota; kingdom Metazoa; phylum Arthropoda; class Insecta; order Orthoptera; family Acrididae; genus Schistocerca; species Schistocerca cancellata. The sequence goes on from NC_064631.1 coordinate 413,595,554, forward strand.
TTCTTCATTTGTTGTTAGACTATCTGCCACTATCGGGTAGACTTATCAAGTTGAAATTTTCAGACGTGTGGCGTTGTAAAAATGTTAGACTTAAGTCTACGCACTCAAAAGATACACCATTTATTTCACATATTTCCATACTCACAAACTCACTCATTAAAATCTATAGGTTACTTCCCCTTGACAGAATAGTTAAATCTAGCCTGGAGAAAGGTTTCGCAGTACATGTAAGGGAAAAGAAATAGAAAATTGTTAATTCTTAATAATATCACACAAAACGAAATTTCCTTCTTCATTTGTTATCCGACTTCAGACTTCAAATCAAACCTTTCTCAAAATTCTTGGAATCCCTGGCACCCACTTCGGGCCAGTATCAGTGTCGATAACGGACAAAAGTCTTAGAGATCCTCGATTCCCGAAATCGATGAACTGTCTATATATACAGGATGAGTCACCTAACGTTACCGCTGGATATATTTCGTAAACCACATCAAATACTGACGAACCGATTCCACAGACCGAACGTGAGGAGAGGGGCTAGTGTAATTGTTTAATACAAACCATACAAAAATGCACGGAAGTATGTTTTTTAACACAAACCTACGTTTTTTTTTAAATGGAACTACGTTAGTTTTGTTAGCACATCTGAGCATATAAACAAATACGTAATCAGTGCCGTTTGTTGCATTGTAAAATGTTAATTACATCCAGAGATATTGTAACCTAAAGTTGACGCTTGAGTACCACTCCTCCGCTGTTCGATCGTGTGTGTCGGAGAGCACTGCAACATACATCGCGTTTCTACAGAATGATCTGCCAACGTTGCTCGAAAATGTCCCACTGGAAACGCGTCGACGTATGTGGTATCAACATGATGGTGCACCTGCACATTCCGCAATTAACACTTGGCTGACCCTTGACAGGATGTTCGACGGGCGTTTCATAGGACGTGGAGGACGCATAAATTGGCCAGCCCGTTCTCCTGATCTTACACCTCTGTACTTCTTTCTGTGGGGTACGTTAAAGGAGAACGTGTACCGTGATGTGCCTACAACCGCAGAGGATATGAAACAACGTATTGTGGCAGCCTGTGGCGACATTACACCAGATGTACTGCGGCGTGTACGACATTCATTAGGCCAGAGATTGCAATTGTGTGCAGCAAATGATGGCCACCACATTGAAGATCTATTGGCCTGACATGTCGGGACACACTCGATTCCACTCCATAATTGAAAACGGAAACCACGTGTGTACGTGTACCTCACCCCTCATGGTAATGTACATGTGTGTCAGTGAAAAAGACCAATAAATAGGTGTTAGCATGTGGACCTAATGCGCCGTTCCAGTCTCTTCTGTACCTACGGTCCATCACCGTTCCCTTTGGATCCTTACGTAATTCGGTGCTCTCCGATACACACGATCGAACAGCAGAGGAGTGGTACTCAAGCGTCAACTTTAGGTTACAATATCTCCGGATGTAATTAACATTTTACAATGCAATAAACGGCACTGGTTACGTATTTGTTTATATGTTCAGATGTGCTAACAAAACTAACGTGGTTCCTATTAAAAAAACGTAGGTTTGTGTTAAAAACATACTTCAGTGCATTTTTGTATGGTTTGTATTAAATAGTTACATTAGCCCCTCTCCTCACGTTCGCTCTGTGGAATCGGTTCGTCAGTATTTGATGTGGTTTACGAAATATATCCAGCGGTAACGTTAGGTGACTCACCCTGTATATTAAAATTTTTACAGTGAGGGAGTCCTACTCTCACCTGCCCAGTTTTTGAAGTGGTATTACTGACGTATGATCCGTGGGAAGTCGTCTTACTTTTACGTTTTCTTCTTCCTCATTGGATCACCGATCTAAGAAAAATATCTCGACCCGTTGTTAGCATTTTATTTCCCCGTTGTTTCCCCTTAAAGAACCTACTCTCAGTATTTTGCTGCACTTAGCATAGCACCCCTACAACAGAACATGAACATCTTACCCTTAATCGTAAATCCCTCTACGAAAAATTTGTACATTATTTCAGACTGAACTGAATCATCTTTGCACCTCAATGTAACGTACCCCGCAGCCCGCGTGTTTGTTTCATACACTTTCCTCCGACCTGGCTCGTGGACCACTTTCCATTGTCGTATGGCTTTCATCTTCCGATCAAACCTGTACGTCACCTGCAACACCTACTGCCTATTATTAGTGAAGATCCCTCTTCAGCTATGCTATAATTCGCATTATGACTGTTAGAGGCAACTTGATAAAAGTAGAAATTAATTTATTCTGCATATTAATGAGTTACGGACTCAGTTTCTGGGGGAATTTGTGTTACGGGGACGATACGATCAGAAAGCAGAAACGGGTGGCTATAATTACATGTGGTGTTAACTCAAAAACATCTTCTATATACCTATTCAAAAACCTGGATGTTCTGACAACTACTTCAGAATAGACAGAACCTTTGATTTTCTGTGTCACTATCAGTATTTCTCTTTACACCAAAATTGTGAAGAGTAGGAATGTCAAACTAGGTCCAGAAACAGCCGCTACTAAGACCTCAAGAGGTTACCCTTAATAGAGAAAAAATGTCAGATACATGTGTAAACATAAATTCAACAACCTTTCAGAGCACATTACATGCCATGTAGATAATGTGGCGTGGTTTAAGACGAAATTAAAGAACTTTCTATTGGGCAACTTGCTCTACTCCACTGAAAAGCGTACTTACAGAAACGCTTATACTAAGTATTTTAAGTTAATATATAAATTGAGTAATATCCGGTATACACTAACATGATGTGATCTCACTACATTGCAGTTAAATTAAATTAAATATGCGTCTCTCCTTATCCGACAATCACTCTCAGTGAGACACATGAATTATTTTTAGTGGGATGTAATGAAAAGGATGCACATTAATTTTCCCTTTCCGCTTAATCCTCAACCTTTTCTCACATCACCATCAAAATTTTACGCACATACGCACCACAATCGTGTATAAAATTGTCATCTCATTGCAAATAACCACTTTATTTAATGAAACAAGAGAAATACTTGCTATTTTAATGTAATAAATGACTAAGCGTCAGTCTTCTATGTTAATATTTAAAACGCATATATTTTAACCCATTTCAATATTTTAAATCTGTTTGTATATTTTAAACATTTACGCTAAACAGCCAGTGTGGTAGTTAAATCTGCCACCCCACTCCCCACCCAAATGAGGGCAGAGCGACATATTGACAAAACTCTAAATGGAGCTCGCTGACATTAGAACTGTGTGCAACCCAGGGAATTGCCTTCTTTGAACAACAGTTTTAGCCATTTCGATGTAACGTCATTCATCTGGGGTCCCGCAGTTAGTGTACTATCGAAGTATTTCTGCTGCGTTAATTTTACAGCTAGGGACCGATTAAATATGTTCGATTTTTGTATATGCTCACGTCTTCCTCCACATACAAGAAATTCGAATGAGCATCAAACATTACAAACAAGATTAACACTTATGTGGTGACAGTTAACGTACGTAAACCTAGCCATTTCTAAATTACAATTTCCAAAACTATGAATAAAAGAGTTGAAAGACGCTTATGTTTGTCGGCTATTATTTATACTGTTATACATTGAAGCGTAAAAGAAACTGGTATAGGCATGCACATTCAAATAAAGAGATATGTAAAAAGGCAGAATAGGAGGCTGCGGTCGGTAACGCCTATATAAGACAAGAAGTGTCTGGCGCAGTTGTTAAACGGTTACTGCAGCTGCAATGGCAGATTATCAAGTTTTAAGTCAGTTTGAACGAGCGATGTGACACAGCATCCCGAGGCAGCGATGAAGTGCGAATTTTCCCATACGACCATTTCACGATTATACCGTAAACATAACGAATCTGGTAAAACATCAAATCTCCGACATTGCTGTGGCGGGAAAACTATGCTGCAAGAACGGGACCAACGACGACTGAAGAGAATCGTTCAACGTGACAGAAGTGCAACAGAAGCACAACACAAAGATTTATGCCTCGCCTGGGGCCATCAACACCAACATCGGGCTATTGAGTACTGGAAAGACGTTGCCTGATTGTACGTGTTTCGTTTCAAATTGTATCGTGCGGATGGACGTGTACGGGTATGGAGACAACCTCATGAATCCATGGACCCTGCATGTCAGCAGAGGACTGTACAAGCTCATGGAGGCTCTGTAATCGTGTGGGGCATGTGCAGATGGAGTTATATGGGACTTCTGATACGTCTAGATGCGACCCTAACAGATGAGACGTACGTAATCATCCTGTCTTATCACATGCATCCATTCGTGTCCGTTGTACATTCCGATGGTCTTGGGAAATTCCATCAGGACAATGCGACACTCCACACGTCCAGAATTTCTACAGAGTGGATCCAGCAACACTCTACTGAGTTTAAACACTTCCGCTGCCCACGAAACTCCGCAGAAATGAACATTATTGAGCATATCTGGGATGCCTTGCAATGAGCTTTTCAGAATAGATCTCCACTCCGTCGTTATACGGATTTACGGACAGCCCTGCGGGATTCCTGGTGTCAGTTCCCTCCAGCAGTAATTCAGACATTGGTTGAGTCCATTCCACGTTGGGCTGCGTCACTTGTGTGTACTCGCGGGTCCCTATACAATGTTATGCAGGTGTACCAGTTTCTATGGCTCTTCAGTGTAGAACACGTATGTGACCGACGAGAATGAAACACTTTACTTTCCGATGTTATAGAAAGGGAGGGAGGTTTGTGTCAGTCGCATTACAGGTATAAACAATAATGAGAGGATATTAAATTTAAAAATGTCACAATAACTCTCCTGCATTCCTTGGACCACTGCTTCTGGAAGGCCGGTGGGTGCGTAGATATGGGTTTAATCCTAGACTGCGGCTTTGCCACTTTGTTGTGATACCCTTTCATCCTCAACTGCTAATCGAGCAAGGTTTGCAGGAGCCCCAGTACGAAGTTCGCAAAGTAGGAGAGCTGGGAGAACTGAATCTGTGAGTGCAAATCGTGAAACGTGCCTGGGTTACTCAAGTCTGCAAGGCAGCTTCCCGCAGAAAGCACTGTTCGAATTCAGGTCGTGAACCTTGTTTTAATTTGTAAGGAAGTTTAAAAGCAGCGCATCTTCTGCTGGGAAGTGAATGCTTTATTTTTGAATCTGGGAACGTCTTGATGCTGCCAATCAACATACGTAGATCATCTTATAGAAGAGAGCCACTCTCACATTTGGGTGTGTGAATGTATATAAAGAACGGACATGGAATGCCAATACAGCAAATGAACGTTCTCCAAGAAGAGTAGTTCACGCAGTTGGCCGTAAAGAAGACTGAAAATATGCTCCACGACTAAACAACAATATTTCGACTAATTCACAACCCACCACAGATAGGAATATCGGTAGAATGAGATTATTACCCCTCCCCCCCCCCCCCACCACCACCACCTATAGGCCACAGTCAACCTAAGAGCAAGGTCGAGTACAGAGTACATCAAGCAAGGCTAGCCCAGTGATATGCAACATTAAGATATGATGTTGCTTGAGAACTAACATCGTACTGATTTTACAATGTCCGTTCCTCCAGACATACATGCACATTTGAAGCATCAGAAATTGCTGACGTTCCACCGCTGTACTAACTATTAGTAAATTTTTTCGCTGTCTGCGCATTCTTTGACATACACTGTGTTAGGTATAGATATATTAGCTATTAGTGACACACGAAAATTTGTGCTGGACCGGCACTCGAATCCGAATTTCACGGTTATCTCGAAGGTCGCCTTAACCATTTCAGTTACCCATGCGCAATCCCTGGACCGATCCAAAGTTCCCTATGCCACACCGTCTACATCTCCTAACGCTCGCAACATTACTTAGGATTCCAGCAATGTGGAGAATGACGCTCAGTGTTCAATGTTATTATTATCGTCTTATTGCTAGCCTGGTTGTAATACTTCTTTAATGAGTATTATGAGCGTAGAGCGGCAAAACGACGATAAAAACGTTGAACACGCAACGTCTTTCTTCAAATTGCGGGAATCCAAGTAATGTTGCGAGCATTAAAGGATGTAGACAGTGTGACATACGAAGATCTGGATGGGTTGGGGGGCATGAGCGATTGGCCGAAATGATTAAGGCGACGGCTCATGATAAGTGGGAAATCCGGGTTTGAGCCCCAATACCGCACAAACTTTCATGAGTCACACTAATTGTTAATACACCTATATCTAATACAGTTGATGTCAAAGAATTCGCAACCAGAGAATAAATTTCGTAGTTAATACTTGTTCATCTATCGTTTACATAAGAGCGTCTGGGAGCACAAATAGAATAGTAGACGCAAAAGAATGTGCTAAATCACTATCTTGAAATTATAGATACTACAAATATTTAAATAACCTCAATATGCCGCAAAGAAACATTACATATCTCACAACTGAAAAGGAGTACTTGGAAAGTTACTGTTTCATTTTTCAGACTACCGACGAATTCCAATATGACTGGGTAAAACATGTATAGTCAAAAACAAAACGGTTAATTTCGACAGCGAGAAACATATTTATCCTGCATGATAAAAATTATTTCGTGCAGCAACCAAGAGGGTAATAAAAATTTTAATACCGCTATGTAACTTCATGTGTTATCAGATAAAGTAGTGGGCTACTCCCCAATAAAACTAAGAAGCCCTAAACACTTGTAAATTCAACGTTCTCATTTAATACGCGGCGTTTAGACTGCTGTCTGCTGCAAAAACCAGACACTGTCAGCAAGGAAAGAAAGTTTTCATTAAGCGGCAGTGTTTTGTTCGGAATTGAGTGCAGACCATTATATTTCACTTAAGTGGCTACGAAGTGTATCGTACACCACATCGTGCTATTCTTCACTTCCAAAAGTCTCCCTTTACTTAACAATCGTTTAAAAAAATCACTATTAGTCTATTCGTTTGTGGGACTTTCGATAACTACGTCTTGACTATATGTAATTATTTTTCAATACTAACGATCTACATGTACTTCCGTTTTAGTTTCGAATCATTGACGCACTTAATGCGGGATAGAAACTTTTCACAGTAGTGTGAATATATGTCTTGACAGTACGTGCGTAGCGGTAGGATGTGTTGATAGAATCGCTGAAGCAGAATTTATAGGGAGTAGTCAAATGAAAACAAGTCAGATGAAAAAAAAAAGGCTTGGCAAGATATGTGTTGGACACACGTTATGAAGGTTTTGTAAAAACATGTGTCTATAGGCATTTCATCCATCCTGGGTATCTCGACGGTTTTTACCTGTTATTGACACTGATACTGCCAAGATACCGGTCCTCGGCAATCCAAATCTTTCGCGAATGTTTTCTTTTTAAGTTTAAAATAGGACAGCAAATGACAGAAGAAATATTTTTGTGTGATATAAATGCAAACTTACGATTTCAGGATTTTTTTTATTTTTAACCGAGCGAGGTGGAACAGTGGTTAGCACACTAGACGCGCATTCGGGAGGACGACGGTTCAATCCCGCGTCCGGCCATCCTGATTTAGGTTTTCCGTGATTTCCCTAAATCGCTCCAGGCAGATGCCGGGATGGGTCCTTTGAAAGGGCACGGCTGACTTCCTTCCCCGTCCTTCTCTAATCCGATGAGACCGATGACCTCGCAGTTTGGTCTCTTCACCCAATCAACCCAACCCTTTACTTTTATTGTGAAACCTTACTTGTACCCAAATTTCATATGGGTTTTGATGAGTTAGTTTTCGAGTTTCAATATATGTGATATAAATAGCCATGTCTTTTGACTGCATTAACTTAGAAGCTTCCATTTAGTACACCCCCAAGGAACGTAGGCCTTAATATGGGGCGCAAATTTTAACCCGATATTTCTACCCGTTCCTGAGAAAAAGGGTTTTTTAACAACAGACAGACGACAGACGTGCAGAAAACAAAGTTAATCTGTAAGGCTTCCTTTTTTATCGACTGCGGAAGCTAAAAAAGGAATTGAAATGTTTATACGTCAAAACTAATGGCAAAAACTGTTTATAAATTTATCTTTCTGAGAGACAGGAGGGTCAATTCCTTCATGGAAAAATGTTTGGTGGTTACCTGCGGAATCCTGATTATACCCAGGTGCGTAGATGTTCGTCCGAAACAAATCTCGGGCCCAAACGTATTTCCTCAGGACAGCGAAAATAAGGAAATCGAGTGGGGAGACATAGGGACTGTATAGAGGAGGTGTAACGGCTTCCCGGATAAACTTCTACAGCGTACTCGAAACAATTGTTGCGATGACATTTTGTTGGTAGTTTGTTTCGACTGAGGTGCAGAAGTTTCGCTGGGAAACCCATAACATCTTCCATACAGAACCGATCCCTCCGCATGCGATTTCCACATTTATGGAGTCCTGAAGGCGTGTAGCTCTGCGTCTGAAGCAAATCGCCAGTCATATAGGTCTTCCTTCAGTGCACCAAAAATATGGAAATCACAGGGGGTGGGACCAAAACTGTGTGGATGATGTGTAAGCCCTTTCCAGCGAAACTTCTACAGCTACTCGAAAGAATGTTAGCAGTAAGTGGGATGGCATTTTGTAGGCAGTTTGTTTCGATTAAGCTGCAGAAGATCTTACACATCGGCCTGATCTCTCTTGACGAGATTTACACATTTTTGGGGCGGGGCCCTGAAGAAAGACATTCGTCTTTCCATTGATCCTCTTGTCTCACAGTGGGATAAATGTAGTAACAGTTACGGTGATTGCTCTGAAATAATAAACAGTTTACTTACATTTTTCCATCAGTCCCATTTTCATTTGTGTGCTCATTGTAATTAAAGAAGTGCTTGAGAAAATTAATAAATGACAAAATTATGAAAGCTGTGGCAACTCTGTGTTGTTCTATTTGCGTAGACCATTGTGTGCACCCATTCCAGATGCTCAGTCGGAGTGCCAGATCCGTACACCCCTGGCGTGAATTTTGAGAGTGCCATAAATCAAGTTGTGTTTTTGTAGTGCGTGACGATAACTGAACAGCGGAGTTTAGAGCAACGTTATGTCATCCGATTTTGTGTTAAACTTGGGGAATCTGTGAGTGTGACCTTTGAAAAGTTGAAACAGACCCATAGGAGCATTCTAAAGCACAAGTTTTTCGCTGGCACAAATCGTTTTTGGTAGAACGACAACACGTTAAACATGAAATTCGCTCACGGACACGTGCTACATTAAAAACCTGCAAAAATATAGATCGTGTGCGTACTTTTGTGATATCAGACCGATGTTTAGCGATAAGTAGTTGAGTGACCTGTTAAACACTATCATTGTACATCAAATTTTGACCAAAGGTTTGCACATGCGAAATGTAGGTCCAAAATGGTGCCGAAGAACTTCAAAATAGAGCAGCAGGAGAGTCGTAGTAAAGTGTGATTTGATCTTCTTGAAAGGATTACCAGTGATCACCTATGTGTATGTGTATTAAACTGGGGACCTAGAAACGCACAGTGTTTGCGCAACAATCGCCAACATAGTGTAACTGGCGGAACAGGGGGAACCAGACCGCATTCGCCGAGAGAGATGGGAAACCACCTTAAAAACCATCGACAGGCTGACCGGCACATCAGACCTCGACAAAAATCTCTCCGGCTAGCCGTGATTTTTGAGTATGATTCTGAGACGAAGCGGAAAAGTAAGCAGTGGCCATTGACACCTCTCATCCACCTAAAAAAAGCTCGAATAAGCAAATCAAAGATCAAAATAATTCTGATGCTTCCTTGACAGTGTGGATATGTTGCTTAAAGAATTTGTTCCTCCGAGACTGATAGTTGACCAAGTGTTTCACAAAGAGGTCCTCGAAAGCCTCTGGAAAAGGGTGAATCGAATAAGGCAAGTCACTACAGACAAGTGGATGCTGCATCGTAACAACGCCCCATGGCACACCGCCACTTCCATCACGGACTTTTTGACCTCACATGGTATTTTCTTCGGTTCACAGACCCCTTACTCATCTAATCCGAGTCCTTATGACTTTTTTTCTTTTCCTGAGATTGAGAAATGTCTTACTAGGACGTCATTTTGTGCCTCCGGAGGACATGCAAAAGACTGTGACGGACATATTAAAGGTCCTACTAATTGAAGCCTTCAGCGCTGCCACCATGACTGGGAAGAGCTATTCCGCCGGTGTATAGCTGCCGAATGGAACTACTTTAAAGGGGACAATACTGTTGTTTGAAAAAATTAAAAACTTTGTAAATAAAAAACCAGTTTCTCTCCTTGTATCCCATACGTGCGAAAATTCTTGCCTTTCATTTTACTGTGTCTTCAGGTACCGATGTAAGTAGTCTGTACCCTTGTGACAGACGAATGACAAGGTGAGGTTCCTCAAACGGTTGGCTAAAATTAGGAGACATGTGGAAATTACGTGTACACACTGTAAAGTGATTATTGCTTAAAATTATGTTCATGTTAGAAAAATAAATGAGAATGAAAATACATACGCATCAATTCACTGCATCTCTGGTAACGATACTTTAAATGAACTTTTCATTCAGTATGAGGGACAGCAGACAACGAGGATTAAATGTGTTTTAATTACTAGTTAAGTTTGTGTCTTCCATTTGGAGCTATTCACGAACTCAATAAAACAGCAATGTTATAACTGCTTTATACTTTGTATTGCTCCATTGCCATAAATTTCAGTTCCAAATAAATGTCACGACAGTACACACGTCGCTTGGACGACCGAAACATAGTTTATCGTCGTACAGATTAATATGGAAACAGGAGACTGTTGGAACTGATCCGAATCGCAAGATTGTCACTGGCAGCTGGTGATGGATAGTCTACGTTCTATGAAGCTACGGCTTCAAATTACGCTGTACACCCATAACTCAGACTATATTTACATTTACACGTGTAACGTCAAGTACATTCATAACTCTTCCCAAAGCCGTTATCCGTCAATATTTGCAAGAAAGTGTGGCAAATATTCATGACATTTCCTGCTTGTGGTATTATGTAGATCTGCACTAAAGAAAAAGTGCGTCTCTCGACTGTCCATTCCACTCCATCTGACGTGTCTGTATCAGAAGCAAATAACAAATAAAGTTTCTCATCACCACAGCCTTCGCAACAGTACCCAACCGGAAATACCACACGAGTCCGACCATTTAAAAAGATCTACATTTTTTAAGTATACCTTCCTTATCGATCCACTGCGTGCATCCAAAGTTTAATTGCTCCTACATGCACACAAAACTTTCCGTTCGATTTTACAGCTCTTACGATGCTCGCAGTTTGTATTCAGTTCCGTGACATGTGTGAGATAGACAGGTGACTTGTTACCAAAAGGAAGTTGACCCTGATTTGCGACGAGTGGGACCTGAAGTAATGATTTGCTCGTATTGTAGAGTTTTGTCCTGGAACTCAGTGAAAAGCAACAGCCACGAGTATCGACTTTTTAGTTTATGCCGCTGTGTGATTTCTGGATTTACTGTTGAGGGCAGCTGTTGAACAGAATTACATTCATGTGCACTTCAGATATTTCCCTGCTGTCTGCGAAATGGCTTGCAATGCAAATAGTTGTTTGCTGAAAATTCTGCTTATTTTTTTTTTTTTTTTTACAAGTAAGTAGTAGTTAGATTTCAGCAACATCCTAAGAATATTGAAGACTGTGAACTTGAAATAGTAACGAAATCTAAGGTAATTATTTTGTTCACAAAATGTATTATTCGTTTGTCATGGGCATTACGTAGATTAGTAAAATTCTTCTTAAAGACGCATACCAAGAAAAAAATTTTAAAACATATTATTGTTCAGAGAAATTTATAAATTAATACAAATGACACTCACTCCCAAAAAAAACACACAAAAATACGGACAAGTAAAAGTTGTATAGATAACAGATCATGTACATTAAAATGTAAAAACTAAATAACCATTGTAAAATACCGGGAAGTCACACATAGAATTATGTTATGTTTTATTAACAAAGATACCTTTTACGGACTAGTGTGAATTTTACACATCTGGTTTCAGCATTATTTATTCACTAGTTCCTACGATTAATAGCAGCTGAACAAGTATGGTGTGTTATGAAAATTCTTTCAATCTGATTAGCTTTGTTTGCATTATCTTGCTAATCGCAGATGTAACACATTGCCACCGTGTGACTTGCCACTAGTGAGTAGTTCGTTCCTCCGTTATCACCAAGTGAATTATGTAATTATGTTGTTTATATTACAGTGCATTTTAAGACATGAAATGAAGATGTGTGTAATAGTATGGTTTTTTCTTAGAAAGCTACGGTCGCAGGTTCGAATCCTGCCTCGGGCATGGATGTGTGTGATGTCCTTAGGTTAGTTAGGTTTAACTAGTTCTAAGTTCTAGGGGACTAATGACCTCAGCAGTTGAGTCCCATAATGCTCAGAGCCATTTGAAGCATTTTTTTCTTAGAAATTCTGAATTTCTTGGCAGATAAGTTCGTCATTGTTGTGGCTTTGTAATGTCAACAACACCCTACTGTGTAGCGGCGGGTGGAAAATTTATTTTATATTATTTGTATTGTTGCCATTCTCAACACAGGCACTCTAACTACAATGTTTTCAACCAGAAAGTTATTAGCAAAAACGTGATACCTGTAATTAAAGTTCACAATGCCCAGTCTCATGGAGAAACAGAGTTATTGGAGTTCATTACGCTGAAGAAATAGGATGATTCATAAAAAATGGTGTTTACTATAACAATTTTCGCTATATTATGAAAACAATGAAGCGTAAAGTTTCAAATAAATGATTAACCAAAAGATGGTACAGTCAGCTATTCAACTATCTCACCTGTTCAGAGTCTATTGCGCGGATCCTATTATCCCTAGATAACGAAACTGTTCGATAACCGTTATCGATATAAATGTTCAAAATGAATGCTCGCTAAAATTTGATGTTAATAGTCATCAAATGCCATGCCAGTAATGACGGAAGGTCTGTCCTGCGGCGACACGCGAAAATTCGACATACGCAAACTGAGAATAAATCACTGGAGTCTTTCCACAATTAACACTTTACCGCAATACGAACTCATTGTTACGTGCGTACCGCGTTATGTAATACGGCATCCAAGGCTCTTCCTTGCAACTGCACAAACGCGACGTGGCTTCCGATATGGAGTGCGCGCTGATATGAGTCTAGAAGAGAACTGGGGCCTGAATCTAGCTCGCAGCACTCTTATGTATATAGCCGCTTGGGCTAGTAAAGCACCATTTCAAATTACTAAATAATTAATTGCTTCATTCGGTGAAGGTCAATGAAGCTCTCAATTAAATTGTGATTTCTGCACACAATTAAGTATCTGAAATAAAATTCTGATGTGGCTAGGCTACATACTTTTGTCTAGAGAATTATTTTAGTTGCACTGCACGCAATAGATGATCTCTGAACTTGCCCTTTGGAGAGGCGCTACAGGTATAGTTTTATAGCTAACTTTTGGAAACTTCTCACATCTTTGTTATTATAGCGTATCTCCATTCTACCTAAATCTAAACATCGTAGCTTTATCTAATCAGTTACTTAATATATCTTGCTTCCATACTCTTATGACACAAAAACAGAAAATCATGAATTTCAACCAAAATATTACTTTGTGAGATCCAGCAAGCTCTTCTCATTAAATTACAATGCAAAAGGAATCCGAATTTAAATTTTGAAGTTTCTACCTCCTTCGTGTTGCGATCTTGATTTTTACGTAAAACGTCCACATTTCGAAAACTGTTAAAATAAATGGTTCAAATGGCTCTGAGCACAATGCGACTTAACGTCTGAAGTCATCAGTCGACTAGAACTTAGAACTAATTAAACCTAACTAACCTAAGGACATCACACACATCCACGCCCGAGGCAGGATTCGAACCTGCGACCGTAGCAGTCGCTCGGTTCCAGACTGTAGCGCCTAGAACCGTACGGCCAAAAACTGTTAAAGTTACTAAACTGAAACTGAACGCATTATTATTTTAGCATCACTCCCGACATGCTATTAAAGTTTCAGATTATTTACTTTACTTTTAAGGTATTGTGCAACATTCATGACGTCATTGATAGTTACAGCGGACTAGGCTGGCACACAATGGAAAGCATATGAATTATATGTGGCGTGAGTAGGCTGCTTCCCTGCACTACGCTTCAAAATGTATTTTACTGAGTCACTGTGATTTATGCGGAAAGTTCACTAAAAGGAAAACAGCGATTGTGTGCAACAGTTTAACTTTGTGGCAGAGGCATTCCTACTTACGATTTTAAATTTATGGCAAAACAAAAATAGAAAGGATATGAAAACATACTTTACATGTAATAGCAGGTCACAATTATACCTGCGAAACCCAAAGCTCTATATTATTTTCTCATAAAAACAGAATATAACATCGTGGAATAAGGTATATTATTAAATTCAGTTGATAGCTGAGCAAACAACGAAAGGAAACCGAAATGACCCACGAAATTTACAATCTGTAAGGAGTTCTCCTTCACTGTAATGCATAACTGAATTAACGACACCTCAATATGAATTGTACTTTTCACAAAAGCGGAAACCGTTGTTCTCTCCCTGTTTAAAAATCCTGTCTTTCAAGTTTATCTCCTTACTTGCTCTATATTCAGTACAATACATTTGGAGCAAATGGAAATATAATTCGTCTCTAAAGTGAGTAAAGCTGGTTAGGTGAAACAGACTGTTATCATACAGAGGCATACAGAGGAAACGAAACGGAAGTTTAAAATTTACAGAGTTTCAAATACTGAAATTCGATAAGTGGTTAATTATCATTCAGCACCTCAATTTACTGCAGCTTGACGGAAATATGTTAGAAGTATTCTTTCCATTTGGGGGTTCCACAACACTGTATTTTAAAGACTAGTATATATATTTTTAGGATTGTTGCTTCTATAAATAAACAGTGTTATACCCGTGAATAAGATTTCATTTAGACAATATGTTTTACGAAAATGTTCATCCAGAACGTTAATTACATTTCGTTTGCCATGTCTGATATTTATATCCAAAACTTGTCCAGATAGCCGAGCGATTACGAGGTACGAGGAGGCATGTCTGACCACTTGGCTTGACACGGATCTAATTCGCATTGCTGATTAAGGACTACTGCTGGCCTACCTGGATGTGGTTTGTGGGCGGTTCCTGTATCTCACGCTATGCAATGATTTCTATTCTCTCACTTTCACATGGGATTTACTGCTCTAGAAGCAAACAAATGGAGTACACTGATTCTGTATTGGGGGAAGGGGGTGAGTAAGAGACTGATGACCTTAGATGTTTAGTCTGTTAAAACCCGTAATCAATATCATCGTTTGTGTTCACCAGTATAATTTTCTGTGATAAGTTTATTTGTTAACTGCTGACACTTGCAGTTGATTCATTTGATCGCACACGAATTTATTCTTTGATTAACTTCCTTTTTTACCTCACGTAAATTGATCTATCGTATTTCTCTCTCACCAGTATAATTTTCTATGATAAGTTTATTTGTTAACCACTAAAACTTGCAGTTGGTTCATTTGATCGCACACGTATTTATTCGTGGATCAGCTTCCTTTTTTACCTCACGTAAAATGTTCTATTGTACTTCTCTCTCACACAAAAGTACAACACTGTATCTTTAGCGCACTGCTTCTTCTAAGTGATTCAGCCGAGGGAATACAATATACAATACAAATTACTCCCGCAAACAAAAAGTCAATATGCTGTGTACATCTCACGCCGAGGCTCTAGATAGTATCTACTAAAAAAATATTCACCACTTTCTGCTTCTCTAACTGTTTCAGCTTTTGCTCATTGTGTGTCCCCAGTTTCGTGAACAGTTACCTACCACAAAGTTCGACCAACAAACGTATCGCTTCGGAATGCAGGCAGAATAAAAAGCGAAAAAAGGGTGTTCCGGAACAACACTTAGTGCCATGAGGACTAGGGCGGTCTTGTGTTACCGTGTCAGGAGAGTGCAGCTTTAATTTGTTCGATAGTGCCGAAACTGGACTGTTGCTGGTTGTTGACTGCTGATTCTAGAGATATGAGACCGAACAGTGGCATTTTCCAACCCATAAAAGGATCGGAAATCGGTAAGATCACCAAGGAAATAGGAAAACTGATACTTGAGAATTTGTTCAAAATTGTAAACTGGTGCAAATCCGATGAGTTACATTTTCTGACTGCTAGTGGGTACGAACAGTGATGCGTTCAGAGAGAAACATCAGAAAACTACACTGTCCAGTCACATTAATTTGACCACCTATCAAAACCCAGAATAACCGACTGTTTCAGCGCGAGACGTGCAGGAAGAGAGTCATTGGCGGTCTAGAGGTATTTATAAAGATGTCGAGCCATACCAAATTCAGTGCCTCGGCCATCTGCACGAGGATTCTCGGATGAGGATTCATGCCGTGGACAGCCCGATCGAGGCGGTCTTCATTAGCTTTTAATCCGAGGAGTTTGGTGGTCACGGGAGTACGGTAAACTCATTCTGGTGCTCTTGGAACCACCCACTTATACTTCGAGCTATGTGACACGATGCATTGTCATGCAGGTAGATACCATCGTGCCGAGGAGAAACAGACTTTATGAAGCGCGGACACATGGTCCCCGAGGATACATGCATACTTTTGTTAATCCATTGTGGCTCCCACAATCATCCAGAGAACGCAACGGAAACACATCAGACCATGACGCTGCTTACCATTTGCAGGGTGTTTGCTTGCAGACGTTTCACGGTTTACACACCAGCGACCATCTGTCCGAAGGGGCGTAAGATGTGATTGATCTGAGACAGTCATACGTCTCCACTCAATCGACGCTCAGTTGAGGTACTGGCGTGCAGATTCCAGCATTCGTCATCGATCAACAGCAGTCAACATGGTTGCAGACGTCAGGCGCTGCCGGACAGAGTGCCCGAGCGGTTCTAGGCGCTACAGTCTGGAACCGCGCGACCGCTACGGTAGCAGGTTCGAATCCTGCCCCGGGCATGAATGTGTGTGATGTTCTTAGGTTAGTTAGGTTTAAGCAGTTCTAAGTTCTAGGGGACTGATGACCTCAACAGTTAAGTCCCATTGTGCTCAGAGCCATTTGAACCATTTTGAAATCAGGCGCCTGCTGTGGGGTCAGTGAACTGTCTCGTGGAGACACTGTTCATAGCCCCTTGGTTCATCTCTGAGATTAGTTACTCAACGGTTGCACGTCTATTCCCCCGTAGACATCTCCGTAATCGTCTTTCAGTCCTCTTATCTAAGGTCCGTGGTGCACCATACTTGCCTCGTCGCCGGTTTTCAATAAAGCCATTTTGCCGTGCACGGTATACTTTAACCACGGTGGACACCAAACAGTATCTGAAATGCTTGCTCACTTGGTCTGACAACCAATCATCGCACCCTTGTGGAAGTCAGATAAATCGCTCCGTTTCCGCACTACGACAACGACTGAACTCTTTTATTCCGCTTTCCATACGCTTTATATACCCTCCACTGCTAGTGCTATCAGGTGCTGTCCTTAACGCGTTATGGCACGTTGACATTAAAGTGACTGGCCCTTATACCACCCTTGATGCTAAAGCTGGAAAAGCATAGTCTGTGAGTGATACAGTGATTCCTGGCTTTCCTGGTGGCAGATAATGGACATAGAATGAGCTCTTTCTCGATTAGGTTACGAATCCACACCAAGAAATAATAATTTGTGACCAGGACAGAAAATAAAGATTTGTATGAGTATACAAATTTGGCAGGGGATCTCTACAAAGGTGTCAATTCTTCCATTCTCAATCTTGTTTGCATAAACATTATCATTTTATTTTACGGGAACGCTGCGATAATTCATCAGAACTTTCAAAGTTTCCCAAAAGATAAGAAATGGCCGTAAATTGAAGGAGGATCGCAATGAAGAATTCCTTTTCTCTGTCCAAAAGTGACGTGAATCAGAGATCAACTGAATAATCTTCATAACGGTGTATAGTCTCTGAGCCAGCCATTACAAGAAATTCAGTAACGGCATAAATCTTCGCAAACAAGATACGCGTATAGACTTACAAAAGTGTTCAGATGGTTCAATTGGCTCTGAGCACTATGGGACTTAACATTTGAGGTTATCAGACCCCTAGAACTTAGAACTACTTAAACCTAACTAACCTAAGAACATCACACATATCCTTGCGTGACGTAGGATTCGAACCAGCGACCGCAGCGGTCGCACGGTTCCACACTGAAGCGCTCGGCCACACGGCCGGTTAAAAGCGTATAACTGATCTCTTTCAGCGTTGTATCGGGTACTACAGCGCCTCTGCTCAGGATGCGGACATGTTTCCTGCAGTACATTGCTCGAGTCTCCCAATACCGTGATTTGGTTCAGTTTGTGATTTGACCTCATGCTTACATTGGGGCGCATTTGCGATTCAGTCTGATGCTTACTGATGTCTTCCTCTTTCGATGGATGTAAATATCTTGCATACAATAATTCGTCTACAATAAATCGTATCTACTATGTCTCGCCTACAGATTATTGTCAAGAATTCGTAATTTTGTGGTTTTAGCTCAAAATTCCACTTTTGTCCACTTGTTTCTACAACACTGTTAATTAGTAAGGTGATGTGCCGGCCGGCAGATAGTCTAACATCAGTTTTATTTCAAATGGATGGGTTTTTGTTCCATAAATTTCAGTTCAGTTATAGCATTTGTTAGAGTATCACGAATTAAGTTTGCTAATTTCATTTTACCATCAAACTATCTAAAGATTTAATTAATTCTCCCTCTGTCCATTGAAGCACACACAGAAAAGAAATGAAAAGCCTATGAAGTGCCAAACCCGACAGTTGTCAGTAGAATAAAAAAACAATGTTTCTCTGTTTGTACATACCTGATTTCTATCCAAAAAAATTGAGAAAGCATTCTGATACCACAGAATTACGCTGCTCCCCGCACCACCGCAAAAAGTTAATGAGAAAAGTTAGGAAGTAACTACTTCATTAAGAAGTTTCTAAGTATATACCAGGAAACTGAATGGTTCTAAGTGCGACTACAAATGTTTCTGCAAGCTGATTCTTGCAAAGAAGAAAATAGTAATCAGCCACTCTTAATAACGGTATTTATTTACATAAACAGCGCTTTTACCAGTTTTGAACCGAATGGTTCGTCTTCAGACCGCTGTTCATGTTAGTATAATATTTATTGCTGTTTACATCAGTTGTTACTTGTTGTTTTAACAAATAATGTGAACAACAACAACAACAACAAATGTAACATGAACATGAAAAGCAGTCTGTAGATGAACCTATCTGTTCTAAACCGGCAATGCCGCTATTTGGGAAAATAAAAAGCTTTATTAATAATGGCTAGTTGCTGTTTTCTTCTTTGCACGACCTAACATTTATTTTGTACACAGCCATGATCTAAAAAGCGACGGTTTTTGCCAAAAAAGCAGGAAGGAAATTTTTTTCCAACTCCCGTTAATACTGAGACATTAAGTTTTATTTGTTATAATATGTATAATACAGAAATGCAGCGTTAGGTTTCTAGCTGGTAGAAGTGTAGTCAACAAGAACCACTTTCTGAATGCATTAAATTTCGGAATTTAAGAGAGAAGCATAGCTCGGCGCAAAGAACTTGTTTCAAAATATTTCTCTGTCTGACTGTAACTAACCTTAGGTCAACCCATTGAAAAGTCATTAACAAAGTGTAAAAGAATTCTCTCTGTGAAATCTCAAAAGTCTAAATTATAATAATCAGTATGGAAAATCAATAAATTCAATCTTAGGATTTTTCCATTAGGTCTGTTACTAATCATTGGCTCAGAGATACGTCTTCCTTGCGTTAGTAGCACACATTGATCTAAGTTAATGGCGTTATTCCATTTAGCAAAACTATTAGTTTGCTGGTGTTTAACATACAGCTTTCTGAAGAATCAGTAGTCTGCTTTGCAGCGGTATTGCAAGTAATTTCAGAGGCTGGACCCTATTTAGGAGTTACTAATCGATCTATATAGACCTCGCGAAATCCGACAGTGTGCAAGTACGACTTTATCGACGGAAGTGAATGATAGTTGTCAGTACGTATATATAAAAAGTCCGTCGGAAGATTATAGTAATTCCAGAAAGAAATTTAACACTGAGTGTAGATTTTTGCTATACATCCATTTGGCATAATCCGCACGATCTATGGGATGCCGTAGGTACCGTAATGACGAATCTGTGTTCTTTGTAATAAAACCACTTCGTATGTTTCAAACATAACTGAGACTGTAGTCTGGAACGAACAGTGTACTTTACTATACATATAGACTTTGCTTGAATTGAAAATTCAGCACTAGCGGCTGGCAACAATGTATCTGTTACACAAAAGTGCCAGTGGACTATACCTCGACTTACTCGTAGAGTTTTCATCCATAAATGAAGTTACATTTCAATAACAATGTTAAAAATGGTTCGTCCAGGGATTAATGCTACAATCCAAAGACGGACGTTCAAAAGAACTTAGTGAATGCAATAGCACTCAAACTATCCGTAGCTTATAAATGACAGAACGTTTTGTAATCATCCACTCGTCGAGTTCTTCTTTCAAATCAGTGAATGGTATAAATACCAATTTGCTGATAAACCTTCTGTGGATTTCATGGAGGTATAAAAAGAATGTAGATGGCGCAAGAGACGTACGTGGTACCTTCTTTTGAAACAGAGGCGCCGGGGTCTGCCGTCATCTGAAGTAGACAAAAACATTAACAGACTACTGTTTACTATTGACTCTTGTTCATTATTTCTGCCGTTTGCACGCCACCACTGTTAGTACTAAAAATTACACTGCTTACATGAATAATACAGTATCAGGAAGACAATTTCGAACGTTTTTCTATTGATAAATTTGTATTTGCTCTGTACTCCGTTCATCATAACTATATACCTGATATAAACAACCACAAATGCGATGTTGGTCAGAAGCCGTAGCACACGTACACTGGTGGTGTTACGCTCTTGGAAGTATGTCCTACTTATGTATTAGACGTACTATTACGAAGTTACGTCAAATGAAACTTTAAGATATTCAAATACTTAAAGGCCATCAACGTTTTTCTTAATCATGCTTTGGTTATGTAGTTTTTATTTCATAAACCATGCACAGACACAGCCTCTGCACTGCTATACTCTGATTGTCGCGCTGTTAATACACAGTATGAAAATGGTGAGCCTGCTTCCTGTTCCGAAGTGAAACACGAATGTGGAACACAGTTACATGGTGCTGAGAAATAAGTTGTTCTTAATGCTTGTCAAAAGTTCACAGATATAATCGGCTTAGAAATTTTCCGAGGTACTGTATTAGATACAGTTGCAACAAAAATGCAAGTTAGTGTAGAGCGGTATCGGTAGTGTAATATCTGGATGACCTATTGTAGTATATGGTTCGCTGGTTCAGGTCTCGCATGAGTCAATCTTTTTTCTCGTTCAGTTTGAATTGAAAAAATGCAAAATTCATCATTTTTATGTACAATGCACGTCTTTTGGTTTTTAATTACATATTGAATGCGAAATTCCTGTTTTAATTTCAAATATAAATTCTCAGTTATCGATATTTTATGAAAGACTGTTAACTAAGGTTGCTTAAATAAAAAAAACACATATTAATTTAATTTTTTAGGCAAAAATGAAAAACTCAACACTCTTTATATGGACTATGTCCATTGATGTATACCACAGATGTGTCGTAGAAACGTCAAAAACAATCATTTCTGGTGTCTGGTATAAAGGAAGATCTTGAACTCCCAATGGATGCGTTCAGAAGGCTGGAACTGGTATAAATAACAAGGCAGTGAAATATTTTGCGATGTCGCTGTTCAGGACTTCTCTTCTGTCCATGTAATTTACCCTGGAAGGAACACCCATCAAGGATTTACTGAATGATTAATTTGGGTCTGGGAAATGTTGATGAGAAACCGGCTGCAGAAGAAGAAAATGTGCATGCTGATCTGCCACCAGTTGAAGGTGACAGTGAAGGTGCTAAATTGTGTTACTGCCAAAGACAATTTTTTTTAATGCTGTAATTTATGACTGCAATTATCTGTCACCTTATTTATGTCATTTCATTGTAGCCATTTTTGTTACTGCTTTTGTGAAATTAAAAAAAATTGTAGTATATGGTTCGCTGGTTCAGGTCTCGCATGAGTCAATCTTTATTCTCGTTCAGTTTGAATTGAAAAATTGTAAAATTCATCATTTTTATGTACATTGCACGTCTTCTGGTTTTTAATTACATATTTAATGCGAAATTCCTGTTTTCATTTCAAATATAAATTCTCAGTTATCGATATTTTA
Organism: Schistocerca cancellata; assembly: GCF_023864275.1. Classification (NCBI taxonomy): domain Eukaryota; kingdom Metazoa; phylum Arthropoda; class Insecta; order Orthoptera; family Acrididae; genus Schistocerca; species Schistocerca cancellata. Next base: position 413,617,874 of record NC_064631.1, read on the forward strand.
TGAAAGACTGTTAACTAAGGTTGCTTAAATAAAGAAACACATAATAATTTAATTTTTAAGGCAAAAATGAAAAACTCAACACTCTTTATATGGACTATGTCCATTGTTGTATATCACAGATGTGTCGTAGAAACGTCAAAAACAATAATTTTCACAGCATCGACACGCCATACAAATGCTGCATTTTCATTTGCCACTGTAACATTACAATATGAACCCAACAGAACTGATCTGGAGCCAAGTTACGGTATTTGGCCCAAAAAATTACAAGACTGTTAAGCTGCCACACGTTCTGGACCTAACGCACGCAGCTCTTCCATGTAACTTCCGAACGTTGGCGGAATATACAATGAATGACACGTCATAAAAGAAGAGGAGAAAATGCGACGCCTGCGTGGTTTCCTGGAGTCTGTTGTTGATCGACTAGTTATCAACGTAGCAGATGACAGTTCCAGTACTGAAATGTATTTTTCGGATTCGGAGAAGGAAGGAGCTAAGAGATTACCAGACGACTGACTGTAATTAATACCTTCACTGGCCTCAGTACTCAACAGTACGGTGAAATCCCTGCAGTATACTTTTGCATCACACACGGCTCACTCTGAGGAATTATGCCGTGTTTAAGTTAGGAATTTTCATCACTCTTGTTTGTGATTATATTACTGCGTCAAGTCAGAATGAGAGCATTTTATGCTTCCCCTCAGGTGACCTAAGAAGCGTGCGGGAAGCCCTGGAGTTTTGCCGAATATTATTTCATTCTTTTTAAATATTAAATGACATTCGTAGCTTTATTGTATCTTTGCCCGTCTGTTTTTACGTCTGAACTGCTTCACATCATTGCAGGCAAGTTGGACAGCTTGTTGGCCAGTGCTGTCCAAGTTTAATGCACCGGTAAAGCTGTTGTCCCGCACTATATCGCTCAGTGTGTGTGCGTTTGACACAGCAGAAAACGTGTCCTTATGATACTACTTCACTGCACTGGTCGCGACGTGGCTTCCGCCCCACGTGGAACGAAAGCCAATGACATTCAGGCAGACGTGGAAGAATACAATGCCTTATGCTTACATCTGGTTTATTCTTATGATAAACAGAGTACACGCATTCTGCACGATAATGTAATTTGTTTTTAGTTGATGCGTTTCGAATAACCAAGAAGAGATGGGAGTGATGTGAAAAGCATGATTTCATAATTCATTTAATTAAACTTTTATTGTATTTGTATCGGCAGCAAATGAAGCTGGATCACCGGAACCAATTCTCGTTTGCTAATGTGTTGCTTCTCGTTCGTTACATTATCAGCTTTCAACTCGTATGCACAACATTTTTAATGTTCATATTTGCAGAACACCTACCTGCGTTTTCTTTGCTAACCCATAAACTTCTGCAGTGGGGAAAGAAGCAAGGAATGTTATCGTATCTTGTTCATGAAAGCAAAGTGAAAGGTTACTGAAAGGTGAAAGAAACAAAACTGCATAGAGATATACCTCCGTGTAGAATAGAGTTACGTTTTATTAGATTGTAAGTGCATTAGTTTCACTGTAGTTTACACATCATCTCACTCTGAGATCTTACCTACGATGCGTCATTCAGTGTATTACAAACAAGCAATTTAAGAGTAAGAAAACGATAGGATTTTAAATATGTTCCAATATTGAGCAGTATCATAACTGCGCTTGAGGGAATAGTCTCAAACTCTTAGACACCGTAAATGGATATTTTTATTTAACATGAGTGTAAGTATGTGTAACATATAGTCCTACCTTTCCAACAGTAGCCTATTTGATTCCTTTCACAGAATATTTGTCGACAGTAACCGTGTCAGTTTTTCAGGAATAAACAAACATGTAACAGTTAGTATCTACGTCTACATTAATCTTCTGCTTCACACTACATCTGAATTTCATTTTGAGGTTTTCAGAGTATACAAGTCTATACCATGATTTATGATATACCAATAGTTAGTAAGTTTCATCTTCCATCATGTGATCCATCATGTATCATTTGCATGAGAAATGTTAATGTCATGGAACAAATCATTTTATATTAACGTCAGTTTTTCTTTTTCTTTATTGTAAATATGCCTCCATGCTGATCATTTAGTAGTGTTTTGGTTTTTAATTAACGACAGATAGGTCTTAGTAGTGCCTCCCCGTCACCATTTACACAATACAATAATAGTCTTCTGCGGAATAGGAGGAGGTGTCAAAGAGACATGTTTTCAGTATAATTTCAAATTTCCCTTTATTATCTGTCAGGCATTTTATATCCCTGGGTAAGTGATCAAAACGTTTGATCGCAACATTGTGAGCCCTTGTTCGTGCTGCAGGCAGCCTTAATGTGGCGTATGAATGTAATTTGTTTCTCGAATTGTAGTTATCTACATCACTGTTCCTATTGAATTGCAGTGGATTAGTTACAGAAAACTTCATTGAGGTAATAAGTACAGTGTGAAGCTGATTGGTTGCTCCTCACACGTCAGCCAGCAGGCAGGCGCAACGAAAAGCCTGTTCATATTAGTTTCCGGCCAATGCCGTCTTCAGAAAGGAAACAAAGGAGACACACACACACTCTCCAACCATACACTCGAAACTCGCACAAACATGACCGCTGTATCCTGCTCTTCTAATCAGAATCTTTTTTTAAAGAGGGAGAAAAGGTGAACAAAGAATAATTGTCGTCGGGCGAAATTTATGGAACGAGACGCTCCACCAACAGTCAGCTCAGTCACTTAGCCGTGTGTTGTGCAGTGACGCGACCGTTTATACAGTGAGGATCGGATGTCGGTGCGTTTGTTGTCAGAAAGACCATTAAAATCACAGGAAAGAATACGAGTAAACAGTGCAACCGTACTTCCTGGCAGATTAAAACTGTGTGCCCGACCGAGACTCGAACTCGGGACGTTTGCCTTTCGCGGGCAAGTGCTCTACTGGTACTGGCAGAAGTAAAGCTGTGAGTACCGGACGTGAGTCGTGCTTCGGTAGCTCAGTTGGTAGAGCACTTGCCCGCGAAAGGCAAACGTCCCGAGTTCGAGTCTCGGTCGGGCACACAGTTTTAATCTGCCAGGAAGTTTCATATCAGCGCACACTCCGCTGCAGAGTGAAAATCTCATTCTGGAAACATCCCCCAGGCTGTGGCTAAGCCATGTCTCCGCAATATCCTTTCTTTCAGGAGTGCTAGTTCTGCAAGGTTCGCAGGAGAGCTTCTGTAAAGTTTGGAAGGTAGGAGACGAGGTACTGGCAGAAGTAAAGCTGTGAGTACCGGACGTGAGTCGTGCTTCGGTAGCTCAGTTGGTAGAGCACTTGCCCGCGAAAGGCAAACGTCCCGAGTTCGAGTCTCGGTCGGGCACACAGTTTTAATCTGCCAGGAAGTTTCATATCAGCGCACACTCCGCTGCAGAGTGAAAATCTCATTCTGGAAACATCCCCCAGGCTGTGGCTAAGCCATGTCTCCGCAATATCCTTTCTTTCAGGAGTGCTAGTTCTGCAAGGTTCGCAGGAGAGCTTCTGTAAAGTTTGGAAGGTAGGAGACGAGGTACTGGCAGAAGTAAAGCTGTGAGTACCGGACGTGAGTCGTGCTTCGGTAGCTCAGTTGGTAGAGCACTTGCCCGCGAAAGGCAAACGTCCCGAGTTCGAGTCTCGGTCGGGCACACAGTTTTAATCTGCCAGGAAGTTTCATATCAGCGCACACTCCGCTGCAGAGTGAAAATCTCATTCAGTGCAACCGTAATTCGAGCATATAAAAAAAGAAATATTGCTTGAATGAAATGAGTTTACGAGTGAAATGTGATTCCCTAAGCCTTAACTTACGATCGGATCGATTAAACCACCCGCAAACGGCGCAAGCTGGCAATGTCGATTGATGTCTCCATGGTTGAAACTGCACCCAGGTACCTCAGAGTGACGTAACGGGCAAGTATCGCTACTGTGAACCATACAGGTATGAATGTGGTGAACCTCATGTTTTGGGCTATGTAAGATGGTGGACGATAACTTCAAGTTGGTGATGTAATAACAACTCCCTCCGATTTTTTTACCTCTGTGGTAACGAATCACTAATTTCAAGCTAGAAATCTGTTGAATGCAAGATTTTCCCTTTAGTAAATCACTCAAACATTCGCTTCAAATAAAGAACTATAAAGCCAGATAAAACACAAAATTTTCGTACCACGTTGTGGAGGTTTACCGTCAAAGTTTGTCTAGACGTATATTAAATGACTATGCACTTATTACTCATATATAATATTGCAGTATATTTCTGGCCAAGGAAATTACGTTATATTATGTACGCAATGAATATTCGTAATCTCAGGTCAATTAAAGCATTTGATATTTTCTCTTCTTTATTTAAATTGGATTCCTCGCCTCTACGAATGCACCAATAGCAGTGTACGCTCTTCGTTCTGAGAATAGGGTGGTAGTAGAAGTGGTGCATCATCTTACTTTATTATCATAAACATACTCTCACTAGAGTGATGTAAATGACATCAAAATTTTTTATCATTGAAATCTCCCACTGTTGAGAGTACTTACCAGCTATCTATCTCTGGTAACTATCACATTAGATACTTCCTTTTTATGTTCGGTTTCAGGTGGTCGTAAGACGTATTATGTCATTCAAGAAGTAGAAAGTGACCATTTGGCTGTCGGATCACTTCTCTGAACTAAAACTGTGAAATTATATTGCGACCTTACAGAGAAAGAGAGAGAGAGATCCAAACCAATTTTACGAACATTAGGGCGAGTTATAGGATTTACTTTTACGAGGGTTGGAACTTTAATTGTGGTAACTATTTATTTACAGCTCGTACAAAATGTATACGTGTTTCAAAGTTTTACTGACCTTCATAGTAGTCACCAGCATTGTGTGTAACCCTTTGCCAGCGATATGGATGTCGTAGGATACTCTTAGCAGTGACAGTTGCGTTGACAGTTCGAGCGGCGCGGTCTATTGCCAGACGAATTTGTAGTAGTTCTGAAGCGAATGCCGTGAAGTGTATCCTTCAGTTTAGAAATCGAGTTGAACTAACCAGGGCTTTATTCAGGGGAGTGCAGTAGGTGGTATAGCACTCAGTAGCCCCATCGCTCAAACAAATCAGCAACAGCTTGCACTGTACGTGGTTGAGGACTGTCCTGCGAAATGACCGTCAGGTCCTGCAGAAAGTGTCACCACTTCTGTCTCGAAGCTGGTCGTAGGTTCTGTTCCAAAAATGAACAACATAGAAACAGAAGTGATGACACTTTCTACACGACATGACAACATTTTGCACGACAATGCTCAAGCAGGTACAATGCAAGTTGTCACTGATTTGTTTGACTGAATGTGCTACTAAGTGCTACACCACTTACTGCACTCCCTTGACTTAAGCCCTGGTTAGTTCAACTCGATTTCTAAACTGAAGGAGACACTTCACGGCATTCGCTTCAAAACTGCTACAAATTTGTCGGGCAATACACCGCGCCGCTTGAACTGTCAACACAACTGGCACTGTTAAGAGTATCCTACCACTCCACATAGGTGGCAACGGGTTATACACAATGATGGTGACTACGTTGAAGGTCAGTAAAACTTTGAAACACGTATCTATTTTGTACGAGTTGTAAATATATAGTTGCCACTATTAAAGTTCCATCTCCTGTATAATAGGTAAAGTTCAGATTGAGTTCTTCCAGAAATCGCTGAAGAGAGGAGAGGTAACAAACTTTGAACATTAGACAACATCATAACAGATCACACTCAGAACGGTAGGGTAACAAATGAAATGCAAACAACGAGGTTAAGCAACAAATTAACCGTTGTTGTTGATAGTGTTCCACAGGGACATGCATGTTACTTTCTTCGTCAGTACCACGTAGAAATTTTCAGCTGTTACTGACCACAAGAATTATATTCCAGATTTGTGGAATTATGACCATAATGTTCTTATGACTATTGGCTAAAGTAAATTCTTTTAAAATGTTTTATTTAACTGAGGACTGAATGTTACTTGAGAACTTTTTCTCATTTTTAGGAACATCGCTCTGCTCCTGAATCAGGGAAGTCGTGGGGGCAGGATCCATAAGTAAAGGTAAGTAGGAAAAGATTTTAAAAATCGTGATGTATATCTGTGATGTCATTCGTAACTACAAATGTACAATATTAAACAAACAAGAAGATCAGTCCCTTGTCGAAAGTGAATTTCTGAGTATTTTTGGAATGAAATACTAGGTAATGTATTTCGACAATGGATTTACAGTATTAGAAACTTGACTTCCGACAAATCCGAAGTTCTAATGTCAATGTAGTTCACAAGTATCTAACTTGTAAGCTTAAATATCTAACACAAAATGTTTGAAGGTCTTTGAAAAACGTTTTGAGGCCTTTCACACACATTTTAATTCAACAAATATAAGCTATATCACTGACAAAGCTTTGAATGTCAGTCGTAAGACTGTTAAGAAAGAAGTAAATCAATATATCGTATCTATTCTTTTGCTAGAAAGAATCGAAAATCCGTAAAGCTACCGCCGTTTCTATGCCAGAGGTTCTCATGTTACGCTTGTCATTCATCGTTACGTCAATGCAAATGACGGTGCACGTTACTGAACATAACCGTACCCAGCACTGCTGCCGCTTACTGCTAAATGATACGTCGGTGAAATGAGAAGGTGTTGAGAGAGAACATATTGTACATGGTTTATTTTTTTCAGCAACAGACACGAATATCTACGAAGTGTATCTGTTAGTATTAACAAAAATCAGCTTTCATCTCAGCAATTTTCTGAGTGCTACTGTCACTTTTCTTTTTCTTTATTAAGTTTTGATAAGATATTACGCACTTTTGAGCTTCATTGGAAATTACCATAAATCTGTGAGAGCTTGTAACACAGTCATACATCCTTGTCTTCATCAAATCATCCAACACTCGATGTTTTCAGCAACGAGTGCGCTTGTTTAATTTTTTTATATCTTGCATATATTGAGTGCGCGAAAATAACAACTCTAAATGCAACATAAATCCAAGAAAGAAGTGCACCAGATGTTATTAATCCAACCGCCAGAATGTTCAAAAATGGCCCTGAGCACAATGGAAGTTAACTGCTGAGGTCATCAGTCCCCTAAAACTAAGAACCACTTAAACCTAACTAACCTAAGGACACTACACACATCCATGCCCGACGCAGGATTCGAACCTGCGACCGTAGCGGTCGCGCGGTTCCAGACTGTAGCGCCTAGAACCTCTCGGCCACACCGGTCGGCCACCAGAATGTATGAAAATCTATTTTAGAAGGAGCATTAATATCGGTCCCTACGTTACTGAAGGCATTAGATTATTTATAATGGAGTATTTCTAGCTC